>NC_137737.1:158186606-159535517 GCF_963264785.1 Psittacula echo | reverse complement strand
TTCCAGTAAACGGTGACCTGGATGGTGTTCCCTGAAGAAGCAAACACACAACAGCATTCCTCTCTGTCCAGATACTATTCCAGAGTCTGGGAGGGTGAAAGTCCAAACCTCGGAACAGGTTTCTTGGCAGAAAAATGTGTCTTTCATTTGGGAGCTCCACTCCATGAATGCAAACAGAACTAATTTGTACCAAAAGCCCACAAGCCATCAGAGTGACTTTAAAGACAAATGAAATTGTGTAAATAATGAGACAAGCAAATGCCCTTGAAGAGGCTCCCATCTGCTTCTACTTCTGTACCGCTTTAGCAGGAGTCATTGTGTTTTTAATTAACACCTTTCGCAGTGCAAAGTTACCCCGTTGTTCTCAAAGACCGAGTGACACCCAGGTGAGAGGTTCCAGCTTTTATTGTGTCTTCAGAGCCTTGGATAATCCAGGGCTTCTTCCATTTAGTTGCACAGCAGGTTGTTAATACAGCACTGCTCGAAGCAGAGTGCCTGGTGGCAGCCTTAATCACACCAGTGCTTCCCAGATGTGCCTTGAGTATCAAGCACCCCAGGAGGTGACCATACTTGCAAACAGTGTCCAGTTGGATTGCTGGATCTGTGCCTCTTCCCCTCTTAAAATGACTGCAGCACAGGAGGGTCTTTCTCCTCTGATGCCCTAGGAATATTTAATGACAGAAAAGAGCATAAAGATTGCAAGATACAGGGGGAATTTCAGCTTTTTGGAAAGCAAGCATGAGCACAAACATAGAGATGATGGGGGATCCTCGGTTGAATTCTCAGGTCTTTTCCTTTAAATGAATATTCTTCTTATCTTCCATTTTCTTGCTAGGTCTGTAAAGGGATTAGACTATTTGATGTTGGCCTTGCTGTCGCCCAGGAGCTGGCTTATCGTTTATCCATGTTGGTCCCTGTGGTGGCTTTGTTGCTGAATTCATCCCCTGACTCCCTGCCCTGCTTTGTGGTGCAGTGGAAAGGGCACCAGCCACAGGATGGTTCTTTCTGCTGGAGCTCTGGATATTAAACAGAACTTATATCCACAGTCCCCCAGGCTGGATCTTCCATCTCTGGACAGGATATGAGCCTTCTAGCACCTAAAGGAGGTACTAGAAGTACCTAAGGAGTACCTTCTAGTACCTACTTCTAGTACCAAAAGAAGGCCGACAAGAAAGCTGGAGAGGGACTTTTTACAAGGGCAAGTAGGGATAGGACAAGGGGGAATGGTTTTAAACTGAAAGAGGGAAGATTTAGGTTAGATATAAAGAATAAATTTCCTGTGAGGGTGCTGAGGCGCTGGCACAGGGTGCCCAGAGAAGCTGTGGCTGCCCCATCCCTGGCAGTGTTCAAGGCCAGGTTGGACACAGGGGCTTGGGGCAAGCTGCTCTAGTGGAAGGTGTCCCTGCCCGTGGCAGGGGTTGGAACTGGGTGAGCTTCCAACCCAAACCATTCTATGAAATGATTAAATGGTTTTTAGAGCTTTCAGGAGTCAGCGCTTCTTCCCAATTTCTATAGGAGACAAGTTCAGACTGTGGCTTCCAATTCTGCCAGCAAGTTTAAATCATTTTAAGACAAAAAAACTTGCTTTTTTAAGGGCAGTGTATGTTTTGTCATTCACTTTCAGTAGATGCAGGATTTAACCATCTGATTTCAGCTCACAGTAGATTGAGTCATCCCTCCAAGATGATTTTAGAAATTGTAATTTCTGAAGGGTGAAGAACTGATATAAATGAGGTCTCTTGGAAGCCAGATGTTGCATTACAATTGTGGAATTAACCCAGCTACCATAGCTGTAACTATGCCCCTTTCCCATTTACCCCAGCTGTCTAGTTTTGTGTTTAAGAGCTATGGTATAAGATGTCATTTTTGGTATGGATGACTGCCAGTCCAAGCGTGCGGTGTTATTTTTATTGCATTCTTAGCACAATAATATATTCTATTCAAGAGTACTGTTGTAAGAGCATAAATATATCTTATTTGCCTATTAATGTTAGACAAGAAAAGTCATTCTTTGTGCAACATCTGTAATATGATCATTTCAGTTTTATTTTCTCATTTGAGATGTATGTGCAGTAAACCTTGAAAGCATTATTTGTGGAGTTCTGTGTAATAGCAGAACTATTATTGTAGAACCACAATTGTTCTATGAACAAGTATTCTATGAACAAAGAAGTTTGAAGGGTTTTTCTTTTTTGTTGCTAGGATTTTGAAATGGAAGCGTTGTGGTGTCTTTCAAGGGTCACAGATAAAACTTGTTGCAACAGAGAGGAAAGGGATCATTTCCATGCTTCTGAATTGTGTTTTTGAATGAATGGGCACCATGGGCGTGATCCTCATCAACAAACTTACACTGTCCTACCAGGCAATAGACTTGTCCTGACTGGAGACTGTAGAAAATACAACCCATAATATAGAATCATAGAATGGTTTGAGTTGGAAAGGACCTTAAGATCATCCAGTTCCAAACCCCCTGCCATGGGCAGGGACACCTCACACTAGACCGCATCACCCAAGGCTCTGTCCAACCTGGCCTTGAGCACTGCCAGGGATGGAGCATTCACAACTTCCCTGGGCACCCTGCGTTAGCGCCTCAGCACCCTCACAGTAAAGAACTTCTTCCTTATATCTAACCTGAACTTCCCCTGTTTTAGTTTGAACCCATCACCCCTTGTCCTATCATTACAATCCCTGACAAAGAGAATACTCAAGCTATGTTTGTATGGGCTAATAGAACAGGGTGGGGAAGAATTTCTAGCTTCAGGACCAAATGATGCAGCATGGCTTACGTCCACAAGTGCAACTTCTCCTTATGAAAGAAGGAGCACTCTTCATAGTACCTGTTGGGAAGACACTGGCTTGTGCTGTTCCCAGATCATGATAATGAACACACAGACCATTAAATACTGTGAATAACCATCGCATTGGTTTTGGTACTGGTTTGTGCTCTGACTTTTATTCTTTACCAGTAGAGACCAAATCAGTAGCAAAGAAGACTTCTTCACGGTCTGTGTTCTTGTGTTGAAGGTCTCACATAATTTACCCCACGCAAGTTTGGTGTTCTGATCATTAGCATACAGGTCAGCCACAAAGGTTCTGCCCACCACAAGTGAAGGTGTGAAGTGAACAACCTACCTGTTATTCACTCTCCTGCGCAGGAACATGATGCACAATCCAGTCACTAGAAAAATTAATGTTTAAGTGGAAGAGAATATGAACATTATTGCTAATGTAAGGCAGGAAATAAAAGACAGAAGGGGGATGTCTTTTCTAATGGTGACATGTGAGTAAACCACTATAGCTTATTTTGATATCACTGACATTCTTCATAAAGACTTTCTCCCAGGAGCCAAAGAGATCTGTCAGCACAGAGAAAAGTATGTACAGATGAAGCATAAATCTACATGCCTGAGGACTGACAGAGGTGTCAATAACTTCAGTGTCGGGGGGGGGGCAATTCTGATGCAAAACCTGGAGGAGTCAATCCCAGGTTGAGGCGGTCTTTTCAGCTCAAAATAAGACCACAGTGATGCAATCGTGGAATAGCATCAGCGCGCATAACGCAAGCTGCCACCCCTGGAGAAGTGTGAGGTGTGTGGAAGGAAGAGGAATATATTATGATATGGCAGTGTGCCTGGCTTCAGCTATGCTTCTAAAAATACAGGTCTGTTTTGAAAGAATAATAATAATAATAATTAAAATAGCTTGAGTTTTAAAGATGACAGTAATCAGTGAAGCTGCAGATAGTGCCCTGGTACTGGTGTAGTGAGAGGTAACGGAGCCACAAGATAAGGGGAATCAAGTCCCTGGGTTTAACCATATGAAGTTACCTAATTTGAGTTAAAAGATGGTTGTTCTGTTTCTGTGAGATTTTTTCCCCCTCTACTTTCTACTTAGACACCTAAATAGCTTCTAGAATTACCTAAATGTCTTTATGGGTTTAAAATTAAACAGAAGAAGCTCAGGTTAGATATAAGGAGGAAGTTCTTTATTGTGAGGGTGCTGAGGCACTGGAATGGGTTGCCCAAGAAAGTTGTGAATGCTCCATCCTTGGCAGTGTTCAAGGCCAGGTTGGACAGAGCCTTGGGTGACATGGTCTGGTGTGAGGTGTCCCTGTCCATGGCAGGGGGCTTGGAACTGGATGATCTTGAGGTCCTTTCTAACCCAAACCATTCTGTGATTTTACGATTCTATGATTCCATGATTCTATGATTCTATGAACCTGTCTCTTCCTTTGGTACCTTTAAAAGCAGTGATTTTCCACCTGTTTGTCCACATATTTTTCTGAAGGAGATATTTGAATGTAACCCAAAAAACCAAAGCTTGAGGAGGCCAAAGTCTTCTGCAAACATCAGCTGTTTTCTATTATAAAAAGTATTTCAGGGCTTGTTAACTAGAAAATGTTAAATTGCTCCAAGGCAGTGTTAGAGGTGAACAGTGCTCTTCATACCCTCATATTAACCCTGACAACAGTGGTGAATCACACCATGAGGGCTGCAAAACCCAAGTTATTTTTTGCTCATTCTCTAGAAGATGCTTTGGAATTCTGTTTCCTTCAATGCAAATCATGGCACAAACAACTCAGGCAGTGAGGTTGCCATTACACCCATTGGGAGACTTTGCTATGGTCTAGAAGAGCCTTACTCCTGATATCATAGAATCATAGAACAGTTAGGGTTGGAAAGGACCTTAAGATCACCAAGTTCCAACCCCCTGCCATGGGCAGAGATGCCTCACACTAGACCATGTCACCCAAGGCTCTGTCCAGTCTGGCCTTGATATGTCAGAGCTTGCTCCATCATGCATGGCTGGGGCCAGTTACAGTCACCTGCTTTTGCAGTTCTTCTGCAAGGAACAGTGCTCAGGGTAGAGCATCTGTTTTGAGCTTAGCACTCAGAGAAGCGAGCAATGGTGGTATTAAGACATCAAAACTGGCCTTGTGCTTCCCATGGTTGCAGAAGGGTCTGATTGTCTGTGGTCAGGAGGGTAAGGTCTCTATGCTAGTGCTGGCTTCTCAACTCATCTCCCTTAGACTTGTTTTAAGGGATTAACCACTCTGCTGAGATCAGAGTGTGAATACTGGCAGATTGCTGGCTTCTTTTAAAGAGGGGATAAAAAGCTTTTTTCTTTACATGATCTGCAGCCAGTGAATGGAAGTTATTGGGGTAGTTGGGGTAGTTGGTAACTTCCCAGCTTCCCAGCATGTCCCAACAGGCACCAGCTCTAAGAAGGAGAAGCACAAGAGAGTGACCTCAGGGCTAGAACTATGCTTTTAGCTGACTCACCTCGTATGTTTCACATTATTATCCTCTCCTCACCTTTAAAATTAACCAAATCCCTGCACTCAATAGGTAATTTCTTGTTAATTCACCCTTCTTGTAAAGAATCTACAGAAAACAGTGGCAGAGGAGAGCTTAAAAAATATCCTTTAACCCATATTCCACATAACCCTCTAACATCATGCTGCAAAAGGAGCCCCTGTGGACACAAATCTATACTATATGCCCTTCAAAAAGCCTGGAATTATGCAAATAGCAGATAAAGAATCATACACATGGGAAGCCACAAGGATTCTGTAACATTTTGCATTTCTAAAAGCAACCTTCTTAAAGCTCCCTCAAAGGTAATTAAACCTGGAAAAAGGAAAAGCCAAATGTCTGTCATTTTGGCTATTGAGGCTTAATTTTTTTGTCTTTATTTCTTCTCTTTATTTTAATGAAAATAATTTCTGCTAAGGTATGAAGAGAAGGATGGGCCTAGCCCTGAAGTTCAGCTATCTGAGCGCACCACAACAAACTACTCTATATGACATGAGAAATAACGAATACATACCAAATTAACAGAGTGGGAAGCTGACGAAAGCTGCAGATAGCACCATGAGGAATAGGCAGATTTCACAGTTGTTTAAGGAGGATTTATGCAAGAAATGGCCAAACTTCACAGTTAATTAAAGAGAGTGCTGGGGACCTGTTGGGAAGTGAAATTTTGCAAGGCCAACAGTGCTGTAATAACTGCTTCAGAAATACCAGATTCAGAAATGGATGTAGAAGAACTGAAAGGGAAAGAAGGAGTTGGGGAATTTCTTTATTTGGGAGGAAACAAGGGTAGAGAAAGGACAAAATGACAAGCGGAAGAAGCACCATAGGGAAATGAAGAGAAAGAATGATAGCAAGAACTGGTTGAGTGCAGATAAACTGTTGGTCAGTGCTATTGTCCAAATTATTGTCCAACAGCTCTGCTCCTGACAACCACAGTCTGATCGTACTAAATTCCATTCCTATTCCCTGGCTGAACATGCAAGCTGTGGTGTGTGAAGGGGTGAGATTCACGGACAAACTTCAAGCTGGACTTGCAGGTGAGGCGGATGAGAGGTCTGGATGCTAGGAGCTGGAGAAAGGACATGAGACCCATATCCCCTGTGTAGACCACAAAGACCATGAGGGATGCGTGTCTTTGAACTGGATTCCTTATACCCTGGTGTAGTCCATGGATATTCAACGTGAGGAATCAGTGGAGCACAGAGGTGATTCTTCTGGTTAGAACCTGCTTTAGGATGTGATGACTTGACTGTACTTTGGTATGATTTGCATTGGATGCGATAGTATGATTGTACCATAAGTTCTGCTTTAGCTCTATTGAATTGCTCTTCAAGACCAAGAAGGAAGTCAGGAATGACTGACTAAATGAACATGCTCTTATCAACCAAAGGAAATTCAGGGGTTAACTGAGGATCACAGCCCTGTCTGGGGCAGTGAAGGAAGTTTTGTTTTTCTCCTTACCATTACATCCTGGTCCTTCAGAAAAAATCATTGCTTTGACACTTCCTTTCCTATTCTGCATCCAACATGTGCAGTGGAGACATCCCTTCTTGCAGCAGATCCCAGGCAGTCCACTCAGTGCAAAGCAATGTTATGTGTATTTACCAGCTACATTTTGCAGTGTAGATGTACTGCATAAGAGCATAGACTGCTACCAGACAGGAGCTGCTCAGCTACATCCTGTACTCAACCTGGTGTCCATCTTAGCATCTTCCATCAGAATCAGCTCTCCCCACTAACTAATGCAACTGAAGGCTGAAGCAAGTTCTGAGCATGGCAGTACGTATCTTTATGAAGATCTCCGGCTTTAAGAAATAGAGGGGGATTGCTTGTGCAATTCTTGAACCACTGTGGAGTGCAGTACTGCCTACACAGTTAAAGGCTATTTTGGAGCAGGAAGTTGGCTCACTTGGACCTGCAAGTTTGCATGACAATGGAATTGTTGTTTTCTCAAGGTTTCCTGTACTTAGATGAACCCAGACAGTTTGAAGAGAATGGTTAATTAGCAGACTAATGAGACCAGAGATGTCCAGTTTTGGTGCAGAGCTAAAGAGGGCTCATTAAGGCAAAATGAGCCAACACCAGCAAAAAAGAACAACAAAGAAGAGTGTTAACCCTTAAAGAGCCTTTGGTTTTCTATCCAAAGACGGAAACAGATCCACTTTCTGAAAGAGAGCATTAACACAGGGGATGGCTAAGTCCATGCTGGAATACATTTGACAAGTGCTGCTGAGCTGCTTAGTGGACAGGCCTCCCATGGAAAATAAAACAGCACTGTTTCAATGGTTTCTATTTTGCCATGGGAAAGGAGAGGAATAGGCTGCAGGATGCTACAAGGATGCTGGGGATGAACTCTTCATCAGGGACTGTAGTGACAGGACAAGGGGTAACGGGTTCAAACTTAAACAGGGGAAGTTTAGATTGGATATAAGGAAGAAATTCTTTACTGAGAGGGTGGTGAGGCACTGGAATGGGTTGCCCAGGGAGGCTGTGAATGCTCCATCCTTGGCGGTGTTCAAGGCCAGGTTGGACGAGGCCTTGGGTGCCATGGTTTAGTGTGGGGTGTCCCTGCCCATGGCAGGGGGTTGGAACTGGATGATGTTAAGGTCCTTTCCAACCCAAACTATTCTATGATTCTATATTTCAGTGGAAGGTAGGGAGCGGGGACAACTTTTCTTCACAGACAGACAAGGTTTTGTCTTTCCTGGACAAAACCAGAACACTAGTGTATTCGTGGTGCCAGGCAATGAGCCATGTGGCTGGCACTGCTGCCCTGGGCTCCCCACTGCCTGCTCCTAGAGGGTGCCTTACTGTGTCCTGCTCCTCTCTTCGAGAAGTTTGAGATCCTCAGGGCACTAGAAGGGTTGATGAGGATGATCAGGGGCTGGAGCACCTCCCGTATGAAGACAGGAGAAGAAAGTTGGGGCTGTTCAGCCTGGAGAAGAGAAGCTGTGTGGAGACCTCAGAGCAGCCTTCCAGTATCTGAAAGAGGCCTATAAGGATGCTGGGGAGGGACTCTTCATCAGGGACTGTAGTGATAGGACAAGGGGTAACGGGTTCAAACTTAAACAGGGGAAGTTTAGATTGGATCTAAGGAAGAAATTCTTTACTGAGAGGGTGGTGAGGCACTGGAATGGGTTGCCCAAAGACGTGGTAAATGCTCCATCTGTGGCAGTGTTCAAGGCCAGGTTGGACAGAGCTTGGCTGACATGGTTTAGTGTGAGGTGTCCCTGCCCATGGCTTGGGGGTTGAAACTAGATGATCTTAAGGTCCTTTCCAACCCAAACCATTCTATGATTCTATGATTCTATGCTGGATGGGAATGCATCAGTTTCTTGTAGAGGTACAGAGAGGACCACACATATATCAAATGCCAACAGAAAGGAAAAAACCCAAAAGGTTTTCCTTTCCCTGCAAAGTTCAGGGAGGGAAGCAGGTCATTCCTGGGGATAATTTCTACATTGTTCAGCCAAATATACAATGAGACAACCCAGTTGTGACAGGTTGTTCCTGGCTCTCCCCTTTGCTGGCTTGGTCCTTGCAACCTTTATCACCCAAACAAATCACCACAACATTTATTATCGGCATTTCTGTTGATATCAAGCCCTTTTGCTGACACACAAGCCCAGCTCAAAGTTAACAGGTTTGTATGGCATTGTGCAGGAGGTGCGTACACATATATATTTTTAAATGTACTCCACTATGTACCGAAGCACCAAGGGAACAACATTATTGATTTACACAAAGCCCAGTAATTCACAGAGAAAAATAAACAGACTGAACCTTTGCTTCACATTTCTGATTGTTACACTGGCATTTTCTTTCCCCTCCTATGCATTAAACTCCCTTTTGAGAAACAGGAGAGGTAAGAAGGGGAGAAAAGTGGTCCAGAGATTCATGGCATGCTTTGTTGTGCTGTTATTGCATCCTGTTTTCTCACCTGCTAACAAAAAGAAGTGAAACAGAGTAAAAGGGCTGCTCTTTATATAACACCTTATACCTTGGAAAATGCGCCATCCGCTATGTGCAAAGCCAAACTAAGCCTAATTCTTAATTCTGCCCTTACTTATATCTCATTGACGTAAGTACCAGCTACGTAGATTCTTGTCTTTCCTCTGGGGGCCCTGTAAGATTGGATCCAGCTCTGGGGAGGTGGGTGGGAGCTGCTTGGATGAGTGCAGCAACAAAGCCTGAGTGCTAAAGAGGATGTAAAAATGTTTGAAGGAAGAAAGCTGTAGGAGGGAAATTGGGGCTTTGTAGAATTACTGGAGCTGCAGCAGCCAGGGCTGGACATGGTGGTAAATTGCCCTGTTTGTGTTGAATGCATTCATAATGGCCACAAATTATGAGGCTTTTTCTACTTTGTATCACTGGGGGAGAAGTAGTAATGGGCATCTCACTTGTGTTAATTGCAGTGCAAGTTAATAGCACCTTACCTGTGTAGATACCTTCTGCGTAGGTGCTTTCCGGTAGAAATGGTCTTGGTCATTTCTTCACCTTAATGGATGCAAAATATTGATCTGTGAGTGAAAACCAGCACCTGCATTCTGCTCCTCTCAGATGACTGTGTTTTTATGATGGATGGCACAACAATATTATTGATGAAGCTATTTTAAAGACAACAGATCTACTGAGCATGACCACAGAGTTTGAGAAACAACAGTGATGAACCAGAAAGTTGTTGCAGTGCAAGATGCTTAAAACCACCAGGCATCTTACATTTAGGGGTACTCATGTGCTTTTCAAATGCTAATGATTCAAACCTCAAAATGAGATGACAAAGTAATGTTATGTTACATTAACAATAGGGAAACTGAGGCAAGGAGCCAAATAGCTTATTTGGCTCTTGACTCCTCCATTTGGAAGTGGAGAAAAATCAATGGATATGACTATGAGTAAAATACATCTTAGCTTACATGAACTAGGGAATGTGTTTTGAAATCTTGTAAATTAGAAGAGCTCAAATATGCAAAAAATAATTAAGAAATAGAGAGGTATAATGTTGATACCTTGCTGGATCTACCCTCACTGCTTTATGCATAGTCAGTTCCTGTTAGATAACAATTTTCTTCAGAACAAGCCACAAATACTGAGTCTGCTGCTTTCCTTCTTTCAGTTCTGAACTGCAATTTAAACCTTAGAAAAGTATTTGTACTTGAGTAAATGATTTCCAAGAACAGACAATCAATGAGCACCCTAAATAAACTCTTCATATTTTTTATGCTTTGACATTTTGTGTTTGATTTTAGATAGGTTCTGTCTTAATTCAACTTTCAAACAACTGATGTTTGTTATATCTTTCTTTGTAGAACTTCAGGGCTCTTTACCTTCCCATTACCTCTCACTCTTCCTATGAAATAAGTATTGGAGAAGGCAATGTTCATAGGGAACAGACTGGGAAGGGAGGCAGGAGCTAATTGTTATGAAGAACAAGCATACAGGTGTCAGGCAAATACCCACTATACTTTCCCTGATCCCTTCCAACAACTACGGCTAATTCAGTGCTGATGGGATGATTCATTTATTCTGTTAAGGTTTCATGGAAAATGAACTGCAAGCCAATATTTAACAGATATAAGCCCATTTCAGCCTAGTTTTAAGTGGTGCTAAGATAACATATAAATGACTCACTAAAAATCAACAGGAAATTGGAGCCTAAAATATGACTCATTCATTGATCCCACAAACGTATGCCAAGGATAAGTGAGAGGTTTTGGAGAAGAGTGTGGATCCAATTGAATGATGTCAGAGAAAATGAAGTTGCTGGAAGTAGATAGTGAGAGGAGTTAAGGCCATCATTCTTTTTCGGATGCACGCAACCTGGGTACAAATCATATTACAACATACATAAATGGCATTTTGCATGCTTTGCCAAGGAAAAATGGATAAACCAATGGAGGTAGGTTAAACGACCATGGTGCTGCCTCCCACACAGGTAAAAATCCATATATCTTAATTCCTCTTCTCTCCCTTGAGTGAAGAAGCGTCCATCTACATGCAATTAAGTCTTGGTTTCATAATTCAGGATTATCAGTGTCTCATTGTCAAGATTGCTGCAACTCTCTTTAAACACCAACTTGCAGATGAGCTAGCAAATGAGTTAGTACATTAGAAAACGTCCTTTATTTTCAGGGGAATGAATAAAACAAGATGAAAAATGCACCTTTTTTCTTCCAAATCTTGATGAATCTTCAGGAGCAATATAGATTTCAACCAAAAAGTAATTAGCAGGCAATTTGGGGGAAAAATTACTCATTTTGTTTCCCATTTCTTTCCAAGGGAGAAGAAGTAATTTTTTATTGCTGTCTAAATAAACTGACACTGTGATGGGAAAAAGTTCAGATGAAATTAAAAGTATGACCTCCAATAGTAAGTACAGGCTTAATCTACCTACCTCCAAAGGTAGCAATCATCCTTTTTCATCCTGACAGAAGAATCGAGAGGATCTCAGTCCACTGTGAGACTTAGCCACAATTTATTGTGTGCTTTATATTTGCTTGGGTTTTGCTGATAGGTCCCAGATTTTCTTGCAACTGGACTCAGCATCTACCATTCCTATTTGTCTTGGAGTAGAAAGAAGAAGAGACTAGTTCCCTACATCTTTGAGAGATGCAATGGAGTACAAAATAGCATGCTGAAAACAGAAGTTTTCATGAATTATATTACCTTTTCACCAGAAATGTGCTCATGGGATGGATTCCGAAAGTGTGTGTTTATGGAAATGTGACTTTTTTCTTATCGTGCTGGATTTTTTTGGTTTTAACTTGGAAAAACTTCACAAGACTACTTCCAAAGGGAAATAAAGAATAGGGCAGAATGTTACAGGCTGTATAAGTGTCCACTAATCTGACACCAAGAAGCATCATCTACCAGTTTGGTTACACAAAGATTTCTCATTTGATAGGTTTGTGCTCCCAGTTCACAGCACACTATTCTTCTAGAATGGATGACAATAGCAAAGAAGTACTATGCAGTGTATTGTGTCCAAGGTAATGAAGCCAGGTCGGAGCAAATTAACTCAGCTATATTGAGAAGGCTATTCATTTTAGCATGGTTTGTGGAGCATTGCAGTAAGGCAATTCTCACTAACTCTTTCAATGTTGCTTCAAGCATTTTTACACTATATTTCTATCTTCTATGCTTGAAAACCCCAGCCCAGCAAGCAAACAACTGGAAATTGCAACAACTCAACAGGCTGAAATCATGTTTCAAAATGGCTAGTGAACCGTCTGTAAGAAACAAGTAAATAAATTGTCAAAGAAACACGACCAGATAAGAAGTTAGTATTTATATTGCATTAAAGCTCCAGCTAAGAACAAGTAATCATCATCAATGATTTACCAATAAGAACAGTGTTAGTGCAGAAGATACGGTTCGCGGCATGACTTCAGGACTTTTGAATAACCTATCCTGGCATGATAAAGCATTTTAGGAGTCTAGTGTGTGTTTACTTTTACTTTATTGCTAACAAAAATCACCTCTTTAATCTTCATTAAAACACCCCAAGGAAAGTAAAAATATTCATTGAAATGGCTGGAAAGAAAAACAAATATTAGCAACGCTTTTAAGATTGCTGTTCTCCATCAGCAATACAGCTTGTTTTGTGCCAGACAGCAACAACACAGAGAAGATGTTTACAACATGAAAATGACGTTGAGTTCTATAACACAAGCCAAGCAGCTTCACTGTTCCTTGATCCAGCTGAGAAGAGCTAAAGGGTGAATAAATCTGTTCTTTCCAAAGGGAAGTGAGACTCGTATTGGAGGGCAAGGTGTACCTTGGGATTCAGAAGAAAGGTTTTTCCTCCTTTTTTATTTTGCTCTCCTTCTTAAGTTCTCTCCTCTTCTCCTGCTATGGAGGGATTGAAAAGGTGTTTGATGTAGCACGAAATAGAAACTGGGTGTATAATGGGCCTGAGATGCTAAGGACCATCAGAGCACTGAAGCTGAAGAATAGTACAGCAATATCAACATGTGCTTCTTATATGCCACACGGGAGAAGACATAGTAGAAGACAGCATAAAGGTGAGGATGGCATTTTGGGGAGAACAAAAGAAATGTAGGAAGAAAATCCAAGATGAAAGTTTAGATTATGCTGCACAAAGGACTCAGGGAAGAGTATTCAGGCATCTTAAAGATGCAAGTGTGAGTGATGTGGATCAGCTATTTTAGCAAACGCATTCTGGATTAAATAAATGGAAAGAGCAGAATTTGAAGACCTGAATTATATTTTTTATAGATGCATCAATATTGATTCCACATAGGAATAACTTTTGTCATTTGGATGTTCATTTTAGCTTCAAACAATTGCATCCAGAACATTTTATATGCTGACGTGCACAGAAAGGGCATTTTCAGCAAGCAACAGCAATTCTCTTTCATAAAAGAACCCGGAGTGAGATCCTGTTTGAAATGGTGTCAAAGTTTCAGTGCCCAATACCAGCGTCTACATTTGGATTTAGTGTTTGAGCTTCCATTACTGATAATGAACCTCAGATTCATGCAGTGCATCTCAGAGAAGGATTCTTTCAACAACAACTACAACTTGGCTGCACACAAACAGGCATCTAATGCTATTTGATGTACAGTTGGGTATCAAGCCATTTCTCCGTGACTGGTAGTATCCCTACAGGAGATATTGTCCTTTTGAAGTGGGAACTAGGGGCTAAAATGCCATTAAGTGCTTATGTTTAAGCACATGTTTAGGATTAGCTGAATTACTCCCTAAACACCACTGAGTTCACCCATCAGTGACAGTAATGGGAGTTAGGATACCTAGTAACCATGGACATATCAATGCATCTAGATCTTAATCTGCAGCCAAATCTCCCTCAAGTCTCCAGTTAAATATTTCTAGCAGTGGATGGTAACCACTTTCTTAGCTTAATTACACTTTTAAATTTATGTACCATGATTTTTAATACACAAATTAAGTACAGCTGATAAATTACACAACAGTATATTAAGCAATGCTACTTTTACCATCCTCACAGATGATTTAATTGAGTTGCAGTGTTCCTAGAGTGATGCAAGGCCTGACTGCAGCCCTGAAATGCTGGGTTTCAGACATTATTATAACAAATAATAAATTATTAAACTATAAATTATAAAAAAAATTACTATTATTGTATTTTCTTTTTCTTGTAATATACCCAATCTGTCTACTTCTATCAGGCTTTTTGATGTTGAAGTATTATTTTTGGCAAGGTGGAATTATTAAGCAAAACTGAAGTTGTCCTTGGTAAATGAAGGTATTAGTTTGGTTGAAATTTGTGGTAGGAGCAGACTAGTAGAGTACTTGCCTTTACAACATCAATTGTCTGTTCCTAACAGAGATTTCAGAAGAGACAAAGTGGACCATATCATACAATTGTCTATTTTTCTCCATTAACTATAGAAAAGAGCCAAGAAATGAGATGATAGGCATGTAAAACGATATGAACCTCAAAATTATTACCCTGTTTGGAAATCTCTTTTTATCTATTCCAACTGGCGAAGTGAACGTAAGATTTATTGTGAAGTACTGAGCTCTCCTCCCCTGGGAGTGTTGCCCTTTGCTTGGGCAGAAATTAACGTATGCAGTGGCAGAGCTTGCACTGATTTCTATATTAGAGGGAGTGTGGAGTTAAGTCACTTGCTTCTGTGTCTGATAGTGTCAGTCAAGGAAGATAACTGGTCTGGAATGCGATAAGTTTGTGGGAGGGGTGGACCTGAGTCTAATATTAAGTGGGCTTTGCAGAAGATGCTCCTATAAAACAGGATACAGGGACTATCTGAGTAGATGCAGTTGCCTGGGGGAAGATGCCATTGTCCTGCAAATGCTATTTTATAGATACATATATTAGTGATGTGCATGAGGTTCCTCTCAGTTGATATCAAATGTTTAAAAGACTGGGGTCCAAGTTGGATTTAGAATGCATGAATAGACAGTGAAAACAGGTAAGCATTTCATTAGTTAGGTGTTGTATAACTATTGCAATAGATGAAGTTAGGCAAGCAGTCTGTGCTAAAGATTTGGGTATCCTGTAAATACATAACGGCTTCACATTTTAGTTTTTCCATGTCTGTATCTAGCCTGCTGCTGAGTAAGTGATTTCAGGGTTCGGATTTGATTTTATTCTTGGTGTGTAATTGAATTGGGCATCTTGCCATTGTAGCAACTTGAAGCCCCATGAATGTAAGTGTTCTCTGTGCTAGTTGCTGTACAAGGTAAATACAAGTTCTCTTTCTTTATGAGGTTACTTTAGACATATTTCGCACAAAATATTCAATGACAAAGAAGTAAATGGAGGTTGTGTTGCTTGCTGCAGTGATGCAATTATTGAAAGAGCACATTAGTCTGGGTGCAAGTAGCAGCGCATGTTGTGCTGCATAGAGCTCGCTATGCTTTCATTCAGAAGCACTTCTGAGTTTAAGCAACTAACCTCCAATCAGCAGTTGCCTGCTGCTGATAGGCTTCATACATTTTTCCTAGCTGATAAAATAGAAATTAAAGCTTGATGGTCTGCCAAAACTAACCCATGCATTCCTTGTGGCAACTGCCTCTCAACTGGGTAAAAGTGAGTGGCAAAAGCTGCTGAAGTTTGATCGATCTTTGCTGATCAGCTCTATAGATTGCTCATGATCTGGTATCTAGGATCTCAGAGAATAAAAGGCAGCTCTAGCTTGACAAAATATTATCTCCCAGCACAAATATATGACTATTTCATTTTAGGTATGTTTTAGCATTCCAACCGCCTGGTCCTATAAGATTCAGAGATGTTATAGCTACTTGGGATTCCATTGCAATACTCACAGACTTAATAAAACTGTCTTGAGAACTAATGAATTATTTAAAGACTGCATAAAGAAAATGTAACCTATGCATTTAAAGTAGGAAAATCCACTTTAAAGTCATCATTCTGCTGTCTTTATCAATCTTACAAGGTTTTTTCTTCATATATTGGTATTTTGTTTGTCTAAGCTGAATGAATTCGGAATGGGAAGTATCGTCATTTAATTTAGACCAATATTTTGGTCTGCAAAAATTTATATTGCTAATACATATATTCTCTTTTATTCTATGTACATATTTCTTCTGTTAAACAGTAAGGTGTTTCATACAAAATTGGAAACCACATATCCAGGTGTAACTTGCATAAGGGTGTAGATGTTGTTTCCTGGAGCTAACCTTGACCAAGAATATCCAAGATCTTTTGCTTTTTGCATAATGATAAACTTGCACTTAGACCAGTAAGAAATGTCACTGTATGGATAGAAAACCAAGTAGCTCAATAGCACCTTGAGAGTGCTTTAAGAGCGCACCTAAGAGAAGCCTCTAGGCTTTCCTGACTACTTAGGGTAGTGAGTTGAACATGTAGGATTCAATGGGGAAGAGTAAGAAGGAAACACCTATGAATGATGTGATGTATGAATAGGCATGAAGTCTGTTGAGAATCTAAGCTCTGATGCATGCAGATGCTGGACCTGTTCAAAGAAGCAGCTACATGAGCTGAGGAGAGCTGAGCTTAGGAGAAAGTCCTGGAAATGAACGGAAACAAAGAAAATCCCATATTGTGGTCTGAGATTAAATCACCAGAAGCACACGTACATAAAGATGTGATGGCATCACTTTGCAGGATTAAAGACCATCTCCTAACACTGTTCTCAGCTCATGAAGTAGCTAAAGATGGTGGCAACAGTCATGGAGCTAGAGAAGTTTGCCATTCTTACATCCCAGTTGGATCCTCTTCACTGACTTCAAGAGATGTGTGCGTGTACACCGTAGTGCACACTTCTAACATGCCAGTCCTTTGAGTGATCCATGACAGTGCCATGATGAATGAAAAGGCAGTGGGATGTTTTAGTAGAGGGAAATAAGGATGAATGAAGACAAAATTGTTTGCAGATTAAGGTGTTGGAAAAAAGATCAATTACCCAAAGACACGATTTTTTCTCCCCCTTCTCTGCAAGCAAAGGGAGTCTCACAGCAAGTAAATAGATAAAAGCTGATCACTAACTAGGCACAGGGCACGGAGGAAGAGGCAAAACACTGAGGTAGGTAAGGCAGGAAGCATAGAAAGTAGATGAGATTTGCTGTTCTGAAGCAGAAGGAATGGAGCAAGAACATGGGCAAAAAGAAGAGGTTGAAACTAGGCTGGAAAGGTTAATGTCTGTAGACATGTGGAGGATTGGCAAGAAAAGAATCAGAGAGGAGAACCCAGAGGGATCCCAGACCTATCAATGGGATGTCTAGTTCCTCATCATAGTAGACAGTGAATGAAACCACAAGACTGGGCTTTAGCACATGCTGCTGGTGAGCAGCCAAAGAACCAGAAGTCTGTGGAAAGTGAAATGCTGAAGGCTTTGCGCTTAGAATTAACTGGCAAATTGAAAATGGCCCCTCATTATACCCTCCTTTGGAGATTTCAGTTTGAATCTTTCCTTCTTGCTCGTCCCAAGTGAGGAATTTACTTTAACTAAGTCATTCTCTATCTCACCCTTCTTGGATCATCCAGATAGACTTGTCACTAAATGCAATAAGATCTGCTCAGTTGGCACCCTGAGTGAATATAGCTGCCTACCTCTGCACAGAAGCTATGGCTTGCTTAAGATGACATAGAAAAACTACAAAGTGTTTGCCTTTTGCACTGCCTGGCCCAGTGCCCCATGCCTGGTAACATTATAAGAGATTGACATGATGGAAGTGAGGGAAATTGGTTCTAGAAATGCTCTGAGCTGAGCTGAAGGTAGGGCTGCTTAGGAGGTGTTTGACCAAGCTACTAACTTAGCCCTGTAGGTACCTGTAGGACACCTCTAGATGCCAACATGGTGTAAACTTACTCTGAATACTGATCATATTACTGGATTTCAATGTGTTGTGAAGTTTCTAAGAACCAGGTCCCAAAGATATGTTCTGTTTTGTCAGAAACTCACAGGAGATGTGCTGGGCAGAGATGCTGCTCTTCATCGGATCCTAAAAGGCCCTCCCTCTTCTACTGTCCACTAAATACATGAGGCCATTCATTTTTCAACATAAAACCTCTTGGTTTCCCATATACCATTATGTCTCTGCAGGGCACTTCTCATGCACACCTATAGAGCTATTAAAGTCAAAAGATATGGTGGACTGAGACATCAAAGTGAATCAGAGGGAGAATCAGTGGTCTATTTAAAGGGAAGAAAGAGCTTCTTGAAGAAGCAGTTATGTCTTAGGCTGCATCTTTTTCTTGTGTCTTTAGAACTGCTGGACGCAGAGAGCCTGTGGGTTTCTCCCTATTCCTTGACAGCATTGCTGGATGCACATCCAGCTGTGTAGGGAACATGGAGAAATGCTGATGCAACCAGACCCACTAAGAGCAAACAGAATGCAGAATGTCTGGGACAAGGAGCTCTGTGTTATCCCATGGAATTTCCAGCTGTGAGTCCTTATTAAAGCAAGACTGGAGGATCTCTCCAAAGTCTTGGTTCCCTGTGATGGAGGCTACCATGTCCCTCATGAACAGCTGAGGTCCACTGGGAAGGGTGTTTTGGGAAGTCGCTATGAGATGGCTCAAATATGAGGAGTATGGGGAACAGCAGATACTGCATTTCTTCTTCAGGCAAAGGTTTGTCTTTCCAGGCTTTGCAGTGCTGGAGTGGAAACAAACTTGAGCAGGAAACAAACTGCTTTCCCATGCAAGTGCATTAACTCTGTGTGCTTACAATCTGCAGAAACTGTTTCCACAATAGCCCTGGCATAGCTTCACCTTCGCTATACACTTCACTGCAGAGCATCACTGTATGAGCACCCAAGACCCAACTCCTTCAGGTGGCATCCTGCTCACCAGATAGAAATCCAGACTGTTGAAGCTGGGACGCCTGGGACTGGATTATGAGCCCTGCTGTCATTTTAAATCCAGCCAGCTGATGGCTGTGTCGTGTAGGAAATGAGCTCTCAGTCTTATCTAAAGCAGTGGTGATGGTGCAAACTGCAGCCACATCTCTGCTGGGGAAACCAAGAGGGTGTCAGTCCTTTAGTGAACTAAGAGTCATCCTCCAAAGAGCATCGGGAGGCTAGGGCTTGGTCCCAACAAAGGCACAGGATGGAACATGATGGATGCTGGGAAAGGGGAAGGGTGAAAAGGGGACCAACAGGAGCATTTGGGAGAAGAAAGAGTCCCCCATGTAGAGAAGGGACGGAGAAAGCATCTGCATTGGGAAAAGCAGCTGGGATAAGTGTCAAAATGAGACCTGTGAGTAAGCCCTGGGCATATTCTGGGACAAAAAGGAATTGCTTACACTTACCTTTTCCTTAACCAGAGGAGGACGATATATACCATCAAGCCCTCTGTTTCCCACAGCTGCTCAGCCACATCTGCTCAGGAAAGCTTTGATGGAATGTTGTTTTTATCCTGTCATAACTCACATAAAGGTGTCAGTTTTACTGAAAATGTGTGTTCAGAAGCAGTCCTCTTCCCTGAAAGACAGGATTATGGTAATACTGCCAGCAAGATTTGGTTTAGATGGTATCATTGGACGTTGGTAGCTCTTCTCCTTTCCCCAAAGAAAAATCTATGGTCATTTTCAATAGTTTTAAGAGGTAAAATGAGGAAAAACAATTTTTATTTTAATTTGTTGGCCTGATTTTAAACTTTGGATTTTACTTTATTTTATGAGATATTTAAATTTCCGCTCCTTCTGCTCCCCTCCCCCACCTTGTGTTCCCTCTTAATCTTGGAATGGAAATCACTATCAAACTGCAACGTTTCACACAATTTAGAAAGCCTTTGATCCGATGTAGTGTTAAGGACCCGTATTCATGGATACCAGATTTCTCTGTGTGAGCTCTAGTAGTAACCCACTGAGCCGGCATTGATAGAACAGTCGCCTTTCCATACACCACTTCTTTCCACAGACAGGACTCTATTTATTAGTGAATTCCCAAATACTGCCCTGTTCCACAGCCAGACTGAGCTTTCCCCAGAGAGCACAGAATGGTACTGCTCTCATTTCACTTGGATTTCCTCTGTATCTCACCAGCCCACACTGGGACATCCTGCTTGATACAGATCATAGGAAGTGATAAAAAGCCTCATTTCCATTCCTATCTCTGGAGTTGGGAACCTAAAATGCTTTTGACCTTGATTTTGGTTCTTTTAAAACTGGTCTGGTTTTGGAAGTGTGCTTTTTCATCTTGGATCTCAACAAATGGGATTTATCTTGATCAGTTGTAGGCATCCAGACATCAGGTGCATGGTCAAAATCATCATCTATTTGGCCTTATTAATGAATAGCAAAAGGTAAGTGTCTGGAGAAGGTGACTAACTCTCACCCTAAGGCCAATATCTAAGGTACTTGGGGATGAATCAATGTCTGAAATAAAGGGGAGAAACTCGCTTACTGAATCTTTTTCCCACTGGCTAAAACATGGGACAAGAAAAATAACTTAGATCAGTCTTAACTTTTAAAATCCCACATATAAGTCCAAAATATGCAAAAATAGGGAGTTGGCTGCATTCACCCAAGCTGTTGCTGCTTTTTAAGAGCTGGAATTAGTTTGTTATGGTATTCAGATAGGACAGCATTTCTTCAAACCCCCCTGCTATCTTTAGTGCCTAAGGTGATGATTTCCCAATGCATTAGATGCAATGCACTGTTGACCAAACAGCATGTCCCTAGCAGGGAGCCAAGGATTTGCTCTATTACCAGCTTACTGCTCTCCTTTCCCACATCCAAAGAGAAGATATCAAATCATTGGGGATTTCACTCTAGAAATATCTCCTCCAGATAATAATTAAGATCTCTGCATATTTTCTATCAGTTATTCTGACAGCAACCATCAAATCAGAAAGATACCACTTGTGTCTATCTTTATATATATCACTATATATCAACATATCATTTAATATATATTCATATGTATTATTTAACATATTTATATAATGATCCTTAAATCAATTTTTATTTATATTGCAGATTTCAATCTTGCAATAAAAGTGCAATGTGACAGATGCGGGTCTCTTTCCATCCAAAAGCTTAATATATGTCTCTCAGTATCCATAATACATAAAATACATCTCTGTAAAATACAGTCAGCACTTCGGACTAGATTGAATTAGTGAAATGCATTCAGCTACCTATGAAAAGAAGTTAAAAGAAGTTAACTGTACATTTGGCTCCTTTTTTTTTCTCTCTCATTGCTCTGGTGAAGAGATACACATTTCATTTCCCATTGATATAAATACCAGCTAGCAATAATTGGTCTGTGATTTATTGTGAGCAGAATAAGAAAGACAGAAGAAAGGTATCTCAGAGAAACACCCTTTGTGGAGAAGCCTGGTTTGCTCGGAAACATGCCATACAGCCTCTCATAGCTGTAGTGATTTCCTTTCACCACCTTTAGGCACTTTGAGGATATAGAATACAGAAAACCCCTACTAAAACCCTGCGGTGCGTTGGTGGCTAAGTGAAGTCTTCTGCTGTAAGCCATGTCATCTCTGTAGGAGTGGATGGATGATCTCAGATCATCTGAAACTGAAAGAGGGTAATTTTGTTTACACGTTAAGGAGTTCTTCCCCATGAGGGTGCTGAGGCGCTGGCACAGGGTGCCCAGAGAAACTGTGGCTGCCCCATCCCTGGCAGTGTTCAAGGCCAGGTTGGACACAGGGGCTTGGAGCACCCTGCTCTAGTGGAAGGGGTCTCTGCCCGTGGCAGGGGGTTGGAACTGGGTGAGCTTTAAGGTCCCTTCCAACCCAAACCAATCTGTGATTCTATAAAATGGAGCTATTTTCACTTACTCTTGTTTAATGTGTGCATGCATGCCTGGTCCATAGCAAACATGCCACAGTAGTGGAGGCCAGGATAGCAAAGGCACGAAGCTCCAGTAGGGTAAGTCATAACTCAAGTGTTGAAGGTTGCCTATACACAGCCTCTTGTTTTCTGCCTGTGTCTTTGCATTTTCACAATTAACTTCATCAGGCCAAGTCTGAAACAGGAGAGGACATGATGACACCAATAGGAAGAGATCTACTTCAGCTTGGTGAAAATCAAGGCAAGCAGAGAAAGCTTGAGTTACCTTACTGTTTTCATCTCTTGCAAGTGAAAGCCCTTTGGGCTGAGGAAAGCAAGATAATATAAGGAACTGTAGCCTCTGTAGTCACATATCCCGGTGCCATCATACTTGGCACCACACAGATGGATCTCTGCCGGGGAAGTCAAGAGGGTGTCTGGCCCTCCAGGAACTCAGTCAAGCTCCAAAGAGCACCCAACAGTCTATGGCTTTGCTCCAAGGGAGGCACAGGATGAAATCTGGTGGCTGTTGGGAAAAGGGAGTGAGGAAGAGGAGACCAACAGGAGCATGTAGGAGAAGGAACAGTCCCCCAGGTGGAAAGGCGATGTAGAGAGCATCTGCATCATCACTGCCCACACCTGAAGCTGTTCCTGCTCTGCACACAGCAAGTCACACTGCCTAAGGCAAGCCTTTTTCATCCAGTTGGTGAGTTAATATCTAAGAAATATGAATAAATAATACTGTTTAATAGGCCACAATATTGCTCTCCAGAGCGGGAGTGAGTGAGATGAAAGTAACTTCAAAGGATAATCCTAACACAGGAGGGCAGAGGTCTGTCTTCACACAAAATGCATCCTGGATTCAATTTTCAGGCATGTTAACATGCTGACAACAGAAAACCAAGCTGAAAGAAGCTGAATCCAATACTTCTATATCCTGGAAGACTGGTCCCACACTCTTCATGTACTGATCCACATCTGTGCTCGAATTCCTCTGTCAATTTTGTCACCCTGTAAACCTTCAGCTTTTGATACCACATTGCACTAAGACCATGAACAGGATCTATCCAGGACTCAACAGCTGCTGTCTCTCATTGGGCCCTGTGTTTCCATTCATGGCTCATTACAATAAGTTAGATTAGAACTATAGCTAATTGCTATTGCCATAGTAATTTACAGTAGATGCTGTTTCTATTTGTACATCACGGTGATGGCACAATGACATGTTGTCTTTTCTAATTATATCAGCCAAATCATTCCCACTAAGTACTGTAATAGTATTTTAATTAATATTATTATCCCCGTATCTGTCACAAAGCTTAAAACTCTGAAGCTGGAAAACTCCTTTTGTACCTTCAGAAATGTTGAACTTGACAGAAATCTTCAGCCTTTGGTTCCTTCCATGCTCTTAAGCAAAAGAGAGCAAGGGAGACAAGTTTTATTCTCACCTTTGCCAAGGACATAACTATTGACAAGTGATTCTGTCTTTTGCTGCCTCTGTGAAAATGGAAGAGTGTATTTAAATTCAGTTTGGATTGTCTTCTGTGGATGTGATTACAAAGAGCTCAAGAGTTAGAAAATGAGGCTTTTGTGAACAAGAATTAACCAGCCAATTCTCTTTTGTTCTTCAGGCTTAGGCTCACCACCACTTAGGTGATTACATTAACAATTAGCTACTAGTGATTAGTTAAATTAGGATTCTCAGGCTATGTTTGCAGGTAAAGGAAAGCAGGGAAGCATCTCTGGAGGTGACCTTGGTTTTTAGTTTGCTGTTTTTCCTTTACTTCAATAGTCTTTAAACTTATTCAATGACTCTGTTAAGTGTCTGAAGCCTGGTGGGATGAAGTGAGCTTGAAGACTGTGATGCAGGATCCATTATTGTGTGTATTTTTAGCCCCAGTTATATGCAGACAGTGAATGTGTGTTCCTGTCCTGGGAACCTCCTTGGTGTCCAGACCAACTTGGCTGCTTTCCTAGACAGAAACTATGTGATTGGACTGTCAGACCTGGATTATTGCTCTTTTGGCTTATTGGTATAAGTCAGAAGTGACAGCTCTGACATTGAAAACAGAAGGAAACATGGAGCTGAACATAATGCTACGCTTAGTATACTGAGTGCTGAGTCTGCTGTGACTCATGTTGTGGTAATGTATTCACAAACAAGCAAGCCACGGGAGTTTGTTTCTTCACAACTTCACAAGTGTCTGCTGCATAAAAAGGTGGCAATAGTTTTGCATCTTGTGAGTGCTGCAAGATGTGCAGGGGACAGTTTGCATTCAGGGAGGTTGGATTTTGGGTATGAAGTACCCCATGGTTCGTTAAGAGGAGTTCCAGGGACAGCTGCCTTTCTCTAATCTTTCTATGCAAGGGTCTATGATGAAAAGGCATTTTCACCTTAGTAAAGTAAGGTAATGCATATGCTGAGGAAGGGAGGTAGAGCTGAAGCAAGAATGACCTTAGACAGAAGCTGATGAGCAGGGCAACAATAAGATATCTGAGATAATGCAATGGCATCATGCCTTTGTTGACACAGATACTACCTTGGAGATCACCCCTCGGTTCAACACACAGTGGATTACAGACCAAGTCCCCAAGCTGTGCGTGACGCAGAGGGCTGTAGAGCAAACAGAAGGCAAAAACTCATGAGGCACATGCCTACATGTGAGGAGCTAATGGGCATCTCGTGTCTAATGTAAAGGTCACAGAAAGTTTGATGCTTTATAGAGCTTCTTTGTATTCCTGCCAGCCTACCAAAAGGTGAAGAGGATGAGTCATTGTGCTGAAACCTGGTCAGATACTAAATACATCAATGTTTTTGTCTGTGATAGAACAGAGGCATTGTCGGCTTACTTCGGCAAAATTGGGATGAACATCAGCAGCTGCTTCTACCTTCGGTAAGCCCAGCAACAGTGCAGGGTATACATATGCATATGTATAGTTTAGTTTGACCCATCACTGTTTTAAAAGCCACATTGGGTGGTGCAGCACAGTGATGAAGCCTTCTCATCACTTTATTCTTATGAGGCCATGCACCACCGTGGGTGCCAGAGAACACTGAAGTTTCAGGGTGAAGTCCTCAGAGCCATCACTTGCTTTCTAAAGTGGACATGAGTGGGCAAAATACATGGGTCAGTTGGGAAACTGCATAGGATGTTACTACCAGAAAGGAAGTATTTCAGGTGGTTGGAAATTATATATCCAAGATGTCTAGCAAGATATTAGTAGGTAACTGTACTTGCAGATTCTGCTGATATATTTCTGGTGTATTGTGCAATGGTGTTTATGAACTATCTGAATATACAACACCTAAAAAGTTGTAAAAAGCCCTGCTTCAGAAGATGATCCATCCTACATCAGTATTGAATTACAACAGAATTGGACCTTTTGGTGTGAGGAAACTAAAAAATGCCACTTTCATTTGGCTATTTTGAGGAACACTGGAAGGGTGTCCTAGAGTGATCACAGTGGTAGTGGTATGCATCCATATTATAATAGGTCTCTTGCCACTCAGGAGTTTGTCTTCCATGGCAATACAAATCATGTATTTTCCTCTCTACCAGAACGAGATAGGCAATGGCTTTTCTGTTTGTCTAGCATTCTTTTGTCACTTCATTTTGAAACTGCCTGGAAGAAAACCAGGTAGTGCCAAGGCATCCTACAATCTTTGGAGGCCAAAAGCTGGGGCTAATTGAAACATTTCGTTTAACTACAGGAGAAGTGTGTTCCTCTGATTTTTTACTTCTTACTTTCATTCTATACAATTTAACAGAATACACCGTCAGAGGGAGGGGAAAATAAGAACAAAAGTAATTTGGAAATGAGGAATTAAAATAGTATCTTCTGGAAAGGTCAGAGAGGAAGTTTCAGCTCTATGAGAACACTGTTCTCTTCTTTCTTTTTCCAAAGAGACATTTAATGAAAGCCCACAAAATATTCCTTCATCAATGAATCAGCAGGCCATTTCTAACCAATCTACTTAACATGTTCTGCTTTCACACATCAACACTTGCTGTATAATCATGACACAGGAGGAGCCAACTGCTCATTTCCGACTGGAGGGCAGAGCCCATGTGATTTTATTGAGGGCACTGCTAAGCCAGGGTAATAAGATAACTGATTTAGCCAGTTAAACTTGTTAAAATGCATTGGTTTATCTAGACTAGTTTTTATCCTGAACTAGCACACTACTTACAATGTCCAAATTTGCTCTTCAAATGCTTATGTGACAAGAAGGTAGAAAACATCTCCCAGGCTGTTACTGAGAGCAGAACAGTGGGGAAGTTTTGCACAATTCCTTTGTGCTCAAGGTCTTTGATTGCAAGGTATGGCTTCCATTCTAATTTGGTGTTAACCCACACAGTGTAATTTGGTAAGTACCCTGCTGCAGAATGAAATTACTGAGAATGATATTTACCCAGTGAGATTTACAGAGCTCTTGCAAACCCGTCGCAGAGAGAAGGGATTGGCACTTGCTGCGGTTTCCATCTACAAGCAGACATCCAAATAGCTGGTCAAAAATGGTTTATGTCTTCTACATAAATGGTAGCACAGAAGATGGATTTTTAACATGCTCACTTATATCTCCACGAGGCTGTTGAGCATGACTAGCAAATGACAGTGTGTCATTGCTGATCTTCCCAAGACACCAACTCCCCCAACAACCTGCAAAGAGCTTGTGGCAACTAGAAACCATAACGTGAAATGAAACCTGTTTAGCTTTTCCTCACCCTTTTTAACACCTGCAAACCTTTAACACTTTTCTCTGTGGGCCTGCGGGTGCTTTAAATGATGCAGAATTCTTACTGCTCATCAAAAGCATCATGGACCACCACAGACATTGTGATGCTGTTGAAAATATACGTATCTGAAAGCCTTACATATTACTAATAAAATAGTTTTCCTTTTGCTTTTAGATTGCATAATTCAGGGTGTTTCCAGAATAACTTGAGTCTTGTTAATTTTCTGGCTAAGGAGCCGGCCAAAGAGCTTGGCTGAGGTTCCACTCTCTGCAAAAGATGAGACTATATCTCAAAGGTGAAAAATGGGACTTAACTTCAGAAAACGAAATGAGCAATTGAATTGTCACTGCTTTTAGGGATTACAAATTTCAGCTGAGATTTATTCAGATCAGCCTTGGGAAACTTCAGATGGAATTACAGCTTCAAGGAAATGTTTCTTAGGTATTCAATGGCTGGCAGAGCTGAGACAATTCCAAAGAGCACCCCTGGAAATATCCAGTTTTACTTACAGATTTGAGCATAGGCACGTATGTGTTTTATGCAAGCTCACAAATACATTTTGGGGACTCCAGTATCCTATTATATACTGCAGTAGCAATGTCCATTTCTTTGCTCTATGCTGGCACCAGTGCTAAGAATGAGTTCTTCATTCCATTCTTCTGTGGAATGATGCTGCTCAGATGTCTGTGCCATTTCCAGCAGTTGGAACATGATCCATTTTTGATGTTTTCTAATGGCTGTTGCAATACCCATAGATTCAGGAGATCTAGATCTTATTCCTAGGCCTGTTATTGCTGTTTGGAGATGTGCTGGACAAAGATAGTTGGGATTAATTTGCTCTGGTTTATGGAGAAGAGTTAGACACATGGAGTCAAGCTGTGCCATTCCAATTAGAGTTAGGACCACAGAAGAGCTCCAGGCCTTTTAATTTGCTTGTACGGAATAAACAGTGGAGCACAGCTGAAAACAGGCATCCTCTGGGGGAAGGATGCACTTTTTCTCACCTGAAGGAATATTTCGCCTTCTTCTTCACATTATCATGACCCTGTGTCTGAACAACTTCTGGGGATGCTTTTAATGTGAGAATACTTAAATACTTAGGGAGGAAATACATTCTGTACTCTGAGTGTTGCTTTTGCAGGAGGAGAACAGCAAAATACCTGCTTTGAAGAACCACCATATGTTTTCTGGTGTGCTTCTCTTTGACCTTCACTTCGAATCCTCACTTCTCCAAGCAAGTGATGTATTTGCTAGTCTCTGGGGTTGCTGTGGGAGATGAGTTTAGTTGCAGGATGTAGATGGTCCAGAGAAGGGCCACAAAGATGATCAAAGGACTAGGAAGCCTTTGAAGAGCTGCTTCAGGATCCTTGTCACCATCTGGTCTGTGCAAAGTTTACAGGTTTAGCAGGCTGCATAATTGATTGTTCTCCATCTAAACTGACATCTACATGTCATATTCCTCCCCATGCACAATACAGTCAAAACGTTCATGTACTTCTCTAGTTTATCACCACCTTTTAATTGCCTTTTGGTTTATTATTGGCTACTTCATTATACTTTTACAGAAATAAATGACTTCTCCAGGAGGAATATAGGGCAAAAAGTTGCATACTGTGCAAGTCTCTTCTCCCACATGAACATTGCTCTCAATGCGAAGCTATTTCCTTAGCCCTTGACAAATACAATGCCCCAGTCATCCCCAGGCAGGTCTGAAAAATATAAGGTCTTTGAATCTATCTGTTCATAACACCCAGAGCTGAGGAGATTTGTGATGTGTTGCCTGTCCCAGCGTAGGACTGTGCTAAATGCCTGCTCCTGTCAACATGGAGGTACTGGAAGTGTTGCTGTCACTGTCACAGTTGGACGCATGACCCAGGCAAGTCTTTGCCATCTGGAAGCATGTCTGTCTCAGGACATCAGTTAGATGGAGAGTGAGACACACAGAGAGACAGAAAATCTACATCCTGCTGTTGAGGAAACTGCCATAAGGGATCTATACAAGCTTCAGGACGATATAATTATGTGCAAGAGCTTTTATGAGAGGCACAATCAGAAACTTAATTCATATGGAAGTGACTTGGAGGTTTTTAAACCTATTAAGCAATGAAGTGGATTTGTTTTAGTTTAATTCTCTTTCAGATTGAATTGAGAAGGCTTGAGACAAGCCCTTTGCACTTGTGAACATGAGCTGGTGGTCACATGCAACAGCAAAATCGGTCCTAGATCCATCTGAGCTGGGTTTTAACTGAAAGCCAGACCATGCACAGAATAGCCTGTGCTAGGTTTTTCTGAGGTCTGGACTCCCATGGTAGCAAACACTTGAATTGAGCAGAATTGTTTGGCTGTTAGAAGAAATGCATAATCATTGCTTGGAGATGGACAGAGTGATTTGTTAATTGGATTACATTCATAGAGGTGGTGAGAAAAGTGCCACAAAGTGGGTTGACGTGGATTCATTAACCTGCTTGGAAAGTTCATTTGGATTTCCTTAAATTTCCATGTATGCATTTTCTAAGCAAACAGAAAATATTGGTATCAGTGGGATTAACCTTTAGGCTATTTCTCTGCAAAATTCGAGTCCAAAAATGACAAAGCCAACAATGAGACACTGAAATTTTACAGGATGCTTCTGTAACACAAAATCCAATTCAAGAAAATCCATATGAACTTTTCAAGTGGGCTGATAAATCCATTGTTTCCCTAATTTAAGCACCCAAAGCATAAAATCAATGCAGAGCCACTGCAATCCAGGTCATTTATTCTGGTATATATCAAAAATTTACCTAGAAGTAATAATGATTAATAGATAGCTTAGGTAATAATGATCAATAGATGGTTTAACACATATTTCACCAATGGTTCCTGACTCAGTGGCTTCTTATAACCATGGAGAATAATTGAATACACTTGTTACTGATGTGTTTATAACATTTCCATTGTTGTAATTGGGTCACTACAGTGCTCAGATGGAAGGATGTTTTAAAAATAAGCTGTATTCAAATTGGTAAAGGGAAATCTTGACATCAAATCACAGCAGTATGTGTTTGTAAGTAGGCAATCTGCATGTCATGCTGTTGCCTGGTGCTTGCATAAGGATGAAAGAAATGACTTACTGGGTCAAATCTTTGGTCCTTCTAGCATAGGCTTTCTTTTCCAGCAATGATATTTGGAATTAGGGTCTAGAAGGTGCCATGCCGCGGGGTGAAAAAACTTGGCCACTTTCTGTATTTCATTCCTTATTACTTTCCATGCATCCATAGCTGTAGTATTAGACAAAGTAGAGGGGACATCTTTCTCAATTCCTTTTAGCATTGGTTTTGAGTAACTATTGCACTTGAATTTACTTGTCTGACTCTACTGCCTTGTACTGCAGCTAGTACCACGTTCTGTCTGCTGGATTAACTAGCAATTTGGCTTGTTTTCTGATCTACTAATTTTGCTGCAAAACAGTTCTCCGTTTGGTTTATCATCCATCTTCACGGTTTTGTAATCCTCATCCCAAGCTTTCTTCTCTCCAAAATCTCTGCAGCCTTTTCAGTCTCTCCTTTAAAGGCAGCCACCCTTTTGATTATCTTACTTGCTTTTACCTGGACCTTCTTTTAGCTCCATTGGGGCTTTCTGGAGAGGTAGATGCCAGAACCACATAGACTTGATGTGAGTGCATCAAAATTCTGTGTGACAACAAAATTACTTCCTCTGTTCTGTTTCAAAAAGATTCTCGGTGATGACCATCATTTTTGGCTGTCATGGCACACAAAGCCAGTGATTTCAGGGAACTCTTGGTGAGGACTCCAGGTTATCTGTCCTGGATATTAACTGACAGGTTTGAGTACAGCAGCATGCAGGCATGGTTTAGATTGCGTTTCTCTAGGCACACAACATCTATTTGTACTGATGCTCATCTGCCACCTTGCTGCCTGCTCATGTAATCCTGTGAAGTCCTTCTGGATCTCATCACTGGGGCATTTCACTCCACTCTTCTGCATCTTGAGCACTGATGATTCAGTCCTACTTTTGCTTTGAAATAGATGCCAGCCCATGAAAGGAGTTGTTCTACAATCCCATGGCATATTATCACAGAGAATCATAGAATCAATTAAGCTGGAAAAAACCTTCAAGTTCATCAAGTTCAACCATATTTTTTTCATGATCTTTTCTGTGGAGGTTTTTTGAAAGTCCAAACATAGTTTTACCACTGAATTTCCAATGGACTCTCACCCTCCCCATTCTGCAGCTGATTTCGCTTTACAGAGACATGTTGACCTTTTTCCAGAAGTATATATTTTACCATACACATGGTCTCATTCTTTCCTATAGACTCTATTTGCCAGGGAGTCACACTGCAATATCCAAGACTTTCTAAAGAGAGTCTACTGCTTATTATCCTGTTACTGTAGATTGGAATTAGAATAGGTATTTCAGTCTTTGTGAGCAGTGGCCATTTGTAATGAGTGGTTATACACCTTGGCCAAAATTTTTTCTGTGAGTTCCTTCAAGACTCTATTACAGGTGATATTTTGGCATTGAACTGATTTATTTAATACATGTGTATGAGAAGCTAACAGGTCATCACAGAGCCTTGGGTGACATGGTCTAGTGTGAGGTGTCCCTGCCCATGGCAGGGGATTGGAACTAGTGGATCTTAAGGTTCTTTCCAACCCAAACCATTCTATGATTCTGTGATCACAGATAGGAAAGTGAGACTGGTATAGATGATTTTCAATATGATCTGCATATCTTCTGGGTTGGCTAGCAAGTTTCAATGCAAGGGGCTACCTTGGCCTTAAGTACAATGCCAGTACATCAAATCATTGGTAGATATAAAACTGGTTATAAATTCAGCCAGAGTGACTATGGGGGATTTTTTTTTTTCATTTCATTGCATTATAGTTCCAAATAAAAATAAATTTTAGAGGGATGAAAATCTTTACAGAATTAGGTTAAATTTAACAACCATTTTAACCAAAAATTGCAAATCAGTAATATGGGAATATTGTTTTTAAATGTCACTGTATTTCTCTGCTACATTTTCTAAATGAAAAGTTTCATCTGGAAATGTCAAACTCTTTAGTTTTGACATCTTTCTTAGTTAAACCTTTTCACCCTTAATTTCAAAATGGCATTTTCTAGTTTGAAAATTGACCTCTCTGTATAAAAAAATGGTTGTTCTTATTTATAGTTTAAGTAACTTAAAGAAAATCCAAACACTTCGTTCTGAGTCCAAAGAAATACTTTAGACCTATTTGATTTGCTGTTTTACCTTTTATTTTTCCCTTCTGGGAGAAGCTGTGGCAATGGAGGGGATTTCCCTGACAAACACTGGTTTTTGTTTCAGTTCTCAGGTGCATTAATTGCTTCATTCTACCTGCAATATACAGGTAACAAAGCTGAAGAGAAATCCCCATGAAAATCTCTGGCAATGTAAAATGATATAACATTGCTTGACGTGATTCTTGCATAGATTGCTAAGAGAAGAATGATATACAGAAGTCTAATTAATGGGGTCATTATGGCTTTAAACATCTATACATCATTTAGGGCAGAAGCAGAGCTGGCTGAGGGAGCTGTCAGAATCTTCACATCTTGTTTCCACCCTTTTCTGGACCTCTGACGTCCATATGAAGATGCCACATAAGGACAACTGTGGGTTTAATTAGATGTTGAGGTACACAGATAGCAATAACATCATCTCTCTGACACTGTTTCCTGTTCCTCTGTTCCCATCACAGCTGATTGCAGAGTGAGATACCTACTAATTGGGAGTGTCTCTCTTATTATAGTTGAACAATGACGTGCCTCCTACTCCTACCTGACTCATTCCCAAAGGCAGCGTATCTGAGACAGAGCTCCATTTCCGGGGGGATGGACCTTGGTGCCAAAGCTTCTCCATTGTGGTGAGTCAGAGAAGAAGAAGGGTTGGGAGAGAAAGTGGCTGAATTGCTCTTTGCGTGCAGTAAGGGACAAACCAGTAAAGGAATTGCTAAAGGATGTAATTACAGAGATGTGTTAGTCATAGGGAGGTGGTTTGTTTCGATGTTTTGCTAGAAGGCATGTGCTTTTCAAGTAGGAACTACCTCTAGGAATCCCTGATGTAATTGACTTCCTGCAGTGTGTCCAAAAGGAAAACAACAAAACACTTGTAAAAGGCAGCCAAGCCAGCCCAGGGCTGTGTTTGATCGCTCAACTTTAGATCTCAGCACACCACACTGAGCTCTCTGTTCGAATAACCTTTAGAAAGCAAGTCAGAAGAGTGTAGGATGTTGTTTGTCTCACCCAGTGCAGGTGTTGAGTAGACATCATGTCCTGAATTTCTTTGACCCCATTGCCTTGATCTCTGGAGGTGGAACAAGCATCCTCCAGTGTTTTTTTTTCTTCCAACTTGAAATGTTTATCAGAAATATGTACCCTAAATCAGACAAACCCATCCCTGGCTTCCTGTCTGGGGGTTTAGCACTAATGTGGACACTCTGATGTCAAGTCAGGGTTGTGAAGGTAAGACCCATCGCATAGAATCAGAGAACCATGGGATGGTTTGCGTTGGAAGGGACCTTAAAGCTCATCCAGCTCCAACCCCTGCCACGGGCAGGGACACCTTCCACTGGAGCAGCTTGCTCCAAGCCCCTGTGTCCAACCTGGCCTTGAACACTGCCAGGGATGGGGCAGCCACAGCTTCTCTGGGCACCCTGGGCCTGCGCCTCAGCACCCTCACAGGGAAGAAGTTATTATATCTAATCTAAATCTGCCCTCTTGCAGTTTAAAGCCACTTCTCCTTTTCCTATCGCTACTTGTTCTTATTAAAAAACCCTCTCAAACCTCTTTCTTTTTTCCTTTCTTCAAACCGCTTACGTCACTGAAAGTTAGGAGGACTTGAATAATTCTCCCTCCTGACAAATCAGGTTGAAATTGTCTGTTGGCTGTACAACTTAGCAAGGAAGAACACGTGAACAAGAGGATAGTAAAAATGGAACATAAGAAAGTAAACACGCATGCCAGCTGATCGTAAATAGTTTAAGTTTATTTTCCTTAGGATTTCAGGCAAGAGAAAGCAAACAGAGGAAGGTTCTCTTTGAAGTATCTGGTAGTTTAGTTCTTCCAGAGGAAAAAACCCTGATTTCAAAGCTATGCTATTAATTTCCTCTTAATTTTTTAATTAACCCTTGTCTTATCCCCAGAAAAATGAGTGAAAATGAAAGAAGTAGCGTTGGCAAAATGTAATAAAGACCACTTTCATTCCACTTCTCTTCTCTTGAATTTCCATAGCAAACAGAGAGCGTGAAGTTAAGAAGTGAGAAAATCAGCCTCTCAAAGAGAAGTGGGAACGTACAGCTTTTGAAAAGGAAAAACAAGCTGCAAAAGTCTTCTTTGAATTGCTGGTTGAAATGTTTTTCATAACAAAATGGAAAATGTCACTGAAATGAGTGTGATTTATCTAAATGTTTACATTTGGATGGAACTCGCTTTTTTCAGTGGTCAAAAACATCCATTCCAATGTTTTCTGTTAGCAAGTATAATAATAAGACTAAACCATCTTGAAATCCAAGAGTGGGAGTGGAACAGTCTGCCTCAGAGAACATCTTCCACACTGAAGGAGGAATTGAGAGGCATTCCTCATATTACACCATCTGCAAAATGTGCTTGCTTCTTCTGCTTTGCTAACAGAATAAGTCTTGTTAGAATCTAGAAGAGGAGAATATGGAACAAAAAATTGCCCTTTTATTTTTTCCCTGCAGGAAACTGGAAAGGAAGGAATGAGCCAAAACCAGGTGTGTGTTTATGTTTAAACATAAAATAGCCCAGAGAAGCCGTGGCTGCCCCATCCCTCGCAGTGCTCAAGGCCAGGTTGCATGGGGCATGGAGCAAGCTGCTCTAGTGGAAGGTGTCCCTGCCCATGGCAGGGGGTTGGAACTATGTGATCTTAAGGTCTTTTCCAAACCAAACCATTCTGTGATTTTGTCATTATTATTTATGTATTTCATATCGTTGCCGAGATAGCAATGAAGATGGAGTGAAGAGCAGTAACATTCAGGTTACACAAGCAAGCTCCATCTTACAGTAGCTGAAGCAATTTCCAGACTATCAAATGAGAAAGGCATTTGGCAGAGAGGTTGATTCAGCTGAAGAGACAGTTTATCATTAAGCGCATCACTAATAACATGTTTTGGTGTTCTACATTTTTGTTACATGGCCCCATGCTGCAAATCTATTGAGTGCCTGCAAAACAACTGTTAGACTATTACAATATCGCTAGTGATGAAGCTGCTTTGAGCCACCTGGCACAAAACAAGACATCACCCTCCCAAGTGTGTAGGCAGTCATAAAAGACAATACAGAGATGCTGCCTTTCCCCTCCTCATCCTCGAGGCCTTCATCTTCACTTAATCTGCTCCATTGTGAAAAACTAAAGAGCGAAGTAGCTTCATTTCTTTCCCCCTCACCAGGGAAATGCTGCCTTGCTCTGTTCTGCTCCAGCATTATTACTTCAATGCTAAACCCCAGTGGTCTTTGTATTTGGTATTTCTAGTTGGTAACAGCTTAGCTAACAGAGCCTTTTGGTAAATAACTTATTAGAGGCACCAGACTAGCAATCAATACACAGCATTCATGACTGTCCCATTCTCCCTTCCCTGCTCCCTGAATATTGATCACATTATAGTTTTTCTGTATCCAGCTTTTCCTATGGTGAGGAAAAATAATAGTTATTATCCCTTTGGTTATTAAGCAGTGTAAAGTAGAGATGTGGATGAAGTAGAATTGTGATGGGAGATGTTTCCACTTGAAGGTGTCAGCCTACTATATTTCATAACCTATGCATGGAGTGTCCATGCTGCAGGATATCAACTGGTTGTAGCCCAAATTGAGTGTGATAAGAAACAGAGCTGAGCTAAGGATGTTTGCTGGTTTGTGGGCCTAGACCCAAATCCATTCAAGTAAATGTGCTATTATCAAACCTGGGGCTTGAACTGGTGTCACTGGAAGCCAGTGTTGTTTGAGACATCCTTTCCCTACAAAAGCTAAGCACAGGAAATGCTCAATTCAAGTGCCTTTTAGCTGAACACAAAAAGGAAATTGTGCTGCTATGTGCTTAGCTTTTCTTCTTGGCAAACACAGGCACTGAGTTCCTGGAGTCTTCAGCTCAGACCCCCACAGAATTGGAAATGAGGGAAAAAGGAAGAGTTATTTTTCATCTCTCTCCTCTCTCAGAAGAGGTGTACAAGCTGTTAAAGCAACATACTTCTTCAAAGTGTAGAATCAGATTTGGGTGTTAGAAGGCAACATGCTAGCTAGATCTGTAATTCATTCTGATAAACCCATTTGAAATGGAAAACTAAATCCACAAGTAAGAAAAAAAGGATCCTACTTTATAATGGTTGTTAGGAAATTTCAGATGGTTGTCACTTTCCCCATTGACTGTCAGTCCACAACCTTGGAAAAATCACATAATAGCTCCTATCCTTGTAGGCTATCATTAAAACATGGACAACAAAGGTTCCTTTTCATATGCTTTATCAACCTTCTGTTCCTCATTTGCAAATGCTTGACATACTGACAATCTTTGATAATGTACATGGACAATGTTTAATACCAGTCCCTTTTTACTTTTCCTTGGTGAGTTTTAGATGCAATTTAATTTTATGATAGCAAATAAGCAGCACTGCACTGATTTCCAGTGTAGTTTTGAGTCATAGAATCATAGAATCACAGACTGGTTTGGCTTGGAAAAGACCTTAAAGCTCATCCAGCTCCAATGCCCTGCAATGGGCAGGAACAACTTCCACTGGAGCAGGTTGCTCCAAGCACCATCCAGCCTGGCCTTGAACACTGCCAGGGATGGGGCAGCCACAGCTTCTCTGGGCACCCTGTGCCAGTGCCTCAGAGAATCACAGAATCATTAGGTTTGGAAGGGACCTCTAAAGATCATCTCCCTGTTCAATGTCCTTGTCAAGGCATCACCATTGATAAGAACTTTTACAGCAGAAAATATCAATACAGTTTGGAAAATCTGCCTCCTTGTCAGACGCAGGTGACAATTGTTAGGTTAGATATAAGGAAGAAGTTCTTTACCATAAGGGTGCTGAGACACTGGCACGGGGTGCCCAAGAAAGTTGTGAATGCTCCATCCCTGGCACTGTTCAAGGCCAGGTTGGACAGAGCCTTGGGTGACATGGTTTAGTGTGAGGTGTCCCTGCCCATGGCAGGGGATTGGAACAGAATGATCTTAAGGTCCTTACCAGCCCAAACCATTCTATGATTCTATGATTGGGCTATTTTATGGTTGCACACATGTGCAAAAAAGAATCCTAAGTTGGTTTCCTCAGGAAATCAGGTTAGAAAACCATCTCTTGAAGTGTCACATAGCCTTCAACCATTAACCTTAAGAATTCAGGAGACAAGACTTCCACTGGAGAATCATCGAGATTCTTTAATGCTGCTTAAAGTTCATTGTTCGGGATTTCTTTTCTTTTCATTGAAAAATGAGAGGTTGTAGAAAGATATACTTCTATATTCTATACTACTTCAATATACTAGTATATTGGTGAAGATTAGATATAAGATAAAGTTAAAAGAAGAAAAAGAGTAAGTTGAAAGAAATCTGTGCTGGAAATTAAGTATCCTGTCATCTCTGTAAATGATATCCATTAAATCTCCGGTCAAGAGAGTGGACAGAACAATAAAAATACCAATCTTCACATTCAGGGGCGCTCAGTGCAATCAGGAAATCCATCAGAGGAGCTTTCTCGTCTCCTGCAGTCTTTTTGCAAATAAAAGCTCATATTTCTCCTGGCTGGTGTTATGTCATGCCCAGCATCCCTATGCGAGAAGATTATATGAAACCTCAGAATCTTTTCTCTTCTCTTCTTTGTGGTTAATGCATTGCAGTTTCGCTAATTGGTCTTGTTTGTTGGGTACTAGGGTAGTTTGTTTAAAGATTTTGTTGGGCATGTCCTTTTAAATAATCATTTGCCATGTTTTTAGCAGAGATTTGTTTGGCTTATTTTTTTTGGTTATTTTTTTTTCAGACTACTACATTTTCTTCTCACATGTCCTTACTGCCTGTCATTAATAGAATCATAGAACCACAGAATGGTTCGGGTTGAAAAGGACCTTAGGATCATTCAGTTCAAGCTCCTCTGCCATGAACAGGGACACCTCACACTAGAGCATGTCACCCAAGACTCTATCCAACCTGGCCTTGAGCCCTGCCAGGGATGGAACATTCACCACTTCTTTGGGCAACCCATTCCAGTGCCTCAGCACCCTCACAGTAAAGAATTTCTTCCTTATATCTAACCTGAACTTCCCCTGTTTCAGTTTTAACCCATCACCCCTTGTCCTGTCACTCCATTCCCTGATGAGGAGTTCCTCCCCACTGTCCTTGTAGCCCCATTCAGACACTGGAAGCTGCTCTGAGGTCTCGACGCAGCCTTCTCCAGGCTGAACAGCCCCAATGTTCTCAGCTGGTCTCCATATGGGAGGTGCTGCAGGCCCTGATCATCCTCGTGGCCTCCTCTGGACTTGCTCCAACAGCTCCATGTCCTTCTTATGTTGAGGACACCAGAACTGCACCCAGTGCTGCAAGTGGGGTCTCACAACAGCAGGGTTGAGGTGCAGGATCACCTCCTTCAACCTGCTTTTGATGCAGCCCAGTATGCGATTGGTTTCTGGGCTGTGAGCGCACACTGAAGCCGGCCCATGTTCCATTTGTCATCAACCAGCACCCTTAAGTCCTTCTCCGCAGGGCTGCTCTGAATTACTTCTCTGGCCAACCTGTAGCTGTGCCTGGGGTTGCCCCGACCCAAGTGTAGGACCTTGCACTTGGTTTGGTTGAACTTCATGATTTTTCCATTGGTCACATCTCAAGTGTGTCAAGGTTTCTCCAGATCCCACCCCTTCCCTCCTGCATATCAGCCAGATCACGCAGCTTAGTATCATAAACTAACTTTCTCTTGAGATGTTTTTCAGTTCTACTTCTTAGGAAGGCTGGGACTAGGGGATAGGAAAGTAGAAGAAAATCAGTCAGATTTTGACATGAATAAACGTAACTCAGCAGCTACAGTAGCTGAGAGAAAGAAATCATGAGTACACCTGCTACCTCAACTGGATTGCAGCAGAAATGTCTCACTGTGACTAAGGAAACTCACAGAGAAATTGCAAAGAGGCTCATGTTACACGTGCTCTGGGAAGTCTCCAACCCTGCCACTAACAGAGACAAGCTATTAGGTTAAAAGGTCTGATCGTCTGCTCCGTGATAGGAATGCCGTCTCCTTCCCAGCAATTCTGCTTGTCTTGGAAAGACACTACTCAAGTAATCAAGCATTTAAGTAAATAAGCAAGCAGCTTCCCCAAGCAAATTGCTGGCAGTGCAGACAGAAAGCAGTGCATTGCTCCCTTCTCTTGTTAGATGATTATATGTTGTTTACTCTTACAAAGATGATTCTCTGCTGACATAGAGTAGACTGGAGAGTCTTCCCTTTCAGGAAGGAATGAGGAGGGGAAGAAAAGAGTATGTGTTATATTATTTATCTATTTTCCTTTTTCTTTTTTATGGTGTATTAAGCAAAACATTAAGGAGAATGAGGGATTGATACCTCAAATCCTGGATGCGTATGATGCTTTGAGCAGGCACTAGACTCCTATCTCATGTCCTCTGAATATGCCCTAACACCTCTGTGAGCTGAGCATGGTAGAAGGAACAAGCCAACTCACACGTTAAGTGCTCTCGTACCCAGGTCAACCTTTGACGCCCAGAAAATACGAGCAATCTGACAATGACAATGATGCCCTGATCACTGGGCCGTGAATGCTTCATTACGCTACGACTACACTGTCTCCAGCATGGGCAAACCTTACAAGTCAGGATGCTTCTTTGATATTGCTTAAACTGCCTGGATATCTCAGGTCCACCAAGTCAGTGTTCATGTGTAGTGTGAATGCAGCTTCTGAGACACATTTTTGCTCCTGCTACTGAAGAGACCATGGGAATGCAAGCTTTATCATGCTACATTGGCTTCCATAGATGTAAGATCAAGAAATAAGCACTACAAGTGTGAAAAATCACATTGCATTCATGCAGAAAAGTGAAAAGAAAAAATATGTAGGTGTTCTCCTTGTGAACAGAATCCCACCTTTACTGTGGTGTGGGCAGTGGTCTGTGAGTTTAAGGATAACAAATCATCATTGCTGTTATTTTTAATCTATGCCATTCCCTACTAGAGAAGAGAAAATAGAGCATCAAAGGGCTGAATGGACCATGAAAGTCATAGTATGGTCTTCCACTGAGACATGACCTATCCAGCATAAGAAGGAAGCAGAGAAGAGAGGTCAATTCTGGATGTGGAGCTTTGCTGCTCCCCATCTTGAATAGGGTCAGATTCAGACCCCAAACTTTGCAGGCCAGCATTTTAAGCATAGCCGATTTGCTTTCAAAAGGACTGTGTATTTGTTGCCCTATGACCGGCATAATACCTTGTGATTCATGGACATCTCCAAGCAGAGGGATTCTTTCACAAGGCTGCCATTTCTAGAGGGTTGTTTTTCCCTGCAGTGCTGTTTTTCTTCATTCAGATTCAGTGCCAGAGCTGCTTTGGCTCTGCCAGGCATCTTAAGGATATCACAGAACTGTTGTTCACTGCTGAAACTAATGTTGCTGTATGCGGTCTGTCACAGCATCTTCTTTTCCGGGGAGGCAGCTGGTTGTCCACAGTTACAAAACAAACAAGCAGACAATACCAAAACACCCTTACCCAAAAACCACCCAAATATACGAAACCCCTTGAGCCCCTTTTCCAGGAGCTGATATTGTTCTGTGTTAAAGGAGCTGATGTTGCCCTCAGGAAGGTTTTCTCACGTTCTCCTCAGCCTAAGGATATATTTATAAGGGAACACAGTACAAAATGATCTGATTTGGCTTTAAAATTGAGATTCATCAGCTCACAAAGTGCGACCTGATTCTGGATGCAGTTGGACTTGTACTGATGACTAAGAAAATCCTTCCTGTTTCTTGTAAAGCTGTAAATTTAATGTGAACTCATTAATCAAATGGAGCCTCTGATTATACACAGGCATTACACCTTAACGCCCCTTAGCTTTTGTCATTTCAATTCACGTGTTTCTGCCAATAGTCTGACAATGGGTTTGGATCTAAGATTTCCAGAAGAGAATTCATCTGGCATCCCTCCATAATGTCTCTTCTTCACAGCCTGGAGGAACTCTAACCTCTATGGGATGCTGAAACGGGAACAATGAAATCCCGGAGGTATCACTCAATATTGCCAGGCATACACACAACTCTGTGGCATGGAGTACATGGTTCAATGATCCAATAGTGATCAAATTTGAATGCATCTTTCTCAGACTTAGTCCCCTTCATGAATTCGTTCCTATTACTCACCCACAGATGTTTTTATGGAACAAGATTAATGGAATAATTTAGATATCTAAATTAAATTGTTAAATGCCTCTTCAGGTCATTCGCAGTTCAGTATCCAAGAAAACTGTCTTCAGTTGTCTATTTATTACTAGCACAGATTAAACTCATCATCACTGTAAGGAGCAGGAGATAAAAGATTGATGGCATATAACTGCTTTATTATTTCCTCAGCTCTTTCATGTGTCTCTCTGTTCCTTCAAAAACTTTTCCTCTAAGTCCTCTCATCCTCCTTTCTTCATAGAAGCATAATCAAAGCTACTTACGGCTTCTTTCTTCTCAGCTTCTACATCAGCCAACAGGGCAAAACACTGCCTGTGCTGCAGCTAGTCAGCTCTCTACTGTGTTTAATGGCCAGCTGAGCCCTGTGTTTTGGTTGTGAATATGCTAATAGTACCCACTGTTCCATAGTTTCAAGTGGACAAAGCCAAAAGCCTTTGGAGGAGATGCACATAAGCTGCAGAATCAGTTTATTGTAAGATTTTAATACTTTTAAGTCTTCTATTAGTCTATCAAGTTTAGCTAAACTTGGCAAGTAGTTACAAAGGTATTTGGGGGGATGGTGGATGATGCAAATAGACGTACACTAAGATGGTATAGCATCAGGAAATCTAAAAATTCAGAGATAAAGGAATTAGAAGGAACACAGATCTTCTCACAGAAGCAACACAGACCTTCATGCTGTGAGATGTAAATCTCTAACTGCTGGCCTTCAGGAAAGCACTATCCTTAGGAGGGGATACATTGTTAAGAACTATTTCCAGTTCAGTCCTTTAACTTCAGATCAGAAGTCTGGATCAAATCACAACAGAGAGAAAGATGATGAGAATGGCTGGACGGAATAAGTTCATCAAATCCTGGTGACCTATTTTTTGCCAAGGTTTTTTTCCTTGCCGTACTTGATGAGTTGCAAACTGATGCCTGAGGAAACCGTTTCCTTTTACCACTCCTTGAAAACAGCACAAGATGCTGATAATGAAACTCATTATTTGGTGGTGGTGAGCATCATTCAGCTTTTTTCCTCCAAGGAAGAAAAGCAGGTTGAGAAGTACCATGGATTTTACGGCAGCGTCTCCACACAGATCTGTAGTGTGACACAGAACCACTATAGGTACAAAAAGTCTGCTTGCTGATGGTACATTGTCACCATCTGCATAAAGGGATGCCATTGTCCTTTCTCTGGCTCACCCCAATTCCTGTCATTCCTGATGTGCTTACGACAAGCTTTAAAAATTCCTGGAGTTCATCAAAGGACACCTGCCTCTGATGGATTCTCCAGGAGAAGTAACTCTCAAATAACTATGTGGACATTTGAGAGAAGGAACAACCACTCAGTAGCCTTCCCATGATGCTTTTGTTCATATATGAGCGTTCCCAGGAGAGTATTGAAGAGAAAAAGCACTTGTGGGAAGCATTTTAGCAAAGAAGGGATCAAGGCCTGTTGAATAGTAGAGGTGTAGCAGAAGGTTATGTTGGAAATTGTTCTGCACCGAAGTGAATGAATCACTGTGTAAAAGCTAAAGAGTTGTTAGCTTTTCAGAGTTACTTCCAGAGGATTATTTACCTCAGCAGAGCATTACACGCTTTCTTCAGAGTGGCTTTAAAACTTCTCCATCAACACAAAATCACCATCTCTCCTGAGAGCATCCTTTTGGTTCTCTTAGAGTAGAAAGGTTCTTCTATGGATCTTCGCGTGTATAAAACCAGCCAGTTCAGTCATTTTTTGAGAACCCAGGAGGTAAGTTTTGCAATAGTTATGTGATGGACTGCACTTCATGTGCATATTAATATGTGCTAGTAGTGCAAGCAAGTCATGGTGGCTGATAAGTACTGCAAATATCAACAGCAGAACCATCACCTTTGTCCTCCACATTACAAGAAACTATTGCCAATGCACACAGGGGCCAGTTGTACTGCTTTACTATGCAATTCAAGAGATCACTCAGATGTTAACAGTACTGTTCATTAGCACAGGACTAATCATTCAGCACTTTCAGAAGGAAGAAAGGCCGAGAAGAAATCTAAGACTAAATTCTCAACCTTGTTTGATTTCCTACCCCTCTTCTCAAGAGTTGTCTGAAGCCCCAAACTGCTTAGAATGGTGAGACCGCATCTGGAATATTGTGTCCAGTTCTGGGCCCCTCAGTTCAAGAAGGACAGGGACCTGCTGGAGAGAGTCCAAAGCAGGGCAACAAAGATGATTAAGGGAGTGGAGCATCTCCCTTATGAGGAAAGGCTGAGGGAGCTGGGTCTCTTTAGTTTGGAAAACAGGAGACTGAGGGGTGACCTTATTAGTGTATATAAATATATAAAGGGTGACTGTCATGAGGATGGAGCCAGGCTCTTCTCAGTGACAACCAATGGTAAGACGAGGGGTAATGGGCTCAAACTGGAACACAAGAGGTTCCACTTAAACTTGAGAAGAAACTTCTCAGTGAGGGTGACGGAACACTGGAACAGGCTGCCCAGGGGGGTTGTGGAGTCTCCTTCTCTGGAGACATTCAAAACTCGCCCGGACGCCTCCCTGTGTAACCTTATCTAGGTGTTCCTGCTCCGGCAGGGGGATTGGACTAGATGATCTTTTGAGGTCCCTTCCAATTCCTGGTGTTCTGTGATTCTGTGACTAGCTGGATGCAAACAAATGTGGGCAATTACCCAAAGTTTCTGAAAGAACCTGCAGGCTCACCAGCCATCCTTCAAGGCTATTTTGCCTGGGAAGGATCTATGCACTGGAAGTGTGGAAGGATAGCTTTAATCTTGGTAGTTTTCACGGGATCTTTATCTCTTCCTCAAGCTATCTTAAGTGACAATCCAGTAAGTTTTCACTAGGATTCCTATACAAAAAGCAGAAGAGAAGGAGATCAAGCAAATATGGGTAACTACAATGACAGTACATTGCTGTAGTTGATTGCATGGCCATCATGATGCTAATAAACACAAAGTTCAATGACGTATGGAAAAAAATCTGTGTTAGGATGGCATTATTGTAGGAAATTCACTTAGGCTGAAGGCAGCTATCACATAAAAGAGAAATCCTGAATAGAGACCAGATAGAGCTACACAAAGATTGAGCTTTCATCTTAACACTTAAAGAGGTGTTTTTCAGATGCTTCTACCCAAGCAATGAGAAGTCTTGCAAACATCTTTATAGTTTTGTAAAGTGCCACAAGATGGATCCAAGCAATGTCATGGATGCATGGGTGAAAGGTGATGCCAACAATCTGCCTTCTCAGGTTCTATTTCCTAGGCTACCTAGGGATAAAACTCCATTGCTCTTGCCTTTGCTGTTAGAACCACCTATCAATTGTGATCAAAAATCAGTGGGATAAGGAGGCTATTTCCCTTTTGGATGCCCTCAATATGCCTCATTTTGTTACTGAATGGTTAAACATTTTACTTCACATGTTGAATTGACTGTATGAATAGAATTGCTTAATGTATGTGTGCACCTCTCAGTGTGCATGTACAGAAAATCAGGAATCATAAAATCAGCAAGGTTGGAAAAGACCTGTAAGATCATCAAGTCCAGCCCCAGGAAGGATTGCAGCATGAGGTGTTATACACAGGAAGACCCAGGAGAGTGAAAGAAAACTGCCTGAAATTAAAAACATGCTCACCTGTTTCACTTTCTGTAAGATCACTTATGCTGTTACATCCTCATCCAATCAATACATTACCTGACTTCACTTCAAATGGTGACGTCTTTTTATGACATCTTTTCTTTTTTCTCCTCATATGTTAAGTCTAATTTAAAGGAATTAGTCATAAGTGACAAATTTTAAGCTAAGTACAGAGTTACTTCATGTGGCATTTATTAGACAAGTCAAACATGGCAAGAGTTTTAACCAAATTGGCATATTCAGCAAAGTAATGTCTTAGCATAAAAATCCTTTCTTAAAATTAAGTCATTTGTTATTGGGGAGATTCTTTTCTTTTTCTCAAATAACTTCTTTTTTCTGTACTTTCTTTTGGTTAGGACTGGAGAAGAAAGAAATTGTATAATAGTGAGCAATAAATTCTGTCATTCTTGTGAGTAATGCTTTGTAATTAGAAGAAATAAAAGTAAAGTAAGTACAATGCTGTGTGGTGCGCAGGGCTGGGGGTGTATTGTTGCGTTCAAAGGTTTTCATATTAATAATGATGCTGAACTTTCATCACTTGAAGGTTCTGCTTGAATTGGCATCAAAAGGTGCAGTGATTTATCTGTACTTTCAGTTCCACATGTTGCCACAGTTGTATAAATCTTTCGAGCGGGGACAACTGGGATGAACCCAGATCTTTTATCACTAGAGCTGTAAGCCACAAGCATGAGACCTTCCGGAAGAAAAGCTGCTAAAACCCTGACTGTCTTTGCCATCCAGACGCTAGATGGCTGAGTTGCCTTCTCCAGTGCTCATACACTGGGTCATGCATTGCATCAGGCACTAGTGGGATTTACTCTTTCCCTCTTCAGGACTGACAATTTCCTCTTCATGACCTTGCTACTCCTATTGTGCTGCTTTTGCTGTAGAAGCACATGAAAATGCCAGTCTGATGGACCAGAAATAACTGAAATATTTCAGGTCCCATGAACTTTGATCAAGTCCAAGGTTGTGTTTCAGTGGGCTGGCTGGTGAGCCATAAACACTGTTTTTCTCTCATTGTATTAGTCCCTTGCCGGGTTTATCCAGAGACGAGTGTTTTAGCTGTTGTACCCTCTCTGGCTCTGGAGCAGATGGCTTTGATGGAGATGCCCTAAAGCTGGTGATTTTGGAAGATGAATATTTCCCGGCCTTGGGCAATGAGATGGAGGATCTGCCCCAGAACTGGGTGTGCTGGGAGCCACCTGCAGCTGCTCAGTGAAATTAGCATTCTCATTAACTAACATTTAATGGGCTTGCTGATTGCCAGCAAGTAATGAAATGTACAAGAATGTCAGATTTGCTGAGCAACCTCTGGGATCTGGGAACTTCCAGTTCCATGGAAACATGGATGAATTTTTGCTTTCTTCCCCATTTAGAGAAAGAACATCTCTTTCAAAAGAGCAACAAATCATAAAACATAATTTTCAGCTGACTCTCCCGCCTATTCCTGTCTCAGAGATTCCAGGGAATGCTGAGAGCACCTCCTCTGCTTTTAAATTACACTGAAGTATCATTACTGCCACTTTCTGGAAATCCCATCTTACTTCAAGGTTAAATTCAACTAACTTACATTTGCATTTATCTGAGTCAGGAATACTTTTCTATTGCAAGACCCTACAAAAGTTACCCTCCTTGATACCTCAGATCTTATAGAATCATAGAATGGTTTGGGTTGGAAAGGACCCTAAGATCATCCAGTTCCAACCCCCTGCCATGGACAAGGACACATTCCACTAGAGCAGGTTGCTCCAAGACTCCATCCAACCTGGCCTTGAACATTGCCAGGGATGGAGCATTCACCACTTCTTTGGGCAACCTGTTAAATTATGGAAAACTACACAGGAAATCTACTTCTCATCCACTTTAATGAACTGATGTTATTTTGCACACTAAAGTTCATACAGTGTAGCCCTTTCTGTGAAAAACTTGAGCTTGCACTATTTTAACACTTCAAGTGAAGGTGGAATATATTTTAGTAGCAGCCTTCATTGTACATCATGATTTCGATGAATAATAAATCAAATTAATACGTTTTTCAGGACTGGTTTAGTGCTTTTATTAGAGGACTTCTGTAAGAATGTGTCATACATCTGTTTCAATGATTTCTGGGACCTGCTCAACTTCCTAATCCCTTCAGTTTCTCTGTTTCCAGAGGTAAAAGTCCCCTTTACTTGGCTGTCTTCAGTGCCCTTTGACCATTCAGAGTGGCATTTGATATCTTTGTAATAGAAACCTGTCCTTTTTATTATTGGTGACATAATCACTTTTATGTTTTATGCCAGCAACTGCAACAAAAAGTAGCATTGACAATAAATGAAAAACAAGCATGGAATAATGATTGCTCAAAACCTATTTTTAGGGTGATAACAATGAACATAGGTACAATTCACTGAAAGTCCTTCCGTTCCCACTGAAAATAGCATTTAATGTACTGAAAGAGGTTTTAATTGGTGTAATATGTGTCTTTTTGCTTCTTTATATGCAGCAGCTTCAATCCACGTGGTTACGATCTAGAGAAACCAAACTAGGTTATAACAGCATTATTTTATCAAGCAGACATGAAATCTCCTTGAAAAGATAACAGGTTTCTTTGACAAGACCTGCTTTCCAGGGAACAATGTCATCTGGTGCTGTAGTGATATTTTTAACTTCAGATTTTCTTCCTGATGAACTTCAGAGTGAAGTTATTTTGCTTGCTGAGGATGAGTCTCTACCGTCCAGAATTTAACTCCATTAAGGGTCAATAAACCCTCAAGTCTCTGGAAAGGTACCTAGTTTTACAAGATGTGTTCAAATCAGTAAATTCCCGAGGCAGTTTCCAACATTCAGTAGATTTTAATGAGAAGTTGGAGTGTCATCTTCCATGCTGCAGAAGCTCTGAAACAGGGGAAGTTCAGGTTAGATATAAAGAAGTTCTTTACTGTGAGGGTGGTGAGGTGCTGGAACAGGTTGCCCAAAGGAAGTTGTGAATGCTCCATCCCTGGCAGTGTTCAAGGCCAGGTTGGACAGAGCCTTGGGTGAAATGATTTAGTGTGAGGTGTTCCTGCCCATGGCAGGGGGTTGGAACTGGATGATCTTCAGGTCCTTTCCAACCCAAACCCTTCTATGATTCTACAATTCTATGAAATATTTCACTGCAAGACTTATTGCCTCGATTGGTAGAAATGTTTACAGGTCCACTTAAATCTATTGGGACATTTACTTGTAATGGGGCACACTAATACGGATGCACTGGGAACGCTCCAACACTCATTGTCTATGCAGCTGATGTATTTTGGTTATAGGCCTGGGGATCACAAATGAGGGGAGAATTTTGCTGCATCCAGGTGTTATAGCCCTTCCTCTTCTGCATAGAAGAATTTACAGCTACATTTTCTCAGACCAAATATCTGTCTAGGCAGTATTCTGTCTCCAACACTGGCTCACACATCATGCCTAGTAAAATGTGAGAGATAAAAATATACTGTTATTTCCATGATACGTTCGCTAGAGATGGGTGGCTGATGAAATACTGCAGCCAGAATACTTGAATGTGCCCTGCAAGACCAGAAGTGAGCGGTTATTTTCTCTTGTCATGTACCCATGATCCAGAAGGTAGAGCGAAGGTTAACTGCTGTGCCCCTTTCACCGTTGTTGCTTTTGCACGTGCAGAGACAGATGCAGTTTTACTGGCACACTGAAGCTCTGAATTCCCTCATCTGTTTGCCCTTTCTGCAGCAGTACCTCCATTTGGTAAATAACTTGGGGAGAGGAGTAAGGAAAGTAAAGAAGTAAATTTATTGTGAACTTGTTGAAATGTATGAGGGAACAATAAGGAAAAGGAATAAAGAATGTCCCAGGCACACATTCCATTGTTCAGTGAATGTCAGGTTGAACAAGTTACATATAAACTGTCATCTTAAAAGCTACCAGACACTAATGCAAACTGAAAGCTAAAGCAGCTCTTTGGATACTACAGGTAGTTGTTTTTAGTGCTTTACTGTATATGCAGTCCTTAAAATCAAGTTGAATCTGTGCATTGGCAGTGATTTCAGTGCTAGGTATTTAATATTTCGCTTTTCTTTTCTCTTTTTCTGCTTTTTAGATCTTGATGGTCTCTGTTCTTACTGTACTGGGAGATACAAGACTGTTGCTGGTAAACCTGTGGCCTAGGAAGGTCATCTTAGCATGTACCAGCTTGTGGAAACCATCAACACTCTTTCCATACAAGCAAATGCGGGTTTATTCCAAGCTCTGAAAAGAGAGTCAAACTGCAGGTTACAGGAGTATGTGTTGCTCCATTACGAACCCTGTTTTTACACTTTTCCCTATATGCCCACTACTGGCTACTGCTGTGACATTTTCTTCTCCAATGACACCATTTTATTCTCTGGTGACAAATTTCCATCCTTCAGCAAGTTATCCTAAGTCTGCTTGTGTGCAAAGACTGTGATGGTCACTATGTATTAAGATGACTTTCCTAGACAACAGAGAGAGACTTACAACGAAATGTATTGACAGGACAAGGAGGAATGGCTTTAACTTGACACAGGGGAGACTGAGATGAGCTCTTAGGCAGAAGCTCTTCCCTGTGAGGGTGCTGAGGCGCTGGCACAGGGTGCCCAGAGAAGCTGTGGCTGCCCCATCCCTGGCAGTGTTCAAGGCCAGGTTGGACACAGGGGCTTGGAGTAGCCCAGTCCAGTGGAAGATGTCCCTGCCCATGGCAGGGGGTTGGAACTGGATGGTCTTCAAGGTCCCTTCCAACTCAAACCATTCTATGGACTATGATTCTGTGACTGCAGTAAGTACTACAAGAAGCCGCAGGTTTTTGCTGCAGGAAGAAAGACTTTTGTGACAAAATTCCCTAATACTAAGCTTAGTCCAATGGTGAAATAGATTGCCCCCAAATTGCAGTCTCCATTACCAAAGTTCTTTGAGATCAGGTTAGACTTCTGATTTCTTCCAAGAATGAGGAAGGCCATGTAAACAAGCAAGAAGAGACAAATGCTTTCATAATTCCTTTGGCTGTCAGTTTTAGAGTGCCTTCCAATGAAAACTGCTCTGCAAAATAAAGTTGTTTCTCACTTGTTATTTATTGGGGTTGAACAAAGAGACTAGATTACTATCAAATAACACCTTCAAGCTTAAGTTGAATGTGCCTGGCACCACAACAAGGAAGTTTCAGCTTTTCTATTATTACATAGTGCATTATAGGCACAGATTTGATTTTCTGATCTGCAGCATAGAACAGAAGTTACCCTTTTGGGTATAAAATCCCACTACCCGAGTTAGATAGAGAAAATAGTTTCTTCCCCTCCTGAAATATGCTCTGAAGCTCATAAAGACCAAACAACCCCATCCAGACAGCCCTCAGGAATCTATTTTAAATTGATAAAGTGAGTACCTGTTCTTAGCTATTTTTGTGTGCATCTTAAAATGCAAACAAAGCCCTTCCCATCTCTTCAGATGAGATTCTGACATTCCCTGGTTTGCCTGTGAAATGTGGATGTGCTTTTCTCCCTCTTGTGTGTGTATGTATACAGTGTGCTCTACTTAGAAAGGAAGCAGAAATAGAGGGGTGTGTGTGCACGCTTGTAAATCTGCGTTCAGAAGGCACAAATCCCAGTTCCTCAAGCACCTCCAAGTCCACTCCATAAATCTCTGCTGGGAATTTCATCTCTGCAGAGCACAACTTTAGAAATTATGCACATATTGAGGAACTTCTTGAAAAAGTGGGGCAAGCCAGTGTTAGTTTAAAATGTCTTCTTCCTACCTTACTGACTTGCTATCGTATTTTCTGCAGCTTTCACATCATGCTAGCTGACCAGACAATTTATTAAGGACTGCTTGGGGAATGCTGAAGTGAACTGCTAACCACTCTGAATACTGATGTTCCAGGGAGTAATTGGCTTCCAAATAGTTTCTACAAGTGGGAAACTTTCTCAGTATGTGTGAAAGGAACATGAACTCCATTCTGCTGGAGCAACTCCTGTATGGAGACAGGCTGAGAATACTGGGGCTGTTCAGCCTGGAGAAGAGAAGCTGCGTGGAGACCTCAGAGCAGCTTCCAGTGTCTGAAGAAGGCTACAAGGATGCTGGAGAGGGGCTCTTCATTGTAGAATCATAGAATATTTAGGGTTGGAAAGGACCTTAAGATCATCCAGTTCCAACCTCTTGCCATGGGCAGGGACATCTCCCACTAAACCATGTCACCCAGGACTCCATCTAAATAGGCCTTGAACACTGCAAGGAATGGAGCACTCACAATCTTCATGGGCAACCTACACCAGCACCTCAACACCTTCACAGGGAAGAACTTCTGCCTTATATCCAATCTAAACTTCCCCTGTTTCAGAATGAACCCATCACCCCTCGTGCTATTGCTGCAGTCCCTGATGAAGAGTCCCTCTCCAGCATTCTTGTAGCCCCCTTCAGACACTGGAAGCTGCTCTGAGGTCTCCACGTGGCCTTCTCTTCTCCAGGCTGAACAGCCCCAACTTTCTCAGCCTGTCTCCATACAGGAGGTGCTCCAGTCCCTGATCATCCTCGTGGCCTCCTCTGGACTTGTTCCAACAGTTCCATGTCCTTTTGATGTTGAGGACACCAGAACTGCACACAATGCTCCAAGTGAGGTCTCACGAGAGCAGAGTAGAGGGGCAGGATCACCTCCTTTAACCTGCTGGTCACTCCACACTTATTTTAATGCATCCCAGAATCAGAGACTTTAGCAATAGACAAGGGGTGATGGGTCCAAACTGAAACAGGGGAAGTTTAGATTGGATATAAGGAAGAAGTTCTTTACTGTAAGGGTGCTGAGGCACTGGAATGGGTTGACCAAGGAAGTTGTGAATGCTCCATCCCTGGCAGTGTTCAAGGCCAGGTTGGACAGAGCCTTGGGTGACATGGTCTAGTGTGAGGTGTCCCTGCCCATGGCAAGGGGCTAGAACTAGATCATCTTAAGGTCCTTTCCACCCAAACCTTTCTATGATTCTATGCTTCTATGAGTTAAATCTTGTGTCTTCATTTCTGATAAAGACTTCTTGCAAACAGATGTTAACTTCTTTAATGTGAGAGCTGTGTGGAAAATTGATTTGTTATTTTTCTTGTGGCCTGCAGCATTTGTGGGCAACAAAAAGCCCAATAACATATTTCATATAGAGTCTGATCAAACATTGTTTTTCTCTGGTGAACTGAAGAGTAGATAACTCTTTCTGTCAAAGGGAATGTTTCAGTTCAGTGCTCAGTTATTTTTTTCTGTTAAAAAACAGTTCTGATTGTACAAATGTCATTTCTAATCAGCAAATCAAAATATTTTATTTTTAAATGAGATGCTTTTTCTCCTGAGGATCTTGTGTTTCCTGCTAAGATTTTTTGTATGTCTGAGAGCAAATAATTTGCGAAACTAATAAAAGCTCAGGAACAATTTCTAATTTACAAAAGAGACATTTTTAATCTGTTTTCAACCTAAGTATTTAGCATTAGTGGAATCCCTTAGAGTGGATTGAACCCTTACATGAGGTGCTCTTCAGAGCTCTGACCTCCACATAGAATCACAGAATGGTTTGGGTTGGAAAGCACCTTAATATCATCCACTTCCAACCGTCTGCCACAGGCAGGGACACCTCACACTAGACCACGTCACCCAAGGCTCTGTCCAACTTGACCTAGAACCTCAACAGGGTTGAGACATCCATAGCTTCCGTGGGTACCCTGTGCCAGCGCCTCAGCACCCTCACAGTAAAGAACTTCTTCTTTATATCCAGCCTGAACTTTGCCTGTTTCAGTTTGAACCCATCACCCCTTGTCCTATCGCTGCAATCCCTGATGAAGAGACATCAGTTTATCCAGCATGTAGTGTTGGGACTTTAATAGTTGCTACACTATGAATAAAAAAATCTCAACTCTCAACGGCCATTACAATATGCCTTAGTTAAATTTGTTACCATGTTAAATTGGACTCAGGAATTAAAACCTACAGTCTATGCTCTGCCCTTACTAAGCTCCAGTAAGTCTTTGATAACTACATAAGAAATCTTGCTGCAACATGTTCTTCGTCCAGTCATTTCTCTACTGAATTTGATCTTTTAATTAGGAGTCTCTTCATCTGAGAGGGCGTAAATGGGACATCAGTTTCTGCTCTGCAAGACCTGAAGGCAGAAGATGGGGATAAAAGTATAGATAGGCCTGTAATTTACACATACGTGGTGTCCCAAGAATCATGTACACTCAAGCTACAGTGCAGAGATATGATGTGTTCCTTAAAGATCTCTGTGACTAACATTAAACCCAAATGGCTCAACTCCCAGTAGCAAGTTGGCTATACCATTGTGAACTCCAGCATTAAACCCATGAATATACAGTCTGTGCTCCAATTCATAGAATCATAGAATAGTTAGGGTTGGAAAGGACCTTAAGATCATCCAGTTCCAACCCCCCTGCCAGGGGCAGGGACACCCCACACTAAACCATGTCACCCAAGGCCTCATCCAACCTGGCCTTGAACACCACCAGGGATGGAGCATTCACAGCCTCCCTGGGCAACCCATTCCAGTGCCTCACCACCCTCTCAGTAAAGAATTTCTTCCTTAGATCCAATCTAAACTTCCCCTGTTTAAGTTTGAACCCGTTACCCCTTGTCCTGTCACTACAGTCCCTGATGAAGAGTCCATCCTCAGCATCCTTATAGGCCCCATTCACTGCAACTAAAATCCGCAGCTTAACTCTAGCTTTTGCAGCTAGTTGTTTTCCATAAGGTGACTTTCTAGTTAAATGTGCCCTTAGCTCTGTGCCAATTGACTTAATGTCAAAGAAGGATCATTTGGAGCATCTTCTAAATGTAAATTATCTGCTGTTCCAGCTTTAATACAGATTCTGTCATGATTAGCAGTTGATTGCATTAAACAGAACGGACTCAATTCACTGCCCCTTGTCCAAACCCACCCTACAAGCAGAAAAGACATATCAAGTTAAAGAAACAGCTTCCAAGTTCCCTTGTTAAAACCCTGGAACTCTCCCTTTATAAACCCCGTGAGAAATATGGTTCTGAAATAATGGCTATTGATTGCTATTTACTGATAGGTTTCTAATTCCTCCTCTGGACAAAGAGGACTTCTCCAGAAACAGGACGGTTGCCTATGATTTTTGTGCCCTAAAATGTGTCTGGACTTTTAAGGCAACCTTATAGCACCAGACTTCTGTCCTGTAACAGGGAAGGAAGGCAGTCACAGCAGTTATTTGCTGGCATGTGCCTGGCAGAAGCTGTACAACTGTAAGCAAAGGTGGTGGTGGTAAAGGTGTTTCTGTATCACTAACATCAAAGGGAGAGGTATATTTAAAAGACTCTTCAATGGGAAAGGTTCATTGTTTATGTGAAGCCATCCAACTACATGACATTTATTCTGTGCTGATCATGAGGACTCTCTTTTAATTCAGCAGAGAGAAGTGGCTCTGTGGGATGATCAACACTTTCCTAGCACTGGAATCCAAGCTGACCAGCATTTACATCTAAGTGCCAGTTCTTTCCCATCAAAGGCAGCAGCTCAATGGTTAAACACTTTGTTGTCCAAAAACTGAGGAGTTGTTAGTTTTATAGTGATTTCCAGAAACACTTGAACTTGGAAAACCAGATCACTTTTCCTTCCTCCCTCCCTTCCTCCCTTCCTCCCTTCCTCCCTTCCTCCCTTCCTCCCTTCCTCCCTTCCTCCCTTCCTCCCTTCCCCCCTTCCTCCCTTCCTTCCTTCCTTCCTTCCTTCCTCCCTCCCTTCCTCCCTTCCTCCCTTCCTCCCTTCCTCCCTTCCTCCCTTCCTTCCTTCCTTCCTTCCTTCCTTCCTTCCTCCCTTCCTCCCTTCCTCCCTTCCTCCCTTCCTCCCTTCCTGCCTTCCTTCCTTCCTTCCTTCCTTCCTCCCTCCCTTCCTCCCTCCCTCCCTTCCTCCCTTCCTCCCTTCCTCCCTTCCTCCCTTCCTCCCTTCCTTCCTTCCTTCCTTCCTTCATTCCTTCCTTCCTTCCTTCCTTCCTTCCTTCCTCCCTTCCTCCCTTCCTCCCTTCCTCCCTTCCTCCCTTCCTCCCTTCCTTCCTTCCTTCCTTCCTTCCTTCCTCCCTCCTTCCCTTCCTCCTGAAAGCTTCTCATTCAGTAATAAACTCTTATTTTGAAGGACCTTATTGTTGCATGTGCAACAGTTCAGTATCTGGGCTCAGTAGACTGTGGCAGATAAGAGAATCAAAGATGCATAAGTGCAGATGGCTATGACAAGCATTTGTTTATCCTTGGTTTTATAGCCAGGCTAGCAGACAAATGACCATGATGGGACATTGCAGACATTACCCTCTGGTCTAGCGTTCAAAGCACTTCGGTCTTGGCAGGGGTTTGTGACTTGCAGCTGGAACTTCTCAGGCTGGGCAGGATTTCACCCACCTCTGTCCTGCCTTAGTCCTCATCCAGCCTACATAGCAAAATAAAGAAATAGGGAGCAGGGGGCACATTTCTGTCTTTAGGGAAGGCCATAACTTATTTGCCTATTGTTTTTTTGTATCTGGACAGTCATATTCTTAGGAGTAAAACAAATAAGATCCTTGCTGATGGAAATCCTCTATGAGACTTAAAGCTGCTTTCTAAGCAGACATTTGGCACCTTCTCAGATGTTCTACTGCCTTTCTGCAATGTAATACAAGAATCAGGATGGACTATGTCCCTGGAATTAATAACTTAGAGACACTTGGATTGAGATTCACTTCATCTCACCTTCTAGAACTCCATCTGAGGTGATCACATTGAATATCCCCTTTATAACAGACTCATAGAATAATAGAATAGCTGGGGTTGGAAGGGACCTTTAACAGTCTTCTAGTCCAACCCCCCTGCAATGAGCAGGGACATCTTCAACTAGATCAGGTTACTCAGAGCCGCATCCAACCTGGCCTTGAATGTGTCCAGTGATGTGTCATATACAACCTCTCTAGGCAACCTGGTCCAGTGTTTACCATCCTGTAAAAACTTCTTCCTTATATCTAGTCTAAATCCACTTTCTTTTAGTTTAAGACCATTACCCTTGTCCTTTTGCAACAGACCCTACCAAAAAGTCTGCCCCCGTCTCTCTTATAAGCCCTCTTTACATACTGAAAGGCCTCAATAAGGTCTTCCTAGAGCCTTCTCTTCTCCAAGTTGAACAACCTCAACTCCCTCAGCCTTTTCTGATAGGAGTGGTGCTCCATCCCCCTGAAGGAATCAGAAGAGAGACATTTTTAGGGTGTGATTCCTCTAACCTACGTTAGCCACCTGGTAAAGAAAGAGATCAATTGTGCCTTCAGCCCTGTGGCATCTCCCCCTATTAACTGTAGAAGAAGCTAAGAGTGACTGGCTTGGAGGTCCTTAGAATCATAGAATCATAGAAGAGTTAGGATTGGAAAGGACATTAAGATCATCTAGTTCCAATCCCCCTGCCATGGGCAGGGACACCTCACACTAAACCATGCCACCCAAGGCCTCATCCAACATGGCCTTGAACACCGCCAAGGATGGAGCATTCACAACCTCCCTGGGCAACCCATTCCAGTGCCTCACCACCCTCTCAGTAAAGAATTTCTTCCTTAGATCCAATCTAAACTTCCCCTGTTTCAGTTTGAACCCGTTACCCCTTGTCCTGTCACTACAGTCCCTGATGAAGAGTCCATCCCCAGCATCCTTGTAGGCCCCTTCAGACACTGGAAGCTGCTCTGAGGTCTCCATGCAGCTTCTCTTCTCCAGGCTCAACAGCCCCAGCTTTCTCAGCCTGTCTTCATACGGGAGGTGCTCCAATCCCCTGCTCATCCTCGTGGCCTCCTCTGGACTTGTTCCAACAGTTCCATGTCCTTTTGATGTTGAGGACACCAGAACTGCACACAATGCTCCAAGTGAGGTCTCACGAGAGCAGAGTAGAGGGGCAGGATCACCTCCTTCGACCTGCTGGTCACGCTTCTCTTGATGCAGCCCAGGATACGGTTGCTTTCTGGGCTGCGAGCGCACACTGAAGCCGGCTCATGTTCATTTTCTCATCGACCAACACCCCCAAGTCCTTCTCTGCAGGGCTGCTCTGAATCTCTTCTCTGCCCAACCTGTAGCCGTGCACGGGATTGCTCCGACCTCTGGCTGCACTTACCCCGGAATTAGGAAGATTGGAGGGTCTGATCCAGAATTACTCAAGAGTGATGTACCTGACTTAGCTTGGTCAAGAATGAAGTCATCCTATGGGCAGTTACTGCTTTAGGAGAGCTAAAATACCGTGAAGGGCTCTGTCCCAGGGGCCAGCTAATGCAACTATAGCCTGGGAGGGTGAGGCTACAATGTTGTACTGCGCCAGATGCGTTTACCAGCACGTCTTCAGACCTGGGTGTCTTCTACAGGTGCTGGATTTCACCATTGGTCTATAACCAAAATCCACCTGCAGGTTTCCAGTTGCATTAGTGTCTTTCCAAATGCACCAGCAAAGCACTTACCTATGGGAAAGACCTTCCCCATCATGATTGAGGCTCTTGTCATGCTGGGAATCATACACTTCTCCATATTCTGACCCTGCAATGTTCTTGCCCCAGAATAAGCTGAAGAAACCATGCAGGTGAGAACTGGAAGGAATCCATGCTCTAATTTACTACCCAGTTCTGAGGTTTACAGACTTATCTCTTGTTTCTTGCCCTAATACACCAGGTATAATTAACCTTAGAAATAACGGTGTCTGTTAGACTTGCTGAAGCTGCGGAGGGAAACACTTGTCAGTCACCCACCAGCAAGGTTGCCCTCGCACAGCAAAGCAGTGTGCCATGACCTACATCTCATGTACCCACCTACACCATCGTGTGGGCTGTGTCTTCTCCTGGGGGAAGCCCAACAGATGCATGTGGGTATTATCCCAATTAGTTTTCACATTGTCACAGTGAGTGCGATACAGAGACTTGCTGGCATGTCCTGCACGACAGCCAACAAGAGACTCCCCCTGCTACTGGGAAAATATCATCTCTCCACAAATCTGTCCACAGCTTTACAGATAATTGTGTTGTTCCGTGAAAAGAGTTAGTTTTATTTTAGCTATAAAATAAAACGCTGCCTTCTAAGCATGTGTGACAATATCCCTCTCTACATACAATACTTGGCTGGCATTTTTCAGATTCAGCCACTTAAACAACAGAAGGTTGTTTTTTTATAATCCCTATGTGTCATTAGATAACAGCCTGTATCCTGCCATTTTAGGGAGGAAAAAGCTCTCAGTTGAGAGCCCAGTCCCTTTCTCAAAGGCTGAGTCAGCAGGAGGTTGCTATTTCTGTGTTGCTGAAAGGAGAGAGTGGACTTGCACTGCCCATGCCACCCAGAGGGAATGGTGAATGCCCCATAGAATCCACAGCATCCTCACTGGGTACACTGGGTCATTCCCAGAGCTGCAGAAACAGCATCCTGCTCAGGATGTGGCCCAAGTAGAGTTGTTCAGGGTTTGTGGGTTTCATTCATAGGCTTTGCCATCCAGGGGAGATACAGTTGTTGTTGATAGGAGCTGACAAGTCTTCTGGCTCTTAGAGCCTTAATGGACAAAACTACCCCTGCCAATCACTTTTAATTGTGTTAGGATGGTGGGAAAATTGAGGGCTTTCTATATCTTGGAGAGATGTTAAAGAACACAACTTAAAAGGATGGCTAAAAAAAAAACATTCAGTCAAAATTCTGCAGTTAGTTGGGGCCTGTTACTTAAGACTCTGGGAACAGAACGAAACACAACAGCAAATGCAGTTCCAACTGCAGAGAGGAGCAGATGGGGAAAGACTCAGCAAAAACAGTTTGCTTGTTTCCAAAACTTTTCAACAACACCTTTTTTTCCCTTTGCTTATCCATCCCCTCTGGCTGTTTCTGGATGATCAGTAGTTACATGTGAAGTTGTGGCTACCCCATCCCTGGCAGTGCTCAAGGCAAGGATGGATGGAGCTTTGAGCAACCTGGTCTAGTGGAAGGTGCCCCTGCCCATGGCAAGGGGTTGGAACTGAAGGAGCTTTAAGGTCCCTTCCAACCCAAACTATTCCATGATTCTATGATTCTATGTTTGGAATAACTTTACAATGTAATGCACGCACAGCTTTGCAGTTAGCGTGAGTTTGGGAAGGGGGTATTTCTTCCTTCAGCTCTGTCCTGTTAGCCATCAAGAGGACATTTATTAGTGTTACAACTGAAGTTCACCCTTTAATCTAGGGCAAAATACTTTGCTAACAGAAATATAGGGTTATATATAGAAATATAAGGTTTGGTGCTGAAATAATTTTCAAATTTAGACTGAGGACAAAACATTCCCCCCAGTTGCATATATATTAAATTTAAAAGAAATCCTTTGCTTCATAACCCTATATTTACGCTCCTTTTCTTAGATATGGGAATCCTCAGTTGAAATATTTTCCTGTCTTTTAGGGAAGGGGTGATGATTTGAATTCCTATGTGACACAAAACAACCCTTGGCCACCAGCTCCAAGGAGTTTCAATGGAGACAGCTCTCAGTCAGAGCCATAGGTATTAAAGTAGGCACAAACAAACCAGGGAGCAATGGTGATGGACAAAGATTATTCACAGATTTAGTTCTGTCTATTTACATAATAGCTCTCAGCGATGTTGGTCTGTAGCTAAAGCCCTGAAATCTGCCCCTCACAATGCTCTTGGGTTGACCACTGACTTCTATATAGGGAAAAAACTGTCAATGTATCAGGAGGCCTGACCACACTCCTACCATACTCAGGTGACTCAGGTTTTTGGCAGAGTATCGTAGAATCCCAGGCTGGTTTGGGTTGGAAGGGACCTTAAAGCTCATCCAGCTCCAACTTCCTGCCATAGACAGGGACCCCTTCCACTGGAGCAGCTTGCTCCAAGCCCCTGTGTCCAACCTGGCCTTGAGCACTGCCAGGGATGGGGCAGCCACAGCTTCTCTGGGCACCCTGTGCCAGCGCCTCAGCACCCTCACAGGGAAGAACTTTTCCTTGTATCCAACTTAAGTCTCCCTTGTTTCAGTTTGGACCCATTGCCCCTTGTCCTATTCCTACATGCTCCTGTATAAAGCCCCTCTCTAGGTTTCTTGTAGCTCCTTTAGTTACTGTAAGGCTGCTCTGAGGTCTCCCTGGCGCCTTCTTTTCTGTCTGAACAAGCACCCCCAAAAGGACTCTGCATCACAGACTTCCCAGAGCCACAGGGAGACTGACGGGAGCTTCTTCCCCATGTTTCACCTCTAAAACTCTGCTGGGATAAGATATCCTTTGCATGCCAGATGAGCAGGAGCCGTCAGGTGCCTTTACCTCATTTATGGGGACATTTCAAACTCCTCGGGGTTTCCTGACTCACAGGCAGTGCCTGGGGGAACCGCACAACCCACCTCCTTAGCGGGGGAAGGAAGGTGGGCAAAGACAGAGCCCCGGCCCCGCTGGGAGAGAGATGCTTTAAGTCGTGACTCATCTGTGCGCTGCCTTCGGAGGGAGAGGCAGCAGCTTCGGTGAGTGGGAGTCGCTGTGCTATTTTCTGTTTACAGGTTTTCTCTCTGCCTTTCCCCACCTGGGGGGAAAAGACACGTTTTGAAAAACCACAGTGCAGTTATTGTTATTTTGTGGTTCGAGCAATACTTTATAGCTTTTTTTTCCCCGTTTCCTGATGAAGGTTGCAAGTTTGGTGTCTGCAGGAGAAACTGGGAGATGGAGAAGGGGAAAGGTGGAAGGGAAAACTCACTTGAAGCAGGGATATGCTATGCACATTCTTACTTTACGTCCTCACATCCAGCCCATCCATAGGGTTTATTGGCACTAGAAAGTAGTAACATGTCAACTTGAGAAATATAGAGAAGGGTAAAGGGAAGAACAAGGCTTCTTTGCCTCCAAATGTTTGATCCCGGACAACACAGCCAATGTCAGTCCTGCCACACAGACTACCATGAGTCCTTTTGGGTCAGTGCTTCTATGCCTTAACCTGTCAGTTTTCCCATCAAACTCAGTTGTCACTCAGGTCCATTTCACGCCGGATGCATTAGCCATGGTAAATCAATTGGGGCTGGGTTATTAGTGCCATTATCTTGTTTACTGCTTGTGGCTCTCCCTAGCTTTAAAGCAATGCCCTTCTAACACCCTAGTAAAAGAGAAGTTCAATCATCCCCATGTTTGACTTATCAAAATGACAATGGGGAGCTGGATCCACTAAGGGTCTTTGCCAGGCTTATGCTCTCTGCAGGGCTTGATCCTGTCCATGTTCTCCTGGAATGCCCTCTAACCTGATCTTCTCATTGAACACAGTTGCTGGAGGCCAGTACCACTCACAACTTTCAAGGGTCAAATCCTTGTCCAAAAAGCTAGATCACTGGTCAGAAAACTCTTTAGGGAATCACCTAGGCAAGGGTAGAGCATATCCTGCACATAACTGGGGTCCTTCCTTTTGAAGCCGTGGACTAAATGGATTTGATTGCCAAGAAACCGTTGCATTAGCCCATAGCTGACTGTGAAGCAAGAGTCCCACCGTGGGAACTGTCCTTGGAAAGCTCATGAATTAGCTTTGACCCGAAATCTATTCTTTGGCAATCTCTGGCATCAAGATAAAGCAACGGTTTAAAGCTTGACATGATGAATGGGTGTTTAATAATGGTGAACCAGCTTCAGATGGGCAAGCTGAAGTCCTCCAGGGTACCTGAAGAAGAACCTCAGAGCCCCATCCAACCTGTCTCTTTCCCCCATCTCCACATGCTTGCTCTGGACCTTTGCAGGACTCTGCTATAAACTTAGGTGGACTTTATGGTGGCTCTGCTTTCCTTCTGAGCTGAGGGAAGCCAAGTATAACCAGTATACCCCTCATCTTGGTGGTGTCCATTGCCTACATTCTCACATCCACCCTCACACTACACTCAGCAGGTAGCTTTTGTCAGTGCTTTGGATAAGAGCTGATCCCTTATGTGACCTCTGAAACAGCCCCTGCACAAGGGCTGCTGGTGGAGCTGGATCTGATTTACTGAGCAATAGCATAACCAAACAACATACACCTTGTTCTTTCCAGTTCTGGGGACTGTGATAAAAATCAACGTTTAGATTTGGAAATTGTTCTCTTTTTTTTGTCCCAAACCCTCTACATTTAAGCACAGATTTACCCTCCAGTCATTTCTAACTGCCTTTCTATTTAAAACAATTGAAGACAGAGAAAATTATGTGTGACTTAGGTTCATACTGTGGAACATAACTCCTATTTATTTAAGAGGCAGTGATGAGCTACATATGTTGCACAATTATATGGAAGAGAGTAAGATTGCTGCGTTTTGGAATAAGAAAGTGTTAGCGTTTGGAAAGAAGAAGGATTACTGGAGGTAATTTGTGTAGTTTAGAGTGATTTAAGTCTAGTTAAACAATTGCACATCACGGTGCAATATACGGTATAATAAGCCAAGAGAACTGAAGTTCTCAAGTCTGTTTTCTACGCCAGGTTCCCAGCTGGTGCTCCGCCAAAGAAACCCATGGGGGTCTGTCATTTGTGGGGAGAGGATGCTCCTGGCCTGGGTTTTCCTGGTGTTTTTTCTCTCTTGCTTTGTTGTTTGGTCGGTCACTCACCCCATGGTGCTTCCTCCATGGGTCTGAGTGGGCTTTACACCACTAAATGAGCCATTAAACGAGCTTGTGTCACCAACCATCCCAGTTCTGCTTCTTTATGTGTCTGAGCAGCAGTCCTTTTATTCTTTCATTGCCCAATGTTTTTCCTGCGATTGAAAATCAGGGCAGACTGCAGCTAACAGGTTAAAGGTAAAGGGAGCTGGGAAGATATGTTCAGGAAAAGATATTGATGTTTCAGAACATCAGTGCTTTTGAGCACATGTTTTTTCAAGGTGCTTTTGAGGATGGGGAATAGCTTAAAAGCCACTTATTGCTCAGACTGAGGGCTGACAGTGCTTCCTAGATCTGAGTGCTTTCCTATCTCAGCTGTCTGAGAGCTCTCACCTGCTAGAGTAGATAGGTGGTCCTTTTGCTGATGGGGGAACTGAGGTATAGGGGAACCAGTGGATTCATTTTGTTTTATTTCCCTTATTTCACTGAGCTGCTGCTCAGCACTTCTGGGGAAAACACAGCAAATACCAAATTGGCTCCTGAAAACGTATTTGTTAGCTTAGCCATCTGAACATCATGGATTCCTGCTATAAAGGCAGGAGTTCTCTCCCAAAAGTCTGCATCCAGAAAGGGAGAAAGAGTTGTTACACTAAAGCTGTGGCTGTGAAACAGCCCCTTCTCTACACTCCTATTCAGCTCAGGAAGGACAGAGAAGTTTAGCAATGAAGCCCTGAGATGGTAAACACGCATCTGTATGGTTTGCGTGATCTCTGGATGGGAACACAGCGCAAAGGGTGAAATCAGGGGTAGGCTGTGCGCCAAAGGACCTCAAAGTACACAAGTCTAAGCCACATGAGTGTCAGCAGGATCTCCCCAGGGATGGGAAGTGGGCTGAACAGCTTTAGGTTGAAGGACAGGGATGCAGAGAAATAAGACTCTGTAATCACCCTGCTGTGAGTGACTAATGTTGTGATTGCAGCAGATCTATGTGAAACGCACTGGTATCATCCTGCCTGGAACAGCAGTAAGGCGCAGGGGAACAGCAACTGAGCACTAAGGCAAAGGCAATATGGGTTTACAAATGGTTTCCACTGACACAGACTCCTCCTTTCCTCTAGCAGAGGTGCTTGGAGGGGCTTAGCTTCAGAGGCAGTGGTTATATGTTGTGGTTCCTGTGCTATTTGGGAACTTTAACAGAGACAAGGTTAAACAGCAAGTGTTTTGGTCAGATAGTAAAGCACATGTTGTCCCTGCTTCAAACTCCAGCTAACGATCCCAACATCTGATAAAAACCCCCCACAGCTCCTCAGGCTGTCCTTGTCTTGGCTTGCAGAGTCCTATCCGCAGCACCATACATCTATCCTCTGAAGTTAGCTGGTCCAGCAAGGTCTGTAGACAGTGTGTAGATAGAAGATGCTCAGTTCACCTTCCCCAGCACCATGGAGCTCCCAAGCTAGAGGAGAGAGGCAGAGGAAAGTGCTCATCAAGATAAATCCTGACTGGAGGTTACTGGTGTGACAATCAAGAGGCTTGAACTTGTCCTGTCTAGTTCCCCTTGGATACCCATCCTGCCTCCTCATTCCCATGCCTGAGGTCAATACGCCTCAGGTGGTGTTGTTTTTAGGGGTTTCCTGGAGTCACTATAAAGTGAAGCATTAACAAAAAGAGCCTAGGAAGCTGAAGTGAGGACCGGACGCACCTTCCCATGACTCTTGCACACCTTATGGTCGCTCATGGCATGGTGGGGCTCAGCATTTTATTGCTTGGTTCCTCAGGGTGTTCCTCCAAAGCCCTGTGCTGGAACTTCTTGGGTTCAATGTAAGAGGTCATAGAATCACTGGATGGTTTCTTTGAAAGGGACCTTAAAGCTCATCCAGTTCCAGCCCCTGCCATAGGCAGGGACACTTTCCACTAGAGCAGACTGCTCCAAGCCCCATCCAAAAGTCGCTGGAAAAGCTCTGAGGACAATTACCAGTGCCTGGCCACCTCTGCCAGAGGCTTTGAGCAGCACCAGCCACTGCTGCAGAGTCATCATTACCTGCAGAGCTTAGCTCCTTGCTATAATTAATGATTCAAACCTGCTTAATTGAAGGTTTCTCCCCTTTGCCCTTGATATTATTCCCTTTCTCAGCCATGGAATTGCACAGGGGTTTTGTGAGCTGCCATCTTGCCTGTGATGATGTTTCAGCTTAGTGAGGCACTAAAAGTGGGATTAGATCTCCCCGTACCTTCACTTGCACTGTCTCCCCAAGAACAGCTGAAACAATGAGTCAGCATCACATAACATACATTTCTTTGGTGGTTTTGGGTACTTGTAAGAACTGCCAACCCTTGCACTTGTCTTTATCTCAGAAAGAAATGGGAAAGAATCTTGGAAATACCTTTTCAACCTCAGAGAAACTAAAGAAATAAAGCAAGCCTGACTGAGACACTTTAAAACCTGTGATTCATCGATGGTAAAGTTGAGATGAGATCGAAGAAAGACCAAGACCCTGTTCTAACCACTGTAACACTCCTGAAAACAAAAGGCAGCAGGAGTGCTGTGGTGAGCAAGACTGTGATGAGGAAATAGGTGTAGGAGCTGGGAAAATAATACAGTCAGGGAATAAAGTCATCCCTTGACACCAGGACAGGCTTCAGTACTCATTCCTGCCCACTCTCTCGATTATTTATGATGTGAAGGGGTTGCCAAGTGGGAACTTGTGTCAGGCACTGCTTTAAGACATTATCACTTCTTTTGCAGGGCTGCAATCTGCTTCCAGACACTGCTGAGCTGCAATACTGTGTGGAGGCTGCAATGCAGAGATCCTGTCTCACCTCTTATTTGCAAAGTGCGATCTAAGGAGAGAACCCACAGAATCCGGTCCCTCACAGCCTCTCATTCCCTCTTGTTTTGTGCCTGGCTCTTCATAATCCAAAAATCTGGGATAATTTCCTCTTCAGACACACTCTGAGCATAAAAAAGGTGAAAAAAAACCCTGCTTCAGTAGCTTCAGGGATTGCCGAGAGTGGATTTAAGCAGGAAGCAGAATGCATTTTCAGGGGCGGTCTCATATGTGACTGGGGAAAAGGGAATAGGCTGACGGAGGGTTGGTCGTAAAGCAAGCAGAAAAGAGAGACTTACATCAGAGCTCCTGATTTCCATCTCTACGTCACCTAGCAACATTCCCGTTAAGGACTTCACTTCCGAGAAATTAATTCCCTGGGAATTTTCCCGTTAGATGGCACCACTGGCACTGAGACTGCTTTCTCTGCTCTTTCTTTTTCTCTCCTCTGCTCCAAGTCCTTTATGCTAGATATACCTAAATCCCAATGCACAGACCCCCCCACACACACCTCAGAAGCTCAGGATGAGTTGAAAAATGAATGGTGTTTGTGCAGACTCAGTGAGATGGGCTACTAGTTCTAATTGCATTTGGACATAACCTTTTGACAGGACCCTATCTTTGCAATGGGCATAACACAGATTCTGGAAAACCCTACGGAGTGAATCCATAACCTGGGTTTTTTGGATGAAAAAGTGTTATGGCTTCATTAAAGCTGTACAAAAACTGTTGAGCTGGTCCCTGAGGCACACAGAATGCTTCAGGACAGCTCATGCAGACTGAGGCTTTCTAGCAGCTGGTGGGCAGCAAACCAAAATGCTCACGTGGTGACACCACCATCCTCACAGTGCTCGCACAAGGGTAATTTCTAGGGAAAACCAATGCTTCAGCTGAAATCTGATGGAAAATTCTTTTTCTCATTGCCACTGGGTATTATAATTTCTGCTGTGAGTACAAAGAACTGAGTTGTAACTTGCAACAGTGCTGGTTTTGATGGATATATGAACTTCAGCTGGAAAGAGGATGCTTAGTTTGCCAAACTCGTGTGTTGATAACATCCATGGTGCTATATAGACTTTCAGAGTTCATGCGCAGTTGGTTCGGTTTGATTTGGTTCTGTTTGGTTGGATTTTGATAGGAGATTCAATTTGGAAACTCAACACCAGTGTTCAAGATTTCCGTGGGCTCTTTGTAGTAGTTACGTCAGGTCTAAGACTTGCCTTGTTGGCCTTTGGGAACTCAGGTAAGATGAATCACAGCCCAGGAACCTTTTCCAAACTGCTTAGTTTTGCAGATAAAAAGTCCTGCCAGGTTCAGCAGGTCTTTGTTACCTATTAGACTGATATCCCCATGTGCCTTCTAAGAATCTGGTTATCATCAACAGTTCTAGTAATGCTAAATAGCTTCCAGCTCTTCAGGGAAGAGCAAAGCAGTGTTCTTTCGGCAGAATCAGAGGCACTGATGATTCCAAATAGAGTCTTTAAAGAAAAAATGAACCTGGAGAAAGTCCACAGTCCAGACATGAGTAACCCTTCAAAACGAAGCTTTACATGCAAGTAAACACTTATGATGGACCCCTACAATAATAATCTAATAAATCATCTGCCTTGCAATCCTTTTTCTCACTGCCTTCAGCATTCAAATAAGGAAAAACATACCAGAAAGAGCTTTCTGTTTCTGCAGGCTGATCCAAGCTGTGTTTGTAGGATCCTTAGTCACTAAGCTCAAGAAATTTGCTCCTGTAGGCATCTTCTGTAGATAAATATAACCAGACGTGCTCTGAACATGCAGCCATAGTTTGTGGATGATTTGCAGGGGGAGATTTCTTCTTCATCCTCTTCCATGGATAACTGGAAAGACTTACTGGGTCCAATCACCAACTACCTTCTTATGGATCCTGAGGTCTAGGTGAAGGTGAGAGAGTCAATAGGATAGGTAAAAGGGATTGCTCACTTCCACTTCACGTCTGAGACCTAAACACTCTTCTGTGGCTCAAAATCCCTGAGTAATATCCTAGGTTCCTCTCATATCAGCATCTCTGCCAGACACAGAATGCAACAGAAGAATGTTTTGGGTTGGGTATTCTTGTGGTTTTTGTCTTTAGTGATGCCCTGGATCTGTTATGTGCACCTATTCTCAGCATCACAAGAGCTTTCAAGGACTGGACCTAGCATGTTTCTAGGTCACATATAGGAAAAAATTTGTAAGTGTAAATGGACAAAAAGCAGAAACCCTGCAGCAGTGTTCAACTGTGCGAAGAGGCTCCCACCTCATGAACACAGCAATGCTGAGACCCTCAGCCCTGAGTGGCCATGGGCAGGATCATCATTGTGATCCAGTAGCTGAAATGGCTTTGCAGAAAGAAAACCCACTTAAGGTACAGTCCTGCAGTCTGAATTTTGCAAGAGGTTCCATAACCTAGTTTGGGAGCCCTAAATACCAGGAACTGTTATCTAATAAATCTCTGTGAGGAAATATCTGCTGCTGTCAAGCTGAATGTTCAAACCCAGATTGAATGTATTTTTGACACCTTTCACTACTGATTTTTTTTAGCAGACATAGAAAACTTACTGTGCATTTCCCATATGTATTCCGGTGAGATGTGAATTTGGAGCTGATGAAAGATGGTAGATCGTCAGTCCTGGTAGAGAATTATCTGCAGAATAAGTTGGTGGGCTGGGCAAACATCTCCCATATCACTACAGGAATATGCCTGGCTTCCATTCCCTAGCTGGAGAGAGACAGATTGATGTGAAAGGATTAGCCAGGCTCCATGGATAACTCCAGATCCTTCAGTGGGCTCTGTGAAAATATATTAGAAACGTCTGTTCTATGCTAAAGTTCTTGACTGGTCCTCTGATCATAGTTGCTGTGTGACCCCAGAGCTTAACTCTGGTTTATGATATGGACCTTGGTCTTTAGGTACAGCAAGGAGCCCCACTTGTTTCTTACCAGCAGATCCAAACCTATCCCTGAGGAAGGGGAGGTATATCAATCAAACCAGTTTGGAAACTCAATCAGCACATTCTCTCTGATGCTATTATTTGGTTTATTGACAGGGATGCAAGCACCTCCGCTCCACTCAGTTCTGATCTCTACAATAAGCAGCATGTGCCCTGAACCAAGGAATGGCTGTGGCATCCCAGATAAATCTAACCCTATGGAAGAGAAGCACATTAGTCAACACAACTGGTATCCAAGTCTGAAACCCTGAACAGAGCTAAAAGGGAAGGTCTGAGGAGTGAGACAAGACAGTGTCTTCAACACCAGAAGCTCAGAAAGCAGTCTATGTTTGACTGCCGCTTTTACCCTCTTCCCATTCACAGTCATTTCTTGAATCCTCTATACAATCAATTTGCCTTCATCCTCCACCACCCTTGTCACTTCACAGTCACGCTTCCTCATCAGTAGCTTTGCATGTAGAGACATACTTCCATCTGCTTAGTTTCCTTGCAATGATTTGAGTGGCAGAGCTCTTCTTCAGTCTCAAAGTAACTGTAGTCCCCTGTCAGTCTTTCAGGAATACCTGTTCTATTTCCTTGTTCCACTTCTTTACATCCTCCAGAGTCACATTATTAATGAAGTCTTCCATATATACAGAGGGCACATACATTGATAGAGAGCCTGTGTTGGTTGCCTTGCACCATTGCTTTTTGAGTCCAGCTTGTCTGTATGCTGATCTCTGAAATCACTTATTTGACTCACAGCTGATGTCAAACGAGTTTGTCTGAACAGGCTGAAACATAATTATATTCCAACAGGTATTGTGAAAATCAGTGCCCCAGCAGGGCTGAAGTAGCTCAGCTGGGAGAGCGTTAGACTGAAGATCTAAAGGTCCCTGGTTCAATCCCGGGCTTCAGCAGTGTTTTCCTGTAGCTTTTTGTGCTCATTGCTGGGCATTTCAGTACAAGAGAGACAAGGAGCTACTGGAGAGAGTCCAGGAAGATGATGAAGGGACTGGAACAACCCTCATATGAGGAGAGGATGAGAGACCTGGGATCTGATTGCCCTGAGACTTTGGGGAGTCTCCATCCTTAGAAACATTCAAAGGCTGCCTGGATGTGGTCATGCACAATGGGCTTTAGGTGGTCCTGCTGGAGCAGGAAGATGGACCAGATAGTAGGACCCTTCCAACTAGTCTGTGTGTAGAGGACAAAGATAAAAGTGTATGTCTAGAGCAGGGAAAAGCAAAGCTGATGTCATCCTGTATACTTCCATTAGCAGTGGCCATCTGGCCAATCAGCACACCCATCTGGGCTGACAAACAGCTGGGATTAAGATTTGGGTATCAGAATCATAGAATCATGGAATCATGGAATCACAGAATGGTTTGGGTTGGAAAGGACCTTAAGATCATCCAGTTCCAACCCTTTGCCATCCAGTTCCAATCCTCAGGGCAGGGATGCCTTACACTAGACCATGTCCCCCAACCAACATCTAAATGAAAGTATGTTAATACATTCTTATTCTTACAGACCCATTTATAGGGTTCAACCTTTTTTCTTTGTATCATTTTTTCCCTCACAGACAAGCTAATAGCTTCATAGCTTTATGGACAAATAGCTTTATGCTTCCAATTCTCCTCCTCACCCGCTCTGAAATCCCAGTGTCTGTCATCTGCTGCAAGATCTGCAACCCTACGTCACGAGCAGAGCCCCCGAATAAACTTCCGTTCTCATTTAAGACACCATCTGTGTCCCATTTCTGCAGCGCTTGGCAGGGATCGCTTCCCTTCTATGGTATGTTTGTTCCCCTCGCTGAGCTGCAGCTTTCTTTGGAGGTGGGAAAGCCAGCAGGTGGAAAGGATGCCAGCTCTGTGCTAGTGGAGATTGCTTCTCTGTGACAGTGTCCTTGGGTTGCAGGCTGCTCTTGGTGGTCAACCTGGAGTGGTCCTGGAGCAGACTCAGGGGCAACACACAGGAGAACTAGAGCCAATACTAGGTCACATTTGGTTGCAAGAAGGGGAAGAGGCTTCAGTGGGATGTTGGCTGTTAATGAGGGTAAGAACAGCGAGGTGAAGAAGGGCCACGTTGAGAGCATCATGGGCCAAGTTGAGAGCACCATGGTCCAAATGCACTGGAACACCCAATTGCTCTGTGTGCTTTTACCAAGTAATTGATGGAGTTCATAGAATCACAAAATGGTTTGGGTGGGAAAGGACCTTAAGATCATCCAGTTCCAACCGCCTGCCATGGGCAGGGACATCTCACACTAGACCATGTCACCCAAGGCTCTGTCCAACCTGGCTTTGAACACTGCCAGGGATGGAGCATTCATCACTTCTATGGGCACCCTGCGTTAGCGCCTCATCACCCTCACAGTAAAGAACTTCTTCCTTATATCTAACCTGAACTTCCCCTGTTTCAGTTTGAACCCATTCCCCCTTGTTCTATCACTACAGTCCTTATTGTGCAATTAAATTAAGATTTACTGCATCATTCAGAGAGCTGCAACCCACAACAAAGCATAAGCAGCCTTAGCTTAGGCTGCCCATCAAACCAGCTGAATGACCTGTGCAAGTTGCATCGCTGTGCCTCAGTTTCCCTAGTTGTAGCAGTGATACGTGCCATCCTTTATCTTCCCTAAGTGTGGTGAAAGCTAACTTGCGGGTGAGAGTACTCTGAGTTCTCAGCTTGTTTTCATGTGTTTTCCCTGCATGTGTCCCTGCAGATGATGCTGTATTACTCACACACCTTTCAAGTCCTCTTTTCTCTTCTAATTCCTTTTATTTGCAAAACCAACAAACAGTCATACTATCCAGGAAAACACAGCCTTTGTAATGCTGGCATCAGCGTCAGAGCTGTGTTCAGGAGAGACTGTTCCTTGGGAACTTCTATCACTTTCAGGTGAATTTACCTCAAACTGGATCGGAAGAGGGGAGAGGGAAGCATTAAGAAAGAAGAGAACAGCTCATCTCTGAAAAACAATGAAAGATGACTTAAATAATGAAGAAACAGCGTAGGAAAGAGGATGATCCTCCAGAGGAGGGCCACGAGGATGATCAGGGGAGTGGAGCACCTGTCGTATGAAGAGAGGCTGAGAAAGTTGGGGCTGTTCAGCCTGGAGAAGAGAAGCTGCGTGGAGACCTCAGAGCAGCTTCCAGTGTCTGAAGGGGGCCTACAAGGATGCTGGGGAGGGACTCTTCATCAGGGACTGCAGTGACAGGACAAGGGGTGATGGGTTCAAAGTGAAACAGGGGAAGTTTAGATTGGATCTAAGGAAGAAATTCTTTACTGAGAGGGTGGTGAGGCACTGGAATGGGTTGCCCAGGGAGGTTGTGAATGCTCCATCCTTGGCGGTGTTCAAGGCCAGGTTGGATGAGGCCTTGGGTGCCATGGTTTAGTGTGGGGTGTCCCTGCCCATGGCTGGGGGGTTGGAACTAGATGATCTTAAGGTCCTTTCCAACCCAAACTATTCTATGATTCTATGATTCTATGATGGACTGGAGGTGATGCATGAGACTACAGAAGGTCACCACTGATACAAACCATTTTAAATGGCCAGGAAGGACTTTGGGGTTCATTTGGAAAGGGAAAGTAGATGAAGATGAGGGAGATAGATGAAGGTGAGGAAATCTTGGAACACTTTGCCTGTCATGGCAAAGGCTAGATTGAGTGTTGTCTGTGTATCTGGAGGAGATAAACACCAAGGATGAAGAATATATGGTTGAGCTAGAAGGCAGCATTATAAGTAATGGGTTTAAACAGTTTTAGGATATGCACTAGCTGTAAATTCAAAGGTTTCTATCAATCAATATACAGCATCTCCCAGCAAGCTCTTTCATGTTCTTGCTGCCAGAAAAGTCTTGTAGGGGGTCTTCTACAAAACGGGTTTTACCACATGTAGTGGCTGAGAACCACCTTCCCATCCCTGTATCTCATTTTGCTGCACAACTATCTGTTGCCACAGTATCTGATCACACTGAGGATACTCAGGGTTTAATACACATCGCTAAGTGGATGATGAGGTCATGATGAGTCAAAGCCTTCTCTATTGTCCTTCCCCAAGTAACTTTCTTAATCATCTTCCTTAAAGAAAAGCTGAGGTCTTGTATAAGCCACAAAACCCAGGGAACCACCTAGGCTTTAACCTACTTTCGGAGTTGTAATTCTCTTTGCTTTTGAGATTATAGTCCCAAACTCCTTGGATACTGCTTGCTTACCTTTAAGCATCTAGCTGTACCAGCTTCCAGAAACTAATTAATGTCATGAAAACTGCCATGTCATCATCCCTCCTTGACAAAGATGAAAAGTGTGGAGAGCAACAGCAGACATAGAGGATATCGGAAGAGAAGACCAACAAAGGATGTTATTGTCTATAAATTCTTGGTCTCACTTAGAAGAGACTATCATGCCTGACTCTGGCTGGCATCAGCCCATGACTGTGGTAGACAGTGACATAAAATGGACACAGGTCCACCAGACCCTGGGTCAATCAGCAGAGGGTGATGTGAGAAAACCTCTGATAGAGGGAGCTACAGAACAACCTTTCCTTTGGTTATCCCAGATGCCAAAACCAGAAGTGCTGAGACATCTTCAGCTGCCTGTTGCCTTGTTGCTACCATGTTATAGAATCATAGAATCATAGAATAGTTAGGGTTGGAAAGAACCTTAAGATCATCCAGTTCCAACCCCCCTGCCATGGGCAGGGACACCCCACACTAAACCATGTCACCCAAGGCCTCATCCAACCTGGCCTTGAACACCGCCAAGGATGGAGCATTCACAACCTCCCTGGGCAACCCATTCCAGTGCCTCACCACCCTCTCATCATGTTTAATAACCCTGATGCATCTGTCCATGGAGATCTTGCCTAAAACAGTTAAAACTTTCCTAGTCAATTGTTGGTTGATGGTGCCTGTTACTGGTTGTGGATACTTCTGGTGCCATTGCTCATTTTGGCAAGAGAAGTGGCCATCACATGGAAGCAGGGATAAAAGAGAAGTGCCCCCAAATGTATCTCCAGCAAGCTGAATTCATTTAAGGCCCTTATTCTTCCTTTTCTGTATTCACAGTGACCCACATTTCCTAAAATGATAGAATGGTTTGGGTTGGAAGGGACCTTAAAGCTCATTCAGTGCCAACCCCTGCCACGGGCAGGGACACCTTCCACTGGAGCAGCTTGCTCCAAGCCCCTGTGTCCAACCTGGCCTTGAACACTGCCAGGGATGGGGCAGCCACAGCTTCTCTGGGCACCCTGGGCCAGCGCCTCAGCACCCTCACAGGGAAGAGCTTCTGCCTGAGAGCTCATCTCAGTCTCCCCTCTGGCAGGTTAAAGCCATTCCCCTTGGCCTGTCCCTACAGGCCCTTGTCCCAAGCCCCTCTCCAGCTTTCCTGCAGCCCCTTTAGGCACTGGAGCTGCTCTCAGGTCTCCCCTTCAGGAGCCTTCTCTTGTCCAGGCTGCCCCAGCCCAGCTCTCTCAGCCTGGCTCCAGAGCAGAGCTGCTCCAGCCCTCGCAGCATCTCCATGGCCTCCTCTGGACTCGCTCCAGCAGCTCCATGTCCCTCTGGTGTTGTTGCCCCAGACCTGGACCAGGACTGCAGGGGGGGTCTCCCCAGAGTGCAGTAGATGGGGAGAATCCCCTCCTTTGACCTGCTGGCCACATTCCTTTTGATGCAGCCTTGAATCTCGGTTATATGCATGCTCACTGGACAGGCTGTGTGTATACGCAGCTAATCTGCTCTCATATTAAATCAGATTTCTCAGATTTTCAGAGTAGCCTGTGGAAAATGTCATTCAAAGCCAGAAGTTTCATGAAAAGACAGAGCATAGAGCAAAAAAAACCCTCAGTAATCTAATTTTGTTCAGCTTTTCTTCAACTCTACATTGGACTTTTCTCCACCCCTTCCCAACTGTTCTTCTCCTGTCCCCCACGACATTAAAATGGGCTGGCAAGGGTGGCTGCCATGGGGGAGGTGGACATGGAGTGGATGTCTTGGCTCTAGGAATGACAGCAGAAACCCTCTAGCAGGGAATAGGAATAACTAGTAACAAGTATAGAGAACAGTGACTTGCTTGCTGTCAGTGCTGTCCACCTCCTCAGCTCGGGGGGGCCCACCAGCTCCAGGCTGAGCACTCCCACTTGAGAGAGGGAGCCAGCCTGAACAGCAGCGAGGGAAAAGTTCATCTGCAGGGGAAAGCAATCTGTCCCTGGGGAAGTGAGAGGAGAATGGGGGATCTTGTGAAGTACCAGGGCTGCATTTTGAGAAGGACTTTCTGGACTGAACGTGATCCTGGAGTACGCAAGACAGGAGGAGGATGAGGACAAGGGGAGGTTGAAGTGGTGTGTTAGCATCCTTACCGATGTGGTACAGAAGGGAACGGATCGTCCTGAAAGCTAAGCTCATTTAGACTAATGATTCTGCTGCATACTCCTGAGGAAAACTCCCTACCACATTCGCAACCAGTGCTTGACTTGGCTACAGCGAGCTGTCATTTAACTATTTATCTAGACAGCTGCCAGCCCTAGAATGGGACAGATCTCCCAGCACTGCTGAAGGATTAATGCTGCAGATGGCTACAGGCATATTTGCAAGTGTTGAGATGTTTGTGGTGTTTTGCCTCCTTCTCCTGACATCACAGCATCAGAGAATACCAGGTTAGAAGGGACCTCAAGGATCATCTGGTCCAACCCTTCCCTGCAAAGCATGACCTAAACTAGATGGTCCAGCACCTTGTCCAGATGAACCTTAAAGGTCTCCAATGCTGGGGTATCATTCACTTCCCTGGGGAGTTTATTCCAGTGGCTGATTGCTCTCACTGGGAAAACATCTTCCTCTCGTGTCCAGTTGGAATCTCCCCAGGAGTGACTTAGGCCCATCACCCCTTGTCTTTTCCACATAACTCCCTGTAAAAAAAGGAGTCTCCATCTTCTTTGTAGCCACCCTTTAAATACTGGAATATAGAATCACAGAATGGTTTGGGTTGGAAAGGACCTTAAGATCATTCAGTTCCAACTCCCTGCCATGGGCAGGGACACCTCACACTAGACCATGTCACCCAAGGCTCTGTCCAATCTGGCCTTGAACACTGCCAGGGATGGAGCATTCACAACTTCCCTGGGCAACCCATTCCAGTGCCTCACCACCCTCTCAGTAAAGAACTTCCTGCTTATATCCAATCTAAACTTCCCCTGTTTCAGTTTGAACCCATCACCCCTTGTCCTGTCACTACAGTCCCTGATGAAAAGTCCCTCCCCAGCATCCTTATAGGACCCCTTCAGATACTGGAAGCTGCTCTGAGGTCTCCACGCAGCCTTCTCTTCTCCAGGCTGAACAGCCCCAACTTTCTCAGCCTGTCTCCATACACGAGGTGCTCCAGCCCCTGATCATCCTCGTGGCCTCCTCTGGACTTGTTCCAACAGTTCCATGTCCTTTTTTATGTTGAGGACACCAGAACTGCACACAATGCTCCAAGTGAGGTCTCCCGAGAGCAGAGCAGAGGGGCAGGATCACCTCCTTCGACCTGCTGGTCACGCTCCTCTTGATGCAGCCCAGGATACGGTTGCTTTCTGGGCTGCGAGCGCACACTGCAGCCGGCTCATGTTCATTTTCTCATCGACCAACACCCCCAAGTCCTTCTCTGCAGGGCTGCTCTGAATCTCTTCTCTGCCCAACCTGTAGCTGTGCCTGGGATTGCTCCGACCCAGCTGTAGAACCTTGCGCTTGGCATAAAGTCTCCCCTGAGCCTTCTTTTCTCTAGGCTGAACAAACCCATTTCTCTCAGCCTTTCTTCACATGGTTTCCCAGTCCTTGGACCATCTTTGTGGCCTTTCTCTGCACTCTCTCCAGCCCATCCACATCTTTTTTGTATAGCAGGGACCAAAACTGAACACAGCGTTCCAGATGTGGCCTGACAAGTACTGGATACAGTGGGATAATGATGTCTTTCTGCTGGTGATGCCCTTAATGAGAAACCTCCTCTCTCACTTTTTTGCCTTATTTATGTTCAATCTCCTCCAAGAGGACACTTTTGACCCACCTGGGGAAGTCATGGTTCACTTCCCACACCACCACACATAGCCTCACAGGGATGCTGGTACCAGATTCCCACACGTGTCATTTGGATTCCTCATCAGTACAAGCTGATGAATCACGTTTCTAGTGGAATGGTCTCTTGATGTTGGGTCCTGCTCCCTTAGAAAGACATTTTTGAGAAGATCCTAGCATGCAGATCCAGGCTCTCTCTGTTTCCCCTCTCATGCACCAATGCAGAAACCTTTACAGGGCTGGCAGGAAAAGGGTTTTCTGTATTAGCACTTCTTAGCCAGCCACAACTGAGAAGGTTTGAGAAAAGAGAAGCTCTCCCATCTTGCTGGGTGATCACAGTGAATTTGGTGAGGGCTTGGTCCTGAGCTAGAAGCAAACGTGCTCTTTATCCTGTTGCAAACTCAATAGCTGGTGACGGCCAGGATTGAGAGAACTGAAAGCCTGGTTTTAGAAGTTTGTTCCCAGAGTGCTTTCAGTTGCAGAGAGCTATCGGTGTCAGGGTTTATATTTCCTAGATGCCAAGATCCTTCCCAAAAGGTTGTGTTTATATACAGATACAGATACATATATGCAAAGCTTACAAACCAAGCACTAACACATGAGCTGAGTTGCAAGAGTTGCATGCCTATGAATTGCAGTCGTTAACAAACCCAAGGCAACATATGTTGCCTGAGCACATGGCGAGGCTCAGGTTGTGTGCAGGTACCTCACATTAGCTCCAAAAAGTATTAGGCAGCTGAGAGGTACTAATCTATTTAGTGAGGAAAGCAACCAAACCCTCAGCTAACAAGTCTTTCCTTAGGAAAGCACTGGTATTGCAAAGGAGCTGACTTTTACCTCTTCTGACTATACTGAAAGGCTGGGGGGATAAAAGGAGCTCTTAACTTAGAAACTTCAGTTAAATGTTTAATGCTAGAAGTGATGATCGGAGACCTTAATGCCTAAAAATTCTTGGGCTGAAAAAGAAACGCATCCTCATTGACTTTGCAGGTCTTATGGTTTTCTTTGCATATGCTATCATTATTTTCACTATTATTATAGAATCATAGAATGGTTTGGGTTGGAGAGGACCTTAAGATCATCCAGTTCCAACCCCCCTGCCATGGGCAGGGACACCTCACACTAAACCATGTCACCCAAGGCCTCATCCAACCTGGCCTTGAACACCGCCAAGGATGGAGCATTCACAACCTCCCTGGGCAACCCATTCCAGTGCCTCACCACCCTCACAGTAAAGAATTTCTTCCTTAGATCCAATCTAAACCTCCCCTGTTTCAGTTTGAACCCGTTACCCCTTGTCCTGTCACTACAGTCCCTGATGAAGAGTCCCTCCCCAGCATCCTTGTAGGCCCCCTTCAGATACTGGAAGGCTCCTATGAGGTCTCCACGCAGCCTTCTCCTCTCCAACTCTATGGAGCTTGTTCCATGGCCAACCTGTAACCACGGTAGAGTCTGAACTCTGCTTTTCCGAGGTTGGCACCGTAACTGCAAAATGGACTTCCCTTAAGCAACAGGCAATCCAGAACATCTGTGGCCACCCAGCAAGATCTTTAATGGGGTGGCTTTAAAACCAGCAGGAAACTGTGCTGCGTCTCACTCAGTCCTGAGTAAAGAAAAGCTGCCACCGTTTTCGATGCTAACTTTATGGTTTTCAAAAGCCTGTTTCATTTCTCCTCCTCCTCCATATACTTCTCCCTCTCTTCTTCTCTTTCTCTTCCTCCTGCGGAGGTGCCAAAGCCTCCTTCATCAATTTGTGAGAACTTCTGCTTGAAAACTAGAGCAGAGAATCACCCACGTAACCAGGCTGGCAGGAAAATATCGGAGGCAGAGACACTGACTCAAAATGACTCGAGGAGTTTCCCCATGTCAGGGTGAGAGAAATGGGAACCTGGAATCAACTCCACCAAAGTTCCTGGGGAATAAGATACCTGTCCATCGTCTTCTGACCATGGCTGGGTCATGGTCTTCTGAACATGACAGGTCTTTTCTGTTTGCTGCTTGACTGAGACTCGTGGTGTTCCCAGATTTGAGGGTTTTATCCATAAGAAAACACAATGTGCCAGTCCGCCTTCTAGATATTTCCAAGTGCTTGTAATGAGGAATTATGAGACATAGTGGAATTTCTGCAGACTAAAGCAAAAGAGAAGTTTCCAACTCATATGGCACAAGTCAAGTAGCTTGAAGAAATGATCTAAGTGTAGTTTAAAGCCTTACATATTATCTAGTTGTTAAAATCACTCCTGTACCGGATTCTTGTTCTTTTTTACATTACCTTCTGTCCTGAAATTGCAGAGGTTTGCTGAGGATGTTTAATGTGCTGCAGATGCTTGTTGGGAACCAAACTGAAAACTACCTCCTCTTCCTCATGGACTAACAAACTCTCCTCAATCCTAGGTGCAATCAAAGGCTTACAGAAGAGCATCCCCTCTTGCCCCAGACTCAGTCCCACTCTGGGCATGGTTGTGAAGGTCTCCCTATATCATAAGTGACAGCAGAGCTCCACAACCCTCTTCCTCTGGGCTTTTTTCTGAACACATTTAAATAGCCTACTACCACTTGTACCAAGCAATGCTTCCTGTTCTCGGCTTTTCCTCCACTAGCACCCTGCAGTCACAGATAAAATCAGGTTTTGCTGTTCACATTGGTAATAAAGGAGAGCCCGTTGCTCCAAAGTTAACAGCCCAAATCGTTAACAACCCAAATAACTATCTAAATTGCAATTAATTAATCTGTCATAGATACTAAAGCCAAGACCCTTCAAAGTTATTCTGATTGTCTGTTTACTTTGGTACCTCTGAGGAGCTGAGCTGATCCAGAAAGTATTTTGTTACTCTCTAGTTTAAGCATTCAGAGCAGGCCCTAGGCGGTTGCTGCGCTTGAACAAGGTATTTTTGTCTTGTTCTTATTTATTTTGAGCATGACACATGACCAAGCCCCAAGAAATCCTGACTCATCATTTTCCACGGGCTCATTGGGTGATCTGAATGGAAGAATTGCTCCCATCCTTATATCCACCATCTGAAGACCAACATTGTGTAAGTCACGTGCAGCATCACATTCACCATGTGAATTAGGACCCTGTGCCTTTCACAATCCAAGCAGCTCCCACTGCAAAAGGCAGGCAGGGATGGATGTGTAGCTCTAAGCTCAGTGTCTGGAAAAGCTGAGCTGTTAGGAACAGATGGAATCCGCTATGGATGGTGAAGGGTTAGCTCCAAGGTTGTAGACTGCTGCCTGAGGCTCTGCGCGGCAGAACTTCAGAGGATCAGCAGTGAAGACCTTGGTTATCTCGGGCTCCTTCTAAAGTCAATGGGAACAGTTGGTGCCTTAAAGCATGATTCAGACTTCAGCTACCAAGATGTTAGAGGCCAGCTTTAGCAGCTCAGGTGGGATGAGAAAGGGCAGGGATGAACATGCGCAGACCTAACTTGCTGTCAGAGGGGCTGAATGGCAGCTCACCCACTGATGCAAGGACTGCAGAGTACACCTCTTAATGCAAGGATGGGTTATCTTCATCACAGCCTGGACTCTACACAAGGGCACAAACGCATGTGTTACCTTTATAACTGCACACAAGCTGCCTGTTGCTGGCACAGTGCTGCTACACCTCTAAGAGCTCTGCGTTGCAGCACGAACCAAGCCTTAACATCTTTATGCTTCAGTAGTAATCACAGGATTATTGCTCCCATGGCATGCAAATAATACTCCTTTCTTTTCCTCATCTTGTAGCTGCCATGGAATTTAGCAAACTAATCTTTAGGGCTGGCAATGTCTTTTATTGTCTGTGTGTGTTGGCTGCCTCTGTCTCTGTCACGGCTAGCTCTCTCTGTCAGATCTCAGAGCACTTTCCAAAGGACCCTGGAGTATTTTGTCCAGTTTTCTGGTGGGAGAAACTGAGGCATGAATAAAAGAATTGCTTTGTCCTCAAGCTAGCAAGAGCAGAGGGACACAGACATGGAGTCTAATTAGCCTATATATTACAGTAGGTCTGAACAACCTGGTCTAGTGGACGGTGTCCTTGACTATGGCAGGGAGGTTGGAACTAGATGATGCTTAAGGCCCCTTCCAAACCAAACAATTCTGTGACTCTATGACTCTATGAAAAAGAAATCAATAGCAGAAGCATTCCATAGGAGTGCAAACTATAAGAAAAAACAACCAGCAAAATAGAGAAGGCAATGCTGGGAATATTCATGCCTCACTCCATCACCTTTTCATCAGGCCAGCAGTATAGCCACTGCAGCAGTGATTCACAGTGACTGCATATCAGAGGTCCAGGATCTTCTGTCTGACTTCATAAACCAACTGAGCAAGCACTGTGTGTCAGTAACTGCATTCAGTAGCTTCAGTGGGAACATCCCCAGGTATACTAACAAACCCAGTGATACTTCTACAGTGACAATAGTGACAGTGCAGGGATTTTTTCCTCTTCACCCCGATTTGGTTGTTCTGGTTTTGTTTAGTTTTGGGGGTTTTGTTCATTTTATTCCAGAGGAAAAGGTTTAGCGCTCCTGCTGAGGATTTCCTTTGTGCTTAGCTGGCTGATCTTTCCGTGCAGGCTCCTGCACCTCAGCAGCAGTGAGATACAGCTCGGATGCTGTACGGTCAAGGTGAATGCATGCGGACCGATCCCTGCCAGCCCCCTCGGTGGGAAAGGTGGAGAGAGGTATCCCGAGGATGGGGGAGAAGGACAGCAGCAGCAAACCAGGAGTGGAGGCATTAAGCGAAAGAGGCAGAAGCCACTAGGAAAAGCAGAGCTGAAGAGCACTGGGAGAGCTGTGAGTACGTGTGGGGGAGAGCTGCGGGATGGAGCAGCGCTGCGCAGGGGCTCAGGGCACGATGGTTATCAGGGTCTGACATGCGCCGATTGATCAGCGTGGGGGCCCCGGTGTCCAAGGGACCTGAACGGTGGCGAGAGGAGGGATCTGTGTGTGTGTGTGTGGGCTGGGTGGAGGTGCTGGCAGGGCAGCTGCCCCCGCTGCCTGCCACCCACTGCTGTTATTCATCCTGCACCTTCCCTCCACGCCTCCCCGATGAGCAAGCGCCAACGAGCATGGAACCGCTTTAACCCTTCTCTTAGCGAAGCACAGGGAAACTTGGCAAGTTCTGGAACTGATGCTTGAGCCAAAGCAGTTTCAGCCAGGAGGGGGTGAGGTCACAGGGAGAAGGAGCAGGGAAATAAGCTGCTCTCGTTGCTTTTGGCAGCGCTGCATTATGGTCTCTGGGGATTTCTTTACATCCTGCAGTGTGATGTGATTACTAGCATCAGTGGGAGCCTAACCTTTGCCTCCCCATAGCTGTGGATCAGGCTTCAAAGCAATTTGATGGCAGATACCTCCTTGTGCTGGACTGCAGCTGGGCTAGGGGTGAGCTGCCAGTGGCATCTCCATGAGACTGAGCATCCTCCAATACTGTCCATGAACAGGTACCCAGTGAGGAATAAGAACAGGGAAAACACACATGGATTCCCCCTCCAGATCTCTTCTACCCTTAAATATCTCTCTCACCATTTGACTGTTTTCAGCTCAGGGGATTTCCTTTACCTGACTGTGGTTTATCTGTTCAGCAACCCATAATAAAACTACTCCAAATGCTTATCTTCATTGTGTCAAGCATTTCTAGGCTGCCTGAGGTAATGATGCTGGTGGCTGGCCACCAAGGAGAGAGGTGATGGGAAATGCCAGGTCCTCTGCAGGGGCTGTTATAGCAAACACAACTGATCTGTCCTGTTCAATGGGACTAAGGCACGATTTAAAACCTCTTCCCCTCTCTGCCCTAACAGAAATAGATCTATTATGTCCAAAACACCTGCTGAGAATGATTTCTGCCCCCTGCTATTTCCTGAACTGCGCTTGGGAGGACACAAGTTGGTCCATTTAAGTGCTATGGAGGGGCACTGAGCAATGCTCAAGCCCAAGCACTGGCCTTATTTAGATTTCCAGCACACTTGTCAAACCATGAGCTCAGCAACAGGTCAGAATATTGTTGTCAGGACTGCTTGAACTCTGTGCCATCCTACTGCTCCCTGACTCATGACTAATGAGCCTGGAATCTGATTTTCTTCTGCCCTTGGTGCCCAAGGCTGCATTTCTCCACTGTGGTAGATGAGGTCAGAGCGGTTCAGCACAGGCACAATGTGTAAACAGTTCTTAAACCTTAGGGCAATACCTGGTATGTGCATACACAATGAACTGAGGTCTGTTTTCATAACAAAATGAAGCCCAAGACATACATCAAATTTGATATAATTTAATCCTGCATATGGACCATGCAGGGGGCTCTCACTTACTCTTATCCAGTCTGAGGACAAGGAAGCTCATGCCTAATATAGATGCAGACATAGATAGTAGGAGTAAAGAGATGTTTTCTACTTGGTGCATCCTTGAGGTACAGGATCCTACCTGAGTGCATCATCAGATCTGCAAAGGGCTCTACTGAAGAAGGTAGATTTAGGTTGGAGATAAGGAAGAAGCTCTTCCCTGTGAGGGTGCTGAGGCGCTGGCACAGGGTGCCCAGAGAAGCTGTGGCTGCCCCATCCCTGGCAGTGTTCAAGGCCAGGTTGGATGGGGCTTGAAGCGACCTGCTCTAGTGGAAAGTGTCCCTGCCCGTGGCAGGGTTTTGGAACTGGATGAGCTTTAAGGTCCCTTCCAACACAAACCATTCTATGATTCAATGGGTGAGCAACTGTTATACTTACTGTTGTCCTGGCAAAGCAGAAGGACAATGCATGTTCTGTCCCTACCTGTTAGTTGGTGGTGGCTGATAAAAGCATTTGCTCAGAGGGACCCACGGTATCTCATCAAGACTTAAGCACATCAAGATGTCATTGAGTTACACACAAGTCATTATTCACATCCCGATCAGGGAAGTCATCTCCCTGCAGGGAGATACAGGGAAGTGCTGTAGGATCTGATAAGGTCACGTCCAGAGTTTAAAGAGCATCACCAGAATAAAAGGCAAAAAGAATACATCTCTGCCCTGTTATGAAGAAGAGACCGGGTGATTACTGGGATTGATCTTTGAGAAATCAATAGTCAAAGTTTCTCTGCTTCTCACTTCTTTCTTTGGACAACCGGTAATTCAGGCCTTGTCTCTGCTGTTTGCCTGGAGGTCTCCACAGAGCAGGAATTAATCAGGAAAGGATGGGGAACCAAACACAAAACACAGTTACTCAGTTGCACAACTCTGTGGCATGTCCACACGTTGAATGTTATCATTTTATAAAGGTCAATGTAAGAGTTGAAAAGGTTCACAAAAGGGTAGAAAACTTTATCAGAGATGTGGAGATGTTCCCCTGTGAACAATAGGTAGACACGCCAGAACATTTCAGCCTAGAAAAGGAGATTTTAGAGAGAGGATTTGCTTCAAGGTCAGTTGTGATTCAGACTAAAGTTCACTTTTTTTCTGATAGGGTATTTTTCCTTTTCCCAAATCACAGTTCTGATTTCCTGCATGGCTCCATACACCAGTGAGTCAACATTAGTACCCCTTTACGGGGCAGGCCATGACATAGGACTAAGAAGAGGCAGTTGAAGGTCGAGGGAACAAAAAACCCCAACCCTTTATATCACTATTTTTGCTGAAGATTTTGTATTGTAAAACTGTGTCCCTGTTTCAAAGAAAACAGTTGAAGTTGGGAGGGACCTCTGGAGGTCGTTTGGTCCAACCCCCTGCTCAAGAAAGGCCACCTACTACCAGTTGCCTAAGACTGTATTCAAGCAACTTTTGAGCATCCACAAGACTCCATATCTCTGAGCAACCTGTGCCAGTGCTCAGTCATTCACACTGTCAAAAGTATTTCCTGATTTTGTGCCCATTGTCTCTTGCCCTGCCACTGAGGACCACTGAAAAGAGCCTGGCTCTGCCCCCTCTTCACACTCTCTTTTCAGGTATTCATATACATTGATATGAAACCCCCTCATACTTCTCCAGGCTGAACAGCTCTCTCAGTCTTTCCTCATAGGAGAGATGCTCCAATCCCTTCATCATCTTCCTGGTCCTCCTCCTGTATACCCATGCCTCTCTTCTACAAGACTAAGCACAAAAGCCTGCAGGAAAACACTGCTGAAGCCCGGGATTGAACCAGGCACCTTTAGATCTTCAGTCTAACGCTCTCCCAACTGAGCTACTTCAGCCCTGCTGGGGCACTGGTTTTCACAATACCTGTTGGAATATAGAGATCCTTCAGACTTTTACTCTTCAGACTGGTTTGGTGGACACTTGGCTTTTGTCCTGTCACTGGGGACCACTGAAAAGAGCCTGACTCCACCTTCTTCACACCCTCCCTTCAGATATTTATATACGTTGATAAGACCACAACAAGTCTTCTCCTCTCCAGGCATTCCAAGGGACTGTGTATGGCTGAACTACAAAGGATTTGAGAAGAAGGAAGTGCAGAAAGTGATTGTCATCATTGTTACACACAGGTTGCCCTAAAACCTGTCTTCTTCCCTAGATTGAGAAGTCTTTAATCTACAGATTGCTAGGAGCTGGGGGGACACAACTGAGATACTATTCTGTGATTTTCTTCTTGACATTGTTGTTCTTTCCCCTGATTCACTGCTGCCCCAGTTTCCCTTCTTAGTCTGCTGTGCAGAAGCAATGTCCTCACAAATAATGTAGCCATAGACTAGTGACAACCAGGGTAGGAAAACCCGTATAGCCTCTGGGATTTGGGTGGAGTTTGACCTGTCTATTGTCCTGCAGGCAATTGAAGCATGCCTTTTGTCTCAAACACAATCATATCACAAGAACTCCATTCAGGCTGCTGAGATGCATACATTCAGTACTATTTGTGATGCTTTACGCTACACCAGCTATCCCACAGCTGCTACTCCAAAGGACTGTAGCCTTTCTTCATGACCCATATCACATCTTTCAGCCCTCTAATGACAGTTTTAATGCTCTTGGGCTTCTTATAAGTCAGCAGGTACCTAAGAAAACAAAATGTGCCCTCCTAGGTCAAACCAGTGGTCCACCTAGTCCAGGTTTTTGTCTCTGAATATGGCTCAGGGAGATGCTCCATAGGAGATCATATGAGTGTGGCTGCAGACCATTCCCCTTGTGCCATATTCAAGAAGCTGGAAGGAACATCTCCACTTGGTTGTTCAGTATCTGTCACTGGATCTATCACCAATGCTTAAGCTGATGTTTAAACACATGGCCCAAACATCAACTATCAGAGACCAATAAGGTCAACGATTAGATCTTTGGATAAGAATGGCTGTGGTAGATAAATACACATAATAGGGATAATTCTTAGGGCCACATTTTCACTAGAAACACTCGTCCAGCAGGTTTTCTCAGGGGCTGGACTAAAGTGTCACTCTGTAAAGCCCATATCATCTATGCCGTCTTGGCTCTAAGTGAGTGGGCAACAAGAAGCCATCTGCAGGTTCTTCATAGGAAAGGGAGACTTGCCAAGTCAACTTGTTTGGAAGCCTGGCTCAATGCTGACATAGCTCTGCCCTTCCAGCTGTCCCATTTTTGCTTCATCAGTTTTCTCCTTGTCAAGGAAAGAGACTGCAGAAACCAAAGCAGTTCTGTTTCTCACCAGCTTTCCTCAGACAGGAAGAAACGATCCCAAATGGGAACTGTGGGATTTGACAACCCACTCTGCCTTGCTGGAAATACTCAAGCTTCAGCTGGGTACAAAATTCCTACTGAAAGATGTTCTACACTGCTTTGCAAATGCTAGCAGCACTGGTGGAAATGATGAAGTGAAGGATCCGATAAAGCACATGACTTGGAGGAAGTGCTACATTGCAGTTAAATTAGAAATCTCAGAAGCTGACTTTCTGGGAAGTTGACTTATTCAGATGGTGAAAACATCACAACTGAAAGTCTCTGAGCAAAGTTGCCAGAAGGAAGACTTTTGTTGCCAGTTGACGTGTCATTTGGAAGAAGCTGGAAGCTTAAACTTCCTGTCATTGAAGGCAAGTAAGTTAAACCTGCCTTCTGGCTCAATTCAGACCTAAGGGCTGGCATTACATAGATAGCTGTGCTATGGGGAGTGAATGAAGTGGTGTCCTGGGTTCAGCAGTAGCAGTCATTTTTTCTCCTTCTTAGTAGCTGGTGCAGTGCTGTGTTTTTGACTTTCAGCCTGGGAACAGCGCTGATAACACCGATGCTTTTAGTTACTGCTCAGTAATGTTTAGTCTGACCAAGGACTTTCTGAGTCTCATGCTCTGCAAGGGAGGAGGGGAAGCCAGGAGGAAGCAGAGACAGGACACCTGACCCAAACTAACTATACCACAGCATGCCATGCCCACTATATAAACTGAGGGCAGTTACCTGGAATGGCTAGATCACTGCTTGGTCAGGCTGGGTATCGGTCAGTGGGTGGTGAGAGGTTGTATTCTCTTCCCTTGTTATTTCCCTTATCATTATTATTATTGGTGGTAGCAGTAGTGTTTTGTGTTATACCTTAGTTACTGGACTGCTCTTATCTCAACCTGTGGGAGTTATATTCTTTCGATTCTCCTCCCCATCCCTGCTGGAGTGGGGGGAGGAAGGCGGGGGAATGAGCGAATGACTGCATGGTACTGAATTACCGTCTGGGCTTAAACTGCGACAAGTGGATGGAGTGAAGTTGGGATGACTGCTCTGGTTGCCTCCTAGTCAGGTCAAAATTGCAGCCTTTAACAGATGCTGCTGTTTTCAAGTCTTCAAGGCCAGGTCGCATGGGGCTTGTAGCAACCTGGTCTAATGGAAAGTGTTCCTGCCCATGACAGGGTGTTGGAACTGGATGAGCTTTAAGGCCCCTTCCAATCCAAACCATTCTATGACTCTATGAATAATACTCTGTTGCTGTGACACTTATTTCTTCTCATGGCTTCCTCAGGCCACTTGTGTGTCCTTTGCACCAGGGGGTCTGTAGAGTGTGGGCTACCTATACTCAAAGTTCTCTTTTGTCCTCACTTGTCTGCCCTCATTCCCCCTGCAAAAACTCCTGTTTCAATTTCAACTTGAATTGTGTCTGGTTTGGTTTGGTGTCCTCACCCCAGGACGGATGCAAAACCTAACCAGTGGGAAGGTGTAATAGTCACTCCTGCACAGGGAATTGCTGTGTAGGCAATATTCAGTTTGAGGGAGGAAAAAAAAAGGGTAAAAGGAAGGATATTATAGGATCTAAAGAGGAGTTATTAGGGATTGACTTCTTATTGACTTTTCTGGTGAAGGAACTAAGGGTTAGCAGTTGAAATGAGCAAATGCCAAGCTCAGAAAAGAGCAAATGCCAAGCTCAGAACAAAGTAAAAGGAGGAGTTTCTTCACACAAGATCTGGTTACCTGTTCAACTCCCTGCCATAGGGGATTATAGTGCCCCAAAATATACAGGCATTCAAAACATGACTGGGCAGCTTTATGGAATAAAAACGTCCATGAAGAGGGTGCAAATATGAAGCCAGATACTTTTTGCTGTTATTATACTCTTTTATAGGTATTAGCTCATGGAAAATGTTGCAGAGTGGGTTCTGAGCTAGATGTCCTTCTATACATCTTTCTGGCACCTCCTTATACTCATGCCCTGGCTTGAGACATCAGGATAAGTGTCAGCCTGTTAAAAAATACTGGCACAATGTGCTGGAGGTGTTAATTCATGCCATCAACCAATTGTTTGATCTACCACTCCCACACAGGTGTTTGAGGCTTCGGCCATGTCAAACATACAGCAGGAGATCCCTCTGTCCCCACTGTTCCTCCTCCCATTCTTCCAGTTTTCCTATCACACAGGGCTGATCTGCCTGTGCTTGTTTGAGTATTCATCTGGCATCAGCCAGATGCAGCTTCCAAACGTTATTGCATTACATCCATGCAGAAAGCTATCACTGAATGCTTATCCCAACAGCTGACATGCCTGGCCATGTCAGGAGGCATGAAGCTCGCCCTTATGGGCCAATGTGGGTTCATCACCCCTTGCTGAGTGCCCTTTTCTTTTAAATAGGGGTCAATGCATCAACCACGTGGAGGTGCAGCAAGGTGACCTTTTCTACCCAACTCAGCACATCAGATTTGTCACAAATCTTAGCTTTCATTGCAAACTTCCTGGCACAAACCGTGCCACTGATGGGATTTTGCCCTGTTCTCCACTCTTCATCCAGCTATCTGCACCAGGGGAGTGACAGAAAACTGCAGGGTTGAGATGCTCTTGCTTTTCACCTACTGACTTGGCTTTGATGTGCCAAATAAAGTACATGTTCCTCCTTTACGTTTCTTGATGTTTTTCTGTCTCATTACACTGAGTGGGCTTCTGGTTTACTTGAAAAGCAGTTTTAGTGATTATCTCTATTTTGCTGTCGCTATTTTCTCTTCCTTCTCCAGACTTTTCAGAAAATGATCTAATTAAGAACATGGAACTCCTGTTTCTGAGAAGAAAAAACAAAAAGGTTCCTCGAGGTTGCAAAGGTCTCCCAGCAGGAAGGTTGAATTGTCTCCATTTTCCCTGCAGTTCAACAGACCCCCAAGTGAGCCCATTAGCAAAAACGGGCCACAAAATATGCAACAGCAGCAGCAGTAGCTCTGCAATGTAAGGCTCCAGTAGGCAACAAACTATGTTTGCAAACCTCATCTTTGATGGTTTCATATGTTAGGGAAAGAATGAAATAATGGCACAAAGGGGACTGTGGGTGATCACTACCTACGGCAATAGCTGCGAGGGGATGTGCTAAAGAGGATGGAATATGTGGCCCGAGATAACTCAATTGTTATGCTGGAGACATAAATGCATCTTTGAAAAACAGAGTTAATGAAGCCTGGCTGCCAGACTACGCTTGTTACACAGCCCTTTCCTGCTCCCTCCTTAAGTGTGATGTGTAAAAGATGCTGAGATTGCAAGCCCATCCTTCAGTGAGGGGGGTTCACTAGGACTTCTTTAAAACTTTCCTTTAAGGTTTGGCTCTTAAACCTATGAATAACAGCACTGCTGCACTTATAAGCAGTATCTCTGGGCTTAAATCATGTACGTTGGATAGAGGGATGCAGTCTGTGGTCCTGCTGCTGCCCAGGAGAAATTATCTGGATCTGAGCAAGTATTTGCAATCTGCCCTATGGTGAAATGCCCACATACTCACTGATAGGGAGACACAGAGAGAAGAACAAAACCCCACTTGGCATTTAAGTTCTCCCCAAGTCTGAATCACTCTTTTTCTGAGAAAACTGTGTTTCGGTTGTTTGCTCTAGTGACTCTGTTACATAAAGAGAGAAACCTGATTGACCTTGGATGTGTTTCACTCAGACTGATGGGGCAATTTGGAAAAGCAGAGGTCTGTGTTCATCCAATTCTTGTTTTCAGATAAAGGAAGGTATTTGAGACAGAACTTTCTAAGCTTTAGGAGGGTATCCCAGCTACTGTGCAGATAAGAGGAGGCAATAACCACCTCCTTGGTTGTGTCCTGCATGGACCCAGGCTGACCAGACAGCAGGAGAAGAGCTAGTCTGAGAGTTTTGTCTTGGAGCTAAGCACTGAGAGACACAATTTTGTGCCATTTACTGGATATTGCAGTGCTGCAGTTATGCTCTGCATACAAGTCCTGTTGCTTTTCTCAGGCTTAATAACATTTGCAGCTCCTGCTCTGCCTCCACAAACTCACAATGCACTGTGCCTTCTTTCGAGACGGTTCACCCACTGCCATTCCAACCCATCTGAGCTTCACAAGGATAAACCAAATGCATTTGGGAATCACTTCTTTTAATAGCTTTCAATAGACCAGAACAATCAAATGGTTACTAAGAAGGCAGAAAAACAGTGTCATTTGTACAGTGTTATCTGTAAAACTAACAGGTGTATTAAAGTGTGTAGGGGTATGTAGGGATGTTTGTAAGACAGTGATATACAAACCAGGTGGCACACTACCTCATTAGCAAGCTACTTGTTCTTGCCAAACAGGCTTTGGTGAGATTCCCTGAGAGGTTTCCCAGAAACTCATAAAATTAGTAGTAAACAACCCTTGTTAGGGGTTGTGAAGGATTTTCTGACCCTGTCTCACATCACAGCATCCTTCGGAAGTTTTCCTCTGTTTAGCAAAACATCCAGAAGTTACTGGGAGAAAGAACAGGGAACAAAAGAAGGCAGGATCCACAGACAGAACAAAAGAAGGCAGAACCCACAGTTTTCTTATGAAAAGCAGAAGAACTGCTTGGACAGTGGTGGTATCTTGCTGTATAAATGGGTTCGTTACTTAACTCTGGTGATTCATGCTGTCAGGCACACGGATGAGGCAGCTGCCAAATTTGATGCTGGGAAGGAATTTTCTTTCCCAGAACAGATTGGTAGGGGATTTGCAAAGCTGGAGAGGTCAAGGAAATGAGCCAGATATCGTTATGATGAACATGGGAACACACAGGGGGAATGTCCCAGAGCACAACAGCACTGTCACGTTCCTACATCATGGTACCAAGCGTACCCTGAGAATCAGTGCGCCACCCTTTAGCCTTTTATTCCTCCAGTAGACCTGTAATCCCTAATGGGATGATTTTGGTGGACTAAGTAAGGGTACTGTCCTGTTTCCTACAGATGAATACTAGAGCAATGAGTCTTTTCATACTTTTCACATCATCTATTTCATCCATGTTTCTAAATAAAGCCTAATCTGAAGCTCCATGAGTCCTAGCTGTTGGGTGTTTGGGGTAGGACTGCTTTTTTCTCTTGTTTTTAAAAAGTGTCTAAAGAACGTGTTCCAGCTGCCTGGAAGGAAAGAGCCAGAAAGCAAAAAGAGAACAAAGGAAAACAGTGGAGACATTTAATTGAGATAATTTTAGCTGTTCCAAATGCCACAGGCAATCTGCACAAATATTTGGAGGGAAGAGATGAGGAAAGAAAATGGAAAAAGTTCTGTGTTGATCGATCAGTCCCCAAGTGAAGAAGAAAATGTCCTTTTAGAGACCAAGCAGGACCCTACCTGGCAGCTCTAGGGTAATTGCCTTTCATAGAATCATGGAATAATAGAATGGTTTGGGTTGGAAAGGACCTTAAGATCATCCAGTTCCAACCCCCTGCCATGACACTAGACCATGCCACCCAAGGCCTTGTCCAAGCTGGCCTCAAACCTGGCTTTTGAACCTCTATGGTTTCCTCTGCACTCAATTAAACCACAACTCAGACTCATCCAGACCTAACAGGACCTGATGGGTAAACCCTCTGTTTATGGGGCTGAGCAAAGGAATAAGGCATTTTCAGTGTGGGTGAACAGGGATGGCCTGTTCTGTACGGTGTGATTCCAAACTCTTGGTCTGAAGCCTTCTTTCGTAGGTGAACACCTGATGAGACCCTTCTGGATAAGGACAATATATGGAGGATTGGAACTGAATGATCTTAAGGTCCTTTCCAACCCTATCGGGATCCCTATGCTTTGTGTGTGACTTGATACGCACAGAGGGAGATGGTGTTAGCTATCCTGTGACATATGGAATGCATGGGGTATGTATTCCAAGATTTAAGACTGACAAATCTATACCTTGGTCTGGTCTGGTGGGTGTTTGATCAGTTATCCAATGTTATCAGAAAATGGCTAATTTTCTGTGTGTAATTCAGAGCTCTTCAGTTGTAAAGAAATCACAGTTCATGTCCTAGTTAAAAGAGAGGTGTTTTGAACATGCAGGAAAAGCATGACTATTCTGTACAATGCCAGCCTCCTTGTTAGCAATGTAAGTGAGAAATATGATTTTAAGACACACACCCCCCAAACTAAAGCTTTGGGTAGAGGCTGATGTTCAGTGAGGTGGTTCCTGCACAACTGCTGGCAGAAACACAGGGCTACCCTGATGGGATTGTGTTGCCCTCACAAGACTTGACATTTCAGACAGACGGTGCTTTTTTGCATCCATCGCATGCAAAGCATGGGGAAGGAGCTGGAGGATTTTGGAGATCAAGCAGTGGATGTCAAGGAGGGGTCTGCATGTGTTCATTGTGGGGGCCATAAAGCTCTAAATCTTAGTGTTTCACCCTCTTTTAGTCCCTAAGCATCATTTCATAGAGCCTTCCTGGCTCTGAGCAAAGCAGCACTGCAGGGACTCTCCCCACCTCCATTGCAGAGCCTGGTGAGGAGCAGAAATAGCTATAACCCCCCTCCCAGGAACAGGCACCACACTTGGGCAGCCGTTCCCACAGCATCCCTATTTCAACAGTGCCCTGTGGCTACTGCCCTGGCCCATTTCCCCCCCCATTGCAAAGCTCACCTGGCAGCTTTTCTCCCTCCCCTGTGTGCAGGTAGGAGGCAAAAGGCAGGAGCGTGCAGCAGATCCAACACACTCGTTGCTCATCCTTTTCCCTGCCCCTCTCCCTGCTCCCACTCACCCCTTCTCCCCCACACACCCACCCACCGCGGTGTCTCATTATAGGGATGGCTCAGCACGCCTCAGGTAGCCGCGGGGATGGATACTAACCTCTGCCAGGCTTTTCGTTAGGGAACCCGTTAACATGGAGCTGCAGCCTTTCCCTCCCCTTCCTCTCTGCAGCCAAACACGACTGCTGGAAACAGGCAGAAAATGGGGGAGCGAGGTGGGAAATCCAGGACTCTGCGTCCTCCCACACAGCGTGGGATGGGGTTTCTTTGAGAAGGTCAATGGTGAGGCCACCATCTGTGTCAAGCAGGGAGAAGCAGCGGTAATCGGCAGAGCAGCGCTGGCTCTGTTGGACAGATGCTCCTGCATCTCCCCCCACATCCTTCCCTATCGCTGTTGCAACATTCCTGCGAAGAACCATGGAGAGCTTAAATCCTGTTGTGATGGGAGGGAGCTGCCATGGCTGAAATCGGGAGCGCAGTAACAGGGATGTGCTGCCTATCCCATCCCCTTAGTCCTATAGCAAGATCATCTTTCCCTCGGTCAAGTCTGAGAGACATTAAGAAAGTACTCTTCAGTCTTTAGGGATCTTTCACTAAAATCAATCATAAATAACCCTGGCTACAATTATAGCTTCTGGGGTTTCCTTTTTTCTTTTTCCCTTTTTTATTTTCCTTTTTTTTCCTTTTTTCCTTCCCCCCCCCCCCTTCTCTTTTTCTTTCTTTTTTTCTTTTTTTTTTTTCTTTTTTTTTTCTTCTGTTTTCCCCCATTTTGGCCTTGCTGATGTTGAACACATCCGTAGGGATAAATGTTCCCTTCTCAGCAGAGACCAGCCTTCTTGAGAGATAACCTCTACAAGAAGTAGGGAGATTGAGTAAATTCCCATAATCATATGAGGAAACACTAGCAAGGGGAAGGCTGGTATCAGGATCACTTCTGTCCCAGGCATATCCTTCTTAATCCTGTCCTTAAAGGGTGCTTTTTGCCCCATCCTTGTCCCTGTTGTTGTCCCAGAGCAGACTGTGGGACCTGCATCCCCTGCCCCATGGACCTTCCAGGTCTCAAGCTCTAAACAGGTTCTACACACACACCTTCACCTAACCCCCCTAATCGCTGCATGCTCCCAGACACACACCTTTCTTAGTGCAGAGATATGAAGCCTCTGCACTGCTTTGCTCCCATGGACACGATGATCTCTAGCCTGCAGCTATGTTCAGTGTTGGGGTAATGGTGTACCAGGGAACAGTGGCACTGTGCTGAAGTTTGGGGGAAGGAAAAGCTCCTGGAGAGCTTTACACAGCAACTCACTCCGCAGCTCCTGCAAGCCCTCATCTAATATGTCTTTTAGTGATGTTTGGGGCCTCATACATTTGGAAAGCAGAAATGAGTACAGTCTGCTGCTTGCTTCTCACGTTCCCCTGTTTCCTCTGTGCTTCCCTGCTGTCTCTAATTACCCATCTCTCATTTGCAGGGACTTAAATAATGGAAATGGGAAAGCTGGTTGAATTAGACTGGGATGAGGATGCGCTGAATGAGGCTCCCTTCCCTTCAGAAGCTACCTAACATTACCCTTTCTGTTATTAGTGCTGAAGCCACCCCATTGCCACATGAGGCAGCTGCTCTGTTGTTATCTTGAGCTGAGGGGACACAACTTCACACTGACTCAAGCTGTGCCTCCCCATGGCTAAGAAAAATTAGCAACAAAGAGCAAGGATGCTTAGGGGGAATCCTTTGTTAACAACAATGCTTGGGGAAGACAGAAATAAGAGAAAAAGCTTAGAAGGAGGAAAAGCAAAAGAAAAAGTTGGAAAAAGGTAAATCGAGTCACCACTGAGTGATAGAATTGTTAAAAACAAGTTAGCTGTGGCCTAGTTTATGGCTTCAAGGTAATGATGGCCATGAATGCAGCTAGCTGGGAGCTGACAGACATCAGCATGAAGAGCTCTGGAGACATGGACTGGTCGACAACAGCAGCATCATGTCCCAGTGTGACCATGGAAAGCTCCTGTGTCCCTTTGGACAAAGTTAGCTGAAGGTGTCCAAACGAACATGGCTTTTGTTGCTATTACACTTCTTGGGGGATATACCACAATACTGTGTGAAAAGAGGCTTTGGTACCCCCTCCAAATCTGACTCTTTAGCTTCCTCTGACATTTCCCCTCAAGGATCAGAGCTGTTGCCACTCACAGGACAGGTAAGACTATGTAATTTGATGGGGAAAAGGGGCTGTGGTTTATTCTCCATGGCACTGGCTCTGGCTGCTAACAACCACAAGGCAGCATCTCTTGTAATGGCCTCATGAATTTCCCATTGATTCCTGCTGCCCACAGCCCATAATAGGGAGTCTGCAACTTGGAAATCTTCCCGTGAGTTTCCTAGATGGAAAACCAGGCTCTGACCGCCACTAACACCCTTCCCACGTCCCATGGTCCACAAGGAGAATGTGTGTGCTTAGCATCCACAGGTGGAGGAGAGACTTAACACAGCCTCACCTATGGGAACTACATGATGTCTCAGGAGCAGGTAAGCTATGGAGCAGTCTGAGAGACTCTCATAATCGTGTGGGTAGGTGGTACTGCCAAGACATGTGGCTGCACAGCTTCTTCTGGCTTACTACACGATCAAGGGTATGGTTTGACAGCCCAGCAATCTGCTGCCGAAAAGGACAATGACCCATTTTCCCTGTGTGGATGTGATCTCCCAGTTCTCCTCTGCCATCACCATTGGGGCGCATCTCACACTGTTGTCAGGGTGCTAACATGAAGCCCAAATAGAAATGGTAAAGCAGAACCAGGGCTGCAGGAGAAGGTAGGACTGCAGGTATGCCTTAGGTCAGCACATCATCCTTGCAGAGGTGAGGAGCTGGTAGGACTCTGTCAACCAAGCCACACCAGGAGATGAACCAGGGCTTCACAGCCACCCCACTGTGCTTCCTTATTTAGCAGACCTGTGATTTTCAGTGTGTACTGCTAAAAAACCACTAAATTCAGGAACTTTTACTAGGACACTTAAAGGATCACCCTAAAGGGGGGCAGGAGGACTCAAATGTGTGGCCAAACATGGGCCAGATTCAGCTCTCAGCCATGTGGCATAAAGGCAGATGAAACTTCATAAATCAGGTACGAATCAGGCCCTTTGACATGGGGCTTGCTAGCTTTAATAGCAACAAATATACACTACCATCTTGTCAGTGATGTGCACAGGAGGAAAATGAAGTTCATTTAGATATGTCTTTCTATTTGAGTTAACCTCATGAGGGTCATGACAGCAAACACCAGAGTTCAGGTTTGTGCCGTGAAAAACACTGATGCATCCTTTGACTTTCTTGATTTAGCCTCAGGAGGGCTTGAAGAGGCAAGAGCAGCACAAGGAGGCAGTCATTAACATTTCCTCTGCCCAGTGAGGAAACAAAAGTAATAAACATCCCATTAAGTAAGGAGAGAGAAAAAACAACCCTGTGAAATTCAGAAGGTATTTTTAGTCAGAAAACAAAGCAATCCATCTTCCCTGCAAAGTAGAGCTTTTCAGATGAAGAGGAAAAAGGAAAGAGGAGAGAACTTGTGCCAGAAAGAGTGGCACTGATAATAATTATTAGGACTATTATTACTGTAAATATTGATAGCAGGCTGTCCTCATTTTCCCAGTCACTTCCCTCCACCCTCCCAGCAAGTGACGTGTGGGCCTCAACCATGGAGGACGATGGGTGGCCAGGAACAATGCAGCCACTGACGTGAACCGTGTTTTGAATGCGGAACTCTGCATTGTGAGTGCCAGCTTCAGTGCAATAAAGTGTTCCAGTGCTGGTGATGGATGAATAGAGACATATGGTGTAAAATTAAATGTGTTATTTTTTTCCCCCATCCTATTTTTTTAGTGCGTTAAAAAGCACAGCAACTTGGTTTCTCTTAATTTTATTCCTTTCTTAAGGGATTTGCTACCAAACAAACGACTGGCCAGCTTTGTCTGGTAATGGATAGGAGGATTGATAGGGATTGAAAGGGTATGGAAGCAGAAAGGAAGAATTGTGGCTTGTTTCTTTCGTTTTGTAGAAGGACGAAGCAATTCTGGAAATGAAAAGAAAAATTCTAGCACAGCACATATAGAATAACACAGAAAATTCCTTGTTTTCCAGTAGAAAAAATCAGTTCCTGCAAGAGGTTGGGATTAATTCCACACCAGCCTTTAGACTTCTAAGTTTAGGCACTTCATAGAGTCCTTGGTGAAATGCAGGGTCCTCCAGACAGTGATTCAGAGAAGGAACACAATGCACATTGCAATACATAATTGGAGAGGGACCCTGGCACCATGATAGGGTAATACAGCATCCAGCAGAGCTCTACTGAGCATAAGCCGCTAAAAGACAGCACAAGTTGGCTGCACCATAAACTTCCCCAAACCCTAGGATCTCCCCCTTCTCACTCACCCACCAGGTTCATCTGGCTCACAGCTCAGGCTCATCTCCAAGAAGTGTCATGTCTTGACATAAGGTAGGCCTGAGTGAAACGCTCAGCCAGATGAGGTGTCAAAGGGATGTCAACCCTAAAAAAACCCAATCCAAACCCAATCAAACTGCTCTAAAGTGCAGCAAAAGCCCACGTCCTGAATGGCTGCAAGGGGTAAATGCCACCTGGCTCTGGGTACATCATGTCCTCTGCAAAGCACTGTTGTGACAGCACTGGGGAAGGTGCCAGTGCTGTCTACGACTGAGTGTCCCTTGCATCTGGTCTCTCTCTCTGCACAGGGGTTTTCTGCTTGCTGCCACACACTCTTTCTGTCCGCCTACCATTAGTCTGTTGGCTTTTCTCTTTCTGTCTCCCCATTTTTGGGGGGTCTGTTCCTAATCTACTGTGGTTTAAATCTGTTCAGGAAGCGCTAGGGAGACAGCCCACGTTGACGCTATCCCTGCTGAGCTATGAGACGTGGCTTTTGCTGTTTTCTCTCCTTTCCTTGCTCCTGCTTAGCTGTTTCGGAGGAAAGTATCCCTCCTCAATGATCACCCTTTTTCTTCCTCCCTCATACTCGCTTCCCACCTCCTTTTCTGCTCTTCTTGCCACCCTCTTGAACCTCCTGTGGCCATCCCTGCAGTCTCCATCCATTCCCTTGTCAGCTGCCTTGAGGCCAGGCAGCTGATTCCAACAGAAGCCTATCTGCCTCTTTGTGAAGCCCTGGGATAAAGCTGCTGTGGCTATGAAAGCCTTCCCCCCAGGCTGTCCCAGTCCATGGCTCTTGTCCTTCCATGCCTGTCTATCTGTGCCCAGAAACTGTCTGTCTGCCTTAAATTACCTCTCCTCGTCAGTTCCCAGTGCTCTACATCTCTCTCCTCCTTTTGCTTCCGGCTCCCCTCTCTCCTCCTCCTCCACCCACGCTCCTTACTTTAATTAGAAATACAATGAAAATGCTTATCACTATGTCTTAATCAGCAAGTCATCCACAGCAGGTCCAGAAGGAAAACCCCCGTTCCTCCTCGTTTATTCCCCACCACCTCCACAGAAGAAGAGAGCACAGATTAAGAGGAGAGCCCTGTGGAATGGTTGTTGAATAAGATTAACTTAGAGACCTGGAAAGGGCCAACAGAAGCCTTATGATATTCAAAAAGGACAAATTCTGTGCCTGGAAGAGTCTCTTGGCAGCAACTAATTGGCATAAATAGACCTGAGGGTGCTGAGGGACAGCAGGGTGAGTACGATCCAACATAATCCAATATGATCCAGTGTGTCCTGGCAGTAAAAAAATATATCCTGGACTGATTATGGGAGCATGAGAACAGCCAGGAGAACAATAGACGTGATTATCCCCCTCTACTCAGGGCACGTTAGAACATACCTAGCTCTTACAACTGGGTTTAGCCCACTTATGTGCAAGATATTGATCAGATGGAATGAGTTAAGCACAGGCCATCGAGATGATCAGGGCTAGAACACTTGCCTGGTGCCTGGTGTAGGGTTAGGGCTTGTTCAGCCTGGAGAAGTAACGGCTTTGGGGTTCCTAACAACAATATCCCATACCTGTGGGGAGGTTGTCAAGGAGATAGAGCCAGGCTCTTCATACAGGTGACTGGTGAGAGGACAAGGGACATTGGGTATAAATAGAAACAAGACAGTCTTGGTATAAGGAAAAAGGTTTTCCCTCTGAGAAGAGTTATGCAGTGGAGCAGGTTGCCCAAAGAGGGATGTGCGATACCCATCCCTGGGGTTTTCAATATCTAAAACCTGAGCTACCTCATCTGACCCAGTAGCTGACTCACCTTAGAGTAGGAGGTTGAGCTAGAAACCTCCTGATGTCCCTTGATTATCCTGGGGTACTGTGCCAAGACCTAAGTGCCAAATGAGGCCATTCAGACTGATGATTCCCCCCCCATAGCGAAAACTAACAGAGTAGGAAAGAGACAGATTTAATGGGATCGGTTTTATAGCGAGCTCATCTCAGACTCTGACATTAGATGGAACAAGGGGATGTTGAAAAGAGGTCACTTTGCAAAGTTAAATCCGGTCTATAACCTGTCACCACCCACTGGAAATCTCCTAAAGGCCATTTCTGAGTGAAAAGCTTTCTGGAGAATCTGTTAGCACTAATACAGATATACAGAAGTTGCACGGTCTCTTCTAATTCATGTGATCTCTTACTGGCAATGCAGGTTTAAGCTGGACTCTCAGAGGTATGGAGACCACAGCATAAAAGGCTCCAGATCTGTCCCAAACCCTTACTTGATTCATATTTGACCCTTCCTTCAAACACAGATGCACTATACACTCGTGCTTAGGAAAGCTGGGTGAAAGAAGAGGAGTAAGCAGGACAGAGGACATTGCTCTCTGCTGGTCATATCCCTATCATGTTATGTATAGGGTCAAGTGGCATTGGGAGGGTCTGCCGGATTAGGAGTCCTGTGTTTACACTCTCAGGCTTCTGTCCCTCTCCCTACTCACCATCACTCCCCATCTATAATCAAACCACGCAGCCCTTCTGTCTCAGCTTGCTGCTGCCCTAAATAACCCTTCTGTTACCATACAGCAGCAGTGTTTGTCCATGTGCCACCACCTGGTAAGGAAGAGCCACACATCTTCCTGCGGCACATGGGTAATGAAGGGGGAAAGGGAGTCCTGATCCCTGTCCTTCATCCCCTTCATCTTAACCACCACCAGTTTGCTCCAAGGGGAATCTGCTTTAATGCCTGCGGCCACTCAGACCTCCTTTCAGCAGGACTTCACTGAAAGACCACACATCTCCTCGCTGCTAACAGGCTGGCTGCAATCCCACCAGGAAACACATGCCCAGGAGCCGTGGGAGACCCATCCTAAGCCTCCCTGGCACACTGCCTGTCACCCTGAGCAGAGGCAAGGCATTTCCAACAGGCTTGAAACCCCTTTTTGGGTAATATTCATGAATCAGCATCCCACTGCCCCCATCCACTGTTATTGGGAGAGGATGAGAAGCCCCAGATGTCCTCAGTACCTCTCCGAGGATGTTCCGGCAGGGAACTCTCTCAGATTAGGGAATCCTTTATCTCTGGCTTATATAAGACCCGGGGATTCCTTTTATGGTTGGCTTTTCCTGCTTTGTTAAGAGCAAAGAACAAATGTAGCTTCATCTGCGCTTGTGGGTTGGCTAACTGATTAAGCATCTGATTCAAGCTAAGTACGGAACAGGCTTTCGATGGGCGGATTTAATTTGGTGTAAAGAAGCAGGATGCCATCCCCCTCCCTTACTGAATATTCCCAAGATAGAGGTTGGTCGGGTGCAATTAGGCAGCGGGGATGACTCCCACCTACCAATGCTGTAGAAAGTCCAGTTTGTACTGAAGTGGCTGGCTCCTGTGGGTGTTTCCCCCTCTCCTTCCCCCCCCCCCCCCTTCCCTTTCCTTTCTTTGCCCTCTCTTTAATTCCTCATTTTCCCTCTTTTCCCTGCTGATTTGCCACCATTCCCAAATCATTTGCATTAACAGTGAGCTCACTCTGTGTGTATGTGGATGTGTGCGGGGGCCCCGTGGGAGTCTGTCTTCGTGTGACACACTGAATTCCTCCTCATCTCCCCCTCTGCGAGTCCTGCCAGGGGAAGCATGCTAATGATGACCTTGCTGAGTAAATAGTTGTGGAATGAATAAGTGTGGTTTTTATCCCCCCCCCCCCCCTTCCCTTTTCCCTGCAATCTGAAAGGCGGAAGGTGCGATTACTCATCCATCTACCCAACTGTCTCCAGCACCTTTCAAGTGCTTCTCGCGTCGAGTCTGGGGGTGTGCGCGAGGGGGTGGGAAGCGAGGGGAGGCTGCCAAGATCTGGGTTGCCACAGACACCGGCCTCGCTTCTCCTCCAATGAACGCCGCACTGAGAGTGCGAGAGGAGGCAGGGCACCACCCACATGTTGAGCTGTGTGGGGTATAAGTAGATGGAAGAGCCTGGACTAGTGGCAGTTCAGCCAGGGAAGAGAAGCAGCTCTTTGCATCTCTAGTGAAAGCATTTCTCGACTCACCCAAGTTTACCAGAGGAGAAAGCACCGGGATTTCTTTGCAGCAGCTTCCAGCTTCTGTGTGCATCTCTCTGTGTTTCTCTCCAGCGGGGACTTTGTGGCCGTTCAACTCCGGACAAGCAAGGAGCAGGAGACATTCAGCCAACCCCTCTTTCCTTGTTCCTGGATCCTGGCTCTCTCTGGGACACCCTAAGCACGTGAGACTGGCGTTTCCAGCTGGAATTTGCCTACAACTCTGTCTGGGATCCCCGGGGACCGAACAGCTCACTCTGTGGTGATATCTGATTTGGTTGTGTTTGTGTTGAAAAGTCCTTTGAGGGGGGTTTACAAGTCTCTGTGTTTCTTTCAGGAAGTGCTGTGGTGGGGGTTTGTTGAGAGCCAGCTCTAGTGCCAGGGCTTCACAACACAGTTCTGTCTGTGTTTGACACTCGCACGGTCGGAGCCATGCAGCTGGACAATGTCACCAACGCTGGCATCCACTCTTTCCAGGGGCACCGTGGAGTTGCCAACAAGCCCAATGTGATCCTGCAGATAGGGAAGTGCAGGGCAGAAATGTTGGAGCACGTCAGGAGGACCCACCGGCACCTCCTGACCGAGGTCTCCAAGCAGGTGGAGCGCGAGCTGAAAGGCTTGCAGAAGTCAGTGGGGAAGTTAGAGAACAACTTAGAGGACCATGTCCCAACTGATAACCAAAGGTGGAAGAAGTCCATCAAGGCCTGCCTGGCCAGATGCCAGGAGACCATTGCCCATTTGGAGAGGTGGGTCAAGAGAGAGATGAATGTTTGGAAGGAGGTCTTTTTCCGTCTGGAGAAGTGGGCTGACCGACTGGAGTCCATGGGAGGCAAATATTGCCCTGGGGAACATGGCAAGCAGACTGTGTCTGTTGGGGTGGGAGGCCCAGAGATAAGGCCGAGTGAGGGTGAGATTTATGACTATGCCCTTGATATGAGCCAAATGTATGCGCTGACCCCTCCTCCTGGGGAAGTGCCCAGCATCCCCCAGGCCCATGATTCCTACCAGTGGGTCTCTGTGTCGGAGGATGCTCCAACCTCCCCAGTGGAGACTCAGGTCTTTGAGGATCCCCGGGAGTTCTTGAGCCACTTGGAGGAATACTTAAAGCAGGTGGGTGGAACGGAGGAGTACTGGCTGTCTCAGATCCAAAACCACATGAATGGCCCAGCTAAAAAGTGGTGGGAATACAAGCAGGACTCTGTCAAGAACTGGGTTGAGTTCAAGAAGGAGTTCCTGCAGTACAGCGAGGGGACTCTGACTAGGGATGCTATCAAAAGGGAGCTGGATTTGCCACAGAAAGAGGGGGAACCCCTGGATCAGTTCCTTTGGCGCAAGAGGGACTTGTACCAGACTCTCTATGTAGATGCAGATGAGGAGGAAATTATCCAGTATGTGGTAGGCACCCTCCAGCCCAAACTGAAGCGCTTCTTGAGTTACCCCTTGCCCAAGACCTTAGAGCAGCTGATCCAAAGAGGGAAGGAAGTCCAAGGCAACATGGACCACTCTGAGGAGCCCAGCCCACAGAGGACCCCTGAGATTCAACCAGGAGACTCTGTGGAGACCGTGCCTCCTTCAACCACTGCCAGTCCCGTGCCGAGCAATGGGACTCAACCCGAGCCCCCTAGCCCACCAGCTACTGTCATATGAGCTAGTCCATGGGAGGCAGCGGTCTGGGTTATATGAAAGGGAGAAAGGGGCTTATTTAGGAAGCTTCTCCTTGGGGAGAAGTTCTGGCTGAGATGAGACATGAGGTGTGCTCAGTCCAACAGCCCATAGCAGAGCAATTAACTTTGCTTGTGGGGGGAGGGAGGTGATGGGGTACCTTAGGATGTGGTTGTCCACCTCACCTGAGCCATGCAGTACGGTGGTGCTGGAGATCCTGCTTGCACCACTGTGGGGAACAGACAATTTTATGGGATCCCTGACAAGAAACTAGAGACAATTCCTAACTTCAGAAGCAGCTGCTTAGCACGGGCAGCTTGCAAGGACTTCATATGAGTGCAGCAATTGGCTGAGGGTTCCTACCCATCTGGATCTTTCCTTCTCCTTCTCTCCTCTCTCTTCTGAAGAGGTGCTCTTGCCCTGAGGAGACATCTTTCTTTTGACCCCTGCCCTTTTCTGATTTATCACTGGGCTTCTGTTTGCTTGACAATCTCCTGCTTTTATTGCTCCAAAGGATTAAATATGTTTTAAAGGTTTTCTTTAAAGGAATTCCTATGACTTCAGGAACTGAAAACTCTAAGGATCTCGATTGTTCTTAGTGGTTTTTTTTCATTTCGCTGTACGTAATACCTGCTTTAATGTTTTTCCTCTCAAGAGGCTTTTACTGGTTTATTTCTTGCCTTAGTTTCGGCTCACTCCAATCAAGGCCACTGCAGTGCAGAGGAAAATCTCACCCTTTCTCTGCACATTATTCTGTGCGTTCAGCAGGAAAGAAGAGTTTCAGATTTAATTCTGAGCTCATTTATTAAAGGGGAAATCTCCTTCCATTCAGAAAAGAGAGGGTGTTGAGGTGGACAGAGGAGGCACCAGAGTTATTTTAAGAGGGTGGGGGGAAGAGAAGGGAAACAAATCCTTATACTTTGAATTAAAGACACAAACACAACCTAAATCCAGAGCAAAATATCCCCAGAGCAGCAAATCAAATCCATGCTGATATATGCAGACAACAGGAGCTTTTGCCATGTAAAAGCAAAAAGAAGTGAAGAGAGGAGCTGTGTGTCCCAGCACAGTTTCAGCCTGTGCATCACAAGGAAGAGTTTCTGCTCACACAGACAGATACAAAATGCTCTTGGAAAGCCCAATACCCTTGTCCTGGAGCACCTGAGGACAGAGCCTTGTTTGTTCACAAAGAGCTTTCTACAGCATCTTCCTGTGGATGAAGATGGACTTGGACTCTGTGGCATTTTTCATATTGAGACAGTAATGCTCAGTGTTCCCCTTGCTTTGGCCAACATCTGATAATAGGACTTTGAGACGACACTTCTGTAAGACATATTCATGAAGTCTGGCTCTTCAAAGCTTCTCGAGGCTGGACATATCTCAAGCATCATCTGCATTCACCACCAGACCAAATAAACAACACCTCTGCCAGACAAGCAGCATGGATGCAGCAACAGGAATGCCCCTGGGATGCTCTTCGCACTACTACAGCAGTGACATGAGGCACTGATGGCTTGGAAGGCCTTTTGGTGTGCCTCCTTCCAAGAGGCTGAAGGTAAGGCAACTCTCTGACACTCCTCAGACCTAAATTAGCCATAGCCTCTCCAGTAGGAACCTGGCAATGGGATAAAAACAGTATCTGAAGTGGGACATGAAGCATTGTAAGTGACAGATTAGGGTCGTGAGAAAGGGGGAGAACCAGCAGAAGGGAAATAAAGGACAGTGAGTGAGAAAAGTTTCCAAATAGGAGAGTATCTTGTACTTTCTGATTAATATGAGGAGGAAATAGGAAGCTTCATTAGCCCAGTCCAAGGACTTGCCCCGTGGTCCATGCACAGCTCAAAGGAGATGCATGTTTGCTCTGCACCCTTGCTAGGTGTGAGTCTCAGGAACAGTAGGAGAATCTTCTCTTGCTTGTTCAGAGTTAGTTAGCAGTGGCTGTGTCTGCAGAGAGAAGGGAGATTTCTCACTAATGACCTGGGATGAGTGATGGGGGAGTGGGTGTCATTGCTGAGTATGAGCTGGCCGCTCATTACAAACATTATCTTCTCTTGGTTGCAGTGACTCACTCAGATCCTCCTCTGAGAAGGACTCACTTCACAGTGCTCAGGGTTTCGAAAATAAGCCAAAGAGAAAAAGCTTCAAAACCAGGGATTCAACATCAGAACTGCTGTCAGGATCCCCAGGCACCGACTGCTGGATCCACTGTCTGAAGGAAAGCCTGGCACAGGTGATTACCTCCCATCCTACCCTTGTGGGCCTTTCTTAGCATCCCCAGTGCCCTCACATGAAATATTGAATAGCCCAGGTCTTTGGACCTCAGACCCAGTGGTTTCAAAAGCCTGTCTAGGTGGGATTTCAGCTTCTTGATGTAGGAACCCAAGCACCAGCCCCAATGATTAATGCTCTGGGGACAGTGTACATCATGCTTTTCTTTCTGATAGACCACTGGCAAATGCTTAGATGCCAATATGAGTGGGATCTCCAGGGTGCAAACTCCCAGTGGGCATAGCTGAATTTAACCCCATGTCCTGAGAAATCCCCTGTGTTCTCCACTGGAGATATCTAACTGGAGCTATTGCATTGTATTTTCTTTTACAGAGATCCCTGCTGCTGTTGCTGTGTTTCCTTCTCTGTGCCCAAGAGTTCTGCTTTCCCAGGGGAGAAGCGAGTGCTGCAGGATGACAGAGGGCAAATCACTCACCAAAGAGCCTCTCATGCAGCACAATGCAGTTCAAGGTGCTGAGAGCCAGAATAAAAGGGGGAAACCACTTCCAACAGGACAAAGAAAAGTCTGAGCTGGTTCAGGTACTCCAAGCGAAGAAGAAAGCCTGAAGAATGAAAAGAGAAACCAAAAGGCAGAAGAACCAAGTCCTGGCTTTGTGGACAGCAAGGATGCTGGTCTTGTGCTCACTGTCTGTTGAGATGATACCACACCTCTGCAATTTGGGGCCACTGGGACTCATCTATAAACATCTTCACTTAGATTATCAGCTAAAAGAAACTTTCCTGATTAACTTTGCCAAATGACTGACCCTACTTAGGCTACGAACCCTCCATGCTGTTAATGCTGTAACTCATTTTTCCTGAGTTGAGGGTAGCTTCATTTCATGCGGGTATTAGTTTCAAACCTCAAAGGGCTCTGGAGGTTCGGAGAAGCATCCTGCAGTTCCAGATGCTTGTCTGAACTCCTTGAGCCTGCACAACTGTCTTGCCAGAAATCATAGTCTTGTGAGACAGCAGGCGCTTCCTGGATCTGCATGGGCCAGAGTTACTGCAAGAACTGGGGTTCTTGTGCTGGCTTTGGTGTGACTGTTTCCATCCAGACCCAGGGAGTGCAAACAGCGTGCAAAGGGAAGAGCTTGAATGAATGGACAAGGCAGTTTTGGTTCATATCTCAGCTGAAGAGGTCCAGTTGGTTCCTCTCTCTTCCAGAGCCAACTGTCCTGGGTATGCATGTGCGCGTGTCAGTGCAGGTGTATGTGTGTTGAGCAATCAAATCCACCTCACTAAATTCTGTGGTGTTCTGTTATGTTTGAACTAAGCCAATGGGACTTGATGTGCATTCCAACAGTGCTCAGCAAAAATGTCCAGGACTAGAAAACCGGGTAAAACCATGTAAAAGCAGACTTCGCAAGCATCCTCTCAAGGTCAAAATGATGTTTGAGGTGCTTATTTTCCACCATCCCTTACAAAGGACTTGGCAGCCTCAATAGGCATTTATTTTTCCATAGACTTTCCTGCCTTTTTAATGAATTATCCTGTCTGTGCTACTTGCTCATTTGGTCCTGAGGTTTATACATTTTCAGCTGGCTTTTTGGAGTGTACAGAATTGAATCTCCTGGACTGATTTTATTTCAATTACTGCTCCTGGCAGATCGGAGCTTTACTTGTAGCACCCTGGTTTATATTGCCAGCCTCTCCAGGAAGGGCTGGTAGTTTATTTTCCTGGGGCAAAGGCACATGAATGAAGAAGTGTGTATGTGTTGTGTCTGTGTAATTTTAGTGGATTTCAACCACTGGGGTTTTTCTCTTTCTTTTCCTTAGACAATTTTACATTTGACTCTGACAAAGCTACTTTAGAGGTTTTATTTTTACTAGAGATATTATTAATTCAAGGAACCTTGTACAAAAGGCAAACGCATTGAATTGCTACAGGTTATAGGGGTTGAAGCCAAAAGGTCTTTGTAAGCCGACATCACTCGCCCTAGATCTGACTGTATCAGGCAGTTTATTCCTCATGTGTCATGTTGGAGTTACAAGATCACACCAAGCCACTAGAACCTGTCAATAGAATAGTGCTACGCTCTATTTACTATTGTAGCAAAACCTTTTGTAGGTTTATACAATAAATCTTTGGACTATCTGCTTCAGTTGCTTTGTGACTTTCTTTCTGGTCTTTCTTCCTTGGGTCATGGAGGACTCAAATGTCTATTGCCCTCTGAAGAGTTGTTCTTTGCAGTTGCTTGGGCTTATTTGACTTATGAAATCTTCCTTCTTAGAAAAACTAGATGATTGACATACCATGCCTCTGAAGAAGAGGGTTTGGATATAGAAAATACGGAGATGTTTTAAGGGGGTTGTTTAGCATCTCTGAATCAAATGTAGCCCATGAGGCTGAAAGCAACAGCCCTTTGTTGGACTGTGGATTGTGCAGATCTCTTGCTGGGTACAGCTAAGAAAACAGAGAGCAATCACATTCCCATCCATGCTTGAGAGATAATATTCATGGAAGAGCAGAGGCAAATCAGGGCAAGGTAAAAGAATCACTAAGCCTGAATGAACCGTATTTGATATGCAAAGACACTTTAGAAGTCAGAAGAGCAGCACTCAGTAGCACAGAGATCTGGGAGCTACTATCAGGCTGGGGCTTTGCTACTTGATGCATTCCCATGCAGCAGGGTTATTTCTTGGGTTAGTTACCTATAAAACACTCCTGGGTCATTGAGGCTGGAGACAGGAAACATAGGAGGGTGATTTAAATTGAAATGAGTGTTTTTACAATAGGCTGGGCTCAAAGATCTGGCCCAAAAGACATTCAGTCTATGGGAACAGAGGATTCTGCTCTGCCTCTACAGATCCCTGCTCTTCTACAAAGGTTTTGAACTCGGATGGATTTAGCTCCCATTCCCTGCTCTGTTCCTGGTCTCTCTCCAACAAGGAGGGTTGTAGGACTATCAGCCCAGGATGTGATACAACTAGTAACGTGCACTTGGGTTGGTCATCTGGAGAAACAAATGGATTCCTTTCACAACAGGCACTAAACGTGCACTGCCAAATGAACCTCCCAGATAACCCTTTTGAGCTCAGGTTGGGAAGGCAGAACATGGTCTGGTGGCCAAAGATGCCTAAGGGACAACTGCTAATTTTTTAATTTTCAGCTTTTTACAGCTCATTCAACCACAAAGTCTTACCAAGAGTGATAAAGAAACTTTGAAGATGCAATTTGGGTCCATATCTAAGCTTTGCCTTTGTGCCCTTAACTACTGTCATCAGCAAAAAAAGAGGTGAAAAATAAACACTGAGGGGACAGACCAGCAACAGGGTAGTCAGTGTCATCCCGTTTTGGGACGTTATAGAAGAAACTGCACAGGAGAGCAGGGTTAGACTTTGCATGGCCTACAGGCATGGCCAAAAGACTGGGTCTCAGGCAAGGACCAACCTGATGCAGAATGAAAAGTAAAGCTGCTCAGCTGGAGGTGCTGAGCTCCTCCAGCAGAGGGGGGCAGAACTCCACTGAACACTGTGGGAATTCAAATTAAAAGAGGCTATAATGAGAAAAGTCTATCCTCATCATCTTCCGTCCCCTACTCGGTGGTACAAGATCAGTGGTTGCTTCAGTGGAGAAGGTCTGAGGGCAAGGAGAGAAGAGGCAACGAGAGGTCAATGCTGAGATGTGAGGAGGTCTGATGGCCAAGCTAGAGTGGAAGAAGATGGACAGGTTGGGGATGCCCTGCTGAAGGAGGTGGGAAGGGTCGATGAGGCTGGGAAATGCCTCATCTGTGACTGAGACAAACTTAGTGACTGTGTTGGATAAACTTAGAAGGTTTCTAGTTTTGTTCTAAAACCTTCCAGATTTGAATCTGATAATTGTAATTTGCCTTCTTTCTGACAGTTCTGGATGAAAGCTCATGTAGTCACTGGGTCTATACCTTCATTTAATGAAGAAATGTCTTATTACTGCTCCTGGCTGTATCAGTAGGGAGTAACTGTGGATAGATACAGCCCAGAGATGGATTAACTGGCTCAAACTAGTTGAAACACCTTCCAAAAGCAAAGTGGGAACCATCCTTGTGTTTTTCTTTGTTTGAGGTTGGTGAGGCACTAGTAAATGCCCCATCCCTGGCAGTATTCAAGGCCAGGCTGTACAGAGCCTTGGGTGACGTGGTCTAAAGTGAGGCATCCCTGCCGATGGCAGGTGGTTGGAACTGGATGATCTTCAGGTCCTTTCCAAACCAAACCATTCTATGATCCAAAATGCAGAGTTATTCACAAGAGGGGAAGGTCTGTAGGATCAAGAACTTATAGAACTGAGAAAAGAATCATTAGTTCACACTTACTCGATATTGTTTTCTCTCCCTTCTCTTTTTATCCTGACTATACCGATGAGCTCCTTAATTTGCTTATTCAGGACAGCTTAAAGGAAGTGTTAATATGGACCTTCTTGGAGTATTGCGTTAATATATGATATATTTGTTCTCTTGTCTTCTTTTTTTCCCCTTCTATCTCCTTTTAAATCAAAGTGATTGCACCGGTCAATCATGTAAATCACATTTATTAGTTTTTCAGGCAGGCATATGTTTGTGCACAGCCTAACTGCTCCCCTGGAGCCACTTCTTCCAGCAAAGCAATGTGTAATTAGGGAGGCTGTGAAACTTTCCTTATTGACACAATCCTCTATAATGGCTCCACTTATCACGTCAATATGATGCTCTGGTGAGCTCTGGGTTCTTGCCCTAATCATGTAGCAGGATGTTATCTCAGACCTGTTCTTGCTGATAGTAATTTGTACTGTCTACAAGTTTCCTATGATATGCTAATATCTAACCAGTTAAAAATCCAAAGGAGTGTTGCTATGTGAGAAATCTGGATCAATTCAGCAAAAAAGTCCAGAGGAAGCCATGAGGATGAACAGGGCCTGGAGCACCTCCCATATGGAGACAGGCTGAGAACATTGGGGTTGTTCAGCCTGGAGAAGAGAAGCTACGTGGAGACCTCAGAGCAGCTTCCAGTGTCTGAAGGGGGCTACAAGGATGCTGGAGAGGGACTCTTCATCAGGGCCTGTAGCGATAGGACAAGGGGTGATGGGTTCAAACTGAAACAGGGAAGTTCAGGTTGGAGATAAGGAAGAAGTTCTTTACTGTGAGGGTGCTGAGGCACTGGCACAGGGTGCCCAAAGAAGTGGCAAATGCTCCATCCGTGGCAGTGTTCAAGGCCAGGTTGGACAAAGCCTTCAGTGACATGGTGTAGTGTGAGGTGTCCCTGCCCATGGCAAGGGATAGAAACTGGATGATCTTAAGGTCCTTTCCAACCCAAACCATTCTATGATTCTATGAAAAAGTTTTGGGTGACCAAAAATTGTAGCTGATTATTATCGAAGGGGAAGCTGTTTTTTTTTTGCTTTTTAGGCTACATTTAGGAACTTTTAGGACCCTGTTTCTGAGAGTTTGTGTGGTCATGCAGTGTTAGTGTGCTTTACAGTCTTTTCCCCTTGCATGTTTATTAACTTTCAACCTATTAACTTGTTAACAGGGACTCCCAAAGTCACTAAAAGCCTAATTTTTCTGATACGGAGTTGCTGAACAGTTGCTGACAGTTGTTCCATTGCTCCCACATAGGCATAGACTGACTGTGCTCAGCCAAAATTAGATAAAAGAACTGCAACACAAACCAGAAGTCCCTAGAAAATCAGATTTCATTTAGTCCTGAAGCTTACAGACCCACTTGCTGCCAGAAAGTGTTTCTTCTTTTCTGAAGGAATAGAATCTTGACATTTTCAAAATGAACTTTTTTGACTTTTTGTTTCCATAAAGAATCATTTAGAAAGTGATTTCAATTTGAAAAAAAAAAACAGCACAAAAGAAAGAGGGAAAAAGAGAAAGGTTAGAAAACTCAAAATAAAAATGGAGTGAAGTGTTTTGGGACTCAAGAGGCATGTGCTCAGTTGGTGCAAGAAGGAATCTCTTTATTCATCTTCAATTTAACCAATTGAGATATCAAGAGAGTTTATCTTCTGGATTGACTTTCTCTGTTTTGGCATCTCCTGATTTGACTATTCAACTAAAGAAACTCTCCATTATTTCCCTTGCTGCAAGAGATACAGATTCTATGCTACTCAGCTGCACATTTCAGTGATGCAGAATTCTCTGCGTGTCATTGGAATGGTGCATTTCCTTACCCAAAATGAAATTAATTTCCCAACAGGGCCAAGGAACAATCCGTCTTTATAATCAGGATTATGGAACCTATGTCACATACTTGAAACATTGCAAATGCACTCACTGGAGGGTCCAAATTCCCTGCTAATTTTGACACCAGCAGAAGCCAAACTAGGTTGTTACCTTAAAGGCTGTCCTCAGTTTAGGCAGGGATATCAGTGCAGTACTTAATATAGTTTACATTGATGTTCAGTTATAGCCTTCCTCTGTGTCCATCTGTGCTTGCTGCATCTCAAAGTAGAAACAAAGGGAACAAGGATGCTGGAGAGGGACTCTTCATCAGGGATTGTAGTGATAGAACAAGGGGTGATGGGTTCAAACTGAAACACAGGAAGTTCAGGCTGGATATAAGGAAGAAGTTCTTTACTGTGAAGGTGGTGAGGCAGTGGCACAGGGTGCCCAGAGAAGTGGTGGATGCTCCATCCCTGGCAGTGTTCAAGGCCAGAGAACCTTGGGCAACATGGTCTAGTGTGAGGTGTCCCTGTCCATGACAGGGGGTTGGAACTGGCTGATCTTGAGGTCCTTTCCAACCCTAACCATTCTATGATTCTATGATAAAACCTTAGATCAGCACACAGACTGACGCAACATGACACGATGCACAACCCAAACACCTGGAATTGCAGAAAAAGGCCATGAAAACCCAGGAAACATTGCTTTCTGTAGTCTTTATATACATCAGATTTGAACTGCTGTCATAAATGTTATGTTTTAGACTATGTCATAATCCATCAAGATCATCAAAAATCCATATTTTTCCTGACAATTTTCACTGGTTTTTTTGTTTCTTTTACCTTAAATAGGACTAGGTAAAGAGATTGGGTCATTTCAACATCCCTATTAGATGTTATCTCCTAGTCTAAACTGGATGGCCCTAGAGGAGACCACCAAGGGTCTCTGCAAAGCAGGAAGACATTGGTACAGCTGATTTCTTCTGGAATCACCCACAGGAAAACTAGGATGGTTGTCACCTGTATCAGCAGAAATCACTGTCTGACAACCTCTGCAGCAAAAGAGTGGAGCTGTGCTGGCGAAAAACATACAGTGTGAAATAGGGTCTGGAAGCAATAAAACAAACAGGAAGAGTCTGCTTAATAGTATTATTCTTTACTCATTTTACCTAGGCAACTCACCCAGAGATGTCTCTTCAAGAACTGGACGTACTTAAGTGTCTAATGTCCAAAGCCAGCATCACACTGGGGGTCAGGAAACCAGACGTCAAGCCCATTTACCGTCCATGAATGAAGTGGCTCCACTCAATGGGTCTAATTCATCCCAAACAGTGCAATGTATCCAGGGTACAGAGGGAAATCAAATTGTCTGACCTTTCCTGCACAGTCATGGCTTTTGGTGACGAGCTCTTTGTGCTTTTGTGGAAGATTCTTCAAAAGCTCCCCACAGCTCATGAAGTCATTGCTTAATCTGGAGTCTCTTGCAATGCTTGAAGACACTTTTGATTTCCTTCCTATTCAACCTTTTCTCTCACAGAATGCAGGCTGGCCATTTGTCTGCAGTTTTACCTGACTGCCGAAATCAGGGTGTGATCACAGACTACAAAGCTGTCAAGCCAGCACCTTTTTAATGGCATAAAATAAGCTGGGGGAAAGAAAAAGACTCATTTGAAATAGTAATAAAATCAGGAAACCCTGAAAAGCTCAGCCCCCTGCCATGAGGGACTTTAATAAACATTCGCAGCTTGTTTCTATGACGCTGAGGCTCTACCTCTCCGAAGGTACCAAGTGTCAATCAGGATTTTCACTGCTGGAAGCAGGAACCCAAGTCTCTATGGAAACGAGACGGAGGTGACGGTGCCTATTGAGAGGTTTTCTGCATAGATTCCCATCCTGACAGTTTACATGTGCTGAAGACATTAGTAACACTGTAGTTCTGGAAGAGATAAAGAGTGTTTTAGCTTTCCTGGGCTGCAGCCTGTGACACTGTTGTTCCATCTCCCTCCTCTCCCGTCTAGCCTCACTGAACTGTACCCTTTTGGCTGGTCTTACTTATTTGCCACCCTGTTATAAATGATTTAATTATTGATGTAGGTGAAAAATCAATCTAATGGACTTCCCTCCCTAGAGGACATTGGGATATAATGAGATTTGCAGCCTCTGGGATGGATTTAAACAAGGAGGTACAAGCAGAGGGGATGCTTTCAGAGTAGATGGAGTCCCTCAGTGCAGCATAAGTATTTGTGGGGGAACAAGATAAAGAAGTCACCTGAGTATAGAGAATATCATGACTGCATCCAGCCCTGACTTCTCTGAAACAAAACCCAAAACTGCATTTTAGGTGAGTGATCTCAGCACCCTTCAGCATCTCATCTTGAGCATCCCCCAGAAGAGCATCCCTCTCACTGTTCCTTTGCTGCTGCTTTGCTTTTCTTGCCATAAGCCAGCCAGGAAAAAAAGCCATCAGTGCTACTCTGCTGATGGAGGGTTTCCCTTCTTCTTTTGTTGCTCAGTTGCTTGTTCCTGGGCTATAGGAGAAGAGAAATTGGTGAATTATTCAATATTCACTCAACATTGGGAGCTGAATTTGTCACTGTAAGAAGTTCATGAATTTTTCTGTGATTGCCATTGTGGAGTCTGTGAACTGAAATGAAGTTTGGCTGTGCACAGGGTTAAGAGATTGGAGGCAAATAATCAAATTAAAAAGCCCACACACAGTAAATATGGTGGGGGCAGGACTGTGGAGTGCAACAGGAGCATGAATGGGAGGTAGTGAAGGGACAATCTGGTCAGGCTGCTAGGGACGAAAAGCAGCGTGACGTGGCTATGACTGCAATGCAGTGAAGCTGGAGGTGTCTGTCCACTTGGCCCTGCTCATCACAGGCTCAGTAAACCCCTGCCAAAACTGACTGCAAGTCAAGCAGGAGCTGTCACTCCCATGGTAGTGGTTTAATAAGTGTCCCTTCATGAGATGCTAAGAATAGTGTTGGTTATGAATCCTGCTGCTCTTTGGTCCTGAAACCTGCTGAAACCTGGCAAAGTCTTTCCTATAGGTCATCCCATGCTATGAAGGGAAGTGACCACCAACACATTTGCTGTGCTGTCCTCTGCAGGAGGGACAGACAATTTGCACTGGGATATTCAGTGACACTGAAGAGGGAATGCTGGGAAACTGCTTCACTTGTTGGGTGAAGCACATTGTGTTGCAGGATCATATTGCCACCTGCTTCAGGAGAACATTATTTGTTGGCACACTGAAGCTCATAGATCATGTTCCAACCTGTTTTAAAGCTTTTCTAGTGCTGGAGACCTCACAGTTTCTCCAATCAGTATAGCTCAGGGCTTTTCGCCAGTGGCTAGAGACAACAAAACAGTCCTTTCCTGCTTGCAGAAGTTTTCTCTGTACTGAAGGGCTCTTATTATTTAGGCTTATGTCACTGAGAGAGTTGGGGTTGTTCAGCCAGGAGAGGAGAAAGCTCCAGGGAGAACTAAGTGAAGACTTTCAGTACTTAAAGGGGCTCATAAGAAAGGTAGGGTCAGACTTTTCAGTAGAGCCTGTAATGATAGAACAAGGGGTAGTGGTTTTAAACTAAAAGAGGGTAGATTTAGACTATATATAAGGAAGAAATTTAATATTGTAAGGGTGGTAAACCACTGGACCAGGGTGCCCAGAGAAGCTGTGGATGCCCCATCCCTGGAAACATTCAAGGTCAGGTTGGACAGGGCTTGGAGCAACCCGGTCTAGTTGAAGATGCCGCTGCTTAAGCTTATTATCTATTGGAAGACATAATCTTTAAAGGTCCCTTCCAACCCAAACAGTTCTATGATTCTGTCACTCTCAGGGTGTAGCTTCAGATTATGGGAATTTGGGTGGCAAAAACTGATGCAAAAACTTCTCACATTCCTGTGACTGACACTCTCTTCCAGATCCAGGAGACTCAGTTTCACTTCTTCTCTGTTCACTCACACAACTGTCCATGGGAACATGCTTTAAATAGGGTTGCTGCTGTGATCCAATCTGTTTTCCTCAGATGGGTTTTATTAATTCATTAAACATACTTTCTGCACTAGGACTTTCTTATTGCACACCCCTTTCTTGTCTAGTCTGTCTTCCCACTCACCAGGCTTATTTTACACCCAGTAATGTCATCCTTTAAACTATCTACATCCCTCAACTCCACTGAGACCTGTTCTAGGTCTCATCAATAGGTCAGTAGCCAGAGACAGAGACCGTCATGGGACTGTAGTTTGCTGCCAGAATATTTGGCAGCAGATATCAGCTGTAGCTGTGGAAAGTATTTCTCTATACCCTACAAGCAAATCCCTCTGTTGTAATAGCCAATACCCCTCTTGAGGAAAAATGGACCTCAGAGAATAAGCTTCTCCCTTTCTAAGAATTTATTTCAGGGGGGAAATTATATCACTACAGAAGACCACCACCAAAAATATCCCTGTATCTATTCTCTGCATGATTAAAGAATCTTCTTCTTTCCATATCTTTGCTGTGCCTTTTTTTCTGAACACTGAACTAAGTTTTCAACAGGTTCATTTTCCAGTGAGGAATCTGAATGATTTCTAATTGGGGTGAGTTCAAAGATTCAGCGAGGGAATAATCTATACCCCAAGACATGTAAAATAATGCAAGAGGCCAACTTATCCCTCAGGCAGGACACTGCTGGGAGTGCAAGGAACATGAATGGGTTGAAGAGCTAATCTCCGAGTGCTTCCATGGCTGCTGTTGCTAAGGAGATTGCTTCTTTTGCATCTGCATGATGAGGACTCCCAAACCATTAAGTTCTGTAGAAATTAGGCTCCCAGATACAAAGTCATGAGGAGAGACAAAGACAGAACCAGAATGTTAAAAGGGAAAATACCTTTACAGACTCCAACAGGCAAACAAACCCAAAGCTCTTTTCACATGATTTTGATTAAGCAGGAGTTTCTACACTGGGTCTGTTGTTGTGATGGAGTCTCTGCAGCAAATATATGGGTCAGTAACTGAGCATCTCTGCATCCAAGTGGGCTTCCTGCCTTTTCTACTCTTCCCAGCAAGACATTTTAACCCTGACCTACTTGGGGGTCTAAAGAGGACAAAAGGTATCTACACATTTACCCTCCATTCCAGAACCTTATACACAACAGTAGAAAGATCCACATTGTGTGCAACAGGGTCAAGGCTCTTCTCCTTCATTACCTGTAATGCAAATGTGATTACACATGGGTATAGGTGTGGGACTGACTATACCAGCTCAATATTCAGTAGAGATGTAGAACAGGTATGGCTGTGCTGCCTGTAGGAGATGAAGCAACGTGAATGCAGAGAAGTTACTTTGGAATTAAAACCTGAAATTGCATCTCAAGGGGACTCCATACCTCAGAGAACTCATCTCTGCAAGGGGTCTTTCCAAAAGGGTCCTGTCCTTCAGGTCCATCAGTCTGTCTTTTCCTATTCTACTGCTGTTATCAGCCTTTAGACCAGCTCAAAAGTCTTCAAGAAACAGCAGCTATCAATGTTAACAGCGCATTCCCCACGTTTTTTCCACTTATCCGGACATGCTGAGCATTTTAAAACGTCTCTAATAAGTGAATCCAAAGCTGCCCTTGGAAGAGAGCATTTTGAACTCTCTAATGTACGTATTTATCTTTGCTTTGGGCTTGGATTTTTCCAAGGAAAAACAATGCATTGTTCTGCAGCTCCTGCCTGCCTGGGTTTCCAGTTTCAGTCAAACATCCATTCTATCACCTCTAATTCTCAGCCATAGTGGTCTTATTTACATTTTGCCCTTTTTCTCTAATGACACAGTAAAAGCATTTTCTCATTATTTCCCTGACTCTCCCCCTTATCATTAATGCTGTCATGACGACTCAATTGTAGACAGGAATTTTTGGCTTGGAACCCCAGGTTCTCCACCCGACTCTGAACCACTTTGCTGCCTGTTTACTCTGATGTGAGATGCTGCTTTGTTAACCTGTTAGTCACACACCTTTCCCAGTGCTGATCCGCTGGGATGGTTTCCAATCTGGGAAAATGATGCTGAGAAGACTCCAAGCACGTTGACTGCTTATGAACTATTCACAGCGATGCTGAGAAAGTTGTGCTCAAATCACAGTGCCCAGGCTGGCAATCTGGTGTCTCCTTCAGCTCTTATCCTCAACCTGTTCTTTTCTAAGTCAGGTGCTCTGGGATGGAAAAATACAGTAAAAGTGACTTGTTTATCCTCAGTAGTCTTAGCACAAGGCTGAAAACAACCTGTTTCATTTCCAAATAAGCCCCAAATAGAAATCAAACAGGGCTGGAAGGATGGGTTAGGACATTCCATTTGCTGGCTATGCTGATAATTTGCCTTGGCTGAATTTGCTTTGGTTGCCTGTGGTTAATCAGAACATGTGCCTCTGAATTCATAGAATTAGTAATAGCACACCTTCACCCAATGCAGGGCACCAAAGTGTTTTTATCTCCTTAGATAAAAAAATCAGCTGCAACATAAATGGGTTGTAGGTACCAGACAACAACTCCCTGGAGCTGACAGCCTTAATATACAGACTGCAAGCCTCTGGTGAAAGGGGGAATCTTCATAGGTGGATTATAGAGCAGAGATTGCAACAGTCCCAGCTCTGAAAGGAGTGAGATGGGCAGGCTACTGGATGCTGCACAGCTCTGCAAAGCTCAGAAGCTCCTGGTGGTTTGCTTCCTTCCAAAGCTGGGTATTTAAGTTATTCAGCAACACCATGCCAATGCAGCTCTGTTGTTAGTACGGATACATAAAGACCAGTGTGCTTGCATTGCAGCTTTATTTGAACAGCACTTGAGCTGCGGCATGTAATCATTGGTTTCTCCTCCCTCCACCCACATGGGGGTAATAAAAAGAATGTAAAAAGAGTAAAAAAAAATGTAAAAAGAGGCTGCAATTTGTCTAGAAGTGAATCAACTGATGTAAATTAGACATCCTGGTTTCTTTCTCGGGACAACAGAGAGAGAAAGGCATCTCCCAAGGACTTTCTGTCCCACCTCACAATGCTGCCTAAGAATGCAGTAAGTTTCACAAGGTATCAAGTTCTCAGCTTTTCAGCAGCTAAACCCAGAGGAGAAGAAATCCTATTCCTAGAACTGGTTCTTGGTGAAACAAACCCCTCTCTCTTCTTATCCAACCTACCTTAGTCTAGGCAGACTGTTAGCTTATACATATATATAGATATAGATACAGATATAGATACAGGTATGAGATATATATAGATATGTGAGCTCATCTATATATGTGTGAATATAATATATATACACAGCATTTTGCATTTTACAGCTTTCCTGAAACAAAATATACACTATTCTATGTTCTTTCAATGGATACATGGACAAATTAGAAGAGGTTGAGGTTAGGTCAATTGGTGGCATGTGGGCACCCCAAAATAGGAGAGAGTCAGTGATGTCACTCTACAAATACCTAATCTCCAGTCCTGTCTACGTGGGACTGTGAAATGCAAAGTGACTGCAAACATCTCCCTGTCTGTAAGATTGCTTCTCCAGTGTGAATAGATGTGTTCCTTGCCAGACAAAACCAATATGGTTGAGGCTGCAATATGGCAAACACCTAGTGTGGCGGGGACTGAGAATTACCTAGGGTAGCCTAAAACTCTCCTCCATATCCCTTTGAAACAGACCATCCCAACTCTCCTGCTTGGAGTCTTACAGCCCACTAATAACATCTTTGAGTGGCATCTCAGACTGTAGGCTTCCCCTTACGTCTCTGAGGCATTCTTCACTTCAGGGGGGCTTTTATTTGTCTGTTCCTTTGAAGCTCACCGTCTGCTGCCTGTTCCCATCTCACTCTGCTCTCTCTGCCTGGCATATGTGAAGCCTGAACACTTTCTCTCCCTGCCTGCTTACTGCAGATTGAAAAGAAATCAAGCCAGGCAATAGTTATGATTAGCAGCCTCATGCAAAGACAGAGCACTAGTCTGCAATTTGTTGCCCAGCTTGCCTGTACCAACACCATGACTAAACCCTGCCCGTACAGTTCTCTTATTTTGTGTGTACATGTTGCCTTTTAATGCTTTTCTTTCTTAGACTGCTCCAGCAGTCTATTGTTATATTCCGAAACTCTTCCCTCCTTCCCCCTGGGACAGATGGAGATTAACAAAGCAATAAAGGGGAATACAGGCAACATTAGTTCGGCTCCGTTAATGAAAAAGCATCTCTGCATTTAATTGGATACGTCCACACAGAAGAGGGCTGGCAGGAGAGGAAGAGGGAAAAGAGACTAGGATGAGAGAAAGGAGGTCTTACCCCAGTCCTGGAAACTCTAACTGCTGTTTCTGTTCCTTTCAGAGCTGTTCACCAAAATGGATAGAGGCCAAAACCAAGCAGGGAGAGCCCAAAGGATGGATGCGCTTAAGCTGGGCATCTCCTAGCATAAAGCCTCAGAGCAGCAACAACAGATGATAAACGATGTCATCTGACAGCCTTGGATGTCTCCAGGCCTAGGTCCAGACCCAGCATTCCTTGTTTGTCTCCCAGTTTCGTCTTGCTCTCAGCTGGGCAAGAGGAAGAGCAGCGTAGGAGCAGATGGAGGTGCAGAGGGAACAGGCAAATCTTCCCTGAGCATGAGAACACATATGGGCCAGTGCAGCAGGAGCTGAATGGAGCGCCTGAAGGGTTTGCCTCTTTTGCTAGCTCTGCTGCCACTCTGCTCCAAAACCTTGGGCAAAATACTTCATTCCTCAGGTCTTCATTTACTCCCTGCATCTTTTCTACTCCGATGGCTCTCTAGGGCAAAGAGGGCTTTTTCATTGCGCATCATCTGAACCAACAGAGCCTTCATTTTGTGGTGGTCTGTGGGATGGTCTAGCAACACCACCAGCATCAATGCTATTACTGTAACTTGAAAGACCAGCACATACAGCAGAGATGCTTAAATATTGCAGTAACGAAAGCTAAAGAAATTCTGTGGCTGTAAAAAGCAACAAAAAGAAGTAGTTTTGCTGTCATTGCCTTGATCCAGAACCATTTAACTTCACACCCAGTGTTGGCATTTTTTAGTGCAGCCTTATCCACCAGTGTCTTGGTGAAAGGAGTAACTGCTAGCTGAGGGTCATAAGGGAAAGCATTAGGTTCTTGACTGAACATGTATTAGCTCTGGTGCTTCTCACCAACAAAACATGTTGATATGAAAAAGCAAAAAGGAATAAAATCCCCACCAACCAACAAAAGTAGACTTGACTTCATTAGAGGTGTGTACAGGAAGTATCTGGAAGCAATAAAACGACTTTCCAGTGAGTAGACAGCCTGTGAGGTAGCAAAAACCCAACAGAGCTCAGTATGCAACACTTAAAGAGCTCACATTGGTTTTAAAATCATTTTGGTGGAGAGGAGAAGAAAGTTACGACAAAGTTCCTATCTCATCTCCCTTTCCTACTCGTTCTCTCTGGAGACAAATAAAATAGCAATACAAATGCCTGCCACAGCCTAACTGTGCCTGATTCTGACTGCAGAGCTGGATTCATTCAGAAGGCAATTTTTATTCATCTATCTATATCTGTATGATCTCTATCGCTATCTCTGTCTCTTCTTGTTCAGCCAAGGTAGCCAGGCTCAGCTGGATATTAGTATGCTTAATATAGCACCAAAGGGACCCTGTTTTGCAAAAGGTATTTCAATCTAATGGGTGGGGAAAAGGAAGAGCATGGGAGCCAGGAGGAGCAAATTCATCTGTTGTTAGCCAGAATATTATCTTTGGGTGAATCCTAATCAAAATTGAATCTAGTTGTTGCTTTCTGAGTTTTCCCCCCAGTTTTACACAGTATTATACATACGTTCTCTTTCAGCTCCCTTAAGGAAAGTCATTGGTAGTGCATAGTGAAAGGCACATAACCTTGAACCAGAATGTTTTGAAAACAATTGATATCCATACTTATGAAAAGGTTTCTAATTTCTGTAAATTATAGGAAAATGTGCCTAAAGGTAAGGTTTGTATTTGAAAGTAAAGAAGAAAAGTGAGAATCTGGCCCTATAATGATTTTTCTTGAGGAGGAAGGACAGTCAACATAAAAGTGCACTAATGAGATAAATAGAAAAAGAGAAAGGAATAGTACAGTCTGTTCCAGGCTGGATACAAACACTCTTAAGGAAAGAAAAATACGTGTTGTGCTAATAATTTGGATGTCAGTACCCAACACACACTTCCAGCTGGCATCTTATGCATATGGACAAAGAGGGACTGTTTGGTAGAAGTGAAGGCAGTAAAGCAAATTATTATTATTGTAACCTTTTCAAATTTGACAGATCTCAGAGGAAAAATTAATCAAACAATGTGCACTCCGTTTCCAACCTGAACTTTAGATTTTCCTACCTAAAAAATGCTTCGATAATTTTTCTCTGACACGTCATGCTCCATGATTTTATTCCTATTTTAACTAGTGAGCTTTCTGGAAAGTCAACTATAGAACTGGAGTTGATTTTATATTAGGTGATGGCATGCCATTGTCACTAGCTTTTCACTCCAAACTGAGGAGTGAAGGTGAGCTCAGCTGGCAGTTACACAGAAAAGTCCCTGATCCACAGCTTTCCTTGCAGAAAGCAATCAGTGCTCACTCTAGGGAGTCAATTCAGCTGCCACCCACAACCTTCTTGACAGGTAAATGCAGGACAACACAATATCCTTGGTATTCTAAACGGTATCCGACATCTGAATCAACTGTTTACTCTCTACTGACTGTAACAAAACAGTTATGAATATATAAAGCCTAAGCTCACCTCAGCTGTAACGTTCAGTAAAGGTAAATTCATCCTCCTTAGTGATGAATCAGGGTGTTGGTGTAATGTGGATTTGACTTCCATTTTCTGAACAAAAAAGGTGGATTTGACTCATCTGCATTAGCAGAGGTCTTGGCAAAGACCAGGGTCATTTTGAAGTGATTCAATTAAAAGGCATCATATATGAACTGTTTTTATCCAGGCCAAGGAAAGTGCAAAGCTAGAAAAGACTTGCTGACTTCAGAACAGACTCTCCTAACTTTTTCAATTTTGGGCCTGACCTACTTCATGATACAGGTTATTAAATTCTCCCAACAATTCCTATATCTTCCCAACAGAGAGTGCTTCTGTAATAATTACCTTATGGAATGCTCCCAGCCTTTTCAGGAAGATCTACCTGATAGAAAAGATGTTCTATTGCCACGGTTGTTTATCCTAATAAGCTATGTTTGTACTGTATTGTTGGTCTGCATCTGTGCTTGGCTTCCAAGCCCTGTCTCTGGATCCTACTTTATGCAATAAATGAAAGACCCCTCGCTCCACTGAGCTGTACTAGGACCTGTCTTAAGTCCAGTTTAGCATTAAATTCCTGACCATTTCCCCATCTCCCAACACTTCCTAAGGCAAGTTAGAGTAAAAAGTTACTGGGAACACCTACTAATTACATATCATTGAAACTATATAGCAGGAGTTGTAGTCGGTTAGAGGGGCCTTCAGTTTGTGCATCCTGTTTCTAATGGGGTAAGGCAGGTGAGTGAAAAGGGATGTCACTCCCCAGCTGTATCCCTCCCACAGTAAATGGGATTTGAAGGAGGCTGTCCTGGATTCTCCACAGACCAAGCACTGCACGGCTCGACACTTCCTGAACTTTGCTTTTTAATTGCATTATGTGATCACTGTCGGCTCTGGGTAGTCCATATGTGCTCAGCTGAAACATAACTCATCCCCAGAGCTGCTCACCTCCATAATAGCCCTGCCACCTCTCATTTGCACCTTCCCAAAGGTAATCCAAGCAGACACTGCCATCCTGATGCAGCCCAACATGGGTCATTTCCATGAAACAGCAGAATTCATTATAAATGAGCTCCGGAGAAACCCACAGCAGGCAGAAGATAGAGAAGTAAATGGGGAGAGACTGTAGAGCACACCTCATGCATCTATAATACAATTGCTTGCCAAAGGGAATGACAGCTTTGATGTGGTATTTTTCCAACCTTGGTACAGTAAATTGCAGACTCAAACCACAGCACAGAACCTTCCATAGGCTCTGAAATGAAGATGAAAGCAAATAACAGCTCAGACATGGGTTTGCAAAGAGGTAGGACTCAGAAGATGAGATGGCACATGCTTTGAAATTCCTCTAAGCTTGGTAGTCCTGAGATAAACATTGGACTTGATGATCTTAAAGGTCTTTTCCAACCTATTTGATTCTATGATTCTAGACTGAAAGCATCTTTTTACACAGCATTATATATACGTTCTCTTTCAGCTCCTTTAAGGAAAGGCATCCACAGTTCATAGTGAAAGGCAAGGAAAAGACAGTGAGCCCATACCTGCTTGTGAAGGTACTTGAAGGTACTTTTCTTTCCAGTTACAGCCAAGTCTCAGTGCAAATTGACTGTGATGCTACTAAGAATTGAAAGGGAAGATAAAATGATATATGTATGTAATCTAAGAGGTGCTATGGATAATTCCTTATTCTTTAAACTTACATATTGGAGAGTTTGAAGGAAACCTTTCCTGCTCTGGAGAGACAAGGGTACAAAACTAACCAGGCTAATCAGGTCAACCCAATAAAGACATGCAAAATGTTAACATTCTTCCTCTCTACTTCATTAGGCTCACATCATATCCCAGGGTCCTCAGACAAAGACTTATCCTCAAGTGAGATTCCCTGGTGCTATTGTTGATACTTTTGTGATTGTTTGGCTATGTAATTGGGCTCTGGGCTGCAATGATGTGAGAAGTAGAGAGTATGAAGCCTTTCTTTAGCATGCAGCTGGGGTAGTGGATTTCTCCTTAGGCAGCAAGTGAGTGTCTGGGGATATTTTAAAGTGTTTGTGTGGCCTGAAAAGACACCCATTTACCAAAGGGCTCTGAAAGGGACATGTCAGGAAGGAGCTTCCCAAGCAATTAACATAGCTGTTTCTCATTAAAATGTGCCACTGGAATGCAATAAAAGGGCACCTCAGCTCTACCAGGAAGGCAAGGGGATTGCCCAGTTATTAGCAGCACTTATTGTCCACACCAAGCTCTTGCTCAAGGCATCCTCAAGCATTTTGCAGCTCTCTCCCAGATATCCTGCCCAAGCCCAGTAACTTTTATTCCTGACTTTCCCATTGGGAAGCCAGTGCTCAGAGCTCTTTTTCTTTGCCTTCAAGGACACTGTTCCTAAGTTCTTGTCCTCTTATACACTACCCTGCTTTCTTTCAGAACATCAAACTGCATTGTTGACCTACCAGCAAGTAGCAGCTTTTTAGATACCTGAGCTTTTAGACACCCATATTTGCACCCTTTGCTTTTTCTAGTGCTGACCAGATAGATGGGCTATATGAAATAGCCACTTCTGCTTGATTTATTCAAGTAGACAGAGCCATAATCTTGTAAGTCTGCACCAAGTGCCTACCCCAGAGGAACAGAGTATAATTATTTCACATTTGCAGACTGCTTTGAGTAGCCTGAATAGAAAATATTTCCCAAGGAGAAGAAAAGCAGCTTTGGATGAATTTAACACTTTGGGAATAGGCAGCTAAACAATCATCTGCCACTTACTCACTGTGTGGCCTATAGCAAATGCTGTCACATCCTAATTCATCCCCTCTGAAAGGAGAGGAACGTGACTCAGCTCTCATACTTATAAAGAGATGCACTGTGGACCTCTATTCCTTAGCTAGCCCCCTTACTAGAAGGAGAAACCCAGGCATTTTAAAACATGATTCATCTTTTAGCTGAGTACTTTAGCCGGAGAGGAATTACCCTCTGGAAGTGCCTGTTGATTGTAAAGGGAGTTCAGGGTGACTGTCACAGATGGCTCCATTTGCCTGACAAATCTCCCTTAAACTGCCTCATTACACGTATAGGAAGAACCCAGCACAACAGGGCCCCAGTCAGAGCTAAATGTTGCTGTAATATCTGTAATAATAAAGAGGAGCTGCTGCTGGGTGCAAGCTGGGTATTTGGCTTCCCTGTGCAGTAGACTGATACCTCAGTGTTGTGGCTGGTGCAGTGTGATCTGCACACAAAGACAGGCATTGCTTAGAGCCTGCATTGAACAACTTCATTAGGGCTTTGCAGGACTTCTACAGGGCAGGTGGACACCTTCTCTCTCCAAAGGTTTTTGTCCGTAACAGACAACATGTTTCTGGACACAAGGATCTTATCCATGGTAGTAGATAGGATGCACTACTCACTGCTGCCGAGAAGCCAAGTTTGTTGGAAGTAGGAGATGCTTTTCTCCTTGATTTTGAATGATGCTTTCTCCCTGGCACTGTTCAAGGCCAGGTTGGATGGGGCTTTAAGCAACCTGGTCTAGTGGAAGATGTCCCTATTCATGGCAGGGGGATTGGAAGTAGATGATCTTTAAGGTCCCTTCCAACACAAACCATTCCATGATTCTATGATTAAAGGACTTCTTAATGGCTATACTCTGTTTGCATTGCCTCAATTGGGTGCATCTATCTGTGGGACCTCATGGGTGTAAAGATCAGCCCTGAGCAAGCATTTGTGCCTAGGCTGTTCCAACAACAGGTATTGCCAGCTACCACCATGTGAGCACAACTACTCCTCCACAGGAGGTGAAAACATAGTTGTTTGTCAGCTCCTTCCTTCCCATGTGAACTTTCTCCATGAACTGAGCCCAACCAGTCTCTTCTGTTTGCTTATGCCTTTGAAAGTCCTCCCTGAGCTACTGTTTATATACAAGCAACTGGGTTGTTTGACTGCAGCACGGCCATTGTGTCTCTGTTCTGGGATTCACTCCATTGCTTGGATGAAACCATTCTTCTACTCCGTTGTTCTCTGTGCCAAGTTATCCCTCTTTAGCTCTCCCTTTACACCCCCATCATGGTTCTTTCACCTGAGCTCAGACCCACACACTTGGGCTGGTGCATGTGTGGTCTGGACTTTATTGAATGAATCTCTCTGAACCTCTTATCACCACTCTCAACACACTGCTTATGAATATGCATATGCTCAGTGACTGCTCACGAACTGTAAAGCAAGACTACAGTGCCAGCCAGCAGCCGGTGCCGAGCCGCATTCCATCCTTCATCTATAAATACACCCAGAGATGGGCTGTATCGGGACAACCCTCACTCACATATTGGGACATGTCTGATTTTCCAGTCTTAAAGAGGGATTTCACTTCTCATCACCAGCAACATTTCAGTCTTTATATCCCTCCCTTTACAAAAGCAGTGAATAAGAAGGTGCCTGTTGCATCCTCTGCATCACAGCAATAATAGCCCAAAATGTAAAGAGTGCAGCAACGGATGGGTAGCTGTCTGCAAAGAAATGAAGTTAAATGAAATGATAAGCATTGGGCTACAGCACTGCCAGGCTTTGTCAGTCATCAGTGAGTCTGCTCTCCCCCTACACTCACAAATGATAAGGTCTGAAAATAAATTAAATTAAAACAATATTGACTCTAACTTTCATTTGTTCATTTTACAATCATCCTCCTGTCAGGCAGTTATAGAGAGCCTTCTCTTCTCCAGACTAAACCCTTCCAGTTCCCCCAGCCATTCCTCATGAGACATTTGCTCCAGACCCTTCGTCAGCTTCATTGCCCTTCTCTGGCCCCACTTCAGCATCTCTGTATCTCTCTTGTAGTGAGAAGCCCATCTAAAAACCTCCTCTATTTTCAGTAAATGGAGTGATGAACAGATGACTGCTGATGAGAAACTTAACATGAGCTGACTTCAGTGTGCACTCGGAGCCTAGAAAGGCAGCTGTATCCTGGTCTGCATTAAAACGAGCGTGACCAGCAGGTCGAAGGAGGTGATCCTGTCTCTCTGCTCTCGTGAGACCTCACTTGGAGCATTGTGTGCAGTTCTGGTGTCCTCAACATAAAAAGGACATGGAACTGTTGGAACAAGTGCAGAGGAGGCCACGAGGATGCTCAGGGGCTGGAGCACCTCCTGTATGGAGACAGGCTGAGAAAGTTGGGGCTGTTGAGCCTGGAGAAGAGAAGCTGCGTGGAGACCTCAGAGCAGCTTCCAGTGTCTGAAGGGGGCCTACAAGGATGCTGGGGAGGGACTCTTCATCAGGGACTGTAGTGACAGGACAAGGGGTAACGGGTTCAAACTTAAACAGGGGAAGTTTAGATTGGATCTAAGGAAGAAATTCTTTACTGAGAGGGTGGTGAGGCACTGGAATGGGTTGCCCAAGGAAGTTGTGAATGCTCCATCCTTGGCGGTGTTCAAGGTCAGGTTGGATGGAGCCTTGAGTGGCATGGTTTAGTGTGAGGTGTCCCTGCCCATGGCAGTGGGTTTCGAACTTGATGATCTTAAGGTCCTTTCCAGCCCTAACTATTCTATGATTCTGTGATTTAGGTGTTTCACTGTCAACCTAATCAGACAATCTCCTCAAACACCTTCCTGTGAAAAAAATAATGTGAGATTTATTTTGGCTTCAAGAAACCTTTCGGTTCAAGAAACCTTTCAGAGAAACACAGTTCTGACAGCTGAAAAAACTGATCAGGAGAGCACTGGCAAAAGTGAATCTTCTTTTCTGCACCATAAAATCAGTGGGGAACAGTAAGGATCAAACTCAAATAGTTTGCCATGGGATGCTTGCCTGTACCGACTGAAGGGATTCAAGGTCTAACCTCTCTCTTTGGCAGATTCATTCTTCCATCTCAAACTTTACACACAGTAGTAGGCTCTTGCACATCTATAAGCCATTTGCAGTAAGTGACCAGAGTACGGTTTTAAATATAAAGTGCATTAAATTCTGGTGGGGAACATGAGATCAACATATATGGATAGCAAAGCTGTGTATCTTGAAGCAGATGGATAGAAAAGCCAAGGTCAGACCTAATCTTGTTGCACTGCTTTAGCTTGGTGCCCATTTCAGGTCTGACTATAGACAATTATATGATACCATTAACCCACAAGTGATTTACATCCCTTTACAAATGACTGATCCAAAACCTTTGGCAATAAATGGGAGCTGGAAATGACTCTCAGTAATGAGTGAGGAGGTAATTTCATGCCTAGTTTGACAGCAGGTCATCAGGTGCTCCATGGTTGGTTGCTTTGCCATGGTCGGTTGCTTTGCTGTGGTCTAACAGCTCAGATTTGGCTGAGCCCAGGTACCCAACTCTGTTTGTGCTCTGAGTCAGACTTAGGTGTGGTTTTACTATATAATAGCTTAAATCATCATCAAGGTGCTGAAGTTGAGGTGAACTTTACAAAATCACTCTGCTAATAGATGACAACTCAGTAATAGCACTGGATGATGCACCCCTAATACTGATTTTAATGGCTGAGAGGCAAAGGATGTTATGCATTTGTCAGGATTACCCCATTCCAAAGGGTTAAGTCCTCCAGTCCAATAAGGTGCTTTTTGAGTTAAGGACTAAGGTGTGCTGTGGTAACAGGTGGTTAAAAATACTCCTGGCTCCCAATATCCTGTGGAGAGGTGCTTTTCTCTACAAGGAATTGCTCTTCTAGGGCTAATTGCAAGTAGTTAGATTGATTTTTCTCTTTGTCAAACTTCTTTTAAGTTAACTGCAGGGATCAGACCAGGTCTTGTAAAGTTTGTATGAACTGAGGTTCAGCTGGTTGTTGTTGTTCCCCAGCCTCTACTGGCAGCCAAGCTGGCACCTAGCACAGCAGACAATTGATTTACCCTTTCTGAGCCATAGTTTAGCATCCTTTTGCAGTGCACTTATTTGGTCTGTTAGACTTACTGATATGCCAATAATACGCCAATGTTTCTTGGCCCATTCTATCCCTGGCAGACAGGGGCGAGCCTTGTGTTTCTCTAAAAGACCATACAACACATCTCTGTCCTGAGAGGCAGCTTCACTGCTATTCGTCTTTGAATGGGACAATCAGGGAAGCGGCACATTTTGTTTCAACAAAATCCACTCTTTATGTCCCTGAGAGGTACACACGTAATACCTCACACTTTACATGACATTACGGTACTTTTCACTGCAAGGGATCCTGTCCTTGACACCAGTTTAAGGTCAGGGTCTTACTGGAGAGAAACCCGAGTGTCAGACCGTGTTTCCATAGTGATCCCAAGAGTGAAATTAAGAGGCGAATGAGGTCGAAGTACCGTAATGGATCAGTTGGTTTATTACAAAAAGACACTGATTGTAAAAAGGGGAAAATATTATAAAACAGTGGATATTATCGTAAAAAAGGAGATAATGATAGAACAGATTGGAAAAAGAATAGAAATGAAGCAAGAATTTGGGGTGCAGAGACAGAGATAGCCACCACCATTGATCCAGCAGTGTCTCTGGAGTCCATTGCTTTGTTGGATGTGATGGGAGGCCTCCAGGATCAGTAGTTGGTATCGGAGCAAAGTGTTCCCAAGAATCCATAGTAGTCATCGGAGGTGGGTGTCCTTGTGGAGGGTGTCCTCATGGAGGTGTCCTGCTGGAGTTGTCCTCATGGCGATGTCTCTCTTGGTGATCACCTTTTCCCCCTTTTATAATGAGTTGAGGGGAGTACCTCTGTTCTTAATGTCACATATTACATGTTCCTGGTGGACCAGTTTCCCTGGTCTTGCAGCCAGGTCTTCAACTGCACATGTCAATGTGCACATGCAATTCTTGGGATAATGGGCAGCAATGCCTCACACCAGTCCTGGAGGTAATGGATAGAAGAGTCTTATCTCAGCTTCTCCCACCCATCTCTTGAGACAATGATAGCAGTAGTCCCATTTCAGCTCCTCACTCCCAGTCTTTGAGAGGATGGACTGATGATAACTGGATCAGTTATTATACATCATCACTGATGATAACATCCTCAGGACTGAGGATGGAGTCTGATTTCAGATCAGTCTTTCACGGCATTAATCCAGGGTGTTTCTCTTGGTGTCCTTTTATAGATCCTTTCTCATGAAATTCACCTTCAAGAATGCATTTCTGATATCATCAGGTCAGTCTGGTACAGAGCTATTTAATTTTGCATTTCCTATTAAACAGAGACAAGACTTCCAGACAATGCTGTTTGTTATCATTTCAGTGCTTCAGAATCCCCCTTGATCTCCTTGTCTTTTGCACCCAAAGATCTGATCTATGTTTCATCTAATGTTTAATAAAGATTCACCCAGCTTCATATGAAGGTCTAGCAGATGAAGGTCTACTTGGTCTGACCAAACATCCCAGCTTTGCCTCAATGTGCTTTGCTGTTCATCTATCCCTGACCACCCTGACAGTTACATTTACACTCTGTGCTGCAGTCCTATATCTGAGGTCAGTATTTCATCCCTTCACCTTAGAGCTTGTCTGGGTGATCCATTGTCCTTTTCAACCTCCCAGAGGTTTCAGGTTGTTTGGTGTTCATTTTATCTTACTTTCATGTTAGCAGCTGAGTCTTGCCAGTCAGGTCTTCATCCAGTTCTTGATCAAAGTGCTCTGTAGTGGTATTTCACTGTGTGAATGGGAACAGAAGTGTAGGAGAATATGAACAAATTTCCCTCTGTCTTTTTCTAGGAGGAAGCTAGAGATCAATACATCATTTAGCACCATTTTGGTATTCTACGTAGACTGGCACAGTGTGATGCTGAGTACTTGCAAATCTGTATTTTCCTGGGACTGGACAACAAAAACACTTCTAGAGCTAAAAATCCACATCTTATTTCTATCCTGAGCAACAAAACCCCATAGTGATTCACTTCTTAAAGGCTAATATCTTCTGGGTAGGAGTTGTAATGGTCATGAGCAGACTGCACTGAGTTCACCTACAAGTAATGCATCATTCACTGTGTAAGGATCTGTGCCTCTCGGTTCCTGAAGAGTCGTCACAGAGCCACAGAAAGCCCAGTGCTGCAAACGAAAAGCACTTTTTCTGCATATTCTTATGCACTGAAAGCCTTTCCTGAAGAAACCCGCTCCTCAGCTCATAACGTTCACCTCCACAGGGCAGATGCCTGTTGCTAACACAAGGAGCCAATGCACAGGGTGAATCAGCTCCTCCAGGTACCACCAGTGCAAGTCATCCCGGATGCTATCCCATGTGCAGATTTTTGCTCTGTCTCCAGCCTGGAGGAGTATGAGTTGGAGTAAGGTTTATCATCATGTCTTCTTCACCTCCATCACTCATTGGAGGTACTTGGTGGGGCTATATGGAGATCTGGACCTTTGTTCCTGAGGGACGTCTTTCCTGGAACAAATCAGACAGGTAACAATGGCAGTTTTGTCAGCTCCCACGCACTGAATCTTACACCATCTTTAAAAGGTTTACATAGAAGTTATAGATGTAAGGTAACACCGTCAGGGCAGTGGGAACTTTGCTGCTCTTTCTGGGGTCACCATGCTTGAAACAGGAGTAGGGATAGATGCTTCCCTCTTCCAGTTCCCTCCTGCTTCCTCACCCCTTTGCTTTTCAAAAGGGACATAGAATCATAGAATCACAGAATAGTTAGGGTTGGAAAGGACCTTGAGATCATCCAGTTCCAACCCCATGCCATGGGCAGGGACACCCCACACAAAACCATGGCACCCAAGGCCTCATCCAACCTGGCCTTAAACACCACCAGGGATGGAGCATTCACAACCTCCCTGGGCAACCCATTCCAGTGCCTCACCACCCTCTCAGTAAAGAATTTCTTCCTTAAATCCAATCTAAACTTCCCCTGTTTCAGTTTGAACCTGTTACCCCTTGTCCTATCACTGCAGTTCCTGATGAAGAGTCCCTCCTCAGCATCATTGTAGGCCCCCTTCAGGTACTGGAAGCTGCTCTGAGGTCTCCACGCAGCCTTCTCTTCTCCAGGCTCAACAGCCCCAACTTTCTCAGCCTGTCTCCATACGGGAGGTGCTCCAGTCCCTGATCATCCTCGTGGCCTCCTCTGGACTTGTTCCAACAGTTCCATGTCCTTTTTATGTTGAGGACACCAGAACTGCACACAATGCTCCAAGTGAGGTCTCCCGAGAGCAGAGTAGAGGGGCAGGATCACCTCCTTCGACCGGCTGGTCACGCTCCTCTTGATGCAGCCCAGGATACGGTTGCTTTCTGGGCTGCGAGCGCACACTGCAGCCGGCTCATGTTCATTTTCTCATCAACCAACACCCCCAAGTCCTTCTCCTTGGGCTGCTCTGAATCTCTTCTCTGCCCAACCTGTAGCTGTGCCTGGGATTGCTCTGACCCAGGTGTAGGACCTTGCACTTGGCATGGTTAAACTTCATAAGGTTGGCATCATGATCCCTGCTGGCTCCCTGGCTGTGCTGCTAACATCACCCTCTCCTTCTTGATGCAAGCTCCGTTTGTCGTTCATCTGCAGCTACAGTCCTCATCCACCCTCTCAGCCTCTGACCCTCATTAGCCCAAGCATGCACATCAGCACATTTCTTTGGGCTTCATCTTTTCTCCCAGCCTGCATCTTCAAAATAGAAGAGATAGTGAAGAAAAAAAGGCTTTTCAAATGAGGATTGCTCAGTATGTGGGCTGAGGTCTGTTACTTTAAGCATCCAACATTAGTTTACTGCTTAATGAGGTGCCTAATGAAGAGTAGGTTCGGTTTTAACTGTTTGAGTCTCTTTGATTTTCATTCTGGAACTTAAATGCAGCAATGGATATATGAAATGCAGTGGGTAAGGGCATTTTTCTTTATTCTAAGGAGAATTAGTGTTAAAATAAGTAAAACAGATTCCTTCTCTCATCCTTGCAGAGAAACAAACTCTCTTGTCCTATGTTGGGTCCTCATGACATATTGAAATGCTGTCTCTTAGTGCATCCTTCTCACCAGTGATGATGGAAAGACCATGGATGATTTCTGTAGATGAAACTGAATTTGTAGGTTAAGGAAATGATTTATGATAGTTAATAGAAAACTACATTCACTGGATGCCACAGATACAAATGTTTAGCTGTGGGCTATCATTAGAATAAAAAACCCTATGAGACTGCATAGATATTCCTGTTGGTAACACTACATGTATAAATAGGCAATACCATCATACGCAAGAAGTGTATTTTCTAGGCTTTCACATCCTAAAACTATCTATCTGTAGCTCCTAAGAAAACTTTCTCCAGCAGGATTTTGGCTCAGGACAACATTTCATGCTCCAGCGTACATGTTGCAGCCTCTGAAGAAGGCAGATCACAGCTCCAGGCTATCATAGCAGCTCTTTTGGTCCTGTATTCTTGACTTTCCCAAGGACAATAACATGAGTCCTTGGCCAGGTCTTCTTGTTTTAGACCCAGGCAAATGCTCTCCCTTCCCCTTCACCAACAAAGGATGCAGCTTGTGAAGCATCTCCCAGCTCTGGCTTGTTCCCCTAGTATTTACAGCCCCTTCCTGTCTCTACAGGAATCATAGAATCATAGAATGGTTTGGGTTGGAAAGGACCTTAAGATCATCCAGTTCCAACCCCCTGCCATGGGCAGGGACAATCCCACAAAGTATCTCTCCTTTCTGGTTATGAAAAAGCTGCTACTGGCTCTTTGCCCTTGAAAAACAATTCAAGCCCAGAGAGGTCCCTCGGAACCCAAAAGAAAGCATTGCTCTCAAATAAACATTTCTAAAGGCAAATTCGATTCCTCCAGGATCATTTCTATAGGAGGGGAGTTCAAACCGATAAACTTTAGTCTCAAATTGGAATGCTTTTTTCATTTATCTTAGTCACAAAAGACAAAACGAAAGGAAAATGTCACTTCTGAATGAAGGGCTTCTTTTTCCTCTTGTGGCATTAAAAAATGATTACCTGATTCAGCCTTATGCACACAGCAACCAAATCACCTCTGTAAAAACCCTTGCCTAATTACAAAGGGAGGTTTCAAAATGAGCTAGAGTTAGAGCCATGGGTTCATCTGGTTTGGGACAGAAAGACCCATGACCTGCTGTCAAGCAAGAAGTCTAGGGAAGAGGTCTTTGCCTCACTGCCCTGGGGTTTGTTGAGGTATCTGACTCATACCAGCCTGTTGGCATCTCTTCCCTTTCTCCTATATCCACATATTTGCAGTGGCCACAGCATAGCAACCTCGATATGGAAGAAGTTGACAAATAGGTGATCATTACCTGCAGGAATTAGTTGTTATTATGCTGTAAACAAGGAACCAGAAGGACTTGGGAGATGGCTCATACACATAGCAAAGGTGGTTAATGTGGGACCTTGGGCCTCAGGTGAGATGATTGTCCATGACCTCCCACACGAAGGCAGGCTGATAAAGTTGGGGCTGCTCAGCCTGGAGAAGAGAAGCTGTGTGGAGACCTCATAGCAGCCTTCCAGTGTCTGAAAGGGGCCTTTAAAGATGCTGGGGAGGGACTCTTCATCAGGGACTGTAGTGACAGGACAAGGGGTAATGGGTTAAAACTGACACAGGGGAAGTTTAGATTGGATCTAAGGCAAAAGTTCTTTACTGTGAGGGTGGTGAGGCACTGGAATGGGTTGCCCAGAGAAGTAGCAAATGCTCCATCTCTGGCAGTGTTCAAGGCCAGGTTGGACAGAGCCTTAGGTGGCATGGTTTAGTGTGAGGTGGGCATGGCAGTGGGTTGGAGCTGGATGATCTCAAGGTCCTTTCCAACCCTAACTATTCTATGATTCTATGACCTGAGATCTTCACAATGAAATACTGTATGCTGGCTCATTTCAGGTGTGTTAGAAAAGGAGTCAGTAATGGCTGATAAACCCGTTACATCAACAAACACCACCCTGAAAACATTCTGCGACTCCCACCAGCTTTTCTTAGTCTTCTAAGTATAGATTTAACAAAGGGCTATTGTTTGTTTGTCCAAAGCATGGAGGTATATGCATATACAGTAAAAACACAAAAAGGAAATATTTCTATAACATGTATTTAGGATCCATGGTGAGAAGGACATGGTACAAGGAGAAGTGTCTCAAAACCGTGCTACAGGAAGGAGCATCACTTGGGCAAGTAACACAGATTAACCCTTTGTATTGTTTCTCTATCCATTTTCAGATCATAATTTAGCTTTGTCTTGGGCTGGCTTCACAAAACAAAGCTTTCATTAAATTATATTGCCATTGACATGGATGCCATCTAACTGCCATCCCTTCGATATTCTAAGTGTGTGAAAAGAGATGGGACACAAACACTGTGCAAGTTCCCCCGGAACATGAACCCCAACTGCAGCAATGGAGGTGAGACATGAGGGAAAACACCTTGCAACAGTCAATCACTGCTTAGGTGGGGAAGGAGATGAGCTTCCAGGAGTGGAGAATTTCAGGAGAAGATTGGGCTTAAAGCTCCCATCTGAGTGGGAAGAGATGACCACCTCTGAAGTACAAGATTGACCCTTCAAGATTTGGTTTGGTATTGAAACAAAAGACAGGCTTTGCAATGAAATCAGGATTTGTCTTTTGAGAAACTGACTTAATTTACTGTTAAGCATATTAGGCTTAAGTATGGTGGTAATTTGTTTTTATTTACCTCCACCTACGTATTTGCTTCTTTGTGAGTATGGTGTGAATGTGCGTGGCAGGGTAAAAGGAAGAAGAGGGTTTCTTTCCCGCAGTTGTTTCGTAGATCCTCTTTTGAACCTTATGGATCTGTTTATGAAACAGTAGGCTAAACCACTCCCCTGGGTTCTTCCTCACCTTATTTCTATGGCTCACAAGTTGAAAAGAAAGAGAAGAAAACCTGGATTTACAAATTCATCTCAGGGCAGTTCTGAACCATAACTGTGTTGAAAGGTGTGAAAAAGGTGAATATGATGCTGTATCACTGTATTGGGAGAGAATATTGCTGTAAAGAGAGCAAAACTTTCATATTTATGTAAGCTGAGAGCTCACTGGGAATGTCACAAACTGGCTCATTCATCTTCACTCAGACAAGATGGATGCAACATGAAATGCATGAAGGAGAAGCCTTCAAGAACTGCTGGAGCTAAGAAGAGCTCCTTTTAATAGAAAAGACTAGAAGAGCCTGGCTTGAACTGAAAGCTGAGTAGGAGGATGCCTGGTCTACAGACTCTTCCTCTAGACAAGCAGCAGGGAGTAGGAAGAACTATTTTTGCTGCAGGATAAAGCTGGCACAGAGTCAAAGAGCTAAAAAGTCAAATGAATGCTGTCTGGAAATGCAAACATTTCTAAGCATCAAAGCCAAAGGAGGCTTTGCAGCAGCCTCCTAAAGCACCCATCAGGTTTCAGGAGGTGTGTAATCCACTTGTGAGCAGGATGGTGAAAAAGCCATAGAGTTCAAGGTGCAGAAGACTGTTTAGTCCTGTGTCTCTCTGAGGAAGACATGTAAGCCAAATCTGTTTGGAAATGCATTGGAGGAATCCTCAAAGATTTTGGAATTTTCTCTAGTATCATTCCTGCTCTTTCTTTTCATTCATTGTCGGTCCTATTCCATCCATTCCACCCTACATTGTCTCAGTGGGGTAGAGGGACTAGCCTTGAGGTGCCCATCCCCTGTCCTCCTCATTCCCATAGAAGTCATAAGGGTAAGGCTGCATTTCAGTTTTGAGTGGGTACAAGTAAAGGTTAAGAATTCCCTTTGCAAAATGTCCTGGAGATGTGAAAATGCAAAGAGGGGTTTATCTGCAGCACATAAACATTCGAAGTCCATTCACAAACTAGCCTGTTTACAGGAAACAAATACTGCGTCAGTAGTTTCATAATTTCTTATAAGGATTCTTATAATGTCGTTTTTTCATCCTTCTTTTTTTTCTTAAGGTAATCTAAAGTCCATTTATAAATTCCAAGAATGCTATTAGCAATGACAGCAATAAACCCTTCTTTTTGGTGTGAGGCATGGGTAAACATTTTCCTGCTGTTCAGAAGCACAGCAGGTATGTCTCTTTGGGGAGTATCAAATAAGGCTCAGCACAATCTCTAAGTATAAAACTTAAACTCTGCAAACTGAGCACTTTTAAAGTTCCTTCAAGGAAGATAACAGTCAAGTATCTTCCATTCCATAGAATCATCAACTGGTTTGGGTTAGAAAGGACCTTAAAATCATTCACTTCCAACCCCCTGCCAAGGGCAGGGACACCTTCTACTAGAGCAAGATGTTCCAAGCCCCATTCAACCTGGCCTTGAACACTGCCAGAAATGGAGCATTCATCACTTCTTTGGGAAACCTGTGCCAGTGCCTCACCACCCTCACAGTAAAGAACTTCTTTCTCATCTCCAACCTAAACTTCCTGTTTCAGTTTGAACCCATCACCTCTTGTCCTATCACTACAGTCCCTGATGAAGAGTCCCTCTCCAGCATCCTTGTAGCCCCCTTCAGACACTGGAAGCTGCTCTGAGGTCTCCACGCAGCTTCTCTTCTCCAGGCCGAACAGCCCCAATGTTCTCAGCCTGTCTCCATACATGAGGTGCTCCAGCCCCTGATCATTCTTGTGGCCTCCTCTGGACTTGCTCCAACAGCTCCATGTCCTTCTTATGTTGAGGACCTACATCATCCCAAAGAACAAGAGTCCAATCTGGGGAAGATGGATACACTACCCTGTTCCTATAGGTAAATTGGCTTTTCAATCATGGTACTTGCAGAGGTACAAGAAATCTTTTGCAATTTGCCAGATTGTTGGGGTAAGCCTCTGCAAGAGCTAAGAAAAGTAAAACCTGGACAGTTAAAAGATGGGGTAGACAGAGCAAAAGTCATTCTGTATGTGAAAAAACAGTGTCATCTGGCTGTCATTGTCTTCTGTGCAAAGATTGCATCCACCATTCTTATTCAAACACTCTTATGTTTGAGGAGAGAACAAGATTTATATCCCTAAATTTACTTGCTGTTTACTGAGGGGAAAAAAATGTTATGGATAGGGTCTTTCATTGCCCAAAGCTTCACATTCATCATCATGAAATAGGGGAAGGAAAAAGGCAGAGGCACTGTCTGTTCTTTCTATTTAGGGTGCACACTTGGGGGGCGCATGAGTAACTCCTGCAATGTGCTATAAAATACACCGTGCAATGAGGTCCTTTGTTATTGTATGTGATGCAGGAATTCAGATCACATTCCCTATCTGTGGACAAGAAATAACAACATGACCAGGCACTGGAACAAATTGCCTGGAGAAGTGGTGAATGCTCCATCTCTGGAGGTGTTCAAGGCCAGGTTGGACAGGGCTTGGAGCAACTTGCTCTACTGGAAGATGTCCCTGCCCATGGCAGGGGATTGGAACTGGATGATCTTAAGGTCCTTTCCAATCCAAACCAGTCTATGATTCTATGCATGTAAGTTGTCTTTGCTTTTGCAGTGTTGAGTAAGAGGGATCCTGCCTCATCTGTGACTCCAAAGCACTGCTGAAAGAAATGATAAAACTTCAAGGATGGGAAATACCTTTTTTTAGCACATCAAAGTTTTCATTCATAGAGTTCTACCAGAACTCTCCAAGTTTTAATTAAAAATAGGAAAGCCTGAGAGCTGCATTTAAAAGATTATGAAAAGAGGGAATTTTCAAATTTAAAAGATAAGCAGCTTTTGCTTTTGGCAGCTATATCCAAAAATCTATTTTGGTTTTCCAATACCTGAAGATATTTTCATAGATTCATAGAATCACAGAATAGTTTGAGTTGTAAAGGACCTTAAGATCATCCAGTTCTAACCCCCTGCCGTGGGCAGGGACACCCCACACTAGACCATGTCACCCAAGGCTCTGTCCAGCCTGACCTTGAGCAGTGAGAGGGATGGAGCATTCACCACTTCTTTGGGAAACCTGTGCCAGTGCCTCACCACCCTCACAGTAAAGAATTTCTTCCTTATCTCCAACCTGAACTTCCCCTGTTTCAGTTTGAACCCGTTACCCCTTGTCCTGTCACTACAGTCCCTGATGAAGAGTCCCTCTCCAGCATCCTTGTAGGCCCCCTTCAGATACTGGAAGCTGCTCTGAGGTCTCCACGCAGCTTCTCTTCTCCAGGCTGAACAGCCCCAACTTTCTCAGCCTGTCTCCATACAGGAGGTGCTCCAGCCCCTGATCATCCTCGTGGCCTCCTCTGGACTTGCTCCAACAGCTCCATGTCCTTCTTATGTTGAGGACACCAGAACTGCACACAGTGCTGTGAGTGGGATTCTTGGTGAAAAAAGTAAGGAGTTATGGAAGGGGTTTTTTTTAATGGAAAACTAAGAATCCTATGTAAAGAAATACTGAAATATAATTGAGTTCTAAACAAAATTAATTCCACTTTTCTCTCTTTAATTATTAAAATTCTGAATCCTTTTGATATGGGGAAACCTCCAAAAATTCAAGCTAGATTTGCATATTCCTTCTTTTGTGTATTTGCAGACATGAAATCTAACTGACAAGCCTTAAAAGCAACAAATTGGTAAAGAAAACAACCCAATGTTCTTTCCAGTTCCTGTATAAATAAATCCCTCGGATATGGAATGGAAATCCATGCAGTAATTAGCTGTAAATGTAGTACAGGGCGGTGAACATATAGGAAGACTTAGATATAATCCACTATATGCATAATGACAGGTCTCCTGTGTAAGATGTCCATGCTATGCCAAATGAGCCTTAACTGTAATTCACCATACACATAATGACACCTTAGTGCATGTTAAAATGCTCTGTAATATAATGCAGCATAAATATAGAGACATCCTGACTCATCATGACACCAAATTCTGCAAAATCTTATTCTTTTTGCAGATTAATGTATTAATTGAGTGATGAAGAACGTGGTAGAGATGAATAATGTTTCTATAAAGACCAGAGCATTGCTATGACATGGCAAATCGTGACCCATGCTGTATTCCTCTCATGTACCAATTGGTTCAACAGAATTTATGGAAGAAAGTTGAATTCAGAGGTCCTACCAGTTTTATTAAGAAGATATATCCGTATCCTGGGCTGCATCGAAAGGAGCGTGACCAGCAAGTTGAAGGAGGTGATCCTGCCCCTCTACTCTGCTCTCGGGAGACCTCACTTGGAGCATTGTGTGCAGTTCTGGTGTCCTCAACATCAAAAGGACATGGAACTGTTGGAACAAGTCCAGAGGAGGCCACGAGGATGATCAGGGGCTGGAGCACCTCCTGTATGGAGACAGGCTGAGAAAGTTGGGGCTGTTCAGCCTGGAGAAGAGAAGGCTGCGTGGAGACCTCAGAGCAGCTTCCAGTATCTGAAGGGGGCCTACAAGGATGCTGGGGAGGGACTCTTCATCAGGGACTGCAGTGATAGGACAAGGGGTAACGGGTTCAAACTGAAACAGGGGAAGTTTAGATTGGATCTAAGGAAGAAATTCTTTACTGAGAGGGTGGTGAGGCACTGGAATGGGTTGCCCAGGGAGGTTGTGAATGCTCCTTCCTTGGTGGTGTTCAAGGCCAGGTTGGATGAGGCCTTGGTTGACACGGTTTTGTGTGGGGTGTCCTTGCCCATGGCAGTGGGTTGGAACTGGATGATCTTAAGGTCCTTTCCAACCCAAACTGTTCTATGATTCTATGATTCTATGTCTATCTCTGACAAGGTTGGAGTGTATAAATCACATGGAAAGTGATGCTTACCGCATGGAGGATTAAAGTTTAGTGTGCCTACGTGCAAAACACACACAGAGACACACATGACAGTGCTTATAGAATCATAGAATCATAGAATAGTTAAGGTTGGAAAGGACTTTGAGATCGTTCAGTTTCAACCGCCCTGCCATGGACACTTCACACTAGACCATGTCACCCAAGGCTCTGTCCAACCTGGCCTTGAACACCACCAGAGATGGAGCATTCACCACTTCTCTGGGCACCCTGCGCCAGAGCCTCAGCACATTCACAGTAAAGAACTTCTTCCTTATATCTACCCTGAACTTCCCCTGTTTCAGTTTGAACCCATCACCCCTTGTCCTGTCACTGCAGTACCTGATGAAGAGTCCTTCTCAAACATCCTTGTAGCCTCCTTCAGATACTGGAAGCTGCTCTGAGGTCTATGTACATAGCATGAGAATTTTAACCTTCCAAAATTGCATGTGGGGAGATTCCCATGTTCACACAGGTTCAGATGCTCACCTCCATTAACAGATATAAGCATACATGGAGCTGTGTGAAAGCGCCATGATCACTGATATGGAGAAGCAAGGCCACACGCTTACGTGAAATCACAGGATAACATGCATGTGCACCCACACATGTACACACATAATAACAGCTTTGCAGATCCCATAGTGGCAGTCCATGCCACTCCAAGACCACCATGATCATAGAATCATACAATAGTTAAGGTTGGAAAGGAACTTAAGATCATCCAGTTCCAACCCTCTGCCATGTGCATGTACAAAACCTCAGTGTCTGACTCTTCTCTCAGTGGTACAAGTGAGGAGCAACAGTGGTAAGGCCAACACAAAGAGCTGTTCAGCAAACTAGAGTGGGGAATTGGTTTCCTGCTGGCCACATCATTAAAATTCTCTAAGAATCTGACCATGAAAAACTAGTGTTTTATTATAACAGTGCCTAAAGGAATAAGCAAGACTGCATGGAAAATAGTTGCAGCATTTCTTTCTTTATCTCTTAAAACATTTCAGAGTTTCTTCAGAATGGGCACCTTTTTCAGGTGAAATGTAAAACTTAAAGGGCTTTGGTAGGAGACTAAAAAATGTCAAGTGATGGTTTGGGATTGGAGTGAAGGGGAAGGAGGGCTGGGTTTTGTTGTTTATTATAAAAGACAAATCCCCTGGAAGGAGACATTTCACAGAGAAATATCACTCCTTCAAAACAGCCGAAGCAGCCACTTTTCTGAGAAAAATAATGAGATCTGGTTTGAACTGCAAGTGCAAGACCTACCTGAGCCATTGGAGGTTTTCTGAGCCACCTACCACCCAGGAAAAACCATTTAACACCATAAGCTGAAGTTATGCTTTGGTTGAACTGTTGGCTTTCATACAACTCATTCTAACTCACGCACCAGCTTCCCCTCTTCCATCTCTTTCTGCAGCCCTATGTGCGCCACTCAACTCCCCAGAAGAGAAGGCAACAGCAATGGTTGTTTTCTAGATGTGCCATCTGTCCCTCTGCCATATTATGCTAAGCTGATACCCAGCCTCTCCTATCTAGAGGAGTACCTCCTATCTATTTAGAGGAGCACTGCCAGTTTGAGCACCTTCCCTATGAAGACAGGCTGAAACAATTGGGGCTGTTCAGCCTGGAGGAGCTGCGTGGAGACCTCAGAGCAGCTTCCAGTGTGTGAAGGGGGCTACAAGGATGCTGGAGAGGGATTCTTCATCAGGGACTGGAGTGATAGGACAAGGGGTGATGGGTTCAAACTGACACAGGGGAAGTTCAGGTTGGAGATAAGGAAGAAGTTCTTTACTGTAACAGTGGTGAGGTGATGGCACAGGTTGCTCTGTGCAGCACTGGAAGCTGCTCTAAGATCCCCCCTTAAGGAGCCTTCTCTTCAGCCTTCTCTTCTCTAGGCTGAACCAGCCCAGCTCTCTCAGCCTGGCTCCAGAGCAGAGCTGCTCCAGCCCTCTGATCATCTTACACAATGTAATATACATTTCTCTTTAAGCTTGAGGAAAATGGCAGGTATCCCATTTCCACTTTTCCTATGTTGCTGGAGTTTCTACTTCTTTTATAAGAAGTTGTGAATGCTCCATTTTATATAATTCATGAATGCTTCATCCCTGGCAGTGTTCAAGGCCAGGTTGGACAGAGCCTTGGGTGACATGGTCTGGTGTGAGATGCCCCTGCCCGTGGCAGGGTGGTTGGAACTGAATGATCTTAAGGTCTTTTCCCACCCAAACCATTCTATGATTCTATGATTCTAAGAAACAGCCAAGATGAAAACTGCTTCAAGACCATGGAAAATAACTCTCAGGGACTGTGGAAATGATGACACATCAGAAAATGAGGTCTGATGTGCAGCTCTGGACATCACTGTCATTCAAGCATCACACTTATTCTTTGACCTGCTGTCAACACCTTTCACTTCCTCATCATGTAGAAGATGCAGATAGATACCTCCATGCCCCATAAACTCTGAAAATAAGGATATTGAGAAAAGCTGATGTAGTGTACTTGTGCAGGATAAAATGGAAGAGAGAAAGATGTAACAGCAGAAGTTGTGGGAGAAGGGAAGTCCTGGCAGGACTGGAATGAATTCCTCTTCTGGCTCCTAATTAGGACTTAAACAATCTCTGTGTTAATGAAGAGCTTTCGTAATGAAATGTCACTTATGTACATTGTCATTCAAGAGAATTATTATGGGGTATTAATGTGAAGTGTCTGAAAATCACAATGGAAGAGAAATTCTCTCTCAGAAGAGTGAGAAGGAGTTTTCTGAATGGTGAAAGCATTAAAAATGTCTTAAATACCCAAACAGGCTGCAAAGAGAAAGTTGAAGGAAGGTTTATAGGATCAGTGTGGATGCCTGTGGATGCCTTGAGCTTTACCATAGGGCACCAGGTCCTGCAGCGCTGCTCTCCTGAGAGGCAAGAGGGAAATTGTGACAGTGTGAGAAAGAGGAAACATAAAAGGGCAACTTCTTAAGCTCAAATTTGAGGAATAAACAGAAATATTTGAATTCCCTGTGCTTACCCATCACTGTGATTCATCAGTGTGATGGAAATCAGTCAATCAAAGGTCAGGCTTGTTGTTTCACACTTATGCACAGCTTTGAGTGGAGGAAAGGAGGACCTGGTGTATATATACATATGTATATATAGATGATTTATGGATTCTGTGTGAGTCTGAAGTTGAGGAAGAGGTGAGAGACAAGTTGGGTGAATGGCTGGGTAATGAGTCAGAAGGGAGCTGGGTGATGTTATCCTGGTCAGGAATGATGGGATGGTGCTGTCCGAAGGATGTACCACAGAGCCTGTTCATCAGGAAAAAGTGATGGGAAGGAGGAGAAGGCGTTTGTTGGTTCTGAGTAGCCAGTGTGCAGAAAAGAGGTCCTGGCAGAAAAGGGGAGTTTGATTCTGTAGATAAGGAGGAGCAATGTAATACAGCAGGACAGGCAGCCCATGGAGTCATGGATCATGCTGGGAATAACCCTTTGGGTCAGAAAGAAAGAAAACTCCTCAGGAGGAGCTTGTGGACACTGAAGTTGACCTTGGTTGATTAAAGGGGATCACTGAGTGATGGATTGTGCTTTCCAGAAGGAAGGAAGGAAAGCATTTGCACTTCTCTGAAATCCACTTTCCTTATTACAGGGACTTTTCTAATCTACTTATTGCAGGGGAGGTTGGAACTGGATGCTCTTAAGGTCCTTTCCAACCCAAACCATTCTATGATTCTATGATTCTCTGAAGTGAGAGTATGATTTTGGGGACTGATGGCCCAGACTTTTCATTTTATGTCACCAAAGGCTATTAAAAGGTCTAGATTCCTTTGAATGCCCAGCCCACACTATTTATGTTCTCTAGAAGTGAGACACAAGCCAAATTTCCAGTCCTGTAACAAGTGTATTGCAGGCTATGCTAACTGCTCACCCACCATCATCTGCAGTTCAAAACCTCACACAAATCCTAGCCAATAAATATGTACAGGAGAACATTCCAATGTGTCATTAGTGGTGAGGCTTAATAAAAGAGTCTTTAGGTATGTAAAATTATTTTGCTGGGACAAAGGAAATAGTCCAGAGTGCAGGTCTGAGGAAGATGGTTCAGGGAATGAAAGACTACATTCAAACATGGGACATAAGCTTGGAAGTTATCAAAATCCTTTCATCAGGAAGAATAATGAAGCACAGGAATTCACTGTTGGAAAGGGTGGGAAGTGCTTAGTTTGGGAAGAATGACAGTACATCCTACACAAGTAGATCAAGGTGGAACTGACCATGCCTCATGGCAAAGCCTGGAATAACTGACTTCAGGAAGTCCTTTCCATCTCTGTGAATGTTATTATCAAATGCTATCCTCGATTTCCCTGGAGCTTTAAATAGGCTCGATCTTCCAAAATACTTTTCTATACTGTGCCTGAGATTTAATCCCTTTGTCCCAGTGTAGAGCAGATAGGTACAGAAGGTCATATTGACATGCAGCAAGGCCCACCAGAACTGGTGATGTTACTTAATTATGGTTTGGGTTTTTTTACCCAGAGGCTCTGAATTATGGATTTTTTTGCCTTGTGCCTTTTTTTGTCCAGGCAAAGGAATCCAGTTCTCTGCCTGAACAAAAAGTCACTGTAAGTAAGTGCAGTACATATGAAAGCAAAGCAATCACAGCAGTATAACTGAGCTAAAATGCTGCATGTTTTTAGCTCTCCCAGCCTAAGAAATCAATAACCCATATCTGGAAAATATTAGCATGTCTTCCTTCCATTAACAAATGGTAGGTGCTTGTTGCAGTTACAATATTTTAGGTTAGTGTGTCCACCATCAATAAGATTTCTACTGCATTCTATTTCTCTCTCTCAAAGGTGTTATTATTTCCTAGTATCTGTACTTACAACTTTTGATTGCCAGACTGAACTGCTTTCAGATCGCCCTGAAATTCTCCCAGGTAGCTGGAAATAACTAGACAAAATGTGGAGTTTCCTAAAACAAATTGGATTTATTTCTTGTTTTCTTAAAATCTGGTGGTGAGTAAGCAACACTCCTTCCATATCTCTCTCAAAGTTGTTAAGAATAAACTTGCTTATGTTTTGGGGGTCTTTTTTATTAACAGTGGAAAAAAAATGGTTAAAATCATAGAATCATGAAATGGTTTGGGTTGGAAAGGACCTTAAGATCATCCAGTTTCAACCACCTAGCATGGGCAAGGACACCTCAAACCAGACCATGTTGCCCAAGGCTCTGTCCAACCTGGCCTTGAGCACCTCCAGGGGTGGAGCATTCACAACTTCCTTGGGCAACCCATTCCAGTGCCTCACCACCCTTACAGTAAAGAATTTCTTCCGTATATCCAATCTAAACTTCCCGTTTCAGTTTGAACCCATCACCCCTTGTCATATCATTACAGGCCCTGATGAAGAGCCCATCCCCAGCATCCTTGTAGCCCCCTTCAGACACTGGAAGCTGCTCTGAGGTCTCCACGCAGCTTCTCTTCTCCAGGCTGAACAGCCCCAGTGTTCTCAGCCTGTCTCCATACAGGAGGTGCTCCAGCCCCTGATCATCCTCGTGGTGTCCTCTGGACTTGCTCCAGCAGCTCCATGTCCTTCTTATGTTGAGAACACCAGAACTGTGCACAGTGCTGCAAGTGGGGTCTCACAAGTGCATAGTAGAGGGGCAGGATCACCTCCTTCAACTTGCTGGTCACGCTTCTTTTGATGCAGTCCGGGATACGATTGGCTTTCTGACCTGCGAGCGCACATTGAAGCTGGCTCACGTGAAGTTTCAGGGAATGTGATTTCTTGTACGCTGAGTTCTATGATTCTATTTCAAAGAACAATGTAACCCGAGTTTCTTAGCTTCTATGCACATCTATTCATATCCTTCTGTTACACTTTGAACTGTACTGGGAGAAATCTGTGCCAATGTCTATTGCACCATGGCAATTTTCTACTTCAGGAATTCATTGAAATGACTTATAGTGGTATAATAGTCCCAAACATATTGCTCTTGTCCCACAGATCAAGAGAGACACCTGCAAGCAGGTGGGATTCCCTGTTTATTGTAGTGTTTATTAGCTGGCATGTTTCCTAGCCTGTCTATGTTTAATTCAGGCTGTTCTGCTTCAATTCACTGGCATAAAACAGAGAAGTCCATAAAGCATCAAGCGAGTAAGAGAAATACAGGTTATTTTCTGTTAGCAGCCACTTTTGTATGTGCATCTTTGGGTACGCTGAGTACTGTGAGAGTAATCAAATACATATAGAGTTGGTAAATCAAGACATCTTGAGCTACAGCAGTTACCATGGTCATATGTTTTATGCTGCTGTGCAGACAGCCACAATTGCCATTCAATGATAGCAACCCACTGGTGTCAAAGACTCACAAAGAAGGAGAAACAGAATTGGGATCACTAAAAATAGCAGTGTCTGATAAATGCCAGATTTCTTTTCTTTGTAGGAAGGACATACCAAGTCTCTGAAAGTATCATCCTTTTTAGTCTTTTGTGTAAAGCAACCATTTGGGTATTTCTGTTTGTTTTGATAGACCAGTAAAGGAGTAAAATGGAACTGGAGTAGGAATATTGCTGCTTGTTTTGACAGAGGGCATGATTAGATGCAGCAAGATGAGAGCATAAGAGACACTTCTTTGGGCATGCTATGTCCTGTTACTTGTGTGAATTACTCTTGGATATGATCCTTGGTTGTCAAAATACAGTACTGTTAGACTTGTTACAATAATGTTGTTTTCTGTAAGCAGTCACTTTTGAATGTTCATCTTTAGGTACACTGAGTACTGTGAGAGTGATCAGTACTCTTGGATATGATCTTTGGTTGTCAAAGTACAGTACTGTTAGACTTGTTACAATAATGAACTTGGAGAAGAGAGCTCTTTGAACACTATTTGTACTCACTGAAACCAGTCCAGACTATGAACAGCTCCACAGAACACTTTGTGTGATCTCAATACAGAGAGGTGCACATAAGAATGAGGCAGTTTAAGCCCAGCCGGCAACTCAGCACTGCACCAGCTACAGGGAAGGAGAAAAATAACTGCTAAAGCTGAACCCAGGACAAACAACTACTGGCTTGCGATGCTCCATCCTGTCTCATTCTGGGATGCTTTGGTCTGTGCCAAAAGCATCTAGAGTTCACCCAGGACAATCCAAGGTATGGTTTGGGGAACAGCACAGACTAAGGACTATATCCAGTAGATGGTTTGGATATAGCCACCTTCTTTAGGGAGGAAAAGTGTTCGGGAATACACACAGAAGCTGATCTAAGCAGTGCCGTTTGGGACTGTGAAGGAATGCTGGTAGATACAATCTTGTCTTGAGAAGTACAAGTAGTCTCCCTCTTCCATATGTTTGTCCTCCGTATGTACAATGCTTCATCAGATGATTTGGTTATTTAACTGAATGCCACTAGTTAGAACTTGATCTACAGCCATTCTCATTTGCCTGTTGCAGGGATGCCATCACCTGCACACTGCAATGCACTGGTTTACAGGGAGAGGTCTCCTTTACAGGAATGCAGGTGATGAATTATCTCTGTTATTAGCACTTCCTAAGACTAAATAACCTTTTTCAGCTCCCAAAACCCTGACACAAGCAATGACTTTGGTTTGGTTTCAGGGATTTTCTGAAGAGGAGGTGCTGAGGAAGGGAAGGGAAAGGTAGGGAAAGGAAGGAGAGAGGAGTGGAGGGGAGGGGAAGGGAAGGGAAGGCAAGGCAAGGCAAGGAAAAGGAAAGGGGGGGAAGGTGAAGGAGAAAGAGGGAAAGAGAGAGAGGGGAGAGAAGATTTATGGATGAAAGGAAATGCTGTCTTTATAATACTGCAGGAACTAAAGCTATTACTCCAGTGAATCATTAGCTTTGCATTAGACCAAAAGGCAGATTTCACCTGCTGGCATCTTGCGTAAGCTGGAGCATGTAACAGATGAGTCTCTATTACAATACAATAGAAAGTACTGAAAGAAAAACAAAGCCCACAAAATCTACCAATGAAAAGTCAACACAATTGTACCAAAATATTCAGTTATTTGGGATCGATGGAGATATTCATAGAAATAAACTCATGAACTTATAGCTTTTCCTACAAACTTTTAGGCACAGTCTATTATCTGTATCAACACTATCCCTGCAGACTTTTCCAGCTATCCCTCCATCTTCCCTACTCCATAATGTTGAGAGCTATCCTTGAGCTACCAAAATTGCATTCCTATCCTGCCACTTACTTAAAACTCTTCTACACCTCCTGTTTTGCCCTTGTCCCAGAGTTACAAAGAACAACTTTGGCACGGTTGACTTGAATAGTAATAGACAGATGTCAGTCACGCTGGTAACATCTCAGAGCATGGGACTTGTCCAGCTCAGCAAGGAGAGGCAACCTGATGATGACCTATAGGACATGTTAGAACTGGTGACAAGACAGCTAGAAGAGCTTGGAGATGCTCTTCAGTGCCAATGTGATGGCTCTTAGAGTCAGGTAGAGTTTTGAAGTGGATCTTCCCAAAACTTGAATTAAAGTGAACGCAGAAAGAAGCATTAAGCTGTCTTTGCATCTCTAAATGTATGCTTTCTTGAACTCAAGTTAGATAAATGTGTTAAAGATTTGGGGGCTGGAACTGGATGATCTTAAGGTCCTTTCCAACCCTAACTATTCTATGATTCTATGAACTATTCTATGACCTTTGGATTTACAGGGAAAAGTGGAAAATTCAGATTTGGAAACAAAAATGTCTTCAAGGAAGTTGTGAATGCTCCATTGGAGCAGGTTGGATGGGGCTTTGAGCAACCTGGTCTAGTGGGAGGTGTCCCTGTCCATGGCAGGGGGTTTGGAACTAGATCTTAAGGTCCTTTCCAACTGTAACCATATTGCGTCTTTTGATTATTGTCTTAAAAAACAGATTCTTTTCTCCTATCATTATTTCAGCAGTTTCCAGTACCTTCTGGATTGCAACTGAACTGCATTTTGGGGTCCCTATGGAGAAGCCTTTTTTAATTCCATACTTCATGAGGCTTGGTCACATATTCCTGTGAGTTTCCTAGTTTTTGCTCTTCTTGACTTTCCCACCTGGCCAGGTCTCTGCTGTTTTATCTTTGTTTTCAATGCACAGTGGAATTGGAAGTTTCATTTGACAGAGTGTTCAGCAAGGATTAGTCACACAAACTGGTTTTCTTCCTGCTTCTCTGCCCAAAACTCTCAAAGAAGCATAAGCCCCGTGAACAAAGGAACACAGGAGTTGCTCTTTCACACCAGGGACTCATAACCTTCTGTAATAGAACAGCCAGCTAGTTTTTCAGAACGAATTTTGCATAGTGTTGCTGCAGTGGTTTTTGGTTTTCAGACACTTAAAACTGAGCCTCTCTATCAACTATCTACCTACTGGTTTTTGCACCCTCAGTTTTGGCTTATTCAGTCATGCAGAAACTTGTATCATCCTTTCTCCTTATTTATGGGTTTTCTTGCAACCATTTCCTATGTACCATTTCAGTTCTTTGCAGAGTACGCACCACAGGTTGGATCAGCATGGATCAATCAATCATCCACACCTAGAAACTATCTACTCTTACACTCATAAACACTTGCATTACCCTCACTGTACACTTAAGTTTCTACTAGGACTTGCAAGAAAGGACTAGACTTGTTTTTAACCTCAGGAATATGTATGTCAAAGAGAACACAGTTCTTAGTCCTCCACTGAATAGAACCAAGTTTAGTGGTCAGAGCTCTACTTTCCTATTATTCGACTGGCAGAGTGTGTAAAATAGGACTTGTTATCCTTATTTGAAGGAGTAAATGATCCTACACACCTTTTAGCCAAGAATGAAACAGTGGTACCATGAGTATCAAAATTAATGAAGCTTATTTCCCTATAGACTTATGTCATGTTGATTTTGAAGCATGTGGAAATACAACCTCTAGAACTTTTGAGATCTTTGCTCTTTTGCCAGATGGGTTCTAGTTGAGACAATGAGTGTAAAAGGAAGGCACACAGAATAGGCAACACACACAGAACAACCATGTCAACCCATAGGAAATCCAGTTCAAAAGCAGTTTGGGATAGATCAGACCCTCAGTAATGGGCTTAAAGAACATACTTGGAGCAGGCTATGAGCAAAGATAACCTCCTGCTCTGCCTGTCTTTCACAAGGGTATCTGAGCTGTGGTTTGCTGTCATTGCCAGAGTACCCAGGATTGTAGTAATACAAAACTGAAGGTATTTGGATCTAGATTGAAACGCCTATAATCTGATGTCCTCATGTACATGACAACCAGTTACAAACAGTAATGTTTTGAGTGGGGCTGTCCAAGATCTCTCTATTCATCAAAAGATAGCCCTCTCCAGTGGGTCATTCATTGCCTCTTAAATTTAGCATTTCAAGCCCTTAGAATCTGCAATCTGCAAATTATTCTGATTTGGAATGAATGTCCTTTTAGTTAGAAAAGCATCCAGACTCAGAGCAAAACTCCGCTGCAGTAAGGACTGAATGAACAGATTGCTCCTGCATAAAGTAGTTTGCAAACAGTGTTAAAAGACAGATGAGCAGACAGCCATGTTCGCATAAAAAGCAATGATCTTAGTACATCATCTATTCCTCCTCTAGTACTGTTTTCTGTAGGCATTGCCCATGATGACCATTAAGTTCCCTCACTGAAATTCCAATTGCAGGGCTTTGGCAAGAAGATGAAAGCATTCTTGTGAATGATAGATATGAGGAACCACTTCAACTCCAAAATGCTGATATGAGCCTGAAATAGGTTTGTGATAAAGAAAGAGGTTTAATAGCATTACCTAAAGCCATGTTAAGTGCAATTTTGGCTTTAGAAACATTGGTTGCTGGTGTCAGCATCCAGCAGGTCAAAGCTTTGGTGACATCTTTACAACAGACATCCTATAGAAGGGAGATTCACAGCCTGGCTACTGAGCATGTGAAAGAGCAACTTTTCATTATAACATACTAAATAAACATGTGATTGCCAAGATCATCCAACTGCTCTGTCATGTATCCTCTTTGCAGTCAAGTCTTTTAGTGGCTTTGACTGTTGTGTGTATTTGAAGAAGACAGCAAAGACTGAATGCTTCAGCCCCCTAAATTCCTTCCAGATGAACCCAGTATGATGCCTCTCATGTTCTGTAGCATTCATACCTTAGGTGACATGCTTGAGAGACAAGTTAATTACCATAATAACAATGGTACAAGTGCATATATTATATTCACATACAGACTACAGACATATTCAGGTTCAACTCAGAGAGATTTCCCAATGGGCAGTAAAAACAGAACTCAGTTTCTCATGCTCTGATTTATTCTGATGCCTTATTCCATTTCATCTCCATTCATCAAGGCTTGAATGAGATAATGGCTTTAATAGATGCTAATTAGCAATATAAACCATCCACCATGCAAATCAACAGCAGAATAATACTGAGAAAGCTCTGTCGTAATACCAGTGTGGTCTAATGATTGAAAGAGGGGAAAATGCGGTTGGATTCTTCATATTTGAGTGCAATTAAGAAAGAAAGGAGAAATTATTGTTTTCCTCATGTGAATTATAAGCAATTAAACAGGGCATATAATAAACCTTGGGACTGAAATCACTTTGGCTTTCTTGTGTCTGCTCCTCTGCTCCACATGGAGCACATTTGGGTGTGTTTATTGTCATCTCTTGTTTGATTATACGCTTGCATAGGAAAGCACAGCTCTGACTAGCACAGATTTACTACAAGGAGAACTGGAAATAAGAGACACGTTCTGGATTCAGTTCATGGCCATCAGTTCAGTGGGTGCAGATGCTTTGCTTTTGCTTGGAGAATTCGTATGTGGTAACTGGGCAAAGAACAGGAATTAGTCAGTATGTGTGGGAAGCAATTTAGCTGGATACCACCACAGAGAGTTAAGAGAAAAGGTCCAGTAAGGCAGAGAGGCTCAAGCAGACATGATCAAACAGAGCATGTGAACTCCCCTTGACTGTCTGTACAACTGGTTCAAACAACAATGTCTGCACTGTAAACACCTGAAATCTGCGCTATTTACTCCCTTCAGCATTACCTGTAGTTACTTTCTGGATGGCCATTATATGGGAAGAGTACTATTAACTTCTGCTGGTTTAAGGATGTTTCATGCCTTCAGGGAAGAGAAGCAGGTCTGTTGGTCATTACAGGGGTCTGACTGACTGCCTGGTAAAGATATTCTCAAGTATTATCTCAGTGCTCAGTGTTTTAAGATAAACATGTTCATGTCGTATGCTAACTAGATCATTTTAAGTAAGAAAACAGACCATTAAATGAACTTCATTTGGACATAAGGCTGTCCTGAAGTCTTTTGGTTAAGAAGGGATACCTCTTTCAGTGTATTTTGAGCAGAAAAAGTACTCTGGTCATACTACAGATGACATTATTCTGTCTTCAGGTAATCCACAAATTCCTGTGAATCCAAATGTTAAAGCTAATAAAAAAAAAGAACAACTTATTCTGTGAAGCATTTCAAGGTGGTTTCCATTTAAAAGTTGTTGAAAGAAGGGCAGTCCTTCTGTCTGTCTGTCTATCTATGTACCTACCTACATACCTTCCTATCTATGCATCTCTATTTCCTTAAGAGCTTCAGAGAGCCTTCTTAGAACATTTTGCATCAGCTTGTTGTGGGAACCTTGCATCATCAGAAATCAAATATCCCCCCACCATCCAACCTCCTGCAACCCAGATTTATCAAGTACAGCATTAATTTTCTATAAAACTTCATGTAGAAACACCAGTTCCCTATATATATGTATGTATATATGTATTTACGTGTATGTATGTATAAATATGCATCTATATATGTGTGTCTCTATGTATATATACATTAATTGATATAGTTTAGTGGTGGTCTTTGCAGTCCTGGGGTAATGGTTGGACTTGATGATCTTAAAGGTCTTTGCCAACCTAGCTGGTTGTATGATTTTATGACTCTATGAGTCCCATGTACACTTACATATATATATATATACACACACATATATATAAAGTCAGTAAGGCACTGAATAGATTTTTGAGAGGATGGATTTCTCCGGCAGCAAATGTTGCTCTGAGGAGTTCAACCCATTTCCTTCTCTGCCATTAAGTCCCTGGCATTTGCTCTTTATCGTCCTGTTTCTGAGGTGTCCCTAAAACTGACTCAATGTGCTCAAAGGAGCTCTTGGAGCCCTCCTGCCTTTACAGCAACACAGGCAAGCAGAGTGGGCTCCAGCTGAAAGCCTTTTACTATATAATCGCTCTTCTTAAAAATAAGACTACAGATGGTGTTGCTTTATAAGTCAGCCACTCAAAAGCAGAATTCTTTTATTGTTTCTATTTAAATAAGGGGGAAAAAAGATAATGAATTGTGATTCTTAAAAAAACCCAGATATTTCTGGAAAGGGCCAAAGTTCTCCATGAAAAAAAAAAAAAAGATAAAGTATTAAAAAGACCATTATACAATAAGAATATCTACAGCAGAATACATTAAACTCTTACAGAATTCAAGCTATGCTTTCTTTCACTTCCCACTGCTCCTAATAATACTCTTTGTTTCATTCTAAGCCCATCTTTCTAATTCTTTGTTGTTTTTACATTCTGCAAATGCTTGTAGACAGCTCAGGTCCCCTTAGTCACAGATTAGACAAATTGTTCATATTGTTTCCTTTTAATCTGGTGTCCCTCCTGACTTTTTAAGTAACTCTAGTTGTTCTACACCATCCTTTGCAGTTTACCAATACTTGTCTGGTATTTGGATGCTCAGAACTAGCATGATTCCATAGTGGGAGTCTGATGACACCCATACACTCAGTCCTGTCTGTTCTGGGACATGTATCTCATTTCTGGTCCTCCAGAGCCTATGATTTTGAGAATGCTGCTGCAAATGCATCTCAAAATGGGGACCAGGCTTGCGGCATAAGTTGCTCCTCTCAAAGAGCTGGTGTTCAAGTGAAGACATCTGCAGTGAGGGGATCAATGGATCGATCTGACCTCTCTCTTTCAAACTAAGTGAGTGTGGTGGGTCTGGATGTGTCATCAGATAAGAAAGCACGGACAACAGCAGTATTCTGGGATCTGGTTCGAGACCATCTTAAGAACCTGAATGTGCACATGTCCATGGGACCTGATGAAATCCATCTGCGGGTCCTGAAGGAGCTGGCAAACGAAGTTGCTAAACCACTGGCCATCATATTTGAAAAATCATGGCAGTCAGGTGAAGTTCCCAATGACTGAGAAAAGGGAAATATAACCCCCATTTTCAAGAAGGGGAACATGGATGACCTGGGGAATTACAGACCAGTCAGTATCACCTCTGTGCCTGGCAAATTCTTGGAGCAGATTCTCCTGGAAGACATGCTAAGGCACATGAAAAACAAGGAGGTGGTTGGTGACAGCCAGCATGGCTTCACTAAGGGGAAAATCCTGCCTGACCAATTTGGTGGCCTTCTATGTTGGGGCTATGAAACTGATGGACAGGGGCAGAGCAGCTGACATCATCTACCTGGACTTGTGCAAAGCGTTCGACACTGTCCCACACAACATCCTTGTCTCTAAATTGGAGAGACATCAATTTGATGGGTGGACCACTCGGTGGATAAAGAACTGGCTGGATGGCCGCACGCAAAGAGTTGTGGTCAATGGCTCGATGTCCGGCTGGAGACCGGTAATGAGTGGTGTCCCTCAGGGATCGGTGTTGGGACCGGTCTTGTTCAACATCTTTGTCAGTGACATGGACAGGGGGATTGAGTGCGCCCTCAGCAAGTTTGCCGATAACACCAAGCTGCGTGGTTCGGTTGATACACCGGAGGGAAGGGATGCCATCCAGAGGGACCTCGACACGCTTGTGAGGTGGGCTGATGCCAGCCTGATGAAGTTTAACCATGCCAAGTATCACACAGTATCACAGTATCACAGTATGTTAGAGATTGGAAGGGACCTCAAAAAATCATCTAGTCCAATCCCCCTGCCAGAGCAGGAACACCTAGATAAGGTTACATAGGAATGTGTTCAGGCGGTTTTTGAATGTCTCCAGAGAAGGAGACTCCACAACCTCCCTGGGCAGCCTGTTCCAGTGTTCCGTCACCCTCACTGAGAAGAAGTTTCTTCTCAAGTTTAAGTGGAACCTCTTGTGTTCCAGTTTATACCCATTACCCCTTGTCCTATCATTGTTTGCCACTGAGAAGAGCCTGGCTCCATCCTCATGACACTCCCCCTTTATATATTTATATACACTAATAAGGTCACCCCTCAGTCTCCTCTCCTCCAAACTATAGAGACCCAGCTCCCTCAGCCTTTCCTCATAAGGGAGATGCTCCACTCCCTTAATCATCTTAGCTGCCCTGCGCTGGACTCTCTCCAGCAGGAGAAGTGCAAGGTCCTACACCTGGTTCAGAGCAATCCCAGGCACAGCTACAGGTTGGGCAGAGAAGAGATTCAGAGCAGCCCTGCAGAGAAGGACTTGGGGGTGTTGGTTGATGAAAAAATGAACATGGGCTGGCTTCAGTGTGTGCTTGCAGCCCAGAAAGCAACCGTATCCTGGGCTGCATCAAGAGGAGCGTGACCAGCAGTTCGAAGGAGGTGATCCTGCCCCTCTACTCTGCTCTCGGGAGACCTCACTTGGAGCATTGTGTGCAGTTCTGGTGTCCTCAACATCAAAAGGACATGGAACTGTTGGAACAAGTCCAGAGGAGGCCACGAGGATGATCAGGGGCCTCCAGTATGGAGACAGGCTGAGAAAGTTGGAGCTGTTGAGCCTGGAGAAGAGAAGGCTGCGTGGAGACCTCAGAGCAGTCTTCCAGTATCTGAAGGGGGCCTACAAGGATGCTGGGGAGGGACTCTTCATCAGGGACTGTAGTGACAGGACAAGGGGTAACGGGTTCAAACTGTAACAGGGGAAGTTTAGTTGGATATAAGGAAGAAATTCTTTACTGTAAGGGTAGTGAGGCACTGGAATGGGTTGCCCAAGGAAGTTGTGAATGCTCCATCCCTGGCAGTGTTCAAGGCCAGGTTGGACAGAGCCTTGGGTGACATGGTCTGGAGTGAGGTGTCCCCACCCATGGCAGGGGGCGTTGGAACTGGATGACCTTAAGGTCCTTTCCAACCCAAACCATTCTATGATTCTAAGATTCTAAATTAAGTTTTTTAACTCAAAGAATGAAATTCACCACTCTCCTAATAGCAGATCTCTTTTTTTATCCTTCCCCTCAGCATGAAAGTTTCTTCAGTAATGCCATGTAATGGGGGATGGACACAGACTGCACAGTGTGTGCTGTATTGTACTTATTAAGAAAGTAAAGATGGGATGATTCATCCAATGCAGTTCCTTTGCCTTTCCAGACCAACTGTTTTTCCCTGCTGTTTTCACACAGAAGTGAACACTTGTTTGATGGGCTCCTTACTTTTTCTGGGAGGTACAGGGGTCTCACAGGTTTGGTACCGGTTTTTATAATGCATGGTGAAAGAAATCTAAGACCTGGGATTTGATTGCAAAGGTGACAAGCTATGACCACGAGGAGCTTGTAACTCTGAGTGGTCAGTATTCAGCTGGTTACCACACTTCACCAAAGATGCAGTGTTTGGATCAGTCCTTTACATCAGAAAGAAGACCTTTAGTACGGTTTAAATCACCTATTTGTACTTCCCTTTCCAAGGAATGTGTATGTGGCCACTTTCCATGTCTCAGATTAGGCAGGTAAACCTGTGTCAGGTTTTCAACCATTTCAACATGCAAAGGACATGGAGCTGTTGGAGCAAGTCCAGAAGACACCACGAGGATGATCGGGGCTGGAGCACCTCCTGTATGAAGATAGGCTGAGAACATTGGGGCTGTTGAGTCTGGAGAAGAGAAGCTGCGTGGAGACCTCAGAGCAGCTTCCAGTGTCTGAAGGGGGCTACAAGGATGCTGGAGAAGAACTCCTCATCAGGGACTGTAGTGACAGGACAAGGGGTGATGGGTTCAATCTGAAACAGAGGAAATTCAGGTTAGATATAAGGAAGAAGCTCTTTACTGTGAGGGTGGTGAGGCACTGGAATGGGTTGCCCAAAGAAGTAAATGCTGCATCCCTGGCAGTGTTCAAGGCCAGGTTGGACAAAGCCTTGGGTGATGGTCTAGTGTGAGGTGTCTCTGCCCATGGCAGGGGGTTGGAACTGAACGATCATAAGGTCCTTTCCAAACCTATCTATTCCATGATTCTTTGATTTAAACATTACTCTTTGCTAGACAAAATTAACTGGTGCAACTCACTCACCTCACAGAAAAACATTTAGTTGTTTCCATGTTCTGGGTTTTTTTCTAGCAGTTGACTGGGCTAAATCAGATTACCAAGGGGACTAGAGAACAACATTGCTGGTTCAAGAGTCTGTAAGAGCAATGACAGGAAACAGGGGGGTGTGAAAGTTTGAAGGACTTTTTTTGGAGACCGAGACCTGATAAATTCCAGTATCCGAACGGGGCTGATAAGGATGCTGGGGAGGGACTATTCATTAGGGACTGTAGTGATAGGACAAGGGGCAATGGGTTAAAACTCAGACAAGGGAAGTTTAGATTGAATATAAAGAAGTTCTTTACTGTGAGGGTGCTGAGGCACTGGAATGGGTTGCCCAAAGAAGTGGTGAATGCTCCATCCCTGGTGGTGTTCAAGGCCAGGTTGGACAGAGCCTCGGGTGACATGGTCTAGTGTGAGGTGTCCCTGCACATAGCAGGGGGGGTTGGAACTGGATGATCTTAAGGTCCTTTCCAACCCAAACTATTCAATGGTTCTATGATTCTATGCTACATTTTCACTCAGTTGTCTTGTTTAGACCTGAAGATGACTTCTGTGCTTCATTTCCTGTCATGTCACTGGGAACAATAGGAGGGTAGCAAGCTGTCTTGCATCAAAAGTGTCTTTCAAGTGTATGGACCACTTCCTTGGGCAGTCAGAGCTCTCCTCTGCAGTTTTTCTGGTTAGCAAGAAACAGCCTGAACTGTTATGTGCTGGTTGTGTGAATTCAGTGATGAAGCCGGTGGTGAGAGTTCTGCAAGGCTGGTTAAGGTTGGCAGTTCTCTGTTTGCTAACCCATCAGTAAGTGATAGATGAAGTGAAATAGATGAGCAACTAGGTTAGCGTGGCTTAACCACAAACCAACACAATGAAGAGGAATAAAAAGAACCAGTAGAGTAAGAAAAAAGCCCGACTACCAAAAACTGGCGTTTTCTTTTACTTCCGTAGCCCCCTTTTAAATTTCTTTCTTTTTTTTTGCCCACATTTTTTCTTCTCCCTGCATAAAATGCTGGAATTTTTCCAGCAGCCTCTGGATAAATCGACACTGACATATGCAGGAGCTGATGTCTGTGTGAAGCAAAGTGGCTTTCCTCTCATCTAAAGGTCAGTGCAGGAGGGAGCAACTCCTTACAGATGCTCTGCAGAAGATCATCTATTGGCTTTGGGAGAGGCAGCAGAGGAACAGCAGGGCTGAGGTGGGACCAGGAAGGGAGCTAAAGAAATACATGAAATAAGAGGGTTTATACACAGAGAAATTGAAATAAGCAGTAAGTCTTTGAGAGGAAGAAGAGTGGCTAATAAAGTATATCTGAGAAACGAAAAAGCCATGCAAAATAAGTTTTCCTCTTTATGCATCTTATTTTAAGGAGATGCAGTGGCAACAAGCTATTGTATGGTCCTTGGCGCTGATGAGGTTCTTCACAGGCTGGTGCAAGGAGAGGTAATGTTTAAAGAAGGGAACTCGAGGCAGAGGATAAGAGGGCTGATAGTTAAACATGGCCACGCTGAGGATCTCAGCCCAAAAGCAGAGCCCAAAAGAGAGGAGCTGAGAGACAATGAAAGACTTGATGTGCTAAGGAATTATAGGGACTTGGCTGAAGGTTTGGAGGTGGTCTGATAGAGCCTGGGTCCTTTCTCATCCTTCACCTGATTAATTTTATATACGTGTGTATATACATATGTGTGTATATATATACATACACACCATTACAGAGGATTTATAATCATACTATTATACAGGAACTTCAGCATCCTTAATAACTTTATCCTGCTAAAGAATTCCCCAGACTGGTAAGGAAACAGGTTCAGGATGTCTAATTATCAGCTGCTTCTGCCCACATTCCTGGCTGATGAAAAGCTGTTACATGGCTGTGGTTCATATGGTCTTGAGCCATGGCTAATGGGCTGTGTTGAGAGACAGAGGAGATATGCTCAACGTTGGCACTGGAAGTGCACAGCTTTGTGCTTTTGATGTATTCAAAGCATTGTTTTATCACTGCCCATCACAGGCATACAGCCTTAATGATATGACAGGTTGTCATGGGAGACAACAGTGCCAGAGAAAGGATTCAAACACCAGGGAAGTGAGTACCAACATACCACCAAAACAATGTTCCTTCTGCATTTTGTTAGATAGAGATAGGGAGTAAAAGAGCAGGAGGGCAAGTCAAGTCACTGGCCTTAGATGCTGACTTCTGTGCTCCTCAACCCCTATTCATCAAGCATTGAGAGGACTGGTAGCATCTGGATGTGGGTGAGCACCCGTGACTCAGAAAGGTGTTTTGCAAGCTCCAGCTGGAAAGGAATGAGCTGCGTAAGGCTCAGAGTAGCAAATACAATGCCAAGGAGTTTCCATTGGGTAACCGGTCTACACTTGGATTGTTTTGTATGAGAATAAACAACCTGCCAACTTCCCGTCAACACTGTGTCCTTTTAAAGCATTACTCTTCTGGTTTTATAACAGCTTCACATGCTCACAAGCAGCATCGTGCAGCAGGTTTGAAATCAGTGAGGCATTTGCCATTTCCCTCTCACCTTGCCCACCTTTGGATTGGCACAGCTCCACAGCTCAGGTTTCGTGCATATGGATCTCTCTTGCTTGATCATGCAAGCTAGTGTTACATTGGCTTATCCTGGCTGGAGAAAGGAGAGGAGGGAGGGAAGTTTCTGGTGCCTATCCTGGCAGATGGGGCTTAAACTCAGATGGGTTTGGAGGATAAAAGCAGCCACCACCTGCTAAGTGCAACAGCAGAGATGGAGTCTGAGGTCAGGCACCTTGGAGAACTCCTTCACCAAAGGGCACTCATTCAGAGGTCAAGGGTCCTATGTATGACATTCAGAGGTCCAGGGTCCTATGTGTGACATCAATCAAGGGAGAATATAGAGTATGTATTAAGTACTCATCCCATGTCCAGCAAGGGGGACCTTAAATCAAGAGAGAGGCCATAGTTCTCATATCCTGTGTGAGATCCATGCTGGCTGGAGCTGGGGTCCTCCTTCGATGACCAGGACTTCGTAAGTCTGAGAGTGTCAGACTGTTACCTTCTATCAGCTTGGGAAGGTCCAAGCAAGAAACTACCTTTTTTAACACAGATGTGTTCTGGTCCTCAAACTAATCTTATTGATCAAAAATATCCTGTTTCTCCAAGGGAAGTATCTTAGCTACTCAACTGCAAGTAGGAAGCCAATGATGAATGAGTCAAAAGAAGCCAGTTTGGTGATGACAGGTCCAAGGACCGTTTGTGGGCTGCAGCTCCTATGGAAATTTTTGGCCATATTCATGGAATCATAAAGCCATAGAAAAGCCCAGTTTGGAAGGGACTTTGGAAGATTTTTTGGTCCAGCTTGTTGTGAGGAAGGGAGTTAAATGAGATCATCTGACGCCCTGCCAACTACATCTTTAAAACTCCACCACATCTCTGGGGAGATTGTTCCAGTGGCTGATTGTTCTCATTTTAAAAAACTCTTTCTTATATCAAGATGAAACCTGTCCTGGTGCCACCTGTGCCTGTTGCCTCCTGTCTTCTCCATGTGACCCCTTATGAAAGAGAGCCTCCATCCCCTTTATAGCTGCTCTTGAGGTCGTGAAATACTGTGAGACAAATAATAGGTTCCCTCTAGCCTTCTCTAGGGAGGGTAGACCTAACTCCTTCAGTCTTTCTTTACAGGGCAAGTTCTCCAGCCCTTCGATCATCTTCATTATCTTCCTTTGGACCCTCTCCAGACTGCCTATGTCTTGAATTACGGGGACCACAACTGGACAAGTGCTGAATAGCTTGGGATGATCGCATCTCCATCCTTGCCAGCAATACCCTGCAGATGCAGCCCAAGATCCAATTTACCTTTCTCGCTTCAGCAGTGCGCTGCTCACTCACATTCAGCTTGTTGTCCACCAGGATTAGCAGGTCCCTTTCAGCAAGGCTGCTCCCAGCCGCACAGATTCTAGCTCAGATATATGACCTTGCACTTGAATGTTAAACCTCATACAGTTCTAGCTTACCCACACTTCCAGCTTGCCCAGGTCTCTCTGTAAGATGGATCTTGCTTCTGGTAAGTCTGCATTCAACTCATTCTCCCACTGCTAGGCAGCGATACGCATCTCTAATTAGTTAACACTTATTAAGAGAATGACTTTGTTTCATTCATTATTTGGGTGTGGGTAGAGGGCTTTAAGTGTTCATCAAGAAGTGTAATTAAGTCAAAGACACTTGTTAACACATCTCCAGAGCCTTGCCTGCATGAGAAGACAGGGGAGAGACTGCCTGGCCACAGCCTGTAATGTTGGATGGGGTCTTCAAATCACAGCTCCCTGCAAATCAAGCTGAAGAGAAGAAGTTTCCCTTTGGAATAAAAAGGGCCTTTTACCACACGGCTTCCCCCTGAGTTAGGAGGGCCAGAGGCACCTTTCTATACTGCTGCCCATCTGAACATGACCAGAGCGCTGGGACGCCGCTGCAAGACTTGTAGAGAAGGAGCGAGGGACAGCACTGGGACTGCTTTGGCTGTCTATGAGCGTTGCTGCCCTCTCCTGGCTTCGAAGCAAATTAAACCAGAGGAAATCTGCTCGGAAAGGATGAAGGTGGTTGCAGGGTGTGCAGGGACGCAGGGCAGATGGGAGATGCTACCTGCTGCTGCTTGTCTCAAAAATCGGCTCGTCCAAGCTGCCTGAAGATGCTCACCCAAATATATGACACCCATTGGGTTCCTGCCAACCAGCTCTTGCTTCCCAGTGTTTTGGTCACTCTACAGGGATGGCAGGATCTGTCTGTAGTGGTCTCCCAGTGTCCTCCTAGATGGGGGAACAGGGGCTACAATTGGTTCCTCATCAAGAACAGACTTTCAGCTTCCACCGGTTTGCTCAAAGTCAAGCAGTAGGGCTTCATAATGACTGCACAAGCTGTCAGCATGGGATTTAGCAACCACTCTCTGCCCTAGAACATGCCTCTTTTCCTCTCTGATCTTCTCCTCCCTTGTTGCTGAATCCCTACAACTTCAGGTCAAGGTCAAAAGACCAAATAAAATGAGCTGGCATCTGTTCTCAATTCCTGAACCAGTGTCTTAACAGAGATTTAGTCAATAGGGACAAACTCTCCCCCTCTGTCTTGCCCTTAAATCAGGGGCTCACATCCTTAGCATCTCCTGGGATTCCTCTCTGGCCTGAGCTAACTAATAAACTAGGCCAGAACATCAACAGAGAGAGATTGGCAAGGCAAAAACTCTTCAGAACATCCTGAGGGATTTGCTTCCAATGTTGGAAGAGGAAATGTGGAAATTTTACTTGGGTCTGACAAGCTGTTGGCTCAGAAAAATCACACATTTGCTGAACTGTTAACATGAGTATCTTGGAAGATGTGCTTGCTCTCCAGCTCACATGCCATCATCTTTGGAAGAGGATATTCCCAACCAAGTGACCTCATTCAAGAGACTAAGTTGAAGTGGTGCATCAATACAGCATGAGCAAAGGGGTGAAAGGGTCCTGCTGTGGTGACAGGTTATCCCTTGGCTGTTTATCCCTGATGTTAGTACGGTGATGGCCAAACCTCCACAAACCTGGCTTTCACCTTAACAAAGCTTACCTCTTTTGAAGGCAACTTGATTAAATCATAGAATCATAGATTCATAGAATGGTTTGAGTTAGGAAGGACTTGAAGATCATCCAGTTCCAACCCCCTGCCATGGGCAGGGACACCTCACACTAGACCATGGCACCCAAGGCTCTGTCCAGCCTGGCCTTGAACACTGTCAGGGATAGAGCTTTTACCATCCTCTGGGCACCCTGTGCCAGTGCCTCACCACCCTCACAGTAAAGAACTTCTTCCTTATATATCCAGGCTGAAATCATTTTATCTTAAGCCAAGCAACCAATATGAAGCACCCTCCGAACACTTGAAGCCCCCTGAACGAAGACAAGTTAAAAGAGAAGATAGCTCTTAAAAAGAGAAGAGAGGCAAGTGAATAAACGGTAACTGATCACATGAAAAATGAAAGAAAAATGAAATGTCAGTTCTGAAAAATGTGGGAAGATTCCAAAACCTATTAAGAAATGCTTAGACTCTGAAGACCTTTGTATATGAAACTGTATAGAGCCTGCATCTCTTAATCTGAGTATGAGTCATGTCCCCAGCTTGCAAACTTAATATTTCTTCTCTCTGAGTCAAATGTGCCTTTCCAGGCAAGGTTTTCTTCACCAGCCCCAAGAACAACTTCTTTTCTTCCAGCACACTTACTTCTTCAAGCAATTTGCAAATGAAGGCAGCAAATTTCTTCCTGCAGCATATATGAAGACTTGGAAGGGATGTAGAACAGTCCATGTCTACTGGTGGGTCAAATGAAGCCAAACCCATCTCTCTCTGGGTTTGCTCCTTTACCCGCCAACACACAGAAAATGCCAAGAGCTTCTGTTCCTGGCAGCAGAGCCAACAATCGTGATTCCTTGGAGCTGAAAATAGGCCGATGCTGGCAGCAGCTGATGCTTTTGCTCACAGTTCCTAACTGAGTGGGCTACCTCCAGAAAGCAGATGGCCAAGAAGGAACTCCAGCAATTCACCACGAAGCATCTGGAAAGTCCCCTTCTTCCACTGCTTTGACAGCTCATGGTTTCATGACACCTAGTGGGCAAGCCAGGCATGGTCACTTGTAAAGAGAGAACTTCAAAACAATTAATAAAGTGGGCCCAGAGAAAGATGGGCATGGGATTAGAGGAGAATTATAAGGATCCCCAGGAAAAAAAGAAGAAGAAAAACTCAAACCCAACCAAAACCCCTCAATATACAAACAAAAAAGCAGGTTTTGCTCCTTTGAAGGAGTTACAACCTCAGTAATGACTCCAAGAGTTGGAAGGAAAACTGAGCTCTCTGAACAAGGACATCACCCACAAGTTAAAAAGAAAGAACAAAATGTTCTAAAAGAGACATATGGGCCTTTTTTACATAATCAGAGACATAAAACAGCAGTGTGACCTTATGGGCAAAGTGTGACACTGGACCTAAGGGTGCAACGTTTCTCCATCGAGCATTAGAGATAGACTGTAAAAAACTAAAATTGGTTGCCCACTCATAGCTTTATAGAATCATACAATCATAGAATAGTTTGGGTTGGAAAGGACCTTAACATCATCCAGTTCCAACCCACTGCCATGGGCAGGGACACCTCACACCAGACCATGTCTCTGTCCAGCTGTCAAGGCTCTGTCCAGCCTGGCCTTGAACACCGCCAGGGATGGAGCATTCACAACTTCCCTGGGCAACCCATTCCAGTGCCTCACCACCCTCTCAGTAAAGAATTTCTTCCTTAGATCCAATCTAAACTTCCCCTGTTTCAGTTTGAACCCGTTATCCCTTGTCCTGTCACTACAGTCCCTGATGAAGAGTCCATCCCCAGCATCCTTGTAGGCCCCCTTCAGATACTGGAAGCTGCTCTGAGGTCTCCACGCAGCCTTCTCTTCTCCAGGCTCAACAGCCCCAATGTTCTCAGCCTACCTTCATACGGGAGGTGCTCCAGCCCCTGATCATCCTCGTGGCCTCCTCTGGACTTGTTCCAACAGTTCCATGTCCTTTTGATGTTGAGGACACCAGAAATGCACACAATGCTCCAAGTGAGGTCTCCCGAGAGCAGAGCAGAGGGGCAGGATCACCTCCTTCGACCTGCTGGTCACGCTCCTCTTGATGCAGCCCAGGATACGGTTGGCTTTCTGGGCTGAAGCACACGCTGAAATCAGCACATGTTAAGTTTCTCATCTGCCAACACCCCCAAGTCCTTCTCTGCAGGGCTGCTCTGAATCTCTTCTCTGCCCAACCTGTAGCTGTGCCTGGGATTGCTCCGACCCAGGTGTAGGACCTTGCACTTCACATGGTTAAAAACTATTTTAGATTAATATTTCTCTAGTTCAGACACTTTCCTTAGCATGAGGTGTTCATTTCCCAGAAGTGCCTATTTCTCTTCATTTCCTTAAGATCACCCACCTCTAGCCATGTATATGAGTGAATGTGTCAACAGATAAAACCCATCTCGATGGACCAGAGCATCCAGACCTACCAGCTTAAGATCTCTGCAAGCTTTAGCATAGGGACGTGCTATCTTTTATTGAGCTGTTTCCTGACCTCAGTAGATAGAAAATTGCTGAATGCAAGATGGATTTGCAGGTCTGTGGTCCTCCAACGTTTGCAGTCGAGTAGAGGAGAAGAGCCTCACCCTGATGCTGTGAGTTGAAGCTTATGCTTAACAGAGTTTTGCAGACTTCTGAAGACATAAAGGATGAAAACAATGGTAAAGTAATGCAATGAAGCGAGAGAGGTCCAGTCTCCTTCTTCAAGGACCCCACTATGTGGACTTTGCATCCTGGTCTTTCTTTTTATTGTCTTCTTTTATCTCTGAGTATCTCTAAACACTCTTCCTCCCTTTCCAGTGGCTTTAGTGTATGCATCTTGTTTTCTTTCCTACTCAGATGATCATTTACACCATTCTTGATCCTCCTGTAATGATTTTTGTACAAAGAGAATTAACTCAACTGCAAAAATTGCTTTTTTACCTCTACTCAAAGATTTTCCCCAAGCCACCTAATTGAAGGAATCCCAGGAGCTCCTGTTTGCTTGCGGAGATCTCCTCACTGATTACTGCTGTGCTGTCTGGCTTTGCTTTCTGAACCTGGCTGTTCCTTCCCAGAGCTGCCTCTATTCCAAGCTGTAGAGGAGATGAAAAAAAAACCTAAGCAAAATAGCATTCTCTTTTGAGCCAAGCACAAATTAGGCAACTGAGCAGACAGAAATGCTCACTGGTCCAGGGGAGAGCGGATTTGTAATCTAAATTACCATGGAATAAAAGCATCATCCTCTCTCTATTCTGTAATTTAAAGATTGTCTCCTGTTCTTCTTCCCTTTTTGTTTGACTAATTCAGTTGCCTTTGGTCTAAGGGCAAGGAAAATCTCATTTGCATGTTTTAGAGGACATTAATTACGCGTCCTTTAACTTCAAGCCCTGGTACTCCTGCGCTGAGTAGAAGCCTCAGTCTGACTGCAGTCCTGGTTCCTCAGAAGGCTGTTAATTATTGAGCCTATTGAACTATACCTGGACATAATGAGCTCAGGAATGAGCAACGCCTCCCTGGGGCTATGGCGAGGAGGAGAGGAGGGGTAGTGGAAGTGGATGAGCCACACAGCAGCAATCCCAGTTCAGAAGAAAGTGTGACTATGAGAGGACAGAACAAGTGTCCTAATGGATTATCAGGGTTTATTAAAGTACCTGTTTCAGATTGCCTGTCCCACAGAGCCTGGAGCTACCAGATTCATGGCTCCAGTCAACATCACTTTTTGGCTTTGTGCATAGCTGCCGTGGCAGCGGGCTGATGAGACCCTGCACAAAGTCCGTTGAGCATCCCTTTTCTCACCCAGGCCTTCTGCTGCACTGACAGGTGAAAAACGGCATGCTATTTGTGCCATAAATTACGGGTTTAAACTGAAACAAGGGAAGATCCAGTTAGGTATAAGGAAGGAGTTCTTTACTGTGAGGGTACTGAGGCACTGGCATAGGGTGCCCAGAGAAGCGGTAAATGCTCCATCCCTGTTAGTGTTCAAGGCCAGTTTGGACAGAGCCTTGGGTGATATGGTGTAGTGTGAGATGTCCCTGTCCATGGCAGGTGGTTGGAAACGGGTGATCTTCAGGTCCTTTCTAACCCTAACTGTTCTATGGTTCTATGATTCTATGACCATCTCTTCTATCATGTTATCTGTCCAAAACTTCTGAAGAATTTGCCCATTGAGGATCAAACTGTCCTGTTGTTATTTCCCTTTGGGTCAGGTCACCCTTCTTGGATCTGTATTTTCTGGGCTCCATTATAAAGTGAGGAATGGTTTTCAGAGCAGTTTTAAGCCTCAAAAATATATTTCCATTTTCACCCATATTATCTGGGGTTTCAGCCACCGTTGCTCAGGCTCAAAGGTTACATAGTGCTGCTCTATTAAGCCAGTTCTGTTCTCCAGCTTTAAGGACCACTGACATACATAGCCTTTATGCTAAATCCCTTTTTCCCAAAACCCGGAGTGATTTTATACAAAATTCCTTCACCCATATCATACCCTAGAGTTGTCTAGGGCAGTGTTAGCTGGTTAGTGGGTCCATTCCAACAATATACTAGGGCAGAGGATTGACTTCTATACCTTGGGAACATCACCTGAACACTTATGAAGCAAAGCTTAGGCTGAACTAGCCTGCGGTCTGCTTGGCTCCTGTTGGTTCATCAAGACTATAAATGAACTTGAGGTCATCTGGTGGGACTGAAACCTATTCAGAATTTCCCCTTTCTGGGGACCTTCCTTGCTCTGATTATGAAATACTCCCGGCAATGCTGGTGCAGAGCAGATGAGTCTGGACTTCATAGAATCATAGAATATTTAGGGTTAGAAAGGACCTTAAGATCATTCAGTTCCAATCCCCCCTGCCATGGGCAGGGACACCCCACACGAAACCATGTCACCCAACGCCTCATCCAACCTGGCCTTGAACACCACCAAGGATGGAGCATTCACAACCTCCCTGGGCAACCCATTCCAGTGCCTCACCACCCTCTCAGTAAAGAATTTCTTCCTTAGATCCAATCTAAACTTCCCCTGTTTCAGTTTGAACCCGTTACCCCTTCTCCTATCACTACAGTCCCTGATGAAGAGTCCCTCCCCACCATCCTTGTAGGTCCCTTTCAGATACTGGAAGCTGCTCTGAGGTCTCCACGCAGCTTCTCTTCTCCAGGCTCAACAGCCCCAACTTTCTCAGCATACCTTCATACTGGAGGTGCTCCAGCCCCTGATCATCCTCGTGGCCTCCTCTGGGCTTGTTCCAACAGTTCCATGTCCTTTTGATGTTGAGGACACCAGAAATGCACACAATGCTCCAAGTGAGGTCTCCCGAGAGCAGAGCAGAGGGGCAGGATCACCTCCTTCGACCTGCTGGTCACGCTCCTCTTGATGCAGCCCAGGATACGGTTGGCTTTCTGGGCTGCGAACGCACACTGCAGCCGGCTCATGTTCATTTTCTCATGGACCAACACCCCCAAGTCCTTCTCTGCAGGGCTGCTCTGAATCTCTTCTCTGCCCAACCTGTAGCTGTGCCTGGGATTGCTCTGACCCAGGTGTAGGACCTTGCACTTGGCATGGTTAAACTTCATCAGGCTGGCACCAGCCCACCTCACAAGCGTGTCGAGGTCCCTCTGGATGGCATCCCTTCCCTCCGGCGTATCAACCGAACCACACAGCTTGGTGTCATCGGCAAACTTGCTGAGGGCGCACTCAATCCCCCTGTCCATGTCACTGACAAAGATGTTGAACAAGATCGGTCCCAACACCGATCCCTGAGGGACATCACTCGTTGCCGGTCTCCAGCCGGACATGGAGCCATTGACCACAACTCTTTGTGTGCGGCAAAGACTTCAGTCTGGACATGAACCTGATGTGAATGCAGATTTTGGTTCCTTAGGAAATTGCCCCTATCTGAAAAGTTCACTTTCGGAGCATTGCTCAATGCCATTTAGAAGATAGGCCAAGATAGATGGGACACGTCTTAAGAGGTCATCTGCTCAATCCCCACATAAGATCACATCTATTCTTCGTGTGCTCCACTCATTATTATAAAGGTTTTCCTGGAGGTGCAGAAGTGGAGTTTTGTCATCAATTACTTCTTCCCAGTCTCCTCCAGAAGGTGGCAGGATGCAGGAGCTGCTCTGCAATGCATCTGTCGTTTGGCACTGATTGTAAACTCTGCGTGTTATTTACAGAGGTAAGTTGTGACAGTGCAGGGAAATGTGAGGGACATTTGTACGGCTGTCTGTGAGTAGCAGTTAAATTTAAGGCTCTGTTGTGTTTTATTTATGCCGTGTTTCCAGATGTCATGCATAGAAATCATTTGCTTAATAAATAATACAAATAAACAGACATCCAAGTGCCTTGTGTTAGCAGTCTAGACAGCCAAACACTGAGTGACAGCCTGCCAGAAACCTGGAAGCTTTTGAGCAGTTTTGCCCTTTCAATCTTCCTACCCAATTGCAGTAATGAGTGATGAAGTGAAGGGGTGGGCAATTCCTTTTTCAGATGTATACTTCTCTTTTCAGAGGCCCTTCAAGTGTCACAGGGGCCAGTGAACAGCATAGTACACCCTGTGGTAGAGTCATAGAATCATAGAATTATAGAATCATAGAATAATTTGGGTTGGAAAGGACCTTACGATCGTCCAGTTCCAACCCCCCTGCCATGGGCAGAGACACCTCACACTAGACCATGTTACCCAGAACTCCATCCAACCTGGCCTTTTACACTGCCAGGGATGGAGCATTCGCCACTTCCTTGGGAAGACATGGTTTAAGTCTCTTGGTACTGGAGTTAACCTGGGCAAAGCTATGGCATGAAAATCTGGGAGGTTTTAACATAACGTTTGAGTTGAACTCCCAGGGATCTCTATCTTCACTGCAGAAGTGGTCTATTGAGTCAGTTGGCCTGATCATAGGTTCCTGCCACTATGACAGGTGTCTCAAACTCTCTTGCATGGGCTGCAGGAGGGAATGGGTTTCCTCTTGGTTCTCTGTCCTGTTGACCAGCAATATGTAGAATCAAAGAATCATGCAATGATTTGGGCTAGAAGGGAGCTTAAAGTTCATCCAGCTCTAACCCCCTGTCATGGGCAAGGACACCTTCCACTAGAACAGGTTGCTTCAAGCCCCATCCAGCCTGGCTTTGAGCACTGCCAGGGATGGGACAGCCACAGCTTCTCTGGGCACCCTGTGCCAATGTCTGACCACTCTCACAATGAAGATTTTCTTCCTTGTATCTAATCTAAATCTCCATCTTTCAACTTAAGGTCATTCCCCCTTGTCCTGTCCCTACATGTCGTTGTAAAAAAGCCCCTCTACAGATTCCTTGTAGATGTATGAGATATTGCCTAAAGCTTCAGTAAATGCTGATGCCTGGGCAATCAAATCACAATCACTCTGTATGAATTTATCTCATCTAAACTAGACATGCACATTGTCAGGTGATTCACACCCTAAACTCCATTCATTTCATTGACTGGGTTGTCTTTAAATACGAGAATGATGACATTTAGCCAAATGGAGACAACTAAATTACAGACATGCAGAACTGCACAGATGAATCCCACTCTTTGTGCCTCAGTTTCTTAGTAGTAAAAGGAGATTAATAACACTTATTGATCTCTAAATTATCGGCTAAATAAAAATGCCAATGTAGTCAGTCCTAAGGGAAGGAGTTCAACATGTTATGGCTTTCCCCTGTTGTGGCTTCATGGCTTGAAATGAGTAGTTGGGAGAACACCATAAGTCTGGCTAAGATTAGGCAGATAGGGAAGTATTTATTTCAGGCATTTCACCCTCCTCCCATACTCACCCTGGATGAAGTTTCAGAGAAGAGTTTTTGTCCCCTTCTGTCCCCCCAGAGCGGGCACTGTTTCTCCATCCATATAGATGAAAAGTCATCATGTCAAGAGCAGAGTGACAGAAGTAAATGGATAATAAATGTTTTTACATTAATTGTTACAGCTATTGCTGTAGTGAAATCATCCCAGGAGACAGCAGTAGCAGCACAAACTAACGTTTAACCTTCGTGAGCACATGCCCTGGACCCTAAAACCAAAACACTTGTTAACACTGGGACAGGAAGAGTTTAAATGTTTCTGTGGAGTGGAGGAAGATTGTGGGACAGAATAAGGAGGGAGATGTTGCTGTGAATCCCTGAAAAAGTGAAAGATGGCAGAATAGATAATAGGGAGAATGGAGAACAGACATAGAGGATGAGGTTTTTTCTGTAATATTTGGTGGTTGCTGTATAGCCTTTCTGCCTCTGAGCTAAACATCTTAAGCCCCCCAAAATGGAGGGCTGTCCAGTGCAGCCAGTGGATTTTATGTTTAAAATCCAACATTTGTTGTCTCTAAAGGAAGCTTTTAGTGACTAGTTCAGATGGAGACCTCTACATAAAACTTGGTTCACTTTTTAAGATATCTAGTCCAAAACTCTATTCCAAGCAAGGCCAAGCAGTTCAGGCCACCCAATGACTTTTACAGTCCAATTTTTAATAGGTCCAAGAAAGGAGACTATACAATCTCTATGAATAACCTGTTCCAATGTTTGACCATCCCCAACATGAAGTGTTTTGCCCCCCAGCCTCAATTTACCTTAACTGTGTGCTCCTTGCCACAGCTTCAGTTTGTCACCTCTCATTCATTTCCTGGGTGGAGGAGAGTTGGGATCCATATTCTCTACCTCCTCCCTTTAGGTAGTTTCTGACCATAATATTTCCCTCCACCCTTTGTCTGAACAAGCATTCCTGTCTAAGCTTCCCTTGTATAACTTGTGATCCAGCTTCCCCAATCATCCTGGTTGACCCACTCCAGTATGCCGGTGTCTTTTCTCAACTGGAAAGCCCCAGATAGGACACACTAACTGTGTTCCTAATGTGACCCATTGTAGGTCAGTAACGTGCCTGAGTCTTTCCAGAGTTATTCATATTCACAAAGTAAAGACTGTGATAGCAGAAGATACTACCAGGTAGTTGCTGGTGTCTTCCCTGCCCTTCTGGCCCTTCTCTAATGCTTGGCAATGGATGGCAGCTTCTGCTGATGCTGTCATCAGAAAGGCCAAATTCCTATTTAAATGTGTTTATGAGAATTAATTTGATGGAGGTATTGCTAGTCACTTCAATACATGTTCATTACCACTTGGCCCCTCTGCTACAGGTTAAAACCTGAAGGAATTTAAATTAATGGATGGTCTAAATACTATTCATCACTGATCAACAGAAGCCATAGGATGTGTCAGAAGCAGTTACCTTCACACCATGAAAGAGAGAAAAGAGAAAGTTTGCATTTTAAACTTCCACTTCAATATACTTGAAAGCCAGATTAGAATGAAATAGGTGGTTTCTTTCTCAGCTTGAAACCTGAATGCAGAACAAAATAATTTGATTTCATATTTGAATGTACACCCACCGAGTTATTCAGTAATCAAGACACATCTGCTGTTTGTCCTTTATTTTCAGGGATACATATATGTAAGCTGGTTCATACATACACTGTCCTAAATCAATCCAGTGATTAAAGGAGTTGTCAAAGCTTTGGTCATGCTCCATTCCTGAACTACCACATCCAGCAGGTGATAGCCTGACGCCATTGATGCCAATCAATGCTTTTGCAGTGCTTTCAAAGGAGCAGTCATCTGCTCTAGCATGCACCCAGGGAAGAAGAAATGCTTGTCTATTCCCCAGTGGGACAGAAGCAGGCATGTCCATATTGCTCTTTCAACCACTCTGAAGTATCCAGACTGCTTGCTTATCCCAAGCTTGGCTAACTCCAATCCACGATAACCGGTGCAGGAGAACTCGGTGTTCTTCACACAGTCCCTCTGCCAAACTCTTCTTTTCTGAAAGAAAGGTGAATGTCTTCTTCTCTGGGTGATCAAAAACCAGACAGACAAGAAGAAAACAGTGACAAGATGAAAGCTCAAAACGATGGAAGAAATTCCTGCTGCCAAAATGTCTCTATAATTAACTGTATACTATAGACTTTACTTGATGGGGAAAATACTGAAGTTAGCCCTTGGACTTGTTCTACCTTGAAAAGGATATCAGTGAATCTCACCTTCTCCTATTTGCTCTGGTGGTGACTCCAGAGGGGAACAAAAGATTATTTTCCACAATTCAAAGACACAGTGTCCATGAGACAAGGGCTCTTCAACAATTGCTCTTCTGTTACAGCAGTAACTGCACGAACAGTGTCCGTGCCTGCCTACATCTACTCCTGACTGTTTTAAGAAGACCATAAATCAGTATGAAAAGTTCATAGATCATCCAGCTAAGCCTAAACAAGCTGATAAAATCACCTAGGGCTCTGAGTAATGTGTCTTAAGAGTGTTGATGACATCAGGTCTTCACCCACAATATAGATATGCCAAGGTGGGAAGTCTGGTCTCTTTTAATATAGCTCCAGTAGGATGGGGCTGAGCATCTTCTACTGCCAGATTGACAGCAAACATGGAGATGTCTGCTCAGCACTGAATGGGTGCTGAGTATATCCCATGTTGAAAGAAATACTGTATTTCACTTCTTAGTTTTCCTTTGTGGGAAGGTCAAAGTTATCTTCTGCTAGTGGTTTAAGGAATGTTTTAGGAAACATTCTGGCTGTAAGGGATGAGTTTAGGGTGAAAAACTGTATCTGAGGAGATAAAAGGTCCTGTGCACTCAGGAAGCGGACACTTCACTCTTGTGAAGCGGAAATAGCTTTGCTTTCTTGAAGCTGTCTGCATTGCCACCAAGCAGAAAGGCTGGAAACACAAGCTGGAATTATTTGTGTTCATATAATCAAGACACATCTATGCATAATTGCTTCTTAATGATTCATCAAACAGCACTGTTTGTCTTCTCCTGCCGACCAGCCTGACTGAGAGCAGTTGTTAGACCTCCGATTCCTCCCAGGCAGCCTCTATAAACCTTTTAGTTTTATTAGCTGTTTATAAATTATATCAAAATACATCAGGCACCCGTGGCTGAGAAATACGGGCAATTGCTACATGTAATAAATAACAGATCATGAGATGAAAACATATATATGCATTTTAAAGTGCACCTGAGGCATATTACAGTCATTGCATAATATGTTTTGACTTAATAAGAAGATGCACTTTGCGTAAAGATAGTGCTTATACCAGCTTTCACTGACTGATTTATTAAATGTAAATGTTTACACATCCAGTTTATATCCTGGGGCGGGATGAATCAAGTCAAAACAACCTTGGAGGGGGAATGCGTCTCACTGGGGATGGTAAAATCCTCCCCTCAGTTCCAGTGATGTGAAGCTGGCACATTACTCTTGACCGTGCTAGAATTGCAATGAGCTGTCTTTGATATCAGAACAGTGCTTAACACAGGCAGAATAGATGCACGCAAGCTCAAAAAGTGTATTGCTTGTCATTTGACAGACAAAATGATTTTAGGTTTGAACAGTTTACACAGGGAGATTGTATTTTCCCTACCATTTGATTTCATCAAGATGCAATGACCAAATACCTTGCAAAAAATGAAAGGAAAAGAAACGCTTTCTGGCTGTAAAATGAGACATTATCGTTATGATTATATAAACATACGTTATATGGATACATACATACATATGCATCTCCATATGCAGAGAGAAAGACAGAAGAATAAGTTAATCATTCTTACTAACCCTTGAATTCTTTGCTCCTAAGCTGAACAAGGGACTTAACACTTTCATACTTTCACGGAAAAGACTTGTTCTAGGTTTAGATCTCCTGCAGATTTTGAAAGGATGGAGTCCAAAACCCTCCAGATAGATTTCCACTGACTTTGGTAGGTTTTAGGTTCAACTCAGCTTTACTAAGTGGGAATTCAGAGCAGGTTCACTTTGATTTACTACTGATGTTTTCAAAATTGCGTCCTTGTCTATGTATTATAGACATGCGCTAGTGCTTATATACATACATGATGCCTTCTACTTCTGGATCATAGAATGATAGCGTAGTTAGGGCTGGAAAGGACCTTAGATCATCCAGTTCCAACCCCCTGCCATAGGCAGGGACACCTCACACTAGACCATGTCACCCAAGGCTCTGTCCAACCTGGCCTTGAACACTGCCAGGGATGGAGCATTCACCACTTCCTTGGGCAACCCATTCCAGTTCCTCATCACCCTCGCAGTAGAGGACGATCTCCTTATACCCAATGTAAACTTCCACTGTTTAAATTTTAACCCATTACTCCTTGTCCTATCGCCACAGTCCCTAACTTCTTTGGGCAGCCTGTGCCAGTGCCTCAGCATCCTCACAGAGAAGAACTTCTTCCTTATCTCTAACCTGAATTCCCCTGTTTCAGTTTGAACCCATCACCCCTTGTTCTGTCACTACTGCCTCTGATGAAGAGTCCTTCTCCAGCACCCTTGTAGGCCCTTTTCAGGTTATCGTAGAATCATAGAACAGTTAGGGTTGTAAAGGACCTTAAGATCATCCAATTCCAACCCCCTGCCATGGGCAGGGACACCCCACACGAAACCATGTCACCCAAGGCCTCATCCAACCTGGCCTTGAGCACTGCCAAGGATGGAGCATTCACAACCTCCCTGGGCAACCCATTCCAGTGCCTCACCACCCTCACAGTAAAGAACTTCTTCCTTAGATCCAATCTAAACTTCCCCTGTTTCAGTTTGAACCCATCACCCCTTGTCCTGTCACTACAGTCCCTGATGAAGAGTCCATCCCCAGCATCCTTATAGGCCCCCTTCAGATACTGGAAGCTGCTCTGAGGTCTCCATGCAGCCTTCCCTTCTCCAGGCTCAACAGCCCCAACTTTCTCAGCCTGTCTCCATACTGGAGGTGCTCCAGCCCCTGATCATCCTCGTGGCCTCCTCTGGGCTTGTTCCAACAGTTCCATGTCCTTTTTATGTTGAGGACACCAGAACTGCACACAATGCTCCAAGTGAGGTCTCCCGAGAGCAGAGTAGAGGGGCAGAATCACCTCCTTGGACCTGCTGGTCACGCTCCTCTTGATGCAGCCCAGGATACGGTTGCTTTCTGGGCTGCGAGCGCACACTGCAGCCGGCTCATGTTCATTTTCTCATGGACCAACACCCCCAAGTCCTTCTCTGCAGGGCTGCTCTGAATCTCTTCTTTGCCCAACTTACTTCACAGTTACGAGTTAATGGTTCATCAGGGGTACATACAGTGTTATGAGCTGTGTAGCATTCCTCAACTTTATGTGTTAACTTACAACAGATCTTTTTTTCTCATGTAGCTGACAAGATCTCAGGTTAAAGACGTACTACTGGGTATTAATTACAACCCATATGACCCAAAATTCATCAGCCCTTATCCCAATATTTTATTTTTTAATTGTTTATTTTAATAATTGGCTAACTTCATAATTATTTTAGACTGCTGAGGTACTGTGATCATTAGTTGAGCTGGTAAGACAGATATCATGTGAATTTCAAAATTGCTTGAGTTTTTCCTTATGATGGGGAAGGTGGTAACATAAGTCCACTATCCTCATTCTTCCTCTGCTTGCTCAATTCAAAACTCTCCACTTTTTCAATTCTACACTGTCAGAATTACCAGCAGCCTAAAGAGCCATTTACGTACCCTCTGTGCATGAGCTTCTTACCCTGCCTAGTGTAACATATCTCATTGTGCTTTACTATCATTCTACTTTTTTACTGATATTTTAGCTCTGATTCCTCAAAACTATGAGGGATATTCAGCTGAAAGAGGATCAGCTGCTCTCCAGGAATGTAGTAAAGATCCTAAACAGAATGCATTTCTTGCCATGTAGGTGTCCAAGGTCACAGCCCTGGCTTAAAGGAGAGGGTGGTAGACTGCCCTTGGATGGACACCAGTTAGCCACCAAGATGATCTATCATTCGCCTTCTCAGCAGCACATGGAGGGGGAAATAAGATGGAAAACCCTCTAACTTGTGGGTTAAGATAAAAGCAGTTTCACAAAGCAAAAACAAAGGAAGACAAAAGACTTTATTCTCTATTTCCCATCAGCAGGTGATGTTTGACCACTACCTGGGTAGCAGACATGGTAGTGGTTGCTCCAGAAGACAAGCATCATAAATAAGGAATGCCCCTCTCCTTCTCCTTTCTCTTAGTTGTTGTTGAAGATCAGCTGTGATATTGTATGGAATACCTCTTTGGTCAGTTTGGATCAACTATGCTGGCTATGTTTCCACCCAAGGTCATACCAACACTCCAGCCTACTGCTGATGGTGGTAAATGGTGGAGAAGCAGCCTTGATGTTGTGCTCAACAGTAACCAAACCACTGGTGTGTTATCAAGACCTTTCTAGCTATCAATACAAAGCACAGCACTATCTCTGGGGAAAACTAACTCCATCTCATCTAGATCCAATCCAAAGAGACAGTTGAGCACTGCGTGGAGCAATAGATAAAAGCTGCAGAACTGTCACAGTGCACAAAGATCTCAGAGCTAGCTTAAACCAGCCATGCAGCACAAAGCTAACAGTATCTGCCAAATCCCACAAGAAGGATAAATTAACTCATGCTTCGTTCTATCCTGGCTCCTTTAATACTCTGATACTTGACTTAATGAATCTAAAATAAATTTTAATTCATCCTGAATGCTCTGGGATTTGTAGACCTGGTTCCACTTTTTAGCTCTCTGAAAGACACCCTGTGTAAGCAAGTGACTCTCTATGTTTTGATTTTCCTTCTATAAATGGGTACTCTGGCCCTTTTTTCAATACAGCACTGTGAGAATTAACTCTACATTGACAGTATGCTTGGGTACTCCATAAAGAGCAGATAATGCCTCAAGAGCGTGACCAGCAGGTCGAAGGAGGTGATCCTGCCCCTCTGCTCTGCTCTCGGGAGACCTCACTTGGAGCATTGTGTGCAGTTCTGGTGTCCTCAACATAAAAAGGACATGGAACTGTTGGAATAAGTCCAGAGGAGGCCACGAGGATGATCAGGGGCTGGAGCACCTCCCTTATGAAGACAAACTGAGAAAGCTGGGTCTGTTCAGCCTGGAGAAGAGAAGGCTGCATGGAGACCTCAGAGCAGCCTTCCAGTATCTGAAGGGGGCCTACAAGGATGCTGGGGAGGGACTCTTCATTAGAGACTGGAGTGATAGAACAAGGAGTAATGGGTTCAATCTTCAACAGGGGAAGTTTTGATTGGGTATAAGGAGAAATTTCATTACTGTGAGGGTGGTGAGGCACTGGAATGGGTTGCCCAGGGAGGTTGTGAATGCTTCATCCCTGGTGGTGTTCAAGGCTGGGTTGGATGAGGCCTTGGGTGACATGGTTTAGTGTGAGGTCCACCTGCCCATGGCAGGGGGTTGGAACTGGATGATCTTAAGGTCCTTTCCAACCCTAACTATTCTATGATTCATAACCAAATCAGAGACAAAGCCATTGTGAAGAACTGGTGTACTCAGGGTTGGTGGCCAGCGCACCAAATGGATATTTAGTTAGTGCTCCTGTGAGTTTCCTTAAGCCTTCAGGAATTCCTAAATATTTTTGGAAATATGTATAGAAATAAGTATAGTGACACTGCAGAACTTATTTCCTGCCCTTCAGTGACTTGATGGGAGTTAGATGTCATGAACGGTGCTCCCAAGTACAGGTCATTAGATTGCAACTATAACAAAAGCTCAAGGTGAGACTTTATGGGAAAGAAGAGGTGAAGAAAAAAACCAAGAAGCCAATGGGAGACAGAGACATGGTCTGATAACAGGAAAAAAAAGGAAAAGAAGTAAGGAAACCATAAACCCAACTGCAAAAAGCAACATTTTTTGTTGCATCTGTGTTGTGCTCTAAGCTGGTATCAAAACATCTTTCACCCTTATTAGGCTGTTGACAGACTTCATGCTGACTTGCTGAGATAAATCAGTGTTTGAGTTAATGATGCCAATTAACTACTGTTTATAGCCTGCCTGGACACAGCTCCGAGAGGGAAGCAGACCTGATGGGTGCTAGTGACACAAAGTGCTCTGTTTTTTAAATCCCTGGCAGTTGCACAAAGGGAAGCTGCTCCTGTTTTAAAGCAGGGAAAGCATCTTTGCCCAGGAGTTAGCAAGGCTCATTGAAAGAGCTTTAAACTATATTTGAGGGGGAAAGGGAGAAAACCAGGCCCAGCAGAGATAAGCCTGGCATCAACATGCCAGTGTTTGAGAAACAATGTGCTCGTGAGGTCCTTTGGTCTGCATCTCAGTGGAGCAAAGGGATGGAGATCCATGCAACAACAAAGACTCAAGGGTTATTGAGGTTTAGAAACCACGGAAGTGCCTGAGAATGGTCATGTATGAACTAGGGCTTATCCTCCCAAAAGGCGGTGGGATCAATAGCCCAGTTGAGGTGCACCTACACCAATGCATGTAGCATGGGCAACAAACAGGAGAAGCTGTAAGTTATTGTGCATCAAGAAAACTGTGACGTAGTTGCCATCACAGAAGCATAATGAGATAACTCGCACAACTGGAGTGCTGCAATGGATGGTTATAAGCTCTTCAGAAGGGATAGGCAGGGAAGGAGAGGCTGTCTGGTAACCCTGAGTGTTACGGAGTGTTTTGATCCACTAGAGCTTAATGATGGTGACAATAAGGTTGAGTGTTTATGGGTCAGAACAAAGCAGATTTCACAGTAAGAACCACAGAATCGTAGAATCAACCAGGTTGGAAAAGACCTTTAAGATCATCAAATCCAACTGCTCTCCAACACTGCCAAGGCCACCACTAACCCATGGCACTGAGGGCCTCACCTACATGGTGTATGAACGCTTGCAGGGACAGTGACTCCAGCATTGCCCTGGGCAGCCTGTACCAATGCCTTAGTACTCTCTGGGGAAGGAATTGTTTCTCATCTTCATTTAAACCTTCCCTGGTGCAGCTTGAGGCTGTTTCCTCTTGTCTTGTCACTTGTTCCTTGGGAGCAGAGACCTGCCAAACCTCAGAAAAGGATGCCATCTTCTAGAAGAGATGGCAACAGCCAGCATCACATGGGCCATTTGCTGACTGTTGTGGAAAAGTACTGTGTAATCCCTGCTGAAAATAGACAGCCAGACCTGACAGAGCTATGGGTCTGAGGCTTAGTGCTGAAGCTCTGTCTTTCCCCTGCTCTTGTTTTTTCTTTCTCAGGCTTGAATAAGTTTTGACTGATTTGTTTTTCACCCGCTTCTACTCGCTTATCAGTGAAAGTGCTCAAAGACAAAAATCTAGAGGTTGCATGCAAAGTGAATGGTGCTTCATGGAGTGATAAGGTAGAAGCAGGGAAAGGCAAATTTAAGCAGTTTTATGGTTTACAAGAGAAAAAAAAGCAAACTCAATTTTCTGATACACAGGCTGTGTTTGACCATTCATATGCTGCCAGTGAACAGTAAAGGAAAGAAACACAGTGAGGTGGATTGGACCTCAATACAATAGTTCTCCATAAGCTTCAGGGTTGATCAGAAGCTTTTTGAGAGCAGAAGAGATTCCTGCCTACATTGCTTGCCCACAAGGCCACCAAGCATCCTGCGTGTTTTGCCCTCATGTAATCAACCACAGCACTAGGTTAAGAAAATGGGAGATGACCAGAGAGTAAAGTGGGAAGAGGGAGGTGCTGGCAGGCTCAGGTGATGCTTCTGATCTTCTCACAATGGCAAATGGAAGCAGGATGGGGACAGTTTTGTATGCCAGCAAAGTCAATTCTTGGCTGCCATTCCTAGTCAGAGACTCCTCCTTCCCTGTTCTCCTAGTAATTACCCCCTTCACAAGTATCCCCACTGTCAATGTGTTATTTGTTCATTTAACACCGCCTGCCTATCCCTTTTTGTTTTCCTTCCCCAGTTTCCACTGTATCTCTTCCCCTTGTTTGTCCTCGGCAGCTTTTGTTTGAATTAAATCTCTTTTACTTGCTCTCGGGGGGGATGGAGGCTGTTCAAGCTCCATTTGCCTTACAGCAGAAGCATAACAAGATGGGATGTGTTAGGCTGGTGGTATTTCATCCGTCAGCGCTATTAACTTGGAAACAGAGCCCTTCGATTTTCATTCTTCCCATGTTTTCTTCTCATCGTATAACTAATTCTTTGATTTTCCCTACATCACTAACTCAATTTTTACATATTCCTCCCCCCTCCCACCAGTATTCTGCAGCCTCTATAAAATATATTTATATTCTAATTATTACTGGAACCCAAAGTATAACTTCTAAGAAGATTAAACATCAAAACTCTTTTACATAGTGCCGCTCCTGTGAGCAGCTGCTAAAAAAATATAGGAAACTTCGCTATGAGCTTTGCTTAATCCCTAATTTTTCAGCCTTTCACATGGACTCAGATGCATGGACACACTTGCCAAAACATCCACATATTGGCGTGCACGTGGATCCATAAGACGTGATCGTGGTGATGTATTCACGCAGAAGGGAACGTGAGCATGCAACTCACTGGCACAGAAAGGCACGACCTGTTAGTGATGTTTTCTAGTGTAGCTTTGGAGATGAGAAGTGGGAATGAGCTGTGATATGTGATGAAATGGCTATTCAAGCAGATCCCATCAAATACTATTACTAGGATGAGAAACCTTTCCTCATACCACTACCTTTCCACTAGAGGGCTGGAAAAGCAAAGTTTGTGCAACGATCTACACATAGAAACCTCAATTTATTCCTTGTGCTTCTGCAGTTACACAAACAAGCCCTTTCTTTAATTAATAATATTGGGTATTTTAAGCATTTCCTTACTTCAGTTCTTAAAACGTCAGCCAGGAAGCTTTGCTATGTGTGTTCAAGATGGCATTGCAGGCAGAATTCACATGAAATAAAGCAGAGGCTGTGGCATGTTGAAAAGAAACATTTGTGTGAGGTAGGGTCTCATGGGCCAGGAAAAGTATTTTAGACACATCTCTCATTCCTGTCCATCCATGCATCAATCCATGTCCCCCAATGCTTTTATTCTATCAACTTACCTATTAATATTCCTAATTATTTAAACAAAATTAGTTCCTACCATCTGTTTGCCTGCCTGCTCCTTCCACTGGGATTTGACTCCAAAGCTGGTGTTGCTGTTGTTCTACCGAGCTTTCTGCATAAAGAACAGCTTTTGGGTACATTTGAACCTCTTTTTCTTAAGGAATGTTACAGATAAACACATCTTTCTGAGTAGCTTTGACCGCCACTTTGAATGTAAATGTGTTTGAAGTGTTATGTCCAATGTCAAATTTGAGAACAAGGAAGACTGGTTATCTTCTAAGGCTTCTTGAGAACGGATTCTGAGAGGTCAAAGGGAGACAAGAGCAAAGAGTGCTCTTGTACCATATTTCCTTAGTTTAAAGGTTAAAGGAGTATCTTCATGAGGGCCACTCTCTTCACCATTAAAGTGAGCTATACAGAGAGAAACCCTGCTTACCAGCAAGAAATATAGAAGCATTGCTAACGAATTGCTGCTCTATGATTCCTATTCCCTTACGCCTTGCAGTTAATGATGATATTAACTGTTACTGTTATATTATGGTGACATTCAGAGTACTCCAAAATTGGCACAAAATGAAAGAATTGAACATAGAGAAGCTAATGATTGATGCTTGGACAAGGAGGGGGGCATCACCCTTTGCTGATAAGAGACTGGCTGAACTTTTTCTCTATTTGCCTGTGATGTACAGCTTGTCAGAACTGGCAGGTTTTAAGCAGAAAAGGGTAGGGAAGAAAAGGGTAGAGAAGGAGGAAATGCCATTTACATTAACAAACCAATCCAATAGAATAAATCTATGAGCAAGTGCTAAATAATAAAAGCACTAAATATTCCTGTTTAGCAATCACACAGCTCAAATGGATCTGTAAGAAATGCAGACTGGCCTTTATCTTTTAACTTCTTGCAAGCAATTAGTTTGATGAACTGGAATAAAATGGCACAGAAAAATTTTAACTACAGTAAATAATAATAGTAATAATAGTAATGATAATAATGATGATAATAATAATAATAATATAAAGCCTCCTGAAGCTTTTGAAATGTTATGACATAGATTTCAATTTAGCTGCTCACTTGCAAACTCTCTGCTGGTGAAATGTGTCTGCAGATCCTGGCAGAAGTGCCTGGTTCTCACCTCGTGTTGGCAGATGGCTGAGGAACACAGTCTGCCAGTTTTGGATGTCAAGGTAGTGTAATCACTCCTCTTCTTTACTAGTGATGAGGCATGGTCTGTTGGGGAAAGTGGGTACTGATCAGATGATGGAAGCAGCTCCAAACCCAGCATCTGTATCCATAATTTACACAGCAGGTAGCTCATGGTAACCCAGGAACAGACAGCTTCTGCAGTACCAGGTAAATTGGGTTTGCAGGGTGAGACACTGGTAGTGGAGGGGGCTACAGGGCTGGCTTCTATGAGAAGCTGCTAGAAGCTGTCCCTGTGCCCAATGAAGCCAATGCCAGCCGGCTCCAAGATGGACCCATTGCTGGCCATGGCTGAGCTAATCAGTAATGGTGATTGCACCTCTGGGATAACATATTTAAGAAGGGGGAAAAATACTGCGTAGCCAGTACCAGAGAGAGGAGGGAGAATATGTGAGAGAAACAGCCTTGCAGGCATCTAAGTTATTGGAGAAGGAGGGGCAGGAGGTGCTCCAGGCACCAGAGCAGAGATTCCCCTGCAGCCCATGGTGAAGATCATTCTGCTCTCTAACAATGTTCAGGCTACGTTTTGCCCCTTACCTTTCCCAATTGCTGTCCTTGTCTCCAATGCCTCATGTAAGTTGGGTGCCAAAAAGGATGGTGCTGTGTTGATCCTGACTGGACACCAGGTGCCTACCAAAACAACTCTATAACTCCCCTCCTTGGCTGGACAGGGGAGAGAGAATATAATTGAAGTCTTGTGGGTTGAGATAAGGACAGGGAGAGATCACTTTCCAATTACCATCACAGGAAAAACAGACTCGACTTGGCAATATTAGTTTAATTTATTACCAATTAAATCAGAGCAGGGTAATGAGAAATAAAATCAAATCTTAAAAACATCTTCCCCCCACCCCTCCCTTCTTCCCAGGCTTAACTCTACCCTTTTTTCCAGTTGCTTCCAGCTTCCTACCTTCTCTGATGACTTCTCTTCAGACTTTATTTTGCACTTCTTCCCTCCCTGTCCTTGCTTCAGTGGAAATGCAATTCACTGTCCCATTAAACGTAACAAAATTCAATGCAACTTAATTCGGGCCTGTTTTCCGTGGGTTCGTTTCATTCAGCTTACCCTAATTCAATCTATTTCGACTAACTGCAACACAGATAAATGCAATTCCAGGAATTTCATTAAAAATAATTTGCTGCAGAGGAAATAAATTGTAGTCGCTCAAAACAAACAACAATCGATGCAATGTGATTTGGTTAAATGCAACTGCATTCAACAGAAGGAAATTAAATCAAAGCTATACAGTTGTATTGCAATTAAAATTCATCCCTGAAAATCAGGTCAAAGTTTAATTAGTGCCAGAAAGGTTTTATTTAGTTTTCTTGAATATATTTCTGTCTGGGGCAAATTAGTAGCTCTTGATATACTTCTCTATAATATTGCCATTGATGCATCATCTTCCTCCCACAGATTGCTGTTCAAAGAGTCATTTTACACATGTTGACACACAAGATTTCTTCCAGCCCCATGTTCTTATGTTTTATGATGCTTTCTGTCTTGACAGCCCATTGCCTGAAACTGTTTTTCTGAGCTGCTGTGAACAGTGCTGGACAAAATCAGATTCAGGGGTTGCCAAATTCAACCTGAATGCTCAGGTCCACAAAGAGCACAGGCATTGCTTGTTTGCCTGGCCAAATACTCAGAACTGCACTCTACCACCCTCTCCCTGCTCTCTCCACTTGTAGAACAGAGGCAAGGATAAAAGGAAAGCTATTTGAGCATTTTGAAGATGAATCTGGGTTGATATTAGTTCCCTGTCAGTAGAGCATCCTGTCTCAGTATAGAGAATCCTGCCTCAGAGATTTTCAGCTCAATCACTGCTAATGCAGAGAAATGTCTTTCCCGCTACTTGTGCATGTGAATTCATTTATAGAAAGCAATGCTTGTGGCCCTGCTTCCTAGGGAAAATAGCAGGTCTCATGGGTACTTGCATCATTTGAGGTCCCAGCTGGTGCACCTGCAGAGATATTAGCCTGGAGCCTGTGTACATCAGCAGATTTAGGAAAAGGACTCATCTCGTTTGACTTACATGGAAGTTTCCTCGTGAACGATTCATCTTATCTTAAATTAGATACAGAAAATAACCCAGTGTGAACTCTCTAGAAAAGCTTATTTCTCTCCACTGACTCAGAGGACTAGTTGAGGTGTTAGAATAAAGCTGCACAAAACGAATTGCATTCTGGATGCATACTTTAATTTATGCTCCCATTTACTGTTGGTTGAAAGGTGAAGTGTCTGTACCCTCCAGATTCTTTATATATATCCTATTTTCTCCTCTAACTGGAGCAGACTTTGAAAACTTAATGCAGAAATATATTAATGGCCTGAAAGAAACATTCCAGCTCTATAATCTGTATATTATGAGATGATTAATGCAATGTAAAGTACATCTGTAATGAAAAGGGAACATCTGAATGCGCCAACGGAAAAATAATTCCATCTGAAACAGTTTCTTTAAAAAAAACCCACTAAAAATCACTGAAAATAAAGTAGTTCTGCAAAACACTTCAATATTGATGAAACAACAATTTCAGATGGAAATAACTCTAATCAAATTTTCTTCAAGTAGCTCCACTTGTAATGCTCTGATGGAGCAACAGCACAAAAGGCAACTTCTCTGAGCATTGTAAGAAAGAAAAGACCTGCCTCACTCTATGGCAATGGGGGAGAAAGGAATCAAGTGAGTGCAAATGACTTCTCATTTTTCCAGACTTCAAAGGAGCTAAAAGGCAGAGAAATCTACACTGCTTGGCTTGGGCTTTTTCAGGCTTAGATAGAATAAATAAAGGAGCAAAATACAGCACACAATTAGGAGTGGAAATGATGAGGTTTCCTTTCTCTGTGACTCATACAAGCTGGTTTAACTCCTACTATCTCAAAAGATTATTCACCTGAAAGACAGCTCCTCTGTGGTGTGAATCTCACAGACTTCCCTTCAAAATGCAAACACTAATTGCAGTGGTTGATGCTTCTGGAAAGTCAGTACTGTCTTCTTGTAATCTCTCCCTGGCTGTGCAGTCAGACCATGCAAGATGTCAGAGAAGACAATCATAGACTCATAGAATGGTTTGGGTTGGAAAGGACCTTAAGATCATCCAGTTCCAACCCCCTGCCATAGGCAGGGACACCTCACAGTAAGCCATGTAGCCAAAGGCTCTGTCCAACCTTGAACACTGCCAGAGATGGAGCATTCACCACTTCTCTGGGCAAACCATTCCAGCGCCTCAGCACCCTCACAGTAAAGAACTTCTTCCTTATATCTAACCTGAACTTCCCCTGTTTCAGTTTGAACTCATCACCCCTTGTCCTATCACTACAGTCCCTGATGAAGAGTCCCTTTCCAGCATGATGACCCACAGGAAATATTCCTGCAAGAACAAAGCTTCTGTGATTGATAGAAAGGGGTTTGACCTGATCATGAGCAAAGGCTTTGCAGAGGCAAACCAGCTTGACTGCCTCAGCACCAATATAGTGGCCACCGTTCTGTTATGCTTCCTGAGACAGACATGATCTTGTTCCCTAAAGTCCTGGCATGTTACATAGGACAACTTTTGGAGTAGATAGCTTTAGGCAAAATCAAGCAAAGTGACCAGTAGAGGTTGCATAGAGCTGGACAACCCACACTCCCGCTTTGTTTGAAGGAAATCACAGGTTCATCAGTCTTATTACAGTCTCCAGGAAGGTTATAGAACAAATCCTCCTGGGGGTTATCACAAGTCAAATGAAGCACTTGACTAGGAGAAGTTAGCACAGATTCATGAAGGGTAAATGGTGTTTGACAAACCCGATCATCTTCTGCGATGAAGCAACCAGCTCAGTTGATGTGGGGTGAGAAGTGGATGTTGACTACCTGGATTGCTCCAAGGCTTTCAATACATTTCCCTCCTAGAGGAAATTTGGCACAATGGAAACAGTCAGCCATCAGAATAATCTCCCCAGGGAAGTGTTGGATTATCCAACATTGGACAGTTTAAAGGTTCAGCAGAACAGTGTGCTGCGACATCTTATTGAATAGTTAGGGACAACTTCCACTAATCCATGTCACCCAAGACTCCATCCAACCTGGCCTTGAACACTACCAAGGATGGAGCATTTACCACTTCTCTGGGCAAACCACTCAGTGCCTCACCACCCTCACAGTAAAGAACTTCTTCCTTACATCTAACCTGAACTTCCCCTGTTTCAGTTTGAACCCATCACCCCTTGTTCTATCACTACAGTCCTCGATGAAGAGTCCCTCTCCAGCACCCCTGTAGCCCTCTTCGGATACTGGAAGCTGCTCTTGAGGTCTCCACGCAGCTTCTCTTCTCCAGGCTGAACAGCCCCAACTTTCTCAGCCTGTCTCCGTACAGGAGGTGCTCCAGTCCCTGATCAGCCTCGTGGCCTCCTCTGGACTTGCTCCAACAGCTCCATGTCCTTCTTATGTTGAGGATGCCAGAACTGCACACAGTGCTGCAAGTAGGGTCTCACAAGAGCAGAGTAGAGGGGCAGGATCACCTCCTTCGACCTGCTGGTCACGCTCCTTTTGATGCAGCCCGCTAGAAGGTTAGCACTCTAAACTGTGCTTTTGCCAAGACAGGTTGGAGCAGATGATCCTTGAGGTCCATTCCAACCTCGTACTCTAGGGTTCCTTAAAAACCTAGCTATGCTTTTGCAGAATTCTGGAATACTTTTGCTTTGCAGGTTATTAATTGCAGTATGAACTCACCACATCCAAATCAAACATTGAAAAAAGCAAAATAGACCCCTAGCTGTCTAGATTTACTGGGTAAATTGACACTGTAAGAAGTAACTCTGGGTCAGACTGTGCTCATTAGTTTTGCAAATGAGTGAACCCAGCATTACACTGATGAAACAAGGTTCAAATGTGCTGGTTCAATTAGATTCATATGTGATAGGAAAAGTATTTTTCATGGAGAGCATCAAAATACTAATGACAATTAGGTAGACCCAGGTTTCCTCCAGTCAAATTGGACAAATTAACAGGGTTTTGAAGGTAAAATCTTGTAGCTGTGTACTACATTGTCGTGGTTTAAGCCCAGGCCATAAATCAGAACCACACAGTCTACCCACCCCCCTCTTTCTTCCCCCTGCTCCCAGAGGGATGGGAAGGAGAACTGAAAGAATGTAACTCCCATGGGTTGAGATAAGACCAGTTTAGTAACTAAGGTATAACACAAATCACTACTGCTACCACCAATATTAATAAAGATAAAGGAAATAACAAGGGAAGAGAATACAATACCACCCGCCAACCAATAACTAGCCCGACCCAGCAGTGAGCCAGCCCTTCCAGGTAACTCCCAGTTACATCCCGGGCATGATGTGCTGTGGTATGGAATACCTCTTTGGCTAGTTTGGGTCACGTGTCCTGTCTCTGCTTCCTCCTGGCTTCCCCTCCTCCCTGGCAGATCATGAGACTCACAAAGTCCTTGGTCAGAGTAAACATTTGAGCAGTAACTAAAACACTGGTGTTACCAGCGCTGTTCCCAGGCTGAAAGTCAAAAACACAGCTCTGCACCAGCTACTAAGAAGGAGGAAAAATGGCTGCTACTGCTGAATCCAGGACATGTATGTTAAGGTGGGGGATTATGTTCTCTCCTCTTGAAGACTCATCCACTTTATGAGGTCAGATCAAGATTGTAAATCATGTTCATTCCTCTTTCTTGCCGAATCTCACAATTCCTCTGGTTTGACATTCATTACCAATGTAACTCATTTTCTCTTAGAAAGCTATTAGCCTTTGACTTATAATGAGCTGTGCTGTACTAAGATGTGGTAGGTACAGAAATGATTAATGTAGTAGGAAGACAGATTTGTAGTAATTATTTCATAGTAGGTGCTGTAAGGGCTACCTTGGAAAAGATTCCTGTTTTGTAAAGCTCTGTACAAGCATAGGACCAGAAGTGAGGTCTGGTTGGGCAAAAGATAACCTTTGATTCATCTGTATTTCTCCTAGTCATTAAGATCCAATTCTTGTTCTTGGAGAGCAAGGATGGGCATGTCTTCTCACTGCAGAGCAAGGCTGAACCCATGGAGGAGGTCAGAGAAGGTAACACTGCATATCAGCAAGGTCATTGCACAGGAGAAGATCTAGCCCTTACCCTGTGTATGATTGCAATCACTCTGGGGTGGGTCTCACTCTTGGGTAGTGTCCTTCAGAGGAGCACATTTCCATCTACAGCACAGATACCAGTGGAGAAAGTAGCTGGTTGCATAGGAGGTAGGTGACTTAAAGCCCATCCAGTACCATGGAGATTAAAAAAATGGCTTTGAACAACCAAATCTCAATTTCACAGCTGCTTCCACCTCTGTCACAGTCCTAATCCTGTTACTATGCGCTTAATGTGTGCAGAGGGGGTAGGCTATGTGCCAAAATGCTGGACCTCATGGATTCCTGATTTTAGGAGGTTTCTACTTCACTTCGGTGCAATACAGCCCCAGGTAACTTGCCCAAAATCACCTACAAAGACAATGTGTGTTCAATGTGTTCTTTTTAGCTTAGCATTTATCATGTCGACTTACACAATAACAAGTAACATGTGTGCTTCTTGTTTTTTCCCCCTCTTAGATTAGAGCCAGAAGGCCCAGATCCACAGAAGTATTTACTAGATGAGGGATTTCAAAGGGAATTTAGCTCCTTAAATAGGAGTTAGGTGTGCAAATACTTTTTGGATTTCTGAGACTAATATATCACAGTGCAAAGTGATTTATGAAGACAACGGAGCCTGGTTTAATTGAGGAGGCAACTGGTCTTTTTCTTCTTTGTGTGTAACTTCCTGGCAAAGATTCATCCACTTCCATTCATTCCTTCTGCTGCCTTATTCTTTTTTCCCCTGGCCTTGTTTTTAAGATCTTTCCAGCACCTCAGACCTAGCATTGTTTTGATAACACCTACCAGTGTCAACGAAGCATGAACAAAAGAGTAATGAGTTAATACGTTTATTGAATGGTGCTTGACCACTGTTAGCTCTTGGAGATTGCACAATTTCATGTGGTCTTCTATGCAAAACAAGACAGAATTTACTGTCTTCGCATGATGAGCTCTAGGAGGTAAAACCTTGAGGAGTCCCTTCTGCAATCATGTTCCGTGGGCACATCTTCAACAGAGCACATCCTTCATCCTAGGATCAAGTGTTTGGCAGGTCCCAGTATATCCAGTTTTCAGTCCTCTTCTCCATTGGAGGTGCACATGAATCAAGGAGACTTGAATCAGTGCTGGGAAGACAAACTCTGGGTGCACGTCCATAACCTGGTGTCTTATCTACTGAATACTCCGAGTAGAACACCATTTGGTTAGGCAGCTCATTCAAACTTCTTGTGATGAAGAAGTGGGGCCTTAGGTGGGCTGGGATACAAGAGGAGCAGTGGTTTAGGGGATAGCTTTACAGATAAAGTTCTAATTTAGCCCTTACTACCTTTAACACAGAAACGGCTTGGTCAGTGATTTTATGTCTCATCAGGCAGCTTGCAGCCTTGGGTGGCAGCAGGCAGAATAGAGAAGGCTGCAGGGTGCAACCTCAAGAGGAGAGGGCAATCGCAGCTCTCTCTGTTCGCAACAAACTAAAGGCTATTGCTGAACGCTGAGTGCTTTCAAATAGAAACTTCTTTTTAAGCTCATGCTGAGAGAGCAAATCAACCCAGATATGGTTTCAAACCTAAAAAAACACCCTTCTGAGGAGCTTGTCTGACCTACATAGTTCAGAGTATGAAATTTTGCCTCAGCAATATCCAGAACATATGCATCCAGTTATTTCTGCTTAAACTACATATAAAACTTCTTTCTTTTTTACATTTTTAGTTTTTTTGGGGTTTTTTTAATAGAGAAATGGATAATCTTTACCTAAAGAGGCTAAATGACAGGAGAATTTATCATGTCCACTGATTGTCTGTTCCGAAGGTTGATTTAACTTAATAATTAAAGATGTACACCTTCACTTCAGTTCTAATTTTGCTGTCTTAAATTTCTTTGTACTTTCTATGGCCTTTTCTTTTACTTGACTCATGAGCAAGTATCTGATAAGTAATTAAAACTTCTAATCTAGTCATCTGCAAAGCTCCTTTTCACTTCTCTAAAGAAATCAGGCTCCTGATCCTCTGTCACTGAAGAGCTTATCTTTCAGCTTTAGATCAATCTCTCATCATATCTCTGAGCTATTCCCAACAGCTTTACAATTATTTTTGTTACATGTTTAATAAAAAAGAGGGGGAAAAAAAGACACAGCTATTTATACCTGTTCTCTGGCCATCTTTTCTATTCCATAAGCTATCCTGAATGATTCTTTTCATAAAGGCAGGAAAAAATCACACACCTCTATTGAAGGGAGAAGCAGGAAGGTGGAATAGTGCTAAATAATGGCAGTTTTTGACCTAGAATAAAAAATCCTATACACAATGTACTAGGGAATGAGAACTGGGAACTATCGTCTTAGTGTGAGGATATCTTTTCCCATTTTCCAGGACAAACCAGGAAGGATTGTTCCTAATCTTCCTTGCTGACCTGATGAATAGCCCCTTTATCGTCTGACATGGTATCTGAGGTGGTTCCTGTGCTGTCCAGAAAAGTGCCACATCTCACATGGATGTATAATTTAACTAAATATTTTTCCCTGCAGCAATCATATCCTAATCTCATAGTATAATGCCAGAATTCTGCAGCATTTATGCATGCACAGAAAACCGAGTGATTAAATAGAGTTCAGTATTAAATTGCATCTGCATAATTACTTTTCTTCTTTCTGTCTAGTGACATGATACGCTGTACAATTTTCAATTTTCTTGCCAAAGAAGATATTGTCACAGTGCTTGTGAAACTGTGGATATCATGGGATGAACTGAGGACAAACTCAGGCCCCTGCGAACAACTTGCTTCAGGGTTGCAAGGTTCTTCCTAGATCCAAATTGAGGTTGCTTGAAGATGTCATGGTGTTAGGAGAGTTTAGTGACCCCAGGCAATAGCTGAGTTGCACGCTAGGATCAGGGTCTTCTTCTCTCCTCAGCATTTCCCTGTTTGCCGAAGACATCATGAAATTGTTGACTGGTTTGGGTTGGGAGGGTCCTTAAGGCTCATCCAGTTCCAACCCCTGCCATGAGCAATGACACCGTCCACTAGTGCAGGCTTCTTTGAAGCAAGCCCTGTCCAACCTGGCCTTGAGCACTGCCAGGGATGGGGCAGCCACAGCTTCTCTGGGCACCCTGTGCCAGCGCCTCAGCACCCTCACGGGGTAGAATTTCTGCCTTATATCTAATCTGAATTTAAAGCCGTTGCCTCTTGTCCTATCACTACTTGCTCTTATTAGAGTTAGCCATTTGCTGCACCAGTTTCTGGCTACTCACTGGGGGAGATTCATAGGAGCATACATCCCACTAGATGTTCCAAACCCATGTCAATTGAGCCATCAGAACACATTTGTCACCATGGAGGGGTACCATGGCTAATGGAGTTACATTGCTCAGAGCAAGTTTTATCATCAGACAAGAGTTAATGAAACTATCTTGGAATCACAGAAGACCTAAAGAAGACTAAAGCAGTAAAACATCGTTAAGAAATTGTATTTATCAATAATTCAGCATTTTGCTGTTTCCTTGATACCTCCAACATCTCATCTGTTTCCCAAGGCTGGGCAATTAGCCTGCATGACCTGTAAACATGTCCTGAAGGTATCTTTGATCTGCATCTTCCTTTTCCCCTATAAAAGATGACTCTGACATCAAACTGTGCTCCTTTTTAGGTTGAGATGTCATGACTCCATCTCACTCACTTTTCTCTTCACCTGACCCACCTGACCCTTCTTCCTATGTGGTGGACACAGGGACATCGCACACTAACACATAGGGGAGGAGGTCTTTTCTCTTCCCTTTTCCCCTCTTTAATTAACATTTCTAGCACATAATTTAATTTACACATTCTTTCCACTTGGTTGGCTTCTCCCATTGCAGCTCTCTGACAACAACTGATAAAACTTAACCTTAATATAATGAGAAATATTAACTGTACTTGGAGTTTTGCAACTTTTCGCTTTGAGCATCGGATATGGGCTAAAGCTGGTTTTAAAACAGTCAACCCTTCTCCTCCAGAGAGCGTGAGAAACCTCTATTTCTACAACAGAAAGATTCAGCCTGGATTTTAGGGAAGAAAATCTTTTTTTTCCCTAGAGACACAAGGCAGCAGTGCAATAGGCACCCAGAGACCTTGTGGAAATCTCATTTCTTGGACAGCTTAAAGATTGGATTAAACAAAACCATGTCTGACCTGACTTGATCTACCATTGGCAATACTCCTGCTTCAACTTGGAGGCTGGATGAGGGACTTCAAAACTTCTTGTCCAGCTAGTACTATTGGGGTAGAGAATACTAAACACCCCTATAAGGATCCAAAGTAATTATGTACCAGGGTAGAGCCTTTCTCCTTAAACACTGACGGGGATGGGGCATTCACCACTTCTCTGGGCACTCTGTGCCAGCGCCTCAGCACCCTCACAGTAAAGAACTTCTTCCTTATATCTAACCTGAACTTCCCCTGTTTCAGTTTGAACCCATCACTCCTTATCCTACCTCTACAGTCACTTATGAAGAGTTCCTCTCTCCATCCCACCCTGTTACACTGATGTAGGTTTGAAGCTGTATTATCAGCTTGCAACAGTTCAAGGCAGCAGCTACACCACCATTTCCAAACACAGAGATTCTAACTAGTGTGGCTGTTTTCAGTAATAAATATGAGAGTTTAGGGCTAATTATAACAGGCCTTCTAATTTCCATCTGGAGTTACAAAATCAATAGAAACTCCTTGCTTCATTAAATAACTGTAGTTGCCAAAAGCTCAAGATGTTCCATCTGCAGGTGTGCTAAAAACCTGTTGATTTAGTGGTTCTCTTGCTCCAAAAGCCACTTTTGCACCGAATTGCAGCCATATAGCTGCTGTCTCCTGCATGGAGGAAGGGAATGGCCTTAAGGAATAAAAGTCCTCACTAACATTAAAGATGGAGATGTCTTAGACTGTGGGATATTCTTCTGCTGGCTAGAGACACCAGTGGTTTGTGCAGTCTATGCTGGTATTCTGCTTTCATGAAACTGAACTTCTTCATGGAAGCCACTATTTATGGAGCGTCCTGAAGAGTCTCCCTTTGCTGGTAAAGAAACTGATGCCTCCCCAGACTGACCCAAACTGCAGCCTGTTCTCCTTCTGTGGTCCCTACAAATATTAGTGTTTCTCAAGATATTCATACTGAATGATAATGAAAACCTTTTAGGATCAAGTGATGAGCGTAACAAGCTGAGCAGCCTTACAAAACAGACTGCAGGGTCTTAATCTTAATGATTCTGGTTTGTAGCAGGACCAGCTGGCTAGGGGCCTATGTAAATGTCTAAAAACCTTAAGTTGATTCCTTTGGGTCTGTACCAAAGCAGACCAATCATTTGCTGAGACATGTCTTTCTTTAAAGGAATAAAGTCCTGCAAAGCACTCTGTGTAAAGAACATGATCATTTTAATCAAGTTTTGACTAACAAAGCTTCAACAAAGGAAGATACGTGACATTTTCAGGGAGTAGTTGTGATGTAAAGATGTAACCTAGGGAAGTCAAGGAGTATCATGTTGGAATAAAACAGGCAAGTGTCACCTTAGCATTGACAGCTTTTAACAGCTAATAAATATTCCCTAGTTTGTATCTTAAAATAAGCATTACGGTTGCTCCATTCACAGTGTGCCTTAGGCAGCCTACTAGTCAAGGGTATTAAAGCATCTTTTCAAGTACATTTCCCCTCAAATTACTTGCCTTTCACGGGACCTTGAATAAAAAGTACCTTGGAAGCAAGGAGGAATATACATCTAAATTCAGCTTCTGTTTGAGCTTTTTCAAGTGTATGGAATTGGAAAAGTTCAGTCTTCCCCACGGGGAAGGGGATTTGCCAGCAGTACCAGCAGCTGATGTGCTTGGAAGAGCATTTCATGGCTGACCAATATGCTTGCTATTTTATTGTGCTCTCTATCCATCTACCAGCATCTGTCATCCTTTCTATCATGGACCTGGTTTGAAAGGCTTTTGTGGCTGAGGCTTTTGGTTCATTCTGCATGCATTCAGCAGAGATTACAATATTCCCTGATGCAGCTGTGGTGTGTGACCATAATCCTGTGCTCATCCTTGTGATTAGAAGAGTTTATTATCAGGAAAATTAATTTCCAAGATCTATATTATAAAGTAGATACTGTAAGACTTGCAATCTCTCAGGTCTACAAGGACTTAAAGGAAAACAAAGACTTGTATACCAAAGGGTACAGCCCTATAGGTGCCTGTGGAGATTGGTACAGGGATGTTACTTACAGCATGGGCAGTCATGCTGTAAGTCAGTAGGAGCTTGAGCTCGAATTAAGAGGCTGGTGAAAGATGCTATGCAGTAGAAGACAAGAAAGGGAGATCCATTCCTAGTAATGAAAAGGTAACAGAAAAAGAGATACTGAAGGAGGTTGAAAGACCACAAAGGCATTTTTATGGTGGATGAAGGAAGTATATTTAAAGCCTGTGAGTGTAGTTAGAAATGAAACTGTGAAGTTCCAGGGCTACCCCAGCTACAGGGCTGTTGTTTCAGGGAAAAGAAGGAAGGTATAGAAGCAGGACTCCAGCAAAAGAGTTCTCTTCCACTTAAAAAAGTGGAAAACTCTGGCTAGATGTCATATTTTCTTTTACCTATGAAATTAATATACCCATCCCTGACAGTGTTCAAGGCCAGGTTGGACAGAGCCTTGGGCAGCATGGTCTCGTGTGAGGCATCCATGTCCATGGCAGTGGGGTTGGAACTGGATGATCTTGAGGTACTTTCCAACCCAAACCATTCTCTGATTCTATGTAGGGTTGTGAAGGAGAAATGAAAACTCCCTAAGTCAAACAAATCCACATAAACTCTGTTAAGCCTGTGGAGAGCATCAAGACACAATAATTTGAGCAAGACCACTTGATTTCTTCTCTCACTTTTCAACCCTCTGAATTGGCAGGCCTGGGATAAATACCTGGAATCAAACCCCCAAGCTCTTCCTGCATGGGTATGTGATAGAAATCCAGGGTGCAACCAATTCAGTCCTCTTACCCTAGTTGCTAGCTCCAACCTGTCCAAGCCATCCAAGTCTCGTCAATCTTACAGGTGTGTCTGGACCAGAATAGCTCCTGAAGTTGTCCAAGCAGAGCCCAAAACCTGACCCTGCACAGCAAGAAAGTGACAAGTGTACTCAGGCTTGCAAGGCACTTGCACAGATGGTGCAATTAGGGAGAGCTGTTATGCTGCAGTGCTCAGTATGCTCACCTTCATTTCCATATGGGTCTTCTCATCTGAAGTGGGCTGGCTGCAGGCCAGGCGTCCTCTATGCTTGTGTTTCCCTGGCACATACCATAGAAATAAGAAAAAACAGCTCTCTTCTGGGGCTGGGGGAGGACACTTTCTTCCTGAGGACCAAACAGCCTGAATGAGTTCCCACTCTGGGCTTGATTTGCTATCTTTATTGCTTTATCCTTATTGCACTGAACATCAGTGTGGATGAAGATGGATGGATGCAGGTGGATGACGTGTTCCTCTACTTTTTGTTAGCTGAGAAGCAAACTCCTTTGTGAAATAGTCAAAGAATGACAATATTAGAGCCGCCAATTCAAAGATAACGATGATGCATAGCTGTGGAAAACAATAAGGATTTTGGAAACCTCTACTTCTTCTTTTACTTCGGCCCAGTGAGAATGACTAAGTGGACACAATTTAAGTGAACACAGACACATGGCCCTGTGCTAGTTGTAGAACACTCCTAGCTTTCTCTGTGAGAAGGCTGTTTTAAAGAAGAGCTGGTAATTTGCAAACAAATAGGCAAATCCAACCTGGCAGATGAAGCAGCAGAAGTGCAGACAAGGAATAAAGCAGTCTGAGGAGACTGAAATGTATTATACAGACTTTCTGGTGGGAAAGTGACACTTTGGGGATCAAACTTTGATTCAGAAGTCTTTAAAACCTGTGTTTTGAAGCCACAGGGACAACTATTGTGAAGACCAACAGATAAATTGGACACATAGAGGACAAGAGGAAACAACCTCAAGCTGTGCCAAGGGAGGTTTAGTGGAGATGAGGATTCCTTCCCAGAGAAGGTGCTCAGGCACTGGAACAGGCTGCCCAGGGCAGTGGTGGAGTCACCATCCCTGGAAGTGTTCACACACCGTGTAGATGAGGCCTTCAGTGACATGGGTCAGTCGTGGCCTTGACAGTCCCAGGGTAAGAGTTGGACTCAATGTTCTTAAAGGTCTTTTCCAACCTGGTTGACTCTATGATTCTAAGATTCTGATTCTCATAGCATGATTTTCTATTAAATTCTCCCTTAAGCTGGCTGGTTTGTTCATTGGGCTGTGGTAAGATCTGGGAGAAATAAAGGCATTTTTGGAGGACTTCTGTGCTGAAAAGTGAAGGTTTCTGTTGTGAACAGGGGCAAGACACTAGTGATTGCACAAGTGCATGTGTAAGGGCAAGCAGGATGATTCAGGGAACTTGTAGTCTTAGTTATAAGAAAATATTACCCAGGCATGACCTTCTGGTTAGAACCTCAAATGAATGAAAGCACACTTAGAGGCACACCGATGGGTAGATGTCCAGGACCTTTTATGGCAGTAACTGATCTAGTGGATGAAAGAGGAAAGAGATTGTTGCTATCATCAGAGTAAATCATAGCAAATTATTTTGCAACAAATGCCACCAAGGCTCTTAGATCTCACACCATCCACCTCTGGAAAGCAAGTGATCTGGTTGGTGGCCACCTTAGCCCAATTCATAACTGCCTAGGGCCTGTGATGCACTGTAGCTGGGCCAGACCAGCACTGTGAGGAGGTGTTCTCAAGCAGGAAGGGTTCCAAATGAAGTCCTGTTGGAGGTGAATGACATTGACCAATACTCTTGGTAGCTGATGCAGTCATGCCATCTTACTCATGGTAAAGATCTGTTCCACAGAGACATTATCCTAAGCCAGTTTGTGATGGATGGAGTGATAACCAGGTTATCTTGTAGAAAACCAACACTAAAATGAAGAATTGCAATGAATGCAGTATAGATCACCAGGAACAAGTACTTTAAAGAATTAGACTCCAGTTTCATGCTGAAATAATTCCTCCTCATTGGGTAAAATCACAAGTTTGGATCATCTTTCTAACAGGGTCAAAAGACGCGCCTAAGAGTCTTATGTTCCCAGGCTGATGTGCCAGGGAAATTAAATAAATACCTGTTCTGCTTCAGTTATCTTCTTATGAAACTAAATGAACTAAATACATGTGAAATCAATGCTTGGATTGTCAGCTTATTTTTGTGTCTTTTCCTGTATTATCCATTATTAAAACTTTATTTTAGTGTCCTAAAGCACAAGGTCTTGGTGGAAGCAAAGCTGATACCTTGAGCCTGAATGTATTTTTGATTGTAATTGGTTTCTATATGAATGTACAGGCCTGGAGCAGAGATGCAGAGGCTCCTTTTCTCAAGGACTTCAATCCAATATTAATAAAGCCTTTCCACAGAATGATTCTGCTTTATAAAATTACAAATTCCCAACACAAAGAAATGTTTCCTTTTATTTTCAGGTTCCCTGCCAGTGTTCAAGGCCAGGGGGACAGGGCCTTGAGTGACACGTTCTAGTGCAAGGTGTCTCTGCAGTGGCAGGGGTTTGCAACTGGATGAACTTAAGGTCCTTTCCAGCCCTAAGTATTCTATGATTCAAATATTCATGGAAGATTTTTCGTTGTTTCTCCACAAATCATCCTGGGAGAAAGTGAAAATTTTACCTTATAATTTTTTTTCTGAGAAGCGATAAGGAAAATTACTGGTAAACAAAAGCATCTCTCCAAACCTCAATGTATTGTATTAAGACGGGTACAGGGACTGAAAACTTTTACTGCTTTCCTTCAAGTTAAGATCCCACAGTGCCCCATAACTCTTACTTTGACTGCTTTGTAAATGCTGCCCTCTTCAAAATTCAGCCCTGAGAGGGCATGTTTTGTTTCCTGAGCTACTTAATGATTGCTGATCACAGATAGCAATATTTCTCTCTGCTATAAAGTTTGATTTGAGCAGCCATCAGCAGTACTCGCAGTTTAATGCATAGCCAAGGCATTGTTTAATTGTCAGTAATGCTCCGACTTCAGCACTGGAATATAGAAAATTTGATGGGAGAACAATTTGTGGACAATAACAATTTACTGCAGCCTTTCCATATTCAGTTCTTCCGCCACTTGAAGATGCCATTCAAAATAGCCCATCATCCCTCTTCCCCTCCACTGACTTCCTTGCATTCACATTGGAAAGGATAATTAACTCCTTGTCAACTACTGCCTCTTTCCAAGTCTTAAACAGTGGAGCTAAAATCAATTTGTCTTTCCAGCAATAGAAACCAGGAAGGGATGTGGAAGCTGGCAACAGAATGAGTGGGAGGGGATGCTGGATGCTTTCCATTTAAAATAGAAAGAAAGTGAGGCAAAATCCACATCTGCTCATAGCCAACCATTAACAGAAACAGGAGTCCATGCAAGTTGTCATGAGTAGCTCCCGTTGCACCACTTCTTTCAATAGCTCACGAAGTTGGTCCAAGCTGTAGTAGGTGCTTCTTGAACTCAAATAACAGGCTTGAACTGCAAAGCCCACAAGATAAAGGGATTCCTCCTACAGAGAGCTGAGCATCTCAGATATCCACCATGAAAGGCAAAAAAGTCACATAATTTTCCCAATAAACTATCAGATTTCTTTTTCTTGAGGTAGTTTCACAGTTGGCACAGCATTAAAAGGCACTGAGTTGTTTTCACCTCTAAGGAATTCTCTGCACAGAATCATAGAATCATAGAGCAGTTTGGGTTGGAAAGGACCTTAGGATCATCCAGTTCCAAACCCCTGCCATGGGAAGGGACACCTCACACTAAACCATGGCACCCAAGGCTCTGTCCAACCTGGCCTTGAACACTGCCAGGGATGGGGCATTCACCACTTCTTTGGGTAACCTGTGCCAGTGCCTCAGCACCTTCACAATAAAGAGCTTCTTCCTGTTCATCTAACCTGAACTTATCCTGTTTCAGCTTGAGCCCATCACCCCTTGTCTTATTGCTCCAGTCCCTGATGAAGAGTCCCTCCCCACCATCCTTGTAGCCCCCTTCAGACACTGGAAGCTGCTCTGAGGTCTCCACGCAGCTTCTCTTCTCCAGGCTGAACAGCCCCAACTTTCTCAGCCTGTCTCCATACAGGAGGTGCTCCAGCCCCTGTTCATCCTTGTGGCCTCCTCTGGACTTGCTCCAACAGCTCCATGTCCTTCTTATGTTGAGGACACCAGAACTGTACACAGTGCTGGGACTGGGGTCTCACCAGAGCAGAGCAGAGGAGCAGGACTGGCCAGTTGCTTGTGGAAAATGGTTTCTAAAACTCCACAGACAGACTTTTTCTTAGAAAAATGCAAACAAATGCTCATTACAAGAAAGAAAGTCAGATTTCCTGGGATACATGTGAAGGTTCACATTTCTCAAGGTGTTTTGCCTCTGTTGTTTTCGTCATTCTACAAGTCATTAAGGAAAGTAATTTCAAGAAAAGATTAGTTTTGAGCAGATTACAAATACTGTTTAATACCTGGCTCACCACATTCTGTGCTATTGTCAGTAAATTTGAAATGGGTATTAAGTCCAATTTTTGAGACTTTCTCCTACTGGAAGCTATTATTTTTTAGCATAAATGTCATCAAAATGGATGATTTTTGTGAGAATTAATTATTTGTTCCCAATCTTACTCACCATGGGCCCATTTTCTTCAGATGGAAACAAACCCCCCCTCTTTTGAAAAGCTGCAGAACAGTGCTTAGGGATAAATGGCCTTTCTGTTGCTCAGTTTGTGGCTGGGTTCAGTCATAGCCCCAGGTAACAGGTCTGTTTCAGCTTCAGAAAGGCAAAGAAAGGTAAAGATCCCTCCCAGGTGAAGCTCCCAGGCGAAGAGAGGACTTTGAACTGCTTTGCACTTTCTGGACCCTGGGGTGAAAGGTACCAACCTGCAGGCAGGGTTTCCTCCACACTCTTCTCCTTGTCAGGAAGCTGCAGGTAACCTTCCAGCCGCAAATCTTCCAGCCAGGTTTGGTATAGGACCACAGTTAGAACTCTACGTGGAACCATTTGCATCAACCCTTCCCCAGGTGAGACCTTTTCTTGTGCCTTATTCAGATTCTCCTGTGCCCTATTAAGATACTTCCACAATATCTTGTGAAGGTGGAAAGAAAGAGACAGGGACATTCAACCAAAATAGGGGAAGTTCAGGTTGTGTTTAAGGAAGAAGTTCTTTATCATGAGGGTGGTGAGGCACTGGAATGGGTTGCCCAGAGAAGTGGTAGTTGCACCATCCCTGGCAGTGTTCAATGCCAGGTTGGACAGAGCCTTGGGTGATATGGTTTAGTGTGAGGTGTCCCTGCCCATGGCAGGGGGGTTGGAACTGGATGACCTTAAGGTACTTTACAACCCTGACTATTCTAGGATTTTATGATTCAATGTAAACCAGCTGAAGACTGCAACTTTGGAGCATTAAATGGCAGACCAGGTAGGACTCATTGTGCAGTTACTTGCAGAGGATTCTTCAGCTGAAAAGAGGGCATCTTCCTCCTGTTCAAGGGCCTAGAAATGACTTGTGGATGAATTAGGTTCATCTTGTCCCTGCAGGAATCCTGTTGGAACAGACGGGTCGACCAGTGATAAACCTGGAAGTGTTTCATTGCTGGCTTTCACCACAGCACTAGGAGGTTTCCCTTCCCACCCACCACGCCTTCATGCGCTTGCAGTTTCACCTTTTGAGCTCAGTGTTGGGAAGGAACAGGGATCAGGCCCTTCGGTGAGTTCAGAGCTGAACTGGAAGCTCAAAGCAAACCTTTTGCCTTCTTGAGACCAGTGACACATAGGGGAAAAAACCTCTTTTCCTGACATCTGCAAATGACATGCCATGAATTCCTTCCCTATTGCATTTATGTGAGAGATATGGATGTCTCCTTTTAAAAAATCCTGCCTATGTCCCTGTGAAAAGCAAGACGAAAGGAACTTTTCAGACTCCTTCAGGAATTGAGGTGGTTTTATAGTTCCTGCTCTTTCAGTATGAACATGATGTGGTCCTTTTCAAGAAGGAACATTATTATTAACTTTGCCTATAGTTATCAATCTATAGAAATAGATATCAAGCTTTGGATTACCTAGATGGAAGAGGGAAGAGGCAACTTCTCACTGGGGAGGACCATATGAATCCCAGGAGCTCTAGGAGGGGATACTGCATATCAGCAAGCACTCTTCTGGACTTTTGATGGCCTTTTTTATCATACATAACCCTGCTGGATAGATTGACCCTTGGGCTGTGAGCCAGAAAACAGAAAATATAAGGAATCAACTTGGTGGTAATGACCCCATTGCATTCTTCAACACACAGCTAGAACGATCCCACCAAACAGCCATCAGGGACTTCTCATAGTGATTTGAGGTCCCTGTTGTCACGTTGCCAGAATGCTGAAGCTGGTGAGACAGGAACTGAGGGATATCTACCTACTTTTTAACAGATTCAAACAATATCTCCTCATCAGGGGACATGGAAAGCAGTGAGACACAGAGGCTAGTCCAGATTGGCCATAATATGGGGACCCCATAAACCATCCTCTGACGACTGTGGCCCAACATGTTTCATACCCAGGGCAGCACAGCAGCTGGATGCAGCAGGAAGCTCAGACCTGTACGACAGTGATTTAGGCCTAGATATATAAGCAAGTCTGTGCAATTTATGATTCACCTACTGCTGATACGACTCTTTGGAAACCGAATTGCCTGAATGAGTTTGTAGATTAGTAACTTGCTTTCTTAAATGTATAAAGACTTCATTTGCTTTCTTTTTGCTTTATTTAAGTTATGCTGCACTTTGTACAGAGCAGAAAAACACCCAAATAAACTAAGAGGCAGTATCAAGAAATACACTCTGGCTGCAACAACTAAGTCTGTGCTGTAATACAGACTTTCCTCCTCTGAATGGTGCTACAGTCTCAAAGTCTCCAGATCAGTCAAGTTCCATGGTATTGCTAAGTGATAAATACTAAAAACATAGTAATTATTGGTTAATAAATGTGTATTTCATGCTTATAATATAGTAGCATCTGGCAGCTCCAGGATTTCACAATGCTTTGTATTCACAATGCAGAACATAAAGATACTCCTGCCATAAAGATGTGACCACAAACTTGCTCTTAGGCAGGTGCAAAGCAAAGAAACAACACAGCAATACTGGCAAAATGGGTCAGCATCAACTGGTGGTTTTTATAGCCACCTCGTTGGAAGATCTCTCTGCTTTCACCCCACTCTTTCACATGTTAATCTTAAATCACAGCTAACAATGCAAGCTCAACCCGTTCTTGGTATTCCCAAGAAAAAACTCCTCCCACTCTTTCCCTTCCACCACTTGGTACAACTAACCAAACACATTCTGACCTGAAAGATCTTGTCAAGAGAAGCAGCCGGAGGGTCACTGAATGTGTTATGTTTGGAATCAGGTTTTTCCCTTTTCAGTGTTCTCTCTCCCCCTTCTAACATTTGACAGCAAACAGGGTGAAAAAGAGGGCAGAAAACCAGGGTGGTGTTCAGGCCGTTTTGGTGCTGTGACGATATGAAGCTGGAAGGATAACTCGAAGGTCACCCTCCCTTCTTCTCTCCCAACTCCACTTCTGTACCAAGAACTGCATGATAAATCTCTCTCTCGTGCATAAATTAAGACCTGTTTTTTAGCAGTAACCTCATTTCCTCAGAGAGTTATCAGCTGCCTTGTTTAAAACTGGATACTCACAAACTATTAGGAGGTTTAATCTTATTTCCCAAATAAATTGCCACAAACTGGCAGGCAGCAGATGGGTACCCATGAATGAGAGGTGAATGCCACAGCCACCCTCTCATGCTGTACTCTGACGTTAGCACCCCAGGCTCCCACGGCTCATCTCCCAGGCTCCAATTCAGACAAGTGTTGGGGTTTGTTGTTGTTGTTATTATTATTATTACTATTATTACTTTATTTCCCAGTAATGTTTGTAAATCACAGCAGCAGCACGATAACAGCCAGCTCAGCTCATTCAACAGTATGCAAATATTTCCCCATGGGAAATGAGATAGAAAATTCATATCTGCAGATCTCCAAAGGTCACTTAAGCATCAGTGTGTAAACACCGGCAATCTGCATCCCAGCTGCCTTCAGCGATAATTCCTGCTTAGGTGCTCACCAGGCATGGAGATCATGGTAAGTGAGGTGTGCAAATGCGGATGACAAAGAGATGGAGGGCGGGCTGAGATGGAGAGCATGAGAGACCTAGACACCAAAGAGCAGAGGTGAGAAAGAGATAAGCCGCAACAAGGGTGGTTCTTCAGACACAGAATTTGGTGGCCTGAAGTTATTCTAAAGGCATTTGCCAAAATAATCATCTACATGTGTCACAATTGTTTTGCTCCAGGGTATTTTCCAACTTTTGGCTAAATATATTCTTCCTGCTTCCTTACCACACCAGATAGGCAATTTGCTCTGTAGAAATAGGTGTAAAAAAGAGACTAAAAACCTTCAAGAAACATTACACACTTTCAGTCTGGCTTAAGATACTTTGCCCCAGTTCAAGGAACGGGTCCATCACCTCTGTAGTTCACCTTTTGCATCTTCCTAAGGAGAAGGTTACCTTCTCCTTTCCCATGCATAGGAAATGCTTTGTAGGGTCACCTTCATGCAGGATCTAGATTCATTATAAGTGTTAATTTTCTCTCTGACTCCCCTCTGACTCCTCTCTCTCTCATCATACAAGTGGTATGTGGGCTTTCTTGTGCTATTTGCATGCCATGGGCTCTTGCCCAATGTTGTCTTGCACCAAGATGTCAGAAGGTTTAACAGAGGGGGTCCATACCATGCTTATTTGCCTTCCCCTCCTGGCTTTGTCCTGCTCTACTCCCCAGCCCAAGGATTTCCTGGTGTACCTTTGATCTCCATTTGGCCTTTGATTACCCACAGCCTTCTGACCCTTGTCCTTCCCTTGAAGGTACTTGGAATATAGCTCTTATTTCTCTTCCTACTGTCAGTACAGAAGTAATTCTGGATGAGTTTTCAACTTGCTCTTAGAATTCACCATCAGATAATCATAGAATGGTTTGGGTTGGAAGAGACCTTAAAGATCATCCAGAGAAGGTTTCTTGCTACGTGTACCCTGTAGAATGATATATCTTTGTTCTACTCTCTATGTAGGGCTCAGCCCAGGTCTGTCAGGCCAAAACACCTCACTAGCTCATAAAGTCTATGCACTGGCTAGGGTTAAGAGCAAGACTGGCTCACTGGGACGGGAAATGCAGGTGGAAGAGACTGCTGTGAGTTACTCTTTCTAAGGCTATACAAATACGACTCATTCAAAACATGCTCAAAGTGAGATTTGAGCCTAAGAAGGGGGACAGAGAATGGGGAACAATGAGGGAAGGAAGGTGCAGCTGACATGAGATCTCATCTGTGATCCAAAAACTCTGCAGAGAAATGGTGGCCCTTCTTCATTTGCAGTTTGAGAAGTGTAGCCATGGAAAGTATCAGCGTAATGCATGTGATAGGCTCAAGACCTTAAGAGCTCAGTAGGTGAGTAGATGGTCCTGAGAGATGGTCTCATTTATCTTTTTATTGGTTACATAGATGGAATGATTGAAAATGAACCATTTTGGTTGGTGTTTCCCATGGAAGAGGAGGTTTTACATTACATTCTGTACCTGCTTTAATTCAGAAATCCTTCTGCTTTGCCAGGGTTCCTTTTGGCTGACACATTTGATTTTCTTCATTATCTCTGATTTACGTTTCCTACTCAGCCAGAGACTCATACACTTCTTTATGGTTATATGTCCTTTGTCTTAAAGGCTATTTATTTACAACTCTGGAGTGTGATCTATTGTCATCACTAAAGCATATTAAAAAGATTAAGAGGATTGATACAATAAAAGAAGTGACTCAGAGAGGAAGACATGTCACCTTCTTTAGCTGAATGCAGCGTGTTGGTTTGCAGTAGGTGAAAGATAATGTGGTTTTGTGTGTGTGTGTGGTTGGTTGTCAGATCCTGTCTTCTGTGCTTCTGCTCACTGGAGAAGTGTTTATACTTCCCAATGGATTTACAAGGATCAGTGCAGAAAGAGGCACATACCACTGAGTGGTGGTCTTGGGACTGTAGGAGCCGAGAAGATGGGTGGAAGGTACTAATATAGAGACCCAAATATCTCTGTAAGATTGATTTCAAGGTTTTCTTTAAGCAGGTACTGAACTTTGAGTACCTTAGAGAGTGCGATTAAATGTTGTGAAAATGTCACAGCATTTTGGCGGATACAAATCTTTGTCTTTCCATCGAGCCCTCTGGCAAAGCACAGTGCAAAGGACAGCAAACCTCACGTTACTCTTGTGAAGCAAGTTATTATTGCAGCCATTTCTGGTCTGGGAATGGGAGCTCAGACTTTTTCAAAGTCACTAGCTTCAAGATCATACCAGTAATCAGTATGAGTTTCATGAAACCTTATTCCCCCTCCTAACGTCTTGATGAAAGAGCTTTCACCTCCTGCTATGTAAGTTTTGTAATGATGTCAGCATTGAACTAACATCAAGCTTTCTCACCAGGTTTTTCTCCAGGCTTTCTCCCTCCCTGTCTTTTTCTCTCTTGACAAATGTTCATCAAAAAAACTGCAGTGAAATCTGAAGAATTTATTTATAAGAATCATAGAATCACAGCATGGTTTGGGTTGGTGTCGTGGTTTAAGCCCCGGCTGTAAATTAGAACCACGCAGTCTACTTCCCCCCCCACACACACACTCCCCAGAGGGATGGGGAGGAGAATCGAAAGAATGTAACTCCCACGGGTTGAGATAAAAACAGTCCAGTAACTCAGGTATAACACAAATCACTACTGCTGCCACCGATAATAATAATGATAAGAGAAATAACAAGGGAAGAGAATACGATACCGCCCGCCGGAAAAGAGAGCCCGACAGAAAAGAGGACGTGCCCTTCTGGGTAGCTCCCAGTTACATCCCCGGCATGACGTGCTGTGGTATGGAATACCTCTTTGGCTAGTTTGGGTCAGGCGTCCTGTCCCCGCTTCCTCCCAGCCCCTCCTCCTCCCTGGCAGAGCATGAGACTCACAAAGTCCTTGGTCAGTCTAAACATCGGTGTTATCAGCTTTGTTCCTAGGCCAAAAGTCAAAAACACAGTGCTGCAACAGCTAGTAAGAAGGAGAAAAACTGACTGCTACTGCTGAACCCAGGACAGTTGGAAAGGACCTGAAGATCATCCAGTTCCAACGCCCTGCCATGGGCACGGACACCTCACACTAGACCAAGTTACCAAAGACTCCATCCAACCTGACCTGGGACATTGCCAGGGATGGAGCATTCACCAATTCTTTGGGCATCCTGTGCTGTGCCTCAGCACCCTCACAGTAAAGAACTTTTTCCTTATATCAAACCTGTTCAATAACAGGCTTTTATCTTGAGAACCCCCTTGCACTAAATATATTTCAAGTCCCTCTAGGACTGCTGTACTGGTCTGACAGCATAAACCCCTTCCAAGACTGCCTCTACAGAGAATTATCTTCTTATCTGTTATCCTTCTTGATAAGACTTTGACAAGACTTTGCATTCCTACATGAGCATGTAGAGTATCTCCAGTGTTGCCTTGATCCGTGGTCACTTCAGTATCTGTGGAACGTAATGCTGATAAGAAACTTGATACATAAAGATGTGCTGATCTATTCTGCTGAGGCTGCAGAGAGATGTAAGATGGGGCAGGACCATCTCTGCTCAGCCTGCTCAACATGCTGCCCGGAGTAGGTATGTCAGTGCTCCTGACTTGAGATGTCTGCCAGAATCTTTGTAAAATGATTGATCAAATCCTGTTTGAATCAACAAATTGAGGGAGACACTCATCTCACAAACTTGCCTTTTAATAGTATTGAAGCAGCCTTTACTATCACCGCAGTAGTACCAGGAGAAATTCACATCATGGTTTTGAGTGTTTTCTGAGATGACAAGAGATATAATCACAGTGAAAGGTGTTTTCCAGAAGTTCCAGGCTGAATTTCCATGTCACGTCACTGTTGCACAGCATCCTCCTCATCTTGGGGCGATTCAGAGCTAGACTTTTCCCAGGGTTTTGGTCATGGTCCAAAGTGTCAGGCATGTTCAGGACAAAAGCAGATGTCCTTTGAATTCTTCTTTCTCTTGGTATTCCAGGCTGTGAAAATGTAAAGAATGGGTTTCAGGAGGGTTTTTCAAAGGATTGCAATCTATTTTGTCTCCATCTCAGGCATTGGGATGACAGGAGCAGCTGGAAGGGTCCTGTTTCAAAAGGAAGCAAAATGCTGACATAACAGAGAACACAAACCTTTGGGCATCTGGGTCATTTGAAAGTCTGTAAAGTCCATTTTAGTGTGGGAGATTTGGAAGCTTTTTGCTTTAACAACTAGAAAGCCAAATAAGTTACCTGATCACCATCTGTAAGCATGCCTTTAATGCTGACATTTCAGAAGGCCTATTGAAAATACACTTTTGACTCAGGGGGGTTAATTTCTGAAGGGTTTATGCCACATGACATTGAAGATCATCTTTATATGACATTAAGTGTATAATAGGCAGCTCTGCATGCCCACTGGGAAAAAAAATGTGAAGATGCATGCAAGCTAACAAAGATTAAATACTTTACATCTAGTGTAGAATACAAAAGGTCTCAACAGATGGACATTGAAATTGGATGTGTGTGAGCTAGAGATCAGTGTCGTTTTTATAACCATGAAAGCAGCTACTAGATGGGAAAAACTATGTAGGGAAAAGATGCTCAGAATTTTTCAGTCTAAGCCACTCTTAAAAAGTAGGTGTTGTTTCTATTGGAATGTAGTGGCTCATGTAGATGACAGCATGTAGAAAAGCTCATGGATGCCTTCAGTGCTCCACACTATGTCCCAAAGTCCTTCCAAACTTTAACTTTTCTTTAGTAATGGACATAATAATTGAGATGAAGATCCTTGGAGAACTATCTCAAAGGATTTTGATACCAAGCACTGTAATCTTCTGCAGAAAGGAATTATTTGCAGACATGACAATTCCTGACAGATATTAGTCATTGGAGGGACATCACAGCATGAAGACACGTTGTAAGTGTTAGTAATCCTTTAAAGAGATTTCTAAGGTTTTTGTTTCTTCAGGGGATATGACTCTGTGTTTGGCTACAAACTAGGTAGCAGTTTGTAGCTGCTATGTTAGGTTTTGTGGTATAATGAATCATAGAATCCTAGAATAGTCAGGATTGGAAAGGACCTGAAGATCATCCAGTTCCAACCCCCTGCCGTGGGCAGGGACACCTCACACTAAACCATGTCACCCAAAGCTCTGTCCAGCCTAGCCTTGAACACTGCCAGGGACGCAGCATTTACCACTTCCTTGGGCAACCTGTTCCAGGGCCTCATCACCCTCACATTAAAGAACTTCTTCCTCATATCTAACCTGAACTTCCCCTGTTTCAGACTGCACCCATCAATCACCCCTTGTCCTGTCACTAGCATCTTGGCTGGTTGCTTCCTACTGATGCCCTGTGAATAGGCATCCATCTTTGCTTCTGTCCAGATACGGGCATGAAAATAGTTTCCAACTGCAGCTGATCAGGGAAGCCAGAATATATCTAGGAACTAAATATTCCTCCATCTTTTGTTCCATAGGAAATTTAAACTTTCTTACTAACCCAGCTACAGCCTGTGATGACACTGCAAACCTGCTTAAGAACATTAGACAATATGCCAGCATTTATCCACTCAGCAATGACTCTTAATTCCCATTACATTCAAATCCCCATCTTTTGCTGCAGCTTGATTACAATGGTGATTAATTTTAAAGTCAACATATTTACCCCAAATACAACATCATTAAAAAGACTAAACATAAAAGTGCATATTTACAAATATCTTAACTTGATGTGATTAAAACAAACAGCCTCCTCTATCCTTGTTTGGATACACACAGATGAGCCCAAGCTTCTTTTCCACCTTTATATTTTCATGCCAATAGATGGCACTAGCATTTTCTCCATCTTTTCCTACAGCGTTAGATTTCCATATGATACCTACTGCCCTTGCTTGGATTTTCAAAGGGTTGAATTGCTCATTTCCAAAGGGATGTTTTATCCTTGGAACATATATAATATCACTTCAGTTTTGCTTTCAGCTAATAAATTTCTGCATACTTCATAAAGCCTCAATGCCATGAGACTGACTTTTTCCCATTGTGAAAACAAAATGAATTGCAAGTTTTCATTTCCATACTGATGGGAGAGTTGCCCATAAAAAGCCTGCAGGATCTCAGTATAGGGTGCCTTAAAACTTTCATGGCTTTTCCTCCATCCTCAGTATGAAAATAGAAAAAAGTTGCTCCATTTCAATTATAGTTTTATTTGAAGAATGATCAGCAGGTTGCATGAAAAGCAGAGAGATTAAAAAGTGTGAATAAGATTCTCAGTTTATTTTACTGTGTCCCATAAACTTGGAAACTGGTTGAGAGTCCCTTTTCGTGCATTGTATGCCAGCTTAGCCTTTCTAATTAAACCCATACTTTAGGAAAATGCATTTTAACATTCTAGAGGTGCTCTTGTCTGTTGCCAGTGTACAGGCTTCGTGAATTAAAGCAATAATTCAGATGGTCATTGTCATCCTAAACCATTTATTTTCATATGCCTGTGCTTAGGAAAGGCTGATGTTGTGAATGGCTCCTCCAGTGTTAGAGAGTATCGATGGATTTGTATTTCGGAGGGTATCAGGAGTAAACAAGGTATAGATTCAGCTAATTGCCTTGTCAGGGAATCTCTATAGGAAGTGTCAAGGAAAACCTGAAAAGATTCCCCAGTTCTCCTGCTGATAACAAAACTGCTGTTTCTCCAACTTGAGAGAATAGCTAAAGAGGACTGCAGAAATGCCTTTCCCTTTTTGCTATCATCTGCTACATACTGAAGAGGATTCAACAAGACCTCATATGAATCCATCAACCGAGACAGACTGTGGAGTCTAATTAACAAACATGGAAATCTTATATGCACATATTGGTCATACTCCCTCCACTCCCACCCACTCTACATGGATTTAGGACACAGCCATGAGTTAAATAAAGGTTGATGATGGGAAAGTCCCCCTTGTGTTGTTCTAACATCAGGTCATGCCTAACAAGCTATGACACGAACAAAAAGGACCAAGTGTGTCCTGGTCCCTGTGACATTCATCCTCATCAGATCTCTGTATTACTGATAGATCTGCTTCAATGTGGCAGGTAACTGCCAGCTGGCCCAGGGCAGCAGCATCTTGCATTTGCAATTTAATGTCTCTAACAGTTGCAGTGCCTTTGTTCGCTAACACAGAACTAATTAACATGCCAGTTAAAGGGACCTGGGCTTTGACATGGGAGCAAGCAGAAGGTGCAGAAATTAAACCACCACAATTAATTATGTTTGCCTCTTCGAGTAAGGCACCAGTGTCCTGGGATTCCCTGTCTGTCTTCGTTCCCTTTGTTCATCTTCCTTCCTGGTAATAAAGCAACACTTGTAGAAATTAACTTGGTGGAAATTGATTAAAGGTGGACATTGTTTGCCCATGATAGTAATCGTCTACAATGCCTGGTGATGGGAAAATGTACACATACATATGTAGGAACATGCACGTTAATCTTCTCTCAAGCTGGAAGTGTTAGGAGGTGAGTCAAGGAGGTGAGCTCAGTCAGAAAGCATGGAAAGGAAGAGAAATAAAATGAAGGTTACATGGAAGGAAAGTGAGTTCAGCAGCAGCATCCAGTGAGACAGAGTATTCCACAAGTATTACACCCAACTGAGCTAACACAGTAAAAAAACCCTTATAGTGCATTACAGATTAAGGTCTGATGGCTGCGCTTTGAGGTTTCTTAGCATGAATTTTGACTTCAGCCTTCTTTCCTCCTCCAGTTTATGCAGGTAAAACAGTACTGCCCAAGGATTAGATCAAGCACATCCAGTTGAGATTCATCCTGTTATAACCTGGATGGGAACAGATCTTTATTTTTCCTTCTGATCTTACACTACTAGAAGATGAACATGAGGTGAAACTTTCTGGCCAGGTGGTTTCCCTGTTCCCTGATGATTCCCTGTCCCATCCTTGGTATACACCCTATAGGGGAAGGAGAGCTTCATCCTCCTCCATCCATCTTTCATCCAGTGAAAACGGAAGTAGGAGATGAGGGAGTCCAAGATTGCAGATGAAAGCAGGGATTATCCTTTGCAATTTGGCATCACACCCATGAGCTGTTGCTAATGGTTTTAGTCTGATAGCCAGTTGTTATCAGAGGCTGTTACAGATGACTACTCAAGAAAACAGGTAAGTAAGGAAAGCTGATTGTGGAAAAACACAGAGGGCAAAAAGCATGCAAAACCTAAGGCCTGAAATTAGTCAGGGAGTAAGCAGGCCCTGTTCTGATAGCTAAGATCCCTGTTGTCTAATAAAACTTCATAATTCTTTCCATTATTAGTAGAGTCTGAGGTCTTAAATGAGAAAGAAAGAGCAAAAAGCAGAAATAATTTCAGAATGCTGCAGCTCCATAAGGAATTTGAAAAAATGGTTTTATCTCTCTCTAAAGTCATTGTATCTCTCTATTCCTTTAATTTCGGTTCTATTCATCACCAACACAAACTAATCTGAAGTATTTTTAACACTTTTTCAGTGTATTTTTTAACACATTATTATGCATCTCTTTACATAATAATTTCCCCCAAGTCCTTATAAGGATTGTAATAATCCCTTCATGTTAACTTTTATTATTTGATTTCCAACTTCCTTATCTCCAAAGCAAGGGCATGGGGGAATATGTGTATTAACAAACAGAGCTGGCAGCAATTGCTACTGAAAATGATCATCAAAAAAGGATAAGTTTGAACTATCTCACCAGGGCAACAGTATTCATACAGGTATGTTTCTATCAGCCTGGGTTGCAGCCATGAGATCATAAGGGCAGAGGAATTGGTTGAGACCAAGCACAAGTAACCTGTCTCTGCCATCAGTCAAATCAGGATGTCAAGGAAAGAGTAAGAAAAGAGCAAGTAGAGGTGATACAAACCCAATTTTCTTCCATCTTCCAACCATTGGCAGTTCACACCTGAGCCTGTTGTAGCTTGTCTGTTTATTAATCTGCATCAGGAATCTTTTCTGAGTGTTCTTGCAGTTCAAAGGATGGCCTGAACCCAAACTGCAATTCTGCAAGAAAATAATCCCTTGAAGAAGCTCTTCAGATCTATTACTGCATTGATTTTGGCAGGATAGAGTTAATTTTCTTCATAGTAGCCAGGATGGGGCTGTGCTCTGGATTTGTGCTGGAAACAGTGTTGATAACACAGCGATGTTTCAGCTATTGCTGAGCAGTGCAAGGCAGTTAAGGCCTTTTCTGCTCTTCACCCCACCATCAAGTAGGTTGAGGGTGAACAAGGAGCTGGGAGGGACGCAACCAGGACAGTTGACCCTACCTGACCCAAGGGATGTTCCAGACCATATGATGTCATAATCAAACATATAAAGCTTGGGGAAGCAGATGGAGACACAGGGTGTAAAAGGTGATGGTGTTTGTCTTCCCAAGTCACCGTTACGTGTGATGGAGCCCTGCTGTCCTGAAGAAGGCTGAACCCCTGCCTGACCATGGGAAGTGGTGAATGAATTTCTTGGCTTACTTTGCTTGTGTGAGCGGCTTTTGCTTTAGCTATTAACCTGCCTTTATCTCAACACACAGGTTTTCATGCTTTTAGGCTTCTGATTCTCTTCTTCATCCCACTGACAGGGAGTGAGCAAGCGGCTATGTGGGGCTCAGCTGCATCTCATCTCTTATGGAAAAGACTAGAAAGATAAGATGTATGCAGCTGAAAAGTATAGACAAAGGTTGTCATATGTAATACTCAGAATGGTTCAGGCGGGCTGTACCATACATGTATCATGCAATGCCCTGTCTGAATGAGGACATTTGGAGTTACTACGGCATTCAAGGGGATGCATAGCAGAGTTAAGTCTTCTGTTCTTATTCTCTGTTTTGCATACCTTTCAAAAGAAAAACCCTCAATCACTTTCCAATGATTTCTTCCTCCTGTACAAAGGAAGAAAATCCTAAATATATGTCAGAGCTGTCCTGAGACCTCAAAATTTACCCACGGGTCACTATTACATCATTTGCCTCTGTCATACATGAAATAAAGAATGTGCCCAGTGTGCAACCTTGTTGGGTACCAAACACCCTGTGATACAGGTGTTTCCACACTTCAATAGCAGCACCTTTGAAGTTCACTTTCTAATATTGGTTAAAAGATTACATGAAGACTTTGCCTTTCAGATTCCTTTTCCTGTATATTATAAATTCGCCTGCTCTGCAGAAGAGCAGTACAAGGACTTTGTTCTTTTATTCTAACAGTGAGACAATGTCAATAGATAAGTCTGTGTTGAAACTTCAAGATCATATTATTTAGACTTAATTCAATTAAACTTTTTTGTGCTTTTGTTGGCAGTTTTCTATTAAGGTCATTCAGCCTAACTCATACTTAAAAAAGAAATAGCTGTGGAGTCTTGCCGCTTAATATATAGGAGTGCTTCAATTGCCAAAGTCCAAGGTGAACCCACGGAAATGACTGCTCAGGTAGATAGGAGGACATGCCAGCAAACAACCAATCTCAGCCAAGTCACTGCTGCCAACCCCAAAGAAAGATTCTTTTGTCAGTTGATTGTTTTATCTTCATCTTCTCTTCAGAGGTGCTCTAGCCCGTTGCAAAGAGTGAAACTACACTGAGGTCAAGATACCTCAGCAGTGTAACAAGGTCCCAAGAGCACTAAGAATTTTTCCAGGGATAAAATTAAGATAAAATTAAATTAATAAAAATTAAGATAAAAATTAAGATAAATTAAAATAAAAATTAGGATAAAATTTATCTTAAGTTTCAAGAACAGCAAGTATGTTATTGATTCAATGTAAAAACCTTCATAATACATGATGGGAGTGTCCCACACATGTCCCGAGACATACTAGTATAGGATCATAGAAAGAACCTTTAAAGGTCATCTAGTCCAAACCCCTGTAAGTAGCAGGGATGTCGTCAACTAGATCAGGTTGCTCAGAGCCCTGTCAAACCTGAATGTTTCCAGGGATGGGGCACGTACCACCTTTCTGGGCAACCTGTGACAGTGTTTCAACTATTCCCACCATAAAAAATTCTTCTTTATATAGCTATTCTACATCCACCCTCTTTTAGTTCAAAAACATTGCCCCTTACTGCAGGCCCTGCTAAAATGTTTGTCCTCATCTTTCTTATAAGCCTCGTTTAAGTACTGAAAGGCTTGTACTACTCTCAGAGCCTGCCTTCACATCAGATCTGAACAAGGCTAATGAGCTTTGTATTCTGAATGTGATCCAGCACCTTAAAGATACCACCTGGTCATGAGAAACAAGCAAAATGAGGGGATCAGGTGTGTCTGAGGCTTAAACAGATTCTGAAATGGATTGCAATTACCCAAGGCTCCAGCCTTAGTTTTCTGGACAGAAGAAAATAAACAAGCAGAAGCTGTTTGTGCAGCTCTGTTCAAGAACAAAGCTTGCTAACAGGGAATGCCAGCATCTTCTGATAGCTGTGTGGGCACTCTTCTCCATCCGAACCTACGCAGGCATTGTGGAAGCTGATACTGTCAATGAGAAGCCTCCCAGACCTATTGGCAGAATTTCTGCCACATTAAAATGAACTAGAACTTTCATGCTATTCACAAATCCAGAGAAGGCCATGGCGTAGAGGTGAACCTTTAAATTTAGATGGTGACGCAAAGGAGCATCTGTACATTATTATAGATGGTGGGTCATGCACTGGGGCTTAGAAAATCACTGAGGCATGGAATACATCGACTACAGCATGGAAAAGGTTCCAATGCAATATCAGCAAACCCAGAAATCCTTGGCTGTTAGCCCAAGTATATTAACACTATTGCCAAGTGCAGACCTGTCTGTAACAAAGACCTCTTGAGTCTGCCGCAAAATGTGGTTAATTGGATGGAATGATCTCCATTGATTTCAGTAGGATCTGCATCAGGAGTTTCAGTGTGAGGTACGACACGTGTTTGAAGTGACCTATCATGCCAAAGCAATGTCATACTCAAGCTTTGCTTTCGTTTGCTTCAGGTCTGAAACTGGAGCCAGCAAAAAATAACCTCAAGTATTAGTGAAAGTCTTCACCTAAGTGAATTTGGGATATTTCTGTCAATACACATTTGCAGTGGCTTGGCTGATGTCTCTGCAGAAGTATTTTCTGTTCACCTGTCTGCATTTCTGTTCCTGAAAAGATTATCTATAGTGATGTGGAAACAGTGATGTCTAAAAGCATGCCAAAGACCAAAGTTTACAGACTTTAAAGTGCAGACACTGAGGTGTTTCAGCCATCTTTTAGGCTCAATATGCTACTTCTTTTTTCTGGTTCTTGTTGAAAATAAGACATTCTGTGATCTACGTAGAAAGCAGAAACAATATTACTTAACCAGTAGGAGCTACGTACAGGCAAAGCTCATGATCAAGCACACAGTCTGGGCTGCATTTGCTGGCAATGGATGTGATGCAGGTAACACTGAGATCTCAGTATGTCAAAGCACTTTCAGCACATGTTCAACATGGCATTGCTGTCCCTTTGAGCTCCATGTGAGTCTTGCTTAATCTCAATGAGCTTAAAAATTATCAGAGAAGATGTTAGAATTGATGAAGATTTGATTCTATAAAGAGATATTTCAATATGAGTAAGAATAGACAAATACTAATGTGCAATGAGTGCCAGTTCTGATATGCACAAGATAGACTCTGAGAAATCTACTTGTCAACAAAAGCAGTATGCTTGTTCTCAAAACATGTGCTTCCTTGGAGGATGAATAGCACTAAACAGAGGATTGCCATTCAATCTCCTTATTTAAAGGAAAGTAAAGGGGGAAAAAAAAGAATGTAATGCAGAGTGTAAGAATCTTCCAAGAAAACTGTGATGGAAACATGGGCTTATACAGAAGCAGCTCAGGTAAATATCAAGGAACATATGCAAGGCTATAAACTCCATCATAAAGTTGGGCTAAAGAAATAGACTGGCTGGGAAAAGTAAGAGAGGCAGCTTTATGTTGCTCCTGGGTTTGGAATGCATGAAGTAGAAGTTTTTGTCTCTCCCACAGAGTAGGTTAACTCCATTTTGTAAATCTCTTTAATTTGATCATTTCCCTGTAAAGTGATTTATTGACACTCTTTTGCCCCTATGGGCAGACTAGTAAAATGTTAGACTGTAGTGATAGGACAAGGGGTGATGGGTTCAAGCTGAAACAGGGGAAGTTCGGGTTGCATATAAGGAAGAAGTTCTTTACTGTGAGGGTGCTGAGGCACTGGCACAGGGTGCTCAGAGAAGTGGTGAATGCTCCATGCCTGACAGTGTTCAAGGCCAGGTTGGACAGAGCCTTGGGTGCCATGGTTTAGTGTGAGGTGTCCCTGCCTGTGACAGTGGGTTGGAACTGGATGATCTTAAGGTCCTTTCCAACCCAAACCATCTATGATTCTATGATTCTATATTTGTGATGGTCCAGCACTACACTGCTGAAGACACTAGATCCCGGAGCTTACATGGATCAGAGTAGACTACAGATACCATGAGCCTAATTTTTGTGTATGAGATTGAACGATGTGAGAAAAGAGTAAAACTCTGTGTTTTATGAGCAAGATCTCTATTAGGTGTGCTTGCCAGTTCAATATCTTGAATGTCCCTAAAAGAATAATTGTGTACAGGTTTACATTTCCAAGTTCATCTGTGATATGCTATTAAACACAGAATGAAGTATAAGATGCAATTACTGTGGAACCAGGGAAAAATAATAGAATGGCTGTACCTGACCTGACTTTAAAGTGTTGCTAAAAGCAGTTAGGAACTAGAAGAAATAGGTTCCCTGATGCTCATTTCAGGGGTAAAAATTGAATCAGAGAGTATAACAGCAGAATATTCTCTTATTAGCAGAAATTATGCGAGGATTTAATGGAGATATTCAACAGGGATGTGAACTGCAATATCAAGTGATAAATCCAGGGCACCACAGTTTAAAATCCCGTTGTGAGCTCTTGAAATGCTGGTTTTTGCTTACATGCACTGAGCACTTCTGAAATTTAAGGATGGCAAAAGCACTCACTGCTATTATAAAGGAGTCCTCAATAACTGATTGATTGACTACGCTCACCTTTTTCCAAAGTCAACCTGCACTCTTCTTTCAGTCTCTGCTGCTCAAATCTAGTCACAGAAATGGAAAAGTGTGCTGCTTAAAACCATTTGCAATGGAAAAAACGCCTTATTTTATCACCTCTTTCTTTGATAAGCTCCAGTTTAGGCTCAATGGGATTCTTTTCAGGCATTTTACTAGATGGCCCTACCTTTGTGTAGACTTGGCTTTTCATTTCCAAATTTCAAAGAGCAGAAACAACCTGGATGCAGGAATCAGGTATTCTTGTAATTCAGTGTATTGGCAAAGTCTTTATTCTTGTAGTGGATCTTCCATCACTTTCATACCCATTGACCACATCGTGAACACTGGGCCTCTAATGACGAAACTTTGGTAATATTCCATCATACACTAACTTAGTGAGTGCATCCAGCTCTCCTCCATGGGGAAAACAAAACCAGAAAATATAATCAAGGGGCTTGGAACTGGATGATCTTCAGGTCCTTTCCAACCCAAACTATGCTATTCTATTCTCAAACCAAGGTAAGTTTTGCCATACTGAATCAGACCTGTGTTTTTCATCTCCCTGGATTAGAATAATTACCTTAGAGAAGGATTTAGCATGAATTCTTGTAGAGAAGCTCAGAAAGCAATCTCTTTATACACTGTCCTACCTTCATTTTTGCCACATGAGGAAGATGATGTGACTTGCCGAAGAGTCATGCATAACAGAGACCTAGAGGGAAATCCTACATCCCAGTGTAGATGATGGAGGCACTAGAACACACCTTTGGGTACCTTTGTTTTTTTCCCAGGAATCTTGAGCAAATAGTTCCCTTGCTGAGGAAGCCCAGCCATAGAAAAGAGTGTGTCTACCTCTGAAGTCCATACTAGAGGTAGCAGGTGTTGGAATAAGGACACATCATTTGTTTGAGGAAGAGTAACTCTGTCTGGAGAGCTTCCACATACAGTACAAGTAATGTTAAGGCAGCAGCCACAGCATCTAAAGAGCTACCTGCAGCTACCTTCATACTCAACAGAAGCTTCTGCTTTGCAGAAAAGGAAGTTCAGGCCATCAACAGACCCATCAAATCTATATAATTATGCATTTCTCGCCCTTTCCTGTGTTTTTTCCATCTCATCTCTAATTTATGAAAGAAAAATTGTCTGGCATGTCACTCAGGGAAGGTTGTTGACCTCTGTATAAGACCATGCTGCTTTGTACATGCTGTACACACCAGGAACATCTTTCCAACCCTAACTATTCTATGATTCTATGATTCTATGAATGGCAGCTAGCTGAGGGAAGCATATTACTGTTTGCATTGAGGGATGCACATATAATACAGAAATAGAATCCAAGACAATACAGGCTGAGGCTTCCCAGTATTGTCTTGTGGGTTTGCAAATCTTTGATAGGGAAAATGAAAAAATCTGAGAGGTTTAATTCAATATTTTCTCAATAGAAGCAAGCTGAGCTCTTGCCGCTTGGTTGGCAGAGCAAGGACTCAGTGATAGAACAAACAAAATCACTGAGGTGAGACTCACTTCCACTGCTCTTGCGAGTCAAGTCATGTATATAAATTGTCGCGCTGTGTTATTGTGTTTAAAGCCAGTGCTGTAGATCACACTTCTTATAATTGCTCTGCAATAAAGCAAGAGCAAAAGACTATTTGTCAGGTTTTTTCCTTTTTTAGTTGAAATATTTCCAACATCTCCCACTTCCCTCCATTTCTTCCAAGCAATCATGTGAATTTAAAGGATTTGATTGCAACTTGGAGACCATTTTATAACAGCAGAAGCCATAAAGCAAACCTTATCAGCCCTGGTGGATATGCTACAATCCTTACTACATGGTTTTGTGCCTTCATGAGTAGGTAGGCAAAATGATTTGGTTTGGAAGAAGTGAAAGAAAGAGAGACACAGAAAGCCAGGAAGGGCACTGTCAGTTACAGAATCAGTAGAGATTGATTAATCATCTTTCAGGAAAAGATCCTGAAGATCATCAAGTCCAATTATTGCACCCTGTAAAGATCCACAGACCATAGGAAGCTGCTCATCATGCAAATAACTTGCTCTATTTAATCTGAAGGGAGGGCAAAAAACCACCATATTACACACAATCAGTACAAAACAGGGACTCTTCATCAGGGACTGTAGTAATAGGGCAAGGGGTGATGGGTTCAAACTGAAACAGGGGAAGTTCAGGTTAGATATAAGGAAGAAATTCGTTACTGTGAGAGTGCTGAGGCGCTGGATCAGGCTACCCAAAAAAGTGGTAAATGCTCTATCCCTGGCAGTGTTCAAGAACAGGCTGGACAGAGTTTTGGGTGCCATGGTCTCATGTGAGGTGTCCCTGCCCATGGCACAGGGTTGGAATTGGATGATCTTAAGGTCCTTTCCAACCCAAATCATTCTATGATTCTATGATTTTTATATCAACCATCATGTGAGGAAGAGATATGCTGATGGCGAAAAGGGAAAGAGATGTTAGTTGAAAAAGGCAAGGGAAAGTAGTGTTAGTCCTATTGCTATAGAAAGGGAAACAGCAACTCTTTTTCTTACTATATGATGTTGAACATACCCAAGAGACACCCTACAGTCATGACAGTCAAAAGCTAAATTTCTCAGAAAAGATATGTCAAAACATATTCATCATGTGCATGTTTGCTTTCAAACATGAATATACTTCCTGCGGAAAAGGCGACTTTGAAGATATCTGTCTGAAAGGCCACTTTCTTAAGCAAACGGGAAAGGATCAGAAGAGGCCATTCTAGGATGGCAAGGCAGACAAAAGTGATATTACCCACATTCTGGCTGGGAATTAGTCTCTGAATTTCATTCCTTCCATCCTTTCTTGAGGTAGGAAAATCATTCAGAGGGGCAGCCACAAAACCTAGCAACAATGCAAGTATCTTTGCAGGTATTGCTGATATATCTACCCACAGGATCTTTTCACTGTTAGGGAATATAAATAGTACTATCACTTCCATGTATTCAGATCAAATTATGAGAGTTACAAATCTCTATTCTTCACAAACAATTCCTTTCATCTTTTGGGAATTGGAGTGCAACTTTATGGCAGACTGGAATATCTGGGAGTCAGAATAAGACCTGTCAAGGAATTACTCAATTACAGTGCAACCATTTACCTGTTCCTGCTCTGGAATATTAAAAGAAAATAAAGATGAAGGAAGGTGATGAATGAGAAGAGAAGAAATAAAAGACCTCAGTCGTATGAAAGAAAGCAAACAACTGCCCACAAAATATAATATAGAGGTTTGTTTTAATTTTGGGGGGATCAGGGAGTTTTGGTGAGGGACCATTGCTATTGAGATTGCATTTACCTAGAATGGACCACTCTTGATCAATAGTACCTTCATCTCAAAAAGACTAACAGTCAGCATATAAATCAAGGGGAATTTCGTACCTTATTTCTTCATGGGTTTCTTAAGTCTTTCCTTACTGGGTGATGAGTTCAGTTGCTGCACCATTATATTGTTTGGCTGCAGGACATTAAGCATGAAGCATCATGGTGGAGGGAACCATACATTTTGGTTGCATCTGAAGTTCTTAGACTCTCCCACAAGCATCTGATTTTAGTCTTACGAGCTACCAATATCCCATCCAACTGAGAACAGAGGGTTGTGGACGTCTTCTTCATAACAAGGACAGATTCTTTCCCCAGACCATGGGTGGATTGGTTTAGGTTACCCTCCCTGGCTGGGTTCTTCAAGGCAGCTTCACATTCAGTCCTTTGTTTTAGTAGAATTCACATGGTAAGTCCAGAGCTACATTCTGTTTTGTCTCTCTCAGAAAGAGGCATTAGGTATTACAGCAGGCCTGCTCCTTTATTTCCTTCATAGAAACAAGGTAGAACTATTTTGGACAGCCTAAGCAGAGCAGACAGGTTCATAAACTCAGTCATGATTGACTTGGCACTGAACAAGCTTGTCAGGAGATATAGTTTACTGTAATCAATACTTCCAGGTAGACTGCTGAGCTCTTCTCAAAATGATTGAAACTCCTTGTCCTGGGTTCAGCAGTCCCAGTCATTTTTCTCCTTCTTAGTAGCTGGTGCAGTGCTGTGGTTTTGACTTTCAGCCTGGGAACAGTGTTGATAACACCGACGTTTTCAGTTGTTGCTCAAATGTTTAGTCTGACCAGGGACTTTGTGAGTCTCATGCTCTGCCAGGGAGGAGGGGAAGCCAGGAGGAAGCAGAGACAGGACACCTGACTTAAACTAGCCAAAGAGGTATTCCATACCACAGCACATCATGCCCAGGATGAAAAACTGAGAGTTACCCAGAAGGATGAGTTCACTGCTCGGTTGGTCTGGGTATCAGTTGATGGGTGGTGAGGTATTGTATTCTCTTCCCTTGTTATTTTCTTTATCATTATTATTATTGGTGGTAGCAGTAGTGATTTGTGTTATACCTTAGTTACTAAACTGTTCTTATCTCAACCTGTGGGAGTTGCATTCTTTCAGTTCTCCTCCTCATCTCTCTGGGAGTGGTGAAAGGAAATGGGGGGGGAGTGAGAGAGTGACTGTGTGATTTACAGCTGAGCTTAAACTACGACACTCCTCTAATATCACTCATTTTGTGGTCTGGATGAGATAAGCAGAGTCTTTTGTGTATTCCCTTATTAAAACCACTCACCAAGTGAGCATACTGACCTCTGGGATTTTTCCCAACCATGTTTCAAACAGGGCATCACCTCCTTGCAGGTTTCCATAGGCAAAAAATGCAGTCTCTTGCATTGGTTTGTGGTTACAACCAAACAGATCATCATCTTCAAACAAGAAGATTAATTTTAAGGACAGAATTGTTAGTTCATGTGGGCAGTCAAGCCTTCCACATGAATGTATCAAACAGCTGCCAATCACATCCTAGTATCACAGGGTGCATTAACCCTCAGTTGTGTTCTTACAATACTAATGGAGATGGTCAGGTGCATCTTCATACCCTACTCCTTACAGATCCTTTGAGAACAGAACAGAACAGGACAGGACAGGACAGGCTAGGCTAGGCTAGGCTAGTGTAAGGTAGGATAGGATAGGATGGGATAGGATAGGATAGGATAGGATAGGATAGGATAGGATAGGATAGGATAGGATAGGATAGGATAGGATAAGATAGGATAGGATAGGATAGGATAGGTTAGAACAGGATAGGTTAGGACAGGATGGAAGAGGAGAGGAGAGAAGAGGAGAGGAGAGGAGAGGAGAGGAGAGGAGAGGAGAGGAGAGGAGAGGAGAGGAGAGGAGAGGAGAGAACCTCCCTCTCCACTTCTCCTTGTCAGGAAGCCGAGGTCACCCCTCGGCCTCCTTTTTTCCAAACTAGACAAACCCAGAGCCCTTAGCCATTCCTCACAGGACGTGCTGCTCACCATTTTCACCAGCTTTGTTGCCCTTTTCTGGGTGTATTCAAGTATCTTAACATCCTTCTTAAGTTATGGGGCCCAGATCTGCACACAATACTCAAGGTGAGGCCACACCAGTGCTGAATACGGGATAGTCACCTCTTTGGACCAGCTGGTTATGCTGGTTTTGATGCACCCCTCTTGCCTTCTTGGATGCCAGGGCACACTGCTGACTTCTATTTACTCTGCTGCCAGACATCACCTCCAGATCCCTTTCTGCAGCCACTCTCCAGCCACTCCTCTCCCAAAGTGTCTCCTGAGGTTATCTCCCCAAAGGCTATCAGGTTATCCCTGAGTGATATTTAATTGCATCCAGACTTTGAGAGCAAGACACAGAACCCTCTTATAGTTGAGCTGGGTATGGCATGGTACTTGACTAGACTGGAGTGTCCTATGGTGAAAGCATGAAGGAGATAAACTTGAGCATTTTCTTCATAGTCCTGCAGGCAGTAGGTTTGGAAAGGGAATTTGATGTAGGGGGAGGTATTCTCCTCCTGTTTGGATTTTATCCTAATCTTTACTTGGCTTCACGTAGAGGGTAGTGCAGAAAGGCACACTGACAAAACCCTACAACTTCAAAGCCATGCCCTGCTTCAGTTCTACCATGATTTTCTCAGGCTGTGTTTGAATTTACAGTCACATATTTGGCTTTTATCGCTATATATAACAGCACAAAGAAATTGTTCTAGAACTAATTTTCTACCATCTGATAGGTTCTAAGTATATCTTTGGAAAGCCCCAGAGAAGGTGTATGTCTAGTATGTCTATGTAGAGGCTTTAAATAATGCTGTATATATTGATAACATTTTATGAGCCTTCTTGGTATAAATTGCAGACATATTTGGGTGATTGGCCTGTCCATTCAGAGGTATGCACAGAGACAGAAACTGGCAGAGCATCTGTTTTCCCAGGACCTCAGTACACAGGCATTTTTTTGTGTAAGGAACTGACAGCAGTCAGGAAACATTGCCACAATAGCTGATTTCCTAAAATTTAGTTCGGAATCTCACAGATTTTAAGGCTAAATGAAGTAACAAACCTATCTCTTTAGACCTCAATTGAGAGCCATAAAGAAACGGAGTCCTAGAAATCAGTAGGCATCGAAATTACTGGTAATTATAAAGGATGATAAGGATGATCAGGGGCTGGAGTACCTCGCGTATGGAGGCAGGATGAGAACATTAGGGCTGTTCAGTCTGGAGAAGAGAAGCTGCATGGAGACCTCAGAGCATCTTCAGTGTCTGAAGGGGGCTACAAGGATGCTGGAGAGGGACTCTTCACCAGGGACTGGAGTGATAGGACAAGGGGTGATGGGTTCAAACTGAAACAGGGGAAGTTCAGGTTAGATATAAGGAAGAAGTTCTTTACTGTGAGGGTTCTGAGGTGCTGGCACAGGGTGCCCAGGGAAGTGGCGAATGCTCCATCCCTGGCAGTGTTCAAGGCCAGGTTGGACAGAGCCTTGGGAAACATGGTCTAGTGTGAGGTGTCCCTGCCCATGGCAGGGGTTTGGAACTGGATGATCCTAAGGTCCTTTCCAACCCAAACCATTCTATGACTCTGTGATTAAATTTTTATCCAGGGACCTCTGTCTTGACCAAGGAACTGCTTGGAGGATGTCTATACTGAACCCAGCTCCACAGGTTTTGGAGCTATAGAAGCAGACCATCCACAGGGCTGTGCAATTTCTCAGTCACTGTCAGTCAACTTCCTATTAGAATTCACTGCACGTTCCTAATATACAAAATGTTCTTGTTGGGAATTAACAACATTGGGCCCAATCCATCACAAGGCAAACACTGGGAGTGTGAAAAATCCAAAGCATCTGACATGTTTCAGCAGGTTACTGGGCTGCCCAGGCTCTTTGTCCTTAGTTCATTAGAAGAATATAAATAACTGGGTAAAAACAGAACATAGGGAAGGGCAAGGAAAGGCAGGGAAAAGAAAGGGAAAGGAAGGGGAAGGGGATGGGGAAGGAAGGGGAGGGAAGGGAAAGGAAGGGGAGGGAAGGGAAGGGAAGGGAAGGGAAAGGAAGGGAATGGAAGGGAAGGGAAGGGAAGGGAAGGGAAGGAAAGGGAAGGGAAGGGAAGGGAAAGGAAGGGAAGGGAAGGGAAGGGAAGGGAAGGGAAGGGAAGGGAAGGGAAGGGAAGGGAAGGGAAGGGAAGGGAAGGGAAGGGAAGGGAAGGGAAGGGAAGGAAAGGAAAGGAAAGGAAAGGAAAGGAAAGGAAAGGAAAGGAAAGGAAAGGAAAGGAAAGGAAAGGAAAGGAAAGGAAAGGAAAGGAAAGGAAAGGAAAGGAAAGGAAAGGAAAGGAAAGGAAAGGAAAGGAAAGGAAAGGAGGAATGCTGGAAATTCACTAGCCAATTGCCAGTTTTTATTTCAGTTCACTTCTGGAGGAGTTGCCTCAGGGTCATACATCAAACTATACAAAGACTCAAGAAAACATTTCAGTTCCCAAAATGTATCAGCGAGTAGCCAGAAGAGTGGTCCCTTGGAGCCAGCTCCAGGCTTCTTGGAAGCAGAATGAACCTCAGTATTTCTTCTCAAGAAGACGAGTTGACCTCAGAGCAGGTTTGCTCCCATCATGGGAAAAGGAGGTTCAGAAAGAAGGATTATCTGGAATAGCAAACACCCACATGAGCTCTACAAAGCTGGGAGCGTTTCCCCTCCTGCTTTCAAGGTAATCAGAGGGCTGGAGGAGAGGATCCAGCTAGGGAATTGCACTTCCCAGCAGTAGGCAGAGCTTCACAGATCTCTGCTCCTCTCTCAATAGCTGGCCAAGTGGTTTTCCATAGCTCTGCCCTAGGCAAAACTGCTGCACATCTTTGGCTGTTTTGATTCTTCTGGGATTTAGCCTTTGCTTGTGCTTCATTCCATTTGCAGCCTGTGCCACCTTCCCTCCTCTGCCCAGTCCCTCAAAGATCCCTTATTTGCTCTATGATGAAGGGGGGAATAGTTATTTCCATGTGTTCCAAACCTTGATGTATCTGCTGGGGTTTTTTATACTTGTTTGTCTGGAAGGAACCACACTGTGTTGGGTATGAGGAGCTCATAGAATTATAGAATGGTTTGGGTTGAAAAGGACCTTAAGATCATCCAGTTCCAACACCCTGCCATGGGCAGGGACACCTCGCAGTAGACCGCGCTGTCCAAGGCTCTGTCCCATCTGGCCTTGAACACTGCCAGGGATGGAGCATTCACCACTTCCCTGGGCAACCCATTCCAGTGCCTCACCACCCTCTCAGTAAAGAACTTCTTCCTTATGTCTAACCTGAACTTCCCCTTTTTGGGGAAGCTCTTGAAGGATCAGTTAACCTTGAGAAACAAGCAAGCAATTAACCTGCCAATATCCAGTTTTCTTCATTCCTCATTCATTAGATACCTTCCAACAATGCTGCGATCCCAGATCTCATCTTTCATTTTATGTCTAATTTCCTTCCTTCCTCAACCTCCTGTGTTCAAAACCAAGCAAGCCTAAATGAGATAGAACAATGCAATGGGAACTTACAAATCTTGCATCCACTACATGGGAATGTAATACAAATTATTTTTGTAATACATGAATATATTGCTATGGCTAAAAGAGCTGTCATGGTGTCAAGAGGATTGCTGGTCACTCTTATTCTTTATCTGCTAATTATAATGTAAGTCTTGGTTTTTGTTGCAGAACAAAACCTTACACAGTCTAACACATCTGGAGAACATAACCAGGTTTTGGTGAATGTGTGCTGCTTTTTCAGTCCACACAGGATATTAATTCTCTTTCCTGAGGATCTATAGCCCTTCAGCTCAAGTTATAACTTTTCACTCTATTTCTGTTACAGGTATTTCATTCAATCATGGCCTCTTGGCCCCGAAGACATCCATTACACAAAGGTAAAGAAATGGCTGGAGAAGGAATGAAATGCTTCAGTTTCTGAGCTTGGTTTTCAGGTTGTCACTTCTGAGTATAACAAAGTCCCTGGCACTGTCATTGTTTGACCATGTTGAAAAATTATTGTGTGTGTTTGTTGGATGTTTTCCCATTCGTTGAGTTTATTGGTTTTCTTCACCTGCTTTCTACCTGCTTCCAAAGAGATAAATGAGTCTAAAGGGCTGTATTTTAAAAAGAAGGAATAAAAGAAGAGAGAAGTAGAGTAGCCATCACTGACCTGCAAGCAACCCTGAGGCTCCTTCGCATGATGGAAGGACTGAAACAGAAACCAGAAGGATCCAGAATAGAAAAACAGAACTTTTTCTATTTTCAACTTGGCTGAAATGACAAAAATAAGTTAAAAAACTTAAAAAAAATGTCATTTCTGAAACTTTTTTTTTTAATTATTACTAAAAATGGGTCATTTACTAAGAATATAGAGTACTTCTATGTTTGGTATTTCCTACATACAGAGCACAACGCAGCCAAAGTGCACATGTTGGAGGAGACAGGCAGAGAAGAAAAAAGGCACCAGTGCTCGTGTTGTCTACCATAGAAGTGGCAACATAGAATCATAGAATCATGGAGTAGTTAGGGCTGGAAAGCACCTTAAGATCACCAAGTTCCAACCACCCTGCCATGGGCAGGGGCACCACATATGTCCATTGAATACCATCAAAAAGGGAAGGACAAGGGACTAACAAGCTCCACTAGATTCTCTTTTAAACTTACCTTCACTGATTTTGTAAAAATAATAGGGTCATAGAATAATCTTTGCAAAAGAAATTACTTTGGTTTTGTTTCTTAACTAAAAGAGAGAAAGAAATGAATTAAGCTACCTGCTCTGTTCAAGATCTGCTTCACCCATTGGAAATGGTTGCCCATTCCAGAGTCTGTCTCTAATAATTTCTCCCACCCTAAGGCTCGATCTCTTCTAAATGAACACCTGCACTCCAGGTTGGGTTTGTCCTGCACTCTTTCAGTGCAGTGTAGTTGACAGCAAGCCAAATACTATGTGCTAATAATGAACTATGACGCAGCAGGGTCCAGCTGCCCAGAAGCCCACATGTAATCATAGAATCAGAATGGTTTGGATTGGAAAGGACCTTAAGATCATCCAGTTCCAACCACTTGCCATGGGCAGGGACACCCCACACGAGACCATGTCACCCAAGTCTCTCTCCAGCCTGGCCTTGAGCACTGTCAAGGATGGAGCATTTACCACTTTTTTGGGCAGTCTATGCCAGTGCCTCAGCACCCTCACAGTAAAGAACTTCTTCCTTATATCTAACCTGAACTTCCCCTGTTTCAGTTTGAACCCATCATCCCTTGTCCTATCACTGCAGTCCCCGATAAAGAGGTCTGTCTTTTAGCATCACTCTCTCCTACTGCTGCCAATCTCCTGCTGTGTGCATTTCAGCCAGCTAACTACCTTGTCATGCACAAAGGATTCATGAAGAATTCGATCACCAGCAGAGCCACATGTTCATTTGATACTCTGCACCTTTAATGCCATTTTCAAGCATTTCTTGGTGTGCTTGTCCTTAACACAATCCCACAGATGCCTCACATAAGCTTTTGTTAGTCTTCGAAGGGCTCTGCAAATCATGCCTATTAGACCATTATCTTCTGCTTACCAGTCACGCTTTTGAGTCCCTCATTACTAGTTGCAGTGCTGCTATAATTGGACTTCACAATTTTCAGACCTTCAGAGCAGTGTTTGAGTTTACAAATCGAAGAGTTCCTTCATGACAAAACGTTTTCTTTCCTTATCAATTTCTCTCCTTTGTAGTTTTCATTTGTGCAGCGAACCAAAATATCAATTATTTGTAGAGCTCTAATTTGGGGAAGAAATTAAGAAATACGTTTGTAACACGTGCTATTAACTATTTAATCTGCTTAACTAATGCTGTGATGGATTCTCCATCCCTGTAACTCTTAAGTCAACAAGAACTTTGCCTTTTTTTCCTTGTTGTAGCAGAATTTTGCTTATTTAAAAGTTAAGCTTTAATAATGGCATGACTATTAGACTTGAAGCACAAATTAGCTCTGAAAATTCCTATTTCCTGTCTCAGCAGGCAATAAGCCAGGGCAGGTAATCACAGCACTCCGTAGAAAATAATCTGAAAGGTAGTTTATGATGGTTTTACATCTTGACCAAGTGTTCCCATGTGCTCCAGGTACCATCTGTGTATGACCACTGGTACTCAACACTCAGGTAATCCCTTCAGCTGCCCCTGGCACAAGCTGCCTTATGGGCAGGATAGGCAGAAATCAGCAGCATTTCAAGTGGAACAGGAGACTTGCATTGCTAAAGGCAGATCTCTTCTGCTGTGAGTTTCTATGAAGATCCTTTACTCTTGCTTTGTACACCTTTCTCCTAAATGAAGAACTCTAAGAAACCTTAATGCAGCTGCGAATCATCTGCTACAAATGATTTTTCAGATCTGCATCCCTTTTCAATCATGGCACCAGGACTGGTGGGGCTGCCAAATCATAAATCTTTGAATCATAGAATAATAGAATTGTTTGGGTTGGAAAGGACCTTAAGAACATCCAGTTCCAACCCGTTGCCATGGGCAGGGCCATCTCACACTAGTCCATGTCATAGAATCATAGAATCATAGAATATTTAGGGTTAGAAAGGACCTTAAGATCATCTAGTTCCAAACCCCCCTGCCATGGGCAGGGACACCCCACACTAAACCATGTCACCCAAGGCCTCATCCAACCTGGCCTTGAACACCGCCAAGGATGGAGCATTCACAACTTCCCTGGGCAACCCATTCCAGTACCTCACCACCCTCACAGTAAAGAACTTCTTCCTTAAATCCAATCTAAACTTCCCCTGTTTCAGTTTGAACCCATCACCCCTTGTCCTGTCACTACAGTCCCTCATGAAGAGTCCATCCCCAGCATCCTTGTAGGCCCCCTTCAGATACTGGAAGGCTGCTATGAGGTCTCCAGGCAGCCTTCTCTTCTCCAGGCTGAACAGCCCCAACTTTCTCAGCCTGTCTCCATACAGGAGGTGCTCCAGCCCCTGATCATCCTCGTGGCCTCCTCTGGACTTGTTCCAACAGTTCCATGTCCTTTTTATGTTGAGGACACCAGAACTGCACACAATGCTCCAAGTGAGGTCTCACGAGAGCAGAGTAGAAGGATGGACAGTGGGATTGACTGCGCCCTCAGCAAGTTTGCCGATGACACCAAGCTGTGTGGTTCAGTTGATACGCCGGAGGGAAGGGATGCCATCCAGAGGGACCTCGACACGCTTGTGAGGTGGGCTGATGCCAACCTGATGAAGTTTAACCATGCCGAGTGCAAGGTCCTACACCTGGGTCGGAGCAATCCCAGGCACAGCTACAGGTTGGGCAGAGAAGAGATTCAGAGCAGCCCTGCGGAGAAGGACTTGGGGGTGTTGGTCGATGAAAAAACGAACATGAGCCGCCCAAGGCTCTGTCAAACCTGGCCTTGAACACTACCACTTCTTTGGACAACCTGTTTCATTGCCTCATCACTCTCACAATAAAGAACTTCTTCCTTATATCCAACCTGAACCTCCCACATTTCAGTCTGAACCCATCACCCGTTGTCCTATCACTGCAATCCCTAATGAAGAGAACTGGAGGGAGATGTCTACTGTTACCCTTGACTGCTGGTTCTGACGCCTGGAGACTTGTTCTGTTCTAAACCATACCACAATTTTCAGATGGGATCAGAATCATGTCATGAACATAATCCCAGAAGCTGAAGGTTTCTGTCCTAAAGTCCTCACTTGTGAGTACAGTTCATCAAGCATTTTTCACAAATGTAGCTGCTAAGAGCTTCACATCTGATAGGAAACAAACCTTTCCTTCAGTCATCCTAAATCTGGGTTTGATCAGGCTCAGTTCCAAGTCAAATTCTGTGTTTGCAGCAGTGAAACACTCAAATAGGAGATTCCTGCTCTCACAGACTTCCAGCCACGTGGTATCTTGCTTACCTTCTATAAGGGACAGGTAGGAATTAACTACTAGATAGACATGGTCAAACTCATGTCCACCATCAATCCAAGCATCATAAGCAATGAAAAATGGAGCTTATCCAATGACTATGACTATGATTTACGGCTTGCAGCACAGCACACCTCAGTTGCATCACAAAGATGGACACTAAAAGCCCAAGTTTAAGAGAGTCAGCCCTTTAAAATTCCCACTTTTTCTTTTTCATTGAAGGAATATGGGACAAGGAGCAACTAAGATTTGATGAAAATAGTATTTCTTTCTGTTGACACTTTCTTCTTTGCTGAAAGTGTAATGGGACAGAGGAACCCTGAAGAAAAACTGTGATATATGTACAGTGCGGAGATGAAGGTGGCTTTGACCAAGACTCATGCACTAGGACACTGCTATCATGTGTTTAATGAATGTTACTAATATCGTATCCTTAAAAGCCAGAGAGAGTTGTCCCTTCATTTTAGCCTGAATATAGCTTAAATTGTCATCCTGAAGTAGTCAAAACTTGATCCAATTTTCATTGTAGGACTCAGAGCTCACTCTGAAGTTTCCATTTAGCAAGAGCTGAGTTCTAGGTGGGTAAGAAAACCTTTCAAATTGCATTAAGAAAATTTCCGATGTCTCCTCCTTCGCTATAACCTCACTTGCCTCTGAAATACTGGAATTCACTCATTGCCTGAGGCAAGATACAGGAACAAATGGACCACGGTCTAATTGAGTCTAATAAATCCTGTGTTCTTCAATAAAATATCATGCTTTTAGTTCCCCATTGTTTCTCTGAAACCATGCTGTTCTTTTAAGAGTGGAGAGCTTATCAGAAACTAGAAGTCCGAAGGGTTTGAATGCACAACAGAAATATCGTGTTTGCTGAAATACAACTTGGTGCTTTTCACTTACAAGCCTCAATGATCGACCTTATGTTCAATATTGAGCATAAAGTTATTACAAGGAATTCCAGTATATCGCACGATATAAGAATGACATTGTTTTCACTATGATTCAGAGCAATTCTTTTGTTGTGTTTTCTGTCTTAGCAGTGGGTTATGTGAAGAAGGTTGAATGTTATTCTCTCCAGGGGATTGGTTTTAATTATGTGCTTCCTCCACAGCAGCTTTGTAACAGCAAGTTTCACAGTGCTTCACAATCTTTTGATGTGTAGAACCTGCATGAGCCCAAGGTTTGGGATCTGCATCCACCTGCCTTGTTATCAGGATGACTTATGGTAAGACAATGGTAGCAACACAATTCATGGTAATTTGTCCACTGGGAAATTCACTCTATAAGGCTGCTGGTGAGAGAACCAGCTCAGACACTGGCTCTCACTAAGACCCAGAGAGGTTGAGTAAAACATTGGTGGTGACACTGAATTATGAGCATTCAGGTCTTTCCCAATCACTGCAAGGTCACTCTGGCATGAGAGTATTCATCACGTTTATGACTTAAGTTTGTTGGAGCAGCAACAAGGCATGTCTTGGGTGGATGTTAACAGCATTTTTACCTCTGCCAGAACAGACATTAGCAATAGTGATGGAGAAGAGGGAGCTAGATCAGCCTGAGGACTTGTTGCCCTGCATTTGTTTCCAGCACCCCTGCTGCCTTGCAATGAAAGAGCATCCCCACTCATTGCAGAGCAAAGCCAGCCAGCGCTCTAAAGCCCCTCTAGTCCTGACAGACTGCTGATAGAGGTCATACGAGTGGATGAAACATCTCACCAAGAGCACAAACATCTAGCAGTGGATTTTCTTCTCTCAGAGAAGCTGGCATTTATATTGTACTTCTCTGTTCTCCTCCACTGGAATGAAGCTCAAGAACAAGCACCCTTCCTTGCTGCTAGAAAAATGCCACAGGGTCTTTGTTCCTGATTGTAACCCGTCTACACGACAGCAGTGGAGCAGACTCTTTTGTTACATTCATTACAAAGGCAGGTAAAAAAAACATACGGCCTTGTATATGGGAATGGGAGACTAAATATGAACCAAGACATTAATGAGAAATGGAGATAGAGAGGCAAACAGCAGGAAACAGTACTGTTAATTCAGCCTCCAGGCTGTCTCTCTACCTTAGCTATCTTCAGAGGAGAAGCTGGATGCTGCACAGCAGTATACATCATCAGTATTCACTTGCTGTGAATCCCCCTAGGCTGGATTTCCAAGGTATACTTATCCATAAACGTCCCACAAATGTTATGCATTGTTATGTGTCTCCTGAATCACAACCAGGACATTTCTTTCAGCGCATCCAAGGAAGAAATCAGGGTTGCTGAAGTTATGGGAGTGGCTCACCTGATGAACCTCTATCCATCATCTCTGTCAACAATCACTGTGGGTTGCACTTAGTGCAATCTATACTAAAAACTTGCACAGGAGATGCTTTATTCTCTAGATGTCTCAAATTAGAATAATCATAGAATAATTAGGGTTGGAAAGGACCTTAAGGTCATCCAGTTCCAACACCCCTGCCGTAGGCAGGGGTGCCTCACACTAAACCATGCCACCTAAGGCTCTGTCCTACCTGGCCTTGAACACTGCCAAGGATGGAGCATTCACAACTTCCCTGGGCAACCCATTCCAGTGCCTCACCACCCTCACAGTAAAGAATTTCTTCCTTAGATCCAATCTAAACTTCCCCTGTTTCAGTTTGAACCCGTTACCCCTTGTCCTGTCACTACAGTCCCTGATGAAGAGTCCCTCCCCACCATCCTTATAGGCCCCCTTCAGATACTGGAAGGCTGCTATGAGGTCTCCATGCAGCCTTCTCTTCTCCAGGCTGAACAGCCCCAACTTTCTCAGCCTGTCTCCATACAGGAGGTGCTCCAATCCCCTGATCATCCTCGTGGCCTCCTCTGGACTTGTTCCAACAGTTCCATGTCCTTTTTATGTTGAGGACACCAGAACTGCACACAATGCTCCAAGTGAGGTCTCCCGAGAGCAGAGTAGAGGGGCAGGATCACCTCCTTGGACCTGCTGGTCACGCTCCTCTTGATGCAGCCCAGGATACGGTTGCTTTCTGGGCTGCGAGCGCACACTGCAGCCGGCTCATGTTCATTTTCTCATTGACCAACACCCCCAAGTCCTTCTCTGCTGAGAGACTGAGGGCTGCTCTGAATCTCTTCTCTAAATTCTAAATTCTCGAAATTCTAAATTTGTCTTCTCTAAACTCTAAATTCTTCAAGTCCTTGTAAAATGAAATGATATTTTCAAGCTTTGACAAATTACAGTGAAATCCAGGCTATCCATGTTAATTTTAAAAGTTAAGGAACAACTTAGGTGACAGGCACAGACCTTTTATCCATTGCAAAACCAACTCCGGTTCACTGTATCTTTTGTTGGAGATTCAACACAGAATCAGTGAGGCCAGGCCTCTCCTATACCCAGCTTTTAGCCAGAATGTGCATCTGTGGTGGTGGAAGGTCTTATACAATCACAGACAATTGCATAAACATGCAGAACTACTGTAGAACACACCATCAGGGCAAAAGGAGCTGCTTATGATGCCCAGTGCGGAGACATCCCACATAGCTCAGCAGAATCAGCTTGTGCTGGCCACCTTCATCAGTTTCTGTTCAGCTCCAGCCATTTCTTATCCAAACTCCAATTCTATCAAGCATGCTTTGCAAAAATGGTTCCCATTTATACTTATTAAATTTGACTGCACCCCTTAAAAGTCTTTACTTTTTCCTGTCATTGAAGGAAACTTCTGTGTTTGCTTTATAATGATGTGCCAAGAGATATAACTTTCCCAATGTCAGATTTTGCAGAAAGTAAGAAGAAAAACCTCTTTCTCCTGCACCACCTACTTTATAATTTCAGGAAGACTTTAAATACTAATAATGAGATTTTTGGAATCGGAGCTGCCAAAAACAGTGTGTTTATACACTGACAAGAGACAAGACGAAGTTAATGAACCCAAAGTGAAGTTTTGATCCATTACACTAATAACAACAGCATCATTCTTTACATTTGTCAAATGCCTCCATTACTGTAACATCTCGCAGTCATTAATGAGTTCAGCTCAGCTGCCTTAGGAAAAATATCCTGCATTTCATCTATTAATATTTGACAGACAAAGAAGTTAAAGAACTTGTCAAAAGCCACCCAGGGTTTTTGTGCTGTAGCTGGGAGCTAACTCCAGAAATCCCAGTTCTCAGGTTAGTACTTTAAGCATGTGGCAAAACCCTGTTAACATACAAAAAGAGCAATACGAACATATCAAGATACTGTGGTGGTCTTCTTTCTACCATATAGCTTGGGTACTAAGAAGACGAAGCTGGAAATACTTGTCTGTGGAAGCATGCCTGTGCTTGAGTATCCAAGAAGAGCTGAGGGACAGGAACAGAGGTGTTGCTTGACTGTTTTTCTATAACCTTTTGAAGGCTACAGAGGAAGAAATACTGATGGTACCATGTTCAGTGGGATTCAGTTCTAGGAGAGGCCGTGCTTATTTAGGCTTCTGTATGTTGCTATCAACATAGAGTCATAGAATCTTAGAATAGTCTGGGTTGGAAAGGACCTTAAGGTCATCCGGTTCCAACACCCTGCTATGGCCAGGGACACAGGGACACCTCACACTAGACCATGTCTCCCAAGGCTCTCTCCAACCTGGCCTTGAACACTGCCAGGGATGGAGCAGCATTTCTGGGCAGCCATGGAGCCACTTCTTGGGCACCCTGTGCCAGCTCCTTACCACCCTCACAGTAAAGAACTTCTTCCTTATATCTAACCTGAACTTCCCTTGTTTCAGTCTGAACCCATCACCCCTTGTCCTATCACTACAGTCCCTGATGAAGAGTCCCTCTCCAACATCCTTGTAGCCCCCTTCAGACACTGGAAGCTGCTCTGAGGTCTCCACGCAGCTTCTCTTCTCCAGGCTCAACAGCCCCAATGTTCTCAGCCTGTCTCCATACAGGAGGTGCTCCATACCCCGATCATCCTCGTGGCCTCCTCTGGACTTGCTTCAACAGCTCCATGTCCTTTTTATGTTGAGGACCTACATCGGAACATGCGTGTCAGGTATCCAAGCTCCGGTCGATACAGACCTGATCGACGTTGTCAAAGGATCCAGGACTGTAGTTCACTTCATCTTGTAACAGGCATCACAGATAAGATGCAGTTGCCTAAACATAGGTATCTGGTGGCATTTGTGACATCCTCAGATGTCTCTGATATACAAATCAAGCCTGCTGACTGCATTGATCAGCTCTTCACTCTATTGTGAGCTCAGATACCAATGCATATGTAGAAAGCTAACCATTACACCTGCATTTATGTATTTCTGCCTTGACCAGACCAACATTTTTTGGTGCACTTCACAGTACTTCAGAGACGAGTGCTACTTAGAAATAAGTTGTCAAGTAAGTGATCGTATTTCCCTCTTCTCAAAGAATTCTATTATGTTCCCTTGTCAGAAATATGTTGGCAATGTGGTTCATGGGGCTGCTCTGCCTCTTTACTATGACTTAAGCAAATACTTGCACAGGCAACAGCAAACAGCCCAAGAGTCCATCTGATGCCCAGATGGCTTCTTGCATTTACAGTGTGAAGGTGACCTATTTCAGCTCAATTTGCAATAGCAAATATATGGCCATTTTTTAATTTCCCATGTAGAGGTGATTATCTAATGGTCACCTTCAGAGCAAATTTGCAATGAAGCCTGAATTCATGCAGCTGGATCAACAGTAAGAGACATAAGTTAATGCTGTCATGAAGGCAGATGAATTGTATGTGTATTGTCCTTCACACTTCCAAGATGTGTCAGAAAATGGTAAGCATAACTTCTGACCCTAACTCATGGAATGGAATCAAAATAATGGCCCAAAGTTAGGTTTTTTTGGTTGAATTTTCAGTGGTATGTTAACAGGGTTCCCAATTATCTGTTGATGCATGCATTGAGTGACACAAGACCCAGTTGGGGTACTGTGTACAGTTCTGGTGCCTTCAGCGTAAGAAGGACATGGAGCTGTTGGAGCAAGTCCAGAGGAGGCCACAAGGATGATCTGGGGACTGGAGCACCTCCTGTATGGAGACAGGCTGGGAACATTGGTGCTGTTCAGCCTGGAGAAGAGAAGGCTGCGTTGAGACCTCAGAGCAGCTTCCAGTGTCTGAAGGGGGCTACAAGGATGCTGGAGAGGGACTCTTCATCAGGGACTGTAGCGACAAGACAAGAGGTAAAGGGTTTAAACTGAAACAGGGGAAGTTCAGGTTAGATATAAGGAAAACGTTCTTTACTGTGAGTGTGCTGAGGCACTGGCACAGGTTGTCCAGAGAAGCTGTAAATGCTCCATCCCTGGCAGTGTTCAAGGTCAGTTTGGAAGAGCCTTGGTTGACATGGTGTAGTGTGAGGCGTCCCTGCCCATGTCGGGGGGATAGCACTGAGTGATCTTCAGGTCTTTTCCAACCCAAACCATTCTATGATTCTGTGATAACTTACTTGCACAGCCTGGCCACCATAATCCTTTTGTAGCACTTTGCAACTGCTGTTCTCTTTACCTTCATCTTCCCCTGTCTTTTCCACTGGCTGCTGTCACTGAAGATGTAGAAAAGACTGAATGTGGGGTGGGTACCTGGAAACCTTTAAAAGACAGGTTTTCAAAAATATCTTTTCAGGAGAGCAGATTCATTTTTATGTGCTCTTTTTCTTCTGCCACTCAGAACTGTTGGCAGCTGCTTGAACTCCACTCATGAGGGCTAAATTTCTTGCTTATTCTCACTGCAAAACATGTTTTAATATCGCTCAAATCTAACTTCAAGGAAAAGACACTTCTTCCTTTCTCCATCCTGACAGGGTAAACTTAAAGGAGTAAAACTGAAGCGAAAGAGATCTATCCCCTCCCTTCAACATAATTTGGAACAATAACTGATAATGAGAGATATTTGCTGCTTGCCTTTCAGCCTTCTGATTGCAAAATAAGGGTGAGTACTTGGTCTCTGTCACTCAAGTTTTGTATCCAGCTGTTCACACGAGTGTTTGCTTCAAAAGGCCATTGCTGAAGAATGAGTACAAAGCCATTTCCCACTTAGACACTTTGAGTGCAAGCAAGAGATGTAGGCATGGAAATCATGAGCTTATCATTAGCTTCACTCCACATTTGATGTGTGAGTGCATGGGTAGAGAGGAAGAGGGAAAACAGATCACTGAGGCCTAAGAGACTTCGTACTTTATACATAACTTCTTCACGCCAGAGGATTTTGCTGGAGGTACCATGTAGAGTGGAGAAGTAGAGACCTCAGAGCAGCTTCCAGTATCTGAAGGGGGCTACAAGGATGCTGGAGAGGGATTCTTCATCAGGGACTGGAGCGACAGGACAAGAGGTACAGGGTTTAAACTGAAACAGGGGAAGTTCAGGTTAGATATAAGGAAGAAGTTCTTCCCTGTAAGGCTGGTAAGGCACTGGAACAGGCTGTCCAAAGAAGTAGTAAATGCTTCATCCCTGGTAGTGTTCAAAGCCAGGGTGGACAGAGCCTTGGATCTACTGTGAGGCGTCCCTGCCCATGGCAGGCAGTTAGAACTGGATGATCTTAAGGTGCTTTCCAACTCAAACCATTCTGTGATTCTATGATTCTGGTCAGTGCAGTATGGTCATAGAACTGCTTGGAAAGTAGATTTCCTGTTTATATATAGTTTTTTAATATTTCTTCCTTGCAAAACAACAACAATATTTCCTCTCTATTGCTTCTTCCAAACCATTCTGCCTCAAGCAGCACACAGGCATAGATGACAAACCTCTCAGCATTGCATTTCCTGAGGGCTCCTAGTAAGGTTAAATAGTATGTTCAATAATTATAGCTACAACTGATGAATCTAAGATACGTAGAAATGAACCCAGTGCCAATGTACTTCTGTAAGCTCACAGTATTGAATATAGGTGTCCTGGCTCTGCTTTTGGGAACACCAGAGTTTTCAGCTATGCAACTAAGACATCAGGGCAAGCTGAACACTCGTAGATAGGACAATATAGGACTTCTCAAATGCACTGCCACAGAGCTTAGTGCATCCAAGTCCTACCAGCAGAAGTCTTTCCTAAACAGGAGATCTTGTACAGACAAATGGATTAAGCTCTGCTGATATTGTCCAAGAACAAAAACCAACAGCCAAAGCATACTGAGCCAGGGACTAAGCAGAGTCAGCCAATTATATCTAAATATCAGCTCAATAGCTGCCCTTTCCAGATAAAGGATTATTTGCAAGGGCACATGTGTTTGCTGATTTCCTGGTTATTTGGCACCTAAGCTTATCAATCTGCATTATAAGATTGTTCTATTAGCTAGGGGGAGGTAGTCATCCTCCTTCATTTGCTGAGCTAGAACTGATTTCCTTACAGAAATAGGTAGGAATTGCTGGCATCTCCCTGTCTCAGTGGGATTCCCATAGCACCTAGGTGATCCAAGTGGCTTGTGCAGCAAAAAGGCACTGGATTGCATCCCAGAGGTGCTTGGCAGAACAAGTAGCAAAATGTCCTTAGCCTGACATAAGAGGGGGATTCTAAATAGAGATAAAACACATACTGATAGAAATAACAGCAGCTTCTAGCCAGTCCATAGCTCCTGGCTGTGTATGGGAGATCCCAGCTAAACTGGGCCTGAGGGATGATTTAACCTCCTAATGTAGTTGTGCAAGCAGGAGATGAAGTGTGAAATGTACAGCGCTTGAAATTTTTCAGTGTTAGACGAAACCCAACACTTCCATAGGATATAAAGCAATGATGCAATGGCCATTGGTTTTGCATTTCACAATGATGGGCTACATTAGGGCTGTGTTTTGGATAACAGAAGCGGTTATCTGTCTATGTCACTCTAGTTTCCTGCTGGGTCAGATACTGTCTGTCTTCCCAAAGCCAGCCTAAAGCCATAATCTCCATGCTACCATGTGTTGATCCAGATTGGATGTGTCCTGGAATGTGATACAAGAAGACATCAATCAAGAATTAACAATCACAGCTTGATACACCACTACCGAGTCCAATTCTGCTGTGAGCATCTTTAAACACAATGCTGGAAAAAACCTGATGTGTGCAGAGTATGTACAGAAAGAGCTACAGAAATTATTTAAGGGCTGGAAAATGCTGTTTAGGGAAGGGAGGGACATCATCTTGGGTGATATAGTCTAGTGTGAGACGTCCCTGCCCATGATAGGGGAGTTGGAACTGAATGATATTAAGGTCCTTTCCAACCCAATCCATTCTATGATTCTATGATTCTATGAATCACAGAATGGTTGAGGTTGGAAAGGTCCACTGGAGGTCATCTGGTCCAATCTCCCTGCTCAATCAGGGTCACCTAGGGAACACCACTCAGGGTGGTGAGGCCCTGGAATGAGTTGTCCAAGGAAGTTGTGAACACTTCATCCCTAGCAGTGTTCAAGGCCTGATTGGGCAGAGCCTTGGGTGACATGGTCTAGTGTGAGGTGTCTCTGCCCATGGCAGGGGGGTTGGAACTGGATGATCTTAAGGTCCTTTCCAACCCCAAATATTCTATAATTCTATGATTCTATGATTGTGTCCATACGTCACTTAAGTATCTCCAGGGAATAAGTCTTCACAACCCATCTGGGCAACCTATTTGATGACTTCTGTCTTCAGGACATTTGCAGGTCAGTTGTAGGACTAGGAAGAGCCCTTTTGATAACCACAAGGAGCATAAGAAAGGTGGCCATTGTGATGGTCTGCATCTTGGCACTTTCAGTGATCTGTTTTCATAGTTAAACCACGGTACATATCTATTTTTCACTCACTAATTACTCTGTGCCTTTCCAATTCCCCTGTCTCTAGCAGAACAAATGAAATTGGAAAAGACACAGAAAAAGGTGAAGGGGATTATCACAGAAGTGGAACAATCTCCTTGCAAAGAATGACTACATAAATTATGTTTCAGCATCCCAGAAAATGAGCCTGTTGGGAACTGACAGAGGTCGGCAAAGTCTTGAGTGGTCTCAGAAAGGAAGCAACTGTTTATTCATCATCTTATTCTTAAAAACCAGAAGAGAACAATTGTTAGTCTGAGTTTTGAAATGGAAATAGCAGGTAGCAGGCTAAAAATGAGCAAAAGAAGATACTTCACACAGCACAAAATGAAGCTACAGGACTTCTCAGCATAGGGCATAGTTGCTCAATATTGACACATCTTCAGAAATGGATTAGATAAATTAATGGAACAAAAGTCAATCAGCTGCAGACTTCTAAACACAATAGCATCACCTCCAACTCCAGAGATCTTTATAGGGTAGAGTGGCATGTTGCAGTGTACCTTTCTCTGTCTGTAAACTGTCCCCTTGGCAAAGAATCATAGAATAGAATCACAGAATGGTTTGGGATGGAAAGGACCTTAAGATCACCCACTTCCAACCCCCTGCCATGGGCAGGGACACCTCGCACTAAACCATGTCACCCAAGGCTCTGTCTAGCCTGGCCTTGAGCACTGACTGCCAGGGATGAGCATTCGCCACTTCCTTGGGCAACCCATTCCAGTGCCTCAGCACCCTCACAGTAAAGAATTTCTTCCTTATTTCTAACCTGAATTTCCCCTGTTTCAGTTTGAACCCATCACCCCTTGTCCTATCACTACAGTCCCTAATGAATAGTCCCTCCCCAGCACCCTCGTAGGCCCCTTCAGATGTCTTCCAGGACAGGCGCCTGAGTACATGGAGGACAACTGGTCTTTCTACTAAAGATGGAGGCAAAGAAGGCATTAAACACTTCAGCCTTTTCTCATCCTTTGTCACTCTGTTTCTCCTGCATCCAATAAAGGATGGAGATTCTCCTTAACCCTCCTTTTGCTGCTAATGTATTTACAGAAGCATAGTGCTTTTATGTACGAAGTTACTGCCAAAAAAATGAATTCAGAGATGGTTGATCACAGGAAACCTACATGTTTAGCTGCTTCTTACCCAAGACAATGGTGTCATTTTGCATTAATGTGAACACATTACAAAATTAACACCACCCAGGTTTGCTAATGCAATTCTGTCTAGAAACAGCTATAAAAGATGTTTGGACTCCGTGGTGACACCCACCACAGCAATACCTAGCAATTAATGAATGATCAAACTTGTCAGAAAATGGGAGACAATCTTCCTAGAGAAAGGCACCTGAGTTGCTTTATGTCTAAATATAAGGCATTATAAAAGATATTTATCTCCCTGTCTACTAGGAAAAAGAACCATAAAACTTACTCCATAAGTAAATGAAAGATATAAAGAAGTGAAAGGAAGGATAAAAAGTAAGCATCCATTTATAAAATATAGGCATATTCTCATCAACAGAAGTATAAAACCTTTTCAGTCAAAAGCTTAAATATCACAAGGCATCACCCCCCTCTAATTATAATCACATCCTTTTGTCTTCTTAACCAACAATTTGATCTATCTATTAAGTTTAGATTACAGGCTGCCCCACATGGCTAAGGAGTGGCAAGCTGTATAACAGTTTGAAAATGAGCGTATAAATCAAGGTTCTCATTATTTTTAGAAACAAAAGGGTATATTACAACATTGTAATCCTGTGGTTTTGCATTAAACTGAACCACAGCTGACAGCTCTTAGAAATGAATGTATTTATAAGGATGCACTCCACAAAGATCTGCTACATATACTACTACCCTCAAATAATTGTAAATCACAACTCTTTCTTTCCAGCTAATGTATCTTGCTTCCCATTATCAATGACTTATTAAAGAGTTGTTTGTGTCATTTATATTCTCACAGAGTGTATTATGGATGGTTTATTAAACAGTTATAGAAGTCATCAATGTCAGGTTATGGTTATGCATTATTTTCTTTGCTCAGTTCATTAGAACTAAGCAGCTTCCCTTAAGGAAGATATTTATAATGTAAAAGTGAAGCCCGCATCTGAAATGTGCATCAATTAATGATCCTCAGAAGCTACTTAATATATAGTGGTTGCAAACCCTCCATAATCTATTATTCCAGTAATCCTCACCTAAAAGCAAGAAGAACCTCTGGGATAAGGCAGAATGATACTTCCACATCTTTAACACCTGCCTAAGGTGGATATGGGGTGTGTTACACTGTACAGCAGACATGTATCATGACAGGAAAAGAGGATGACATGCTCATGTCTCTACTGGTGTCTGGAGAAGTTTTTCTTCAGCATGTTTTCCTAGCCCTTGAAAGCATAAAACACCTCCTGGAAATGCCCTGGTGCATAATGCTGTAGAATTAATCCAGGCTAGATATTAATAGAAGAAGATTAAAGCAACTGGATGTCTACCCATTTTACCTCTGTAAAACGCCTTCTGAATGTGAAGTTAGAGTTAAGTTCTTCTCCCTGAGGACATCCGTATGAGATGCTGACAGGTCTGGGTCTCTGGTGGCTGTCAGAAGATGACTCCGGGATTCCTCTGAGGGGTTGTTTTAGCAGAAAAGATCCATTTGTGAGACTCCCAGCTTCTTACAAGTCTCGGCTGATCCATTAAGAATTGTCTGCTATAAATCCTGTCTCCAGGCACTCACTCAGCAAAGTGCTCGCAGCCAGAGGGGTACCTCTAAAAGTCCAGTGTCTGAGTCATTACTGAGGTGGTGATGGTCACGTAGGGATGCTCTTTTCTGCAAAGTATCTATGTGACACCAGCCTTTCATGCAGAGAAAAGCCATGAAGTATTGCCCTTGTGGGCAATGACAAATTACCTCACCTGTAAAGAACATGATTTTTTTCCCTGCAAATTGCTGGTTAGCACTTGCTATATAGTTAGAAACCTGCCGAGTTATTTCCATTCCAAATAGTGAGTTTTAATTAACCTCATTCACTTCCAACATTGCATTAGAGGATCCTGAAGGCTCTTTGCACCCTGCTGTAATGCGTATTCAAATTACTAGCCAGAAAGCTGTATTATGAATAGCAGCGATGCACCTTAATGATTTGGTTTGTCAGAGCACATCTACAAACACAAAATGCCCTTGGTTTCTGCTGGGACCCCTGTACCCTGTCTTCCTTTCCAACTGCCCAGTAGCAGATTTCTGCTGATTCTTTAAAGCCAGAGAGGAAGCTGTGGCAAGAACTATCTTCAATAATGAGACCTGCAGGAAGAGGGGGGTTTTGTGCTGTTTAAATACAGGTTGCTCATAACATACTAAACATCAAATTAAGTGGCATGTGTGTTGGGAGTCAGCGGAAAACCAAAACCCCAGTTTTGCACCTTCTGTCCACAGCTTTTATGTTATACTCACAGAGGCACAAAGTTCCCTCCTCTCACTGGGAGAAAAGAGGAAGAAAAGCCATAAATTGACCCACGTTCTCACTTTGGTCTGCCAGGTATGGAGTAAATATACAGAGAGGCAAGGGAAAACGTATGCACACAGCACCTAGAGGGCTGACTCTGCATTTCCTGAAGTCTTGGGTTAAAATATGTTTCTCTGCTGGGCTGTTGATTCTCTTATTGCCATCCAAACTGCAGCTCAGGAGCACTAGGTGGAAAGGGACGACCTAGATTGTGATCTCTGGTCTCCTGGGACACCAGATACCACGTCATATGAGCTCAGGTTTTTAAACTCATCGCATTTTGCCTTCCAAGCATTAGATTTTAGTTCTGCTGGAAGTATATTCCAGCATTTATCTCCTCTGATAGCCAGGAATCATCCTTCAGTTTAGAGATAAAGTTTATTTCTGGCCTATGTGAGCCTTTTTCTTCTGTCTGTATTGACTCTTCTATCAAGCAGCTCTTCTCCCTCTATCTTCAATGCTCCTGCTGTTCTCCTATGTGATCACCATAGACCCCATTTTAGTGATCTAAGCAGGGTTATATCTCCTTTTTTTCTTCAAGAATTGAGCTTTTCATCCCGTGAAAGACCTTGAATCCCATTTTGCTTGTCCTCAAGTTTATATTATTTGTTTCTTGCTCTTGGGTACTGAGATGTGCACATAGCATTTCTTGTATATATTTACCAGGAACAAGGCTGTGTACTACAAATGTATCATCATAGAGAATGATTTCCACTAAAAAAACACTCTTAATACATCCTCACCCCCAATGGACCACTGTAACTAGGACCCTGCATGCTTTGAATCACTGCCACTGTTATAGCTTGAATATAAATTGCAATGGATAGGACTGGACTAGGGTCTTCCTGGAAACAACACTTAGGAGCAGCTAAAGCAGCATTCAGAAACTGCCCTGTCTCTAGTTTTTAGCCATCTAATCAAAGACAACTTTCTCCTTGCCTGCTACATGTAAAAGCACAGCCACAGATAATGGACCAAAGCTTTAGAAATCAAAGAGGGTCCAGAACCACAGGAGTATTTTAATTCCTGCTGAATCAAGTGGGAGTTGGGCATTTAAATGACTAAACAGATTGAATCATAGAATCGTTCATAGAGCATTCACAACTTCCTTGGGCAACCCATTCCAGTGCCTCGCCACCCTCACATTAAAGAACTTCTTCCTTATATCTAACCTGAACTTCTCCTATTTGAGTTTGAACCCATCATCCCTTGTCCTATTGCTACAGTCCCTGATGAAGCGTCCCTCCCCAGCATCCTTGTAGGCCTCCTTCAGATACTGGAAGGCTGCTCTTTACACTTTGAAAGATTACTTTCAAAGACATTTGTTCACATTAGAATCATAGAATTACAGAACGGTTTGTGTTGGAAAGGATCTGAAGATCATTCAGTTCCAGCCCCCTACCATGGGCAGGGGCACATCACACTAGACCATGTCACCCAAGGCTCTGTCCAGCCTGGTCTTGAACACTACCAGGGATGGAACATTTACCACTTCATTGGGCACCCTGTGCCAGTGCCTCACCACCCATTTTTGAAAGCTGTGTTGAAAGTCTACCAATCTGAGCACTCCCACAGGAAACATCCTCCAAATCACTAGCTTTTATTTGGAATTATCAGTCCTCTCTAGGATGGCCATGCTGACATTACTCACTGGGTATCTTTGCTGTGAGAAAGAAATCAAAATCGAATATAACTAATTTAGTTAATGGTAGGTGTTTAAAAAGTTTCAAAGAAGGAAAAGTTACCTAAAAGAGTGCATCAGTTTAATGTAAAAATATAACAGCAGTGTCTGGAGCCCTTGAATCCCACTAAGAACCTAATAATCTTGAGATTCCTTAGAATTTGGAGACAGGATGTTAAACATTCAAAGTCCTGCTTTGAAATTCTGCAGGAGATTTGATGGCACTGCCTCAGTCTTTTTCATAGTCAATAAGCAATAATCAATGCCACCATTCTCAGTGATGAAGTTCTGCCTGCTCTCTCCCTACTTGACATCCATAGATAGACTCTTTCCTCCACGCTTTATTGTTTGACATAGTTACAAAAAAATTAGGCTCCATCTGCAGCTTGTGAGGCTGTGAAAGGCAAACAATTCCCCCCAGATTGAGAGCAATAATAGGTTGTTCTCCATGCAAATTGGGCAAAGCAAATGCTGGGTAATTGGCTAAAAATGAGACTCTGATAATCTCTGTTCCAAACTGTCATTTAAGACAAACAAATGTATTTGCATAGAAGGAATACTGCCAGTGTACAGCTGGAGGAGTCTTAATAGTTGGGCTATCATGTATTGATTCAGGCTAGACTCCACCATGCAGATGTAGGGTGACTGGTGTGTTTGTGATCAAATTGAATTTGCTCCTTATTTGTAGGGGAATTGGGGAAGGGGAATTTGGGAATAATGGGACAGCACAGTCCCCAGGCAGCCCTTGAGAACCAGAAAGCTTTTGTGCTTATGGATTCCTTCAGCAGAAAAACAATATCTGTCCCGGATAAGACTAAAAGTATGTCTAGTGATATAACCTGTCTGCTTTCAGTACCTAAAGGGGGCCGACAAGAAAGCTATTACAAGGGCAGGTATGGATAGGACAAGGGGGAATGGCTTTAAACTGACAGAGTGGTGATTTAGATTAGCTATTAGGAAGAAATCATTTACTGTGAAGGATGAGACACTAGCACAGGGTGCTCAGAGAAGCTGTGGCTGCCCCATCCCTGGCAGTGTTCAAGGCCAGGTTGGATGGGGTTTGGAGCAAGCTGCTCTAGTGGAAGGTGTCCCTGCCTGTGTCAGGGGGTTGGAACTGGATGAGCTTTAAGGTCCCTTCCAACCCAAACCATTCTATGAGTCTATGAATCTGTGATGACAGTCTAAGCAAACACTTCAGAAGGTTATAGAGTCATATTTCTCTGGATATTCCCTTTGAGACACTGATTTAGGGACTTTTTTGCTGTTGGGTTATGCGTGCTCCAGACAGACTGATCAAACCCACGTGCTGAGGCCAAGGTAATAAATCTGCTAAGCAGTAAAATTCATATTTTCTGTCTTTATTTTAGTGTGTTCACGTATTTTTTGGATTAGATCTTGGTTGCAGATCACAAACAAGAAGACCTTACATCTGCCCTCATTGAACCTTCTAGGTACACCCTGAGGATAACACAATCCTCTTTCCAGCTCCCTGACTGCTGTTTGATCACAAACAGGGATGCAGAACACTTTGGAGATGTGAAGAAGTTGCTACCCCCAAACCCTAGGGAAAAACCTCAGATAGAGCTCTGAGAGGTTGCTTTCTACCAGTTATTGAATAATCAATGACCAAACAATGGTCGTTGTTCATCAGCTACTGATAGCAACAGAGACCAAACAGAGTCTGACAATCTAGTCTAGTAAAGCACCCACTTTCCATTGCATTCAACCCTTCCCAGTTGAGAGCCATTTGAGGACAAAGCCTAATGACAAGCAAAGAGCATCAGATATGAACCAAGTCCACTCAGGAATGTATATCCTAACAGTTTCCAGGGAGATGGTGCTATAAGCACATCAGGACATTTATCATGCAGGCTGACCCTGATCTTAATTGGATCTAGGCTGACTAACCCCCTAGCAGCTCCTTTGAAACAATAGTGTAATGACTGGGGAACATGAATTGAATGTGCTGCTTTGTCATCAGCAGGCAGCTGTTGAGCTGTGATTCACTCCTCATCAGATGAGGAGGAGACACAGAAGGGACTGGTTTGGTCAGTTCAGTTATCAGGCACCTGCTTATGGTCAGGGATGGGGGAGTTGCAATCACAGAAGTGTAGTGCTGCCGATAGGGCAAGTTGTATGTAATACAAAGGGTCTGTTTTCAAAGGTGTACAACTTCGTTGCATTCATTCTTCAGTGGTTTGACTAGAAAGATTGTTTAAGCAGAAGGAAAGCTTTCAGCTAATAAGTTAGTTAGAAGTTAGTTCTTTTTCTGCCAGAGACCCAGGTTCAAATCTTAAAACTCTGTGTGATCTTCTCCAAACAGGCAAAGTGCTGTGTGTTTACATAGCACAAGCGGGGCTAAAATATCCAGGGAAATATCACTGCTACAGCAGTGCAAAGGGAAGAGATTTCTGTTAGTCCTAGGACTGAAAAGCAAAGGGTTTCAAATTAAAAGCAAGGAATAAAGCTCCACTGAGAGGAGTTAGATTCTATTTTCCTAAGCCATATGGTAGAGATGATTTCAACAAACAGTTAATGGAGATGCATATACAGAAGCATATAGATGACAACAAACACTATAGAAGATTGATCAGCTCTTCTGCTCAGTGATACCTTTTTTAATTCACATTCTTCCTATACCTATCTGCCATCTGACTGTTCTCAACCACTTCTCCCAGTGTTTACTGACAGCACCGACCTTTCTTAGCAACTCAAGTGGTGGACCTTACACGTGCAAAGATAGAAGCAGGATTAGATTTAAGTGTTGGATTTAATTCCTGAAATACAGACATGTTCTGGGTGTTGTGCAATTAGACAGAATAAAAAGATAAAGGTAACATGAAATAAATAAACAAATGAATCGTAGAATCATAGAATGGTTTGGGTTGGAAAGGACCTTAAGATCATCCAGTTCCAAACCCCTGCCATGTGTAGAGACATCCCACACTAAACCATGGCACCCAAGGCCTCATCCAACCTGGCCTTGAACACTGCCAGGGATGGAGCATTCACAACCTCCTTGGGCAACCCATTCCAGTGCCTCACCACCCTCACAGTAAAGAATTTCTTCCTTATAGCCAATCTAAACTTCCCCTGTTTAAGTTTTAACCCATTACTCCATCCCTGGCAATGCTCATGGCTAGGTTGGACAGAGCCTTGGGTAACATGGTCTAGCGTGAAGCGTCCCTGCCCATGGCAGAGAGGTTGGAACTACGCGAGCTTAAGGTCCTTTCCAGCTGAATCTATTCTATGATTCTATGTGGGGGCATTTCATTGCTAGGTCTCAGTGTCAAAGCTTCACAGAGGCTTCACCCAAAACAGTAGCAGGAGCTTTAAAGAGAAGATGTATATTAAAGTCTGAGTCTACTCCAAAATCCAAACCTGTCTACCATCCAAACCATAATAATTGACACAATTTCTAAGGGATCCAGGAACTGGGATCTTGAAATTGGAGTTATAGGATTTACTGAGTATTATCCCTTTCAGGACCCGAGATCTCATTCATGCAGCATGCGCCATAGGATCAGCGAATGTATTCCAGTCTGTTCCATCAGCAGTTATTACTGCTTTAGCCTCAGCTACAACATGGCTTAAAATTGTGTGGTCGTGGCTTGCAGCTGGCTTAGGCCTGCTTTCAAATTCAGCCCTTGCCACGAACAAGTAATTTGGCAATAGAGCAAGCTAACACATCATAGCAACATCCCTATTCCTCCTTGAAAGCTGTCGACTACAGCAAGACTTGAAACTGAAATGACATTCCTGAAGGTCTCAGCCATTCCCTTGGTCCAAGATCCTGTCTAAAATGTATCTGATCAGCAAAGACAAAGCTACCTTAAGGGAATCATGGATGTTTTGGGCAAACTCCTTCGACCGAAGTCTGCTGCCTTCTGAGAAGCCTGATGGAAATATTTCTGGGGAAATGTAGCCATAAAGAAACACTTGTTTCCAGGCAATCAGATACGAGGAAAAACATCAGTATAAAGCTATTTGTTATGCCTGGGTAAAATGAGAAGTAAGTCACAACTGTGGGACACTCTTTCAGACAAGAGGCCAAAGAATAGCATAAGAATAGTGTCACTTCTCATGCACAGAAAATAAGCTGAATTCAACCTCTCGTTGTGTTTAAATCACAACATTTCCATGCAAGGGCAATGATTAACTGTTCCCTTAAAGATCTTCAGTACAGCAATCATGTAATCCCTCCATATTAAAGATCTTTTCTATAACTGAGGGTCAACAGTTTAATTAAATAGACTTGCCAGATTATTGTTGTTTTATTTATGGGAGAAGCTGTAGTACTTAAGCTCTAGATGTAACTGCTGTAGCACATAGTTGCAGTCATATCTAACAGGGATGTAGCCCTCTTTGCTGCTCTATCTACAAGGATGGAGACAAAAGTACAGGTAGGGCAAGCAGCACCTCTGGAATGTATATTGCAGTGTTACACATATAAATCAAGCCTATTCTTGAGGCTGGATTTATCATTCACATTAAAAACATATAAGCCAATGCTATAGGCACAAAAACTGGATCTCCATAAGTGAGTAACGCATGAGCATGCTAAGGCTATTGTAGCAGTCCAAATTCATGCAGAACTGAGCAGACCCAGGAGTAGGGGATTCAGGATAAAAAATATTCCCATAGTTTCAAAGGCTTTCTTCAACAAATTTATTTAATGCTATCTACAGAGGTAAGAAGTTGTGGTTACTGCAATGATCAGTGCTGCCCTATCAATGATGAAAGTCTGCTCTGCATATATAGGTGGAGGAGGATATCCCGAGAAACATAACTTTATCTTCTGAATGCATCACAGCACAGTGATGTAGCTTGCCTTCTGCTTTCTCTGATCTTCCTACACTTTCTGAGGCAATAGAAGTACTGAAGTGACGTGGTGTTATCCCAGCCATGAACTAAGCCCCACACAGCCACTTCCTTCCTCCCTCCCTCCCAATGGTATGAGGGAGAGAATCAGAAGGGTAAAAGTGAGAAAACTTGTGTGTTGAGATAAAGGCAGTTTAGCAAGTACAGCAGAAGCTGCACACACAAGCAAAGAAAAGCAAGGAATTCATTCACCACTTTCCATGGGCAGGCAGAGGTTCAGTCATCTCCAGGCCGGTAGGACTCCATCACACATAATGGTGACTTGGGAAGACGACCACCATCACTCCAAATGTCCCTCTTTTTCCTTCTTCTTCCCCCAGCTTTATAGGCAGAGCATGACATCATAAGGCATGGAACATCCTTTGGGTCATTTGGGGTCAGCTCCCAATTCCTTGTGCACCCTATTGCTCACTGGTGGGGTGGTGTGAGGAGCAAAAGAGGCCTTGACTCAGGTAAATGGGCAAAATGGACAATGTCTCTGTAGACTTTTTAAAACTAAAGGACATAAAATTGTGGAATGGTTTGGGTTGGAAAGGACCTGAAGATCATCCAGTTCCAACCCCCTGCCATGGGCAGAGACACCTCACACTAGACCATGTCGCCCAAGATTCTGTCCAACCTGGCCTTAAACACTGCCAGAGATGGGGCATTTACCACTTCTCTGGGCAACCTGTGCCAGTGCCTCATGACAACCCTCACAGTAAAGAACTTCTTCCTTATATCCAACCTGAACTTCCCTGTTTCAGTTTAAACCCATCATCCGTTGTCCTATCACTTCAATCCTGATGAAGAGTCCTTCTCCAGCACTCTTGTAGGCCCCCTTCTTTATGAACAACAGTTTATTGAACCAGGCTGTGAACTTAATATCCATGAGCTGTGAGACCTATAGCAACCAAATCTGAAGAATCACAACATTGCTGCATACTGTAGGAATAATATGAATTATCCTTGCCTGTTTAATAGGATTTAATGTATTAAGAAATCTGTCACATCTTAAATTCCGTGTAAAATCTAAAAGAGCATCACAGACTATGACGGACTTTCTGGAGCAGCTTAGATGTCCACTTCATAGGGGTAAACACTTCATAAAGTACCCGTGTACTTGGTTTTATAAATGTAGACCTTTTAGCTCCAAGGGAGACACAGTGAAGTGGAGTCCCTTTCCTTTACTGAAGAATAAATTTACCAGCTTGCCTTGGGGTTTTGCATCAATGTGCAATACACACAAATGGTTTGTATCGGGCAGAGGTCATGGTCATCAATTCAACAGTGAATGAGGTTTCAGATCAAAAGCCCTTCTTTAAATGTCTCAGCCTTCCCGGTGACAAGGCACACTGAAGGAGGTGGTATACGTCTTGAGGACTCAAGAAAGCACTGTTCCCAGCCTAATTTGAATGAAGCAGCTCAACAGAAGGAGAGCATCACCCTGCTGAACCTTGTCTTATAGGGTAGCACAGACCAAACTCAGAGAGGTGTTTTATACATGGGGTCTTATCTGAACAAGAACTTCTCAAATTGACCCATTTTGAGCTCCTAACAAAGTTGTCCTCTCCACTTTCATGGCTGCCTCGGAGTTATTTCAGGGTTTTTTCTGTAAGACGTGTCACTGCATGGGAATGATGTCTCTTCTTCTAGCTCTAGGAGGGCCATTAATTTAGAGGCCAATTGAATCTCTGAGATTCCTGCTGCTTTTAACAGCTGCTCATTCAAATGTTAAGGTCCTGAGGGTAAAAAGGCAACTGAAAGCTTTCTCTTCTCACCTTGTTTCAGCAGCTAGCAAAATAATGGAGGCACAAGTGAACAGAAATCCATAAATACCAGGAATGAGAGCCAACCATTGTTGCATCAAAGGCCACTGCTTTTAATTCACCGGTTCCCAGAGGATTATTCCAACTACTTCTTCTATGACCCAGCTTCTCTTTGGGCAGATGACTCAGCCCAAGAGGACATTTTAGATGACTAGTATTATTTACATTTCTATATCCCTTTGGAGATTCCTTCCCTTTCCACTGTGCTCTCACATCTTCCTTTTAATTTCTGTCCCAGTTTTCTCACTGTGCTGTATCATCATGGTTGGGAGAGTCAGAGCTGAGGAATAGACCCAAGACCTGTGTTTTGAGTACTGCAGGAGAAAAACTATTTAATGGAATAGCTCATCTGTCGAAATTTAGCTATAACAAAGTGTACTAAAGTCTGCTTAGTGTTTGTCAGTAAAGCAGCTTGTATTTTCATGTAGCATTTCTTCCCCAAGGGCTTTGTAGTGAAGATGATTTAACAGGCAGCACTCTTCCCTTATTCAGCCACAATGAAATAACATCTTGCAGGACATAGTGTTTTCATGATAACATAAGACCACACTATTCCTTGCATGCAGCCACGGTTTGCCTTTATTGTCATGCATCTCACAGTTCCTTTTCCTTTCCTACAGGTATGAATAGCAGTGTTAATTTTAGCTCAGAGGTGGCTGTTTCTAGGGGTAAGCATAGGATGAGAAAGAGCATAGAGTTATCTATGGGTAACTCCAATTACAACTGAATGCAAAGTGGCTTTCTTTTGCTATGAAGCATGTTAATAGTCTATGTCTAAATCTACTTTCCAGGAGTAACCCATGTATTTCACTCTTCTTGAGTGAGAAAAAAGAACCCTTTTTCTTTGCCTGAGAAGCGGGGAAGGCCCTGGGAAGGTGGGAGAAGCAGCCTGAAGTCTTTGACTCAAAGGAGGAATTTTGGTCAAGGGAAACAGCCTTCCCTGGGTCACTCTGAAGGACCAAGTTGACCTTTCTTCCCTTCTTGTCTTGCTTACTGTTACATAGTGATGCTAGGTGCTCCTACAGAGCATACCCGGCTATCCAAAGAGACATTCAGGCTCTTACATCTTCCATGTGAACCTTCCTTAATACTCATGAAGAGCAACTGCTGAAATACCTTAACTCATACTGGTAAAGATGAGTTTAAATTTTGCTGAAGTGACCTAAATACAGGTTTTGCTCTCGCTGATGGATGAGGTAACTCTACATATTTGATACTTTAATAGAAAGTCCTCAGGAAATTGCTTCTTTATGCAAGTTCCTCATCCACTAGAGAACAGGATATGCTATTTATAATGTGTTGATGTCTGAACTGATCATTTGTTCTACACTCTTATTTCAAGAAACAGTGTGTATCTTTGCTAATCTGTATTCCTGGTTAGTTTATTTTGTCCATCCCTTTGTGGCAGACATGAAGATATTTGGGGACGGGTTGTCACTCATGCACTTTGTTACCCTTGCAGTGCAAGTTAGGACAGCAAGAGAGAAAAGTTTCCATATCCAGTTGCAAAAGAAAAGGGAAAAGAAAGAGGTGGAGAATTTGTGGCAAACAGGTTTGGCATTTCAGCACAAAAACCATTCCAGAGAGGTTTTTCCACAGCCAAGGACAGGATCCAGTGGGGAAGGACTGGCTCCTTGACATCAGTAGGGACTGTGCTATTGATTTTCATGTGAGTTTGAATAGACTGCTCCAGTTCTGAGCAAAACCACTCTTCTTCCCCTTCAAATGAGTCCCCTGTCCTTGCACTTCCAAACCATGTGCTCAGCTGTGCATCTCCACTCCCTGCTAAGATCAGGGCAGGACTGGCACAGAGGCTACAGAAGGTGCTGTTCAATGTCTTGGGTTTGTAGTTGGTTCATAACCACTAATCGTTCTGAGCAACAGCCTTTGCTCACAGAGTAGGGCAGGAATCTAGGGATGAAACATCTGTGGTGTGAGAAATGGGCTGGCTTCATGCGCTTTTCTCCTTTGCCTATGCATGAACGGACGTTGCAGTATGCAAGATAACTCAAGTTCCCACAGCAGGTGTTCTGTGCAACTTCAGACACGTTCAACATCTTCCCCTAAGTCATAGTTAACTCCTAGAATGAACAAATATGCTTTGGAGAGACCTGAAGGATGAGAGAGGTGTCTCCTTGTCATTGAGGTGCATTTTAAGCCTGTAGGTCTGAACTGATAGTGAGCACTGTCTATCCCAGCAGGGAGGCAGCTGTGGGAAGCAGCATGTGCATGTTCCTGCTAGACCACAGCATGAAAAACTGTTTGTGGCTTCACTGTTGCTTGCTTTAAAAGGAATAGTTTTGTTGTTGATTGGAATGAAACCAAAAAACAAGTCAAATCCAAAGGAAATGTTTCAAGTCACTCAGAGCTTTGAACTTTGGAGATGTTTTAATGAAGCTTTATTTCTTTTTGCAAAATGAGGAAGGTTTAGAAATGAGAGTCTGTTTCAAATGCTAAATATCCATTTCATACAGGGAAAAATTAGATTTTTATCCTGCATTTTCAGTTCCCTCTGCTATTCTTCTCTATTGAAATCTCAAACACCCTTCAAGCTTTTTGTGAATTCATAAACCCCAGGAAATTGTCATTAGTTTAAGAAGCAAACTCATCAAGGAAACTTAAGAGGACCTGTGCTGGTTTTGGCTGGGGTAGAGTTAATTTTCCCCATAGCAGCTGGTATGGGGCTGTGATTTGGATTTGTGCTGGAAACAGTGTTGGTAATTCAAGAATGTTTTCATTGTCATTGAGCAGAGCTTACACAGAATCAAGGCCTTTTCTGCTCCTCATCCTACCCCACAAGCAAGGAAGCACAAGGAGTTGGGAGGGAACATGGCCAGGACAGCTGGCCCCAACTGACCCAAGGGATGCTCCATACCTCACGGTGTCATGCTCAGTAAATAAAGCTGAGGGAAGAAGAAGGAAGGGAGGGATGCTCAGAGCGGTGATGTTTGCCTTTCCAAGTCACCATTATGTGTGATGGAACCTGCTGTCCTGGAGATGGCTGAACCCCAGGTTGCTCATGGAAAGTGGTAAATGAATTCCTTGTTTTGCTTTGCTTATGTGCACAGCTTTTGCTTTACCTGTTAAACCTTTATCCCAACACATGAGTTTTCTCACTTATGTCATTTTCTTCCCCATCCATGTATGAGGGGTGTGAGCAAGCAGCTGTGTGGCACTTAGTTGCTGTCTGGAGTTTGAGAACCCAACAACTCAGAGTCTATTCTCATTTACCAAGGGACTATTCTAGTTTACCAGTATCATTGGGGGAAGCCCAATCCAACACAGAAGACTTATTAAATATGATTCAGTAACTATCCATCCTGGGATGGGATGGAAACACACATCCCTTCACCTTCAGCACTATCACCAAGTACCACTGCTGTTTTGATACCACAGCCTCACATGAAGACACTGATAGAAATGCAGTACTTGCACTTTGAAAATGCTAAGTGGCACATTAAACTGTGCTCCGGCTCCTTAGCTCCCAGTGATAAAAAGCATTCACCAACAAATATTAGTTATAAAGGTGCACACAGCATATGCCAGGAAATCATAGACAGAAAAATCAATCACCTCAAATGAGGTGAATGCAGCACTAAGCCGAGCTTTGAAAGCCAAAGTTTCTGGTTTTGTGCCTGAAATATCCTGGCAGAAGATAAAGATTTTATCACTTGCTGAAATGAAAAGTGTATCTTTTTAAGAACTTATTTCTGAACCCATGGAAGAAATGCCAGAGTTCATTTTTGGATGAAGGAATTCAGTATTCCCTCTTCTGCCTCTAAAAACTTACGGAAGATGGAGGTACCGTGTGTTAAAGGAGATGCAGTGATTCACTGGTTTCTGAATTCAGAGTATCGCTCCTATTGGTAATGTTTGTAGAGCTTATACTTAATACAAGATGAATAAAGGAATGTTTTCAAGCCTTCCTGGAGTCTACTGAATGGCTCAATGACCTTCATGTGAATGTATAATTTGCTCTTGCTTTTCAAAATGCCATACACAAGAGAGAGGGAGAAAGACTCGGAGAGGCAGATAGCAAGTGGAATGGGTTATTGGGGAAGATGATTGAAGAATCGCATTGTGCTGAAGTTTTCCTGACATTTCCTTTCTACGGAAGGCAGCCTGCCATCTCAGCATTTCTCCTCTTCTTGAAGTGTCTTATCTTCTCAGCCATGTGTTCATATGCTGTGTTAATGAGCACGATATATAATACATTTCACACAGAGCCAATGCAAGCCTGATTTACAAAGCGTGGGGTGAAAACCTGCCTTAGCAATGGGATATGAATCCTAATGTAGCAGAGTTTTCTGCAAATGCTATACAGTTGTAAATAATGGAAGAAAGATAAGAATAGACAAGTCAAACCAACACCTGAGAAGCATCTTAATTGCTTCTCTTGGTACAAACAAGTAGCAACACATGTTGCATCTAACAAGCTCAGCTGGGCAGTGTCAGAGTTTCCGATTATAAAGACAGAAATGGAAGAGATTAAATAAGTTGGGATGTGGTTTCTAACGGCAGCGTGGCAGTTCCAACCTGGGGAGGTAATAACATGGGTGATTCAAGAGAGGCACACAACAGAAGGGAAGGGTGTTAGATAAAGTCACATTCTAGCAGCCTTCCAGCGTCTGAAGGGGGCCTACAAGGATGCTGGAGAGAGACTCTGCATTAGAGACTGTAGTGATAAGAAAAGGGATGATGGGTTCAAACTGAAACAGGGGAAGTTCAGGTTAGATCTAAGGAAGAAGTTCTTCCCTGTGAGAGTGGTGAGGCACTGGCACAGGGTGCCCAAGAAGTGGTAAATGCCGCATCCCTAGCAGTGTTCAAGGCCAGGTTGGACAGAGCCTTGGGTGACATGATCTAGTGTGAAGTGTCCATGGCAGGGGCTTGGAACTGAATGATCTTAAGGTCCTTTCCAACCCAAACCATTCTGTGATTCTATGATTCCAGGGGGCCTCATCGACGAGTTTCTGCAATTAGTCACAGGACTGCTCTAGTCACAGCATCCAAGCAGGTCTTGCGTGGGGCAACTTGGCTTGAAAATCCCCTTTAGTCAATGTATTTGGCCTGGCTAGGACATAATTTTCTTCACAGCAGCTTATAATTTAGATTTTTGACCAAAGCAGTACTGATAACACACTTTTCTGGTTTTTGCTGAGCAGTTTTTGCGCAGCATCAAACCTTCTCTGCTACTCACTTTGCCCTCCCATTGAACAGGGTGTGCAGTAGGCTGGCAGGTAGGCTGGCAGGGGACAAAACCAAGCTAACCAAAGAGGTTTTCCATATAATTGTCACAAGAGAAATACAAGGCTGAGGAAAAAAAAAAGAAGGGGGAAAACTCAGAGTTGTCTGGTGTTTGTCTTCTCAAGTAACTGTTATATTTGATGAAGCTCTGCTTTCCTGGAGATGGTTTAACATGTTCCTGCTAATGGGATGTAATGAATGAATTCTTTAATTTCCTTTGCTTGAGCAGGCAGCTTTTCCTTTACCTATTAAACTGTCTGTATCTTGAACCACAAGTTTTCTAACTTTTGCCTTTCACATTCCTTCCCCCATCCCATTGCAAGGCGAGTGAGTGAGTAGCTGTGTAGGTCTTCGATATCTACTGGGTTTAAACCACAACCAACCATTAAAAACCATATCATCAGATTCCAGCTAAAGGCTGTGGTTTAGGGAAGTATTATTTTTAAAAGGGAAGCCACAGAACAGAAAAGACATTCTTAAGTTGTGGTGAATTCAGTGGAGGACCACTGAGGTAGCTGGGTCTGTGCTACTTGCCCTGTGCAGAGAGTCCGTAGGACTGGGACTTGTTCAGCATGGAGATGGGACAGATTTGGAGGGCACCTAAAAGCAGTTTTGTGTACCTACAGGTAGGTTATCAAGGAGACAACTGGACTCTTCACAGGCATTAGTCACCAGTGGAAACAAGAGAGATTCAAAGTAGATATAAGGATAAACTCATTGTGGGATGAGTTTTAATTATAGGCTGCCTGAAGAGGGCTGTGCAGTCTGCATCCTTGGAGGTTATCAAGACCTGACTGGATAAAGAACTAGACAGCCTGGTATGACCTTGTAACTAAGTCTGTTTTGAGAAGGAGATTGAGCTAAAGCCATCCTGGATCCCTTCCAACCTCAATTAACCTGTGATCCTCTCATGTACAGACACTAGGGTCTCCCACCTACCCTTCATAGTGCAGGAAAGGGTATTTTCTCTGAGCAACAAAGGGTTTGAAATCTAATTCAAAACACCATACCAAAGGCAAGTTTTCAGGACTTCAAGTCTTTGCTGCTATTTCTTCATAGTGGATATTCCTTGTTTAGGAATAAGGTTTTCAGTTTTGATAGGGTTCAGTGAAACAGAGATGAAAACAAATGATGGCCATTAAAAGCTGAAATGCTCCTGCTTGCTACGATTCAGTCAATTGCTCCTATGACAAAGTACCTTCTAGGTATTCAGTCAATAACCAGGACTTCATTTTTCTGACAATTGTCTTTAGAAACACACAGGCCAAGTTTTTCATCACCGTAAGCCTAAGCTCTTCATATAAGACTCATCCCTGCTGCAGGATGGGATGGCACTCCGAGAGGTAAAGGGTATTTCATTCAAGGTTGCAATACAAGATCCCTAAATGAATAGATGTGCCTTCGCACTGATGTTTACTAAGCATTCACTGTCTCAGTGGTAGCTTTTCTAGGAAGCAAAACCTTAGAATAATGCAGAGTCAGAGTTCAGTATCTGAATAAAACTAAAGAGGTGGGTGTTTTTCAGCTGGATTGGTACAAACTTGAAAGTTAATTTGGTTCAGTTTGGGATTTACTTTCATGTTTTCTTCACTTGTCATAGAATGTTTTGCTTCACTTTCAGGTTGTTAAGAAAAGGCTTTTCAGCTACAGGCCAACTGCAAAAACCCCTGATTTATCTTAGAAAGGAGAAGTCAAAGCAATCTTCTTCCACAGGAATTAGATAGATAATTCCAAAATGTTTTGAATTTATACCATACAGTGCACAACTTCTTCACTGATTGAAAAGAATGACCTAATTCAACTCAATTTGAACCATTTGAAGAGCAATTTTGATCCCTTTGGAGGCCCATTTTTTCTTTATTTTTTGTTTGATTTTTTTTTTTTTTTAATTTACTTTAAGAAAAAGAAACCAAACCCGAACAAAAGTTGGGGCTGTTCAGCCTGAAGAAGAGAAGCTGCTTGGAGGCCTCAGAGCAGCTTCCAGTGTCTGAGGGGGACTACAGGGATGCTGGAGAGAGACTCTTCATTAGTGATAGGACAAGGGGTGATGGGTTCAAACTGAAACAGGGGAAGTTCAGGTTCGATATAGGGAAGAAGCTCTTTACTGTGAGGGTGCTGAGGCGCTGGCACAGGTTGCCCAAAGAAGTGGTAAATGCTCCATCCCTGGCAGTGTTCAAGGTCAGGCTGGATGGAGCCTTGGGTGACATGGTGTAGCGTGAGGTGTCCCTGCCCATGGCAGGGGGTGTTGGAACTGGATGATCTTCAGGTCTTTTCCAACCCAAACCATTCTATGATTTTATAAAACCCCCAAACCTCCATTCAGATAGACCCAGAAAGAGTTTAAAGAAAGAGATGTGATGAAAGCTCGGTTGTAAAGACTTTGCCCAATCATCTCATCACTAACCAAAAAAAGCTAAATACAAATGACCCAAACTCCCCAAAGCACCTCCAAGACATTGCCTTTGTAGACACGCTAACACTGATCCTTTGCGACACGTTAGTGGGGTTGGAGCTAGACGATCTTTAAGGTCCCTTCCAACCTAAACCACTCTATGATTCTATGATTATGGAGCCCTTATATAGGAACAACTTCTGTCTCAGTGTAATGAGGCAGAAGATTTGATAGAAAAGAAGAAAAGCTCTTTTAAGCTCTTAGGTGTATGAACTTCCTTCCTACACTTACCAGGAAGGGAATTGCCATCTTTTATGTGACACTTTCAACAGAGAAAACAGGTATTAGAAGTAAGTGTCTTGAACATATGAGAGCCACTAGAGCTCGCTGGTTTATATACTGCCTCCTTATATAAGGTTTTTATGCAACTTTAAGAATATTTAGAGGCACATTCAACTTTTCTTAGGATTTAGGGAAGTTTCTTTTAATGCTCTTTCTTGCCACTTCATCATCAGAGCCCTTTACTAGTAATCACTTGTTAAAGCAATCTTCTCCCACATGTAAACCAGCAATAAACTGCTACAGAATGAGATGGTAAATCTTACTGTGTTCAGAAAGAAATGGCGTCCTTGTAGGATGAGAGGAATTAAAACAAAAAAAAAAAAAAAAAGGAGAAAAACATAATAAAAGATTTTTCAGATTGATTTTTTATCAGAACATTTACACTGTAATTCAGAAAATGAGGATTTTTGTTTTAATCTTCATGTGCTACTGCAATTTTTTGGGAGGGGGGTGATGGGAAAAGGGGACAGGGAAGGGAGTGATAAATTACAGGGAAGCAACGGGAGCATTTCACTAAAATGACAGATTTCAAAGTGCTGCTTGGAAAGAACTTGTACGCTAATGTACAGGAGTGGGTTATGTGGGATGAAGAAACCACTTTTTCCATTTGCCTAGCATGAACCTCTACTACCGAAAACACACATCATTATACCTTGAAATAAGGATCAAGCTATGGACAAGAGGTAGCAGAAGAAATTTCTTCTGATTTAAGGGACCATTCATCTCAGTGTAAAATGCAACTCTTCTTTGTAGATGGAACACGGTTTGTGACCTGAAATACAGGATTTCCAGTCAAGTTTGTACTTGCATCATTGGAAAGATACAGAGCAACATATCTGTTCCATGAACAAGGATACAGAGCTTGGATTTACCAAAGAGGAAACAAATCAAGCACAGATCATACTTTCCACTACCAAAATGCCATGACCTCATGGGTTGATTGCTTGCTGGCACTGATTTTTAAGCATGAAAGTGTGGACCTGGCAGATCTGTCTTTAAGTATCAGAGCCAGCTGAAATGCCTTCATTCATCCCTGGGAACTGTGTATTTGACAAGAAGCACAGAGAAAGAGATCAGCTTCAGTAAACTGACTGGTGCATCTTCCTCAGCCTTCTAAAAGTTGTGATGAATATTTCTTCTTTCACAATTTTAATTTAGAAAACCAGGGGAATGAGTAAAATCTATCGTGTGTTTAGGTTCTTCTCCATTGTCTCTCTTTCTGGACACACCATTTTCAAGTACCTACTGACTAAACCTGAAAGACATAGAACCAGTCCGAGTTACAACAGAAAATCAAACTGAGTAAACTGCTACAAGTCTCTTTCTTTCCTTCCTCTGATTTGAAGAATCCGTCCAAGTAACATTACATCTGGGGAACTGGCAAGAATTAGTACTATCATGTGTTATCTTGTAAAACTGGTTCTTAGTAAGAGAGCAAATATTGACTCCTTGAGGGAAAAATAGAATCACAGAGTCACAGGATGGTTTGGGTTGGAAAGGACCTTGAGATCATTTAGTTCCAACCCCATGCTATGGGCAAGGACACGTTCCACTAGAGCAGGTTGCTCTGAGCCCCGTCCAACCTGGCCTTGAACAGTGCCAGGGATGGGGCAGCCACAGTTTCTCTGGGCACCCGGTCGCAGTGTCTCACCACCCGCACAGGGAAGAACTCCTTCCTAATATCAAACATAAATCTCTCTTCTTTCAGTTTAAAGCCATTTTACCTTGTCTTGTCCCTACATTACCCTTGGTAATCTGTAATAAGAACATTTTTCTAGAAGAGTTGGACATTTCAAGGCAAAACCTTTCTTTATTCCAGCACCCTGTTTCTTCTTCAATCATCTGCAGTCTTCTGAACCAACCAACCTGATCAATACATAACTGCTGAAAAGAACAAATAGTTGATCATGGAAGAACTAGAAGGCAGGGTTAGACTAATTTCATCTACTTTTAAGGAACTGCAGTTTGTGTACCTACCACCTGGTTGCCCCTTTTAGAGAAAAAGGTGCTTGTGGTGAATACAGTGGCATATTTTGAGTGGCTATGTTAGGATGCTCCAAACTCCATTGCAAAGGTTGACTAGCTCTCCATGGACTACCAAGGGAGTTTGGAGTCATCAGCTTATGTGCCACTGACTGCACTGAATCCCATAACAAATGATTTGCCCAAAGCCTTGGGGTTGGGATTACAGAACCACTACAAAAGGGCAAGTTGCCCAAAACTCCTGCTCCAAGGACCCATGTGCTAGCCCAGAATCCTGTCCCAGTGCCTGGGTCCTGATCTTGAAACTCTAACAAGAGGCTTTCCATTGCTCTGGAAAATGCCAGCTGGTTGCATTTGTATTTACAACTTACTTGCCTTTGAATGCTCAGAGGAAACCTTGCTGCCAGTTTTTCTTTCACATCAATATTTACAGCTCAGTTGTTTGGGGCTGAGGTGGTTTATTTCAGGGTGAGAAATTATACCAGGGAAATCATGCATTGAAAATTAATGAAAGGAGAAACTGATTCATTTGCTTGATCTTCATGTGGAGGTAGAAAAGAAAAAAACCCACCTTCTCTACTAGAGACAAAAAAGAATCTTGTTTAAAGCTTGTACTCATGTTGTGAAGGTAATGCCTTAATCAAGGGCAGCTCTAATTCAACATTATATGAACAGTTTTGTTCCTTGTTTTTCTGCAGCACCTTCCCATTCAGCTCTCTCTGATGGATTCACCCATTCTCACATCACGTACAGGTGTTGTCCTCTCCACTGTGCATATACACACACCATAGCAAACTAAAACCACACATGGAATTGGACAGAGCTCCCATCGATGTCATCCCATAGAGCCCAGGAGCTCGGTTCATCTCCCTGGCTTCAGCAACTTGACTGCACCTCATTTTTTTGATGAGGACTTATTTAATAAGACTCTTTAATTGGTTTTCTCTGGGTTTTGCATAGACCAAATTAAACCCGTAATGTGTGCAGATAAATGTACTGCTACCCCAGGGCTGGTATATCATGCAGTGAGATGCTCTTTATTAAACCAATCTTTCTTTTTAAATCATCTTCCTCAGAAGAGAGCTAGGAGAGAAGGAAGATGCTCTTGTGGCCCATAAGGCAGCCTGGAGACATGCTCTCTGCTCTGTGCTACTGCCCACAGTGGCTGAATCTGAATGCACATGAATGCAAGGGGAGCTGCATGTTTCTTCACCTAAGCTCATCTTTGATCAGCATGTATAAAGATAAAACTCCTGGAGCAAAACACATCTTCTAGGGCAGTGTACAAAGGCCAACAGTCAAACTCCTCTTGCAAAACCCAAGTATGGCTTGGGGGCTTAAGTGCATTAATGACTATATCTGTATTTTTTAAGGGAAAACCCAAATTATGTCATTTTGATTGAGCCAGAACAGAAATGTTTGTGAGCCCAAGGACATTTACATTGTCTGTACCTTTAGTGAGCTAGAAAAGAAGTTGCTTTGGTAACTTCTTGGAGTCACTGCTGTCAACAGCTTCTTTGTGTTTTCCATGATAAACTGGTTCCTAAAGAAATAGGGCCTGATCCTTTTCCTCATAAGACCCATGCAGGCACCATTTGGGTTTTAAGAGCAAAGGTTCCTCTTTCAGGAATCAGGACCACAAATAGTGGGATCCATTTGACAAAGGAAAGGATGGCTTAATCCTAGGCGTTTCAGAGGATGGCTGTAATAGCTGACAGTTAACTGAGGGAATGGGAGGGTGGTAAGTACCTAGGGCAAGGCGATGGGTGAAAGAAAGACCCAAGAAAGGATGAAAACAGGTCAGAAAATTACCTTCTTTTCATGGTTGTGCACAAATGCCTGGCAAACAAGCAGAGGAGGCAGAGATATGCTGCACAGACCCCTCTGCAGCATAACAGCATCCCTGAAGTAACAGAGACATGGTAGGACAGCTTGCAAGTCTCAGTCCTGCAATGGACTACAATGGACGCTATGGACTCCTCAGGAAAAGCAGATAGGTTAGACCAAAGGTCCCCTCCAACCTGCATGTTTAGGAATCTGCATTTCTACCCAGAAAATTGCTGGTAGCCAATGTCATTTAAGGGAGGTGAACTGTGGAGGACTGCAGTGTTCCGCACTGAACAGCATACACAAAAGCTTCTTGAGCTGTGACTTAAGAAGATGCAAAAAGATGTGCACAGCTGGTTTTGAATGGGATGTGGCTGCTACCCCTCACAAACATGCTTGGCAATATAAGAATGTGCCTACCTCCCTGATGGTCACTTAGGCAGAGGGATAAATCCCTGCAAAAAGCAGCTAGGAATATGAACCAGAGCCAAGGTCAGGATGAAGGGATTTCCCTTCCTGCTCGGATGACCTGCTAGGGAGGATTTTTCTTGCCCCCCTTTGCTGAGTCAAAGGCAACATTAGAAGAGCTTGTTTCAAGGGAAAGAGGGTAAGGAAAGGGTGACAATGGAGAAAGCCTGGAGCAGGACAGGACCAAGATAAAGTGATTCCCCAATTGCACCAGCTTTGTGTCCTGATGGGTTAACCTACAGCATGTCTGCAAAGGGCCAGTAGAAGCAGCTGGGCAATGACAGAAGCAATGGCCCACCACTACTGCATCCTGTACCATGTCTGTCTTTCTGTCCAAGGGATACACTGTGCCACCACTAAGTGCCTAACTTTTACAGCATGTATCCTCCAGAGCTCAGAAAGCAAGAGGTGTGTTTTTAGACCCATTTCCAAGCACATAGAGAGGAATGTGTCTGGAACAGCACAGGGAAACCACCCATCCCAGCTGTTACTGTCATTTTACACCAGGAGTTTTGCTTGGGTTTCTCATGAGAGAGAGTAAAAGGAAGAGAGAATAAGACATGCGGCAGGAAAACAAAGAGAATCATAGAATCATTGAATCATAGAATGGGTTGGGTTGGAAAGGACCTTAAGATCATCCAGTTTCAACCCCCTGCCATGGGCAGGGACACCTCACACCAGACCATGTCACCCAAGGCTCTGTCCGACCTAGCCTTGAACACTGCCAGGGATGGAGCATTCGCCACTTCACTGGGCAACCTGAGCCAGTGCCTCAGCACCCTAAGAATAATGATGCTCTCTGAAATAAAAGACACACTGTGAAAAGAGAAGAGGTCGAAAGAAAAGGATAAAAGGGGATGGGACACGAAGATAAAACATTCAGGAAAAAGAAAGAAGGAAGACATGCACTGGCTTTACTAATGAATGTTACATGAGAAATAGCCAGGATCTGCAGTGCTGGCCAGATGTGTAGGATTCCATCCGAGAGCAAGTGACTGAAAAAGGGAGAGAAGAGTGACGGAAGAAGAAAGGAGGAGGGAGAAATTAAAGCAGCAGCAAGTGAAAAATAATCAAAGATAAATAAAATCGACGCAAAAACCGACTTTCATTTTCTCTTGCAGCCACACTGAAGTGAGCCGAGACTTTAATTTGCCTCCTTCCCACAGTCTCAGCCCTGCTGATTCATTCAACTCGGCAAGGCTACGCTGCTCACTAACCTATAGTACCAATTTATATGCTAATCACTTTCGTTTGTAAATCAAGGCAGTCTTCTCCAATGCCTCCCACCACCCTATATTCACTGGTGTGAAATGCTGTCCATCTCTGTGCACAGGGCTGGGAATTGCTGACTCTGAGACACAAAAGACGTCAAATCTGAAATAATTGGATCATTGATGAAGTTCATCCCCGTGGATTGAGTTGGTGTTTCATCTCGGCCCCTTACCTGCTCAGCAGGAATCTTTCTAGAGTTTTATAATTAGTCAAGCTTGACAAAGGAAAAAAGTACAGAAATCACCCCCTTTTCCTCTCCATCCTTCAGCATTCCCTAATTTTCTTCTTTGAAGGATAAGCTGGAACAAGGGTTTGGCACTGTTTTTTTCTCACAATGGTTTGATTTAGAAGGGACCTTAAAGATCATCTGGTGATTCTTAGATCCCTTTTACACTTTTGAAAGAGCAATAGAGCAAATGTGGGAGGATTCTGGCCATATCCAGAGGACAGGTTGGGAATCAAATGGAACTATCAAGGTCCTGTCTTGTTTCCAGTCTCCTGATGGAGGATTGTCAAGGGACCAAAGAAAACAATATCCTGATCCCCTAAAGGAAAGATCTTTTTGGAAAGCTTTGAAAGAACAAGTAGTTTGTTTTCTTAATAGAGGTTAGGACTGTGCTTAATTCATCACCAGGTTAAAAAGAGATCTTTTGATTCCTTCCATTCCCTTCGAGAGAATTCCCTCTCACTAGAGAGTGCTGCTCCAAGCACCCACTGGGATTATGAATTAAGCTAAGCAGAAACGGATGTGAGTGGGTCTCCTGCTACACCACCTGATATTCTGCAGTAGACCCATATGCTCAGTTACTTTGAATAGAAAGTCTGTCCTCCTCTTGACAAATAATCTTTCACAGGCCAGTGAAAACAGCATAGTTTGGTATGCAAAAGTTGCTACTGGAGTCATTAATACTAGTCCTTAACACCTAGCCAAGTTTCTGGCAATCAATACCAAGAAAAAGAAGAACATTACAGAGCAATCATGCATTTTAAACTACAAATGCAGCCCCATCCCTTCTGGAAAACTCTTCTTTCAATGTATTTTCTACCAGGATGATTTCTTGCTGTCAGCTTCTGTGTTTTAGAGCACCCAAAGGGATCCCCAGCATGAGCTACTCCTGTACAGACAAGGGGAAACCCACTGCTGAGTGTCTAGAGTGGACCCATGGGTTTTGAAGATGTCCTTTGGCTAAATTCTGATCATTTTCCTCCTATGAACACAGTAACTTTGAACACGGAAACATCATTAACAGCAATGGAAGTAAATACTTAATGAATAGCAAAGGCAATACAGTGATATTGACAACTCCCACGCTGCAGGTCAGGTTGTAATGGTCCAGCCCTGCACCTTATGACCAGAGTGTCCTGTGTCTTTATTAGATGTTGTTTCTAATGATTTTCTCTGCTGGTTTGCTCTGTTATTTCTATCTTGAGCTGTGTGTGAATGCAGTGAGCTGCAAGCCAGAATGACTGTGGGCACCGTAATGGGAATTGAAGCTGTCTGCTATACTGGGGCCACCAGCCTCAGGAGCTGAAGGGTCCTGGTGCCAGACACAGGGACGACTGAGACCCAGGGGCCAAATGCTTAACAAACTAGACCCATGCTGGGTTTATGAATAATATCCTTAGTTTTAGTTCTGTGCCACTGGAGAAGAGGAAGAGAATGGAGCCATCCATGCTTTTCATGTCTCTGTGTTATGTGTATTCACGCAGTGCTAGTGAAGGCACTGCTCTCCATGCTGAGCTGTGTGTCTGGCTGTGTCCATATGCTCTGTGTGCTTGTGCCTGCTGAGAAGACATGCTCAGCCACATAGGCATTTGGATTTGGGGACACAGCTTTAGTGCCAGGGCAGGAGGAGCACCCTGTCCTTTGGAACACTTCCTGTGGCTGTCTCTAACATACTTCTCTTCTGTTGTGTCTCTCTCTTGAACCAACGATGTTATTACTTCTCCAGCTCTCCTCCAGGTTGAAATTACCACATAGAAACATAGAATCGTAGTCATAGAACAGTTTGGGTTGGAAGGGACCTTCACAAATCATCTAATCCAACCCCCTGCAATGAGCAGGGACATCTTCAACTAGATCACATTGCCCAGAACCACATCCTAACCATCACCCTTATTTTTTATACAAAAAGTTGTTCTATCATTCTAATCAGGGACTTGTCCACAGTCAGCATCCTTAAAGTTAAGGAATACTTATTATCTCTTTCTATTCTCTCCCTCCCTTCAATAGTCAGCAGCAACAGTCTTGAAACTCTTGCCATGGTTTAAACAGACTAAAGGAGCCAGTCTCTCTCAGCCTGATCGTGTGGTCTACCGTGAGGTGTCCCTGTCTATGGCAGGAGGTTGGAACCGGATAACCCTAAGGTTCTTTCCAACCCAAACCATTCTATGATTCGATGATTCTATGTAGGCTCAGTTCCTCTGAGCTTTTGGATCACCCTTCCCAGTTTGAATACTTCTTCTCTGTCTGTGCATGACTGGTTACACTGGTCTCAACACCAAGAAGACACCAGGCAGCCCCAGGACACTTCAACGCCTGGATGCACACAATGCTCCAAAGGAATCTCACCAGGTTCTTCCTTTCTTTACTGCTACTGGAAGAGTCTTTCCTGGTACCCTCTAAGCTTGGCATTTGATTTTTATCTGACTGATGATTGTCTCAAATGTATCAAAACTTTTCCCCCTTGATGCTCCCATGTGTTGAGCCTCCCAGGTTGCCGCATCAGCTCTGCACATAGCTTGACCATGCATGCTGTAGTACGAAATGTTACTCTGTTCCTCTCCCTGTTTTCAGCAAGCACCTAGTTCTCCTCAGAGGATGTCTCAATCCCTCTTTGTATTGACAACATCACTCAAAGTTTTGCCTCCAGATCTTTTATTGGTGAACACAACTTGTTTGTTCCAAGGCTTCAGGAAAATATGTTAAATAAGACAAAATCTTTAGTTTAAATAAGGAACAGGGTTACTGACTTCTGCCCTACTCCCGTCATAGTTTTTTACCCACCAGCACCTTCCTTATCCACTATTTACATTAATTCTCATTTTCTCCACCAATACCACAGTATGAGACACTTTGCTCAGAATAGACAAATTATTCTGGTTACAGATCTAAGCACAGTGAAATCAGCTGTTTTATTTAAGGAAGGTGATAAATTACTATGGAAAAGCACTCTTCAGTTGACTATCTATGCGATGTGATCCATTTTGTATTCATTTTGTCTTTACTGATTCTTCTAATGAGTCCAAAATCCTGCCTGACACTGAATGGGGGTGATTTGCACTGTTTTGCCTTAGCTGGACTAAAAGCATCAACAAGGCCAAGACTGAAACCACGTTCTTCCATTACCACACAGTAGGTGTCACACCTGAAATGCCTGACCCAGCTCAGGTCAGTAGAGAGCTTGTTTGATGAGCAGCAACTGGGACCCAGCAATTCCTTTGACATCTTCCAGAAGATTCAGCAAAGCTGAGTGAGAGGATTTTATACATTGAATGGTACAAAGGGCATCTGTGGAGGAGCTAAATGCTCAGCATTTATCCCTTCCCTCTGCTGCTGGATTTTCTGTGTTCACATAAAGCTTTTCTGCCTTTCCTCTGGGCTCCTGTATTTCAAGCAGGTTGCCAGCCATTTGAAGGGTGCCTCTTATTTCACATGTAAATGCAAATCATTCATAAGTGATGAAAGCCTGCGTTGGCCAAGACCTCAAAGCTTCAATTACAACATTAATAATAGGTCCAAACATGAGATAACATGAAGAAGCTGCCAATTATTCCAGCCAACAATTGATCAAAGCCAAGAAACCCCTCATATACATTAAGCGATGCTTTGATTGTCCATTCCCTGAAAAATCTGACCCCACACAGACCAGGAGATGAGGATTTGCCTTTTCATGTAATGATTTCTCCTGAACAGAAACTCCCCTGCGCTCCTCTTGCTTCCTGCAGAATTTGCCTCTTTCTTTCTCTCCTGCTTTCAAATCTCTCTCAACATTTGTATAGCTTCCTTTGGTTAATGCTTCACCTCTGCAGAGGTCACTTGTCAAAGTGCTGCCTTGAAGCGTTGTATTTTAATTCTGAATTTCCAAAGCTTTGAAGCTGACATTTTCCATTAGAGAGAAGAAAAGAGAAGTTTCCATCCTGTTTTATACTGCATAAAGCACATCTACGTGCCAGCAACAGCAGCAGGTTGCCAGACATGTCGGGAAATGTGGCTATGCTGGATACCATCACTGGTGCCCAATGAACTGAGAAAGCCAAGACCATGTCTGGCAGCATTCAAGGCCAGGTTGGATGTGGCTCTGAGGACCCTGGTCTAGTGTGAGGTGTTCCTGCTCATGGCAGGGGGTTGGAACTGGATGAGCTTTAAGGTCCTTTCCAACTCAAACCATTCTACGATTTTATGATTCTATGGGAAGATTAAGGCATTAATGAGGAAGTGATGCAGGGAAGCCTGTGACAAGAAACTGAGTCTCCATCTCAGGAGTCTGTGCTCAGTATCTGCTCTATAGATACTCCATATATCCAGGAGACAACAATGCGTGTTGTCTCCTGCGCTGCTACCCCCAGACAGGAACCCATGATCATTTTCACCTCCATGCCCTGAGCTCTGTGTTTTTTGTGTTTGATATCATATCTGCAACAGGGCAGAAACCTGATGGATTTAGAATTAAAGAGTTCATTCTCAGCTGGTCACCTATGGGAGACAAAAATGAGCCAGTCCCATAAGGTCAGGTGAGAAATGTTCTTCTGCTTTGCTTTTCCTTTGCTGAAGCCGGACATCATTGCCAGTCTGCTTGGTTGAAAGAATATCTGTTTCCTTGGAATAGAAACAAAGAAAATGAAAGGAAAGAAAAGAGCAAAAAAGAAAAAATCCCAACCAAATAAAATCCATCAAAAAAACCCACTGCAGATGTGCAGATCAGACAAATACTGCATCTTGCTGCATTCATGCCATCTTTCTGGAGTCCACTGAGCACATTTCTTGCATAAATCTTAAATGTTGTCTGAGTGCTTTTTTCCAGTCAGTTTGGCATCAGAAACAGGCTGTATCTGTTTCATTGGGACTTACCTGCCCCAGTGCATTTTAATGGTTTTGTCCATTCATAGTTGTTTACCTGTGTGTTCATTGGAGTAGTGGGTGCATGCATGGGTGTATGAATACACAGGTCTTTGTGTGCATGCATATGCATATGCATTTGTCAGAGATTTAGGGTCAGAGTTCTGTTTCGCATCACATATGACATTTTGCCCCATGAGGACTGTGTAGAAGATGGTAGTGGGTCTCAGCACAGCATTATATATACACATTGAGTAATCCCTGAGCATGTGAAAATGCTAAAGCACTCATAGCCCCATCAGAAAAATACCTGCCACTACTGACTGTGCTTAGGACATGATGATTTTAATGTTCAAGCAGGTATTTACTTTCCTGTAGAAATATGGCTTAACTGAAGCAATACCTTGGTGGCATCCTGTTTTCTGTATGATGCTCTACTCCTTTACATTTTCACCTCCTCCAATGAACAAGTGTTTAACACCTGCCCAGATGCTGCTGCTAATGGAGCTGCAGGCATTTACATGACAGAATATTCCATGGCACTGACTTGTTCTTGCCTCAAATTTGGCCTTTTACCTAAAGAGCTAAAGTCAATAGGAAGTGGTGGTAGTGAGGACTCAGCCCTGGTGTGTCTCTGTAGTCATGGACTCATCTAGCACAAGTCAGGATGCAGCAGCTGAGAGCAGGACACTTGTGCTTGGTTATTTCTTACAGGAAATCTGCAAGAGGAAGAAGCAAACAAAGCCACCCAAAGCTTACATAGAATTCGCCCCCAAAGGCTGAGAGTCCTGCTTGTCCTCTGAATACAACATCTGTCCTTTCTTTCCCTATTTAGAAGCTCAAGGAGCTCTTGTAAACTCTTCAGGAGTCAAGAGATGTTGCTTTCCAAAAGAAGCAAACAGCTGTGAAGCTACTGGGGATGTGATGCAGAAGGATGATTTGGGACTTCATCTCTCAAGATGACACAGCTCTTACGGCTGTCATGATGCTCTCTTCAGAAGCCATTTGTCCTCACTAACATGACAAAGCTACAATTTCTGTGGGACACAGAAGGAGATGAGCAAGGCCCACCTCCATGTGGTGGGGCTTCACAGAGAGTTGTTAGGGTGAAAGGACGGCAGTTCAGATTGCATGGTTGACTTCTCTTGAGATGATCAGCAAAGAGCCTGGAGCGGCTGAAATCTGAGTACCTCACTCCCCTGGGCCTCCTTTTTGGGTTACTGCCATAACAGCTACTCCACTTGCTAATGAACCAGTGTAATGAGTGATGTTCATTACTCAAACATAATGCACATACAATCAGCAGTGAGTCTCTCAGTTGGCACTATTCAGCATCATATCCTAACAGGATTATCAGGTTTTTAAGGCCAGGAAGGAATGATTTTTTCCATTCAACATAAAGTCCTGTGTGGGCCTAGCTTTGGAACTGTGCTTGTCTTCCAAACTGTCATCTGTAAGGCTTCATAGATAATTGGCCTACCAAAGGGGCTTGCCAGCATGAGGGAGCTTATAGGCTCAGATACATAAAAGTTGTTTTGGAATATCCTGAATGAACATTGGTCTGAGTAAGTAAACACCTGGGGAGGTCATCCACATGGATCCCCTGAGGACTCAGAAGGCTGATGAAAGCTGCTTTGAAGGTGTTTTCTATTTGCTTGCAAGCTGATAGACAAACACTTCCCTGGGGAAGAACTCACCTCTTCCTGGGAGGAGCAGGTTGGGGAAAATAAGAAGAAAAAATCACAACAATAATATTTTCTTTTCTTTTCTTTTCTTTTCTTTTCTTTTCTTTTCTTTTCTTTTCTTTTCTTTTCTTTTCTTTCCTTTCCTTTCCTTTCCTTTCTTTCCTTTTCTTTTCTGATCTTGTCACAACAGAGGCTCAGGAACAAATATTCACATCAGATCTGGGTTCATCCTACCTCATCTTGGCCACCTCAGATAGTAACGTAGTGAGCCCAAGCAACCCCTTCAGCCACAAAATAGACTACAGAAAGTAACTTCCTGCCTTGATCCCAAAACTTCCAAGAACAATGTCATTCTCCATATAGACCTTTTCCTATAAGCACAGTTGCTATGAATGGTGATTTAGATTGCTGAAAGGACCAAAGGTATTAGCAAACAGGGTTTTAATATGATGTTATAGAAGTGCAACAAAGTTTGATGGCAAGGTTCATTCTATTAGTTACCACATGTAAGAAACATACAAAGGAAAATCAAGTTAGAATCAAGATAGAATAATTTACACAGACACCAGAGATGCAAAAGGGTAAGGGAAACCGTCCCATTGAGTCACAAGGTTCAGAATGGAACACTAGGCACAGGGAGGTCCAATCTCAGTCTCAGACTTGGACAACAGTTTAAGTCTAATGGAATTATCTATACAAAGTTTATGATGTTAATATTGGGTAGCTCCATGGATTAATAATGTTTCATTAATATTAATTCAACATGTTGTCAGTCACTTACCAAAGATCTGTTGAGAATAAGGGGTATCTCCATCTCGGGGAAGAAAGGATCTCTAAGTCTCAGGTTAGGAATTTCAAGCCTAGAGAAGTGTCTCTGCTCAAGAGGAGAGTTACCTGGCATTCGGTTCAGTTGCAATTCAGGAAGAACTCAAATTAGGCTCATCCAAAGATCTGTTGTAAGTAAAAGGCCTCTCTGGCAACTTTGAGAGGCATCCCAGAACAAGGGGAAATCAATTCCATGTATCCGTGCTGCCTAGCAGGGAGAGCTTAATGAAAGCTCACTTAAGCTGTCATATTTATGGGATGAAGTCACTGGCTCATAGTCAAATTGTATATGGTAGGAAAGGTAGGCATGAGACTCTTTGTACCCACAACTTTCTTCTTTGATAAATGAGTCTTGGAAAACCCACCCACTATTCATGTGTTAATTGCATGATTGGTGTTCCAAGCTCATAAACATTGATGCTCACTGGGTCACTCTGCTTCTTTGTGGGTTTCCTAGGGGAGTTCTGCTATAGCTCACATCTTTAGCTCCTTTGGAGCCTGTACTACTCTTTGTTTGGTTAAAGGGTCGAGTGCATCCAACACAGCAGCCCAGGGGAAATGCTTTGAATTTTCTTCCATTTTCAGATTCTTCCCAGTTTTCCAGCATAGCAGACAAAAAGTATGGCATCTTACGTGTGCAATGTGCCATATTATCCACTGCTATAAAGTGGCTGCGCTTCCTCCATGCAAGTTCACAGTGTATGTACAAGTGTTCTCTGTTTGCTTCATGGATATTACAGGGTCATAGGACAATTCAGGGGGACCTCAGGAGGTCCTTTCCAAGCTGAGAAATCCACTGTCCAGCCCCTTGCAGCCACACCACGTTATGATCACAGTGCAAACCAAAACTACCTGTGCATACACTGAACTCCTGCACCCACCACCTCTTGACAGAGCTGTTATTTACAGTCCCATGAATACAGCAGAGACAAGTGCTCCCTCCTTCCCGCTCCCTTTGATGAGAAGCAGCAGGACCTACTTCCTGACCCACCTCTAGGGCTGTGACCCAATGTTTGGGGTCTCCTGCCGTCCCAGCCCATCACCTCATCTGGAGCCTGGTGGCTAGTATTTCCCTTCCGCCTATTAATGCTATAGGATCATGGTATGGGAGATGTAGAAACACCCCTGTAGGAAGAATAGAGAAGCTCTGGGACTCACCATTAGGTGCTGCTGATTGAAGAAGTGTTGGATCATGGCTCAGAGATGGGGGCTCTGGGTTAGGAGCCTCCAGGCAGCCCCACACCTCTGGAATCATTTCAGCTGTTTCAGGATATCCAATTCATTTCAGTCAGGCAAAGAGAAGTCATTACAATTTGGAGACCTACTGGGCTCTAGAGAGCAGCAGCCTTCGATCTGATTTGCCAGACCCCTAAGCCTCCTGCATCCTGCCTATGAACCTAAAAGCTGTCAGTGAAGTGATGAAGCAGAGACAGGGAGATAAGGACACATTTTCTTGCTGGAGGATTTCATCTATTCGAGGGTAAACACCAAGGAAATGAATAATCTCCACCTCAGTTCATTTCTTGTCATCTTTCATGAGTGATATCCTTCACCCCCTCATCCACTGAGCCATGCTCCTGCTTGCAGCCTGCCTGGTAATACAGGAGGTGGCAGGGAAATCCAGCTGAGGTTAACATTGTGTTTGCAGGTGTGCAGGCAGGGTGGCATCAGCGTTATCCTGGCTCCATTGGAAACTGTAACCCAGCATCACTGCCTTCAGCCACTAATACTGCCAGATCTGCCCCTCACATCGTATCATATTAGGAAGGATGCATCAAGGTTTGGGTTAGAGATAACGGCAGAAAAGTAGGCTGTGCTGCATAAAGAAGGGAATTCCTCATGCCCTGGAAATGTGCATTATAAAGGGAAGTATTTTTGGGGGTGTCAAGAAGCTAAAAGGAAAAGATGCACTCATGGGACAAGTTTGGCCCTGGGCTATGGATATGCCAGAGTAGAGAGCCAGGGCATCAACTTGTGGGTCCAGGAGAGGTGTTTCTCAGCACCCGGGCGCGATGCAAAGCACACATGGGGCGCGGGCAGGGGCGCTTGTAAAAAGCAGACATGGCCGGAGTTTGCACCTCTTTTATTAGAAATAAGACACATTCATTTTGTGCTCTGAAAACTGTACAGAAAAAATAACTGACGAACACGGAGAGGAGGAAGGGGAAGGCATGGCATGGGGCAGGGCATGGGAGAACAGAATTAACCGGAGGAGCTGAGCAGAGAAAGTCGAAGAGCAACAGTTATTAAACAAACATTGATCTCTGTAATTACATATCAGCGTTAATGTCCTGCGAATCGGATGGAGTGAATGGGTGAATGGGGAAGGCTGGAGAGAAGAGGCTTGGTTGGGTAAGGGGAAAGGAGAGGGGGAAAAAATAGAGAAAAGAATTAAAACACAGTAGAAAGATATCTGTATGCTAAAATTCATAATGTGTAATTATAATAATTACAATATCATACAACCCGGCATCTGAGGGAGGCCTTTGTGCTTTCCTGTTTCATAGAATAATCTAAAATTGAACAATAATATCACAGTTTTTTATAAGTAATCACTTTCCCTATTCCAAACTATTTGGATTGTTTTTCCTTTCCATCCTTCATATTCTACAGTTAATGGCAAGGTAAACGCCATTAAAGATCACCCAGGTGGCCCAAAGGAGAGCTTAAACAGAGATGTTGTCAAGCCAAGCAACACCTTTTAGTGGGGGAAGCACAACTGGGGGCAGTGATTGTTTTGCATTTTGAATCCATTGCTAGTTTTTCCCTAAAAATATTTTGGTTTTGTATTAATTTCTATCAAAAAGAGACCCAAACGCACAGTAAGAACTCAGACCCTGATCAAGCTTTGCTGTCTGGCACAGTCTGGCTGCTTACAACCAGAGCTTTGCCACCACACATATCCAAAGCTGGGAGAGTTGTTCCAAACATCAGACAGACAGTGCTGGGAATGATGAGAAAAATGAAGTCTGCTTGTAATGTTACTGGTATATTTATTAAATGATATAAGTATTGCACAACATTTTTTTTGGAGGGGTGAAATGTAGATACGTTGTTTTATGTAAATAGCCTTGAGAAATGTTTAATGACCAAAAAGAAATTGAAATCATTATTATTTCTTTTCATGGTGAAATAAAAAGACAGTATTTTTATGATGAGGAATGTCCTGCTTTCCTGATCAGCTCCACCTCTTCCTTCTGGTAGGACCACAAACCTGCTTGCTGGCTCTGGGCAGTGGGGAGGGAGGAGAAGAGCCAGTCAGGGGTTAATAACCAAAGCCTGAACTGAATGAAACAAAGCCAGCAGCGAAAAGGCTGTGTGTTCCCACCATCCCAAGCTTTCCGTGGAGCAACTTTGCCTTCCACCTTCAGCAGGTGGCATGCTCACCCCATGCCTGCGCAGTCCTACGGCACATAAAAGGCATTCGAAATGACAAGAGCCAAAGAAAAGAAAGGTCTCGGGTTTCAAGTTCTCTTTTTATTGAAGAAAAGAAAAGAAGAAGGAAAAAAATAGATTATTTTGTTTGTCTGTTCGTTTGTTTCCAAGTGGACGTTATTCGTGTTGTCAGTTTGTCTCAATGTCCTAAGGCAACATCTCTGTATACCAAATGTCTCCAGGTACATCGGCAGGTCTGTCTTTCCCTCTTTCTCTCTCTGCCTTCCAGGGAGGGGCAGCTTGGAATCAATCTGAGTCCGAAAGCAAGGAAAAATAACAGGAAAAACAAAATAAAAAGGATGAGGCCAAGAGGACCTTCGCAAGGCCCGTGCTGAATTTATCTATTTAACAGTCAATGAAACGACCTACATTCTTCTTGTTGGTCTGGTTTTCTAACACCTTCCACCCTGTCCTTGGAGACGGGGCGAGCAGGTTTGGGAGGTGGTCCTTTCCTCCTGTGCCTGTCCCACTCCTTGGGGCACACAGAAACTCTGCTGTGGAGGGATGAGAGGAGGAAGCTTCACCTTATCTCTCCACCTAAGCCATGGATGATGCCACCACTTCGCCGTCCAGGACCCGCTGTGGGAGTGCCACGACGCCAGGTCACGGTGCGGCACATCGGAGTGGGAACGTCTTCTTGGCCACCGCTTGGCGCATCCCATCTCTTTCCTTCTCGAGTGAGCTGGTGAGGGAGAGGTGGGGGGCGAGGATCATCGAGGGATGCCACAGACCCTCAAGACTGGGTCTCCCCAGGGGATCTACAGTCAGATCACATCGCAGCGAGTCTCCCGTGGGTGTCCCCTCTTTATGGTCTCCAAACAACCCCAATCTTCTTGGCTCTTCGCTGGGCATCCTTCCACACCTCCCTGTGGCAGAGCAGGAAGGCTCTCGGTGTGCAGCAGCAGCCCGAAAGCATCTCTGATGAGGGCTCATCCCCTGCAGCCCCTTCCCACCCTCTGCTTCCTCCTCGCTCTCTTCCAGGCTCACTTCTTTTCCAGTCCTACCTGGGAAAGCTCGTGTTGTCCTGAACCTACAGCTACTATACTCTATAAAGTAATATTCCCCCTCTCTGCTGAGAACGATACAAAAGTTACTCCAACCTTACCAAAGGTTTCAAAAGAAACCAAACATTTTTCTCGCTCGGTTCCGATTTAATTTAATCATTTCTTTAAAACGTGGTTGTGTTTTGTTTGTTTCGTTTGTTTTCCAGAAAATAAGAGAGTCCCTTTCTTCCCTTTCCGCTCAGACCTCTGTCTGAAGGTCAATAATGTCTTGTCCCACCAGGGGAATGGTGGCCCCTGTTTTCTCCCACTCTACAGTTTTGAGTTCTAGGGGAGACTGTGCCACAGGTTCGATGTCCTTTTTAACCCATGATGGTGGGGACTGGACTTTCCTGATTCCTTCCCAGGGTCTCTTGTTTGGTGTCTGCTGTTTTTCTTGCTGCAAGAGGAGGGAAGTGACAGAAAGGAGAAAGAGAAAGAAAGAGGGGTTAGTACCCATGTAACAAATATCATTTTTCACTTCTTTCTTATATTATAAGCATTCTTTTCTGTGAAACTTCTGATCCAAAAGCAGTGTTTCAGTTGTACTTGGTGTGTAAACTGCCTATTTTCAAGAAGAAAATACAGACTTTTCCTTCCTCACTGCTGTCTCTATCTATCACCTAATGCCTCTGCATTTTAGATTTCACCTGAGGGTTTTGCGACTTGGATTTCCACTGAGGAACTGAAGATGGTTTTGAGAATTCAAGATCCTTTTCTACTTCTACCCAAAATCTCTACATAGAAATCCAGATTATAATGAGATCTTTCTGAACATACATTGACTGCGTCGAATGCAAATACATTTCTTATGTGGCAGAGCTATTTATAGGCTGTTTAATTGCAGCAAAACATGCTAACTATTTTGCCAGTGAACCCATGCTGTTTGACGGGCTGGATTGTCAGCTCTGGAACTGAAAGCATTTCCATCAACTCCACACCAAACCTTCAAGGCTTTATCAATCACCATTAGCCCTGTCTCCCACCAGCATCCCACCATGGATAGCGATCCGTAGTGACACTGTTTCAGCCAATACACACCAAGACAAGACTCCGACTCTGGGGAGAGCTGAGGTTCTGTAATACGGGTGATCTCTTCAGTGTATACATAAGTGGGAGTTCATGCAAAGACCTTAAATCAGTTGTTCCACTAAGCTTCTCCCCGCTCCAAAAGTGATGCTGTTCACGGTTAATTATCCTCACAAAACACTCCAGCACTGGACAAGAAAAGACTTCCTCACACATGAGAAGAACACAGAGCCCTTTTGAGCTATCTGCCAAAAGTAGTGGCTAGCGGAAAGGAAGGGAGGAAAGGCAACTGCATAGAGATGACAACAAGGAGATAAGAAGTGTGTGAAGATAGTGAAGAGACAGACATGCAAGTGACATGCAGTCCAGGACGTCTCAAAGCTTGATGCTGTCACCAAAATGTATTTATTGAGGGGAGATGAAGCCACACGTAGGCTGCATTGGTATGACTGTACTCCAGGACACTGCAGAGATTGCTGTTGCCCCATAGGAAACCTAAATGCCCATCTGCTACCTGCTAATCCACATGCCTTGAGTTCTGATTTTGGTCTCCTAAGAGACTTCTGTAAGTCTATCCCACCTCCATACTGTAACACTGATTGATAGAAAAAGGTGCTGTAGCATTATTCTCAGTACAAGAAAGACAAGGAAGTGCTGGAAAGGGTCCAGCAAAGATGGTTAAGGGTATGGAGATATCTCATGTGGGAAGACTGTGGGAGCTGGGCTTGTTAAGTCTACAGAAGAGCAGACTGAGAGGGGATCCCATAAATGCCCTGCAGGGACAGTGTCCATCACATCATCCAAGCCACAAACCTTACTTTTCCAAACTTCCACCTTTAATATAAAAGTACGTTTGAAGTTTCTCCTGTATCCCTGCAGTTGCTCACAGGGAGAAGGCTCTGGATGAGATTATTTGGTGTCTAGAGAGTAGCAAATGTATCATAGGATCATAGAATCACAGTATGGTTTGTGCTGGAAAGGACCAAATGTACAAACCAGACAAACCTGGTCTTCTCAGTGTGAAATGAAATCATTGTTAAATTATCTTTATTTTGATTTAAAAGGAAAAAAGAACTTTTTAAAAGTTATTTGAAAGAAAACAGAACTGTTTTTTAAGTAAATCAGTTGCCATTATTCTGCCGTGATAAGATGCAGCAAGAACTTGCACAAAAAGACAAAAGCACAACGAGGACAAAACATGGAATGAAATTAAGAGTTTCTTAACAGATGAAGAAAAAAAACCTTGGTCTGAAAAGTTCTTTTCAATGGAAAAACATTTTTTTTTCTTCCACACTTGCTGTTATGCCACAAGTTTTTGGAGTTATCAGTGTCCATAGCTGTATTACTTAAAAGAAACCATCACAAATGATCATATGCATGAAGTTCATTAATAATTCCATCTTTCCCCTCCAAGGAAAGCCCTTCTTTGATGGCACTATCCTCCTCCCAGACAAGGTCACAAAGATGCTCAGAGGGGGTGGAGCAGCTCTCCTATAAGACAGGCTGAGAGAGCTGGGCTGGGGCAGCCTGGAGAAGAGAAGGCTCCTTAAGGGGAGACCTGAGAGCAGCTCCAGTGCCTAAAGGGGCTGCAGGAAACCTGGAGAGGGGCTTTGGACAAGGGCCTGTAGGGACAGGCCAAGGGGAATGGCTTTAACCTGCCAGAGGGGAGACTGAGATGAGCTCTTAGGCAGAAGCTCTTCCCTGTGAAGGTGCTGAGGCGCTGGCACAGGGTGCCCAGAGAAGCTGTGGCTGCCCCATCCCTGGCAGTGTTCAAGGCCAGGTTGGACACAGGGGCTTGGAGCACCCTGCTCCAGTGGAAGGTGTCCCTGCCCGTGGCAGGGGATGGAGCTGGATGAGCTTCAGGTCCCTTCTAACCCAAACTGTTCTAGAATTCTTTATGGCCACTCTCAGCATCATGTTCCTTTATTCCCAACCAATCTCTATTTTAACGGTCCCTTTGTCTACCACACTCCTGACCTTCAGCCTCTCCTTCATGCTCCGAGGATGCACCCAGATCTTATCATGTACACTGAACGTGCTCAGCAGACCTCAGAGCTATTCTTGTCATGGGCTCCTTTTGTGCTATTGAGGGAAAGCAGCTGAAAATCCATGTAGGGAACAGAAAGTGGGAGTGAGGGGAGAAATGCACAAAGAATTAGCTCACATCTACAGCAATGGCCAGTGGTCAGGCCTGTCACTTGGGAACAAGACTTAGAGGTTACAATAATTATTCAGTGGTGATAAATCTGAGATATTAGATGTTGTGAAGAGTGGATAAATAAAGAAAGGAATCATAGAGAATGAAACAGAAAACATCACTATGCCAATGTCTAACTCCACTCTGCATCTGCATCTGAAATATTACGTGCGCTTTGTGGTGTTCTTGATAGAAGGATATAGGGGAAGCGATGCGGGTAGCATGGTTTACAGCCATGAAAAAGTTATGGGCATGTTCCGTAGAAGGAAAGATTACACAGACTATGTCCTTTCAATCTTGAAAAGAGATTAGAGATGGATGCGAAAGTGTTCTATGAAACTCTTAGGGGCTTGCTGATAGTAGGAATGGGCTACTGATGGTAGGGACCATCTCTTCCAATACAAGAACTACAGAGCACAATGAGGCATCAAACATTGCCTGGCCCAGAGTGAACCTAAGGAACCAGTCCTGCACAATCAGCATACAGCACCCAGCCAAACTGCAGACCACCTTTCTGCAGCTCTCTATTGATGCTGAAAGTTTCCAAAGCTATAAAAGTACATGAAACATTCACAAAAGTAGCATCCAGTCAGTACCATGAAGTAAAGTGATACCATTCTTCATCACAAGGAATTTTTGAAGATACACTACCACATGCTCATCCTGTTCTTCCATTTTTCCAAGCTCAAAAGGAGAGAAGTCAGGGCCAGACCGGCCTTGGGTCTAACCCCATATGGTTGTTTCTATCTAGATTATCACTGTGATGCGTTACCTAGCTATAACTGTGGTGGGTTTAATGATTCCAAAGATGTCTATTTACAGTTAGAAAATGAAAACGAGCCTCAAGAGATCAGCAAATGGAGAGGGAAGGCTTGTTTTTAGTTTCAGACTCTCAGAAAGGAATCAGATTTCTCTAGTGATGATGTGAGTGGAGATGCTACTCAAGGGTGGGATGCACTGGCTGTCCACCACAGAGCTCACAGAGCTGCATGTAAGGCCATGATCAGAGCATGGGTGCAGAAGGATTCAGTGCTCTGAGCAGGTTAAATGCAATCAGCCAGGCTGAGCTCTGGCAAGGATGCTGGGAGAGAAAAGCAGATCTCCTCTTGGCAACAGGTACCCTGGGAATTGGTAGCAGGCCTCTGGGAACAGCTCCCTTTTTCTTTCCCCCCATATGGAAAAGGTTTTTATTGGGTCTTGGCCATTCGAACAGCATATAGAAACAGCCACTGGGCACATGCTTCCAGCCTGGCATTTTCCTCCAGCCCCACTGTGGGGTCTGAGCAATCCTTGCAGACAGGAGGGAAAACCGAGCTATGCATTGAAAAAGAAGAGAAAACCTGGAGAGAGGGATGTGTAATCCGGCTGTAAAAGGCTCCAGTGCTGGCCCAGGGCCTGGAGCCTCAGAGACAGCCAGGAATGGCCTGAGACAGGAGCTGAAAGCAGCAGAGGCTGCTCTGCCAGTAACTCACAGAGACAGAGCCATTACTCTTGCCTGACACAGCCCATGAGCTTCTGGCTGTTAGAGAGGGTGTAAATGTGCCTGCTTGGTGCCAGGATGGCTGAGCTCTGTCAGAGGGCTGGGAAAGGAAACCCAAGGCTGGTGTAAAACATGCTGCACACTAAACTGGAGGTCTTCATCACCCTGATGGCGTTTGGAGTCTCCTTCATTCAGCTGTGGCTTTTGTTTCGGCTGCACATCTTTAAGGGAGAAGGATTAGGGATAAAAGGCATTTCAGATGTGGTGCCAACAACACCCCCTGAAATCCCTAATAACAAAGAGAGAGGCAAAGAGTGTTGGGGTAATCCACACAGCTCTCTCTTTCTAAAGCTAGCCCTGGTAGACTGCAACAAGTCATCTGCGCTGGACTCTGGTTATGGAAAGGTAATGGTGGTGATGACACCTCCCTACCTTTATGCATTGGCTCTGTGCTGGCTTCATCCACAGTATCTGGATCCTAGTGCAACTCTTGCTTAGGATCAGCATCAGTGTATTTCATTAGCAGGGCATGGAAGACTGCCTATTCTAAGACACAGCTTTCGTTTCACACTTCAGTCAGAAAGGACGAAATGTGCAAGCTGCATCTCCTTGTGTTTGTTTTGTGGGGTTTTGTTTGCTTGTTCACTTTTGTGCTTGTTTTTAATACCCAACTTTTATAGTTACCCTGAATAACCTGAAGAGGAATTCAGTGCTTTTTACAGAGCACTCTGGGATAACTCCCCTAGAACCAGCTACTCCCATGCTGTTTTCATTGCCTCCAGTGTCAACTTGAAGGATATTTCATGACCTAAATGGTCTCTCCCCATGACATCGATGACTCTAGGACCAAAATGAAGTTATTCAGAGCGTATAGCAGTGAATCTGAAAGATAAATGTGGCTCATGCTGTCTAATTCATCTTTGGATCAATGTCGATGAAAAGTGATTAGAAAATGCGAAAGATGTCCTGGGTTTTTATGGAATGACACATTTTCCTTTCCTCGTTTGAAACAAGTAGATGCAGTTCCTTCATTTTATGCTACTGAACGACAAGGATAACATTTTGGTTTTTCATTTAGGAGAAAGGCAAAATGAAAGGAAGTGGATAACTTTGTCCAGAATCCCATTTATGTTGGAAACAAAAGGTTTTATCTTGCACTGATGGAAATGAGTTAGGAAACTTGAAATACCTAACATTTACTGGATTATAAAGTTATGTTTTCTCCTTCTGTATTGTTTGAAGATCAGATGGTCTAACCTGTAGGGGTTGCTGTTTAAAGTCTGGTGCATGGCCTCTATGCACAGCTGAAGGCAAACAGGCCTTGAATCAAGTTAGTCCTTCATAGACCTTTAGCAGCAAATTGCATTGACAATATAGAGTAACTGATGCCTGATATCTGGGACGCAAGGTATCAGATGATCTACAGGAGAAGGTGAACTCATGATTGATGGTGTATTTGGACACAGGGTAGCTGACAGACAGTTTATGGCTGAATGAATTAAACTTTGATGTCATTTTCATAACAGACTTTATTGCAGTAATTATTATTATACTTTATGTAGCATTCCTCCCCATAAACATTACTCTAATGGGTCTTTTAAAAGCTGACAGTTACTAAAACCTTTAAGAAGTGCAAAGAAGATTAAACAAGTGGCACAAAGGAGATACCCTACCTGTAAGAGGAGCTTCCTTTGTAGGACACTCAGCCAGAAGCAGAAGCACAGACTCAAAGAGGAACGAACCTGAGTTTGACACAACCATCACTATATGGGCTCCACCACCCCCAGCCTCAGTCTACGCAAAGTGATTCCCATGAACAGGAGCCAAATTTCCTACTTAGGAGCAGGAGCTCCGTAGTGATCTGATGAAAGGACAGGTAGACAGCAAGCAAGGGAATTAATTCTGTCATGCAGAAAACAGAATCACAGCTAGAAATGAGTTTGAATATTGATCAATAAGTCCTTTTTTCTTCCTAGTCTTAGATGTCAAAGCAAGTGCTGGTGGAATTCATATATCCTGCAGGTGTCTGAAGACAAAAATCAACTTAAGATGAGAAAAATAAACATTCAAAATAGAAACACTGTCTAAGATACAAATATGAAGAAATCATAGAAAGGCAGAAAAACATGTATCTTTTTCCACTGGATTTTGGAGCATGGGCTTTTTCAGGAGCAACAGAGATGGAGGAGGTGATCCAGCCCCTCTGTTCTGCTCTGGTGAGACCCCACTTGCAGCACTGTGTGCAGTTCTGGTGTCCTCAACATAAGAAGGACATGGAACTGTTGGAGCAAGTCCAGAGGAGGCCACGAGGATGATCAGGGGCTGGAGCAGCTCCTGTATGGAGACAGGCTGAGAAAGTTGGGGCTGTTCAGCCTGGAGAAGAGAAGCTGCGTGGAGACCTCAGAGCAGCTTCTAGTGTCTGAACTGGGTTACAAGGATGTTAGAGAGGAACTCTTCACCAGAAACTGTGGTGATAGTACAAGGGGTGATGGGTTCAAACTGAAACAGGGGAAGTTCAGGTTGGATATAAGGAAGAAGTTCTTTACTGTGAGGGTGGTGAGGCACTGACACAGGGTTCCCCGGCAAGTGGTGAATGTTCCACCCCTGGCAGTGTTCAAGGCCAGGTTGGACAGAGCCTTGGGTGACATGGTCTAGTGTGAGGTGCCCTTGCCCATGGCAGAGGGTTTGGAACTGGATGATCCTAAGGTCCTTTCCAACCCAAACCATTCTGTGATTCTATGATTCTATGGGAGTGGATCTGAGAGCTGAATTACAGTGTTCAGATCCTGTGTGTGAGCTCCAGAACACGGCTCCAGCCAAAGCAAAAGCCATTCCAGTTGCAGAGAGCTGAACATAGCAAAGAGCTAATAAGCAAGAATGAGCAAATGTGAGGAATGTGCAGAGCTCTGCTCAGCGCGGCTTTCGCTGACCTGGGCACAAGTAAAGAGCTACTGTTTAAAATGAATGCAAAGCTAAATGCTGGCAAGGAGAGAGGCATATGTGTGATTCAAACTTCTCTAATGGAGCTGGATCAAAGGACTCCTGCGAGGGGAAGGCAGGAGTGTCACTTCCATTGCTTTCAAAGCCAAGAAGAAGCAAAACCTTTGTTTCCTTTAAAGCCTGCAAAACCTCCATGTTCATCCCATGCAGTTGCAGAGCATGTGAACGCCTCCTGATGTCCAGCACTGGAATTTCTTTAGCCATTAACCCACAGGGAGGAGACGTTTTACCCTGACAATACAGGAAAATACTACCCATGTGGTACAAAGTAGCTTGGAAATAGCCCTTACCCTGCTCTAATGTGAGGAGCTCTCAGCTACAAGAATTTAGACCCTGGGAACTGTGTGAGTTTAGGAGGAAGCAGGGAAAAACCCTACATTTAGAAGCCTACAGTCTGCCAGGCAAAGGGCAGACTTTTAAATGGAGAGTGAGGTTTCCAACAATAGGACTTCTTTTTGGTAGCAATTGGGTAGATAAAGAGTAACTCAAAGTGATGGGAATGATTAGGAAGGCAGAACCCTGTCGTCTGAGTCAGTACCAACCTAACATGTCACTATACATCCATTTGGGCAGCAAACTGTGCCTTAAAGGTGTTCTGAGGAGATACCTACAACCCAGGTGGAAACCTCTCACTAGTTAATGTAATCTCAGAAATGAAGGTTTGGTGGATCCCAGGCACCACAAAAGTTTTGATTTGAATCACTGAGGATGTGGTGTGAATGCCTGGGGTTTTCTGATGCAAATTGCCCTTGGCTTTCCCCAAGCCTTTGGTTCCTTTCGTGCTTCCTGGCTGCAAATAAGCTGTCTAGGGGATAAATATTCAACACACACAACTCACTGGGTTTTCTGCTCAGGGTCTACACCAGCTTCCAGTTTGGTCTGGGATAAAATGGAAGGGTAACTGTACAAACTCCACTGCAAGTCATTTGGGAGGAGGGAACCCATCTGTTCTTGAGATACTTGGTTTAGATTCAAAGACTCTTTAGGTGGACAGACACAATCTGTCCCAATTTCCCAAAACTTTGTAACTTCCTTTAGAGTAAGGGCTTTTTTTTCATGAGTCATCTCCATCTTCCTTGCTTCATCTGAAGACTGCAAGAGACACAATTTACCATAGCCCATGGTAAGATCATACAGAGAGCTATTAGTGCATTAAGAAAATGACTTTTCAACTTGCAGTCACCAGGTCTTGCTTAGTGACATGGTTTAGTGGTGGACTTGGCAGTTCTGGGGTAAAGGTTGGACTTGATGATCTTAAAGGTCTTTTCTAACCTAGCTGATTCTATGATTCTGTGTGAGTTTGTTAGTATCTTCATTCCTTAGCATTGAAAAGTTAGCTAAGGAGTTATTAGGATGCTCATAAAAGTTATTAGGATAATAGTGTCTACATCCTGTATTAGTTCATAAAGCCACAAAAGACTGAGACCTGTATCCTGCTCACAATGTGAGTTTTATCAGTGATATCTGAATGTGTCTCCAATAGAAGCGTTTTATGTTTGAGGTACATATATAAGAAAGAGCCTTCACATAAGCAAATCTGCCAGCAGACTTCAGAGATGATCTCTTGCAGAGGAGGAGCTGAGCTGAGCAAGCAGGTTAATGGGCAGTATTAGCATACACTGGGATAGCTGTTTGCATAACTCAGACGTGCTCTGATTCAAAATTAAGGGGTTCTTGTTTGTGTCTTTAAGGAAATTAAAGCCAGGTTCGATGGGGCTTTGAACAACATGCTCTAGTGGAAGGTGAACCTGCCTGTGGCAGGGAGTTGGAATTAGATGATCTTTAAGATCCCTTGCAACCCAACGCATTCTATGATTCTATGAAAGTCCATGTCACATGGAATAGATTTCATGGGAAAAAAAGGAAAAATCCAAGTTTGTTGCCCAAGAAAGGGCAATTTTTTTATTATTGTACTCTGAAGCTCAAGGTAGTTCAGTATTAGCCATGTGTTTTGCTTTGTAGCAAAATACCTGCAGCAAACACTGGTGCCAGAGTCATTCCTGGAAATGCATTGAATGTGGACAAGATTCAGACTTTGTTGGCATTCCAGACAGTATTCTGGTTCTCCTAATTGCCTACCTCTTACATATCATCCTGGCAACATTGCCCATTAGTAAACTGATGACAGGCCAACTGATGGCAGTGCGGACACCTTAATCCCAGCAGGATGTGAATTAGGGTGCATATCTCTGTAGTAGCTGTTCTGATTTGAAGATTGATGTATGATGGCCAGCAGCCATGTATACTTCCACCCTGTGCCCTCCAGTGCAAGAGAGTAAAGAGGTCTCAGGGAAGAAATCCTCAGCTGCTGGGTGAAGGGAAAGCAGAATTCATCCCCAAACCTGTCTCCATGTCTGCAGGATAAGAACAAGCCAAGCAGTGTTGTTCAAGGCTGCCTTTGGTAGGGACTGGGTCATCCTCACATCAGAAATGCCCTTCAGAAACAGACCTTGTAAAGGAAGCAAGCTGATCAGCTCAAACATGCAGGAGTCCCTGATTATGTTTCCAGCTCTGCCAGGACCTACTCTGGGGCAGTGGGTAAAGGGCAGTCTTCTTTGTCTTTCAAGTGTACAGTGCAGTAATCCAAAGTTTAAATGTGTCAGGATAGTTAGAGAGGAGGAGTATGTGTGCTGGTACAAACCTTTGGGTCTTGTCTGAAGACTGCTTAGAAATCATGTTGTACCACTAAAGGTGGAGAAAGTCTCAACAGTAAACACAAGTGATGGCTGAATTTTCAACCCTTCTTCCTAAAAGAGACTAAAGATCTGCTTCATTCTCCTATTCTTCTGTTGATGCTTCCTTCAAATCTGACAACGTAGCAGTTCAACTGATAAGAATTATGTGACTAGTGTGATAAGGTTTTGGCCACTGCACTGAGGTACAGAGAGAACTAGCACGTAGTTCAAAACTCAAACCAATCCCTAAAGTACCAGCACCATTCCTAGGAGCTCCCAAAGGAGTTTTGTCCTGTGCATTCAATTCAAGTGTCAGAAGCACCTTCCTGACCTTGGAGTTGAAGAAAAGAGGTATTGCAAGATTAGGAAAATAATCATATCCTGGAAAAGACTAAGGACAATGGGACAGGATGCGAGGAGAGGCTGGGAAACTGCTAGGGCTGGAGGGAGACATGGGAGTTTGACTTTGTGGTTGCTTATTTAAAGGGGAAATCAAAGATACAGCAGTGCAGACAGACGGATTAGACCCGGTAAACTTCTGCTCTGTGATGCTAGGTGTGAAAGGGTTCAAGGGAATTCCAGGATCCTCATGACCTTGTTCATGCTCACAAGGCAAAGAGTTTCCTGTTGCTAAAGGAATGTGTTTGGATTCGTACATCACGGAAGGGTTTGGGACAGGTCTACAACACTCTTCAAGGCAAAACAAAAGTCAGACTTACTCTAACATTAGTTTTATCACTTCCACCAGAAGAAATACTCCATTGTTTTACAACCTAAACATACATAAAAGAGAAAAAAAGAATCTTTTGTTGTTACTTCAATCCCTCGTATCCTCAATTTGCCTTCTTAGGGCAACCTGAAGATGAGGCATCATTTCCAGTGGGGTCCTCAACAGTAGATGGTAGAAAAAGGAGTGAAGAAAGCTATTTATTTTTCTTTGCACTACTTTGGATGTTTTTAAACCAATACCCGCTACTGACTTGCCAATGGTGATCTTCACAACCTCCCCCTTTCGGGTTACATCCAAGGGAAAATCAGAACTTGAAAAGGATTCAATCAATGCTCAAAGGCCACCTTCACAGCTTCTTGCCAGCAGTTCAAAGCTCTTTGATGATGACACCGGCAACTTTAATTCTACACAGATGCATCTCTGAAATGCTCAAAATATCTCAATCTGTAAAACCCTCCTGCCAACATATCACAGATTACCTTTTACATGGTATTTAGGCATTTTTTGATTTTACAGCTGTGTCATACCTAAATAATAGAGAAAAGGCAGAGAGATGACATTCAGTGAAACTGTATTGGGATTCTGGGCCAGCACGGGCTTTTTTGATCTGAATCTGCCTGCTAGGTTCACTGTCCCTCTCATTCTGTAACACCGGGCATCCCATAATAACACCTTGCCACACACAAGCTGAACTTGCTGGGACCACATTTCTGGAGCTCAGCACAGCAAAGGCAAGACCATAAGGGCTGAGACACAGGGGAGATGCAATCAAGTCGCCCTTCCTTACTTGTGCAATCCACATCAACTACTACACAGGCTCTTGATATCTGTTTCTAGTCCCAAATCTTTGCCCCTCTGAAAGGCTATAAGGTCTTGCCCCCAGTCTGCCTCCCTCAAAGTCTCTTCTTGCCCTGGAAGTTTACTTCTGTTGAGAAAAGCCATGTATATGGTGATCAGCTCCATAAATAACCTTATGCTACATGTAATTATGCAGTCTCCAAGAAGTGCTCCCACCACAGCTTAAATCCCATTGCTATGGCTTTCCTAAATAGCTGTGCCCATCACCACTGCCTTGGCCTCCAACTTAGCCTCTGTAGGTGGGGTAGATGATTCCTGATGTCCCCTCCTTCTGTCCTCTCTCCTTTCCACCTAGATTTCCTCAAGGCGGTTCTAGTTTCCAGTTCCTAGCTATGAATGGATGAATAGATCACTGAAAGGGAATGCAAAGAACAGATACAAACACAGGGAAAAAGCAGACAATACAGACTCTAATCACCATGAACATACATGAAGGCAAACATACCCCTTTTGGGCTGCTGACTACTCGATAGATAAGCTAGTGGTACCTCTGTGACCCTCCATATCCCTTGTGGTGTGCACGTACTTGTTGCTACAATCATGGGTAGAAAATCAAGGCAAAGTATTCAGTGAGAGCTCCAAACTTTCCTGTCTCTTCCCATGCTTCTGCTGGCACTAGAGGGCTCTAAAACATGATGGTTCTGGAAGTGTCTGACTAACCTTGCTGTCCGTTGTTGGAGACTCCTTCTCCTTCTCTGCATGCTGGAGTTTTCTGTTCAGGTCTTGGAACATGTCTTGGTGACGTTTTCTTGTGTGCATGATTTTCTGAAGCGAACACAAGGGCCACAGGTCAGCAAACCTTATTCAGCTGTACAGAAAGAACATGTCTCTCCCCCAAAGTTACATATATTATTAAAACCTAGCTCTGTCTCCCTGCGGGTACAATCTGATGTGCCTAAACTGCCTTCAAAGTTTACTGAGGGACCGGTGTAGCACTGCCTTTGTTTTCAGGATGAGATGTGGGAGAAAGTGGAAAAGACTATTTTTTGAGCTTATGGTTATCCTAAACCTGCAACTTCCAACTATTGATGCTGCAGAGTTTGCGCAGTGTTGTACTAACTAGACCTAGGAAACTTTGCTGGCCTTCTTTAACTGACGCTCGACCCCATGCCCGTTCTGTTCTCAGTGTGTCTCCTTTGAGCTTACCCAAACATGCAGAGTTTGGATACAAGAAGTTCCATCAAAGACTACTCCACAATTCCCTTTTCTTTGTATTTTGATTCTTCTGCATTTCACTTCTATGTCCTCTTGCCCAGAAGGAGAGGAAGAACCAGGTTTTATATGGACTTCTCTTCGCATGTAAGAGCATGTTGAATATGGCTTCCCTGTGCTCTGCTAAGTGCTATATAATTGGATATATTATATATTTTTTTATATATATATATATAATATATTATATATTAAGATAGCTTAAATATTTTGGGACCAGTTTGAAGTATCAGCTGAGATGTACCTGACTTGACTCAATTTCAGACCAAGCTCCCAGCCTGGAGCTCTGAAGTGATTCTAGCATTAAAGCAACTCTTCCTGAGCCTGTAATGTGACTCTGTTTTGGAGTAAGCTGGCAGCTTTGAAAGGAAAAGTTAGCTTTGCTGCAAGGAAGCCATGACTGAACTCAAGATAGCTGCACTAGCTCTCAGTAGCCCCAAGAGACCCTCTGTAGAGGATCGGCTTCCAAAGCATTCCACTCTGAGCCTCAGGTGTGAACACAGACATCTCCCTATGTACAATATAGACTTCTTCCACCCAAGCTGATTCCGTGAGGTTCATTAATAGGTTTGAAACACCAAGGCTGACTATTGGTTGTGGCAGTGGAGACACATCAGCTTCTTTTCTGTTAAGCAACAGATCTTGTGCATGAAAAGGAGGCATTTTAAGCCACCAACCCAATGTACATGCGCTTCCCAAACAGGTATGTGGTACAGTCACCTACTCCTCCACCAGCTCCCCAAGAGCATTTTGAGAGAGAAGTTGCAGGTCTTCGGCAAGCCAGTGCAGGATCTTGATTTACAGATGTTTACACAGGAGCTACTACTCCATAAATTCATCATGTAGCAACATAAGTTACCCATTACTTTAGCTACACAGGGTAAACCTTACTAGGCACCCACCAAACCTCTTTGAACCCACTGTTTTTAAACCCTTAAAGAAGCTCTTTGGCAAAGGCAGCAGTCCTGTGAAGGTGCAGGAAGAAAAGCAAGTAGCATTTCTTTCTCTCATCCTATCCCTTGAAAAGCACATTCAGAAAGGGATGTACTCACCTCAAAATCTAGCTCTGCGTACCGCGATTTCCGCCTCTGGGTAGTCGAAAGAAAAAGAGATGGGTGAAGGTTAGTACAGGGTTGATGCTGGTGAGTGGGCACAAACTCTATCACACAGCAGATAAAATAGAAACACCTTCGCTTTTCCTTCTTCCTACACCTTTCATGTGTTTCTCTGGCTCTTTCTGATGGAAAATGCCATCCATTTAGAGGGGTCTCTACCAAAAATGGGGGCTGAACATGGGATTTTGGCCAATTCGGTCTCTGTCTTAGTTATGAGCTTGCAGGTCATTCACAAAATGGGAAGCAGAGAGGAAGCAACAGACCAGCCAACTGATCTACTGGGCTTTTGATCACCAGTCAGCTAAGACTGAAGTTTGGACAACAATGGTCAAGACTTACTGAAAACAGCCAAAAAAAAAAGGGTGAGATGCACTAGGGCAGATCTCAGCATAAGATCTAAGGTCTAGGAAGAACTGCTAATACATGTAATGAGTTATTGCAGGTTAGAAGGAGAGGGCTGCATTTATGAAAAACCTCTGATGCTAAGAGCATTCTGGGGGATTCCTTTGGGACATTTTATATCTGCAGTCAGTAGGATTTTCTCATCTGTATCATGACTGAAGTCATCAAAATGAGAAACAGCAATAGAGGATAGGAGAAAAGATCATGTAAACAATAGGCCTTGCATTAAATGGATCAGGTTTTGACAAACTAATGTTTTTATTGGACTTTGCATTGCCTGTAGGGCTAAAGACAGTTCATCCAGCAACGGAATATGTTTATGGAAATCATGAGAGACTTTTAGCATTACAAAATGGTATCACATGCCACTGATCCCTCATGACAATGCAATACTGGCATTACATGGTGGGCTGCATTTGGCCTTAGGTGCTTCTCCTGAAACACCAGATGTGGCCAGCACTGAGAGCAAGGCATTATTCTGGGTGAGAACAACACGATAATACACATTGCTCACCTCCAAGGAGCTCATGGAGAGGGTGGAGACGGTCTCACTCTTGGACACCACACCTGAGTTCCCTGAGTCCCCTGTATCACACAGGCTGTTGGGAATCTGTGACTCATTGGAGATGTTCTGTGGAGCCAGCTGCTGCTGCTGTTGTTGTACCATGGAGGAACCTTGAACCTCACTGCATGTCATGGTTACAGGCTCCCGGGGAGGACTCTTGACAACAAAGCCTGGGTCGGTAGCCATACTGAGGTGGATGAGCCGTGTCTGGGGCATCTGGTCAATATTGATGCTATATTTGCTCTCATCTTTGGGTGGTTTGGCCCGTAAGGTAGACGTGTTGGTAGGCAGAATGACATAGCTGGTGTCCAGTGTTTGCTCTTGTGCCCGGGAGAGTTCTGAGTCCAACTTCTTGAAGATGTCCCCATCACAGATGTAGATGGATTTAGGTGGCTGGTTCTTGTCCTTCTTCAGAGTGAGAGAGTGATTGCTGAACTCATTCAGGTTGATGGCCCCCAGGTAGTGTGGGGAGCCTTGAAGATGCATCTTGGAGACATTGGCTGGAAGACTGTTAAAGTTTGATGACCCCTTCTGGTGATTGAGTTTCAACTTCTCTTCATCTGGCAGTGACGGACGCTTCAGTGTTCCTGTGATGGTTGAGGTCCTGCAGGCAGTGATGTCTTTATTCAGCACTAGGGAGACAGATAAGTGTCCTTAGCACATCACTTAGGTTTTTGTTAACACACCAATACACCTTCCACAGTCACACCATGCTAGCATGTTCCCTTGGCCCTCTCAGGAGGCTGTGGTGGCAGAACAGTGTTTTATACTGGTTTGGGGTTTTTTAATTCCAAGAATTTGCTTAAGGCAAAGCTAAAGTTAAGGAGGAAAAAACTTCCTCAATTTGAGATGCTCTTTATGAACCTGCCCATGGCAGGGGGTTGGAATTGGATGATCTTAAAGTCCTTTCCAACCCAAAACATTCTATGGTTCTATGATTCCAACAGAACCATGGCCAAAGCTCTCAAGTTGGCCAACGCGTATTGTCATATTGATAACAATATCTTGAAAAGCAAATACATATACAGATTTAGTAGATGTAGTATATGCATATACATAATATATATATTACTACCCTATGAAAGAATAGAATTCTTTAAAAGAAAAGGTTGCTTTCACCTCAAAAATCATTTTGATTCAGAAAATAGCTGAAATGCAATATTGTCTATGATTTAAAGTGTAAATATTAATTTCTTAAATTAATATTTAAGTATTTAAATAAATATTTAAAGCACTGAACTGCTTCAGGTTGACCTTTTCCCTTGGACAATTTCACTGTCAATAATATGATACTTTAAAATATACCACATTTTGTTATAAGTTTCTAACTGCTTTCCTCAAAGCTAAGCTTCCTGTAACCATGGCAAGCCTTGGCGAGAGGCAATTATTAGTGTTCTTCATTTTCCCTTGAGGATAGAAAGGAGTGCCATGAATATTGCTTAATGGGAGAGGAAAACCTTAAACTGAGGACAAGGTGAACATGCCAAATAGGAGGTATATAAAGGACAACAGACGTTCATTCCAACACAACACTGTCCACAACAAAACATCTGCTCTTTTTCTAGGAATAAGAATCTATTGCTCAGCTGATTTCAAGCTGCAACACAGACTTTAGGAAGATGGTAATGTCAACCTTAATGTCTCGAGGGGATGGAAAACACAGACAGTGGGGCTGGGTCGAAGTGGTACAGGACTGAAGGCTACTTACCCAGTATTTCAGCACAGGAAAGGAGAAATAAACGCATGTTTCCCTTTCACCCATCTCAGAAGGATAAGAAAAGGTCCTTCTACCTATTCACATCTACCTGTTTTTTTCTCAATGGACCAGCAACAATGATTTTTGGGGTTCAAACTTAGACAAGGGAAGTTCAGGTTAGATATAAGGAAGAAGTTCTTTACTGTGAGGGTGGTGAGGCACTGGAATGGGTTGCCCAGGGAAGCTATGAATGCTCCATCCCCGGCAGTGTTCAAGGCCAGGTTGGACAGAGCCTTGGGTGACATGGTCTAGTGTGAGGCCTCCTTGCCCATGGCAGGGGGGTTGTAACTGTATGATCTTAAGGTCCTTTCCAACCCAAACCATTCTATGATTCTATGTAACCTGACATATTCATCTGATCCTCCTGGGACAGCGGTTGGATACGACATAGGCATCCCATGGGACTGAGGACACACTGATTTTTCTGCCAACTCATACTGGGTTCAGTGGGCGCTGGAAGAGCCCTTTTTAAGGCTACAGAGCAGGATCAGGAGGATACGAAGTAAAATAAAAGACCGTTCAAAAAGCTTTTAAAGCTAATAACATTGAGTGGAACTAAGGCAATCACAGTCATCTTGACGTTGCTAGAGGACACGCTAGGATAAATCAGAGCATTACAGTGTGTTCATGGCATACACTGTGGGAAGATGCTACTGAAGTCAAACCTTTCACTTGGGAGTGTCAGTGAGGTTTATTGGTTCAGGCTCTTCTCCAAGCTCATATCAGCTGCTGAAAGTATGTTTAGAGTGGTTTGCACTTGGCAATCTCTAAGCATGTAGCAAGTCAGCTTTCAACACTAAGCCATGGACCCAGTCTTACTAGTGAATCTAAGTGAGGAGGTTATGGGAGGTATCAGGTATATCTCCAATCCATCATAACATGACAGCTAGTGCCTCCAGGAGAAATGATGGCCAGAAACCAACAGTCAGGTTTCTGCTTTTTGTTATTCAATAAGCAGAATGCATAGGATGATGCACCATATAGAAATGCCTCTGAAATAGGGATTATTATTAACTACTTAGCTTGGCACAGACCAACAGCACTTTATCAGAGGAGGAATATCTTTTCAGGCAGACATCAACAATCAAATTGTACAGCTGTATGCTGGCAAAGGAAGGGAAACCTAGGCTGTTAGTAAGCTGCTGATCCAGGGTCTTCTGCCCCGAAGAAGACCAATCAGATCCTTTCTTTCCTCTGGGAAGTTTGATTTGGGAGCCAGCAACTCAGTAGCAGATTCAGAAAGCTCCCTTTATTGCAGGAGTCCAGGGGGTCTGCCTTGTTTTCCAGCACAAAATGGGCTGGAAAATATGTTTGTTGAGCATGTGTTGGAATCAGACATGGTCTCACACGCATGTTTTCACACATGGCTTTTATGGAACTGAGATCTTTGGTGTCAGAAAGGGAAAAGGAAGACAAATGAGAAGAGAGAGACAGCCAGAAATTAGATTAGAGAGAGCAAGACAGAGAAATAGAAGGAAAAAATGGACAGACCCTGAAAAGAGATAAATGGACAGAAAGGGACCATGAAATAAGATATCACAGGGATAAGTGAGATAAATATACTGTGGCTGTGATAAGCATAGGGAGAAGGAGTGCGGAAGAGAGGAGGACAGGAAAAGATAAATAAGATGTGGATAGATATTAGATAAATGATAGTGACATTGATAGACAGTACACAGAAATACACTGGCAGAGATAGATGTTGACAGAGGTAGAAACACATAAATAACAGGTACAGAGAGAAAGACAGCTGAGAACAGAGATAAATAAGTGATTGCAAGATAGAGAGATGAATTATAGATAAATACATTAGAAGTGGATAAATAAATGATAGATAAAGGAAAAGATAAATGAAAGGGACAGGTAAATGTGTACAGAAACAGAGAGAAGGAGAGAAACAAAGAAAGGGAAAAGGAAGAGAAAGAATGAAGGAAGAGGAGGAAGAGGAGGAAGAGGAGGAAGAGGAAGGAGGAACAGGAGGGAGGGAGGGAGGGAGGGAGGGAGGGAGGGAGGAAGGGAGGAAGGAAGGAAGAAAGGAAGGAAGGAAGGAAGGAAGGAAGGAAGGAAGGAAGGAAGGAAGGAAGGAAGGAAGGAAGGAAGGAAGGAAGGAAGGAAGGAAGGAAGGAAGGAAGGAAGGAAGGAAGGAAGGATGGATGGGGGGAAGGGGGGAATCATAACAAAGAGAGAGAGAATGATGGTAACTGAACACACAGTATGTACAGTCCTTGACCTGGTTTGGAAGATATGAATTATATGCAAGGGCCAAGCAAGGGGCATTTCTGTTACTTGGGAGAAGGGGTAAATCTAGCAGGGTAGATGAAAGTCTAAATATCTACAGGAGGTAAGGAAAAGCCCAGGTCAGGCATGCCAGTGCCAGGGAAGAATGAAGCCTGCATAGACGGACAGGTAGAAAGGAGAATCCAGACAACATAGACACCCCCAGGGGAACAAGAGAAAAAGGAGTTATTAGGGAGAAGTGCTCATGCAGATCATCAGCATCAAAACGGATGTGTGTGACTGCACACACAGCAGAAAGGTGCAGGCAGAGGACAGACCTGACCCACCTCCATATGTACAACCTACATCTGCACTAGAAGTGTGCATGGAGCCAGGTGGAATCGTGGGAAGGCTGTCCAGACTCCAGACCTTCTCAAAGATACCTTTCCTGAGCACAGAGCTGCCTGAGGTTGGTGTGACTCCCTTGGGCAGGGGTTGCTAAAGCAAAGAAGGATCACAGTAGGAAGAGATGGATCCAATCTCTTCTTCCTTGATACTCTTCTCCACCACCATGTTACATGGGCCATAAGTAAGGAATAAGGCCTTGGAGGAAAGGCTTACTCTTAGTTACAAGGCCAAGAGAGCTACAGCGAAATAGGATAGGATAAGCAATACATAAGGCAGAATTAGGGGTGTTGCTTTCTTTCTGCCAGGGTTGAGTGTAAGGACAGCCCACACAAGTACATGCAAGGCACAAAGACACACACAAATAAAACAGAAAGGGGAAAAAAATATGGCCTAGTTCAATCCCCAAACCAGGTCACTTGTTGATTCTCACCTGTGATGTGCTCACCTGATCTACAAGCCATATCCACATCCTTCTCAAAATCGGTCTGAAAGACAGAGAACACAGAGGACATGGTCAAAAGCAGGTGGAGGGGGAAAGAAAGCCATTTGGAAGATGCAAACCCCCACTTTAGTCAGTGAGGCAGACACAACCATTGCCAGAAGAGTAAAAGAGAGATGTTTTGCTTGGGCTTTGAAACATGGCAAACAGACCACTCCTCCTGTGGCTTTTGAACCTCAGTGGTAAAGTTGTAACATCACTTTTCAGCTGGATTCGTCTGCTCATCCTGCTCATTCCTGGGCTGCCAGACTAAAGTATCTCCAAGGAACACATTTATACGCATTTCTAAAACCAGGGGGCAGGTTCCTGGCATGATCTGCCTTGGATATATCACCCCATACTTAGTCTCTGGATTACCCTCCACTCACTAAACAGATGTGGAGATGCTGCTGAGAGCGCTCCATACCCACTGGGCTTCTATCACCAAGTCACATGAAGTGGAAACACATCTCTGTTTCTAAAGCTTTTGGTGTATAAAATCAATGGTCCTAGGAGGCACAAAAGCTGAGTAACCTTTTCAAGCGGTCTGTACAGCCAAATGAAACTCCTTTTTCCTCCCAATAGGAGTTAATCCTTTTTGTAAAGCTTTCAGCAGATAACATTTCAAAGAACTGGATAAACTGAGTCACAGTGGGCCATGAGTTGTCATGGAGTAATGGAAAGGCTGCAGACTAGCAGAAAGTAGAGAAGTTCACTGGTTATTTCTAGTATCATTTCAGACACTTAATGTAACTGTAGTGATGCGATTAAATGCATTCCAGTTTAATACTAAGAGTATGAAAAAGAGTTTATTGCCATGCCCTTGGGATAAACACTTTAATATCAGTAGTTTGAGACCAAATACTTTTTGAAGAGCTGGTTGAGGAATTATCTCAACTTTCGTGATGTTAATTTCAGAGTAAATTATTTGGGATATCAAATAAATCTGGAAAGAATAGAAGAGAAATAAGACTGAACTGATGTTTAAATGGGCAAAAGGGATGACTCAGGAAAAAATAATCTCATTTTCATGATAGGAGTTCCAGAGAAATGGAACCAAACAGCCTATATTAGTTCTACTGATAAATAAATTGAAGATAGGCTTATATTTAATAGCAGTGAACAAGATTTTGTGGAGAACAGTTCTACTCAGCTAAGCTTCTTTCACTTGTGCTGATTTGGAGATTATTAGAAAAGGTAAAAGCAAAAATTCCATCCTGCAGAGCTTTAGATTCCTTTGGTTATTTTACAATTCAGTCGCCAGAAAGTAACATTGTGCCCCTCTAAAAATATCACATCTAGATTGTGGAGGGGTTTTTGTGCCTGAGTGTGAAGAAACTGATTGTAAGCTCTTCACTCAATACATCCATCAACCTTGCAGATGTAAATGTAATCTCACTGCTGAAAAATGTGTAGCTGACACAGAATTTTGCAAGTGGTTGGTAATGAATGAAAACAGGAAGTTATATGGGGAGACACAAATGTGAAACTTCAGGATATAGCCTTGGGATGGTGACAATAGAATAACAAATCCAGCATCCATGGGTTTAAAGGATGGCGAGAAGCTGAAGGGCATATGGAAGGGGTTATATACATAATTTGAAGGCAAATGTCTTACAGGGGGAGAATAAAAAAGCTCAGTATGTTAACTTATTGGAAAGAAGATTGAGATTGAATATGATTATGGTGTCTATTATTGAAGGAGAGAAAGTAGTAGGCACGCAAGGGGCATTCTAATTACACATAAATTGATATAGCAAGAGCCTGTCTGAAAATCAGAAGACTACACATTTAAATTAGAAATGAAGGTAGCTGTTTTTAGCAATCACCTATGAGGTGTGGTAGAATTACATATCTCTTGATGTCTTGACTTGAAGATTGTGCTGTTTGAAACAAGACCTTGTCCCCAAGCACAAACTACTTAACTTACCAAAAGAGTGACTGGAAAAAAACACCATTGGTTATCATATAGGTCTAATATTAACTAGACATCTTTGGAAATTGTCCAAATGTTGTGATTGTCCCGATGTCTTTACTCCAAAAGCCTCAGAAACCAAATGTCTCTTACGTCATCTAAACAGTGAAGCAGATGCAAGATGATTCCCCATAGTCTATTCTTCTGTGACTTTATCTGGTTTGTTTGCAAAGGACTTACACAGCAGAACCAAGGCTTACAGTGCTTAAACTATATTCCCAGTGAAGCAATGTATAAGTAAGTGTGCTTTTGAGAGAAACAAATCCCTTTGAGACAGCATCTTTATAATAATGACGCTGTGATTAAACCAGTATTAAACTACTGCCTCCTACTTCCAGCTAGGACAAGGCAGCGTGATGGAGATGAAAAGGTCTGGAAGACCTGGGAGGTATATTTTGGCTTTGTATTTTTCGGGAAAGAAAGGATCTCACAAAGATGTCTGAAAAAGCCGGTGTGTAAGTTTGAGCCCCTTAATGATATAATGAAAAGAAACTGGATTTTTGTTATAGAGCCTATGCTAAGTGCCACGTTTGTTCAGGTACAGGTTTAAAGTTAAAAAGAATGATGATTGCAAATACTGTGATGGGCAGAGCCCTTTATTTATCAGTTTTGACTTAAAAATGTCCTTAATAATAGACTAGGTGGTAGTTTTCCCTACCATTAGCTGAGCGTGTCCATTCTGAAATGACCCCCCTGAGTCTCCATTGCCCTCTTCCTGACGATCTACTACTCGGCACTTCACAGCATCCTGGACCTGTAGGAACAAGTGGATTTGCAAAAGTCAGAGTCAGAAAGGAATACCAAATCATATTAAATTCTGATTCTTTGGTAGATCAAAAGAACATGGATCCTACTTCAGTAGCATTCAGGTATTCTTTTCAAACGGTTTATGTGTTGCATGTTCCACATAGCAACAGAGCAACTCGAAGGTTTTATAGGTATCCTGGGTCATTGTGCTGGTCACTTCTAGGTTGATTTATATAGCCAAGAATAAAAATGTCTTCTGTTTTGCAGCTTGCAATATGTTTACAGTGGATGCTGTTGCATAAATCCTAATATTGGGGTTTAAAATGCCTGATTATGATCCTGTGTCAGCAGTAATATATATCTGATCCTAACCTTACTGAAATCAATGACAGTGACTGCAATGGGAGGCAAATGCAGGCCCATATTCATAATGCAATTAGTTGAAGGAGTCTCAGCCAAGCCAGTGGTGTAATTCCATTGATTTCATTGGCCTGACATAAGAAATTAATCTGTTTTACCTAATTTAAAGGAGCTGTAAGAAGATAAAATGAATATTGAGAAAAACCACCCTTCCTGTCTCAGTTATTAATAGCCTATCCACTCAGTAGGATGAAAAGAATTAAAGAAACATAAAAGATGCGTCCTTTTCTTCCCTGATATAATTTACCATTTTAAATCTCCATGGGGAGGCTGGAGAGAATTTACTCAATTTCCTTGCTTGATTATTGCTAGCTTTCCTTTCTAGCTTCAACATCTAGGTGCCAATGCCAATGCAGTGCTTCCATAAATCTCAGTGAAAGCTGTCCCTCTTGAAATGAAACAAATTGTTTTCCTTAATATTTTATTTTTTCAGAGGTGGGGTGTAGATATTCTGGAAACATTAATTTTGGTGTTAAACAGGCAAAGTCTGACATGTTAGATAAGAAAGTCCCCCGAATTCCACTCTGCAGTACACTCAGCATGACAGCCATTGAGTCATCCCTCTGACCAACACTGTCATGGTCATTTTTGTGGTCACAAAGACAATACTTGATAGGATTAGAGAAGCTACCAAGCTGACTGGACTTTTTCCAGATCTTTTCTGTGGGAAGTGCATTGGTTATATAAAAGAGAAGGACTCATTGGTCTTACCTCCCGCCTCAGGATACAATGGACCATAACGATGACGAAGCCCTCCAATGAGTCAAAGACAGCAAAAAGGATCTGGAAGAGTGCTGACCTCCGATCCGTGATTGCCAGAACTGCAGACATCCAGGTGAGAGCCAGGAGAGGTAGGACCACACAGGAGCTCCAAAGGGATGCCCTGTCAAGGGAGAGGAAAAGAGAATTCAGCTCCACTTCAGCCTCACCCACTTCCATGTGGGATGTTCATTCAGCATCCTGATCCCATGGGGCTTCAGAAGACTTCTTCAGCAACGTATACTTGTGCTAGATGTCTTCTGAGCCCCTGTCACAGGGAAGCAGGAAGATGCTTTGCACACTCAGGCTACCAAAACAAGTGACACGTATCTACAGGAGGGACTACTTTTCAATGGTGCAGTCATGCATAAAACTTGAGGTGGGGAGGAAGGATGCAGATACCTCACTCCCCCTTTCACACCCTTCTCACTCTATGTCACTAGTCCACAAGGATGACATTTCCAAAGGAGGGGAGACAAAATACAATCACTTGAGGTTGCCAAAGGGAAGGGGAACAGTTGCAGCAGAGACTGGTTTGTCACGATGGCTGTTGATACTTGGGTTACAGACAGCTGGACTTCCACAGCACATGGAAGACACCAAGACTAGGAACATGTGTCACAGTTTCAAGTGACTAAAATGGACAAGCATAGAGCTGATGTGGAGACTGATGTTCTGCTGTTGCTCCCTTACTCTATAGCTGATGATCCCCTACAACATTACATCAATGAACATCAGAACTGATATCTGACCCAATTTCTCTGTGAACAGAAATTTTCCTGCTTTTTTTGTATGATCTCTTGAAATAAAAATAGAAGCTTCTATATCCAGCGATTACTGCAAATAAGTCTATGCTTGGGTGAAAATTCTGGGTTAAAAGAACTTAAGATTCAAGCCGCTTTGCAATTCACAAGACAGAAAACCGGACAAACCCGTTTCTGTAAATCTAAGTAGTGCCCTATGAACCTCCACTTTATCTATGAATGATGGCTCTAAGAAATAGGAAAGCAGCTCTGTTCCCATGGACTATTTAGTCATTCATCTCTCTGAACCAAAAAGGGTCCCAGGCAATATTAACAGCTTACCAGGGAGATTTTAAGCCGTCAGTCATCCTATATGTATGGCAGCACTGGTGCACCAAGAGCACCAGGAGAATTTCTCTGTGGGCTTTTATCTATTAAATCAGAGTAGACCTATGAACAGGCTGAATAACAAGTTGAGCTTCCTGCATAGAAAACCTCAACCTATATACTAACAAAAGAATACAGGCAACACAAGAAATTACAGGACAGATATCATGACACATTTTGCGGTACTTACATGGGACATGCTTACCATTTTCTGCTATATGCTCAAGGTTTTAATAATATTTACTTGCTGGTTATCCAGGTACCACCCTCACAGACCTCAGTGAGAGTTTTACCTGAACAAAGCTGGAGCTTGGACACGGGTATGGACATCAGGATAGAACGCCCTGGCTTCAGTTACGAGTTTTTCAAGGACTGTTACATCAGTTTTGCTGCAATGACCATATACTAAAGCGACAGGTTATTTCCATAGTCATAATGATATTTTGATACAACCTGTCCAGACTAAGATGTGTTTCTTAGTGATGATATTAAGCAATGTAATTTACTTAGGGGAAGAGGGAAATGGAAAATACTTCTTTTTCCCAATTAAAACAAGAATTATGAGACTTCTATGTAAGGTAAAGGCCATGATATAAGCTGATACCTCGTAATTTTACAGAGGATGACATAATGTGTGGTTTTTCATGTCCAATATGAACTATAATTTCAAAGTACTGTTAAATAAAAGCAGCAACCAAACAACTCCTAAACACAAGTTTTTATTCCAATTCTCCACTGAAATCTGCTTCATTATACTGAAATCTCTCTTTGCTATCTGTTGCAGTGGTGCATTAATAAAAATGGGTAAGCAGTAAGTGCAGTAAAAAAACAGAGGCAGAAAAGCTGAATGGAAAGATATGGTTTGCTCCATAACATGCCACTGTAGATGTATGCTCCATGGAAGTGTCAGCAAACACAACACGCCTGATGCATGGCTTGGTAGATGAAGCCATTCCAGTTGCAACACGTAATTGCGATTGCTGGAAACCAGCAAAGCCAATGGAAGCTGCTCAATAAGGTCTGTACCAGACAAGTCTGCTTCCTGGAATTATCTGGTCTTCCAGAATGTTCTTTACACACACCTATGTGTATGTTACTACCACCAACATGCAAACAAAAAACCTGATAACCACATCTGAGAATGGAATTGACATGTAAGTATGGGTCTGAACAAGCTATCTACATTTGCATGGGTTTCCATTCTTGAAAAGAACTGCAGTATCAGATTGACAATGATTTGGATGTGGATCCAAGATTTAGATGTGGATTTGGGTTTTCAGGAGATGCTGCTGTGGAGGGAAATTATGTTTCTCTTCAGCAAATTGTAAGATATCAATTCACTGGCTTTAAAATCTGTTTAAAAACTCCTATTAAAACACACCTGCTTTAACAAGGCAGAAGATAGACGTAAGTCTACCTTTTATGCAGAGCACAGATACAATGATCCATGACAATGGGCGCCCTTCAGAGCTCTTGCTGTCTTCACAATGGACTCAGTGAGTCCTTCCCAGCCCTTTGTTCTGAAACTTGCAATGGCCTCCATACAGGCAAACTATTCAACTTTCTTCTGAGTCGAGATGTCCTGATGGACTTCACTATTGCTCTCAACATAAGCAACTTTAAATCATCACTTAAATCTCTACACCTTCCAACTCAGGTGATGAAAACAGTATTACTCTAGGTGCTCAGCTGGAGAAACTTTCCCAACTGAGTCATGCTGACTTACATTGGCCTTTCTGCCCTCTTTGTGATTCACCTTGCAGATGCCTTCTCAACAATATTCATCCCTTACAAATGTTATGGAAATGTTGCTTGACATTTAGTGCATAATCTTTATTCTCAGGCAGCAGATGGCAACAGGTCATAGGGATGTAACTTACTCTAATTTCACTTGCAGAGCTCTGCTTAACTTTTGAAATATTAAATTCAAAGTTCCATTTAAAAAAAGAAATCATATCAAGACGATTTCAGAAGAAAACTCAGCGGAAGATAAGTGGGTTTCCAGTGACATTGCCCTTAATTCTACTTGCTGTGAGCTGAATTCATAGCAGAACTCATACTCCTGCCAACCTTCCATCTATGCCTTTCTTAGGAGGTACTGTGCATCCTTAGAAGGTTCCAGAATAACTTTGGGGACCTAAGAAACTTTATGGCTTAGTGCCACATGATATGGAATGAAATAATGATTTGTTATATGATGACTTTATGACTACCTAATGACTATTATGAATTATATATGATCAGTGAATCCAGGATGTCTATTGCTTGAGACAAAGGAATTAGCTGGCAGATCCTCTTCCATGTCCCATACATGACGGCACTCATGATGAGTGACAGCAGTATCAAGGGAGGATCATTACACTGCATTGTGGAAGTATGATGCTGGTTTATTGCGTGATGACCATGATGTGACAATGTTACTCAGCAGTACAGTTGTAGTGTCACATTGTTCCTCCCCACCACACCACACAGCAGACCCAGCTCTGGCAACAAGCAGACTATGGCCTTTGGTCAAAATATCAAGAACTAGCCCTGGTCTTGTTCTTTAGTTAGTTGGCAGTCTTGAGAGTCTTCATTTTGCAAAAGAAGCAGGATAAAGTGATGGCACTTAGAGAACAACAATGGAAAAGAAAATGGGTTTGGAAACATAGATCTGCATGGAGAAAGATTAAGAGGCCTGCACCCTGACAAAGGGTAAGTGCAGGGGACACACAGTACATGCCAACAAAGATGTAAAGGGCCATTATAAAGAAGTAAGCGATCAATTCTTCTCAGTACTCAACACTGACAGGGCAGCCAGTACCATAAGCTAAAGAAGCAGCAGAAGGAAAAATTACTTTAATATTCAGAAAGCAGCTTCTGGAGAGGAGCTCTGAAGAGGGAGGTGGTAGCTGGACTCAAGACAAAAGGCAATAGATGGCTCCTTGCATGCATGGAGTGGTATGTGCTGCTCCACTATTCTGATGGCTGCGCTATTCCTGCATCACAGCAGTTCTCCTACAGGAAAATCACAGTACAGGCATTTACTTTATTCATTCTCTCATGCTTAATCACTTCTCTAACTTGTATTCTTTCTAAAAGCAAGACCATTCCTTCAATTTTAGGGACAGTTTCAGAGCAACTCCCTTTAACTCTATGCCCATACAACCTATATAGGAAATCAGTAACTAGAAAAGAGGGGGCACTGTGCATGCTCTTCCCTTGCACGGGAAACCCAGAAACACAAGATATGATTTTGATTTTCTCCCAAAAGATGACTCTTCTCTCAGTTGCCACAATCCGAACCATATAACTAGGTGAACAGGAAATCAAATGCTTCTAAGTCAGACAGGCAGGTAAAGAAGTTGGCATGGACAGCTTCATTATTCATAAGGGGAGCTCTCCTTTGACAGTCCAAGGAAGGACCTGCAGGACCCAAGTATTACCCCCAGGTATGGATAAAATTTCAGGTTTCTTGAACTATGAGAACAACACTCTCCTGAGGAACAGTCTCTTTCATAAAACCTGCTGTGCATGTAAATGTTGATTCACATTACTGCTAGAACTACAATACTGACTGAAAATGTGACATCTAAGACTTCCTGATAGAACTTTGAGCCAAGAAAAAGAGTGAATCCTTCAGATGAGAGATCTGACTTGAGCTTCTGATGAAGAAAGAGGGATTTAACATGAAAAGGGTCATGAGGACTCCCTGACATCAACTCTAAGGTGGGTTGTGTGAAAGAAGAATATACAGTACCAGGGCCTTAGTCTTGGGCCAGTCTTTTCTATATGGTTAGAACTTAAAAGTCCATATTTGCAGTGCACTGCCTGGCAGGAATTCCATCCATCCATCCATCCATCCATCCATCCATCCATCCATCCATCCACCCATCCATCCATCCATCCATCCATCCACCCATCCATCCATCCATCCATCCATCCACCCACCTCTCCATCCACAGTCCCTGGTATCAACAGTGGATGTCCTCATTTGCAGTAAGTACAAAGAAATGGGATGCCCCTGAGATATTTTTTTCCCTGCCTTAAATAAAACTTTTTCCAGGTAGCAAAGACAAATTAATTATAGTTCAGTATTTCACAGTCTGAGGCTACCTTCCAGGCAGCAATGAAAAGAAGGAAATGTGGGAATAGAGGTCTTCCAATTGCAAGAGATACCCAGCGTTGTCTCCAGAACAACTTAAAGAGAAGCGTGTTTTTAACCCGTGTCTATCAAGTCTAGCTAACCCTTAACATAAACCTTAAAAGATCATATCCATCTAAAGCTTTCCTTTTTATCATTTTCCAAGTCAAAACCTTGCGCAATTTCCAGTACATATTTGTTCATTTCTGTCATGATTACACCCTGCTCTCCCATCACTGGTTTACCACGCTTTCCTTCAGCTACGCATCCCCTTTTCTGACCCCTTCTCTCTTAAACACAGATATTACCACAGTTGCTCAAAAACTGCTATGATTTCCAAAAGCCAAGAAAAATGGACAAAAGCATCTATCCCTTTATACCAAGAAACTAATATCCCCAAAAGAAGTCTCCAAAACCTGTGGGAGTTAAGCTGGTGACAGCATGAGCAACCCCAGCAGAAACAAGGCAGGAACATCCTTGCTGTGCTCTCTACCAAACAACTATGGCTAATTCCAGGTCATGGAGGAACAAGGAATCCTCATGGCATCTGATTTACATTATAAGACTCCAAAAATGAATAAAGTTGTTCCAAGGCCTGGGATGAAGGCCAGCAGAATGGTGGCAGTGGCACGAAACACAATCAGGGCTTTGGCATATTGATAACCTCATTTACAATAGATTTGGAGGAAGAAAAACAGAAACGGTTCAGCTGCAGAACGAGTAGACAAGGGTAGATGAGGGCTGAGTAAACTGATTCACGTATTACTCAGTGGTCCCTTTGCAAGGACAACAGCATAGGGCACTTCTGGATCAATAACAAAACCAGTACTGGCATTTGTTATCTAAGGTATTCTATCTGCTGGGAAACAAAAGACAGATCCTTTTACAAGAGCCCTCCAATTCTATCAAATCACTTAAATTAGAAAAGCAGGACAAGTAGATCTGGATTTCATATCCCTTCTTTTCTGGTTTGAAGATGAATCAGAACAGGTGATTCATGACAGATCAGTGTCAGACAATATGGGAGAAGGATTTGAGATCATTTTGCTTTTCAAATTAATTCACTATGAACAGAAATCCTCTCCTATTTAACACTCTAATCTGTTAATTAAATATTCTGCTGGTTTAGTATTCCTCTACAGTCACAGGAAACTGAAATGCAGCGACCTGTTAACTCCAGACTGGTGGTACGTGTGTCTGGACCAATGTTTTCTCACCATCTCAGCTGGGTAAGGTTGCAAAAGGTAAGTAAACAACTTCAACAGTGGAAGTAAATGAGATTGTGTTTAGGTTTTGCATTCTATAGAAACATCTGGCTCTTAATAGAGATGATTCATGTTCTTTTTTTCCAAGAACAATTGGTTGTTTTTCAGAATTGTACATTTTTCCTTAAATTCTTTTTGATTTTATGTAAGTGGCTTAGTTTATAGAAATAACAAAGAAGAAACCTTGTGTTTTGATTTTCTTCAATACTGAGATTTGGCATTCAGCTGCCTGGTTTTGTTTAGTTTAATTGAAGGTAGGAGTTTTCAGATTGCAAATGTCTAGCTCTGAGACTGTTTCTTTCACACATTTTAGCATCACTTGGAAATGATGTAGATAATAACATTTCCAAAAGGGGAAGAAGAAAGATAAACCTTCTCTCATCTCTTTCCCTCCTATCTTAACCTTTGGGGAAAAGCCAACAATATAAATAGCAACAATTTCTCCAGCAGAACAAAGCTCTGGCATTTTCATATTTAGTTTGGGGGTTTTTCTAACTAAATCCAGCAGCATCTAAGAAGAGATTTAACAGCATTTGACTTCTGTAACTGTGAAACACTTGGAAGATTTTGAGAACTAATTCAAAGTGCTTTTAGTGGTCCAAAAGAGTCAGTCAACACTTATCAAATCAGAACTGCAGCCCTATGAGGAATTAAACTCAACTTCAGCCTTTTATAAGACAAAAAATCCCTACTTGGAAGTGATTCACCAATTCACTTAAATCATACTCTGCTCTGCAGCCTCAGGAGTAAGAAACTCAAGCACGCACTGAAGTGTTTGACAAAGCTGGATGTTGAGGCCTCCATCTACCATCAAAATTAATGGGAACCACTTCTTTAAGTCTGTAACTCCAAGACTAAATTAAATTGGGGTATTAAACACATACCCAGCTTCTAACAAAGAGTGCCTTTGTCTTCCATGGGCTGCTCACATGCTCCAATCTAGGCATGTCATAAAGTGCTTGTCAGGATCCAGCCCATCAGCTTTTGCTTCAGGGGAGCCCTATACTACTTATGGCCCACAGAATGAGGTCAGGGAGTGTTGGGGATGTGGGGAGGTGGGCAGGGATATGGGGAGACAAAACAAACAAGGGCTGGTGAGTGCAGGGAAATGAAAGAGGGAAACAAAATCAATCAAAAAAGGAACAAATAAAAAGAAAGTGGAAAGAAAGAAAGAAAAGAAGTTGAAATTAGAGGAACTAACATGGCGTTACTGGTGGCTGTGGCCGAAACTTCAGCAGAAGAAACTACTCCACACTTGGAACATTTGAGCGTCATGCCGTAAAGGGGCACTGCCATCTGACTGCAATTAAAACCAAAAGACTGAAACAAAACAAAACACTTTGCTTATGAACACAAACGTCGAAAGGAAAGGGACAGAGAAGCCAAAAGAAACAACGAAAAGGAAGGAAGAAAGAAGAAAGGGAACCAACCAACCATACCCAGTTTGGAAAGAGAAATGAAAGACAGGCAGGAATAAAACTCTCTCATCTGTACCACTCCAGATGTGGGGAATGGGAAAAATGTACAATTCAGAGACGTGTTGGTGCCGCTGGAGAGGGTGGAACTGTGTTGGTGAATGTCTGGCCAGATTCAGGGTGTTTTTCTCTGGCACCCATGGAAGAGAAGCCAGTACTGCTCTCCCAGTCTCCACCTCTTTATTTTGCTTTGATTTTGAATAATTGCTCTTTTTCCTTCTGGCCTTTTTGCTCCAAAACAAAAAAGGTGGCAGGGTTGTACAGTAGAAGGCAAGAAGTAGGGCTGTGGGGACTGTGTCTGCTTATCTTCTTCCCTAAAACAATGCAAGGGATAAGTCACATACTCTCTCCGCTGGCCCTTGCATGGGGATATCTGCAGGGCAGCTGACAATACCAGGAGATAGGCCACTCTATGCTTCCTTAATCGGTGATGAAGGACATGCAAATGGAACTGGTTATGTCCTGCAAGCTAAATAGAAGCTTGGGTGCCTTGTAAGACCACTAACCTGCCCTGAAGGGAACCAGACTGGCTGGCTACTTCCGAGATGTTTCTTCTCTCACATCATGTTTTGGAGCTGAAAACACCATTGGGATGAACCCTGAGACTTACATCAGATGTTCCCACTTTTTCTGGATGGGATCAACCACAGAACCATCCCCTTGTGGGTTGCAGGGATCTGCTAAAAGGCATGTCCTCATAACTCTTAGAAGCTGATATGTGTGAACCCACCTAACTGGCAAGCCAGCTCTTACTCAAAAGCCCAGAAGCCACATTAGCTTGGCACTGGCCCTGTTTCTTCCCAGAATTTACTAGTTTATGTGCAGAGATAGATATCCACATCAGATCTGGCTTGGAAAATGGGCAGTAATCTGCAAAACGTCCTACAAGCAATACCTAACATCAGGCATGAACATCACTGTCAACGGACAGTAGGGCTGTCATTCTTGATTGATGGCAATGCAGCTGGGGAGGGGTGATGTTTGCAGGTACCAAACATCAGAGGGGGGATTTACAGCCCTGCCCTGCCAGGGAGAGAGATTAGGAAACTTGACAGATTGTTTCTTAACTTTTAGGGCTTTGCATTCAGTCTCACTGCAAAAAGAACATCCCCATGAACACCAACACAGCGTTATCAGTGGTCCCAGTGGCCCACTTCAAAGTGACTATTGATTGGTCTTTTACAGTGACATAAACCATTACTGCTTTACAGAATAATGGCCAAGGTATCCCACAGAAACTTTTCAGCCTTCAAACACAGGGACAATTAGTTCCTGTGTCCATAGATACATATTTTCCAGGGAGGATGGTGTAAATCCAGTGAGGACACTGGCTGAACCAAAGATAAAGTAGGTCTTGAGAGGCATTAAGTGCACGACCCTTAGAAAAAGACAGCTTATCCCCAGATCTATAGGCCACAAAGAACAGATAAGCAGAGAGACAGAGAGAGGCAGAGATAGGCAGCAAAAAGAAAGCAGATTGACTTGAGGAATTTGATGGAAAACTATACCAGAAAAAACATGAATGACACTGAATCACAAAGGGTTGGCCAAAAGACCACTGCAACACACAACTGTAGCTGCTGTTGGGTGCATTTATGCAGAAGGTTGTAAGCAGTCGGCACAGATGTGGATACATTTATACTCTAATGTGTTATTGTTGGGGCATGAGGTTGTTAATAGATTGAATTTCCACAGCAGGTTTATATTGGTGCCTGTATGTATGAAAGGGAAGCTAATGAAATAATCACAGTGAATAATGTATTCATTTCATTTAGCTTTTTCTGCTTCCTAAATATCCACAACCAGCTCACGGACTCATCTGGTGTGTTCACTCAAGCCTGGACTTTGCTACCTTTAGTTCAATAGTGCTTTACACCACTCATGGCCCAAAGAACGGGAGCTGCTTCAAACATGAAACATTCTGAGATGAAAGGCAATCTGAAACTGTTCCTATTTTAATGGAGTTATTATCTTTCCAATTACTTTCTTCTCTATGCACTGACAATCCAGCTCCATTACACTCTGCCAGGACAGTCACACAGAGAGTATTTCACACAAGGTATTGGGGCAAACTTTCTCAAGTTCTCTCTATAATCAATGGAGAGATAAAAGAAGTAAAGGTCTTCTAAGGGGCAAATTGGAACAACTAAACAAGACTCCTGCCTCTCTAGTAGTTACAGAGGAAGCCTATGGAGATTAAACTCAGCAGGCTAAAATTAGCCTTTGAGAATATACCCTATAGTCTCATTCTTCTTCCCTGGCTGCATGAGCACACAAACGCTTCTGGAATAAACACTGGCTGAATAGATATAACATTAATTTTAAAGGCTCCTGCCTCTTACATTAAAACATTTCGTATTAGTAGCCCTCCTGCCAACAGAGCTCAAACATGGTCAGTGCAGTGAACCTTGAATAGAGACTGTTCTGCTGGGAGACACTTGCTGTGTCCCAGGAAGGAGCTGGGGCAGTTGTGCGCAGTTCTCCAGCTAATCATAGTTCTCTAGCTAATCACAGTTCTCTACAGCCTGGTTTTGTGCTATATCTATAAAGTCATTGCCACTGGAAAGTCAACGTTTTCTGACAGATATGACAACGGTAATCACAGCAATTTCCTCTGCTAAGTATAGGGCAAAACCTATTATGTCTCAGATATTATTTCATGAGAACTGTTAGCACTGACTTATTTGTGCCAACCGATCTGCTGTATGTGTACTGGCTCTTCTTAGTGTTCAATTGGTCTTTTATTCCCCCTTTATGGGGTTCTTTCCCCCATTTTTTTTGCTTTTGCAACACTGAACCATACTTCTTGCCTCTGCGAAAGGAAACACAACGTTTCTTTATCCCATCTCCTCAGATCCAAACATCATTCTGATTATCTTCAGATCTCCCTTCCAACACGGTTCCCAAGCCCAGGCCAGAAGCGGCTAGCTAAGGGGAAAGGGGCACCAGAACACTCAAAAGTGCCTCCGCGCTCTCAGCGGGTGGCACTTCGAAAGGAGAACAAAATCATTGAGCACAGAGAAGGCTTAAAAGTGCTGCACACACACACACGGACACGAAAGGGGGGAAAAAGAGAAAAGAAAGAAAAAAACCAAAGAACATCAGAAAAATAACTTTTTCTTTTTCTTTTGCTTTGTAGGTTTCGTTTTCAGAGTAGAACTATGAATGTGATCAATAACCAGTGGTCTGGATTGAATAGGGTCATGCTGTATGCAGTTTAGATTAGAGAGGGAGAGACTGAGAGACAGTAACTCGCTGCTCTGCTAATCCAATATACCATTTATTTCAGTTCTACCTACAAGCACAATTACATTGCTACAGACTCTGCCAGCAGCTCAGGTATGTTCTCAAGTTCTCTCTTTGTAAAGAAGGCATCATCCAGAACCAAACACTTCCTTGTTAGCAGCTGCTTTAAGCAATGCACCAAGGTAACTTCTTTGTGTGCCTTTACACCCAACAGCAACTGATACCTCTGATCATCCAAATGTGCTTAAGTCTCCTCTTACTATCATAACCATGGCACTGCTCAGGCATTGAGATTCCCCGCTTTGCTGCACCAAGAGACCATGCTGCTTGGCCGTGTCAGCTCTGCTGATAAAGCATAGTATCATAGAATGGTTTGGGTTGGAAAGGACCTTAAGATCATCCAGTTCCAACCCCCTGCCATGCGCAGGGACACCTCACACTAGTCCGTGCCACTCAAGGCTCTGTCCAACCTGGCCTTGAACACCACCAGGGATGGAGCATTCACCACTTCCCTGGGCAACCCATTCCAGTGCCTCACCACCTCACAGTAAAGAACTTCTTCCTCACCTCCAACCTGAACTTCCCCTGTTTCAGTTTGAACCCATCACCCCTTGTCCTATCACTCCAGTCCCTGATGAAGAGTCCCTCTCCAGCATTCTTATAAGCTCCTTTGAGATACTGGAAGCTGCTATAAACTTTAACATGTCCCTGTGTTTCTCCTCTGGCTGGGTAAGAGCTTGCTTCTACCTTTAGTTTTGCTACCATCACTCAAATAAAAACCACTTCCACCTGAACTAACCAACAGTGCAATGACGTTATTATAGAACCTTGTCTGTACTTTATGCCTATACCCTCTGAGACTCAGTTTTTGAGGCAAAGGCTTTTGCTAGCACCACAGTGAATAAAGCGGCTTATCTTCTCTGAGAAGCCTAGGACTGCAGCAAACAAGGCAACAGGTACCCATACTCCATCCACTTTCACAGATGGGGTGTAACCTTTATCTTCTCCACCAGCCTCCTAAGGTTTTAGGTTCTGCCTGTAGCTGTGATGCAGAAGCATCAGAACACCTCTTGCTCTCCTTGTCTCTTTGCAAACAACTTCTCTCAATGCTGGACACTTAAGATTCAGCTGGACAGGCTGCTGGGGCATGCAGTCTAGGTCATGATTTGCCAAGAAAGGTTGGACCTGATGATCCTTGACGTCAATTCTAACCTGGTATTTTATGATTCAAGGATACAATTGTCATCCACAGTGATAAATCAAATTCCATCAATGGACAAATAAGAGTACGCAACCCTCTAGCAGCAGGTAAGGAGATAAATTCTCTGACTGCAGCAGCAAGTCAAGTGAGGCAGTGGAAAATAACATATTATCAGCAGCAGCCAGGCTGACCTGTGCTTTTGATTTGACTCACAGTGTCAGCATGCCATTTGGAATAGCTCAGGGGTAAAGTCTGAGCAGGCTACAGACTTGTTTCCAGACACAAAGGTGAATTGGGGTCTCATCCTGCTGGAACTAATGACAGAACGGCCAATGTCAACAGTGTTTGGAAGTAACCCAGCACAGAGCCCTGCATGGTAGCTGCTGCCAGTCAACCCCTAGTGAGACCAGGGTGGCAGGAACTGTGGAGTCAGCTCTTCAGTTTATACTACAAAGAAAACCAGGTAACAGAGGCCCAGGCCTCAGGGATGGAGACTGGGGTGATGGCTGTGGAATCATGGAATCATAGAGGAGAAGATAAACAACCTCAGGTGGCGTCAGAATCTTTTCTTGCAGAAGAGGTTTCTTTATAGTCCTCCTCTTTACACACTCATCTGTCTCCTAAGCTGTTCACTGCTGGACCTCCAAAGACTCCTTTCTTACAAGTATCACAAACCTTTGCTGTCTCTCAGCCATCTGCCAGCATTAAACAGGACTTCTCTGTCACACAGCCCATACCACATTCCACACTCAGCAGTGATTGAGTCCCTCTCTGATCCAGCTGCTGTCTCCAGGAGCTAGAGAGAAGAGCCACTTTGCTTTCTCTAATCTTTGAAAGGATTCATCAGCCTGGGCTGAAGCCACTTTAACAAAGAGATAAACTTCTACCCTTCCTCCATAGCAACTCAGTGCTGCTTCTTGGAGCTTTTGTCTCTGCTGCATCGAATAAAAGGCAGAGATTAAATCAACTGTGTTGTTGGTTTCTTTCATTCTGTTGAGATCTGCTTTTGCTTTGTGTTTGCATCTCCAATCTCTCTTTGCATTCTTTGCCTGGTTATTGATCACAGCCTTGGGTGGGGTGTCTTTTGTCATTTCATTCTTTACGTAGATGTATTGATAAGGCATACCCTGCCCGTTCCTTCAGTTTCTTATCTGTTATTCCATCTTTGGATACAAGTTTGTTAAAAACCAGAATGCCAATAACCATGTTCACCTGTCGAAAGAGAAACAACACACACAATTTTGTTCTCAAGTAGGTCAAGCTTGCGAGCACAGAAGGAAAAGCCCAACATTTGGCAACACAAGTCCTTCCCATTTCTCCCTAAGGACACTCTTCCAGAGGCCACCTCCCCTTCTGTCCCCTCGCCACCTTGTCCCACCTCCCCTGGCCATGCATCAGCGAGCTCAGGAGAGCAGAATGCAGCTGGCAGCAGATTGAGGAGGTTTCCATGAAGCAGAGCAAGGCTGTGAAGTGCAGAGGTTGCTGCAGGGCTATTTGAAGCCCAATTCAGGTCCAACAAGGCAAATTCCAGGCACAAGAACAGTTTTGCTGGGTAATACAAACAGAAAGCGATCAATACAGGGGAGAGCAGTGGGTTGACACTAGCTACTTTCAAATGTGCCTTCTGCAGTCTGTGCTACAAAAGCAGCAGCATGAAGAGAATGGGGCAGTGCTTGTCATACCTCTTGCTCGAGAAACAAACACCACTGCTCTCAAAATAAGAGGTGGAGGAGCACTAGAGCAAGTAGAACCATCAGTTGCTACAACTGAATGCTTTGGGAAACACTGCACAGCACATAAATCAACCATCTAGTCATTGCCAAAATAAATCAGTGGGCAGGACAACTGCATGTGGTCCTTTGGTCTGCTTTGTTAGGGCGAGAACATTGGATGTCTGTATCAAACAGCTATAAATATTCATGGTGAAATACAGGCTGTACAGAGCTGAGGTCTTACAAAGTGATCCTAAACCCCTTGCTCTGACAGTATTCACTGCTGCCAGCTGCATCTGTTATACAAACCTCATTCAAACCTCAGCAACCCCTGTATGCGAACTCACTGGTGACAAATGAGCACCACCCTCTTCATGGAGGTGCAGTGCTGATGGTGGAAAAGAGTGACACTCTCCTGGTTCTGCTGTCAGTGAAACATCTGGTGTTGGTAGAACGATGTGTGAGATGTTCTTCTGCATGTGGGGCTTGCAAGGAAATGTTTAAGGCCAGATTCAGAGACGTGCGGCATTACATGTTAGCTGAGAGCCCTGGTGAGTTTAATAGATCCTTGAGAGTGGTCCTAGGAGACACCTAGTACAACACCTAGCACAAAGGAAGGGAGATGTCTGCTCACATAAAGCCTCCATCTAATTGCCTAAATAATCATAGAATGGTTTGGGTTGGAAAGGACCTTAAGATCATCCAGTTCCAACCCCCTGCCATGGGCAGGGACACCTCACACTAGACCATGGCACCCAAGACTCTGTCCAACCTGGCCTTGAACACTGTCAGGGATGAGGCAGCCACAGCTTCTCTGGGCATCCTATGCCAGTGCCTCAGCACGCTCACAGTAAAGAACTTCTTCCTTATCTCCAACCTGAACTTCCCCTGTTTCAGTTTGAACCCGTCATCCCTTGTCCTGTCACTGCAGTCCCTGATGAAGAGTCCATCCCCAGCATCCTTGTAGCCCCCTTCAGACACTGGAAGCTGCTCTGAGGTCTCCACGCAGCTTCTCTTCTCCAGGCTGAACAGCCCCAACTTTCTCAGCCTGTCTCCATACAGGAGGTGCTCCAGCCCCTGAGCATCCTCATGGCCTCCTCTGGACTTGCTCCAACAGCTCCTCAAGAATGATCAATCTCTCTGAGTCTGGATTGCTGGTTTCAGAAGGACATGACCCAGCTCACTGGTGTGGAGTCTGCAGCTGGGAATAAATGGCAGATCTCACAAATAGCAGTTCTTTTCTCTTCCATCAACTGGTGCGGCAGTGGACGACTTCCCTTTCTAGAGCTCACCATGGTATTGTTTTAGAGGAACAACACTGGCGCATCAGATGTATTTACTCAGCCAACGATCAGCACGACATCAAACCCTGCTAATGTGCTTGGAGAGAGAACAAGCACTTTCAAGTCACTTGTCCTTCTTCACTGTACTGGAGGCTGGTGAGTGCAAGAGAGGTGCACCAAGGCAGTAGGAAAGATTGGGTGGAAGCACGGCAAGATGGATCACTCCTGGAGCTGGCCACAACACAGTGTGTATCCTCCTTCATGTATTGCAGGAGAGATGACAAAGTGCAGCTCTGCACTTGTTATGATAAATAAAAGCTATTTCATCAAGTCCATTGATCATCATGATCAACATCCTCATCTGATCCCGGCTCCTTTTCTTTACAAAGTCAGGGGTATAAGCATGGACATGCTTCTATACACAGCTACTCTTAATGACATGAGGTGTATCTCTGCTTCCTTGGCTCAGAGATGCTATCTGGTAGCAAAGACATAAGTCTGAGATTCAGCCCTTGAGATAAGCAGCACCCGATGACTGATGACTCTCTGTCTTGACTTCATCATGCCTACAGTAACCCATTGCCTTCAGCCTGCACAGAATTATCACCAGGCTGCTCCACAGGAGCTAGATGAGTAAAATTGCTTGCAACATCTCTGTATTTAAAGTTGTTAGGACTTTCTTCAAAGACTAAAGCTCAAACCTTTGCCGCCGTTCTGTGTTAGTGAACTGACTGCAAGCTGCAAATATTGCTGAAGCTGCAGACATCTTAAGAGTATTATTTTTGGTAAAGATATTCTCCAAGCAAAAAGCTTTTTTTTTCCAACGTGGAGATTAGTAAGTGAGGGTTGGAGGAAGAAAGTTACTACAGGTAACAGAAAAATCATATTGGTAGGAGAACTGCAGTAGAGAGATGCTTGAATGGCTTGGGAGGAGTGGGCACAAGTCTAGTTTGGCCAAGCAGGGCTAAGGCAGAGGTAACAGGCCTAGCTGTAGCCAAGTCAGCTGTGTGCAAAGCCATTTGTTCATCTATATATCATATTCATAGGAGGTTTGGGTGAGAAGAAGCTCAGGCACAGAGTCAAGTCCCACCTTGATCTGTGCACCCCTGCACAGCAGCTGCTATATTGTTTCTGGAGCAAACATGTCTTGCATGTCCCTTATAGAGCCCTGCAAGAGCCTGACAGTCCTTATGTTAAACCAGGCAGATTGTCCCTCCATTGCTGCCATGGTCAACCTGAAATGAGGATAAAGGACCTGGAGAACAGGGAGCTGTCCCATCTTGTGGACAGAGCACTCTTGAGAACTGTGTGTTCAACTTGTTGCTCTGCTAAAAGTCACAGTGTGAATTTGGGCGACTTATTGAGCTTATCTGTTTTCAGGATCCTGTTTATAAAAAGGCTTCCAGTGCTTATTCTTCTCCAACTTGGGCAGCATTCGCTTCTCACTTCAGCCAGCAATGACTCAGGTAGTCTAAGCTAGGTTTGTGGGCTTATCTCTAGGTACTAAAGAGCAAAACACCCCCAGAGATGATTCACCACTTCCTAAGATCAGCTGTATGAACCATCATTTGCAGGTGGTGACCTCTCTGTAACAACATCTCCATTTCTAGCTTTGATGGAAGTGAAAACTGAGATGCCAAATGGAAGCAGGCTCATGTGTCTTTTCTCACACTAAATATGCTATGAAAGCCAAAGGATTACTTCCCTTGTTTTTGGCACAACAAACGCAAGATGGCTTGAGGCAGCGTATTGACTTCCTCTTGTCTGGGGCTACCGAAGAGCCTTCTCTCCTAATCACTGCTGTCTATTGAGTGTTCAAGCAGCTGAGCCAGAGCTGTTATGTTGTTGGGGCGAAGAACTAGCTCATCTGAAAGCACTAAGCCACTTAATGCTGCTGTCAATTATCCTCTCTATAAAGAAGACCCTGACTCCCATCAGCTGCATTACTGAGGGAAATCCAACTATCACGTGCCTACAGAGATCTAATGACTGGCTGGCATGAACATCTGCTTATCACGACTCTTTGCTACCTGCTATCTGAAAGCCCAACAGTGTGTTGCAGCTCTGAGCTAAAGACCCTAACTGATATAAGCTTTTCTTTATTATAGAGGAGAGGTAACTGCTGGCTTGTCTCCTTGTCATCATGATGAAATGATGGCGACAAGGTGGCTTGAAGTGCAATAACAGCAGTGGGGATGGAGGTAACAAAAGCTTCTGTGTATATATTATGCTGTAAACCTGCCGTGGGCAGTTAACCCCACAGGCCCTACATGAAACAAAAGCCTGATCCAAAGAAGAAATCGCAAGTGTCAGCAACTCCATTCATAGAATCATAGAATGGTTTGGGTTGGAAAGGACCTTAAGATCATCCAGTTCCAACCCCCTGCCATGGGCAGGGACACCTCACACTAAACCATGGCACCCAAGGCTCTGTCCAACCTGGCCTTAAACACTGCCAGGGATGGGGCATTCACCACTTCTCTGGGCACCCTGTGCCAGTGCCTCACCACCCTCACAGTAAAGAATTTCTTCCTTATCTCCAACCTGAACTTCCCCTGTTTCAGTTTGAACTCATTGGCCCTTTTCCTATCACTACAATCCCTGTGGAACCTTCCAGGGCACTTGAGCCTTAGAGGACATACAGCTCTTTCACTGGCTAAAACATGCTTGGAGAGAAACTGAAGACTGTCACTTACATGTGGGCACTCAAAGGCGGCATTAAACTCATCTGAAATTGCTGCAGGAGTGATTTCCTAGAGGACCAGCAGTTCTCAAGTTCTTTGAACCCTGAAAGTCAAGGATTCTCCTGGCCAGCGAGGCTTCAACAACAGGGAAGCTTGATGCAAGTTATGTCATCTCGAGTGACACCTTCAACTCAAGCAGTGACTGGCCAAGGCTGGCTTTGGTGCTGTGTTGGAGCCAAGGGTGAAGGGGCAGTAGAACAGACTCCCACCGCTCATGAACAGGTGGGATGGAGTTTAGGAATGTTCACTTTAACCATACCATCTCCTTGAATTAGAAGCAAACATGACATTTTTAAGGTTCTCAGCACTGAAGACCTACATTTCACCTGTAAAAAAGGATGCTGCTCACATGCAGCTGTGAGACAGACAGGAATAAATGCTGGCTGTGGAGGCACAGTCTGGTCTGAAAGCAGTCAGTAACAGCAGACGCTGAAGGAGCTAATGTCAGATTTTTCCACCATCATCCTGCACGTCCATGCAGATAGGGCAAAACCAAGGTTTAAAAAGCATTAATCAGATGTCAAGGGGACTCCAGAGAGATCAGAGGCAGAAGGCTGAGAGCTGAAGCTTATTATATTACATATCAAACCCATTCCAGATTACTGGCTCTACACTTTGCTCTATTCCTGAAGGAGAAAGCCATTCAAAACACAAGTAGAAATAGAGGGACATTCTGGGGTTGAAAGAACAAGGGAAGTGTTATAAAGGAAAAGCTTTCACCCAAGCTTAAATACCAAAACAACAGCAGCCGCTGGTCCCACGAAGGCGTAGAGAAGACCTCCTTCTAACGACAGCCAGCAGCTGGAAAGTAAAGAGAGAAAAGCAAGTTACCCAGTGGCCAACATCATTGACAGGCACAGGTTTGCTTCTGTTCTTTGCCTACAGTGTTCATCTTGGGAGGTGATACCCCATGGCAAAAAGGTCTCAAACCTTAAAACAAGGAGGTGATGTTTCCTTTCTCTCCTAACCTTTCAGAAAGGCTGCTTTGCCTGGGGGTCTGCCTGCAGAATGGCATCGTATTATCAACAAAGGGATGCATGCAACATTAATGACAGCGCTGTCTTGCAGACCAGGTCCTGGAAACAGCTGCATCAGTTTGCTGGAAAGATGATGCTCTTTGTCCTACACACTCAGCCAAAAGAGTAGTAACAGTGGAAATTGTCCCTTCCTCATTTGCTAATCACTATGCCTGCTGCAGGCTCAAGTCCAAGAGTACCGTATGTTTCTTTTCCTGGATTCCCTCTTTGAGCTTGCTGTCAACAAGCTTGTTCCTTCTCCCTCACATCATGTAAGCTGAGGGCTTCTCCTTTCTCCACTGACCATGTGTGCAATTTAGGCTCCTAAACTGCCCGGTGCCTACACAAACTGAGAGGGCTCTTCTGTCTGAAGTGCTGATGTCAGCCCTATTAGTGCCTGCCACAGAATCACTCTTGATGACAATTCTAGTCAAGAAAGATCCAACCAAAAGAGTCCATGATGACCTGATTCAATCAGTTTAATCAGATCCTGAGCTCCACTGACTGCCTTGGCCAGATCTTCACTATCCAAGTAAGAAGTGCATTTAACCCAGGGAGATCATAGAATCATAAAATCATAGAATGGTTTGTGTTGGAAGGCACCTTAAAGCTCACCCAGTTCCAACCCCCTGCCATGGGGAGACACACCTTCCACTGGAGCAGCTTGCTCCAAGCCCCTGTGTCCAACCTGGCCTTGAACACTGCCAGGGATGGGGCAGCCACAGCTTCTCTGGGTACCTTGTGCCAGTGCCTCAGCACCCTCACAGGGAAGAAGTTCTTAATCTCTAATCTAAATCTCCCTTCTTTCATTTTAAAGCCATGCCCCTCTTGTCCTGTCACTACAGGTCCTTGTCCTGGGCAGCCAACCCTGATGACCCAGCAGGGTGGTAGGACGCGATGGCCTCCAGAGATCCCTTCCACATCAACAAGTCTGTAACTACAACAGCCATGAACAGTTGCAGCAGCACAGGAGCTGAACTATCCATTTAGTGGGGAATCCAGCAGTTCAGAGCGTGGACACACAAAGTAGGTATTCATGGCAATAGAGGATGCAAATATACAGCTTGTCTGCAACCTCATGGAAAGTTTCCATGCTTTGACATTGCAGTACCCTGGAGAAAATGTGTGATGAAGTAATCCGATTTCAGCAGTGCACTTACCACAGGAGAAGAGCAGGCAACCACAATGGAGTGAGGACTTTCTCCAAGCTCCTAACCCAGCCAACTCTGCAGTAACTTAGTTACATGCCTGTGCTCTCAGCAGTATGGGTTCATTCTGCATCAGCAGCAAAACCAAGGCTGCCTTTCAGAGTCTCCCAGGAAACAAAGCCTTCCTGGAAACACTTTGATTTTGTTTTGTAGCTCTTCTGACTTGCAAAAAACATTATTTGTTGCCCCAAAACACAGAATATTTTGGGGAAAAAAGGAGTATGTAAAATTGAAAATGAAAAGCAGGACATTCTGGTTCTTATTCTGAGACCTGTATCTTGTTTATTCCTATATTAAACCTGTAATGTGTTAATTTAATCAATTCTGATTCCTTCCTGATAGCGTGTTGCTCCATCATAAACCACCTGAGCAGCTGTAATAAAAGGAGTAATCAGATGGGGATGGAGGGAATAAGAATGAAGCTTTGGAGGGCAGCAAGAACTGCAAGGAGAGGGCAGAGGGAAGCAGGAAGCCTCCCAAATCCCAGCCATTTCCCAGCCCTTTTTCTCCAAGGCTCCATCCTGATTTTGAGACCATTTTTCCCAGGGTCTATTCCAACTGAGAGATGAAGAAAGGAGCTGACTGTCCCGCGCTCCAATTAGTGATGAGGACTTGGTGCAATGAGGACTCTCTCTGATGTCAGATCACTGCAGCCCCTTCCTTCCCCTTTGAGCATCAGGCTTTCTGAAGGCGAATTCACACATCACCAGGCACTGGTCCTTATCCCTTTTGACTGCCTGACCTCTCTGCACCAGTGCTTAATTGAAGCATTTTCAAGGCTGTCAGAGGTTGTGGCTGACAGCAATGGAAGGGAAAGGGTCAAGTGATAGAAGAGAGGGGGAACCGACAGCAAACTCCAGCAATAATCTGGTGGAGATGCTTTTAGCATCTGTGCCTACAAGGCACACAAATATTTGCATTTCACTAAGAGGTTCCCCAGTACTTGCCAATGGATCTCAGCACAGATCTCTTAAAGGGAGATAGTGAATGGTTTAATAATGTTCAGCAGCTCCAGACTACTATTTCTAAGCAGTGCTTTCCCTATTGACAGCAGCTTGTATTCAACACAATAGAGCTCTTTGCAAAACATCTGATGCTTTTGTGAATCTGCCACAGCAAATATGAAAGATGGATGGGTTTTTTTCTCGGTTCTGCAAAGAGCTGACTTCATAGAATCACAGAATGGTTTGGGTTGGAAAAGACCTTAAGATCATCCAGTCCCAGCCCCCTCCCATGGGCAGGGACACCTCACACTAGACCATGTCAGCCAAGGCTCTGTCCAACCTGACCTTGAACACTGCCAGGAATGGAGCATTCACCACTTCTCTGGGCAACCTTTTCCAGGGCCTCACCACCCTCACAGTAAAGAACTTCTTCCTTATATTCAGCCTGAACTTCCCCTGTTTACACCCTGGACCTGTTGCTTGGTATGTGATTGAGGTCATGACTGGTGATTCTGAGCCAGGGAACCTTAAGATCATTCAACTCCAATCCACTGCCATGAGCAGGGACACTTCACACTAGACCATGTCACCCAAGGCTCTGTCCAACCTGGCCTTGAATACAGTAATGGAGCATTCACCACTTCTCTGGCAAACCCATTCCAGTGCCTCACCACCCTCACAGTAAAGAACTTCTTCCTTATATCTAACCTGAACTTCCCCTGTTTCAGTTTGAACCCATCACCCCTTGTCCTGTCACTACAGTCCCTGATGAAGAGTCCCTCCCCAGCATCCTTGTAGCTCCCTTCAGATACTGGGAGCTGCTCTGAGGTCTTCACACAGCTTCTCTTCTGCAGGCTGAACAGCACCAATGTTCCCAGCCTGTCTCCATAAGGGGGATGCTCCAGCCCCTGATCATCCTCATGGCCTCCTCTGGACTTGCTCCAACAGCTCCATGTCCTTCTTACGCTGAGGACACCAGCACAGTGCTCCAAGACTTCCACTGAGACTTTCTTGACTACATCATACAGCTCTGCCAGCAACAGATCTCACCTCCATCATGTACAAAACTAAGCAGCTCCAATGCAACAGACAAGATGTTTGTATAACTGAGACTACCACTGGGAATCAGGGCTGTCCCACCACTATTACTTTAGAGGTTAATATAGAAGCTGCTGAGGTACCTGTGGGTGACAGAAGCCCTGATGCAATGACACACAAAGACCCTGGAAATTTGCTGTGTCTTGGCACTGCTCTCACAAAACCTTTTGTAGGCTCTCTTGTGGGGGAGGATATGAATTCCCAGCTACCAGTAGCATAAACCCAATTATTCAGTTCAAGCTTTAAGAGGCAGCTTGTCAGGTTTTAGAGGTCCAGAGTCAGTCCTTTGAGTACAGGCTAAAAAGAGTTATTATTCAAGCAGTCAGCCTAATACAAGGAGGTGAACAGTGTCAGATCCTTTAGACCTCCATTATATCTAAGACTCTCTTTGAGACTGGAAGTACAGCCTGTACCCTACCCCAGCAACTCTCCAAACAACTGCAAAATCTCCTTTCAAAATAGTGTTAAGGTAAGAAAAAGGAGAAAGTTCCCTCTTGTCCTCCTCCCCTCATTGTAGATGGAGAGTTCAAAGCATTCCAGAAGAAGCGTACTGGGCAATAAGGACCTCTGGGCAAATGGCTGCTAGAAAAATCACAACTCAGAAAACAAGAGACACAGCCCAAATCCAGTAGGACATACACAGCTTTTAACTTGAATCTTTCTCTCTCTTCTCATCTTACAATCATAGAATCACAGAATGGTTTGGGTTGGAAAGGACCTTAAGATCATCCAGTTCCAACCCCCTGACATGGGCAGGGACACCTCACACTAGGACCATATCACCCAAGGCTCTGTCCAACGTGACCTTGAACACTGCCAGGGATGAAACATCCAAGACTGCTTCGGGCAATCTGTGCCAGTGCCTCACCACCCTCACAGTAAAGAATTTCTTCCTTAGATCCAATCTAAACTTCCCCTGTTTCATTTTGAACCCGTTACCCCTTGTCCTGTCACTACAGTCCCTGATGAAGAGTCCATCCCCAGCATCCTTGTAGGCCCTCTTCAGACACTGGAAGCTGCTCTGAGGTCTCCACGCAGCTTCTCTTCTCCAGGCTGAACAGCCCCAATGTTCTCAGCCCTTTTTCATACAGGAGGTGCTCCAGCCCCTGATCATCCTCGTGGCCTCATCTGGACTTACTCCAAAAGCTCCACGTCACCATTACCACTCAGTGGCCCAATCTGGCCAACCAAAGGGTAAATATTAAACATTATCTATATAACCTTCTCACATTATCTCTGATCTAGCTGTGTTACAGCTTGGAGACATGGCCAATTCTTTGACTGCAACCATGTCTTGATGAGACAGGCCTCCATACAGCTACCCAGTTGTGTTTTTTTCATTAAAGAACAGCTTCATCCCATGTACAAACAAAATGACGGGACAAAGTGGAGTGAGATGTTGCTTAGTGCTCAGGTAGACAATCGTATTGGAGGTTCCTCTCTTAACTTGCTCCGCTGCAGTTGGCCACCTTGGCGTACTCTTTAGATGAATAGTTTCAGTCATCGTGACATAGAGACAGGTTATTAATTTCACACCAGCTTTGTCCTGAGTCTGTAACACCAAGATTGTTGCTGCAATGCCTTCAACAGTTGCAGTTGTCCCTAGAATGCTCTCATGTGCCATAGATGGTTGTCAGAGTTATTGTCACTGTGACTGGGATGAGAAGAAGTTGATAGAATAGAATCACAGAATCATAGAATGGTTTGGGTTGGAAAGGACCTTAAGATCATCCAGTCCCAACCCCCTGCCATGGGCAGGGACACCTCACACTAGACCATGTCACCCAAGGCTCTGTCCAACCTGGCCTTGAACACTGCCAGGGATGGAGCAGTCACCACTTCCTTGGGCAACCCATTCCAGTGCCTCACCACCCTTACAGTAAAGAATTTCTTCCTTATATCCAATCTAAACTTCCACTGTTTAAGTTTTAATCCATTACCACTTGTCCCATCACTACAGTCCCTAATGAAAAGTCCCTCCCCAGCATCCTGATAGGCCCCCTATGTGGATGTTGAGTATCAGCTTCTGTGCTCAGCTAAATACCAGAGCCCTCCTTTGGCCTAATGCCCATCTCCACAAGAAAGCCAACAAGTGCTAATGCACTGCTCTTAAAACCAGAAATTGCATGGTTGGAGGAAGCTTTAAAACCACTTTGAAGTCCCTTGTGGTTTGTCAAGTCAGCTCTTGTCCCCTGGTTCACAGGGAGGGACGTGTTGTGGCTAATGTCTTTCCTTCCTTTTGCAAGATGGAAACATCATGCTTTGAAAGACAGACACTGGCCATTTGAAATGACCTATGCATGCCCGGTACTAACCAGAGACAAAGCTAAGATAGCTCCTGAATTCTGGCTCTGAGCTTTGCAACTACATCACACCTTGCTGTAATGGCCAGAAACCAACAGATGAGCTTCTATCCAGGTCTATATTGTGTTTATATGCCTTCAGCATTAGACAGTGTTAAATCTCAAGTTTTGGAGCTCAGCTCTGCAATTTCTGCTATGTGATGCTGACTTTGCTCTAAAGGAGAGGTAAAGCCAAGAGAACACATAAATGTAAGATAGCTTTTATGCCTTTTGAGCAGGAAAACAGGGAGAAGCATGTTCTTCTGTCTGTCAGAGCACCCTGCATAGCTTAATCCACATGAATATTTGTCAGGTATTAAATTGCTGGGACTCACCAGCTTTATCCCATACTGAGCTGCAGCATGGAGTGGAAACCAAAGGAGGACCAAACTGGAATTGCCAAGGTACAAAGGCTAGTATGGTGATGAGCACCCTGAAAGCAGAGCTAGTAAATGGTGTCACTGAGCTGCAGCTCCTGCTGAGAGCACAGGATTCCCTGCCATCCCCTTGGGAAGCCAGCCAGCCTGATGGGCAGGGAGGCCAGCAGCATCCAGCCCTTGGATGCATGGAGCGACAGAGTCTTTAGGGCTGAAAGGAGTCAGAGGATTAGCAGCAAAAGGAAGAGAGCTGCAGTGGTTAACCATCCCCTGGGAACGATGGGAAGTCAGTGCAGCCTGCTGGCCGCCTCACTTGTGTGTCAATCCGAGAGCAAAGCAGGAGACCAGCAGGTTTTGTCACGCATTGACACCCTTTTGGATGCAGCTTGGGAGGGCATTGCTCTGGGTTGGGGAGATGTTGGCACTCAGTGGTCCAGGGCAGTGAAATGGGGTGTGCTTTCCTGCACGTTCCTCCCTTCTCTGCCCACATTCTTTTGTGTGGTCAATGTTGACCACAAAACTCTGGGATGGCCCTGAAATATTAATGGGGAAGGAGCTATAGAGCTTTTTGCAGCAATTCCCACCAGTCTGCAAATAGGAAATGAAGCAGAAATACTTAGGACCTTCCTCCCATTCCCCTGATGCTTGTTCATTATGAATTGTTCTCATGGACTTGCATGAAATGCCAGAACCAGCAGACCCACAGGAAAGCTAAAGGGAATTTGGGATCTCAGCAGCACTTCTGAGAACCAGGCCATGCATTCCTCTTCTGAGTCATACAACAAGCACCAGATCCCTCTCCACGAGGGCACCCTGAGCTGGGGCAAGCAAGTCAGGACAGGTACATTCAATGCATCCTGATGCCAGGACACACATTTGACGAGCCCACCTTCCCGAGCACTCTGTATCATGCAGTGATTTAGACTGCAGTAATCCAGACTGCAAAGCAGAGAATACCGCTGTTCTGGTTTAATACTCCCCTGCAATCAAAATGCAAACCCTGGACCATTTGGTTGTGGGTGTGCAGAACGTGGTTGGAACGGAGAAAGAGCAGGGATTACACATGCCATTTTCTCAGTGGACTTCTCGAACCCTCATCTGTTGCTGGTCACTTTTCTGTCTTAAACGCTGTACATGCAGGCCTGATTCATGGCTACATAAAATATTATCCATTGGCTGCCACTATGCATATAATTTCTAAGCTATCTTTTCCACAACATAGTGAAAAAATAACACTTTTTCTGTTGTACTTATGCTCAGTTCTGAGTAATTCCAGCTTTCCCTTAATGTATTTTTCACCTCTGCACAGTCTTCCTCTGGCACTTCCACCCCTCATTACTTCCCCTATTACATGCAAATAAAAGTTTCCCAAAGGCAAACCCTGTGGAATTCAGAAAACAGGCTTATTCAGATTGTTTTCCAAGCCTTGGTTTGAAAACCTCGTGCTTGTTCTGGTGCCTAAACCAGAGCTGAGCTATTTTGAAAACCTGGGACCAATCAAGCAAAGCATTAAATAGATAAACACCAAAGCTATTTTTAACTTTGAAACATCTGAAACTTTAAAAATACCACATTTTCCTCTAAATATATATATATTTAAATAAATCTCTAAGTACGATGCAGTTAGATCGAAGTGCTGTCGTGGATGCAGCGGCTGAATCTAACTAGTCCCTATGAACTGGTGTTTAAAGGAATACACAATCCAGCTTGGCCACGGCTTGAAGAGGCGGGGAAGGAGGATGGCTCCTTCCTCTCTCATCATCTTACACCAGAATTTAACTCCTACCCTGGATCTTGGGAGTCAGGGACTGGATTATAACAAAAAGGATTGAGGGTGATGCAGGGAGGAAAAGGAAGAATTCCTTTACTCACTAGTTCACGGTGCCATATCCCTTGGCTTTAGTAAATCCCACAGAAATGGCAACGACCAAGGCAGGGAGCCCTACAGGAATGAAACAAGATAAAATTGGTCATTTAAGCATATGTGCAGCTCTTCTCCCACTCAACAGCGTAATACACCCCATTCTTCCCAGTGCTGTTCCAGCATCACCTGCCCCAGTCTGGGTCTTTGACAGAGACTGAATTCAGGACCTTCAGAGCCAAAAGCATGAACCCTTGTTACCTCTGCTAATGAAGTAAATGCCGTCAGCTGTAATCAGCTCATATCCTGCTGTGGTCTCAGCAGTTGTGTGAGGACTCACAGTACATGTGGATGCATAAAATAGATTTAATTTAGTCTTAGGTACAAAGGCTGGCCAGGAATATATAAAGATGTCTCTTGAAGATGGAATGTTCAGCCATGATTCAACTCAAAGAAGCTAGCAAGGAGACTAAGGGCAATGTTCACTCTTAACATACTGTACGATGAACGAGCCAGGTTCAAATCTCACCCCAAATGAAACAAAGAAAGAAATGGAAATTGAGCTTCCCCTATCCCAAAGAGGTCCCCTAAGTTTTGGTCCCTAATCTATAGTAGAGCAGGTCCATCTGAACAGCAATGGAACAGAGCATCAGAACATCAGGTCTTACTAAAAACCAGGATGCTTCTTGTCTTGCCAGAGACCTGCTTCCTTTTTGTGCCCAAAAGAGGAATAAACTAAGAGAAAACAGCTGTCCTCAAGTAGACACACTTCATTCTAAGTGTCGCAAAGGATGAGCAAGTTGGTCTGTGGCTGGAATGCCACAATGTACATAGTATAATTTATCTTTTCAGAGCATCATGAGGTAATGGTGCCAGCACAGGATGTTATCTCAGGTGCATAAAGGGGTGAAGCTATTATCCTGCTAGAAGCTCCCATAACTTTAGAATAAGGAGCATGAACAAAACCTGCTGGTTATTGGCCTAAAACTCATTAAAAGGTTGTGAAATCACTGTGTCCTAGAATGACTGGGCACAATCACCACTAGCAAAAGACACTATATCTTGCTAATAGTCTTCTGATCCTTCTTATCCTTGCCATGATAAACTGCTCAGGATCTACTGAGGAGATTGGGTACTTTTCTGGTTCACTAACTCCAGCCCAGCTTTCCCCTTTCCCTATAGAAATGCCTGGATATCAGCTAGTAACATCTGGTTGTTCATCTATGGAGGCCTCCATGTGGCTTTTTATAGCCCTGCTCCATGTGACATGATGAATTAAGCTGTCTCAATGTTAAAGACGGGCAAATCCCATTAAGAATTAGCAGGATCAGTAGCCAGCTAGGATTAGTGCTTCTTGACAAGCCCCTAATGCTTGTGCCGTAGAGGTCATGGCAGGTGGCTGCAGAAGACACTGTAGATCGAAGCGATATGCAGACACAGCACCTAAACAACAACCCTGCTGGTAAGGTGGTCACTCAGCAATACAAATCATCACCAAATTGATTAATAGTGAGGGTCTGCAGCCAGCTGGGAGGTAGAAGCCAAGTTGGCTAGAACACACAGCATTTGGGAGTTATCATAAAGGGAAGCGTTTTTCCTCCCACATGAGATTTCCAAGTACAGCTCGTGCTTGATGAGTCCAAAACCAAGAGGCAGCGGCTTTAAAAGATGTCTCTTTTTTCTTTCTTTCTTTTTTTCTTCTTCCTCCTTTTTTCCTCCTCTTGCTAACCCTCCTTCACACCTCATCTGGGTATATCCTGGGCGCTGTATTCACTGTGATGCCATCAATATGGCATCCCATTGCAAGCACACCAAGGAACCACATGTGAAAGGACTTTTTTCAGGAGTAGAGCTTGATGCAAGAGGCCCTGTGAAAGAGGAAAAGTTGGCAAAGACTCCACCAAAAATAGCAACTTGTTCTTTGCGAAGTGCTTCTCTTAGACGTGATAATTATGCAGAAACAGAGACTCAGGCTGTGAACTCATCAGCTTACAGGGACTGGCAAAGGACCAAGCCTGGGTAGAAGCCCCAGCTTTTGCTGAAAATGGAGCTGTACAAGCAGCATTAACTGAAGGTGGTAGCTATGCCATGGTAGCTAAGCCAGAGAGCATCATAATGAGGGGTGCTGTATTCCTCTGCCTTGGGAGACCTGTTAATGGTCAAATCACAGTTAGATGTGATTAGATTGGGAAAAGAATAATAACTTTCAGTCTGGTTTTTGATTATTTGAAAGAAAGTTATTCCTAACTGGTCTGTTCCTTACACTGTGGGTGGTTTGTATTAGCCTTCTAGGTAGTCACTCATATAGTCATGAGCAAGGTTTTGGGGGCTTTCTGCACAAAGTGGATTGTACATTCACAATTCCAAATAAGCATACTAGAAACCTGTTTCGAAGAGTTTTGCTGTGAATCTTACATTCACAACTCCAAATAAATATGTTAGAAACCCGTTTCAAAGAGTTTTATATTGCCAGGTCAGAGAAGAAATAAACTGCGTGTTCCTCATGTCCAATAAGTACCAGGAACCATAAGTGTTATCAACTGAAGACCCACTCAGAGCCTGAGTTTCTGTGGAAACCGTGGTTGTAAAAAGACTGACAAAATTATGTCTTCTTTACTGGGGCTAAATATGATGAATGAATTGTTTCTAAGGAACACTTTGTCTGTCTGTTCTAAATAATAATATGAAAAAAAAAGAAAATCTAATTGCTGAAATCTCTTTTCTGGAAAGGCAAAGTCGCATACCCAAGAGGAGAACAAAAAAACAGGGAACAAACCTCACTGCTGATGAAAACCATTGTGGCTTCAATGAGCTACAGCTGACAGCAGCTGAGAACTTGGCAAAGATGGCTCGAACAAGGGCTTAGAGAAATGCCAATACACAAAAGGGGGAAAAGGGGGAGAATCATCCTATGACAAAATGAATTGTGTTAATTATTTCAGATTATGCTCTTTAAAACATCTTTTTGGCCTCTTTCCTCTGAGAAGTGCCATTATTCCGAACTCTACAACAAGATGCTAAATATCAGAAATTCCCTTGCTGCCTCCATAGGCAAGAGTGCTCTTTATTTCTTGTCCTAACCTATTTCAAATGGTTATTATGCATCATTTATCAGCCAGCGCATCCTAGCTCAGAGATGACTACATTTTACTAGCAGTGAAAATTATGCTTCTACACATGTAGAGCGTTGGGGTGGTTTTAATCTGTACAGACTACAAATGTGAATGCTGCTCATCCAAAATTCCCTTGGCTAACACACCCATCTGTCCCAGCAATTCCAAACTAGGAAAAAAACCTTTTTATTACCTAGAAAAGCTATTAGTCTGCATTCAATATCCCTGATGTTCCTTGAGTTGCAGTTTGTGTATAATCACATTCATGGACACACGCATACTTTGCATGTACGTAGCTGTGCTCCTGCTACACACAAACAATATATTTCAACAAGACAATTTGTTTTCTGGCTATAAGCAAAAGCTAAGAGTGCAAACTTAAAGGGATGCAGGTGCTGGAAGGAGGACGGCTCTTGATGTGCCAGAATAAATCACATCAGGGCTCTTCATAAGCATCAGAAATACTTTGCCTGGGGTGAAGTGACAGACTTCAGTAGTAAAACCAGACACTAATACAGCTCAGATGCACAACGCTTTCTCTCTCCCTTTCTCCTTTTCATCTGCTTGCTTTTGAGCAACTTTTTGTTCAGTTCCTTCTTTCAAACACATGCTTGTTATTGCTTTGAAAGGCCAGGTTATGGGTTTGTGTTTGTTTTCGACTACAGAATGCATCATTTAAGGGTAATAAATTAAACATATGGAAAAGGGAGAAAAATTAGCTACAAGCATCTGCACCAGTCTCGGTTTATTTGTCTATGAAAGGCCCTGCTGCCATGGAGACAGGATTTCAGAACTTGCTTAACTCTGGGTTGCACATAGAAGGAGACAGAGAAAGCAAGAAAGAGACCCAAACACAGGAGAAACCACCCCAGCACTCCCTTTGGAAACTCAGCCACTCTTGACTCATCTCTTTTGTGTGACAGGACTTAATACTCTTGCTTATGCTATCTTTAACCATTTCAGCCCTGCTTGACACCCCTGAAAGCATTGAAAGCTTCTTCTCAGACCCAGCATCCTCACCCCATCCAAGACACAAGAAGCGCTTGCGGATGATGCGGTTCCGTAACCGGCCTGTCACGGCCATGTAGGACTGCCAAGCCTCGGTCAGCACCCAGCAGAAAGAGGAGAGGAAGAAGAAGTGCAAGAAAGCCGCCACCAGTGTGCATATCACCTGGAGAGAGGAGGAAAGGAGGACACGTGAGAGGAGCAGCAGGCGGAGAAAGCAGCGGGCAGGAAAGCAGAAGGTGCAGGGAGGTGCTTCCAAACCAGGCTCTGGAAGGCAAAGTCATGAAGATCAAGACACAAAAAGACATTTTAGGAAGAGGCAGCCTCCCCCACGAGGTCTGACCTAGGAAAGGACTAAAGTGTTTGCTTCACATTTAAGTACTGCTTGGAAATTGGCTGCATGAGCTCTATGATAAACCCAGGTTTAACACCTCTCCTGAAGTCTGATCCTGCATCCCACCCTGGTGCTCTCTTGGCTTCAACAACATATATTTATTCTCCAAATGATCAAATCCATTGCCACAAACCTTTCGGGAAGTTGGAGCAGTTACTAAGTCGTGCACCAATCTCAGCTCAAAAGGTTTCCAAAGCACCATGCTGTTGGCAGCTGAGCCATAAAATGAAATCAGAGGAGGGCAATTTAGATGGTGTCCCTGACAGAGAAGGATTGTTATGGGAAAGAGTTAAGCTGCGAGAGCCTGGTGAAAGCACGGCTGCCAGGGGCCGGTAAGGACCGCAAACATGAGCAGTGCATAGTTGTACAAGGGTATATAACTACTAACAGAAAGGGAAAAAAAGGAAAGGGAAAAACCCCCTACATTAGAAAGAATTTCATCATGGTGAGCTCTACAACTCATTGGGAAATCTCTCAAGGGAAGTGCAGGGAGCTTAAGCCATTTAAAATTAAAGTGGGGAAAGTACTAGCAAATGCATTATGAAGAACAATCCTGTAGTGCCAGGGAGATGGACTGGAAAGCTGACAAGCTCGCCTTTGTTTTTAACTCAGCAAGGCCAAATCTTTCACTGGTGCAAATTGGTGCCGCTCTGTTTAACTCTGCCGGTTTTCTACCATCTGCGTGTTGGAAACCATGAATCAATGTACACAATGATGGAAAGAAACTCCAAGTGGCTCCCAAGGAGAACGGAGAGCAAATAAGACTTTAAAAGTGACTCTGGATGGGAAACAAAATGGTTTAAGGCATTCAGGCCAAGGAGGTGGGGGGGTTTAGTGAAGAATTTCTCTGCTTTGAGTTCTATCAGGAAACATGGACTTTGGGTTTATGGTCAGTGAACCTTCCTCTTTTTTCATCCACCAGCATCTTTTAACAGTGAGCTCTCATGCATGGAGTGTCTTTTATCATGATTTTATTGGATTGCTCTCAATTCATACACTGGCAGAAAACGATGTTATCAGAGGCTGTGAATAAAAGGAAGACCGTGTGTCCTTTGAGACAGGAACTGTCTTTTTTTGTTCCGTATTTGTATTTGACACCAAAACCCTTGGTATTTTGCTTATAAATGGATTCTGGATAAGAGTTCAGCACAAATAACACAGCTCAATATGATAATTTCCATTTTTACATGTGAAAAGGTGTTTGCTATTCGTGAGCTTACAGCCCTACATAAAACAGTTCACACAGGATGCTTTCTGGAATGTATTTTAGGAGACTGCTATTTTAGAATATCAGATAAAACACTGTTCATTTTACCGTTCTGATTTTGTTCTGCCCAGTTTGTCAGCAGTTTGTAAAGAGGAGAAAAAACCCTTTGCTTTCTAATTTTGCACCAGAGAGATACATTTTCTGGCTATTTTAGTCTCAATTGGGTAGTTTTGATAGGCAAGGAGAAGAGGAGCACAACAGACATGTGCACATCTCAGCTGGGCCAGTATAAACCCATTTCCTGAAACCAGGCTGTGAACTTGGCCAGATGATGGGCAAGCACATATTTGCTTCTGCTATCTCTGCTTCGGGTTTTTCCTGCCTTGTAAGGATAAAAAACCCAACTCCATGAAGGCCAAGCACTGGGATATGATGTCCCAAGCTGCTGCTAAAAGATTGAGCAGAGCTTGTCAGCCTGTCAAGGCCATTAGCCCTTGTTTTCCTTTAAGAGGAGAAATCCGTTTCCTTGCAGCACGTAGCCATGCCTTTGAGATATGGCCAGTTCGTGCAGCATTCATTTCTTTTGCATCATGTTGTTGCTGACTGTAAGTTTTTAGCCTTTTCCCAGGCCTTTCATCTTCAAAAAGCTTAGTAAATCCCGGCATGGAATCTTGCCTTTGAGGTTACACGGATGAAAATTGAGGGAGAATTTGGCATTTCCAGGGCAACGAATATCATAGAAATTCTCCCCTATTAACTGTAATTATAAATCAATCACAAACATCTTAATATGTTCCATTATCAATAATTGAATGTGAATAAAATCCTCATTTACACTCTTTGGTCTCTTTTCTGTATAGTTTTCTTTCTCTGTTCCCTGCTAGAGACTGTTTACTAGATGGCTGAGAGGAAATCCAAGAATAACCTTTCTATTTATGGTGTTTCATGCATATGTATGTGCAAAGAGCTAATCTGCATCATGCAATCTCAGCCGGGAGCTTTGAATCCCCACTGACGGTGAACACCCAGAATCATGTAAGAAAAAGCACGAGGGAGGACCTGGGCTCACAACCGTGCTCTGAAGGAGGTGGGAGAGCATGAAGATATCTGCCTCTTGTCCTGGGGTGAAGCAGAATAACCAAAGAGGGGGTCCAGCAATGCTTTGCCATGTTGAGCATCCCTCTGTATGTCTTCCTATGGAAAGAAGCTCATAGCACACACTTGGGGTTGGAGACAACACACCCTGGTAATCAAGGGTTTAGCTTATTCTTTCTCCACTTCTTTCCAACCATGTTTGCCATGAAAGACAGATCTGCTTTGCAAAGTTAGCTTCTGAAGGGCATGTTTAATAGAAGCATGGCTGTCTGGCTGCATGTCTCTGCACTTCTCTCTACACATACGACTCAAGCAGCTGTAAAATTTTTCCTAAAACAACGTACCCTTAACCTGAAGGGCCCTCCATAGAAATGAATCCCTGTGATTCATTAAACCTTAGGGCTTCTCTGCAGAAACACTTCCAGAAGTGACAACATGTTCTGGCTGCCAAAGCAGAGGCTGGAAAAAATTGGCTGGTCACTGGTTACTGTTAATTAAAACCTACATTTTGACTTCTGAGTGAGATTTTGGCAGCAGGAATAGTGAAGGACACTTCTTGCTTCATTTTTCTACTTAGTGGAGTTAGGAAGGTTGGAGCACTTGGGGAGATGGGAAAATGTACAACAGGAAAATATTGGTCATAGAATCATAGAATCATAGAATGGTTTGGGTTGGAAAGGACCTTAAGGTCATCCAGTTCCAGCACCCCTGCCATAGACAGGGACACCTCACAGTAGACCATATCACCCAAGGCTCTGTCCAACCTGGCCTTGAACACTGCCAGGGATGGGGCATTTACCACTTCTCTGGGCATCCTGCGCCAGTGCCTCAGCACCTTCACAGTAAAGAACTTCTTCCTTATCTCCAACCTGAACTTCCCTTGTTTCGGTTTGCACCCATCATCCCTTGTCCTATCGCTACTGATGGAGAGTCCCTCTGCAGCGTTAATGATAAGCAGTGATTTGTTATGCCAGATACTAACGAGGAAACTGAAAGTGCTTTGGCTGGAGGAAAGTCATACAGGCAGCACACGCCTCTCCAGCTGGGTCTGTAATGTGGGAAGGCATGTACATGCAACTGCTTCATGTGGCTTGACAATCCATGCTATGCCTCTACTACTGAAGTTACACCGATCTGCAGCCAGGCCCTTACTGTCCCCAGCTCTGCAGCATGTACAATGCATCTGGCAATGCTTCCTACCCCAAAAATGTGGGTTTTGTAGCCGTGTGCATTAACATCTGCCAAGTGCTTTAAGATTTGAGTATAAAAGTTGGTGGAGAAATAAAAGTAAAGCTGAGAGATGTTGTTTGTTTGGGGTGGTTTTTTTTCAGCCTTTTCTCAATCTTCCTCTGTAATTTTTTGAACATAAAACAGTTAAAGCCTTAGCAAATAACCATGTTTCTTTCCTGTGCCATGTGCCAGCTACTCTAGGCAGATAGTCAAAAATATCACATTGGTTTGAATCAAAGCCCCGAGGATGCTGACAAATTCTCCACAAGAAAATTGAAATGTGCCATTTAATCGTAGCTTTGACATGTTGCTAATGAACAGATGGAGGAAAATGAGGAAGTGCTGCCTGAATGGATTATTTCAGTGCTAAATCAGGGGGAAAAGCAAACAAACAAACAAGCAAAGCTCAACTGATCTCCTACCTTGTTCCGGGTCTGGGTCTGGCCGATCAGGATGAGGGCGTTGGAGGAGATGATGGATAGGCAGAAGTTGATAAGAATGACAGAGCGCTCTGAGCGAATATACCTGCAGCAAGAGAAGACGAGGAGGGGGATCCACCTTGTTACAGCTTGCATTAAGTTACCTCTGGGAAGCATCAACCAGGCTCTACAGAAAGGCCATGGTAAGAAATTGCCCATTTCCTGCAGATCTTGCATGTTAAACAGACAAGAACAAGGGGAAAGGGGAAAGGGAGAGCTGGGGTGCTCAGCCCATAGATCTCTTTATTCTCCCCCATCAATGCTTGGAGTTATGAGCATGAGTCAACAAACTAGTGGCCAGTCTGGTCCTTAGTCTGAGCCACTCCTAAACCAGTAGAGTTCTGCAAGTCTTCTTCAGCTTTGCTCACTTGAAAGGGGGCTTGAAAAGGAGCTTAAAAGAAAACATACAGGCAACACATGGAAAGATTCCCAAATAAGAAGAGCCACAGGCATGCTGGCGATGAAAGCAGATTACAAATGCATGCACCTCCACAACAAAGTGCTTGTGATTCAGCATTCCCCTTTGTTTAACCTAACAACCCATCCTGAAGTGATAAGTACTTGTGGCTTTTTTTCTCCCCTCCCACAGATAGAGAGGTTTAACACTTCTCAAAACTAGGCCAAATACATAACTGCAGCTGTGGGTCTGTGGCACTGGGGATCCAAGTTAGGAAGCTGTTGCCTTCAGCACCTTGCAGGAACAAGCTATTTGTCACTTCTGATTTGCGGTGTGCAGCACAGCACCAACGTGCTGCTGGGGTACGTGCACACCGATTAACTCAAAGCACCGGCTGAGGAGGGAAATTCCTTTGAAGGCACTTTTATGTCTCTAATAAAATTAAAAGTGAATTGCAAAAGTGCAAGTGCTGGAGGATTGAATTCAGGACCTGGCCATAGCAACGCTTATACACGTGAATCAGCTCAGGGATTTGGCCTGAATACCAGATGAGTGAAGAGTAGATGCTGATGCTTGGAAGAATTAGAAACAGATCTATTAATCAAGCAACTCATGCCTGGAGGCTAATGCAGGATTATTTCCTATATTCCAGCACATCAACTATTTATATTGGGAATTTAATTTCATTAACTAATTTAAGCAAGAGTGAGTTGGTCGTGCTTTGGCTGCAGAGTTTTGAGCTTCTCATTAGGTGGGCAGGATGAGTTAGTGCACGTGTGCTCTGCCAAGGGTAAATCTGTGCTTTAGACCTACGAAAGGCTGCAAAAGTTTGATTTTCATTTCCCTCTGAGTTTTACCTTCAAACAAACATGAAACTTGAGGATTTGCTTTCCTGGTCACTGATGCGGAGTAACCAGAATTTACACTTAGTCTGTTGTAAACCTGATTTACAGATAGCTCTCCCTTAAACTCACCCAACTCCAGATCAGACTAGGCTTCCAGCTCAGCTAGAAACTGAGTTTGCTGCCTGCAAAACAAGCCTCTGTCTCCTTTCATGGCCGATCTGATCCCAAATTCTTCCATTTCATTGGACTCAATACTATGCTGCATATCACCTCGATCCTATTCCATTTGTGGCTGGAGAGTACCAAGCCATCAATCTATGATTTGATGGTGTGAAGTAAAACAGCAAGTCTCCAGTCAGCAGCTTCTAGGGGATATAAAAGGAGATTTGGACTCTCTCCTGGTGGCAATGAGATCTAATAAATCTGTGTAGCAACACTATGATCTAACTGGCATTAGCGTGAACTTCGAAAGTCTTCTTTGGTCAAAAAATGTAAGAAATCAGTTGATCATAACTATAGACTGTATGTAAATATGAGGGAAGACAATCCAGGTGTCTGTAGATGTTTTCCCCCATTAAACAAGCCTTTCCTTTCTCCATGCTTTCCATGGAAAGTCCACCCTGTTCCCCACATCCCTGAACCTCCAAAGAACAAGATGTGGGCTGGCAACAAGTGGAATCACAGAATCAGAATAATTTAGGTTGGTGAAGAAACTCTCGAGTTCCCAGTGCAATGTCTGCCCAAAAAAGGGCTAATTTCAAAGTCAGAGCAGCTTCCTCAGGGTCTTGTCCTACCAAGTTTTGAAAATCACCAAGAACAGAAGTGCCACCACCTCTCCTGGATGACTTTTTACAGTGCTGAACTGCTCTCATGGTGAAAGATTACTTTTCTTTACAGCCAGTTGTGTTTTCTTCCTGCTGCAGCTGGTGCCCGTAGACCTTTCACTGTACACCTCTGTGATTTGTTTGACTTCTCTGTAACTCCTTCTTAACAGCCTCCTCTTCTTCATGTCTTGTTTTCCTTGCTTCCATTTACATCATGCCCTCCAGCTCCCTAAGCATCCACCGGACTTGCTCCAATGTGGTGATATCCAGATGGGGGCTCAAGGGTGTCAGATGTGGGTGTCAAGTAGAGAAGAATATTCAGTTCTCTTGACCTCTTGGCTATATTCTTGCTTATATAGCCCACTAATGCTGGCCTTCACTGTTGTATGGGTGCATTGCTGATTCATTTCCACATCATTGCCCACTAGAACCTGCAGACCCTCGCTGTAGAGACATTTCCATGCCAGTCAGTCCCAGATCATCCTTCTCCATGCAGTTATTCTGTCCCAGGTGCAGAACTGTGCATTTCTTTGTGTTGTAACATTTCTCCAGCCCGTATCTCCTGTTAGCTGAGGTCCTTCTGAATGGTAGTGCTGTTTTGCAGCATGTCAGTCATTCTTCCAATTTGATGTCACCCACAAACCTGCTGAAGGTGCAATTTGCCCCATCAACCAGGTTGCTAAAGACATTAAACAATATTTGCGATAGTATCAACCCCTGTCAGATGCAACTACTAAGCAGCTCCTGATTAGACTTCAAACCATCGACCATTACCCTTTTAAGCCTGGATGAACTATATCCACCTATTAAGGCACTTTGGAAGCCACTAATGCAGCGCAGTTTCCTGGTCTGGATACAAAGGCATTATGGGAGACTGTGTTAATGGCCTTTGTAAAGCCAAAATGTACAACACTTACTTCTCCCCACGGTCCATGCAACCAGACATCCTATCACAAAAAGGAAACTGATCAGTCAGGCACAACCTGCCCTCAATAAATCTGCACTGTCTATTCCGAATTGCTTTCTTGTCCATCATTTTGCCTGGAAATAACCTTTATAACTACTTGTTCCTTAATCTTCCCAGGGGCTGTGATTATGCTGACCAGCCAGTTGTTCTCTGGATCCTCCTCCTTGCCCTTTTTAAGGATGGGTTTAACATTTGCCTTCTTCTATCCATCAACAGCCTCCCCAGATGATAAATAGTGGCTCCACAGTAACATCAGCCAGCTCCCTCAACACCCTTTACGCATTCCATTTGGTCCCATGGACTTGCAAATATCCAGCTTGCTTGAATCATAGAAGCATAGAATACCAGGTCAGAAGGTGATCCTAAGAATTATCTGATCCAACCTCTCTTGGCAGAAAAGGTCCCCAGCTCTCTTCCTTGGCAGTGGGTTGTATTTTCTTGCCCAGATTCTGCCACTAGGTACAGGAACTCGGGTGCCTGGGAGCAAACCTTGACAGCAGAACAAGGCAACAAAGGCACCGAATACCTTCACCCTTTCTACTTCCTTCTCCATCAGGCTACTTGCTCCAGTCAACACTGGGCCAACACTTTCCTGAGTAATCCTTTGGTGCTGACATACTTACAGAAGCCCTTCTTGATGCCTTTCACAACCTGCACCAGTTTGAAATGCAGCTGAGGTCTGACCTTCCTAATTCAACCCTGCATTCCATAGTCCTCCTTGGTAACCTGACATGGGTGCCAAATATTTCCTTGCTATGTTTCATCTCAATCAGAAGTCTCCCGTTAAGCTAGGACAGCTTCTTTCCATCTCTTTCCATTCTCCAGCACAGGATGCTCCACAAAAAGAAATCACCATTACTATCCATATCCTCTGGCCAAGGAAGTGAGGAAATCATATCAGATAGGGAAAACCCACATAACTTGATGCATTTTGCCAATGGAAAGATCTCTATCAAAGGCAGAGCTACTCCAGGGTGCTGTCTTGCTACTTCTTGGTTGATTCATGCTTACGTATCAAAATATGTTGGAAGCCATCAAAGCAGGGGAGAACTCACTGCACATTTAGGGAACTTCTGCTGTGGCCTGTGTCCTGCAAGACGTGGGGAAGCTGCTGCGCAAACTGAGACAGATGGAGGTGGGGAAACCCCACAGTCTGTCTCTTTGTCCCCATTATGCTCCCTTCCTCTCCATAAACACTGAGTCACCTCTTGCTCCCTCACGCTGTGTACACACATCCTTCTCTGCCCAGTCACTTCCTGTTGTCTCCCACCAGGGCCACTGAGTAACTCAGTATCTCCGGCAAAGGCAGAGCTCCTGGCTTTAAAGCAAGTGTTAAAAGTCCCTTGAGAGCTCATTGACAAGCACTAAATCAATCCTCAGGCTTCCATGGGCAGGGAGTGAGAAAAGCTCTCGCTGATATCTTTCAGTGATGCGGCATTCACTGGAAAAGGTCTGCCGTGCTCCACATGCTGATGGGCTGGTGGAAGAGCTATTCAATAGCAAGCATTGATCTCCATGCTACAGAAAGGTCACTGACTCCAGAGGCTGTTGAGCTGCAATGAGTTCCAGGATGGAAAACACATTGAGACACTCCTGAAATACCAACGTTTCAAGGAGCTGTTTGAAAGCAGTGTTACAACCCAGAACTTAAAGAAACTAAACTATTTCAACTGTTCTGACCCTTGAATAGTTCATTTTCTCCCCTGTTTTTCATTTTCATGTCGGTTTTCAAGAGGGAAGATATTTTTCTCTCAATTCCCCCTCTTTTTCTGCGTGAGTGGTGCAGCACGTGGCTCGCAATGCAGACCCTGTCTCCAGCTGTGACTCAGGACAGCCACCACCGACAGATAACAAGGTCACTCCACTTCTATGGCCCAGTGTGTCACTGACCTCTCTGTTGAGACTGCTAATCAGGCTAGCGATGCACCATCTGCAGCAGAGATTTTGCAGCCATCTGTCTACTGGGAACTGGAGTAAGTCCACCAACAGGCCACCAACAGCCGTCAAACAGAAACAACTTCCAGTTTTCAACCAGGCTGTGCCAAGTTGGCTGTGTCTGAAGTGATCGTTTGCATCAGAAAGCTCATGCCATTCATGCCGATGGCTGAGTAGGTGCCACTGAGAAGCAACCATTATTTGGGGGGTTTGAATGGGAAGGGGAGGGTAAATTCATTTCCTCTCTGATATGCAGCCCAAAGCTGGGATCACCTCTCTTTTGCTCTGCCCCCTTTTCTTTACCATGTTCCTTTCCCTCTTTCTTCCCGCATCCTTTCTTTCTGCTTCTCCATGTATAAACAAACCCTAGCTGGGCAAAAATCTGGGAATGTTTCCAGATTGTCAGCCTCAGTGAGCTTATTCATCAGAAGTGCTCCATACTCAAGCTGAGTCTATGTATGCATGCTCCAAATGCCTTTGTCTAGAGGTCTGAATGAGAAAATTCCCAGCCAAAGCTCCCTGAAACAGCTGAGCTCTGGTGAGTGCTCTCCACAGAAGACCAGGCAGTTAGGGCATAAGGAGTTTCTTCCCTAGCAAAAAAGAATGACTTTATACTCTTTTAGCAACAACAGCTGGAACAATACTGCTGATCCCACTTCTAAGCTGGTCCTCCAGCCGTTGTCTATCATGCTATATAACACCTAGGGCAAAACAAAGTGGGAGCCAGGAGGTAATGTTGACTTGAATATGATGTTCCTGAGACCATTAATAGGACAGCACATTCATGTCCAGAAGCTATGCCTAAAATAAAAAGGACACACAGAGCGCTCAGGGCTCAGCCACGGGAATGCTGTGAAGTTTAGGAAACATGGAAACATGATCTACAGAGAAGGGATGGAACAAACTCAGCGCACCAAAGAGAAATTCTGGAGATCACTTGATCATGCTTTACAGATATTTACACAGAGAGACTTAGGATAGAGAGCCCTTTAACCAAGATATAGCTGGTCTCAGGATCACTTGGAAATGCATGTCCATCCTTGGCTAGCTCAGAAATGCCCATTCAAGCCTCCTATAAACATGTCCCCCCCGTTCATGCTGATCATTTTGGGCATAGGCATAACACAAAGGCTGGAATGTGAAATTAAAGAGAGTGTATTTTAAACAAGGCAGGCAATTAACTTTACTGTCCTCAATAAGAGTTAATATTGAGGGGCACACTCCTGGAAGACAATACATCGTGTTGTTATTCCAAATGACTCTAGCATGCTCCAAACTTATTCAACCTCATGTCTGAACTTGGTTTTCAGATCCTGAACTTGTTTCTGATAAGAAAGAGAGGGTGAGGCTCGAACACTTGCTCTTTAGTCTTCTATCCTAACTTTCCACTTGATCCTGACACCAGTGACACCAGTAAGTCACCTACCAGCGCTGCCCAGTGTTGCCCAGCCTTAGGAAAAGCAGGAGAGGACAAGGACTTGAGCACATCCAATGATACCCCAGGCACGGAAAAACCTGAGTTCTAGATAAATGTTATTATGATCAGTCTTCAGCTCGTAGCACTTGCTGTAATTAACTAACCACTATGCACTGTCACAGTATCAACAAAAAAGATGCATTTTTGCTCATTTTTTACTCTCTTGTTTCTTTCCTACATCAAAAGGTAGAAAAAAGTTAGCTCAAATCATAACTCTCAACTGTATTAACCCTTTCCTTCCTATTAAGAAGAATCAATTGGTGAAATTAAAGCCTCAGACTGGTCCCTTCTCTCAAAAGGGTCACCAAGAATATCTAAACAGTATATTCTCTGTAGCTACTCCATTTCAAATTCACAGTCATGCACTTGGTTCTGATTTTCTTGGGTTTATTTAGATTAGAGTTCTGAAGCTCTCAACACTTTTGCCATGGATTTAGGAAAGGTGTGAGTCTCGTAAATAAACTCAGAGCTTGTTCAGTGCAGTATAGGGTGACCTTTGCACACCTTGATTCCTCCAGCTTATACAGTCCACCAAAACATGTCTAACAGGGGCATGGACCAATGTGCGCCTTTGTTCAATAAAACTTTGATACTAAATCAGTCCAGCCTCTATAAATCATGCAACTTAAGGTTATACCTGACCTGCTTATAGGTGTACAGGAGCTCTCTGCAATGGGATGTACTGAGGAATCCCATATGCATCAGAAGCTAAAGGCAGAATGTGGCTAAGAGGTTATTTAGTTAGAGCTAGTTAGAGAGTTATTTAGACCATGTGGTTTATCATCCTTAAAGCTCCTGAAAAGTGCTGGCATTTCTTCAGGCCAGATGTTTTCATAACGGGTCACAGCTGTTTTAATGTTATCAAAGACCCAGCTGGGAATACCTTGGAGCAATACCAGGAGGCAGTGTGTGTCCACTTCTCCACGAACAAGGTTTCCTGGGGTATACAAAGGCATCTAAACCAGCATGCGGCTTTTGAAAATGGAACAATGCAACTACATGGGGTCATGGCTGTAATTGCACTGTACTAATTTCTTTGGCATTAGAAGGGAAGAATAATGCCAACTAAGCCACCATAAAGACTTATTGCAGGACCCACTCATTACCAAACGGTTCTTCCTCAGGCACCAGGCACCCAAAAACAGAGAGGAAAACCTTCAGGATCCATGTGGGTCAAACGACAAGTTACTTTCCCCAACAAAAAGAGAAGAGAATGAAAGCCATACCTCCAAACAGAGACATAAATGATAATCAACAGCAAAAGTGTCAGCGAAGATACTCCACAGCCTACAATTAATGTGACAGAAGGGACCAGCACCTTTTCCATGTTCTGAAAGAGAAAAAGTAAGGCATTAAAAAAAAGGAAAGAAGAAGAACCCACAAAACCAAGAAGATGCTCAGGACCAGCTCAATTTCATGGCAATAACTTTCTTCCTAATTTTCTGTGTATCAACTCACCTGATTTTCACATGCACAGTATGTACAAATACCAGGATTTATTTCTGGTTGACCCATCCTTATTGAGGACCTTATTCTGGTCCCACACACACCAGTGTTAAGCCTGGGTGACAACCCTCATACCCATATCGAGGAAGGTGAGTAAAAGACGTGGGTTGCAAAAGAAGGATCAGGCCCTTCAAGTCCAGTGTGAAAGTATGAAGATGACAAATGAGGCAACAGCAAAAGGCAGTGCCCACACTAGGCCCATTACAAGTGAGCTCATCTGGGAATGGTGGTGATGAAGGTTGGAGGATGAAAACATGGTAAAAATCTTTCACCAACTACAAATATCCACCTAGAAAAGGAGGAGATGAAGCAAGCAAAGGAAAACCAAGATATATATCCTCCCCAGGGACCCAGCGTCAGTTTATACCATCCATCACTTCACTACTCTTACACTACTACACAAGGTTTTTTTTCATATGCAGGGCTCCTTACTGGAAAATCTGGTTCTCATTTCACAGAATCATAGAATCACAGAATGATGTGGGTCATAAAGGACCTTAAGATCATCCAGTTCCAACCCCCTGCCATGGGCAGGGACACCTCACACTTGACCATGTTGCCCATGGCTCTGCCCAGCCTGGCCTTGAACACTGCCAGGGATGGAGCATTTACCACTTCTTTGGGCACCCTGTGCCAACGCCTCAGCACCCTCACAGTAAAGAACTTCTTCCTTATATCCAATCTGAACTTCTCCTGTTTAAGTTTGAACCCACCACCCCTTGTCCTATTGCTAGAGTCCCTGAGGAAGAGTCCCTATCTAGCATCCCTGTAGGCCTCCTTCAGATTTCTCATCTTTCAGAAGGCTGATTTCTCATCTAAACACAAGGATCTGCTGATCATCAGCTCTTGCAACATCAAGAACAAACACACACGCTATATAACCTCACCTGATCTAGTTCTCTGCATCACCGGGACTGTGTAACTAGCTAATATCTGCCAGACTAACATCACTAAACTCCCCGAGTTCTCAGCTTAGAAATGAGGATCTGGATCCCAGTTGGTTTGCTCTGCTGCAGGCTTTTTTCCTGGCATGTTTCTCGTTTCCACATCACTGATCTCTGCTGGCATGAAGGCAGAGAAGCAGAGACCCACAGTCCAACAGACACATGAGAACCCTCTATTTAGACTGATTAGGCAGTATGCAGAGGTGTGGGAGCACAGTCAGGGTTGTCATTAGACTGGCACAGTACCAACACTTATCACTACAGCCATGAAGATAAGATGGTTTCTGACATAGCAAGGGCTTAGCATAGGGAAAGAGAAAGCAAAAAGCAATTACACATGGATTTGGGAATGGAACAGGCAGTTCTCTAAGGATTTGTCTACACTGTTTTGTTGGCAGGTATGAGGCTGCTCAACCTGAACCTCCAATCAGTGAGATGCCATGAAGCTGAGGCAATTGCAGCTCTGTTCCAGGCTACTGAGCCTTCTGCAAAGCAAAGTGCCATGTTTATATGGAGTTTGGACAGCTCAACACATGGGCAAAGCAAATATGTGTCCAGTGCCCACAGTCAGTAGAGGTTTAGTCCACAGAGCCCACCATGAAGAACAGAAACAACCCCGATATAAAGGGATCTGAGGTGAATAGTCCCTGAAGTCCAAAGGGCTTGGGAAGATCCTATTTACTTGCTCATTTTGACCAACGGCACCTCTCACATTTTGAATCTCATTGCCGGGGGGAATTAAGGAGCAAAACTTTCACCACTCTGCTGCAGCAAACCCCACAGGAGATATTGGGAAGGCTGGCACAAGAGCTTTAGGCATTTTTAGTTCTAAAAAGACCTTTCAGTTCCCAAGAGGGGCCTATAGGAAACATGGGGAAAGACTTTTTACCAGGGCCTGTTGCAGCAGGACAAGGGGTGGTGATTCTATGATCATAGGCAAAATTCAGCAACACATTCACTGGATTGAATGCCCAACTGGCATAGATACCCAAAGGAGTACAGGTGGATTGAGGGATCTTTACTGGATGCAAACCAGCTACAGACTGGACCTCAAACTGCACTAGAGTGTGGTGCTACCTCTCTGCAATGTCCCCTTGCTTCTGACCACATCAGCTCTGACACATCACTACATGCATGCCAGTGCATCTTCCTTGAGTTTGCTTTGTGAAACAGGAGGCTAAAGACTCTCCAGAACTACACCATAGATACACACAAAGGGTTTGGATGCCAATCCCAAATCAACTTGCTGAAGCTATGGAACTTGATATATACGAAGTTATAGAACTGGAAAGCGATATCTTAGTCCTTTTAATTACCAGTAATCGTGCAAAAGCTCCAAGAATAATATGGTGCTGAACCTCACCAATCCATCCAGCAAAGTTGCCCCAACCTAGACTTCCCAAAATGCCCATGGAAAATGTTTCGGTTCCCACGTGGATTCTTCCTTTGAACTTCTATGGAGATTTGGATCACTAACTGTGGACCTATTGGAGCAAGTCCAGAGGAAGGACATGAACATGTTCAGAGGGCCAAAGCAGCTCTGCTCTGGAGCCTGGCTGAGAGAGCTGGGCTGGTTCAGGCTGGAGAAGAGAAGGCTCCTGAAGGGGAGACCTTAGAGCAGCTCCAGTGCCTAAAGGGGCTGCAGGAAACCTGGAGAGGGGCTTGGGACAAGGGCCTGTAGGGACAGGCCAAGGGGAATGGCTTGAACCTGCCAGAGGGGAGACTGAGATGAGCTCTTAGGCAGAAGCTCTTCCCTGTGAGGGTGCTGAGGCGCTGGCACAGGGTGCCCAGAGAAGCTGTGGCTGCCCCATCCCTGGCAGTGTTCAAGGCCAGGCTGGACACAGGGGCTTGGAGCGACCTGCTCTGGTGGAAGGGGTCCCTGCCCGTGGCAGGGGCATTGGAAATAGATGGTCTTTAAGGTCCTTTCCAACTAAAACCATTCCATGATTCTATGATCACAGAGATTTTTAACATCAACTCATACGACTGCATTCCCATCCTGAGAATTCACTCCTGCCAAATATTTGTGGAAGGTTAGAAGCAGGTTTTTGGAGAACTAGGTAAACATAAAGAAATTTCAATGAAAACTTCAATATTTTCATTTGTCTTCCATCAAATAAAAATTGAAATTGGACATATTCCAGGCACTGCTATTGCTGAAACATCATATTCTGCTCCTCATAAATTGAAATGTGGAAGGTACATTCTTTTGGGAACAGAAGCCTCTGATTTAGTCAGGCACTGGGATACGGCATGAGGGAGAGATGCAGACTCCAGTATGAAGCCACATCTCCATTTGACACCTTGTTTTCCCCTCCTGAAGAACCCAAGTGAGCAGCAGCCCTATCCCACCCCAGAGATGCATGGTCCTGATAGATGTACTGCGAAGCACAAACTTGTCAGACATGGATTTCTCCTTTCTCACTCATTCCACGTTCACTCACAACCCTTTTTATCTCCCTGCACCCCCCTTAAGGCAAAATGAGTTCACGTCTCACAAATGGTGGCCTGGGATGAGCATAGATTGTGACATTTGATTTAAGTAGGTCTCATTTCACTGACTTTTCATGGGTAACTGGATAAAAGTGGGGGAAGAGCTCCATTAAAGTAAAAAATGCCTGACATATAACTCATTCCTAAACCATCCGAGAGTCACCAAAGAAGCGGAGTTTGGATTTGAAGAGAGGAGCTGACTACATCCCTGTATCTCCAATACAACAACATGAACATCCCTCTCTTCCATATCCTCTCCGACACCCCCCTGCCCCCAAAAATACTCAGGTTCTTTCACTCCTTTCCCTATCCCATTTCCCACATCACCAATAACCTAGATCCTACATCAGCTAAGTAAGAGGTTGCATGTACTGGTCCATGCCTAGGTCAGATGTTTGCTCACTGGCAAGGCAATACACTGGCCAAGAGGAAGCCAGACTTGTGGGCAATACCTGGTGTCTATCTGCAGCCCTTTGCACAGGAAAGATCCTGATCTTAACTTTCTTCTTTATCCTTCAACCCAGCTTTCACAAAACCCTTGCCCACTGGAAGGACTTTTGCTGAAGAGATGCTATGAAGCGTATCCCTTCTCCCTATAGAGACGGCATGGTTGGTCCAGCCCTGATTGGATTTCTGTTGTCGTCATGCGGGTGGATAATCATAAAAAACACTGGCTGCAAAGAACAGGAGTACAGTACTTTAGAAATAAGAAGTCTTAAAAGCCTAGGCCCATGTAGCTTAGGACTCTGCTTTCTTTCTTCATTATTAAGATTTCTCTGTCCTCCCCATCTTCTCTCCCTCCCCCAAACACACATTTCTTCCCTTTGGCAACCAAAGCACTGTTTATTTTCTTTCTTCTGACTAATTAAAACCCCTGACAGAAGGTGTTTGAATGCTGCAGGATCTGAGCCTTGCAAGGGAAATTTCCTTGGAGGAGAAAGAGGGGGGAAAACAAGCTTGGTTTAAAAAGAGGTAATGCTACCACCAGAAAAGCAGTAAGGCATTCTCAAGATAAGAGAGAAAGTAGTTCTTTGGGAGCTTCCCAGTGCCACAGGTGAAGCTTTAGGTGACACGGTCTAGTGTAAGGCATCCCTGTCCATGACAGGTGGTTGGAACTGGATGATCTTAAGGTCCTTTCCAACCCAAACCATTCTACGCTTCTATGAGGAGTGAATTGATTGTCTGCAAAACACAGGACAGGAATTCAGTTTCTTCCTTTAGGGACCGCAAGTGGTCCCAAGCAACCTGTCCATCACCACCTCCCCATATCTGCTGATGGGTGCCATGCAGAAGCAACCTGATGAAGCCTTGCCTTTTTGGAGCTGGAAAGAAAACATTTCCCTGGGCCAAGCAGGTCATTATGAGTTGCAAGTCCCCCAGTTCTGTCACCAAACATGACAAGGGAGGAGAGAAGCAATCAATGACATCAGCTGAGATGGAAATAACGAGTGCTACTGCCTGGGGCTGCTTGCTGTCCTATCACCTCATTGCTCTGCCTAGCAGGGCAGAAGGACGCTCCTCCTTTTCTTTACAATTTCACTTTGCTTCCCTCTTCCTCTTTTCTATTTCCTTCTCTTCCTTCCTCCCTAATTTTTTTCTTTTCTTTCTCTTTCTTCATCCCTTCCTATGGCCATTTTCCAAGACTTATTCTGCCTTTTCTTTTTCGTCATGCATCACTCTGGCTCTCCCCCCATTATATTCTCTGCATCTCTTTCCTTCTCTTGCTTTCTGCAGAACACTGTGAAAAGTGACTTCATTTGAGTTGTGCTTCTTCCATTACCCTGCTCTGGCTCCAGGGTCAAACAGGCTCCAATTAGAACACAGTATTTCTTCATGCCATGCAGTTTGCCTGAGACCTTACAAGCAAGCTGTTCTTTCTGCTTTTTCCATCCTTGATACCAAGGAAGGCTGAACAAAGTCGTTATAGGTACAACAGCATCATACTGAAAAACTAAACCATTTCTTTCGCTTCCAAATTAAACACGGGCATGTGAATTTGGAATCTGGGATGATGGGCTTCTTTTGGTTTGCCATTGGGAAGAGTTGCCTTGAGCCTGACTTCCATTTGAAATTAAAGACTCATGAAGTCAGAGAATTACAGCAGCACTGGTTGCAAGGGGCTTTAAAGCTTTCTAATCCAATTTACTGCTTGGAGCAAGGCTAGCACTGACATCGGGGGGAGGTTGGCCACGGTTTTGCTTGGATAAGTCTTGGGAATTCTCAAAGGTAGAGAGCTCCCATCCCTCTGGCGTCCATTCCAGGGCACATCACTCTCCTGGTGACAGGATTTTTCCTAAGGTCACACATTAACCCCAAAAGCTACAGTTCGTGGCTTTTCCCTTTGTTAAAACATCAGGCACAAGCGAGATGAGTTTGGTTTTGTAACTTTGGTAATTGCCCCTCTGATACCTTTAGGCTGTGATTAGATTGCCTCTTATATTCTTCTATGTAGGACTAAGCAGGTTCAGATCCCAATACCTCTCCTCACAGGTAATGAGCACAAAGCAATGAGGCTCATTTCACTCTTCACAAAGAACTGGACTGGATGGGTGTGATTTACTCCACGAATTGCTCAGGAACCATTTTACTGTGCCACTGGCCTCAAGGCTTTTCATGCTTTTTGTGAAGGTTTTTGAAAGCTATATTGTATTGATTTTGTTACTGGTTGGACAACTCTCGTCAAAGCAGAGAGCTGGTTGTTAAAATTGCTGGAAAATAATGCTTTTAACAGCACTCACAGAAGGGAGCAGCTGTCTAAACAAAGGGGTGTAATGTCAGTGCTGAAAGAAAACTACTGAGAACGGTTGAATGACCAAGAGGTGAACGCGGTATTGCCATCTGCCAAAGAGATCACCATTCAGTTAAATTCTGTGTTTCATTTTCGGGCTCAGGCCCTTTGTATATCCGCATATATACTGCAGTGGTGCTGTAAAGCACCAGCCATGTATTTTACTACAATACAACCACTGGACAAAAACAACAGCAGCCACCCCAAATAGCAGCAACCTGCAGTATCTTTTTGACTTTGGTAATGAGTGATGCTATGACACCTTCAACTGTCTGAGAACCAGGCTCTTGACACGTGCTGCCATTGAAGTATGTTGCCACCTCTAGCGCTCTGCAGAGCCAAGAGAAGCAAAGCATTGCACCTGCCTGCAGAAGGAGAAGGTATGAGGGACACAAGGAGCAAACTCACTGAATAAGCAGTTCTTGAGCAGTGCCAGGGATGGGGCAGCCGCAGCTTTTCTGGGCAGCCTGTGCCAGTGTCTCACCACCCTCATAGTGAAGAATTTCTTCCTTACATCCAATTTCAATCTACCCCCTTTCATTTGAAAATCATTGCCCCTTGACACTATGGGCCCTGGTGCTGTGGACAAGACCCTGGCCAGCAGCTAAGCACCACACAGCTGCTTGCTCACTCTCCCTGAAACAGGATGGGTGGTGAGAATCAGAATGGGAAAAGTGCAAAAGTTTGTGGGTTGAGATAAAGACAGCTTGATAACTAAAAGAAAAGAAAAATGAGACAGAGGGGAAAAAAAACCCTCAAGGTGATGTAAAATAGAACAATTGCTCACCACAGAGCAACAAATGCAGTCCCCAAGCAATGGCAACCCCCAAAACCTCCAACCCTCCAGCTTTATATTGCGAGCATGACACCATACAGTATGGGATATCCCTTGAGTCAGCTGGGATCAGCTATCGTGGCTGTGTCCCCTCCTAACCTCTTGTGCATCCTTAGCCTGCTCACTGGTGGGGTAAGGAGCAGAAAAGGCCTTGACTCTGTTTGAGCTCTGCTCAGTGATAACAAAAACACCCCTGTGTGATCCACAGTTGCCAACACAAATTCAAAACATAGCCCCATACCAGGTACTATGGAGGAATTTAACTCTATCCCAAACAAAACCTGGTTAAAAGGTCTTTATCAATTTTTCTTATATATTTTATGTATTATTATATATACTTTATATATTGAGAGGCCACAATAATGTCTCCCAAGAGCCTTCTCTTCTCCACCTTCTAACCTTTGAGGAGGGCTTTGAGACCCCTGCATGAAGATCACTTTGTGGCATCATTAATAAATAATCTTTTTACAACCTCTTTCACAACATCCTCCCCAGCTCTGCCCATGTCATTGCAAATCAGATCCAGACAATTACTACCTTGTTTTGCTTCCTTCTGATCATAACTACAGGCTTCTCATGTCAAAGCTAATAGTCACCCATTATTTGGAACGCATTTGTGTAGCTGAGGGCCCCTTTTATGTAATTTGGCCAGTCTAACAGGCAATTCTGTGTAATTACAGTACACAAAAATCACCCGGCAAGACATCTTAACGTGCTACTATTTATTAACAACCACTAACTCTTCACTCGGCATCGAGTCCACTCTCAAGATACAGCATGGCAATCTGCATTTAGTAAACAGCCTCGATGAAGCTTGCAGGGCAGAGGAGTAGTCACACAGCCCATTGTTAATAGGAACTGTCAGGATCATTTCCTTCAGGCTGGTAGGGAATTAGAGGAGTTAACAGTGCCCATTGTCTACCTGCCACTCCTCAATGCCATGGTCAGCTTGCTGCCGCTTTTGGAACTACCAGACTGCACTCTCAGCGCTTCAGTTTCCTGTCCTCATGTCAAGGAGGGCTGGATCAGGCTCAGAGCTGCTCTAAGGACCACTCTCCTCCTGCCCAGCTGCTCTCAGACATTTTCATTGTCATTATTTAAAATTCATTCATAGAATCATAAAATGGTTTGGGTTGGAAAGGGCCTTAAAGATCATCCAGTTCCAAACCCCCTGCCATGGGCAGTGAATTTTCGCTTTCTGTCTCTTTCCCATTACACTTTGCTTGGTCAAGCTGCTGAAAACAATTTTAAACAGGGCTCTGAAAAGTAGCTCTGAGCCACTTTGCATCCCTCTGAGAGATGTGGTTTAGGAACCAGCGTGCTGCGCAAAGGGACCGCAAGCAAGCAAAGCAGGGCTCTATTCCCAGCTTGCCTGCAGGTCAACTGCGTACATGGCTCCATCATTTAAGCCAATCTTTTCAAAGCCCTCTCAGCCGACCTGCTTTAGATTGCAAACACTGGCCTTAACTTCTCAGGTGCCTATTTTAACCCCCTGGAAATGGAAGAGAATAATACTGCCCTCCATCTCTCTTTCAAAGCTTAATTCAGCTTAGATTTCTGATACATGTAAATGCGTTAGGGGATTCCTAGGGCTACATCGGGACAATCAAGCACCAGCATCCCATTTTCTGCTGCAAATTATTAACATGGGGAGGTATGGAGCTGCAATATTAACATGGGGAGGTATGGAGGAGAGAGAGGAGAGAGCTTTTGGTTTAACCGTTTGTGAGCTGACCAGGTGGAGCATTTGGTTTTTGCTTTCATGCATATGGGAAGCTTTGCTCTGTTCCAGCCTTTCCCTTTAAAGCATGTTAAAGGGAAAATAAAAATATTTTCCACAATAAAGGTGGTAGGAATCACAATGTCCTGTTCCTCTAAGGTTATGTGCTCCTTCCTTCTAAAGCAACTAGGCAGAAGTGAACTTTAACCAGTACCACTGTCACAGGCACTGCAGTAAGCAACACACCTCTATCTCACCATGTTAGTCCTAGAAAATATAATGGTCCAGTACTCACTCCACTACCCTGAGTGATCCTGTATAGATAATACTCATAGAAAATCACTGTTCAAGAGAGAGGAGTCTTGTCCATCCATGGACCATGCCAACCCCTGGACCACAGTTGGATGAACCATGATAGAGCAGGGAGCTTTATAACCATTAAACAGTAGGGACAATTACAGGACAGTGCTAGAGACACTTCTACCAGGGAATTTATCATCATCATCATTATTATTACTATTACTAGCATTATATTATAGTATGAACATATGCTCCAAATACATTAAAAATGAACTGCCTTTACTGCTCCCTTCTGCTTGAGATTGCCCCTTTGGTGCACTACACAAAGGATAATCAATTCAAAGTCTGTAACTGATTTGCAAGCCTATTCTTGCATTACCCATCTTGCCCTAGTTTCAGAAGTGTGCCCTCATCTCTAGTAACTTCCCATCATCAGCGCTGAGCACCTTGCAGGGAAATGTGGTGAGATTTACACACAGTTGAAATAAAATAACTCCACAGCAGACTGGGAGAGGAAAATGAGGGAAGAATCCAGACTGTGTTTATCCTGATTTAAGCAGTGTTTTGGTTCCGTGCCAGGTGACAGCATTTCACCAAATCACTCCAAAACAGCCCGCTGTTTGTTTTACTCGATCATTGTTGTACTGGTGAGTGATGCCAGGCTGGTAGCTCTCCCCACAGCATGGGCAGCACACTCCTTCCCCTTGCTCATGCATCCTGTCCTTAGGAGAGACTGGCTGAGGAGCAGGGAGAACACCCAAAGCCCCAGTGGAGGAAGATATGAGCCAAAGATGCTCACATCACCACACTGAGAACAGACATCTGCCTTCCCTTTGCCCTCCTCCCATCCTTGCCCAGTCCTTAAACAAAACTTTCATCCAAAGCACAAGCCGTAAATACTTGTGGAAAGCCTGCACAAGCCATCACTTAAACATCTTTTAAGCCCTGCCTTCATTTAGTCCCTTTAATTATTACTTGCAGATGTGATTCCCCTCCTGTAGAACTCAAGCAAACGTTTCCATCTCTCACTGTTCAGTCACTGAAGACGTCTGCATGGGCAACAGTTCCTGACCTGAACAAGGTCAGGAACCAGATGTCTCCAGCTCATTATCAATCCTCAGAGGCTTTCAGGGGCTCCTTGGCTAGAGCTCACCTATGAGGAGATGAAGGGATCTCAACCGTTTGGCAGATCATCAGTACACTCTTATGATGATAATATTCCCATTGCAATCTGAAAAGCCCATGGGATCCAGCATGTTTCCACCTACCCAGTGCAATACACAGCTGGTTACTGTGGACTCACTGGTGCTAATTCCCTCTACATGGAATGGTGATCTCAAATCAGCACACAGGGAACCAGCTTCTGGCCCTGATGCCCATCTCATCCACAGCAGAGTGATTGGAGAGTAAAACTGTAACAGCCGCTGGATTTACAACTGTACTGAGTTGATATAAACAAGATCAAAACTGGCCCCAGCAGTAGGATATTCCCCATGTGGGGAATGGCTGACATGATTGCCATATTTAAAAGAGCAAAAAGAACAATTCGTCATGAAAAATGAAAGCCTTGTCGTGCTTGTGGGAAAAGAACAGTGTTGTTTTGCTTTCACATATCTATTGAGTGTGTTCTGTGTATCCTGCTGGTTAGTAGGGCAGGTAGCTAGTGAGCACTGAGCTGCAGGCTTAGTTTTGACTAACCACATGCAGCATAATCCCACTTTCCTGATTAGGCAGTCCTGACATTTAGAGGGAACTTTCAAGCTCAGATACTCATAACTGCAAGTCTGACATTTGTTTTCCACAGGTATTACCCATTTTTGCTTAAGGATTGCCATTGCTGCCAAAATCTTGCGAGTAGATTAGTACACTCAGTTATTCATAGATAGCAAAAGTATGAAGGGCACAAGCCTTTCAGAAATTGATTCGGTTTTGGTTTAAATGAGTAGACATTTGTTGTAAAACAAGAATAAGGACTCAATTTCCATGTCTCGCTGCATGGCAACTCAAGGGCAACTTCAGCCTTTAGGCAGGGCTCAACAGGGTTGAGCGGCGAGCAGCTTGCCAAAATTACCCAAAAAAGGGATTTTCTAGATCGAAGTACTATGAAGATGGGTGCGGAATGATAGGAGAAAGACAAACACCACTCAACAGCTCGACACAATGCACTTACTTAGTCCTTGCAGTGCTTCGAAAAGAAAGATAATCTCATTTAGCACTAATGCGCTGACTCCCACCCCTGATGAGCCCATGAAACCCAGCCTCCATCACCCACTTGTTACCATTTTCAAGCGAGCACCTTTTGTGATGTCTCCCACGCCGTCCTCTGACTTGGGAGATGCTCCCCCCCCCCCGCCAAACACCTAAAAAGCTACCCAGTGCTCTTGCTTCAAACCTCCTCTGTAAAACCCTGCTCGGCTCAATGTCTACAAGACAACCCTGACAACGGCAGATGTGCCACGACTTACTGCGGCTCGCGATGACTAATGCCCTCGCGCTGTTTACATGTGCCCCCACACCCGCCTGTATCCAAGCATCCTTCTATTTCAGTTGGAAATTTCAGCTATATTTTGTCTATTTTGGGTCTGGGTCATTTTGTGGCTCATTCTGCATTGAACAGATTGAAGTCGTCATTCTCAGGTGATGAGGAGGTTGAAATAGCACATTATAAATACAAAGATAAAATAAAGATGGATCATCAGCTACAGTGGGATATGGAAAGCAGGCAAGGTGCTCTCTTCAGCTGGGATTTTCCCAGATATGTGCCCTAACCTACCAGAGCTTCCCCATCTGCCTCCATCCCTCTCCTCCACCTCCCATCAGCATGCTACATCTCTGGCACACTTCTCTCCTCTACATAGCAAGAAGCAGACACAAAGGGGATCTAGTTCACAGAATTACAGGCAAGAGGGTGGGAAAAGACCTGACAAGCTCATCTCACCCATTTGCCTGCCTTAAAGCTATCTGAACCGTCCCCAGCCTTCAATAAAACCCTCACTGGTGGAGGGTAGGCTCTCAGTGCTTGCCTATCCCTGCAGACAGAAGGTTTTCCCTTGTGCCTAAATTAAATCTCTCACACTGCAGTTTGATTCCAATCCCCAGCAGACACAGACAGCAGATTTCTCCCTTTCCACAGCTACTTCTACCCTTTTCAAGACTATTATCCTCTTCCCCTTCAGTCTTTCCTCCTTGAGAAAGAGAGTCAAACCATCTCACAGAGCTCACCTTCACTCACCATCAGCGTGGAGGCACCACACCAAACATCTTTGTCACATCATCCTCTCCCACACATATGCTCACACACTCCCACACTCACGTACTGTATCAGTCATCCTGTTTGAACACAGAGCAGAGCATCCCGGACATGTACCACTCACTCCCTTTGTTCACATTTCTGCTCCTTAATGGCTCAAATCATGCACTGAGCCTCAGAGCTGCTTTCCCAGCACTTAAGAAAGGGGAAAGTAGGAACTGGGAAGACCCTGGTGTCCTGGCTTAAATCTACATGTCCTTTAACAGAGCAATAAGCAGTAGATGGGTAATAGGGCAGCTGTCACACTTGCTAAGCTGCCTTCATGGCAACAAGCCATTAAGCACTGCAGCTCAAAATAAGCACCAAACCCCTCAGGAACGCCTGGACACGCAGTATCTCAGACATGCACAGTGAGGGTTTAATTTCAGCTGAAGACAAGCGACTAACCTCAGCCCTGGTCTGCTCCTGGGGTCACTTGGTTAATGCCAGCGCAGCTCTTGCCTTTACACCGAAGGGTGAACGTGGCTCGGTATTACTCACGCTGAAGCACTGAATCCCACAACGGTTTTAAGCTCCCAGCCACTTGATCATGTTCCTCTCCCACGTCCCCTTCAGATGAAGAGATACAGGGTGATGCAGCATTTGCCTGCAGAAGAGTCACTGCCAGGGCTGTGCAGAGCTCGCTGGCTTCAGCTCGCGGGGGAAGAGCTGCAGACCCACGCTGCTGCAATCCCACTGCCTGGAGTTTTGTCGTGAGTTAAAGACCTGAGCGAATCCACAAGCACGGAGCAGGAACTCGGCGGAGGGAAGCTGTCAGCTCTGAATATCTACCCAACTACCCGCTGGATCGACAGACAGCTGAAGCCGCAGACAGCCGCCAAGGAGGTGGGATGCTGGATGACTGCTTATTATGCTGAGCCAAATCCTCCTATTACTACCTCGTGTGCTACCTGTCTTCTTTTGATACATTCGAGTGTTGTCTCTCCTCGAAGCACGGAGCAGAAAGGGATTTCCTATCCCACTCGTCTCCGATTCCTTTCCTGTGTAATTGTTTAAACACTCATCGCTTATTTGCTGGCAGGATCCCTTCTTAGGTATCTGTGTACAGCACACAGCAATGGTGAACTCCATCACATCTCCCACCAATTTAACAAACCCTCTGCTCCCTGGCACCTGGAGCACGCCACAAGCTCTATCAGTAATCCCCATCCCCAGCGTAAATCATCTGTACGTTGACACTGGGTCCTCTCCAAATTCAAATGCGGTTTAGCCCAAATTCACCCTGTGATGCATAATGACCTCAGGTCAGTGATAAAACCCCACATGTTTTAAAGCGGGTGGCTTCCAGCAAAGCAATGATGGAGAAGCACAATTCAGCCACCTCTGCTAAGAGGCCACATTTGAAATGTAATGCAATCCTTTTAAGAGGGAGCTGGACTGTGGGTTGGCCCATTTGGGTACCTAAGGGCAACACACATCCTCTCTACTTCCTAATCGTATTATGAGAGAGAGTGGGAAGGGAAAACTGTCAGCCCAGCTGGTTCATATCCTGTCTTCTCCAGGCTATCAAAGCTTGCTGAAACTCAAGGGGACTCTATGGGGTTTAGTGAAAAGAGCATCCCTGCTGAGCAAAGGAAAGCCCAGCTTGTGGTTTACACAAGCCTATGGGCTGCCACAGACCTCAGGGAAAGGCACCCCTGAGAAAACACAGCATCTGCTCCTGCTGTGGAGATGTGTGAATCCCAAACAGCCCCAGCAGCATTTACACCATAACCGTCCTCAATCTCAGCACAAAGCTCTCCTGAGAGGAGCAGTAGTCCAGCTGGAGAGTCCCTTCCTCACTCCTACTTTCATCTCTCCATATCTGGGGAGATTCCAGTGAGAACAGCACAAATCCCTAGGAAATCTTAGGAAATATTCCCAGTTCAAGGGGCACAATCAGATCCTGAGAGACATTCTACTCGCAGCAGCATCCCGGGGAGGATAGGGTGATGCAGGAAGAGGTGCCAACGGCACAAGGGCAGGAAGCTCGGGGAGGATTTGGACCTCAAAAGCCCAAATGTTTGCAGCTCAGCAATGTTCACCCTGGCACAGCTCTTGCATTAGGAGCAAGCGGAGGCTCCTAATGCTCTGTCAGGGAAATGACAGCACTTGGTGCTTTCTGTAGCACCCTTCAGGCTTGGGGCGCTGTGCAAAGATGAATGTGCGCAGCCTGCAAGGGTGCTGCAGCTGGAGAAAAGGAAGCAGCAAACAATGAAGTGATTGGCCCAAGGTCACAATTTTACTCACAGGCAGAGAAACAGCCCTGGCTGTACAATCATAGGATGGTTTGGGTTGGAAAGGACCTTAAGATCATCCAGTTCCAACCCCTTGTCATGGGCAGGGACACCTCATCGCAGACCATGGCACTCAAGGCTCTGTCCAACCTGGCCTTGAACACTGCTAGGGATGGAGCATTCACCACTTCTTTAGGCAACCTGTTCCAGTGCCTCAGCACCCTCACAGTACAGAACTTCTTCCTTATATCCAACCTGAACTTCCCCTAGCAAATACACCCAGATACACCTAAACTCTTCCCTAGACCCTTATAAAACTGGCAGACTTTGAGCTGGGCAAAACCAAGTACTTCCTTTCAGCAGAAAAGTCCAGTTTTTGAATCCAGGAGTTAATACTGCAGGAGAAGCAGCATTAATGAAACCCGAAAACTATTGTAAACCTGAGAACTGACTGTTCTCAAGATATGCAAAAGGCTTTGTTCTTATCCAGACTCCAAATCTCACGTGGTAAACCATGGTAGAATATAAATGTTAAAGCGTTCATCTCCAAATAAAGTGCTCTGGTCTTATCTAAGTGAAACGCTGCTATAATTTCCATTAAAACGTTGTCAGAACTGCTACACCTTTACAAAATATTTTAATTCATTAACATTTTTCCAAGGGAAAAGCCTGCTGCTGGAAAACCTGGATCTGTTCCCTGTGCACACAAGGCCCTACCGAGGTTTAGGACCTTAAAATAACCTACATTGTCTCTGCACGCACTCTATGAAGTACACAGACCTCCCATAGCACAGGGCAATCTTTTCAGGAGGAAGATCTTCAAGATCACACCAGACCTGCATGTTGATTCCCTTCCCACAGCCTGCTCAAGACATAACACTGGAAGTCTACTTTCCACACGTTATTTCCTTAAGGTAAAAGGGGTTCCTTCCCCTCTGCTGCACACACAATGCTGGGATGTTTCCAGGTAAAACAGGTATGTTGTGAGTTGATATTGGAGCTCAGAAGCTGTTGTTTCTTTGGGAAGGAAGCATGCCATGAAAGGTGCGTTGTATTCTTAACAATGAGATACCAATGATCAAAGCCTCTTGCAACATCCTGGGGCATCATATGGTCCAGGACTGCTCACTGCGTACACTCAGTGAGTGTATAAGCCAGTTCTATAGTCTACTGCAATGCAGCCCATGAAAGCATACAGGTGCTGTACAACCCCTCCAGCTAAAGGTTTGCTTGTCACTAAACACACCATGGCATGGACATAAACTCAGCATCCATACAAGTTCTTGCCACCAGCACCTTTCAGCCTTTGCTAACACTAGGAAACAGAGCAGAGCTTAGATGCTTAATTCCAGTCAATCAGCCCTGTCTCTGCAGATGAGGCTAGTAAGGAGAGGGCGGAGAGAGCAGAGATATATTCACACAGTCTTACTGTGGTCCTAAGTGCTGTGAGAACTGAGCTTTAAAGCTTGATTGACTTTACAAAGGCCAATCATGAGCTGGTAGGCAGAAGAGGCAACACGAGCCAAACTCAAACAGGACAAAGAGTGAAAGGCTGTCCTGTGCATCCTCAAGCTCCTGCTCTTTCCTTCCCACCTCTAAAACATTGCCAAGACTGCTGAGAAACACCACCATAAGGCTCTTTATTCAGCCTGACTATGGTTTGCAATGTATAGTTTGAACATGTGTCTCTGCAGTTTCCTTTTGTGCTTATTCTCTGTTAGCTATTATGCAGGTGTAGCCTTCCAGCAAGCCAACACTATCACACTACCAAGCTAGGCATGGTAAAACCCCCAAAAAACTTACCTAAATTCCTTAACTTAAAAAGTTTTAATCTTTTATGATGGTCAAACAGCAATCGTGCCAAATCAGTGCAAGAGGCTGCCTTTGCCTAGCTGAATTTGCAGGGTCCAAAGGAAATGGGATGCAGAGAAAGGGTCACATTTGAACTCCACCTGTTAAGCTGGACCTGAACAGCTCTGTCATGGTTTAGGCATGTCCATCTCCAAAACTGAGTCAAAACACAGCACTTTCAGCCCCTAAATTCATTGAAATCAAGGACAACTCCTTCCTTTCCCACTACATGAACAGCTCTTAGGACCCAGCCAAGGGAAATTCTGTCCTTGGCAAACCCAGATCAGCTGCCTGAGCAGCAACGCTCATCCTCCACAAGCCTTTCGTGGTCCTTTTTCACTGCTAAGAAGCTGTGCCCGAACCAGGGTTACAAATATTTCAAACTGCCAGGGCCAAAGACTCCAGAAAGGAGATTTATAGCAATAAATAATATTAATGACACAGGCGGATGGAGCTTCTTGTCCTGAGAGCTCCAAAGGTACATGAAAAACTGCACTATAAATGTCACCACCGCAGACACCAACGATGATGAGATGCCACCTCTGGGGAAGGGAGGCAGCTTTGGCTTGCTCAGAATGACACTCGGTCAGGAAACTGAGGGTGGTACAACAAGGATATGGATGAGCAATGCTCCACAGCATCACCAGACCCTAGGCTCTGCTTAGTGGGGGGACTCAGGAGGTATCCAGGCCCCAGCTTTCCTCCCAGCATGGCCAAAGGACTCCTATTGATGCCCACGAGTTGACTCCAGGCTGGGAAATAAGCTGAGTTGTGCAAATGCAACCTGACCAGCAGCCAGCAGAGTTGGAAAGAGGACAAAGGAAGCAATTTTAGGCCTAACCCCAAAGGACCAGCTGAGAGGTTAGCTGCAGATATAATAAAACATGCCTGGGGGAAGGAAGCTGCATCCTCCTGCAGCCAAGCCCACTCTCAGACGCACGGATGATAAAGGGCTTACATGAACCCTGTGTTACCCAGATAACACTCCAAACACCTAGAGCTGAGGGAACAGCAGTATCTGGCTATGTCAAGTTAACCATTTTTCCCCCTAGCTGCTTAGTTAAATAATGCCAAGCACTGTGTGAACATGAAGTCTCTGTTAGAGAAACTTCCGCTTTCGCCAAACCAAAGGCTCCCATCTCTCTTCCCATACTGCCTACTTCCAGAAGAAGGATCACCAAAGGACCTTCACCAGCAGCACTTCAGACTTTGCTTTAGAAGTATTCCTGCAGCAGAAATCACTCTTTATTTTCTCCAACCACACAATCTCCCCAAACTTTGTCAGGGTTGCTTGCAACAACAGCACTGAGTGCTTCCTGCGCAGAACAAAGCTCACTCATCAACCATTGTGGTGGTCCTCACAGCCTCTGGAGCCAGACATTTGGGTGTCACCCTTGGGCTGAAGGGAGAAACCTTGCTGCTGGCAGGATGCAGCGCTGCAGGCTCAATGGGCAGGTGCAGAGCAGCAAGTTATAGAGATGCAGGAGATGGATCCCAGCTGCATCACCTCAACACACCTCGAGAAGGCTGGCTACCACTCCTGGGCAACACTAGCCCATCAAGCAACCTCCCTTCCAGCCTGGTTTCAAGCAAATCCCAACTTCCCTAGTGGGAAGACAAGGAAGCAAAGACCCATGGAGGAAGATGGGTGCAGGGACATCAGCATCAACACAACCAGCTGCTTCCAAGCGGGAACCCAAGTCCCACTTCTGCCTTTGAGCATCCTTCAACCAGCGCATGTCTACCAAGACCATAAGCTCATTGCCTCTCCCAAGAGCACCTCAAGAGCAGTTGTACCTGACACGAGCCCGTTTCACATCACTGGAGCAGCTGGGCCTGCATGGGGCCGGGCAAACACAACCAACACTGTGTCTTTAAAACCACTTCAGTGCAGATGTTGTTTCCATGGTAACTAGTGGACCAAATACATTAGTGTTTCTAATAATAAACCAAACCTTCATCTTGGAAAATGTGATCCCCCCTCTCCCTTTTACCATCGTCACCCTTCCTTTCATCCTTTCCCCTCCCCTTTCGCTGAATTAAGCCAGCATTTAACAAGCAAGGCATAATTAGTAAATAATTACAAGGGCCCAGTAACTCCCAGTGCCCAGGCAGATGGAGAAGCATTGGGTGGAGAAGGGGGGGTGGCTTTGCTCTATGAACCTGGGAACTGTCCAAAAAGGGATGAACTACTTAAAAAAAAGGGGGAAAAATACATAGTAAAGCACAAGGTGGAAGAAAAGAGCCGGAAAAGCCCCTTTTGACCACCCTGGTGTCGCCTTTGGCACCTTCCCCACTCTCTGAGCCCGGGTGCAGCCGCCCGGTTATAATTTCTAGGAATCTCGCACTTTTCTTTCCCTCCATCCCAGACGCGGCTCCGTATTCACCAACAGCAGCCAAAACTTCACAACTCCTCCCTTCCACGCTCCCTTATTCCGGAGTGGGGACACCCCACGCACCCCCATCACCCAGGAAGTGTGGGGTAACGAGCAGGACCCAGAGGCACGGAGCGGGACACGAGTGGGATGCGGTGGGGATGGAAGCGGTGCGGGATGATTCCCCCCCTTCTCGAGATAAGACACGTGTGAGGATTTAGTGCGTGGGGAGCCCACGGAAGGGAACACGCCAGGCGGGGGCTGCTCGCCCCACACGTTTAGCGGTATCCTCATCCAAAGCATAGGGAAAGAGGGATGGAGGAAAAGGGGGAAGCAGCGCAGCAGCAAGATGCGTGTCCCGTCGTGTACCCCCCCATCCCAAAAGGCATAAACTGCGGGCAGGTCGGGGAAGGGGAGAGGAAGGGCGGCGGTGGAGGGTGATGCAAAGCTTCACGGTGTGTGTCGCCACGGTCCCGGCGACACCGGGCTGCAGCAGGGCTCGGGGCTGTCCCCAGCGTCCGCGGTCCCCGCAAGCAGCCCGCCCAGGATGCTCCGCTGCATCCCGGTGGTGTTCCCTTCCCTTCCTCGTTATTTTCCCCGGTCCCCCCGCAACCCCATGTGTGTGTATGTGTGTCTATGTCCCCATCCCTCCCTCCTCTCCCCTCTGCTCCTCCCTCCGCGGCGGGACTCACCATGTCGGGGTTGAGCTGGGCTAAGATGGCGAAGGCGGAGAGCCGGTCACACAGGCACTTGGTCCGGGAGGCGTCGAGCGGGACCGTTCGGCAGCCGCGCCAGGACCAGGCGCCGGGTGGAGAGGCGGAGGCTCTGCTGGAGGAGGGAGGGAGGGAGGGATGGAGGGATGGATGGATGGATGGATGCAAGGAGGGAGGGATGGAGCGAGGGAGGGACGGGGCGGCGGAGCGGGGAGAGAGGGAAAGCGGCCGTCAGGGCGGGCGGGGAGCGGGCACGGAGCCGCAGGGGAGACCGCGCCCCCCCCGCCCCCCCAAATACCACCCCCCCGGGAGCTGGGTCTTCTAGTCCCCGCCCCGCTCTGACCCCTCCATCGCTTTCCACCCACTTAAACGCTCCCCTCCATCCCCCCGGGCTGCCCATAGCACCTCCCCATCCCTGTAGCCCACATAGCCCATGCAGGCACGCATAACTGCACAGCCTTGTCCCACACACCCACTGTGTGGATGCACAACCTTATAGCCTTGTGATATACACCCAACGTAAGGATGCATAATCCTATAACCCTGTCCCGCACGTTATACACACCTCCTTAACCCTATAGCGCTGTCCTACATATGTTATAGATACCTCTTTAACCCTATAATCCCATCCTGCATATGTTATACACACACACCTCCTTAAGCCTATAGTGCTGTGACATGCTCCATCCCTGGCAGTGGCCAAGGCAAGGCTGGAAGGTGTCCCTGTCCGTAGCAAGGGGTTGGAACTGGATGAGCTTTCAGGTCCCTTCCAACCCAAATCATTTCATGTTTCTATGATGGCATACACCCCACATAAGGATGCACAATCCTATAGCTCTGTCCCACATATATTATATGCACCTCCTTAATCCTATAACCTTGCCCCACTTATTCCATATATGGATGCATAACCTTATGGACTTGTCTCACACACCCGCTATGTGGATGCATAACCCTATATCCCTGTGACATGCACCCCATGCATGGATAAATAATCCTATAGCTGTCCTACACAATCCAAATATACACCTCTCATCATATAGCCTTGTCCTGTATATCCTAAATATGGGTGCATAGCCCTACAGAGCTGTCCCACACACAACACACACCTTACTCTCTCCATAACCCCATCCCTCATCCTATATACACCATAGCCCTGCCCCACACCCCATATAGAACTGTCCCACCCAACTTGTCCGCTATATAGACCTCCCCCAGCCACAAGAGCCCCACATGGGAGTGCACCCTTTCCCCACACCAACTGACCCAATATATGACTCCACCTCTCACCCACACCTTCCTCACTTCCCATAACCTCCCCCAATTACTCCCCCTTCCCTTGCTCCCTCCCTGAGAAGGTCTCTGGGACTAGGATCCCCATATAGGCCATGACAGGAACCCCCTCAGATGTCCCCTGCACCCCAAGAACTCTGGGCATGGCAGGAATGCGCCTGCTTCATAGCATGATGCTTCAAGACATCAAAGGGACAGGGTCCCTGCTTTCTTATGGCATCTTTTCAGCCTGACAAAGAGCAGCAGAGTGGGGAAGGAGTCCTAGGTGGGAAAGGCTCCATGTGAAGCTGGCCCTCATCCCAGAGATGGGATTACTCCATCAGGAAAGTTACTGCAGCTCCATCTCCATGCAAGCAGTGAGGGCTAAGCCAGAAACAGGGAATCTTACGTTCTGGCTCGCATGACAAGGTACAGTCATCACCTAAAAAGTACAGTCATTTTCCACCCATTGCTTCTGTCTCTTGTCCAAATCACTCTCTTGAAATGTAGTCACACAGAGGGTGGAAATGAAGAGAGCAAGTGCAGAAATGCAGTGGATGGGGAGAAGGTCGGGATCTATATGGATAACCTGGGCTTCACTGGAGCCTGGGATGTGGAAGCAGAGCCAGAGGGCCATACGACTTCACTGGAGGAACACGGGTGTAACATGTTCTCTCCACATCTGACTGTCCTCCGAGGAGCAACCAAAGCAGGAATGCCAGCAGCAAGCTCAAGGCAGCTCCAGATGGAGCCAAGCTGCTCAGCAGCCTTAGGTACATCACAGATGGCTTGAACTTCTCTGTACTGCTGACTCCGATAGACCTGCCTTGAATTGCAGAGAAGGCTTTTGCAGGTCTCGACTCCATGCGCACACTGACACATTCCTCACACAATGAGACAGAGCATCCCTCCACCTCCACCATGCCAGAACGCTCTGGGTACCAACAGGGTAACAGAGTGTCAACACGTGCTGTTGATTCTGTTGTAATTATCTATTCATCCAGTTTAATACGTGACACTGAGCCTTCCCAAATTAGCTCTGTTTCAGATTAAAGCACTTTCCATAGCTAAATAAATAAAGCCAAACTATTTTTACTGTAGAAGTTGTCAGCAACGCACAGAACAGTTTTTCTTTCTTCCTAAATGTCTGGATCCTGCTGCATGTGCATGCAGCAGATGATGGGACATAAATCTGTCTTCCCAGGATAGACAGCTCTGCACATGCTCCTCTACTGAGCTAAGTCACATCATCCTGGGTTCAAACAGAAACAGGGGAAGTTCAGGTTGGATATAAGGAAGAAGTTCTTTACTGTGAGGGTGGTGAGGCACTGGAAAAAGTTGCACAGAGAAGTAGTAAATGCCCCATCACATGCAGTGTTCAAGGCCAGGTTGGACAGAGCCTTGGGTGACATGGTCTAGTGTGAGGTGTCCCTGCCCATGGCAGGGGGTTGGAACTGGATGATCTTAAGGTCCTTTCCAACCCAAACCATTCTATGATTCTCTGATTCTGTCTCATGGAGAACCTCAGGTTCAGGCATCATTCTCTGGCCTCTTCCACTCACCCATTCACCAACACCCTTCTTGGAAGGGACTAAGAGATCCAAGGCCAATCTCAGAGGGAATATGAATTCCCTGTTCTCCCCTATATGTATTGCCTGTACTTCCAAGAACTACATTAGCCAGTTCTGTTTATTCACTGTCACCAAGACAAATCCCTTATTTACACTGTGTGCAAATAAAGACAAATGTTCACACTCTACCAACCAGTTCTGTGTTCTCCTAGAAAATATTCATTTAGCCTGACAAGATCTATTTTGCGTAAGCTGATTGCTATTAATTTCTCTGTTTTAATGAGCATGCTATTATTCAATTACAATCATAATATTACCCACAATCCCTTCATCTTTGGATTGTGCGTTACTGTGCCTAGGACAGATGTGAGGCAGGCAGCTCTGGAATGAAGCTGTGGTGCTTACAGACACACTCTTCTCTGCAGACTTTGGGAACACTTCCACCCTTCCTTTACGAAAGAGTAATGATCCCCAATCAGCCTTAACCTGTTCTTTTAACACTCCTGCATGCAAAATTTCTATGTCTTGTTTCTCTTCAGAAGATTCCACTTTATTGGATGATGGATAACATGTTTTCCAGCTGCTGGGGTAATGAAAAGTATTTCATTAGCCTGCGATGGGGATTAAGTAACTAAGCTCTCTTCCAACTACAGAATACAGGCATTTATTGCAATTTCTGCATTATTATGAATAAATCTGTCATTTCTAGTTAGTAACAACAACCCAATGCAATTAGATTTATTTGGGGTTTACTATACTCTAAATTTAACTTTTGATTTATTTTAACCACAATGAAATCCTTACTTTTATTTTTTCCTGTCTTTTTCAAGCTTTTCCTTTATATTGCTTGCCATCAAGTTACCCTTCATCTGTATCTCTACAACAGCTTTTACTTTGCCTCTAAAGCAGACTGCTGTTGGGTTTTGCAGATAGAATCATAGAATGGTTTAGGTTGGAAAGGACCTTAAGATCACTCAATTCCAACCCCCTGCCATGGACAGGGACACCTCACACTAGGCCATGTCACCCAAGGCTCTGTCCAACCTGGCCTTGAACACAGTAATGGAGCATTCACCACTTCTTTGGGCAACCTGTTCCAGTGCCTCAGCACCCTCACAGTAAAGAACTTCTTCCTTATATCTAACCTGAACTTCCCCTGTTTCAGTTTGAACCCATCACCCCCTCTCCTATCACTGCAGTCCCTGATGAAGAGTCCCTCTCTGGCATCCTTGTAGCCCCCTTCAGACACTGGAAGCTGCTCTGAGGTCTCCACGCAGCTTCTCTTCTCCAGGCTGAACGACCCCAATGTTCTCAGCCTGTCTCCATACAGGAGGTGCTCCAGTCCCTGTTCATCCTTGTGACCTCCTCTGGACTTGCTCCAGCAGGTCCACATCCTTCTTATGCTGAGAACACCAGCACTGTGCACAGTGCTGAAAGTGGGGTCTCAGAACAGCAGAGTAGAGGTTTATTTGTCATTTCGTCTTCTTCTTCTTATTATTATTATTATTACTATTACTACTATCGCTATAACTAATACTATTACTATTTCACTGAGTTTTTTTTAGTGCTCTACTTATCTTTTTCATATATGGCTGTGTGAATATCTGGAGAAGTGTTCTTAAAATGTCTCACAATTATCCTTAACCTTTTCTTCCTCAGGAGGCTTTTGCAACAAGCAGACATGCTGAAAGCCCTCATTCTTAAAGCATCAAATACATGCACGTTGACACACACGTACACCCCCTGCCCCCAAGCAATTTGAACTTTCTTGAAATGTGTGAATAGAATTGCCTTAACATCGCTTTCAATGCTGAAACCCAGCTTTGTTCATTTCCCAGCTTTCAGAGTAGATGAGGACAGATCTGGGCCATGCATCAACAGCGGTAACCTCATCAAAAAGAAGGAATCTGAAAGTCTACCAAACCAGGAAAAGCCCAGGGGAGGTATCAGCAAACAAATAACACTCCCTAGGTACTGTGCTTGGCCTCACACTCTCGTGGTAGAGATGCTGACAATACAGCAGTGAATGCAATAATCAGAACAAAGTCTATCCAGGGCCAAAGCCATACTTGGCACAGTCTGATATCCGTTTCTAGATGCACATACAGGAAAAGGACATAGAAGAGCAAAGTTTTCTCTTTCGCTTTCCACCTAGACATCACTAAGACCCAGTCTGATGCCTGCTTATCTATCCCATTGGATTCAAAGAAATCAAATGAATTAAAGCCATCCACTTTTTACTTGAAAAACTGCTATAAATCCTATGAAGGATGGGTGCTGTGGGACGTGCTGAGCCAGAAACGTCGTATAAATCACCTCAGAATAAGTCCAAGTATGCCATTTAATAGAAAATGGAAATCTGGCCCTCATTACTAACAGTGATTATTAATTGATGATTATCAGTTATTAAACTACTCAGAATAATCAGATGCTCTAAAAAGCATGTCCATTCCTCTGGTTTTAAGCTCCTCAGATGAATAACTCTTCTCTCAACCTTTCATTTCTCTCTACAAATCTATTTAATTACCTATTCTCGTTGCCTTGCAACCTTTTTTATACGAACATCTCTGCACCCTTTTGGGATGTAGGTTGGAGATGGGTTGGGGAAATGTGATAGGACAAGGGGGAATAGGTTTGAACTAGAATAGGGTAGATTTAGGTTAGATGTTAGGCAGAAGTTCTTCCCTGTGAGGGTGCTGAGGCACTGGCACAGGGTGCCCAGAGAAGCTGTGGCTGCCCCATCCCTAGCAGTGTTCACGGCCAGGTTGGATGGGGCTTGGAGCACCCTGCTCTAGTGGAAGGTGTCCTTGCCCATGGCAGGGGGTTGGAACCGGATGAGCTTTAAGGCCCCTTCCAACCCAAACCATTCCATGATTCCTTGATTTGTGAATAGGAGGACATGACAGGGGATCCACCAGCCCCCTTTCACTCTCCACGTGCTACCACGTGGCAAGAAGCAGGGAAACCTCAGTCTTCAGAGATCTGTTTGAAAGGTTTCTTGTGTATTGCTCCATCACAAGGGCTAACCAATGCATCATCTATAGGTTTGCACATTGCTTCACTCAGGCAAAGTGCCAGCGTTGCCTTATTCCCAGTGTGGATATGCTATTATGAACCCTTCTTCAAGTCTAACTTCCGGATTCAGCCTGTGTTTCTTTGGTTTAAAATTAATCTTGAGTCCATATGGTTGCTGAGAAACTCCTAAAAATGCACAATCCATTTGAAATTGGAAAGCTTCAAAATCACAGCTGTACTGAGGTGAATTCACATGAAAAATGCCAATCTTGTGATTTTAGGTGGTCCCATTCATAGTTTCAGTTTTGAGCCTGTCCAGCTTTAACTGCTGCAGATGATATATTCAATACCACCGAAAGATATCTAATGGAATCTCTCCGTGGTCCAGGGAATCACATCTGAAGGGGTTTTGTTCATGTTGGATGCAGACAGCATTCTGCGCACCGGTGTGTAGGTTCAGCAAGCAAGTATTACCAACAGCCTCATAGTTCAGGACACACTTGAAATCCTAAAAGATTCAAATCACTGAATTTTGTAATATAAAGTTGGCTCCACTGGGATCTGTTCAAGCTACAAAACAGGGATATTACGACATGGGCATATTGTGTATTTGAATGTAAAATACTTTAATCACGGACCTGATTAAAAGCTGTAGAATTAAATGGGATATTAATGAACAGGTCCATAAGGGAAGGCGCATGTGTGTGTTGGCGTGTGCATCTGTAGTTCAATCCTGCGCCTTTGTATGCTCAGCAAAAGCTTTAATTCTGCAGAAAAATACACTGGGTTTGTAATGGAAAACCTGGGCTCAGAGCTCAGTGGAGAAGAAAAAGAGCAGAATTTGAGTTATTCACAAATATTGAATCCAGGTACACTAATAAGGAAGCAGAATTATTTCCATGCGGTCTCAAGAGGGGAGGGAAGATGGAAGAACTTTACTAAAGGGAAAACGTGGGCAGAATATTAGAGAACAGTGCAGTGAGACTGATTGCAAACCAGTCAAAGAGGAATTGTAGAAATCCCCCAAGCAGACTGGTGTAAAGAGCATTGTACTGGGAAGGGTACAAGGAAACCGAACAAATTCTTTCTGTCTCTAATGTCTATGGTAAGATTTATCTCCAGTGTGATTCCAGTGATGTTCCACAAGAAAATGTTTCAGCATTTCATGTTTCACAACATGAGCATGAACATTGAGCACTTGATGGGGAAAAGCAATTAAGCGCTGTCTTGTAGATTTAAATAGGAGCTAAGCACATGCTTAAGGACTTTCTCAAACAGAAATGCTATTCTGAATAGGAATTTGCACAAATGGAGAGCGTTTGTTGTGGGAAGAGGCAGGGATAACAGAGTCATAGAATGGTTTGGGTTGGAAAGGACCTTAAGATCATCCAGTTCCAGCCCCCTGCCATGGGCAGGGACACCTCACACTACACCATGCCACCCAAGGCTCTGTCCAACCTGGCCTTGAACACTGCCAGGGATGGAGCATTCACAACTTCCCTGGGCAACCCATTCCAGTGCCTCACCATCCTCTCAGTAAAGAATTTCTTCCTTATATCTAACCTGAACTACTCCTGTTTCAATTTGAACCCATCACCCCTTGTCCTATCGCTACAGTCCCTGATGAAGAGTCCCCTCTCCAGCATCCTCGTAGCCCCCTTCAGATCAAAAAGAGGTTGTAAAAAATGGGGTATTATATTTGAGACTTAAACAATACAAAGGACCTCCAGAGGTTTCTTCCACCCTCAGTGATTCTGTGAGTCGCTGCTGCTTGCTTCACATGGGCCATTCCCCCCCTTACTAACCAAGCAGGTCATGCAAGTGCTTGGCGTGGCTCCAGCTGGCAGATTGATTATTAATTTGGAGAACGAACCAGAGATGAAGTCAAAGTTAATCCTTTTTGTGGGATTCCCAAAAGCAATTTTCATTTCCAGCCAAAGGCTGCCCCAGAGCGTCTCTCAAACTCTTTGGCTCTGCACAATAGCTCGGCATGAAAAAGAAACATACAATCATTTTTCTGCAGCAAGTGTGTGAGAGTCATCATTACTGCAGGACCTCAGGGCTGGATTAAAAAGGGGATGGTGCCTGGGAAAAAGGGACATGAAAAGGTTTGCACCTTTTTGAATAACATTAAAAAATGCTTTAACGTTATATTTATCTGCATAGACTATAAATAGAATTGATATAATATTTAAATAATAACAAAATTGTTGATTTGCTGCTAAAACAGCCATAAAGGATCTCATGCCAGAGAGGTTAATGCTGAAACAAATTGAACACGACACTAAATATGGGCTAAAATCAATCTTTAACACTCTAGCTGCTTGGGAAGTTTTGGGTGCTGTCAGTGCCAAAGGAGTAATTGTGCTCTGGTTAGTTTAGACCTTCCTAAGAAGTGAATAAAAGTCACAAAACTCTATCACAAGGGTTATTTGTTATTATCCAAGAGATTATTTGAGAGAGAGCTATTATCAAGAGCTATTATCCAAGAGATAATTCATTCTTTTTGTGATCAATGCACTGATTCAAAGCCAGGCTGAGCTCTTGGTTATACTACTGAACACCCCGTGAGACATCTCACACATCCAGGAAGATAGTCCAGGCTTACTGGAGCAAAACCTATCCTCCAAAACCCCTTTGCACTCCCGTGTCCCTGAATTTGAAGTGTAGCACCAGTTTGGAGACATCCATGTAACCTAATCTGAAAACTGAAGCCCCAGTGCAACAACTGTTTCTTACTACATCTGATCGTAGTGTACAACAAGTGTAGGAAAGAAGTTGTGCATCATCAACCTCATTTAGCTCACAGCCCAGAAAGCCAGCCATATCCTGGCTGCATCATTTGAATTGTGGCCAGCAAGTCAAGGCAGGGGATTCTCCCCCTCTACTCCATTCTCATAGAATCATAGAATCATAGAATAGTTAGGGTTGGAAAGGACCTTAAGATCATCCAGTTCCAACCCCCCTGCCATGGGCAGGGACACCCCCTTCAGTTCTGTATCCAGCTCCGAGGCAACAACACCAGAGGGATGTGGAGCTGTTGGAGCGAGCCCAGAGGAGGCCAAGGAGATGCAACAAGGGCTGGAGCAGCTCTGCTCTGGAGCCAGGCTGAGAGAGCTGGGCTGGTTCAGCATGGAGAAGAGAAGGCTCCTTAAAGGGAGACCTTTTTGCAGCCTTTCAATGATAAAAGGTGAGTTATGAGAAAGTCGAGGACAGACATTTTAGTAGAGCAACAGAACAAGGGGTGGTGGTTTTAAACTAAAAGAGGGTAGATTCAGACCATATTTAAGGAAGAAATTCTTTACAATGAGGGTGGTAAAATACTGGCACAGGTTGCCCAGAGAGGTGGTTGATGTCCCTTCCCTGGAAATACTCAAGACCAGGCTGGACAGGGCTCTGAGCAACCTGATCTAGTTGAAGATGTCCCTGCTCATTGCTGAGGGTTTGGACTAGATGACCTTTAAAGGTCTCTTCCAACCTGAACCATTCTATAGTTCTATGATAAGGAAACTGAGTCACACAAAGGAGATGCGAATAGATACAGTCCTGTAAGAGGGCACTACTAGAGCTCTGGGTTTGGAGCAAGCAGTCAGTTCTGAAGTGACTGAGCAATATTGCCAACAGTCACTAAATGCACCCATGCATCCTTTGTATTCTCCACAGGAAGAAGGCAAACCCCATGATCTCTGGAGCCACTCTGAAACTTTATGCTCAGCTGCTGGGATTGTTCTGTCTCCTAATGCGTTCTGTTTGGCACTGATGCCCTTTTTCTTACCCTACCCCAGCAGCACACTGCTGGCACTGAACAAAGCAGTTTTCTGCCGGTAGGAAGGAATCAATAATCATATTAGCAAGTATTATTAAATTAGCTCTTTAGAAAAAGCAATGAAAATGGAAAAAAGGGGGGGGGGGGAAGTCTAATATTGATCCAGTTGCATCGTGTAAGGAAAACGAAACCAGAGCAGGAATATTAATTCTTTCAGAGGCCCCTTATTCAAGGTGTTTTCAGCTGATTTGCTTCAAAACTGACTTAAGAAAAATCAAGACAATGGTGATTTAAGAAAAGATTCATAATCTATGGGATATAGGGATATTTGGGATGTTCTCCAGGTTCTTTTTGTGTATGGGGGAGGGAGGGACAGGAAGAGAAAGTTATAAGGAGGTTAAAAGCAAGGTCTTTCCCAGCTGTGAATTCATAATCACAGCTAACTGGATTGGAGCATTTTGCAGGGGGCAAGGTTACTTACTATCTGCAAATTAGCCCCAGAAAGAGACAGAAACAGCCCATATGTGGCATCCAGTCTGAAGCCGTAATTACCATAAACAATGTTAAAATGCAAAAAGAAATACATATCACCATTGAAATAAAGCATATGGCTGGCTAAATACCCTTAAGATTATCTGGAGATAATCTTTTCAGGCACCATAACTGCAGCTGACGCTGAGCTATAATGACTGTCATCAGAAGGCCACGCCATCCCACCGGAGAGGAAGCTCAGCACTTCCCAACATCGTCAGCCTCCTAGGCTTTGGACTCTGCTGTTTGAAATCCAGAGCATGTGGTTGATAATAAACGAGCTCTTTCCCCCTGTACATCCCTGCTCCACAGCTCCAGCAGAAGGCCTGAAATGCAGACATAGAATCATAGAATGGTTTGGGTTGGAAAGGACCTTGAGATCATTCAGTTCCAAACTCCTGCTATGGGCAGGGACACCTCACACCAGACCATGTCACCCAAGGCTCTGTCCAACCTGGCCTTGAACACTGCCAGGGATGGAGCATTTACCACTTCTTTGGGCACCCTGTGCCAGCGCCTCAGCACCCTCACAGTAAAGAACTTCTTCCTTATATCCAGCCTGAACTTCCTCTGTTTCAGTTTGAACCCATCACCTTTTGTTCTATTGTTACATCATCTCTTGCAGATGAAGCTTGCACCATGCCTTGGTCTCCGAAGAACTGCCTCTGTACAAGGAAGGGTGGGGTGGGAGAGAACGTCGTCACTGGGTCCATACCTGTGATTGCATTGTTCTTCTAATTCCCTGCCAGATTTCCTTTCCAAAGGCAGCCACAGAATACGTGTTTCATTGGGATGGACCCTCAGAAAGATCACTCTGCTTTTATATCCTACCCAGTAAACCACTGAATAATCCTTACTATGGAAGCCAAAGTTTTGATACAAAAGACCTGATACCATATAGAGAAGAGAAATACATATAGAGAAGAAATAGCAAAACTAAAGACACTGCTTATGTCCTTGGTCTTCAAACAAGAAACAAATGTGAAAATCCCTGTGAGGTGTCACAATATTCGTGTTGCAGAAGAAACCAGTTCAACAGCTCCTGCATATCGAACCCGGGGAAATATTCCTTCCCGACCCGCAGTTAATATACAGATCTGATCTCTTCCACAGCATTACAGCCCAACTTACACACGTCAGGAATTTGGCTTGAAATATCACGAGAATTTCTTTTCTTTTCATATCTGAGATCTTTTTGTCTTGTGGATTTTCACCTTTAAAAGGATGACATTTTCAAGGTCCTCTACAGAACCCTGTGAAATAGAAACAGAAAAACCTACACCTCCCTGTAATCCCATGACTTCATGGCTTTGCAAAAAGAGAAAAATCATCCTCAGATGTAGCTACACTGCAAACACTGGTATCATCAGGTCTGCTCACCGGTCAGTGACTGCAGAAGATGACCTTGGACTACCTTCCACAATAAATCAGAGTTTTCTCTGTCCAATTCTTTATCCTCTGCTCTTAAACTTGCTATTGCTAAAAGCTCCATTACAGCATTTCTGGTATCTCTCCAATGCAAGATGTTCTGGCCATAACTTCTAATCTTATTTTGGGGCAAAGCTGCCTCATTGGAGCTTTTCTGCTACACCAGAATATCAGAGCAATAAATAGCTCATTAGGTATCAGGATTGTTTAGGGATGAAGGTGAAAAGAGGAGCTATTGTAAACAGAGGTTGGGACTTGCTGAAGCTGACTTTCCAGAGCGAAGTGTACCACTGGGACAAGTGGGGAATAGAAAGATGAACAGTGAGATGGCTGGTCTCATTAACATATAGGGCTCCTTTCCAACAAAGGACAAGGTGAAATCAGTGAGTGATGTATCTGTCTCCCTCCCACCCCTACATGACATTCACAGCTGCTTATCCAGGCTTTGCAGGACTTCTCTCCAGGAGCAGCTCCTCGGGTGTCCTTGACTAGAGACAGCTTGCATGGAAGTGCTTTGGCAGGTCTTGCAAAGCAAAATTGGGCGCCAGAACTGTGCTGTCACCCACTTGTGCCACCCTGAACACCCTCCTGAAGCTGCCTGCTTTAACAAACGTGTAGAGTGTGTGCTGCAGCTAGACATGCAAATGTCTCAGTTTCTGTGTCAGCTTTCCAGCTGCAATTTCTCAATTACCATGAGATGCCTGACACGTTATAAGCTTGTGGCTTGTAATGCACTTGGTCCTTCTCATGCTAGGAAGACTCAAACTGGATCATGAGCCAAAAGACAGGATGGGCTCAGCTTTTCTCTTTCAAAAAGGATGCGGCTCTTCCTCAGGGACTGTAGCGACAGGACAAGGGGTGATGGGTTTAAAGTGAAACTGGGTAAGTTTAGGTTAGATATAAGGAAGAAGTTCTTTACTGTGAGGGTGCTGAGGTGCTGGAACAGGGTGCCCAAAGATGTTGTGAATGCTCCATCACTGGAAGCGTTCAAGGCCAGGCTGGACAGAGCCTTGGGTGACATGGTCTTGGTTGACACCTTGGGTGTGAGGTGTCCCTGCGCATGGCAGGGGGTTGGAGCTGAATGAGCTTAAGATCCTTTCCAACCCTAACTATTCTATGGTTCCAAGATTCTATGATTTTAAGCCAGGCTTTAACTTATCAGTGCTGCAGGCAATCCTATCTGTCTGCTTTCTCCAACAACCAGCATTGCTATGATCATTTCGGAGAAACTGGGAGTTTCCTGGTTACACAGAAAATAGTATTCAATGCCCAGAAGGGGTAAGCAGCAGCCTTATCACATGTACTGGAAACACTTCAGGGAAGAGCCTCAGAGGAACCGAGTGCATTAGCAGAGAACACTCTTTTTCACGCCTGGACCTCATGGCCCCATGCTTAAATCTCATGGGAAAGGAGGCTTGGGAAGTGTGGCGAAACAAGGTAGTGAATGTACCAGATGCCAGAATGAATGTAAGACACTGCAGCCAACAGTTAACAAGCTGGAACCGCTCCCTTTGTCTAGTCAAGGATGCACAAATGCACTTGGTTTGAAGGCAGGGAGAGCAATATAGACATCTGGTAGGAGATATCTCAGATCCTCTTTAGGGTATGGTTAGGATGCCTTAGGTATGGAAGCATCCATGTCCTGTTTGCCATTCAGCACTTCCACCTTCTTAGATGACCCCAAAAGAGCCTAAAATGACTCAGAGCTTCACAAAGCCATAACCCAGAGATTAGGAGAGCAGAAGGCTGGTTATCTGGCATGGGGAGATGACCACAACCATCATCCCATGGTTGCTCACACCAAAACCTGGCAATGACAGGGCACTAGGCTTGTCCAGCTGGAGAATTTGAACATTATAGAAGCATAGAACCAACCAGGTTGGAAAAGACCTTTAAGATTATCAAGTCCAACCATTACCCCAGCACTGTCAAGGCCTCAACTAAACCATGTCACTGAGGGCATCATCCACACTGGTTTTGATCACTTCCAGGGATGGTGATTCCACCACTGTTCCAATCCCTGAATCCCCTTTTCAGCCTTATTCTCTGAAACGGCCCTGGCAATCCCTATGCTCTTCCAACTTTTCATGGCAAAGTCAGGGATGCAAAGATACAGACTGCCTCTTGTCTGCCTATAAACAGCACTTCATAAAACAGCAAACAAACACTGCTCTCAATGTCCCAGCCCTGTCTGGAAGAGTACAGGAGGCTCCAGGGCCAGGTTGGGAAGAAGGATGGCTCTCTTGCTACCAAAACACTAGCTCCAGGGTACAGTGCTTCTCAGAAGCCTAAATCAGAGAATGTTAATGGCTGAGTGCAGGGCTAGCGGATAAAGAGACAAAGAAGAATAAATCAGGCAGATGACAGAGGGGCTGGGAATAGGAGGAGGTAGCAGACGGTAAAATAAATTAAATCAAGAAGGCAAATTAAGGTGCTGCAGGCAAAGATGAAGATGCTGGATTAAAGATTAACCGTAACCAAGTGGGAGATGCAATCCTTTAAAGATACAGATTACTTCAATGCAGTTAGCAAAACCCCACACAAATCTCCAAAGAATAAAGTCCTCACAGATGCAAGTGGATCATAGGAACACAGAGCTGGTAACTCTGGATAACTTCACGCTGCAGTGTCTCCAGATGAAAACAAGCATTAAAAGCAGAGCAAGGGCAATCACCTTAGCAAATGGAAAGTCCTGTGCTGGCTGAGGCCAAGGGAGCAAAAAGTCCTTTGGGAAGGTCTTGGCACTGTACAAACACATTCTGTGGGTATTTTGAAATCATTCTAGATCCATGGGAGCTGCTGAGCCCTTTGGGGCCGCTTGTTCAATGAGCATTTCCTAATTCATGTCTTGCCAAATAGCTCCAAAGGAATGGTAGGTGAGATTCAAGCTCACCTCTCACATCTCGGCACTCATCCTCATCAAACTGCAAGCAGGTAAAGCTGGTCACCTTCCAGCTCAGCCACTGGGCACAGAAGACACTTGTCCCATTATGGCACATTGTGTGTTTGTACCATTTCACAGCATCACTGTGGGATCGCTGGGATGAAGGTTGCTTATGCATTGCCACCTCTTTTTAACACAAGCGGCTCACTTTTTGCAGTGGTGCATCTAAGACGTTGTTTCTCTTTGTCAGGGATTGTAGTGGTAGGACAAGGAGTGATGGGTTCAAACCTAAACAGGGGAAGTTCAGGTTAGATATAAGGAGGAAGTTCTTTACTGTGAGGGTGGTGAGGCACTGGAATGGGTTGCCCAAGGAAGTTGTGAATGCTCCATTCCTGGCAGTGTTCAAGGCCAGCTTGGACAGAGCCTTGGGTGGCATGGTCTAGTGTGAGGTGTCCCTGCCCATGGCAGGGGGTTGGAACTGTGTGATCTTCAGGTCCTTTCCAACCCAAACCATTCCATGGTTCTATGATTCTATAGAGTAAGGAGGGGCCGTGGAAGAACTCGATGGGGGTCATGGGATTCAATGTTTTAAAACCCTGAGGCATTTTTATCATTTCTTTCAAACACACTAACGAAGTTCTCCTGAGCAACACAGACTTGTAATGACAATAACAGCAGGTTACTTTGGGCTGTGTTAGCCTGTCTGTTGTGGTCCAACCCTGCTCTTTGGACAGGCAGAGCTTTGAGCCTCGATGTTATCAACACAACTGCCCCATGATCAGAAACATCAAAACCAAAACCCACTTCAGGCCTCAAGCTGGGTGTCAGTGGGCTCTGAATCAGGGTCTGAGGAGCAATTAGAATGTCAGAGAAGCAGGAGAGAGTATCAAAAGGCACACACACAGGGATGCTGGTCTGTAGATGAGAAGGTTTAGTCATTGTGAGTTCATCTCACTGCACTCTGCCTGTGCTTTCCTTTGCTCCTTCCTCTCTCTTTGGCCTCCTTTTCCTCTGCACGCTGCAAAATGAGTGTTTCATGGAAGCAGAGCAGCCAAGAGCAGCAGAGCTCAGAGCCCTTTGAATGTGTGGAATGCCTCCCTTGCTCCCAGCTCCAGTTTTGGAAAGCAACATCTGCCCGTTCCTGAAGGTCATTTTGATCCTGGTTCAGGGATGCTGCATCGCTGCTCGCCACCTCCTCATTGTTATTCTCTGCCTATAGCCACTATAGACATCCTGTCACATTATAGGCTAGTTTGTTACAGGGTTTGGAAGGGAGGGGGTATATAAAGTGGAAAGCAAACCACAAAAGCCCACGCTGGTATGACCAGTGTGATTTCTGACTTGCCTTATGTGGGTGCATAAAGGGATCTACAAGAGAGTTTGCTTTGGATTTACATTAGCAGAAGAGGAGGAAACCACTGCGAAATCAAGATGATGCTAATGCAGTGAGGGGGCTGCTGCACTAGGGGCTAAATAAATGCTAATAAATAATGCTGATGTTTAAAATCCTACTCCCTCCCCTAGAACAACCTGTCCCAGCCCTCCTGGGTGCTGATCAGATGGTTTCCCACCAGGGGATCCATGTAAACAGCTCCCAGGTGGGCAGGATTGGGATCAATCAGAGGGAGAGGGTGAGATCCCTCTGTGGGGCTGTGCTGCTCAGCTGGGATCAGAGCAGCAAGCACAGAGGAGGCTGGATTCTGCCCCAAGCCACGCTGCTGGGAATGGTACCTTGTCCCGCTTTGACATGCATGACAGCAGTGAGGATGCAGGGATGCGGAAAGCCACGGAAATCAAAGCCCATGGAAATCAGGGAGCAATGGAGCAAGCTTCCCTCTTCCAGCCTGCTGAAAGCCTGGGTGTACTGGCAGGAGGCTGAAACACAAATCAAACTCCAGACCTGCAAAGCTGGCAGCGGTTTTCCTGCTGGAGTGTTTCCCTGCTGTGCAAGCCCAGTGTGGACAGCATCACTGCTGTCAGGTCTGCTCTAATTCCCACTTTCCCGATGGATGTGGCTGGGAGAAAAGGCACGGCTGACCTGCAGACATGGCATCCCTGCATTGTGCAAAGAGCAGGAACAAGGAGCGGAATGACACAGATCTGCCTGTGCTTTCCTTAGGAAAGCAGGTCACGGGGGAAGGGGGGGGAGTCATTTCCCAGCTTTGCTGCTGCAAATGTATTTAACTGAAGCTCTGCTGGTAATCAAACACTCTGCCAGCCCCTGGAATGCAGGCAAAGAGAGATTGCTATCAAAGTCTTTTAAACCCACTTTCTGCTAATGAAAATGGCTTTCAGAGCTGGTGGAAGCCTCTCTCCTCCCAGCAACACTTCTTCATTAAGCTTTATCCTCCTTCCTCCCCCGTCCTGCCTTACCTCTACATCTGGGCAACGCAAAGGACAGAGTGTTCCCTAAGGAACGCAGAGAGCGGACTTGATCTAGCGCTTCCATCAGCATCCTTACCCTCAGCCAAACTGCTTGTCCAAATTGGACAGATGTTGCAGCATCTGTGCAAGCTTGCACTTGACTGTCTGCTGTGTTTTATGTGCTGAAGTTCAGCTGAGCTGCAGTGACAGGCTTTGGAGGGGCTCAAAGAGTATTCATTCAATGGGGAGTTTCTGGCTTAATAGGAAGAGGTGGAAATACTCCTCAGCTAATTAAATACTTGGTAATTAGAAGCGGCACAAATGATGACTGTGCTGGATAAAGTAATTTATACTGAAATATGTCTGTGCTGTCCTGTCTCTGGTTTGCAGCTCCATCCCTGGCAGTGTTCAAGGCCAGGTTGGACAGAGTCTTGGGTGCCATGGTTTAGTGTGAGGTGTCCCTGCCCATGGCAGGGAGTTGGAACTGGATGATTTTGAGGTCCATTCCACCCAAACTATTGTATGATTCTGCTAGTCAAAGGCACTGAGTTGTGATTCAGCCTTCCACAGAGCCTGGAGGGAGCAGGATTAGGTCTATAGCTCCCAAGCTGGGAAACTCTGAAACACCACTGAGACTCACTGAGATCATGGTTATTAAGCTGATAACAACAAAATACACTCACAATCCTCCTGAAACTCTTTTCTAAGGCCCAGGGGAGGCAAGGGACATGGGAATAAGCCAGCTTGTATCACCATCACAGACGAAATGCAGACTCTCAGAAGGAAGCTTTCACCCTCTGGCTCAGCAGAGCTGCACAATGCCGGGGTGTTGTCTCCAAAAGCCAAGCTGGGAGCTGAAGCCAAGAGTCATAAAAAGCCTGGGCTGGCAGAGGGTGAATAACGGGGATTCCTACTCCTGCAGCTCTCTCCATCCTATCTGGGAAGCGGGGGAGAGAGGAACGTCCAGAAGATTGAAGCAAATGGGCATCTGCAATTGAAATTTCAGGGACTGTAGTGATAAAACAAGCGGTGATGCATTTAAACTTAGACAGGGGAAGTTCAGGTTGGATATAAGGAAGAAGTTCTTTACTGTGAGGGTGCTGAGGTGCTGGCACAGGGTGCCCAGAGAAGCTGTGGCTGCCCCATCCCTGGCAGTGTTCAAGGCCAGGTTGGACACAGGGGCTTGGAGCAAGCTGCTCCAGTGGAAGGTGTCCCTGCTTGGGACAGGGGTTGGAGCTGGATGAGCTTTAAGATCCCTTCCAACACAAACCATTCTGTGATTCTATTAAATGAGAGTTTTCCAGATTTTCTCTAAGGAATAAACAGCACAGATTTTGCAGAGAAGGAAATTTCTGGAGCCATCAGGGAAAGGAGAACAGTTGGGGAGAGACCAAAGGGGGTCCAAGTGTGTGTGAGGGGGTGAAGTTTATGAGGACATTTAGTTTGATACTCAGAGGACCTAAAAGGACACAGGTTTGGAAACCACAGCACTAAGACGTGTGCTTCCACAGGCTCGCTGCATTCTCCCCAGCCTATCCAAATGCTCCTGCCAACACTGCTGGCTTGTGAATCAAGGTCTTACACGTACACTGAGCAGTGAGTAGACAGGTAGGTTAAGACCAAAGTGATGAAGCTGCTGGTCCCAGCCTTCACCCGCCCAAGGGTAACAGAAAAAGTAGAGTGGATGTGACAGCTCCCTCTCCATCCTCCTGTTATGATCAGTCTTCCTTTCCTGAGATGACAAGTGCTGTCAGAGTGAAGGAGCACTGTTCACAGGCTTCCTGGCCACCTCTTGTGATTGCTTTCTTAGGAGGGAGGCCAAGAGAACAAAGGTTCTCCTTGCAAGTCCCGTGTTCAGGGGACCGGAGAGCAGGTCCCCACGTGGCTACAGCTTCAGAGCAGCAAAAACATCCTGAGAGTTACTGTCAGGTTTGCTGCATTTTGAAACCACTTTAACCACGAAAGCCCTAAAAGTAAAGTGATGCTGATAATTTGCCTTTTCTGCGCACCAAAATTCTCCTGAAACACTAATCTGGGCAAAGGCAAATGTTAAAGGAACTTCAGAGCTGTAAGTGACCTAGAAACGCAGGGCTTTGTTCAGCTCCAGTTGCAATAACAGCACACTGAAGGCTGTGAAATACTCCGGCACGACAGTAATAGGAGTCATGTAAGTCCTGTTTCAGACTGCGGCAACAGCTCTTTACTGCTGCTGAAGATGTAACAGGCAGGACAATCACAGCTGCTTCCCAGGTCCCAGGAGGAGCCGGCAGCGCTGGCAATTAGCAAAAGCATCTTTAGCACTTGTAAACTGACTGAATTGGGTGGCAATGAACTGGGAAGCGGGGAAATGTCCAATGCCGTGATGCTGGTTCTAACAATACAGCTGAGATGCTGATTGCCGAGTGGAGAGAAATGCAGCAGCCTCCAAGAAGTGAAGGATTTCTTAATCAAGACAAGTTCTGTCCCACAAACGTGATACACTGGGATGGAATGCACCTTCCTGTCATTTCAGACGTGACATTAAGAAGTATTTCTTTATCACGAGGGTGGTCAAACACTGGAACAGAGTTTCCAGAGAGGTGGTCAATGCCCCGAGCCTGTCAGTGCTTAAGAGGCATTTGGACAATGACCTTAATAACAGTTGGACAGCTCTGAAGTGCTCGGGCAGTTGGACTAGATGATCGTTGTAGGTCCTTTTTAACTGAAAATATTCTATTCTGTTCTGCCCTATTTTATTCTAATTATATAATCATAGAATCATAGAATATGATTGGAATATGGGTTGGAAGGGACCTTAAGATCATCTAATTCCAATCCCCCTGCCATGGGCAGGGATACCTCACACGACCAAGTCACCCAAAGCTCTGTCCAACCTGGTCTTGAACACTGACACAGATGGAGCATTCTAATTCTATTCTGATTCTAAATCTATTCTATTCCACTCCATCCTATCCTATCCTATTCTATTCTATCCTATCCTGATTTGTCCTCTCCATACCGTTCCTTTTGTAGGCACAGCAGTGTCCTTTGTGTCTGCTCCATTGCACCGAGCCAATGCCAGTTCTGAGCTGCAAGTTGTTTCCTCACCTGCCCTATTAGAGGAGCTTCAGTCAAAGCATATCTGACCTTCCCCCTCACTTTAAGCTGTTTCTCTTGGGGCTGAACAGCAGATTCTCTGCTGGGACTAATCAGTACAACTTTAATGACTGCCAAGATGCTTGGGCTGCAATACAGCCGCAGCGGTGTGTGTGCTCCAGCCCTTCCTATCACTGCACTCACACTGGCTCCCCATGTGCTGGCATGTGTAAATTACACCTTAGGCATCAAAAATCCCTTCCCTCCAGGTAGCTTTGCAGCTGAAGGATGATTTTCCCAGCCAGGACCCAGATCCTGCGGTCATATTAAACACAGGGATCTCCCTTTCCATCGCCACATGTGCAGGGCCTCTGGAGACACTTCATGAAGCTGAAGGTGTTTGCATTGCAGTGCTCTACCTCGCTCATCACTACCAGTAACTAAACAGTCCCTTGGCATGTGCTGTTAAACATCAGCAAACCCTCCTTGCATGGGATATGTGGACTGGAAAGGGCCTTCCTGGTAACAACAAACTTCCAAGAGCAGCAATACAACTATTGCAGCTTTCACTTGAGCCCATATGGAAGATCAAGGGAAAAAATGCCCCAACTGACAGCCCGAAGACCTGCATACAGTACTTTGATGCACTTGTGCCCCAAGGATGAAATCAGATAAATAATCACCTTCATGTTGATAATCCCCAGGCCAAATCCTGTGGAGTGCCCTTGAAGCTGTCGGGAGCCTTGCTGAGGTTTGAAGGATGCTCAGTATTCCTTAAGATTTGACGTATGAGTTCAAACCACCATTAAATAAATAATAACCACAGCTAAAAGAAGAGCAGCATTCTCCTGGCTCCTCACCTCCTCTGGGCTCTTGTTCTCCTAATACAGGACAAAGCCAGCTTTTACTCCGAGCCACCAGCACATCCATAAGAGAGGACAGCAGATCTGAGCCATGGCTCAGCTCTGCTCCTCCTTGATGACAGGGAATAAATCACTCCCTCTCTTTCTCCTTCCCCACCTGCAAACGACAGCAGTGAGGTTTTTGAGCCCATAACTCATCAATGCAATTATGAGCCTTTCCAATTTGGTTTTAGCCAGTGGTAGGGTGAATAAATCAGCAGAAGCTGAGGGAAACTGAAGTACTTCCCACCCACTTTGCTGCCTGCACCTGAAGGAAACACTGTCCTGAAGCCTGCAGAATTCACCCCAGGAAGGCTTTTGCTGGGTCAGGCTTAGGGCTACCAAGCCAAGCACCAGCATTTGACAGAGGGTGAATTCATTCTATGGATCTCCATCAGAGACATGCAGCAACTCGTTGCCTGACTTACCATCCCATGAACATTGCACATCAAACCACCCTGAGAGGCAGCTCTGGAAGATTCATGCACATCTTCCAAAGGCTCATTATTGTAATCGAATCAAAGTGTTTGCAAAGCCCTGGAAAGGGCCTTGACAAGTCTGAAAATCACTATATGCCATATAATGGGGCTTTCTGACTTTGCTGTGTCAGTTATTTTTCTTCCTACAGTTCCAAACTGAGGGTTAAAGTGGATCCCAATAAATCTAATGGTCAGGGCAAAGAGGATGTGTCCTCTTCAGGAGGAAAGCTTTGCCCATTGCCTTCCAGGAGAGCTCAGCACTGTCTGCCCTATGGATCTGCCTTCCCCTACTCTCCCCATTCAGGCAGTAGGTTGGTCGCAAGACATTAATTGTCCCTGCAGTGGGAGAAGATGCTGTGCTCTACATAGAGACAGCTACAGAGTGGGCTGGATGCTGTGTGCATTTGCTAAGCTGCTTTACCACGCAGCTGAGAGGCCACCGTTAGCTCAGGCAGTGGGATGCACAGGCTGGTGTCTCGTGCCATCACGCGCTCAGCCTTGCAGTGATTGCCCTGAGCATCCCTGGTCCTGTTCTGCATTGTGAAGGCTAATTCACGTTGTGGTACTTGCTGCTGCTCACACAACCGAGGCATGATGGGCAGAAAAGGATGCGACGTGAGCTCATCTTACATGGATGACCAGTTCAATCCTAACGCTCATGTTTTGATCATCAGTTCTCAGTGATAAATAATAATACTTAGTTTTCCTATTTACTCTCACTTAATGCAGCTCCCGGCTCCAAGATTTCATGACATTTAGGAGAGCTGTCTGATGCTGTTAGCACAGCAGGCTCAGGGAAAACTGAGGCACAAAGCTTACGCTGATTTACCCGGACACATAGAAAGTTCATCATTAGATGAAGGCTGTAGCCCGGGCACTGTGTCCTCTTTTTACTGCTGTGTTTGAGCAGAACATTTCATCTCCCAGTGCAGTGCATGAGCAGTCAGGTGAAATAAAAACATGCCCTTTTCTCCCCTTTAAAAATAGGGCCAAACTTCCCCCATCCTTATTCACAGCATGCCAGTTCTCTGCAATTTTCCCCCACATCCATCAGTCCTACCCACCCGTGAGCAATGCCACAGATTCATAAACCTGTCTCTGCACCCTGACCATTTCCCATAGGCATCCATCATGAAAATGAGAGCTCTGCAAGGTACCTGGGACTGGAAGAGGCAATATTCCCTATTCTTCCGCACCCCAGTTGGGTTCCTCACTGTGGGGCAACTCATTGCCTGGGCTATGGAATAAGTGCTGGTGGCTTTTTGTGACTGATTCACGCAGCAGACAAGAGACACACTAAGAGTACCAACTCAAGAGGGTTTTCTTCAGCCCAGTCAATAAAGAACAAACTCTTACATGGATACCAAGCCCCTCAAATTTAAGCAGCCTAAAATTATGATCATGGTGGGTGTTTCTGGCTTACATACCAGTGTAGTTCATGGATTCACTTAAAAATGAGACATTTTAAGATGCTGCTGAACTTCTTTTTAAGTTTAAGAAGATCTGAAATTGCTTCAGTCTTGCAAAAAGGGAAGTTGGGAAAAGAAGCCTGATTTGGAAACTTTTTCTTGTCTTCTTAACAGAGACACACAAGATGTAACCTGCTTGAGCATCTACTTGTGCTTTGGATAACCCAAACCCTGAGATACTTGTGGTTATAACACACGTCCTTCCTCACATCATGCACAGGCTGTTCTGCAGCCTCCAGCTTCCAGCAAAGCCAAATGCTCCAGAGGACACAGACTTGGTATCCTCAGGATCTGCAGGTTCAGAGGCAGAACAATCTGGGAATTCCTGCTCTGGATCCAGACAGGCTTTCTTGTTCTCATGAATGGAGAATAAAATCAGTCCATCAGAGAAATACATGGTGGTACAGTGACTGCTCTGAGTTTTACACACAGAGGGTGCTGAGCATCCTGGTAGTGCCTGTGTTTCCTCCATGCACCTGAGCTTGCCTTGAAGTTGCTTCAAAGATGCACCCTGTTGGCTATTGAGTCATTGGAGTTAGAGCACACCAAGGACAGGCTTCAAGCTACCTTAGCCTCCTTTTTTAACCCCACGCTAAAAGGCCTGGAGCTGTGAATCACAGCTCTCCACCAGCACATACAGAGGCCTGTGGTGTGTTGTTACGTTCTCAGCACATATGAGGTATGACATGGACAAGCACCAAGTGAAATGCAGCAGAAATGCACCAAAGGGATGGACATGAAGTCCCTTCATGCGACCTGAGAAGTCAAGATGCATGTTCACCACATGCCCCTGAAAGCCATCAGTAGCCTATGGGCAATGGTTACTGAAGGGCATGTGGCTGCTAAACTTGTCCCTTCCTATCTGCAAAGGGAACATGAGTAAAGAGCATCTTGGCTTCAGAGCAAATAGCTGTAAATAAAGAGAGCAGGCAGGATGCAGGCAAAACATGCAGCCCCAGGATGGCATGCACAGAATGCAGTGCCGAGGTTTGTGTGTGCACATCCCCCTGCACACACACATACACACACATACATACATTCTATAGCTCCTGCATGCATTTAGACATGCATTGTGCACAGGACTTATTGCACAGATAAAGGATGGTTTGGGTTAACAGCTTTATTCTGGTACTGGTGTACATGTACACATGCCCATGCACTTTTGTGTTGTCCACACACAAACACTTATATACGAATACTTGCACTTGCAGATACCTTCATGCCTCATGTGTGACACACACCAACAACACCCCTGATTGTGCACAGAAACACACGTGTGTGTGTTTGTCCTCACATGCAGGCACCAGCACTTGTTCCCACACATTCATCCTTTTATATCCTTGCACTTATGCCTTTATACAGATACGTAGCACATACATGCATGGACACACAAACCACCCTGAACCCCACGGTTGTCTGGTTCACAGTGCACACTCAGCACTGAACTGAGGTTAGGAATCACACCACTGAACTCAACGGCCCTTCCCATCCTCCAGGTCTGCCTTCTGCCAGTCCTATAAAGGGAGTTAATTTATTCCACCCGTATTCCTGACCCCTTTACCAGGGAAGCAAGTGAAAAGCTGGAGCATTTGATTCAAAGCCTCTGAATTCTCTCTCCTCTTCCCCTTTCCCTTCTGTCGAAAGCCATTAAACCATGCTCTGTTGGCAGGCAGCAGAAGCCCTGTATCGTGTTGCTCAGCTTCTCCTGCATCCTGTGCTGTGAAAGGGGCTGGAGAAGAAGCCAGCTCCTGCTTTGCCAATCCCACAGGCAGTGTGCTGACTGCTGGGCAGCAGCTCAGTAAAGGCCAGAGGGTGACTCCTCTTCTAAATGGGGATGTAATCTGCTGGTACCTTGTGCCAGCTCCTTTGTGTTAGCAGAGAACTGGACCACCTCTTTCCTGCAATACCTTAAGTCCAAACGACAAGGTGTTCCCAGGAAAAGATGGCCACAGGGTAAAGCAGATGCCTAGGAAAATAGTGCTCTAGAATAGTTCTGCCTGATGATTCCAGCATTCCTACAGCCCAGGTCAAGCAGGGAAGCTAAATCCTAAGGCTCTGGAGGTGTGACTGGGTTTCACTGCATTAGGCCTGTTTTGTCTGCTCTCATCCGAGGCTGAAATGGGGCTCCTGGGACCATAATTCATCTGCCAATGGTTTCGCACTGCCAGTGCAGCCAGACAGGCTGAATTAGGGAGTACTTTTAACTGGATTTAACACAGGGGAACTAATGGGAATATTCAGATTAACTTCCCTACATGCTCCTGTGTAGACAGGCTTTGCAAGCACAGTGTTGCCTTCTTTCACAGATATCCCCTCAATACCACTGCAGTTAGGTATATATATATATGTGGGAAATATGCGTGTGTATATATATGTATGTATGCATGTGGGAAAGGCAGATTTGGAGCTGGAATTAAACCTGAAGGTGTTGGTTAAAGGCAATGGAGCTGGAATGGGGGTACTGGCCAACCCCAGCATGGACACCCTGCATGGAATCACATGAAGGGCATGTCACTGGCAATGCTGATCCCCCAAAGCCATCTAGACTGTTGCAGCAGAAAGCAGAAAACATAGAGTATGTCATACAAGGGTCCAAAGAGGAGGAAAGTGCACTGATTTCTCATGGGGCTTTGAAGCTGCAGCAGGCTTCCCTTCCTGTCTCTATCTTGGGGACTCATCTATCTTTGTCAGCAGAGACAAGCTGTGTTACTTGTGTGCTTGATCTACAGTTCTAGCCGGGCCATTAATGCAGTAGGTGATGGACAGCAGAGGAGGGACTTCAGAAAGGTTTCCTTTAGAAGACAGGCACTGGGAGATGGATCAACTTGTGATGAGCAAAAAGTGCCCATGGGATGTTAGAGATACGAGCCCTCCTCTGTGACACTTTTCTGGACCTATTGTACATTTCCTCCAAAGGAAAGCAGTGAGCAACCACCAAGACTGGGTCTGCAGCCCCAGAAAGCACAGAAAACTTCCTTTCTCTTTACACAGTGTATTAGGTGCTTTCCACAAGTAGGGCAAAGCTCATGGAGCCTACATCATGTCCTGCTCCTCATTGCCTTGCACCATGCATCAGTGCCTGACTTTCTTGTAATGCAACATGAGCATGGAATCAGGAATTCGGACAGTTTGGATCTCTGGAGATTAGACACTGGACATTCCACCCTGGAAACAGGAACTGAAGGCAAAGCAGCTGCACTGCAAAGCTCATGGGATGATTGGACCATAAACACCCCAAAGAACATAGACAATTGTACTGACAATACCTCTTTCCAGGTTGTTTTTGGGGCTCCTCTGAGTTGTTCCAGACAAAACAAGCTGCAGAGCTCTCCCTGTTGATAGCAATTCTTTATGAGCACCTCCAGTTCTGCCAGCCCTTGGTCCATGCAGCAATATCAACCATCCCCTTGAAGAACCGATACACACCCTACAGCTCAAGTGGTTACTGTCAGACAAGCAGGGTTGTCCTCAGCACCTAGGAGCTCTGTTTTAGGGTCCTGTACAAGGACAGATTGATGGTCTACTTTGGCAGCACCAGACACTGCTCCATGAAGTTATGAACCCTTGTAGGAGATTTCTGCCTGACCTTGGCTGGGCATCAGGTCCAGCCCGGAGCCAGGAGGATGTGATTTAGCCTTGCCTCACTAGCTCAGGCACTGTTCATCTTGTTCTCCATGCCTAACCTTGCTGTGCATGGGTCACCTTCCTAAACAGTGAGATCTGCATTTCCTAAGTTAGAGGGGTTAAAGGTTTTAATTACTGGGACAAATGACTTTCCCAGGGGAAAGTGAGATGGCCTTGAATCAAAGCCACAGACTCCCAAGACACTTCCTCTTCCAAGAGCAAAAAGCTTTTATGCAAATATTTTGGAAGGCCTCTTTAATATCAGTTATTATAATGTCCAGCTATAATCATGCTCCTCTTGGAAATGGAGAAGCTGCGAATAGATGGTGGCTGGAGCATGGAGACTGTTTAAGAGCAAGCATTCCCTGTGGGATGAGAAATCCCTTGGCTGGGACCTGCTGGGTGTCACCCTCTGCATGTGTAGGATTGGATTTCATACATGCATTGATGGTCACCACGAACTAAAACACAAGACACAGCTGGCTGGCTTGGTCCCTGAAGTCAGCAAAGCAGGGAAGACTGGAGAGGACAACTGGCATTCACCTGTGGCTCTGGGTCTATCTATCAGGCAGCCTAAGCTCATGTTATCTCTCTAGGCACTTGACAGCTTCTGATTGTTCCTTTCCATCTCACTACAGTCCTCAGCATTTGATTTGATCCCACTCTCAAAGAACACCAAAACCCAGCTTTGGAGATCTGAGCACACAGATTCATCAGCCCCATGGGGCAGCAGTACTACTCTGTAACACTAACTAGCCCCTGCATCTTCCATTGCAGCCATGAAGCAATGATGCCACCACTAGCAACAAACTTTGGCAACTGTCCCTCTGTTCCCATTGCCATGTTGCATTCTTCTTGTGGACCAGAGCAAGTCAGGTAAGCAACACAAATCTGGTCACGCACGAGAGCATAAGCACATCAGATGGAGAGGGACTTTTTACAAGGGCATGTGCGGATAGGACAAGGGGGGATGGCTTTAAACTGATGGAGGAGGGACTGAGATGAGCTCTTAGGCAGAAGCTCTTCCCTGTGAGGGTGCTGAGGCGCTGGCCCAGGGTGCCCAGAGAAGCTGTGGCTGCCCCATCCCTGGCAGTGCTCAAGGCCAGGTTGGACACAGGGGCTTGGAGCAAGCTGCTCCAGTGGAAGGGGTTCCTGCCCGTGGCAGGGGGTTGGAACTGGAGGAGCTTTAAGGTCCGTTCCGACACAACCCATTGTATGATTCTATGACTGAATCTATCTGCTTCCTCCTTCCTGTACCAGCATTAGAAAGAGGGAGTAGGAGGCCAGGTCCTGCCTGGGTTTTAACTTCAGCAGAGCTAAGCAGCTAATAAATACTCCAGCTGAATACCCTTGGAGGAGAGCCAGAGAATCCCAAATCATTCTCCCATTTCAACTTTCCATTTACCCAGCCGGCGCTATGCTCATTAATCACACTTGCATCACCCAACACAACAGAAATTAGTCCCTGATCTTCTCCCCTCTTCTATCATGACATGAGGAGTTGGGGGCAAGAGGAAGAGAAAAGAGATGGAGAGGAGCCACCCACGAATCTAAGTCACTGAGAGGGGCTGGGATTAATAAATCAAAACTCCATTGTTAATATTACAAGCTTAAATATCTATCTAAATGCAAATGAATGAACACTCAGGGGTTCTTCCTCCTTTTTAAGTGCTCTGTTCAGCAGCTCTGTCTTGGAGGAAGCACATGGGCACATGGTAATTGTCTGCTCTAATTGCAATTTTACAGTTCAACCTTTCAAAGCCTGTGGAATTTAAGTGGCTTTTAAAGGGCTGGGGCATGTGTGGGATGGGATTGAAAGCTCAGGTGGCGGCAGGAACAGGCTGGAGCTCTCATGTTGGAATTGCTTTGAGTTTCCTGCCTTTGAAGCTGTTCGGCCACATCGGCTGCAAGGGGTTAAATCCAGAGGCTGATTCACTGGAATCAGGAGGAGGTTGGATCTGCAGCCTCAGATGATGACTGTGAACATAGGGAAGGAATCCCTGGCCAGCCAGCCTTGGAGCAGGAGCATGGAAAGCCTACAAAAGAGCAAGCTTAAGAGACAGCTTTGTCTTCCTAACAGGCAACACCATGGTAGGCTGGCTTGGGCTGTACAGGAAATATAGACAGGAAATGGGGCTATAAAGCCATTACATTGGTCAGAGCTGGGAAATGGGATTTCCTGAGATTCACCCATTTGCACAATCATCTTATGAGACTGATCAGTGGGAAAACCTCCAACCCAGTGAGAGGGGTGGCAGGAAGGAGATGATGGAAGCAAAAAGGGGAACCACAGAAGTGAGGTTGAACCTCAGGGTTCCCTGGCTCAGAATCACCAGTCATGACCTCTACCACATACCAGGCAACAGATCCAGGGTGTAAACAAGGGAAGTTCAGGTTGGATATAAGGAAGAAGTTCTTTACTGTGCAAGTGCTGAGGCTCTGGCATAGGGTGCCCATACAAGTGGTAAATGCTCCATCCCTGGCAGTGTTCAAAGCCAGGTTGAACAGAGCCTTGGGTGACATGGTCTGGTGTGAGGTGTCCCTGCCCATGGCAGGGGGTTGGAACTGGATGATATTGAGGTCCTTTCCAGCCCAAACCATTCTATGGCTCTATGATTCTGTGAAAACCGTGATGCAAAACCCTTGACAGCTCCAGTGTTCAAGCTCAAGGTGACCATTCAAGCTTGGAGAAGAGGGTTTGCATAGTTTGCCTTTCATTAGCCTTTCCCAGGAGGTGATATTAGTAGCAAATAAGCTTTAAGATGTTGCACAAACATCTTGGCAGCTCCCATTGCCAGAGCGGATCAGTTCTAGCTTTGAAACATCCCCTAGTAAAATCCACTGACTTCAGCATTCTGGATGGTTCAACTGCTTGAGATTGCAAATGTTGGTTGAAAGCACTTGCAGGCATGCACACACACACACCCATCAACACACGCAGAAAGCAGAGTGTTAACAGCAACATTTGCACAACCAATCTGCTGGGGTTTGGAAACCATTCTCAAGAACTGAACCACGGCATCAGTGCCAAGAAATTGTCTTCTCAACCCTTAGTGATGAGCCCACCCTTCCGTGCCATGATGATGCAAGGATTAAAGACAACACATTCCTAACACCCTGCACTCCCACAGAGAAGCTGAACAAGCTGCCAAACCTTGGAAGTAAATATACGGAGAAGCCAGACCTCCCAGGGCAAGGCAGATGTGGCTACACTGAACTGGGCACTGTTTTGCCTCCAGATCAGCAATGGCATTCAAGCCTCTCAAGCCACGTTCTGCACTGGGAAACCCTTCATCTTTCTCATACCAGGCACTTCTTGGTGCCAGCTCTGACAGATATGTACTCAGCCTGAATGCAATCATTCTCCCTTCAGATCCAACCATGTACAAACTGGGTTTTGCTCTTTTCTTGCTCAGACCACAGCTAATTAAATCCAGCTCTGTGCATGGCAGGGAAACCCCTCCATCCTTCTGGACATAACCCTCTCTCTAGGATGTAGAAAGCCAAAACCAATGAGATGGTGTGCAGAGCAGAAGAGGTGTTGGTTCCAACTTCTGCCTTGACTTGCCAAAAATGCATTTGTATACAAGTGTTTTAATCACATTCCAGCATGAAGAGACAACAGATTTAGCAGAGAAGGCCAGGTCCTATCCATGCCACCTCCCGAGTCTGCCCATCTATACACAAACCTCTATGCTGGGCTCACCTATGGGCTCAGAGTGCTCTCTGGCACATAGGTAATGCAATAGAACCCTATTTAAGTGATTTTATGAAGGTGTATCTACATGCTGCCCTACGAGACCATCACATCACATCCTCCTGCATCCCAACCATCTTCTCATGCTGGAGAAATATTCACTACAACAGACAGAGGGACCGATTCTGCTACAAGACGGGTGTGATTTCACAAGTAGAATTCCCTCTGGGTTCTTCAGCTTTGCTTTGGATCCACTCATACATGGGAAATTAATGATAGACCAACAAGAACAGTAAGCTGACTGTAAATATGTTGCCCGCCTCTTTGTTTATATGCTACTTAATGGAGCATAAAAGAATAGATTCATTTTTCAGATGCTGCAGATAATAATAATAAATAATAATAATGAATGCAGAGGTATGTGCCAAATGCATTAGATCCCAAGGAGAGAAACTGACTGTAAGCAGAGAAGAACTCAGGTCGGTCCTCCAACTGAGATACAAAAGTCAATGAAGTAAAACCACCATTAAATCAAACACTTCATATCCTTGTCAAGCTCATTCAGGATTTAAGACCACGCTTTCAGAGTGTACACTCTCTGACAGCTACATCCCACATGGGATTTATGATCCTGACTCTTTGTGGTAACTTGGGATTTCTTTTTCCCTTGCTGACCATAATCACATCACCCAAAACCTCCTGAACAGCACCAGTCATTGCAGAAATCCTGTCAGAAATCATTGTACTATATCACATACATATATCATATACTCATCGGTACAATACATACTTCGTCACTGCAGGCCATGTTTGCAACAGCAGGCTCTGATTTTGCATTACTCTCCTTATGGTGCACGGTTTGGGGTGAGCACTAAAGAGAGAGCCAAGCTTTGCTACGTCAAGCTCTATTTAGGGCAATCTACGGATGACTCCACAGTCCTGGCTCTCATTTCATGTATTCCTCATGTGGGGAAATCCAAAATCAGAAGAGTCAAAATAAGAGGCCCCTTTTGCAAAATATAGACCGGGGTCCAAAGCATCAAAGGCAAATGCAAACACTCCTCCCTGTGAGCAGAAACACACATGAACATCTCTGCTCGGGCACTGAGAGATGTTTCCCTGGTGCAAGCAAATGATGCTCCCAGCATACAGGGCCCTTCATGAACTGTTCTAACAACATCTTTAAACGTAAGACCCAGCTCAACTTGCACTAGAAGACACACTAAGAAGGGATGCATCAGTGTGAAGGAATATGCATTCCCTACCAAGGAAAGGACTTTGCCAGCCCTGAAAGTGGACGCAAGGAAAAACCACGAGTAGATACAGCAAGGGCTGAGACAGACTGACACATCAGTGTTAAAATTGTGATGTTTTCACCCAAAATGCAAAAGTAAAAGTAAAGAGAAACCCACAGAACTCACCCATCATTTTCATCCCACAGGATGCAGGTCTGGTTGGTGGTTCCCTGCCAGGAGACAAGAAAGGGAAAATGAAGCAAATCAGTGTCATGCTGTTGATGTCTGGGAAGACTACAGTTAAATATGGAGGTCCTGTAGAAGCAGCTTCCACTAGTCTAAGCACGGTGTGCCTATGATATACCAGATAGGCAATCACAGATCTCAGCCCTTGGAATAGTTTCTTTCACCCTTGGCTTGAAAGGCAAGAATAAAACAAGCCTCAATTTATTCTGCATCAACACAACATATAGAAGGATTTGACTCTTTATCTTTCCTGATTTAACTTACTGACTTGCTTCCTTTTTTCTCCTCTCACACGGAATCCTTTTGCTGCTCCCTTCTGGAAACTGGATCAAATACAGCATGTGCTTTTGTGGGACATGGTGCTCGGAACAGCCATATCTCTTCAGGACATGGTCAGGTGTCTTTAAAGCCCCCTAGAAGAGGTTTACCACTGACTCCAGTTGTGGTTGTCTTAGACCACCTTGGAAAGTCATTCAAGGAAAGTCCAAAGCAAAGACACAACGGATCTAATGTTCATGTTGCCGAGCCTCAGGAGGGCATCTGAAATCCACAACAAGAACAGGCCTTGGGGTATGTAAATGTCCATCACATACAGCATGTATGATGTATCTGTTTAGGGTTGAGCAGGGCAACCTAGAGGGGATATTCCATTGCCTTTCAAAGCACTGATCACAACAATAATATTCATGTCTCCAGCTGTATCTGAAGACTGCAAAGAACATTGCAAGTACTAATAGAAACAACCTTTCCCTTCCTAAGGAAGGGACATAGCTCATGTTTTAATTAGCACACAGGTTTTCTCCCTTGATTATGCCCACAATGAAATAGTGTGAATTTGGAACAAGCGCTCCCATGTTCCCTGTGCAAGCAGTGCTGTCACCCTCCTCCTGCATTGGCAATGCCTGAGCAAAGAGCACAGAGTAAGGAAGGTTTTCATGGCTGACCCATACAATGCATCCTTGGCAGTGATCAACAAGAAGACACCAACAACAGCCTAATCTCGGAGCAAATCCGAGTGCCTCATCAGCCTGTGTTAAGGGAGACTGAAGGGTCTTCTATTGGCAAAAAGGTCTCAGAAGCCCATCGAAACCTCCTCCTTCCTTGCAGCAACACATTCCTGCTATGCAGAAGCAAAGATATCTATGGGATGCTGCGGGTTCCCAGGAAACACTTACGTTGTAGAGGTGAGAGAATTCAATTTCCAAGGGGGTGAGGAGAGACCGGGGAAATGGTTTCACAGTCACGGAGATGACTTTGGAGTTCAGAACAGTGCCATTCCTAAGAGGAAGAGGGGAAAGAAATGCTTTAAAGGAGACTGAAGGACTTCTGCAGAGCAGTGAATCCTAATGCATTTGTCACTGGTGGTACAAATTTTAGTGTAGACAGTGCAAGAGTTGGCCCCATTACTTTAAAATATCATCAGAGACACTTGCTGCTAATGAACCCCATCCTGTGCCCTTTGAGCTCCCCTCATACCCACCCTACATCTATTACTCCATTAATCAGATCGTTCTATGAACCACACAGCCACTGGACTTATAGGTTATATCTATCCCAGGAATAAAACGGTCCTGGACCCATTTTCAGCTCCTGACATGAGGAATCAGAACTCATGTGTTTCCAAAAGACCTCTCTGTTTTCCCTGTTAAAGGCTGTGCTGCAATAAATGCCAGGCAGGGCATGGTTACCTCTAACAGCATATCCATGGGGCACCATGGTCTACTTCACTACTAGAGGCACTGGTGTGTATCTCCACTCTCTGAAGATTAAAAACAAGCAGAAAGAGGCCAAACCTTTCCCGCTGATGTCTTAAATGTCTGTGTCCAGACAAATACTCTGATAAATCTGGCAGCCCTGGGATATTTGGCTGTCAGGAGAAGCAATAAGGGAGGAGATATCTCCCATTACTGAGGCCAAAGCCTTTATAGGCACTTCTCTGGCCACTGAACATTTAAATATATAAGGGTTCCTGGTGTTTCTGCAGCAGGAAAAGACTTGGGTGTTAAATAAGCAAAAGGTCCCCACAAAAAGCATTGAAAATGTCCTTCTAAGCTAACCATGAGGAAGTCAGCTGTAGAGCGGTACCCAGCATCAGACAGCTCTCAGCCCATCTGGCACCTATGAACGAAGGAAACTTTTCCCTATCCCAATCTCCACCAAATCTAAAGGCATTAGAAAAATTTCACCTTTCTTTCAGGGTCTTATCATCCTTTTATAGAAGAATTAGGTGGAAAAGATTTGCACTTGCTTAACAGCAACAGTAGATGTTTAGAAGTCACTATTCCTCCAGCACCAGAGGGAACAATAACATTTTTAGCAGGGTTAATAAAAAAAACAAAACACATTTTCCTTAGAAAACAACAGAAAAAAAGAAAAAAGAAGAAAAGAAAGAAGCAATAAAGCACAAATATCAGTCTACAAAGCAAAGGGGGAAGTCAGTGGGAGTAAATATCAGCTCTAGGCTTTGAAATGTAGGCAGCTGCAGAGATAGGCTAAAAATGGGAGCTGCTGAAAAGTAAACACCACTGCATGTCTTCATTAGTATCTGTTGTCTCTACGGCTCAGTTCATGGTTCAGTGGTATTGAATACTTGCAAGAGCAGCCTAGATGGCACAGAAACATCCTCTTGAAGCATGTGGACCAGGTGAGAATTGATGGGATAAACAAAAGCAGCAGCATCATTTGATCTTTCAGTATGGTAGGTCATTAGCACACAGAATCATAGAATGGTTAGGGTTGGAAAGAACCTTAACATCATCCAGTTCCAACCCCCTGCCATGGGCAGGGACACCTCACACCAGACCATGTCACCCAAGGCTCTGTCCAACCTGGCCTTGAACACTGCCAGGGATGGAGCAATCACCACTTCTGTGGGCAACCTGTGCGAGCATCTCAGCACCCTCACAGTAAAGAACTTCTTCCTTATCTCCAACGTGAACTCCCCCCCTTTCAGTCTGAACCCATCACCCCTTGTCCTGTCACTCCAGTCCCTGATGAAGAGTCCATCCCCAGCATCCTTGTAGGCCCCCTTCAGATACTGGAAGGCTGCTCTGAGGTCTCCACGCAGCTTCTCTTCTCCAGGCTGAACAGCCCCAACTTTCTCAGCCTGTCTCCATACAGGAGGTGCTCCAGCCCCTGCTCATCCTCGTGGCCTCCTCTGGACTTGTTCCAACAGTTCCATGTCCTTCTTATGTTGAGGACACCAGAACTGCACACAGTGCTGCAAGCGGAGTCTCATGAGAGCAGAGTAGAGGGGCAGGATCACCTCCTTCAACCTGTTGGTTGATGCAGCCCAGGATATGGGTGGTTTCTGGGCTGTGAGTGCAGACTGCGAAGGTTTCTTAACGGCCAGGTAGTCACAGCACAACCAGAAAATACCCCGGTGCATCCAAGAGCCAGGAAGTGCATCTGAGCTTGGAGAGTGCAAAGTCTGCATGCAGAGCATGGCTCTGCTCTGGGGAGCCATGGCCTGGAATGAACCTAGGGAGACTGACTTCAGGGTAAAGAGCTGTGACAGAAAGGACCAAAGGGATCCTGCATGGGAACAAGATGAAGCAAACATCTCTATACACCCCTTCTTCTCAGGATGCCGCTGTTCTGCTGGGTTCAATTCCACTTTGAGATGGGGAAACAGTTCAAAGGAGAGACACAAAATTGATCCAGGTGCTAGGAAACCAGACAAAAGGTTTATGCTGAGAGGCATGTCTGATGGTTTGCAGCATGTGGGAGAGTTTTCAGTTGCCCACCCGAAGGCTCAGTGCCTGGAAGTGAAATTCAGACAAACTCAGCCTTAAAATAAGAGATGATCTCCTAGAAGAGAAGGCAATAAAGCAGCTGAGCAGCTTGCTGGGGGAGGCAAGAGACTCAGCATCACGGGGAATCTTTCAGGAAGATGAGTTGTCCTTCCTAACAGCACGTTGCAACCCAGCTTCTGGGAGCAAAGCAAAACACATCAAGATGCGGCTTGGACTGGAGTTCAGTTGAGCTCAGAGGGCTCATAAACAGCTGTAAACATGCTGTTTGGTACATGGGGCTGTCAGGTACCGAGCTGTTGATTCTCCAGCTGCTGCCAGCATCCTCTGCATCAATGTCCATATGGGACCGAGCATCACTCACCTCCCTGGCTTGACAAAGCAGGTATTGTGCGTATCCCATCCCAGTTGTCACAGCTGCAAAAACCACAGGGCTCTCTGCATCCAAGAGGACAGAGTAATGTGTGGATCAGATAAGGACTTGCTGCTTGGGGGAGGTAAATGGGGACAATCAGGAACGGCTCAGCTGGTGCTGTTTGCTGGGTTAAATTAACTTCACTCTGAATTGAATCAACATGGTCAAACCCAGGAACTGGGTTCTTCTTGCTCATATATACCCAGGAATAGCTACTCTCCTTTGTGGCTGGAAGTATTTTCACCCTATAAGCAGGTGCTATACAGTTATATGGTTATTTTTAATGCTGTGTCCATTTGTATGGTGGTGGAGTAAGAGGTACAATTCTGCTGCTGCTGCTTCTTGTATTTCTGTATTTCTTTTCCTTTTACTCTCCACAGGTGATACAGGACTCCGTATTTCTTTTAAAGAGGGACTGCCCTTTAATTAAGGAATGTCTTAAATCAGATCTCCTGCGGGAATAGTGTTCGGAAGCTGTGGCTGCTGCTTATCAGAGCTCATTCACTGCCTGGCCAGAGGAAGCTGAAGTACCACTGGATCATTTGAGCCAATGATGTTTATTGCCCTTCTGATCTAATTCCCACTGCTGTAATGGAAGGTATTACACAATGCAGTTGGCTGGCTTGCTAATTCCTCTCTGCACTCACTCGCAGCTCTTTTGCCACTGTCAGTGCTAAATCTGTAGGTATTTAAATGATTATGCGCGAGGAGAGATGCCCTGGTGTTTATGGCAAATGGGCTCACGCTAATCAGTGCAGAACAGATTTAGAAGGTGCCTTAGGATGCTTAATTTACTGCCTCAGTACCAGCCTTAAGGAAAAGAGAAGGAGATAACAAGAAAGGGAGAGGAGAGAAGAAAAGAGAGAGCTGAGCACAAAAGCTTTGGTGCCTGAGGCAGTTTGCAGGCCTGGAACATGGTAGACATGTGCAGCCAGGCGTGCTGCTGCTCTTCTCTCTTCTGCCCAAGCCTATCTTCTGCTGTGATGCTCTCAGAGGGCTCAGCATGGCTGGCACCTCCCCAGCAGCTTGGGAGGATCGGGGCAGCTGAGCATTCCCCATCTGTCAAGCATCCCCTGAACCCCTTGGGATGAGGAGAACAGCGTGGGAATCCATTCCTGGAGTGCAAAGGGATGCAGGGAAAGATGTGGCAGTGGCAACAGCGCTGTGCCTCCCCTCATATCTGGGGTGCACGGTGCTGCATGCGGATGGAGGATACCTTCCAGTGAGTGATGTCTGTGATGAATGAGCCTGTCCCCACCGGAACACACAGCATCAGTCAATGTGGTCAATGTGTTTGCACTACAAGTCAAAGTTTGTCTTGTCATGCCCTGCCTTTTCCCTGGAACACCAGGGCTCTGCAGCCAAAGGGATCATCAGGAAAGCTGATCCTCAGCTTCTCACCCTCCCCAGCAGCCCATCTTACCTCTGGAGGGAGAGGATGTTGCCCACGTTGCGGTACAGCACGGTCCCCACGACGAAGACGGAGGAATCATCCGTTGCTGCAGGACACCAAAGGAAAGGGAAGATAACAGCACTGAGACAATTGGGATGCCACTGGTCCCCATGGGACACCCAGCTGAAGGATCAGGCTTTGCACAAAGGGGTCTCTGTTGTGGCATGGCCAACGCCAGCATGATGATGGTAGGATGCAGTGCCTGTTGCCACCACATCGGGTCTCCACTGGCACCAAGGAAGGGCTCAGCGCCTTTGGGGTGACCCAGCACCCCCGGCATCTGCCCTTACATAAGCCTCACTCATCCCGAATGATCGCCCTGATGCTCCCCTATTAAGAAATCCCACTAATTCCTCCGACAGCACCACAGCAGATGAATCTGCAGGGCGGAAAGGTCTCTTGCAGCCACCCAGAGGCATTCGGACCCATCCGTAGCTATCAAGCCATCAGAGAGAAGAGCTGCACTTGGGCCGACAAGGGCAGCCGAGAAGGGGAGATGTCCCACTGCACCTGGTGTGACCCCACAACTCATGCACCACCTTGGCAGGCCGTGGTCCATATAAAGCACAAGCAGCAGAGGCAGCCCTGAAGCCAAATTTGAAGAGGGAGAAAAACCAAATGACTGGGTGGAAACCAAGGTAGAAGAAGGGGAATCGCCCTGAGGAGGGGCTTCTCTGATGTCTCGTACTGTGGTTGAATTTATACAGCTCCCTTTGCATCAGTGCAGAGCAAACACAACTCTGCATGTCTACCTTCCTCTTTGTCAAACTGGGCTCAAGTTTGGGATAGCTGGTGAAAGCATAACTAGGAGATACTAACAGATAGGCTTGCAGAGCAATAGCATAAGCCTTAGTTCTTTAGGAAAGCTTGGACAGACTTTTGGCCTTTCCCATGAATCCCTGTGCAAACAAGGATCCTGCTGCTTTCAAAGGGTTTTCCCTCTTTATGCTCAGAAGATGCAGTAGGGCATTTACAGAAGCAATGTGCACTCCCATGAGACTGTGAGCATGAAAATCCCTGGGTTATCACAGCACCCTCCCAAGAAGGCAAAGGATCCTGGTTGTAACAGAGGTGGATAATTGCCCCTATTCCCTGAAGCCAAAGAAAGGTGAGGATCACAACTAATAGAGATGCATCTCTAGTGTTAAACACTGAGTAAACCCTCAAAATGACATTACCAGTGTAGGATACTGAACAAAGCAGAGACAACACAGCCATGGATGGTATGCAGGAAACCATGGAGAAGTGAAGACCAGTGGGAAGCTGGGTCTTCAGTGTAGATGTTACCTTTGGTTTCCACAGTGACTACTGCTCAGGGCCCCTACAACAGCTCTGTGTGAGGATGCTTCTAAGAGAAATCTGGATAACAGCACCATGGGGCAGCAGATGAGGCCAGTCCTCAGCCACTCAGGATCAGCCCTGCCTATGTCTGGTGCCAGCAGTTTTCCAACAAGTGATTAGAGGTCTTCAAGGGTGAAGGCTCCACAACATCCTCAGACAAGCTATAATAACCAACATGCCCCAACTTCTCCCAGGGAGTTAACACTGTCTTCAAGGCACAATCAAACACAAGGAGTGCTTGACATGGTCCTTTCTCTGCCACTGTTTACCCTTGGGGGTGTTACTTTGCTGTTCTTAGCCTCAGGTTCCCCAAGTAGAAATGACGGCTGCGTTGTTTCCATCCCTAATAAGGAAGCCCATGACAAGAGGTCCTGATATAAAAAGAAAAGACCACAGGTCTTCTGACAGTAACAACTCACAGTCTCTGGTGCAGCAGCCAGGACCTTGCTCTATCAAGCCACTAGGACCACAAACAGCAAGCACCAAGGCATCTAAAAGGAAAACCTACCATTTCCCAGCAATAGGCCCACCATAACGGTCCTGTTTTTGAAAACTCAGGGCTCAATCCTGTCTAACACTAAAGTTCTTTGCCACAAGATGAGCACTGTAAGTGTGTTGGTTCCTGCTACTCCCATCCAAGTAAAGGCTCCAGCAGAACATCCCAGAGCCCTTCAAGTCAGCTTGACTGATGCGCCCAGCACTTCCACTCCACGCTCTACCTCTTTCTTCTGTGGAGTCAGTGACCTCAGTGATAAATGCCCATGCATTTCATTTCTGAGGGCAGTAATCTGCTGTAAACCCACAATCTAGCAAAGCTTGTCCATTCAGAAGACCCAGACCCATTGGTTGCTCAGCTTGGAGCTCTTACCCCTCACTGCTTACTGTTAGATGGCCTTATCAGAGCTAGATCCAGTCTTGGAGTCCATCTACAGCATTGTTTGCCTACATGGCTATGGTGATAGGTGGCAGAACCATGGCCCTATAGCACTTTCCTTTCTTGCACTGGTTTATCATTCTTATATGGTACCCACTGAGGCAACCACTGTTCACTACCACTAATTGTAACCCAGCATATTCAGGGAGGTATGAGAGACTCCGTTCAGCACCCAAGGTGGCCCACAGAGGATTACTGACTCAGCTCAGCACCCACATGCATCAGTGACAGAGTGACCCAGCAACACAGGGATGTTTCCATTTCTTCCCAGGTTCAGAGGCCTTGGAAGAAGAAATCATCAATGCAGTGTTGCCCTGATTTTTTGTGTCAGCTCCTGCTCTTTCCTAAATATGCTGCTTATTTAGAAGATACACATCCACATCCAGGTCCTAAACCTGCTCCTGAACTTTTGCAAGGAGTTTAGGTTTGATTCTTGGTCAGGTCATATCTGAAAGCCTTATTTGCAAAGCAATGCTTTTGGTGATCAAGCTTTTGTGGGCAAATCCAGCCCACAGAAAAAAGGGCAATTTGAAGACCAACCAAATGGAAGGAAAGAAGACATTTTCTTCTGAAGTGCCCGGGTTGTGCTGCCTACCTGTCAGCCCTGAAGACAGGATGCTCTTGGAGACAGTGACCTTGTCCTCCGAGTTCTTGGCCCAGTCCACCATGCCCCTCCAGCCTTTCATGGGGAAGGTGATGTCAGTTGCTGCATTAGCAGGCATTTTGTGAATGCCGAGGACTAGAGGGAAGCAAGGAACAAAAGCAGTAAGTATAACCAGCCTCAATGCATTCCCATGTGCTGAAAACCCCATTGGAAACAATAGCGAGAAATCAGAGAGCAGAACAAGCGAGGCTTGATCTTGATAGCGATAGCAGTAATGCTATTTCAGGTAATGTCTATGCATGAAAGAAGATGACACAAGCTATTAGGGCTCATGCCTCTGTTCACTGAAAAGGATCTGCCTGCACCAAACCTGGTCAGTCTACTCCAGCTCTTGTCTCCAGTAGTGGCCAGTAGCTGCTATCAAGGTATGAGGAAGAACAGAGCAAGGCAACTCTTGGTTTGTCCTCCCAGCTTCCAATAATCAGCAGGACTTCCTCAGCCAGTGGCTGTATCCAGATCATCAACTTTAACAGCCACCAATGGACCTCTCCTTTGTGCATTTTTCTAAGCCCATCATGAACCCATCTGTACTTTTTGGCTTCTTCAACATCCTCTGGCAACAAGTCGCATGCTGTGATTGTGCACAGAGCATAAATCAAATACTGCCTGCTGTTTGCTTGCTGCCTGATCAGCTCATTGGCTGCTCTGCAGTTGTGTTAAAGAAATAAGAGGAAGCAGCTAATTCTGCTCAGTTAATCATCTGTTCTCCATTCATGCTTCTATAGATATCTCTCAGATCCCTCTGTGGACATCTTGCTGAAGTCCTGACATACTTGGAGAAAAGCCACCCCATCTTTATGATCATCCATGTATTCTGCAGATCTTTAAATGTTCCACTGCCTTCTGCCTTCCCTCCTTCCCTTCCCACAGCTCAGGTTATACATATTGCACTGTAATTACAGCTTCCTGGGGTCTCTGCCCAACATGGGGAGTGCAAATCCACTCACCGAGATTGTCCGTCACTTGGTAGGAATCCCGGAAATCCTTCATGCGAAAACCAATGACATCAATGAAATCCTCCATGAGCCTGAACAGCTCCTTGGCATTTGGTCCTATCTGCAGAGAGACAGAGAATATTTAGTAGCATAGATACTAATGAGCACAGCAGGAGTTTCTCTGAGGGCAATGGTTTCTGTCCTCACACATGTACTGGAAGCATACTCTGGTTATAAGGGAGTGTTGTGGTGCTGTGAAGAATGAGGATTGAGAAATCCTAAAAGGAAGCCTAGGAAAAATAGAACAGGGCAAGAAATGATAATATTTCTTTCTATTGATAAAAGGGTGGAGGGCAATATCTCAAAGCAAAGCAAAGGGAAATATCTGAGACTTTCTGGAGCAGAAGATAACCTACCCATCTCCTTTCCTTCCTTAGGATTACCTCTACTAGCAGAAACCCCATCCAGAGCAGATAAGATACTGTTCATCATAAGGTACACATTCATTATGGTCCTGTTCCTGTTCAAGAAGAGAAACATGCTAGGCCAGACTCTTAGCAGCCATGCTTTAATGCATGCTCCACCTGCTTTCTGAGTCCATTGACCGGAGTATTTGGCCCAACCTAGTTGTCAGCAAGGCAGAGGCATTTGCAATTGCACATCCAGACATATCATGCCAGAGAGTGAAGATTTGTCCATGTTGATATATTGAAGGTTTGCCCTTTGTCAAAAGCTTTTCCCAAGCCTTAGACTTCACTGACAGTTAGGTGTTGTGATACTTGGTTTTGGAGACATATTTGGGCTACTTCTGATAGTAAGGTAGGATGTCACCTACTGAGAGGGAGCCCAAAAAACATTACCTTCCACCAGGACAGTTAAAAAGCAACCACACCAAAGGACCTCCACGGTCTAATGTTGAATCCTAGGCACCAGATCACATAATCCTGTCCACAAAAAAAGTCCGTTTTTGTGCTTTCCTCTTTTGCTGTCAGGATCTCACTCTCCAAATATCCAAGTTGCTTCATCTTGGGCCCAGGCTGTCTTGGAGCTTCTCTGTCTCTTTTGTCTTTCCTTGTGTTTCCCCAGTGACGAAGATATTGCCAACACCTCTTCTTTGCCTGCATTTTGCCAGACTAACACAAAGCTGTTAAACAGTAACTAGTTTTGCAGTGACATGTTTAATAAACGATAATCCACTTGAAACAAGCTGTGCTGGCTGCTTATCTGTTCCTTAAAACACATTTGGCTCCAGGGGCTTAGCAAATACCATGGGAGGCTGAAGAAAAGCAGTTCAGCTCCTTATATCTCTTCTTTTCCACCACTTTCACAGTGTTTTCAGTTCCTCACCATAATCCAGACCTGTCGCGGAATGGACTCAGTCGGAGATCAATGTGATCAGACAAAAGCCATTTATTATAGAAAAGTAACTCTTTATATACTATTGCTTAAAGTTGCTTACACTAACTTGGCCCATTGTGATTGGATACATATCTTTAAGGCCCTTAACAACTAACATATAATTGGTTAAGCACAGGTATGAGAACCTGACCTTCAAAGCTTGCCCACAGTCCACAATTTAGCAACCCAGTAAATTCCAGCTTCTTCTTATCTTGCCAGGGTTGTTACTCCCAGTGCCTTGCTCCCATCCTCCTTCACGTTTAGTTGTCCCTTGGTTCATGTCGAACTCCACGTAGGCACTTGCTGATCTGGGTATGTGGCCGTTCTTTGCCAGAAAATCATCCACACAGACCTTCTGAGGTGTCAGAGCAGAGCCAAAGGGACAGTTGAGGACAAGCAGAACAGCAGGATGGGATGGAAGCAGAAGGAAGGCTGAGCCATTGACTGTATAGGCAAGGAGCACAAGGGTAGCCATGCATGTCTCTCTCTTTGTCTAAAGAAAGCTAGGTAAGGCTAAAACTGTATGAGGATCAGATCAGAAAGCGCTGCCAGTACTGCAGGTGTACACAGAAGGAGGAGAAGTGACTGAGGAAGCTATTTTTAACAGTAGACTTTCATATTCTATTACAGTTTGAAATCACAAGGTCAAACCAGCTCCACGCTACACTAGCCATTGTCCTTGACGATTTTATCATATAATGACCAACCAAATCTCCTCAAAACCCATGTTAGCCCTTCTCTGAATGCTTTTTTCTGGGTTCTTTGGGGTTCATTTTCCTTGAACCACATTTCTGCCCAGGGGGACACAGGATTTTGAGATGCGTCTCTGCAATGAAGCTGGGTTTACTTTTAACGAGCAAATTGTGAGCCAAAGACCTTGTTTCTTATGAAACATGGAGAGTTAGTTTGGTCCCACAGCTTTTAGGAAGGACAGAGATTGCCAAAACCTGTGTTGCCATCCAGTTCATGAAGTTTTCTGTGTCTTAAAGTCATGGTGTTGAGCTTTCATGTTGGTTCCCACTGAAATACATGCCAGGCAAACATTGTCCCCATGATGGTTCCACTCCTTGTGCAGGTGATACTGGCAGAAGGCTGGGCTGTATCTGTCTATAGGTGCAAAGAGGAGGTTGCACAGGGAAAGCCGGCGGGAATGAATTACAACAGAGAGTAAGAAGCAGTTGTTTTTAAGGGGATCAACAGGGTTTCCCTGTTGTCATGACAACTTGACAGTATCTTCTGCTCTGTGCTGAAATATGTACACCCACCTTTAGGCTTGAAACTGAGGATTTGGTCACAGACTCGTGGGGTAACAGGCTGATTCATTTTGGTCATCTGATCCAACCTGCCTGCTCAAGCAGGACCACCTACAGCCACTTGCCCAGGACCATGTCCATATGGTCCTCTGTCCCACCTGGAGACAGGCCATGTCATCCTCTTCCAAATGCAATGGGAAAACAACAGATCTCAAGGAAAAAAGAGAAGGACACTTTCAAAAAGCTCAGCTCCTGGTGGAGTTTGTGTTGCGTGAAGGAAATGTATTCAAGTCCTTGTCTCATGTTCTGGACTGCCAATGATTATGCCAAAACCTGCTGTTTACAGTTTTTCCCAGAGGCTTTCCTGGCTGGTGTGGATGTAACAGGATTCTGGGGTTTACTTTTTGTGCTGGGTGCTTTTTTCTTCATTGTTGGGTATTTCCAGACCTCCCAGAAGAATTCTGCAGCAACAAGAAGTGGTTAAAAAGGAGTTTTCCATGTTCTGACCCATACCTCTGTGCACCTTCCACAGTACTGTGATCTCTCACAAAGGCTGAATTATATTCCTTGTCCAGGTTGTTCTGCATGTTGAGCTGGTGTTTGTGTCCAAGGTGCAATACTGAGGAATGGATGTGGAAGGAATGAGCTTAATCATGGGCCCATTCTCCTGACCCGAGGGTCTAAGTCAGAACTATTTCACTCTGATGCAATGCCCAAAAGCTATAGTGAAATGACAACATCGAGTAGCACAAGAGGTCACCAAGGGAATGCAAAAGGGATAAGGAAAGGTCTGTCACAAGCCCAAGCAGAGAGTTCAGCTGTGGTTGAAGAGTAAGGGCCAAATACAACACAGATAGAATACCAAAGAACACCTTCCCCAATACATGAGAGTTTAGCTACAGAATTATTCAGCAGGATCCCCAACACAGAGAAAATAACAGAATCATAGAATAGTTAGGGTTGAGAAAGGACCTTAAGATCATCTAGTTCCAAACTAAAACATAATACAACCCTTGCTCACCTCATGCTGAGCAGAATCAGAATCTCAGCTGAGCAAAGCCCAGTTCCAAACTATGAAAACCCTTCCTATCCTGCATCTTTTTAGCCAGGAACTCAAACCCACGTAATCCCACACCTTCATCTTTTCAAGAAGAAAGAGTGGAATTAAGCGAGCCAGCAGGGTTAGCAACCCCAAACCAAGCCTGACCTCTGCAAGCTACCCAGAATTTGGTTTTTACCACCAGTTTTACACTGTTCTTCATGCAGAAGCTCTGACTTAGTTCTGAAATCCTGTGGCTCACTGAATAACTCCATAAGTATGACTCAGCCTGGCACTAAGCTCACCCGCATGATCAGTTGCATGAATCAGCTGATTGGCAGTCAACTCTGAAGCTGGCTACAGCTGACTGTGCCTGAATTGTCTCTTTCATCATAAGATTTTATCCAAGAACATCCATTGGTGTGTGGAGAAGGTATTTTGGGGTCGAAACAGATGTGTGTTGCACATATCACATTGTGGGCAAGAGCTAGAAGGTCATGTAAACACTTGGAAGTTCCCCTTGTCATGGCTTAAGCCTATGCTGAAAGCTTGTTTTGTTTCTGGGAAAGTGCTGAAAGTCCATACCAGCTGAGCTTCCTCCCATTTTTCCCGGTTTTCCTCCATTAAAAGATTGCTGATGATCTGGACAAAGTTCTGGAGAAAGGAGACAAAAGAGGTGAAAAAAAGTGGTTAGGCAATGGAGCCCAGGCTGAGAAGGACACAGGGATTCATGAAGAACATGTGAGAATCATCTGTTCCCGTATTCCCATTCCCAAAGGGTCCCACAACGTTTCACAAGCCTCTGACCTTGAGGATGTTAATGGCATAACAGGTTTTAATAAGACCTTTCACTATGACTGCTATATCTGCTAAGGCATCAAACTGGAAATATGTCTTGTCTCCATTACTGAAGGTTTTTAAGAACAGATTAGGGAGATGTGTGATAGAAACTTATTAAAAACAGATTATCTTGCCCTGTATAAATCCCTTCCTATACTATTTTTTACTATTTCTGTTATTTCCAGCATAAGGAAACTTTATGATCCTCTTTAGTCCGTGATCAGGCAAGAGAAGCAGTGATTGATCAAGAGGGTAGTATCTTTACAGCGCACTATGAGAAGGAAAGAGATAAGATATTTCAAGATCATTGATTTTCTTTCTCTGTTTTTACCACCCTTTGCAGATCCTGTAGGATCAGTTTAATGTTTCAAGCCATAGGGTGATGACCTGTCCCAGGAGTATATCTTGTAATCACTCTGCATGGAACTGCTGAAAGTAAAAACCTGGGATGCGAAGCCATCAAGGCATTCTCCTATATCAGCATCCAGGCACCTAATACTATAGGGTCATCTTACCTCTAGTCATTAGACTGAAATCCCTTTCAAATAATGTTCTCATATCAATTAGACTCTACATTAAAGGGCTATCAGGTTGCGATAGTTCAGAGTGACTTTGGTGTTCAAGTTCTTAACTTATAAGCAAGGGAGAGCCACCTCAAAAGGAGAGTTTGTTAAGGCACAAAGACACTTGGGCAGCAAATACTCTGGCTTTTCATCAGCACTTTAATCAAACTCTGAGCATGCACACACATCTGCAATCTGGCCTTGGTCTCCAGCATATGCATCTCAGCTCACCTGCACATCCCCAGAAGTTGGGCTATAATAAGCCCTACGGAAGATCTCTGTCACGTTCCTGAGTATGTCAATGGTGGACAATAGGTCCCCGCTGTAGCTGGTCCCATCCTGTGAGATTTCTACAAGGTTTTGGAGCACGTCTGACAGCCCATCTCCCATAAACCCACGCTGAGCTTTGGAAAGATGCTCCCTGGTCTGAGAAAGAGAATGAAAGATGAAAAACTTGAAGGACCAAGCCAAGTTAATGAGCTCAGTGAAGGAATTGCTGGGGGAAGGTTCTTGACCTTCCCTGTAATTCAATGTGCAGATTAGATGAATCTGACAATCTTGGCTGGCCTGAAAGTCTGTGGTATTTTCAAATGTAAGAGAGCAGAAGTGAAATTTGCTGCATGCCCATAAAGGAAAGGTTGTGCATAGGACCAGAAGAGATTATTCTACTACACAGACTCTATTCTGTTCATAACCTTAAGCCAGCTAACAGAATCATGTTTTCTTATAACCAATTTGGTACTGTTTGTAGCTTGTCCTGAATAGGAGAGAGTGGTTCTTGTAAAGGCAATGCTGTCTAAAGGCAAGCCACAGGAGACCAGCAGGAATTCATTACAAAGCTGAATTTCAGACTAACAAAAAATAAGTGGCTCATTTAAAAGTGATACAGTTACAGTGATTATCATACTGATAATGTGGTATGAAAGGCCTGGTAGAACTTGTATTCTGCCAAGCTAGATAATCAAATACACAATGAGGAACCATTCTTTGTCCATATGGTGCCCATGTTTCGTAAGTTAAACAGACAAAAACAGTAAGAGAAAAGAGATGACATCTCCCTTTCACATGGAAATCAATCATAGAATCATGGAATACCAGGTTGGAAAGGACCTCAAGGATCATGTGGTTCAACCTTATGCTACTTTCCTTTCTTTCTGTAAGTGTAGCAGCATAACAAGCATCTGGGGAGATCCCAAACCTGCTGAACTGAGAAGCTGGTCTGCCTTACCATCATCTGTATGTTCCTGTAATCAATAGAAACACACTTGATGTATGTTGGAGGGTCCCAATAAGCTATCCCTTCTTCATCTAAAATGCATCTTCGAAGGATCAGCCCTGGAAGTGGAAACAAACAGGGTGAGAAGCAGGGTGAGAAGCCAGTCATCTTCACGGAGCTCATTCAGAATTGGTCAGTGCATCCATGTAGGGATACCTATAAGCATAAAGGGCATCTGAAGATGCCTGAACAACACGTGCAAGCGTATAGGAGAGTATTTTTATTTCCTTCTGCATTTTCTTATTGAGGGGCAGGAGAGCAAAAGGAGAAGGGAACAAACCCCAGACCTAACAAACTGGACATTGGTTAGTGAAGGTGAAAGGTTTCTTCTGTTCTAGAGGGCAGCTTTGGTCCTGGTTAAGGAAGTCCCACGAGCCTCCCCAGGTGGCATGCTCTGGTACTTGCAACTGAACCAGTCACAGTGGCTTGTGATGCCTACACAGTCTTGGGGAAAATAAACACCCAACAGCAGCATCTTTGCATCAGCTGAAGAGCTCTACAAGCTGCTTGCAGTCCTCCCCCAGGTCTTTCCATGGCTTCAGACTACAGTGGGTTTTGCAGTGGTAATCACATGCTTTTGCGATGCAGAGCAACAGACTTAGCAGCAAAGAGGAAGGGAAGAGTAATCACCTTTCCCAAGCAATTATGCTGCCATTCGGAGAGTCTCTGAGGAGCAACTTTTCTGGGTCCACAATCCCATGACTACCGCTAAATGATCTTTGGTGATCTTTCTATGGCTACAGCCCTTCTTCTAGGCTAGCATTTGGGGTGACGCTGACTGTCCCAAGCTATGTGATTCAGACCTGCAGGGTTTTTGTCTCTATCTGACAACCTCACTCAAACAAAGTAAAACCTTTATGCTCATTATTGACCCTGCTGCCCCGTTTCTGTTCCTTCACGGAAGTGAGAAACATCCGAGGACAAGCTCCATCAGCATGTCTCCTGGAGCTTTCTTTGCACTGGTTTCCACTCCTTATGGGAACACATGGCTACAGTCACAACAGATAGCACAACAAATATAACACATCTGGATGCCCAATTCCTACCACTTCACACCACCATGATCAGACTGTCAACTTGAGCACCTGAAGAAGTGTTTAGAGAGTTGCTATGGTTCCTAAGGAGAGGAAGACACCTAAGTGTCAAGGAACAGTGCAATTCAGATTTGCTGCTTTCAGATATTAGCTTCTTTTAAGAGCAGTGGAGACAAATACAACACCCAATTTTAGGGGACTTTAGTAAAGCTCTACCTGCTTTTGCAGAGCTATTTGTAGATAATGGGGAGAACATACCACAGTAACACTCAATTGCAAAGCTGTCCCAGGGTTAGGCAGTAGGTTTATGGGACACCACATCACATTCTCCAGTATGAAGCAAGAAGGACCACGGAAACCCAGCTCTGTGTGAAGGAAGGGAAGTCCATTTGCTTGTCCTGTCCTCCCACATCCAGGATCTCCTCATCCAGGAGGCAAAGGATAAAAGATACGCCAAGGGTGGTCCAGCTCCATGGCAAAGGCATGGAGTCATCCTTACCGGTGGCATTGCGAGGACACCGGACAGCAGCAGCATCCCCAGCGGGCGTCTCTTTCCAAACCACAGGGCCAAGGCTTTCCTCGTCACAGATTTCATGGGGCTCTGCAAGGAAGGAAAAACTCCATTGGCAAAAACTCCTCCTAAGGGGATGTGGAGAAGGGAATGGGAGGAGGAAACAAAGGAGTGTAGTCTGGAGGGAACAGCACTGAGGAGGTGAACTCCCAGCTAGAAGCTGCTTTGTGCATGGCCTCTGGCAAAAACATCTGATCTCACTGAATTTGCTCTGCCTGTCTGTACTAGGAATCCATCCATTCTGAAGGTAACAACCTGGGAAAGTCCATTAGCACGCTTGTGGCAGCTCTTTGCAAGAAAGCTGTTGTTGCTACACCCCACTAAAGAACCGGGTGTTTCTTTACATGAGCACCCTTTCTGCATGAACTGCATGGGTCTAGATTCCCTCCACCCTTCAGGATCTCCACCTTCAAGGCTGGATGTGTCTAAAATGAGGCTTGGCATAGATAAATTAGAGTAATAATCAAGGAAAGAGACAACAAGTAGATGAACAGACATATCCCCTGGGTGGACTTCATTCAGGTCTCTGTCTTATGCAAGGACACAGGGAGAAGGTCTGAGCACCAACAGGCTGGATTTGTATCAGCAAAGCATTTCCAATCACTGCTGCAGAGTCCAGGAGGCTGCAGAAACGTGTGTTTTGAGACATCACATGAAAAACCCTTTGGAAGGAGGTTTTTGGATGCTTCCATCTGTGGGAGGAGCTGAGTTGTCCCTAGAGTTGGTGGGACCTGGGAAAAGAACATTCACCACAAGAGAGCTTTGTGTTGAGAAACTCATCACTTACAACATGTGAAATGGAGGGAACCGTGAGGATGGTGTTAAAGCTTTTTATCACTCCTGAGGGTGAGGGTCAGGAGGAGAAACACCTTCATTTAATGGTTTTTGATATAAATTTTATTTGCTGTGCAGGTGAAACTACCAATAACAAAGAGGCTGAGTGTGTGCCTGCAACTGGTCAGCAAAGACAGCCACAAAGCCAAAGCCAGGCTGTGGAGCCTGGCAGGTACCTGCTGAGCTTCCTTGCCATACAGGAAAGCACTGCCCATACCAGGGTCTGGTGGTTCCAGTACAGACATGTCAAGATTGTAGAGAAAATGTTCATAGAATCATAGAATGGTTTGAGTTGGAAAGGACCTTAAGATCATCCAGTTCCAACCCCCCTGCCATGGGCAGGGACACCCCACACTAAACCATGGCACCCAAGGCCTCATCCAAACTGGCCTTGAACACTGCCAGGGATGGGCCATTCACAACCTCCCTGGGCAACCCATTCCAGTGCCTCACCACCCTCACAGTAAAGAATTTCTTCCTTAGATCCAATCTAAACTTCCCCTGTTTCAGTTTGAACCCGTTACCCCTTGTCCTATCACTACAGTTCCTAATGAAGAGTCCATCCCCAGCATCCTTACAGGCCCCCTTCATCTTCCATAAAGAAGGGGGAGCCCTTGAGTTTTCATGTTGCTCCCAAGAAAGCTGCTGGGCAGCGATGACCTGAAGGCTTCCTTCTAAAAGGGACTGTGCAATGGATGTTTTTACATAGGTCATCTGAGGACCTTCACAGTGTAAATGCCTTGGATGGAGCATTCACTGCTTTGGGCAACCTGTGCCAGTGCCTCACCACCCTCACAGTAAAGAACTTCTTCCTTATATCCAGCCTGAACTTCACCTGCTTCAGTTTGAACGCATCACCCCTTGTCCTATCACTGCAATCCCTGATGAAGAATCCTGCATCTTTGAAGGATTCATTCAAGACCCAAAAGCTGCCTAAACTTCCCTGCTACTGAAGTCAAGCTCCAAGACTCTCTGGCTCCAGCCCCAGCTGCAGATTCCTCCCCAGTAGACACTGTAATGAACAAGTTACCATCTCTGCTTGGAGACAGATGCTCCTTCCCCTGTTTTTAAATTCCCTTTCGAGTGATCACTACTGCAATGAAATCCTGAAGGAGAAGCAGAGCCCCTCCTGCGCTCTGCACATTTGCAGGACTATTCCCTATGCCAACAGCTTCAGTGGAGAAGGCAGAACATGAGTGAAAAAGAAGCAGTTTCATTTCCAACCTGTTGACGTGAAGCTGTGGGACAGATACATTAAGTCATTCAATTGTGACTGGCACATGGTCACCCAGAGAGCCTGTGGCAGAGGGGGAGATCAATGCAAAACTGCCTCCTGGATCAGTGATCACAGATTCTCCGCATCAGACGGTGGTTCAAATGAGGGCTTGGGGCATGGGAAGCTTCTACCACCTTCAGCAATAAGACAAAAAAGCACATCAAAAAGCAGAGAGGGCTGTGTTCACATCCAACCTCCCCTTTCGCCTCCTCTGACCTCTCAAACCTTCCTGGTCTCCTCACCCCTGAAGTCTCCCTGGGGACCGCTGAGGGATGCTGTGGATCAGAGATGCTCTTTAGAGGTACACTGATTGGCGTTGTCTTGTCAGCAAGGGCAGAAGCAATTCCCAGGCCAGGAGAAAATCACTTCATCCTCTTTCTCTTATTTCTACTTTTTCTTTCTGATGTTGCTTCATAACAAAACCCTTTTTACCAGAGTAACAGGGAGATGTTAATAACTAACCCAATTAAGCTCAATTCTTCTGTTCTAATCAAATCATGTCGGCATTTGATACTTTCCCGAGAACAAATTGAGTGGGAATCTGATGATTCCCCACACTTCCCTTCCATTGCAAGCTAATGACTGCAGTGAGACCCTTCTGGTGTTGAACCCTAGCAGGGCTCAGTCCCTGAGACATGCCTTTTCCTTTTGAGCACTGTGTAGGCATCAGCCCCTGCAGAAAGAGAAGAAAAGATTGGACTTGTTCTGCCAGGGCCCCAGCTGGCACACACTGAAGCTGAACTAAATCTGCATCACTCCATAGACACCACCAGACAACCCCGTGCTAAGCTTTTCTATGGCGAGGAAGAGCTTTGTGGCTGAGTTAGAAGAGATTCTCACACGCCACTGCTAATTGAAAGGCACAGCTTGTAAGGAGAGGTGATGCCTTTCATTGGAGTTTGGCTGGGAAGAGTGAATATGCTGTCACACAGGCTCTTTTCCTGTTATCTTTGAGCTGAACGTGCTGAAACTTCCACGCTGGAGTGCTTTGGCTTTCATCTCTGGCTTCAGCAGTTTGCAAGGGAGTCTGGGGGTCAGCTGCCTTCAACATCCAGATCCACCCTCAGCACCAAAACTACTCCCTCTTTGCCGAGATCCAGCCTGGCCTTTAGGGAGATGCTTCTTCTCACCAGGATACCGCTGTGAGAATCCCTCCTGTTTCTCACTGAGCTGCTCTTGACAATTAATTACCCTTTCGCTCAAACATCAGGGCCTGTTATGATCAATGCAATCTGACTGCCAACACCACACAGGCCATTGATTCCCCACCAGCAATTCCAACTCAGACTGAGAAAGAAAACAGAAATGGTGCACAGACCTTTCTCCTGGCTTCTGAGCACTGTGTGAGAGGCAGACAGAAACATTCCCATTTCCAAGTATTTGTTCCTGCTTATTTTTCACATTAAATCCTATGTTTTCCCTTGTTCTACAGCTCACTTGCCCTCTATTAAGGCTTTTCTACCCTTTTTCTCAAATGGATGCTACAGCTGAAGGAGGGTAAGGTTCGGTAAGGCTCTGACAGATGTAGACACATCTGTCTGTTCTTTAAATTGCCATTGGTGTGTAGGCCTTCCAGAGGCTAAGTAAAGGGTGAGAAACCACTGCAGCATCCTCAGTACTCAACTGTTTAGTGGGCTTCAGACTCTGATACCAGTTTTTGCTATCAAACAGTGTCTTTCTTTTATCTTATGACTCCACAGGAATGAAAAGATGGAAAATATCAATGCTAGACTGGTGGGACTTAACCAAACATTCACTGAAATCAGCATTGTTACACTGGCTTCTGCAATGATTAAATGAAGCCCTTGGCATGTGGCTGGGTTTTGGGTAGAGTCTGACTTGATCACAACTTGTTGCATTCAGCTGAGACAATACATGGAATCCCTTCCCAAAGTCCTCTTCATGCAAAGGAAAGAATGAGAGGTCTGAGGTTACATACCAGGACACCTTCTGTCATTGCACTGCTTATACTCCTCCTTGGGGCCCTGGCAAGTCTGTCCACCGAAGAAGGGGCCATAGCACACACGGTCACGTCTCTGAGTCCCACCTCCACACGTTGCAGTGCAGCTGCCCCACACTCCCCAAGCCTGCCACTTCCCATCCACTGGAGACAAAAGAGAGGAGAGAAACAGCCTGTCATGTCCCAAACATAATCTGCAACAGAAGGAGGCAAGGTCACAAAGTGAGCAGTGGAACACAGGGTGAGTAGAGCATGACTTGGTGTGAAGGGAGGTTTCCTACTTGGATCCTCAACAGATATGAAATCACTGTGTGCTCTTTCCCACTGCAGCAGCCCTATAACAGTTGTGGGTGTTCTTGTGTTTCCCCTCAGTATCCTCACTCCCTGCAAAACCAACCCTATCTGTTTCCTTGGGCTCAGATTTGGGGCTATGCTCACGAACACTCTACAGGTAAGCAGGGATTCAACCAGCCTGGCAGCCAAAGTCCGTAGCTTGAGATGTGTTGGGATGTGCAATGTATGGGTGAACATACACCTTCCCAGAGAAGGTCTGGCTCTGGGATTTAGACCAGCAGAGCCCTTGGGTGAGAAAACCATGAGGAAACATCAAATAAATGTCCCTCCATCCTTTTCCATTTCACTGTTGTTTCATGTGCATAAGAAAGAGGTTTGGGATGTTGCCTTATTCCACTGTATCTTCTCCCAACATTTTACACGTTCAGTGGAAATGCTACCTCTTTTGCATTCACAATGGCATTTATCAAAATGCTGCTTCTTTTACATTAACAATGGCATTTATCGAAGCACTATAAAATGTTAATTAGCCTTCATAATAAGCCTGCAAGGTAGGAAAACAACAACTCAGTGACAGAACTAGAGCAAGAACCTAAGTTTGCTGATTACTCTTTGGGTTTTAATTAGGAGTTAACACATTATTATGGGTCAAATAAATCCTTCTGGGAGGGTGGGAGATCCCTCCTTTCTCCAAAAACAGGGACAGCTCCAATCTCGGGTGTTTTCTTTAGTGACACTGTATGCAGTTCAGTACGTGATGAACATTGCTTTGATAGATAACTCAGAAATCAGTGTCTAAAAACAAGTGAGGCCCTTTGTCTCTGAAGATCTCCATAAGTCACAAAGAAGGACTGAGATACTTAAACACCAAAACCTACTAGAGACAATGTGGAAAGTCCAATACCTGTGTTAAATACTGCTTATGCTCTGCTGCAGATGGTGATGCTACCAGAGAAGATAGGGATTCCCTGGGGAAACAGGTATACAAGGCTGAAGATCTACTGGCTTGTGGATAGAGAGAACAATACTCACTTACCTGAGCAAGGTATAAGAAGTGCCTCAAAGATCTGAACTGTTTCTGGCTGTCCCTATTTGCTGGGAAAGGGGAGAAAGACCCTTTCCATCTTAGAAGTCCTCTCCTTCTCAGTCCCCTGATCTAACAGGGACCAAGCACCCAGAGAGAGGCAGGGAATCAGCCACAAAAAGCATGGCAAGAAAAATCAGTTGCTGACCAGTCTTGAAGGCTTCTTGTTGGTCAAGCCTTCTCTCCAGCTGACCCAATCTGTCCCATTGCAATGACCTTCCCCGTGCGTAAAAAAGGCAGCAAACTGAAACTCTATTGTGCTGGTGTCAGTGTAAGAAATTCAGGTTTATCTGTTAGGTGTGTTGTAGTATCTGCTCCAGTTTTCATTGCTTCTTCTGCATGAAATGACTCTTTTGGAGCCCATGGTCCAAGTTATGAAGACGAGGTGATTATTCTGAATGTAAGGTGCTGGCTACAATAGCTGGGACAGCAAGAATGATTATTAATATTATTATTGCTGTTATTATTGCTACTATTTTAAGACACAGCTAGATGACTAAAGTAAGTGATAAGTTTTAGATATATAGGTATGAATCAATGCTTCATTGTGCCAGACCTTGTCATATATAAGGTTCAAAGCCATGATACAATGGAGGTTGCTTCCCTGTTCGCTTCAACTATAACTAGGAGTGGTGAATTGGTAGGAGAAGAGGAACAAAAAGGAAGAAAAGGGGGAAAGTTGAAACATTATGGAGTGAAGCAAAGAGATTAATTGATATTTTGTTGGGGGTTTTTAAGCACATGCTGAAAACTGGTATCTAAGGTTAGAAAGACACATCCCCTGTGGGTAATCACACACCTCCCTGGGGTCCCCTGGAACATTTGCCAGCTATGGATTCTGACTGGTATGGTTCACTGGTATGATCCACAACCTCCTTTTTACTGCATTACTGCTGAAAACTGCAATTCTTCACCAAAGAAAGATTCTACAATGCCTGCCTGGGACTGCAGAGAAAGATGAGCCAAGAGAAAGGAGAAGTCGTTGGTCACTGACCTGGGCATTGGCGTAGGAAGCAGTCCCTGGTTTCCACCCAGTGTCCCTGGCATTCCGCTCCCCCATAGGAAGGTCCATTGCATTCCCTCGTCCGCTGCTGGGTACCGTTGGAGCAGGAGGCCGAGCAGGAGCTCCAGCTCGACCATTCATTCCAGTTGCCGTCCACTGAGTGGCCCAAAGAGAGAAAACAGAGCGGAATGTGAAAATCGCTCCCTCTGGAAGGGGGAATGTGCAAGAAAGAGTCTCTGGCCTTTGCCTACAAGGGACCAAGGCAGGGGAGGAGGACAAATCAGAGTCACAGAGTATGAGAAAGCGCAAAGATCACTGAGAAAACACAGACAACTGTGGCAAAGGCCATTTGTTAGGACATTCTGCAATCTCTGTGGGTTTGTTATGGCCCATCACGATGCAAGTGCCCGAACACTTCAATTTTTATGCCCACACTCTACATAAGCATATGAAAGTTGAAATTATTGATATTATACATTCCATCCTTAAAGTCAGAATTAATAATATTGCCAGTCACAACACAGCATCAAAATAGAGAGCATGGATCATGTTTGCACTGAAAATTGTGAAGGAACCAATACATTACTATGACATTTCCTATTTCGGGCAATCAGCACTTTTTTGAGGGAACCCATTTTTCACCAAAGCAGTGCTCGAGACTGAAGGGACAGAACTTTCACAAGAACTCAGATGCTCTGCTTTCCATTAAGGCACATGCAGAAACCTGAATCACAGTGTTCTTCACAGGAATTCACTCTGGTAGCCGGGAAATGCTTGGAGCAAAGGTGTGCTTCAACAGAAGACCACGAGCAGTGTGTGTGTGTGGTCAATGTACTTCTCTCATGGCTGAATTAACACTGACAGGCTTGATATGTCTCTACACAGCAGTGCCTTTGATAATTAAATAGAGGAAGGAGGGACAAGACAGGCACAGGGACGTGGTTGGAGAGAAACATGAATACATCTTATTAGCCTGGTACAGTGCGAGGCATTCCCTAGTGTGACAGCTACACCCTAATTGGTCCCTGATCAACAGATCCATCACCCAGGCTGCTATTCCTCAAGTTCTTCTTTCTCGTTAGCAGCGGTCATCATGCTCTGTTTAGCTCTCATTAGCTGCCAGCTCTCACTCAGGAAAACAACCTGAATCCATCCCTGAAAAGCCTGAATTCTGGCTCTGATCACATTGCTGTAGATTGCAGCTCATTTTCTTTGACTTTGTTTGTCAGCCCATGCAAAATATATGAAACCTGGCCTCCTATGTGATGTGCGAGGACTCAAACAGCCCTGAATGATCCTCATTGCAATGGAGCAGCTTTTTGTTTGCAAGCACGTAAAAAAACCCCATCAAATAGATCCATATAAGCAACTGTTTAACTCAGAGCGGCTCACATGAGCTCAGAAAGTGTGAAAAATCAGGTAGGCATAAAGGTACTTGCAAAAGGTGGGGTTTTTTAGCAATCCAAGCTCGATGTCTTCATCATGCATGAATTCAAGGCATCATATCAGTGTCTATCAATCCTAAAGAGGGGAAATGCAAGAAGTGACTGACAGGTGATTCCTCACTGGAAATGATTCAAAGCCCCACAAAGGAGATCCTACCAGGTATAAATAAGCATGTTTTCTCTGACTGAAAGTAGAATGGATTGATAGCATCTGCCCATCATTATCATTCCCCTTTGTTGCATTTAACAAAGTAGATGTTGCATTTAACAAAAGAGCTGTGTTCCAAAAAATAGATGAATTTAGCAAAATCCTACCTGCTGTGGTCATTGGCAGTGGTCATTGGCAGCTTACCACAAGCATGAGCATTGAGAGGTGGGGAAATGAAAGAGAGCCACATCCATAAACTGATCATTCAGTTGGGGATAGGGAACAAGGTAATTTCCTTTGAGATGAGAGATTATTTATTCATAGACTGTCATTTCAAAGCTGCTTGAAAGAATGGAGAAACAGAGGTGGTCGTATTGCACATCCAGCTGCTCGAACTGATGCAAAGATATCTTCTGGAGAAGATGCTGAGAAGTCTCCATCACGGTCATAGCAAAGACTCTGTCCCACCGCGGTGTGAGTCTGTCATTGGAGTCTGGCTGGTGTAGTCTATGCAGAGACTGGTATGGTCTTCCCCCTTTTCTTTCTCTCTAAAAAGGACTTGAGGCTCAGCCTGCATTATCTACTGCCCGGGAGGAACAAAAGCTCTGTTGTCCCTGCAGCAGAGCGGGTTGATCAGTTGTAGTAATAAATCCTCAGAGCAGGGCAGTAATAAGCAGTCTGAGTGTCTGGTGTGTCAAGTGCTGAGCAGGGCCCATTGTTGTGCATCAATGGTTCCCGCAGCGTTGCCCTCATTTGGCACAGCAAAGGCACCAAATTGTCTTTGTGGCATTCATTAGAAGTCTTGCAGTTGGGCTGGTTGTCTTTTCTGCCACTGTGTTTCCTTCGCTGCGGTGTATCCAAATGTTTATTTGTATTTAAATGAATTATGGATCAATGCTAACTCAGGATGTGCTTCATTGCCTAAGCAATGCTAGGTCTGACTTCTTGAATTTGTCTTTTTACGACAGAGACAATTTGGTGTGTCTGGGATGTTCTTATTCCCAATAGAGCCTTCTGGACAGCAGCCAGAAACCCAAGGAGAGTTATCTGAGGTGAAAGCTGGGTGGGAAATAGCAAGAAGCTTCTCACTAATGTTTTCACAAAGTTCCCATCACTCCCACAATCCCTCTCCTCCTCTGGGAACATAGTAATGTCTCATAACAATTCTCATTAGACTGGGGAAATGTCAATTGACTTTACCCTGGGAGAAGGAGGGAATGATGGGGAGCTCCCTCGTGTTCAGATGATGGTCAACGGGACACCTAAAGTTACATTTATACAGACTCTGTGGTAAAACCAGTCTAGGTCAGGGGCAGGAGCCCACAGGAACACAAATGGATTTCCAATGGATAAAAGCCATTTCATCTTGAGGTTTCTTTCTGGTGTTTCAAAGCAAAACTCAAGGAGAGGCATTTGGAAGTGAAATCCAGGGGTAGGGAAAAGGTCCTTCCATGCCATATTTTAATACTTTTAACACTTCAAAGCACTTTAAGTGTTTAATATTTAACACTTAAAAGTACTAAAATATGGCATGGAAGGCTCTCAGGAGTCTCTTAGTCTGTCTCACCATCCAAAGCAGGATCAGGCATAGAGAAAACGTGCATGTATAGTGAGTTAATGCATGGCAAGCTCCCAGGAGTCTCTTAGTCTGTCTCATCATCCAAAGCAGGATCAGGTACAGAGAAATCTTGCATACACAGTGAATTAATGCATGTGTATTGCTAGCAAGTAAAACTATTAATTCCAGCACAACGAGCCCAGTCAGGCAAAATAACTTTAAATCATTCACTGGAGATAACAAGTGGGAAGCTTAAGATAATTTTGGACATAGTAGTGATAGCTGAGCCAGATCAGATCCAAGCCGTATAACACGTCCTCTGAAAGTTATTACACAAGGCAAATCTGAACTGAAAACAACACTGAGATGAATAACCCCAGAAAGCATCTCTAGGTTGCTCCTTCAATGTGTCCTTATAGAGGATTCTCCCTGGGACAGTGCAGACTGCGTCCTCATCCAGCTGAGACAGCTACAGACCCTCTCCATGAGCCATGTGTGGGCATCTTCGGAGGTGGGGAGACCTGCCGGAGGGAAGGTCTCTAATCTCTAACTGCCTTACCTGGGCAAAGCGCGATGTTGCAGAACTTGGTTTGCTTCTCCGGGCCCTCACAGGGGTTCCCACCAAACTGAGGGGGTTTGCATGTGCGGGTCCGATCCCTGTATCCTCTCCCACATGTGGAAGAGCACAAGCTCCATGGAGACCACTCATCCCAGGTGCCGTGCACTGCAATCAAAGCAGAAGGAATGAGTTTTCCTTTCCAAAGGAGGCCTGAAGAAGTGCTTGAGTCCGTACAGAACATCATCTTTCCACCCAGAACAAGCAGCGTGGGAAAGCCAAGGGTAAACCAACCCAAAACGTACAAGAGGAACACTGTGTAATTTTTTATGCTTTGGCATTGACACAGAGTGTTACTTTCTGGACTACTTGAAATAAAACGTAATGCAATTGCAATTGACCCTATTTCTTTTCAGATCTTTGAGCCAAGAGAAAAGCGCCTTTTTTGAGCAAAAGATGCAATTAGCTAGAGAGGAACAATAAAAGAAACCCCAACACCACTCCTGGGGAAGCAGCATTACCATCACTTTGTCACTTCTTACCCTTGTTTTCTTCCCTCAACATGTTTTCTCATTATATCATCTAAGGCTACATCATTTTTAAGCTCTCAGAAAAGCTGTAGTCTGGCTACTAATTACTGTCAGTGACACTTAGGAGCAAAGCAAGAAGAACTTGGAAGAACAAAATGAGATGGGCAATACAATCCAGTAGTGCTCAGGCCATCACTGGCACCTCCTTAAATTAGACAGAGAAAGCCTTCTAATCTATATTAATCTCATCTTCTCCAATCTAATCTAATCTTATCTGGTCAGGTTATTTATGGAAGGTTTGTCAACGTAATCTCTAGAGGCCAAATGTTAGAAGAATGTACTGATCTCTCTTAAGGGACTTGATCCCTTCCAGCTTTGCTGGAGAAGCTAATGCAAAGTCAATAATGCGTCAGGGATAAAAACCCCACAAACAGGTACTTTTTCAGTCCTTCACCAGCTGCTGACAGTGACTGATCCACCAGATTCAGGAAAGGGTGTTCAAACTTAACGTGTCACAATTGTCTCCTGCACCTTGTGTGGTAAGAGATGACTAGAGGAGGAAATGCAGGAAAGAGCATGGAAAAACAGCTTTGTGGTTTCACCGTTGTAGGATTAGATCCAAGCAAAGATGTGGCCAGTTAGGAGTAACACACGTAGTTTAATAGCATAAGATTATGTCCTGGCTCCCCAGACTGTGCTTTTCTACCAAAATTGTGGAAGAAAGAATATGGAAACAGAGATGATGTCTGGTTCCATTCACCATACCAGCACCCTGAGTTTTTCAGGCTGATTTTGCAATGATAAGCCCAGTATCTGAGCAACTTTAAGTGTCAACTGGTGCTCCTCTTTTCCAGCCTGCTCCATGCTTGGAAATACCTCAAGGAGCGCATGCCTTTCAGATTTACTGTGTTCATTGACTTTAGATAGCATTGAATCATAGAATAAATCATAGAACAGTTTGGGTTGGAAGGGACCTTAAAGATCATAGGATCATAGAATTGTTTGGGTTGGAATGGACACCTTCCACTAGAGCAGGCTGCTCCAAGCCCTGTCCAACCTGGCCTTGAACACTGCCAGGGATGGGGCAGACACAGCTTCTCTGGGCAACATGGTCCAGTGACTCACCACCTCATAGTAAAGAAATTCCTCTGAATATCTAATCTAGATCTCCCCTTTTTTAAGTTAAAGCCATTCCCCCTTGTCCTGTCATCACATGCCTTCTCCAGCTTCCTTGTAGGGTCATCCATACCACACAAAACTGGTGCCCATTTAATAGCGCTAGGTCTAGCAAGGTCTGGATGAGGTAACAAAAGAAGGAAAAGGAAACAAAGCCATCTCCCTCCAAGACCATATCACAGCGGAGATATCACAGGCAGCCAATCCTTTGGGCATCTCCATTCCCCTCTTGACCACCATCCATGGAGTGCTCAGCCCACCTGGGCACACGGCGGAGTTGTTGCACTGTCTCTGCTCCCGGAGAGGGCCGCTGCACTGAGTGCTGTAGGAAGATGACACGCAGAACCTGGTCCTGGTCTGCCAGCCCTCCCCGCAGGTAGTCGAACACACGCTCCATGGGGACCACTCCTCAGCCGCAGGGTCGCCTGTTGGGGTTGGAACAGAAGGTGAGGATGTTGGCATCCTTCTTACCTGGATCTCCAGGGCAATGCTTTCTGAGTTACACTTCCCAAGTTGCTGGTGCGAAGCTATGCAGTGTGCCCCACATTTGGTGGGACAAGAAGGGTGCGAGGGCATTGGTGAGAAAATGTGAGGGCTGGCAATGGGATAAAAAGGTTTTACTCCATTTACTCCCATTTACTCCATAGAGGTGTAACACACAGGCAGAGAAACAGGGAAGGACATTGTGGAAGCATCAGGGCACTGGGCAGGGGAGGCTCCACCAGTGATGACAAGGGGTTGTAGCTACTGCAGAGCCATGTGGGTTGGGATGTGTAACATCTACTCATAGATAGTACTAATTAAGTAGCAGTTATTAGATATAGTAAATGTGGCCATGAACAGAACAGTTGTTGTAAGGATTCAACTCCTTTCCCTGCCTTCTCACAGCCCCTGCCAATGCAGATTGGCAGAGGAGGAGCAGGCAAAACAGGATGTATGAGAAGGACATTGGCTGGAGTAACCCCACAGAGTTTTCTCTTGTCATCTCCTGCACTTATGGAGAAGATCTGCTTCAAACTCGTAATACAGAACAAAATTGTCCCAGACCATCACACAGTCCCTATCTACTGCTTACCTGATGGGCAGTATTGAAAAGGCAACTAAAAGTATCCCACTGAACAAGAGATGGGAGTGGAAATCAATTAGACATATTCCCTTTGTCAATAATATCCTTGCAGACACATGGTCATGCCAGGGGTGTTTCAGTCACAGACTCCAGATAAGCCACCAGAACTGTGACATGGGCAGGGGAAGGACAGTTTTCCGTAGTTTTCCTACTTTTTTACCCTTGAGAAAATGCCTTTCTCCCCCACATGAAGACAAAACCTCGCTCTGTTCCTTTAAATTGAGCTCTGCATTGTTTGCGCTTTCAGCTTTTTCATGGATTACTTATAATTTCACATGACAAACCAAGAACACAACATTTGGTATGTATAGTACACAGGCATATGGCACAAACAAACATCTTTAAGTATGCATAACAGAGGGGCATACCCTTTTAACTAACAAGTTTTGCAAAGCATCAGACTGCACCATGTCACATCTCAACCAGATGCATTTGGAAGATGATGGCTGAGATAAGAAGCATCACAGCAGTGGGTGCAGCAAGACTTCAGGGGTTGTACAACATGGCACAGCCTGAGCTGCACACAGCACTTGGATTTGTTTTCCCACACAACCATCCCATTCCCAAAGAAAGCTGGACAGCAGATGCTGTGTTAGACTGGTCAGCTACAACACGGAGCATGAAAGAGACTCTGACAGTAGGCTGGTACAGCTTGAGATCTCAGCCTGCTTGTAGAGCAGTGACGGTTATAAACCAGCTACTTAAAAGTCAATGTCAGTATAGGAACTATGATAGGAATTGTAAGGCTTGGAGATCACCAAACTGCCCAATACTGCCTAATATATATATTTATTTATTAGTTTCTTAAGCGAAAATTGTGTGCGAAGGAATTCTATGCAGGATTTCAAGCTCCCGTGGCTCTCATCAATCTGCTCATTGGGAGTTTTGGAAGTTATCTATGTTATTTATTATGTGTCATGCTTTTCAGCACATCTACTTTGAACGCCTCCAGTCATACAGGCAGTTGGTAGTTACAAATATGCCCATTCATTGGAGGCTGGTCAATCAGTATGTGCAGGGCTGTTGAAGGGGGAAAGTGTAGAGGAAGATCTGTCCTTGATGTAAAATCAGCAGGTTTTCATCCCTTCATTTCGTGGCTGGACTTAGAAAGAGGAGGAGGTAAGGATGAGCCTTTCTTTACTCATCTATGCCATTGTAATGATTATCATGAGAAGTAACTGTTTTTGATCATTAAGCCAAAATTGCTCAATACTCTTTCCCTTTGCTTTTGCATTGTTTTGTTGATCTACACAGCTGGTTCCAGTTAGATAAATGTCATGGAATATTGGTCTTTCTCTGGGATGTGTAGGAGATGATAGTGTGTGCTTTGAAGCCTTAGTGCTCAAGTATTAGATAGGTTGGTATACACAGTTTTGCCTTTCCATGGTAATTTTGCTGCCTTTCCAATGAGGAACTTGACAGGCTCTGTCGGGCAGACAGTCCTGTGATAATCTCAGTTCACCACCAGCAAGTGACCTTTTTGGTACCATCATTTCAGTATTTGCCTTCTCGAGTGGCCCAGACCCCAGAAGATCCCTCCTTGACCCACAGATCCCAACCATTCCTGCTGCATAGCTTGCTTGGATGCTGTATAAAGAGATGATGCCTTTCCATTCCTCAGAGAACACCTCCCATTGACCTAGAGCAACCTCCCCAGTACTGCACCCAGAATCAAGTGCCTCAATGCCATTCTTTGAGGGTTAAATGCTACCAGTTTGGGCCCAAAGGCCCTTCTTAGAGGCCAGAAGTGGGACAAGGGAATCCTGCAGAGACACAGTGGCCTCCTCCATCACCAACTCATGGTTTGGAGACCCTGCCATCCATCACCTCCCTACTCAGACCTTTGCAATCTCCGTATTCAGACAAGAGTTGCTGTCTCACCAGATCAATGAATGGCATCTTTGAACCAAATTCCAACTCTTCTGACTCTTTCCTCTTCTTTATCATTTTTGGCCTTTGCTTTTTTACAATAGAAATATCTATGATTAGAGGCAATTCTTCTCAATGATCATCTTTCACATTGCACCAATCCCGGCTTTTAAATCCACAATAAAGTTGATTTTCCAAGTGCTGGTTCTGCTTTGGGTTTGGTGTCATTTTGAACTAAGGAATATATATCAGCCTACTGGGACACTGTATCCAGTCTATTCTCAAACCCTGAAGAAATTCAATTGATTTTCAAGCTATGTGAGACCCAGTTCTGAGATGCTCTCAGGCATCAGGTCAAGTTCTCATTCTCCATCCAAGAGAAACAGAATATTGGCCATTGTAAAAACTATGAATTTCTGCATTCCTGTGGGTCAGATTGCAGCAAATACAAAATGCTGGCTCAATATCTTCCCATTATTTATCCCAGAATTGGATCCTGGCTCTGTTTCATGATATAAGGGCAAGAAATCTACCATGCTTGTTGGGTTGGAAAGCTGCCTAGTATAGCTCAGTACTATCTTATAATTAGACCTGCCAGAGATGCACTCCCACAAATTGTTCTTCACCCTATAGAGGACAAGAGGCCATTCACTGCCTTTCATCATGGCTGATGCCTGTAGACATATGTGTCTGCAGGATTTGATTAGTCCTCTGATGCTCCAGGCTAGCTTAGAATCATAGAATGGTTTGGGTTGGAAAGGAATTTAAGATCATCCAGTTCCAACCCCCTGCCATGGGCAGGGACACCTCACACTAAACCATGGCACCCAAGGCTCTGTCCAAGCTGGCCTTGAACACTGCCAGGGATGGAGCATTCACCACTTCTTTGGGCAACCCATTTCAGTGCCTCAGCACCCTCACAGTAAAGAACTTCTTCCTTATCTCTAACCTGAACTTCCCCTGTTTCAGTTTGAACCCGTTACTACAGTCCCTGATGAAGAGTCCCTCTCCAGCCTGGGGATTAACAGGAGTTCTTAAGGGCAAGGACTCCACTTCAGGAGAGAAGATGTCCCTTTGCAGAGCTTTCTGCTCCCACAGAGCCAGCTGCAGCACCTCTCCTGCTGCTGAAGATGCCCCAGAAGGTTTAGCTCCAGGGTATCACTCCATGGGCAGGTAGCACTGCAATCCAGGACCATTTCCAGCTCTTGGCCAGCCCTGAGAGTAACTGAGCTGGCTGTACAGAGAGCTCAGCTCGCTGCAGGGTCCCCATCAGTGCCTGCAGCTTCTCGGTGATGCTTCTTCCCTTGGTACTAATGGAGCAGCACATCACTGTCAACCCTCTGCAGGATCCCTTGTCTTCCTGGTGCCTGTCAATGTGGCATCTCACTAAACACAAGCCACTTCCTCACTCTTATCCTCCTTCTAGCAAAGGCCTCCTGGAAGCTGCCTGTGGGCTGAGCCAGGAGTACCCATGCCAGCGACTTGCTGTGCCAGAGTCTATGGGCCAACAGGACCCAGGGCTGTAGAGGGCTGGCAGGATTTCACACCGGTATTCAACTGGGCAGGGCCATCTCTTCATCCCCAGTCTTTAAGGCTGGCATCAGCCATTTTCCATATTTCATATTTTTCCAGGTCATTGGTAGATGTGAAATGGCTCACCCCTTATAAAATGTGCTAATTGCTAAAGAAGATGTGGGCTTTGCTTTAACACCCCCAGCTAAAGACTCCTCTAAATCCCTTCCTGAGCTGTACCCGCTGCCTGGTCTTTACATCTCCTCCATCCTGATTTCTTTGAACCACTCAGCTGCAGTTGCTGCTCCTGGGACAGTGTCAGGAACATGGCACGCTTGCAGCAGGACAATGCACGTTTCCTAGCCCATGCTGCACTCAGGGGTACCACAGCCCAAGTCATCCATGCTGCAGGAGTGGCTGTGGTGACAGGGAGTTAACAGAGATGTCACTGAGCCCAGGTGCAGTATCCAGCTGCACAACAGGAAGAAATGCCAAGTTATAAGCCTGATGGCTGAGCTAAAGGCTGGAACAAAGCACCAGGAAGCATCTGGGATCAGGCAGAGTACGAATAACAAGGGACATCCTGGGTCCTGCCTTAGAGCCCCTTCTCTTTCTCCCCATATGGACATGTGCTACGGAGAGACTGAGCTCAGCATCACCAGGTTGCAGCAGTGCAAACACCCTCTATCTCCTGCAGCCTTTTTCTGGCCACCATTGATCTCCTCTTCTTCCACCTGAGGGAGCAGATTCAGTGCAGGGTAGCAAAGAAATTCAGGCCATCGCTTGCTTTAACTTGAAAGCCACAACCCCAGTCAATGCCTGATCACCCCTGGAACCTCCACACCACACAGCTTCCTGACTCTGTTCACTGCTGCGCATTGGCAAAGTCCTGCTGGGTTGGATGGAGCAAAGCAAATACACAACAAAATATTACCCGCTCCCTTTATAATCTGTTTCACAGCTCTTGGGCTTTGAATCGCTTGTCTGAAGCCTTTGTAGAGCACGAAGTGTTTGCAAGGTCACTGGGCAATGATTTTAACCCGTAGTTAGGTTCAGCACACCTTGTTTTGCCCAAGACCCATGATGTGTGAAGCTGCTGCTATGAAAGGCAGTGATGAAGACAGAGCACAAAACCTCTCCAGACTGGACGTGGCGTAGAACTAGGTCCAATTCATTCCCATCTTCCAAGATTACATTCTCTGATATTCCTACACACTACTCCCCTTCTGTTGCAGACGGGTGGAAGGTTCTTCTGTAGAATCTACCAGATACAAGTCCTCGCACAGCACTTAAAAACCCAGTGACAGAGGAAAGCAGTCCTGCTCTCTCCCCATCACAACCTTCCTACAGTCGATAGGAAGGTGTGACATGGACATCAGCAAAGAGGCTATATCACAGTAAGGTCAGTTTTGGCTTAATGAACCATGGCTGTTTAGATAGTTCAGACAAAGCAGTGGCTTAGAAGTAGGCAGGGTGATGAGAAGCAGTCTGTGAGATGCATGGTCTTGGTAGGGCTTTGCATCTAACCTTTTTTGCCTTCTCTGGCTAATGGCACCAACACAAAACCCTGTAGGTTAATGGGAGCAAACTGAGTGATGACCATTTGCTCAGTGTGTGACTTGTTGGACAAGCCCACACTAACCTGGGGGGGAAAGAGTTGGTTAGCTGGGTCATGGAAACAGCAAAGCAAGTCAACGCAGCCAGCCCAGCCCAGCCTGGAAGTGCAGTGACCAGGCAGTGTGCCATCTCCATAGGCTGTTGTGGTAGGTCAGAGCTTACCTATTTGAGGTGCAGGGTACCCGTAGTGCTGCAGTTCATCAGTGTCCTCTCGCTTTCTGTTATCTGTGGACCTCAGCGATTGGCTTCTGGAATTATAGCGTCCATTGGCTATGGCAAGGTAATGGGTCATGTAAATACACCTTGGTTCACTCTGCAAGATCTTTCACTACAAAGGTTACACGTATAAAACAACAGCGACCTGCAATGTTCGGTTGACACAACCACCGGCTTTCCAACCCCAGCACCCTTGACCATCAGCAGTCCTCGAGACTTCAGCACCAAGTCAGCCTGCAAGACTTGGTCTGGATGGCAGTTCAACCCCTTGTTTCTCAGTGAGGCTTGGGACCATGCAGAATATGATCCCTTATGTCTGGTCTTTAATCAGTTGCAATGATTTTTCTATGGTGTATGTCCTCTCTGGTGTACTTGTTAAGGAGGATTTAGCCTTTTCAAATGTGCTGACAATGAATCCCACCATCTTTAGCAGTGTTTTGAGGCCTATGGTGATGATCAACAGGATTTTTTTAGTGGAAAACTCTGCCTTGCAACCAACATCTACTTAGCAATGCTCTGTAGAGTAACCAGAAAATGTGAAGCTCATGAAAAGGAAAGGAATAGCTGAAAAGGATGTCTCATTCACAGAGTCTCCCCTTCCACCAGCAACAGAGATGAAGGTCTGTTATCGACAAAGTGACTTTTATACCAACAGAGCTATGGATGGGCGCCTTCCAACTCAGATGAAAGAAAGAAGATCTTTAACAGAAAATCTCCTACTGAAGATCATGGTGTTGAGACCAGAAGGTAAATAATGCATCCACGGTAAAGTAAAGGCATTTAACCCCCAACTGACAGCTAGCACCCATGTTCCTATCAAACTCATGCTCTGCCAGCTTTTCATTCGCCTCCCCTGTGGATTAGCCCTGACCTTGCTACAAGGGAGACTAAAAATCCCATTCTCCATGTTATTGGGCACATTTCAACCCTGACACATGCCCTGCCTGATAAACAACGGAGCAGTAACAACCAGATCCCAGCCACCAGCACTGCCTGTTGTAAACCAGGAGAGAGCTTCACCAGAGTCATGCAGATTAGCAGAGGGCAGAGTTGAGCCCAAATAATATGTGATCTGGCAACCACTTTGTTTCCAAACAGCAAGTTCCAGACAGAGGATCTTTCTCCCCCAAGGAGGTAAAACTGTCAAACATTTCTTTTTTCAATAAGTACCAAATGCCAAGAGATGAAATGGTGACAAATTTGATCCCGGAACCCTGAGAAAATTAATAAAGGTTAATGAAGCTTCAGTGTGGTGGCAGAAATCTTTATTGCTATCCAAAAACGGAAAGGCAGAGGAGGGAGAGGAATGATTCAGAGAGTCCCTGCCAGGAGCCAGACTTTATATTCAGCAGCTTGGTTCATGGAAGAGGACCATGGAGTTCACAAAGTTGTATTACTTCCCATTACTGTTGCCTGAAATGCTCTTAAGGGGTATAGGAACTGGTCAGGCCGCCTCCAAACCATCGCAGCATCAACTGGTTGCAGGCTGGAGGCTGCAGGGGATGGGATGGGGCGGTCACCTGTCTGCTATCAGCAAGGGGAAGGCGCTGATAGCAGAACATTAGGACTACAAACACCCTGATATTTGCATATACCTTTTGTCTGGGTCTTTACTGGACTGGAAAGGGCCCAGATCCTGTGTTTTTAATAGTTACTAAGTCATGGAACATTTCAATTTAAAATAAAGACCAACCTTTAACTAGCTCTCCAATATCCAGTGGCTTCAGTTTGCTTAGGACACAAGTCAAATTAGTCTCATATTTGCGACACATCACAAATGTGCTCCCAAATATGGGACCAATCCCAATATGCTCCATTCCCAAGACCCGTTGCTGGCTATGCCCATGCGCTTTCATCTGCTCTGATTTAAATCCTCTTCATGAAAGCATACAAGCCATAAGAACACACCAAATCTTCATCTGCAGTAAATCTCATAGGCTTCCCAGAGACCTGTTTAGGCTGCGAAGAGAAACAGGGGCTAGGCAGAAAGTGGTAAATGTGGAGCTTGAATGGCTTTGTCAGCTGCCCAGAGCAAGGAAGGTGACAAGGAAAACCTAGGACTGACAATCCCAGAATCAGCCAGTGAGCATGGATGGATGGATGGATGGATGGATGGACGGACAGACGGACGGATGGATGGATGGACAGAGAGATAGGAGGCAGGACAGAAAGAAGGAAAGATAAAAGAGCAAAATAAAAGCTTTAAATGCAACCCTGGCACCCTGAACCTCCTTTCATCAGTTATTTGGGCCCCATGGTACTGATATCTCCTAATGACCGATCCTAGCCTTGGAGGAGATGCGTTATTTCCTTTGTTCCCTGATGCATATGACAAGTCTTAGCTGTTATTGCTCATCCTAATTAACAGCAAGCAGGTCCTAGTGGCTGAATATGTGACTGTTCCAGCTTGACCCAAGTCTCCCCCAGCAAAGAATGTCTCCAGACCCATACCTGGGTTGTTCTGCTGCATGTCAGTCTCCATTTAACATGGAGCATGGCTTAGACTTAACCTGGACTTTGACTTGGATATATGCAAAAATCAACCATGGTTCTGAGTAAAGCAGGGAAAATCCTGGTCCCTTATGTACATGGCAAAGTTGATACGAGCAATACTTTGCTTCGGGTTTTAAGCACCTGAAATGTATGGGGTGAAGACTACACAATAAAGGCAGTGGGGAACTGGTTGGATTTAAACAGCTCACTTCCTACACTGGGGTTAGTGGAAAGGAGTAGTGCTAGTATCAAAGGAAGACCTAGACTTTATTTGCACCCCATGCTGTGAGGATGGCACGTTGTTGAAATACCCAGCACCTTGGAGGAGCTATCATGAGGATTACAGGAATAATACCCTTGGAGGGAGCACAGAGATGTTTGAAGCGACAGCAAGCATGTGAGACTTTGGAAAAACATCTTTCAAATGTGGATGGGGAGGATAATCTTGTAATTCTGGCAGTAGTGGGAAGAGGAAGCAGATGACCAACACTTCTAATGAGAACATGTAATGTGTCAGACAGCACCTTGCAGCACAACCAAGGGGGGAAAAACGAATGTAGAGACTTTGCAGTGTTGTGGGCCAAGGGTTTAACATCCAAGCATGTCTCACCAGAGCTGCACACTCTTCTCTCTATACTCATCCCCCAAACACGAGAGGTAAAGTAAATGGTAAATAAAGGGTCAGGGAAATTATTCAGGCAAGCTGAAGTGGTGGGAATGAAAGGATGGACCAGAGCAAAGAGTGGAAAGGGATGATTAAATGGAACATACATATATATATATATATTAGTGCAGTAAATCTGAAGGAAAAGGTTATGGAGTTGGCTATGGAGTTTCTGAGGCATCTAGAAGATGCTAAAAGAGTAAAACTAAGAGCAGAATCCTAACAATCCCTGGAAAGCAAGACTTCAGTGGATGTAGAGAGGGTCATTTTGGAGGTCACTGGATATATGGCAATTGCACCATCTAAGGAAGTGGCCCAAAGCATTTTGAACATCTGAGATTTGTGCAAATGTCACTGGGTGAGATGAGTGACCCCCAGATAGGAAATATCTGCACCACTATTAAAAGTAGGGTCAGGGTGAAGTCTCTACAAGCAGCAGCAAGTTCCTACAGGCAAGGAGTTCTTCCAGCTTGCAATGTATTTTAGCCTGTGGGGAATGAAGATGCTCCTACAGGATATTTCAGCTTGGTGTTTGCAGCAAAAAGTCTATTTTTAATGAAAATCAGGGGCGGCAGAGGAAGAGACTGAGGCTTCATGTTTTGAATGTCATGTGGAACACGTGTTTCTTCACACCACTAACACAGCTGAAGGGCTAGATCTTGAACAGGCTTGTTGCTGGAAATCCAGCATGGATTGACAGGGCTGCTCCGGTGTCACACTTCTGCACCTGATGGCAGGATGTGGCCTCCCCTTTCCCAGGCTAGGGGAGATGTATCTGCCCAATCTGCATATTCATAAGTGTCAGCGATGGGTTTGCTGGTGCCAGATGGGATGGCAGGGTTTCAGCTGGCTCTTCTGCTCATTTTCATTCCCCAGGAATAGATGCAGGCTGCCTGCATCTCTGTTCTTGCATTCCTGCAGCACTGCCCAATTCCAGCACCAGGGTCCAACCTATAACATCCTCCCTCTGGTCTGGATGTTGTCGTGCTACATCACCCATTCAGCCTTCCTTAGAGGACCCTCTGCATGCCAGGTTGTGAGCAATCACATCTTTAACACCACACAGCCAAGAGGGACCAGTGGAGAAGAGCAGGTGTCCTCATCCATCCAAAGAGGGTGAGCCTGGAAAGCTCCTCTGTAAGCACTTGCCACCACACCAGTTGGCTTTTTTCCCCTCCCTCTATAAAACAGAAGCTCATGGCCAAATCAAACAGATGGAGGAAATCTCCCCTGTCTGTGCTGGAGAGGAGGATATCACCAAGTCCTTTGCCTCTAGCAAGGAAAAATCAGTTATAACAAACACTGAATGTTGTCCTTCAGAATATGTCTCTTGAGCTGAAGAGCTGCCATGAAGGAAAGCTCTGCCTAAGCCAAGCTGCTCTTACCAGGCAGTTTCCTTTCCAGTTTGGGATGAGCCTTCATTAGTTTTTCTTCAGTGTTTTGCAGCTTTGGGTTTTGCCCAAGGAGATAACTTGCCTGCTGTTGGATTTGGGTATATATCCCTGAGGAAATTCAGCCAGATGAGGATCATCAAGCAAGGGACTGCACTACATGAAGCAGCAGAAATGGTGGCCCAAGTGAGTGGGAAACATAAAGACCACATACAAGTGGTATCTGTGGAGTATTCAGATGTCTCTGTGCAGTGATTTCAAACTACACTATGGCCTCCAGACAACATGTTTGGACTCATCTCTGGGAACCACCATGTGGCTATACCTAGATTTCAATGACCAAGCTGCCAGAGGTAACGCTGAGTACCACCATTCCCACTGCTGCATACTGAGACCTGCTGAAGGTCCACCTTGGGGCAAGAAAGGTTGAATCCCTCTAACACATTTACAATGGCCAGGCAAAATAAAACAACCAATGAAACCCTTACAAATCCTCCACAAAACTTCATCTTGGCAGCTCCCAAAGATGTTCCCATAGAGAACCTGCCCAAATGTGGTATCAGTCTAAGACCTCTCCCTGCTACTAAAGATCCAGCTAAAACATTCTTGCTAATCACCCACCAGCTAATGAGGCACTTTGGCAGAAGGAGGGAAAGAGAAGCTAAAGAGAAGGGAGGGTTTTACCCTTGCTTTGAAGGTGGTGGTGATTTTTGTGTTATTCTAACTTAACTTGGCCAGCTGATTTTACTTGTCAGTGGTGCTATCATTTTCCTTGGACACGTTTCAATTTACCCTCACAGCAAAGAGGAAAATAACAAGGTGCTCATCCCTGTTTTGGTTGACTGTTTTATCAGGATTAGTGATAGCCCTTTGGTCAAGGAAAAGAATGTATTTTCCTGTTTGTTTCCCATTAGAAAACAAAGGTATCTGCTACTCCACAATACTTGGAGAGAGAGTAAAGTGTTATTACAAGCTACTGAAATCCTACACAATCCAGGGTAAAGATGTTCTTTTGTCTGGTTCATATTTTCTCCTTTTTCCTCTTCTTTTATCTAATTAAAAACAATGAATTTGCATCTATTTAACCACAGTCTATAATGAACACTTAAGGAAATAACAGTTCAAGTGCAAGAATGAACTTTCTATTCATCCCTAACAAATCTATGAGCAAAAGTCAATATGAGGATAACAGTGGCACAGTTAAACTAGGATTCGTATTCTAGTTCTAAATCTGTTCAGGTTTTGGTACAGATCAGAATAAAGAGAAGGAAATGATATGTGCAAAAAACATTATAAGCCCTTCTTGAGTCAAAAGTGCACTTCTCTTGGGCACAGCTGCAAAGGCAACTGAGGAGTGAGTTCAGAACCAAACACAGAGCTTTGGTAGACAGGAAGAGATATAGGTTTATCTTGAGGTTGGACACAGAACTCCAGATGGGCATGGGTAAGTCTTCTTGATAGATTAATTGCTCACATCTTCCCTCAAATGCTTTCTAGCTTGTCAGCATGAAAGCATCACAACAGGGACCAGCAGTTTGTCTGCAAAGAGGCTCTGGGGAAAATTAATCAGCATTAACTTGTATATTTCAAAGGGATAAACCAGTTTGTGATGCCCCACTCTGTGGGTGTATTCTCTTTTCAAACTAGGGCCTTCCACAGCTAAAGATCCTTTTCCTGCCAAATAAGCCCAGCTGAACAAACTGCAATTTGGAACCAGAGTTGACTGGGTATGTAATGGAATGAGGACAGGAAGATAAGCGAAATCATTTATTGAGTAATAGCAGCCTACGTTACTATCAGGTTATTCTGCACTTAGGATGTGCTGCGAAGAGAGTTTGGAGGGCTGGGTCCTCCCATCTTTGTCCAACACAGGAGAGGTACCCTAAGCAGTATTTTGCCTGTTGTCCCATGTGCCCTGTGTTCAAAGAATGGCCACACTTACAAAGCCTCTTCTACCATCCAACACCATCTCCACCATCTCCTTAATAACATTGTCCACCATGTCCAGCGTAGCCCTTCCTCCAACTCCATTCGGACACAAGTCCCACAGTTGGACCTCCTTTCAGGTTCAGCTTCCAAGTCTTTGCACTGTTTCCCTCACTGACCCAAGCTGCAGTTGCAATATGACTACAAAGTCACAAGCAAGCATAGGGACATAGATTAAATATCTCTAGTGTGGGTGAGCCTCAGACGGAAATTAGCAACTGTGAGTCAAGGAGATGAAATTTAATATACTTGAAGGTTTCATTAAAAAAAAGAAAAAGAAAGAAAGGAAAAAGCCTAATTGCAACATGATTTAAATTTATAGATGTGGTAAAAAATGCATGAAATCATTTTAGCCCTTAGAGGAACATAGTTATGTCCCTCTGTTTGAACTTCCCCTTTATCAGGAGGTACTTCCCTGCCTTTGAAGACAGTTGAGCTTTCCCTAGTTATCTGGCTAGTTGGAGGAGTTATTTAAACATCCTCTACTACGAAATTGAAATAAAAAGAAGGGAATAATTACAACCAGCCATTCACTTGCATTTGCTGGGCTGAGCTTCTGCTGTTGTTTTTTGCCTCTTCATCCCTCTCTCAACTCAGCTGATGCAAAGTAAGAACTGGGGCTGAAAGTGCTGAGGTTCACTCGGTCAACCCATCAATATCTGACTGCTGACTGGCATTGATAATGTCTCTTGTGCTGTGGAGAAGAGGACCTGGAAAGAGGTTGTGCTGCAGGAAAGGAGTGGAGCATCTGCCAAAGACTTTGCCTTGCTCAGGCCTTGTGTTTTGTCTGTCTAATGGCCAGATCTTTCTCTTTTCTCCCATCTTAACATGTAAGCTTCATTTTGTAAAAGAATACAACACTGCTCTTGACTGGGAAGGTGAACTAAGCTAAAAAGAAATGAGTTTAGCATCTCTCTTAGCAGCATGCTATATTTATTCAGGAGAGAGGCTCCAACTGTCAAAGAAATATCTTTAAGGGTGCGTATTTTGCTATGGGTGGCAGATCGATCACCTGCATATGAATACCCAGTGTAAGCCTACTTATAGATTCTTATAGATTAACCCCTGTCCTTTAGCGTGAAGGTGTGTATCTGCAGGTGTAAGAAGTGTGGCAGCACGTGCATGTGTGCATGCGTGACCGCGAGACAGGCAGGGAAGAGCGGGGCCATGCACAGCCGAAGTCTCATGCTCCCTTGGGCTCGATGCTCCAACATGGCCCTTTGGCAGTATCACCAATGCCTCCAGAGCATCCTTCATCGCTCACGGCGATGAGGCCAAAGCTCCTCCTTGGGAAGAGCAACCCGCGTGCAAGGGAACATGCCTCCACTTACTATTGCATGCCTTCCTATTGCACAGCCGTCCTTCCTCCAGGACTCCCTCGCAGACAAGACCTTCGTTGGGAAGGGGCTTGCAGGTGCGCATGCGGGTCTGCAGGCCTCCGCCGCAGTCCTTGGTGCAGTCGCCCCAAGCCGACCACGGGTTCCAACCACCTGGGCAAAATCCAGAAAAGCCCCATCAGCTTCGGTGAGAGCCCAGCGCCCAGGATGCCGAGGCGATGCTGGCCTGGCAGACCCTGCAATGTACCCACTGCCGTACCCCCAGATTGGGATGTCTTTGAATGTGGTAGGACTATACTCAACAGGGTAGTGCAGAAAGTCAAATGGAAGGGAGAAGCATTGCCTCTTATTGACTCTTCTTCAACTATCAGAAACAGCATGGCCAGCAGGAATAGGGCAGTGATTATCCCCCCTGTACTCGGCACTGGTGAGGCTGCACCTCGAATCCTGTGTTCAGTTCTGGGCCCCTCACTACAAGAGAGACATTGAGGTGCTGGAGCGGGGCCAGAAAAGGGCAATGGAGCTGGTGCAGGGCCTGGAGCCCAAGTGTGATGGGGAAGGGCTGAGGGACCTGGGGGGTTCAGTCTGGAGAAGAGAAGGCTCAGGGGGGACCTGATCGCTGCCTACAACTGCCTGACAGGAGGATGGAGCCAGGAGGGGCTGGGCTCTGCTCCCAAGGAACAAGGGATGGGACAAGAGGAACCGGCCTCAAGCTGCACCAGGGCAGGTTTAGATGGAGCTGAGGAACAATTCCTTCTGAACAGGCTGCCCAGGGCAGTGCTGGAGTCACCGTCCCTGCAAGTATTCACACCTCGTGTAGATGAGGCCCTCAGTGCCATGGGTTAGTGGTGGCCTTAGCAGTGCTGGGGAGCAGTTGGACTGGATGAGCTTAAAGGGCTTTTCTAACAAGTTGCTTCTATGATTCTATTCCTTTTCTCTAAACTGGGACTTTGCCTTCCTGAAGCCCCATTTCTAACTAGTCCAGCTCTTCCTGTGCTTGCTGTGGCAAAGAAGTCCCCTCCTTTGAGCAAAACCTCTGTCCATTTTGTGACCTGTTGGCTCCTAGCCTCAGAAGTAACTTGCAAAAATCACTTCAAGATACACAAGGATGTCTTTCCCCCCAGTTTCCCAACGTGAACCCATGTGCCTATGTGCAGACAGCACAAGGGAGCTGGGATGGGGTAACGGTCCTACCACTCATTCCCCCCCCAAGAGGACACTCCTTTTCCCCTCACTGCAGATACCATCAGCCCCAGAGATGCGCTGTTCTAATGGCATCTTTGGTAGGAGGATGATATTCCCCTGCAGCATCCTTGCAGCACCCATGAGGAGCAATCTGTGAGCACCATAAGATGAAGGTGCCTTTTTGGCATCCCTACACAGCCACGCTGAGTCCCAGCATCAGCAACACGCAGCTTTCCCCCTTGTACCAACTACAGCAAGCTGATAGAACCAGCAAGCCCCTTGCCGCAGGGATGATCCAGCCACTTGCAGGAGGGAGATGTCGAACCTCTGCAGCCTTCTCCACCCTGCATCTTTCCATCTTGCTGCCAAGAACCACTGACCCTGGTGGGATGTCCATAAATGCTGATGGCAGGATGTACCGCAAGGACCATCAAAATCTGGCTTGCCTCCCACAGTCCAAAGCCTTACAGCAGGATGCCTGTGGGAAGCCCAGCAAAGCTGGGTTTCACGTTGTAGAAAGACAGCAGGGGATGAACCAGTCCCTTCAAGTGATGGATAAGCTGTCATATTCCCCAGTAGTCAGCTCACTCCTCACCGGCCATATGCAGCAAGCTAAAATCTGCTCACATAGGCCTCTGTTTCTAACAGCTGGTGGCTGCTTCTGCTCCATCGTTTGTCCACCTCATGAGGAGGAGCAGAAATGCCCCTTCATCTCCGAGGTGGCCGCTCTCAGATGGCTGCTTTCCCTGCTGTGTATTCTCTCATTACCCACAGCTACCCTTGGAGATGCTTCAGGTCCAAGGAATGCAGCTTATGTGCCGTGCTCAAGCACAGCCGAAGATAATGAGCTAAAAATGCGAGGCTTATTCAAGAGAGGAAACATTGGGAGAAAGACAAGTGCTGCTTTTTAAAATAAAAATGAAATAAAGCCCCTTTTCCTTTTCTCACCAACAGTCAGAGATTTCAGAGATGCAAATGATCCAGTTCAGCTCTCCCAGCCTCTCTGTATTGCTATTTATGAGGCAACGGAGATCACGGCTCTCCTCTGAGCTGTGAGCTCTGCTGCTCTTTACACACCATAGGCAGAATACAAACGCTGTCTGGAAAATATGAGGGTCCTCAACAACCAAGGTGTCACGTCAATATAGGGATGTTACCAGCAACCCCGTTGCACAGGGATGGGAGGACACTCATCACCTCCACAGCATAAAGCCATGAGGTCATACTTTCCTGCCAACCCCTAGCTCTGCACTACTTTTGCTCCTGAGACAGTGAAAATAAACACGTGCTCAGCAACATTCACCCCGCTGAACGCAGTGGAAGCTGCTTAGGTACTTAATACTGAGAATAACACGGGAAACTAGAGCAGGATGGGAATGCAGGTTAGTGAACCTGCCAGCAAGGTGCTCCGAGATCCTGGCAGCAGTGTGGAGGATGGGGCTGCTATTGGCACACAATGAATATTTGACCTTGAATATTGTCTTTCCCTTGAAAGTCACTTTCTCTGCTGGCAAAACGGAGCACGGGGAAACAGGCTTGTCCCTCCCATTTCCTGCTGGGAGACAGATTGTGTTTCTGTCACCAGAGAGGCCATTGGCATAATGACAGGTATTCTAATGCCTTGCTTGAGCTGATCGATAGGATATGTGTAACCAGATGTATTTAGAAGCTAATCAGCTCTTTGCTTGACCTTTTAAGTATGTCTTTCTCTACTCTTACTCCTTTGCAGCCCAGGAGTAGGGCTGGGGAAGGGAGAAATCAGCTCCACACAACCCTTTGCAAGGCTGAGATTTATTTGCTGGGGATGTTTTTTGAGTTCAAATGCATTATTGCTCCAGTGTCTTAAAGGCTGGTTTATATTGTGTTTGTAAACCAAATACAGACTGCTTACCTAGTCTGATTGCCTGTCATGGTGTCCCCAGTTTGATGATGGGTTATTAAAACAGCTCTGCATTTCAAGATATAACTATTTATGATGACAATAACCCCTAAAAATATATAGAAATAGGTGCTGCCTTTTCTTATTACAAAAAGAGTGGAGGACAGTATAGGTTCCAGTCTTTGATGACTTCTTATCCTCAGCAACAGGAGAACCAGTCAAATAACACAAAAACTATCACGGTCTCAAACCCTTAACTGGAATGAGATCTCTTTATGAGGTTGAGCACAGATAACTTCCTTCCCCCTGTTATTCCTCAGTTTCCATCCAATTTGTGAGTCCTAAAGAGAAGCTAGAGAAGTACCAGAATGCTTACTAAATCAACACAGGCATTTATAGCCAAGACAAAGGTATTCCCCACTTTATGGAGTAGTCCTTTTTTATCATCAGGTTGTCCCATGGTCCTGACAAATTAAATACTGTATGTTATTTATCTTGTTTATTAGCTGTCAGATAAACCTTTTGAAATCTTCCTTCTTTGCCTGGGTCTAGTCATTCACTGCTTCAGGTGATACGTCTACGTCTTTTTTAGTGGGGCTGTAAACAAGCGGTTAAGGGCCTATTATATGAAGTTATACCCATCCCATCCTTGAGGAAAGAATTGCTGTGCCATGAGGAAAACACTTGGCTCTTGTGCCCACTTCTTGGAAGCATCTGGAAAGGGGTGGCTGGGTAACAACTGAATGAGCAGCGGTGACTGACAGGTACTTTTAGCCCAGTGCAAGTGCTGCAGAAGAGACACAAGTGGGATTTGTCACTGCAGTGGCTGCTCTCAAGCCACGCCATCCAGTTCCTCAGGAGTGGCTTGCTGAGCTGCAACAACCCTCAAGAATCATAGAATGGTTTGGGTTGGAAAGGACCTTAACATCATCCGGTTCCAACTCCCTGCCATGGGCAGGGACACCTCACACTAAACCATGGCACCCAAGGCTCTGTCCAACCTGGCCTTGAACACTGCCACGGATGGAGCATTCACCACTTCTCTGGGCACCCTCTTCCAGTGCCTCAGCACCCTCACAGTAAAGAATTTCTTCCTTATCTCCAACCTGAACTTCCCCCCTTTCAGTCTGAACCCATCACCCCTTGTCCTATCGCTACAGTCCCTGATGAACAGTCCCTCTCCAGCATCCTTACAGGCCCCCTTCAGATACTGGAAGCTGCTCTGAGGTCTCCACGCAGCTTCTCTTCTCCAGGCTCAACAGCCCCAGTGTTCTCAGGCTGTCTCCATACAGGAGGTACTCCAGCCCCTGATCATCCTCATGGCCTCCTCTGGACTTGCTTCAACAACTCCATGTCCTTCTTATGTTGAGGACACCAAAACCATACACAGTGAACTCCCCATCTTCTAGGAAATGTCCTTTACCACCTTCCTGCTGCACAATTCCCTGTCCTGTCCCTTCTTACATTTCAAGCATGGGGTTGGAGGAGACCTTTCTAATGCTGGGAAATGAGTAAACCATGCAAAATACAATGCAGAATCCCACTGAAGTTAATGGGACCTATTTCAGATAGACCCTTTTCTCCCTGGAGCCCCGTTTCATCAGCTCTCAACAAACTGCTGCACCCTGCTGATCGAGGCGAGTTGAGTTGCCATCTGTCCTTAATCCAGAAATAATGAGTCTGCTGCAACTGCTTTATGAAGGAAGCTGTTTTTCAAAGGCACTGACTCCTGTGAAGGTCACACACCCAAACCATTCCATTTAGGAAAGTTCTGCTTAGCTACAGACTTGCAGAACCACAGGCCCTTCTCACTTGGCTATTTATTCCATTTCTCTGGAGTCGCTGTGGCTCAGGTCTCCAGCTCCGGAGGTTCCCACTGCATCCAGCAGCTGTAACCTCAATCATAGAGCAAAGTTTAGCTTATGTTCTTTGGCTTTTGAGAACAGTCCTAGCTCCTAGCATGAGAATTGCACAGGCTGAGAACACTGGGGCTGTTCAGAGAAGCTGTGTGGAGGCCTCAGAGCAGCTTCCAGTATCTGAAGGGGGCTACAAGGATGCTGGAGAGGGACTCTTCATCAGGGACTGTAGCGATAGAACAGGGGGTGATGGGTTCAGACTGAAACAGGGGAAGTTCAGGTTACATCTAAGGAAGAAGTTCTTTACTGTGAGGGTGCTGAGGTGCTGGCACAGGGTGCTCAGAGAAGTGATAAATGCTCCATCCGTGGCAGTGTTCAAGGTCAGGTTGGACAGAGCCTTGGGTGACATGGTCTAGTGTGAGATGTCCCTGCCCATGGCAGGGGGTTGGAACTGGATGATCTCAAGGTCCTTTCCAACCCAAACCATTCTATGGTTCTTTGAGTTTTGCCAAGGCGGCTGTTGCACAATGAGGTTGCTGCTCATGAGACTCTTTTGAGTCCCATGGAGACTGTTATTCAGGGAGGCCTTTAATTCGGTTTCTAAAGGGCTTTTTGATCCTCCTCAGTTGGTTCTTATCATGATCACATACTAAAACAAATTGTTTTTTATGCTAGGCTGACCCAATGCATTCTAATTCTCCACAGTTAAATGGAGAAGAATTCAAGATGGTCAGAACAGGCCGGTAAGTTGGTATTTGGCATTTCTTGGTCTGAATCTTAAGCAGAGATACCAAAAGAATAGGTCTTTCCTACTACAAATTAAATGAAAGAGCTCCACTAAGACTCTTCATTCCAACGCCCTTGATCTTTGGGGAGATTTGCATCCTGATTCTGAGTTTATCTCTGCAGCTGACAGCTGTGATGTGTCTCAGACGCCAGTCAGTCAATCATGCCTTTTAATTTAACAGCAATGCCTTAAATTAGATGACAACGTCAACAGCAGAAACTAAGGAATCAACACAAAACAATCAATAGAGCACAGCAAAAGGGGCTTTGCTGACACATCCATCTCCAATGTTGTTTTTCGTGGATTTAGCCTTCCACTGACCCCAGCTGCAGACACATCTTGTTGGCAGCTCCCTTAGAATTGGCAGGCCAGGACATCTTGTGTCTGAAAAACATGCCAAGAATGGATAAAGCCACCATAGTTCTATGTGCTGTCACTGGAAATATTCATAGTGGACCTCATGTCACAGTACCCGAGGGCCTGAGAGTCATCAGCGGTTCCCAAATTACTGAGAAAAAAACTGCTATTTCTTATGCAAATAGAAGGAAGGATGAAACATAATTCGAATGTCAACATAAGAAGGACATGGAGCTGTTGGAGCAAGTCCAGAGGAGGCCATGAGGATGATCAGGGGCTGAAGCACCTCCCATGTGAAGACAGGCTGAGAACATTGGGGCTGTTCAGCCTGGAGAAGAGAAGGCTGCATGGAGACCTCAGAGCAGCTTCCAGTGTCTGAAGGGGGCCTACAAGGATGCTGGGGATGGACTCTTCATCAGGGACTGTAGTGAAAGGACAAGGGGTGATGGGTTCAGACTGAAACAGGGGAAGTTTAGATTGGATCTAAGGAAGAAATTCTTTACTGAGAGGGTGGTGAGGCACTGGAATGGGTTGCCCAGAGAAGTGGTGAATGCTCCATCCCTGGCGGTGTTCAAGGCCAGGTTGGACAAAGCCTTGGGTGCCATGGTTTAGTGTGAGGTCTCCCTGCCCATGGCAGGAGGTTGGAACCGGATGATGTTAAGGTCCTTTCCAACCCAAACCATTCTGTGATTCTATGAAAAGAGATTAAACGTGAAATTGTCTTACACCATCTGAAAGTTCTATTTGTTATACAATGGGGAAAGCGAGAGAGCTGCTCCACAGGGGTTTATCACTCTCCTCTCTTGCTATATTGGGAAAGAACAAGTCCAGAAGGGACTATTTTGAAGACAACCTTCTATTACACAAAACAGTGATCTTTCCCTGGAGAGCCATGCATTCAGTTTGCTATTTCTGTGGAAGAAAGGAAAAACCTCTTTCAGGAAGGAACATATCCCCTCCTCACATCTCATGCGATGAAAGCCTATGGCAGCACAAGTGAGTTGCTCCAGTGCTTCGTTCTCTGCCTTTTCAGAAATAAACCCCATGTAACCCTTTGCTGTTTTGCAGATTGTACACACCAATATCAAAACTAACCCCAAAGTTCCCTAAAAAGCAAAATCATTCATTCCAGCCCTTCTCTACAGTCTTCCTCTTTTGAATGCTGGGGCTTTTGATGAATGATGCTACGAACATGACATCTCTATTAATGATCTCTTTATCAGGGATTGTAGTGACAAGTGGTGATGGGTTCAAACTGAAACAGGGGAAGTTCAGGTTGAATATAAGGAAGAAGTTCCTTACTGTCAGGGTGGTGAGGCACTGGCACAGGGTGCCCAAACAAGTGGTAAATGCCCCATCCCTGGCAGTGTTCAAGGCCAGGCTGGACAGAGTCTTGGGTGACATGGTCTAGTGTGAGGCATCCCTGCCCATGGCAGGGCACTGGAACCGGATGATCTTAAGGTCCTTTCCAACCCAAACCATTCTGTGATTCTATGATCTAGTGAGAAACAAAATGAAAAGGCGAGGAGGAAGTACCCTCTCCTCTCCATACTGTGTGTCATGAACTCTGTTAGGTTGTCTGGCTAATGCCAAATTTAATTAAACACAAAGACCCAAAGGTGATCAAAGAAACAAGACAGACAGAGGCATCTTGGTAACCTGCTGAGCGAAACAGGACTATGGACAAGGAATAACCTCTGTGGAGAGGGATCAATCCCTGGTGTGAAACCCATTATTCCATGCTAAAGGACATTCAGGAATGCCATACAGGCCAACAGGGTCCCATACCTGAAGGGCTATAGGACTTATTCTCCTACGGAAAACAGTGAATTCAGAGATGAGAGTTTGGGGATTGCAAAGCTTTTTATGGGATTCTCAGGGGTGGAGGGAAAGGGAAGGTTGATCCATGTGCAAACCATGAGTAAACTCCAAGCTAGGCTAGGCAGCAAGTAAGATGAGGGACACCCAGAACAGGGGCATTGATCTGAGCAGCCAGGCTCATCCTTTCTGTGCTGTGTGTGTTTCTCTCTGACAAACTCTATATTAACAGTCATAACCATATATTAGGACTCTCCTCTGTGGAAAGGAGATGAGTGGGAGTCAGAAAATGCTGAAGGTGCAATAAAAGGTCATGAGTGACAAGAGCAATGAACTGCCTTTCCCAATACTGGAATTGAGGGGTGTCAAATAAAACCAACAGGAGGTAGGTGCAAAACCAATGAAAGCCATAATTCACAGGCACAGAGCACTGTCAAACTGTGCAACGCTTCTCACAGCATGAAAAAGCACCAAAGTTTCTATGAATACAAAAAATAGATAGGGAAACATATAAAAGAGAAACCCACCAAATGCGACAGATGCAAAGCCAGCAGCTCTTGCTCAGACGGTCTCTGGGCTGCAAGATGCTGAAGGCTGGAAGGATGCTGTATGCTTGTTCTGCTGCTTTCTTTTTGTAGCCACTGCTATCGAGAGTGAAAAGACCCCTCATTTGGCCAACAAGACAGTTTCTGATGCTCTCCCATTTGGTTGGCCGCTTCTAACTTAACTTTATTCCTATGCTTCTCTGTAACAGAGATGTGCTAAGAGCAGAGACAGCTCAAGGTCAAGCCTTTATTCCCCATCACCGTTCAAAAAGCTGCTCACGTCACTCACTTCTGGGTACTCAAAATGTGATCTTTCAAAGCTGCTGAGTGGCCAAAGCTGTCACTGATTTCCTTAACATTCACAAACCTCTGCAAATGAAGGTAATGAGGCCCAATTTGGACAAACATTTAGGACCAGCTTCAATCTTCCCCCTGCTCTGCAAATCGCTTTTAAGGAGGATGGAAATGAGGCAACAGTGCTCATCTTTGAAGGAAACCTAACATAAAGCTGTGTTTATTACATGAATCCCTGCAAATGAAACACTAGGGATGAAAGAGAGATCATTTATGTGGAAAGAGTGTGGGAGGTGGGCAGGGAAGTGAGAAAGGAGTGTTTAGTCTGAAGCTGGAGATCAATGGAAAAGTCTTCCCCTAAGAAAGCCGTAGAGGCCTCATCACTTAACTTATTTCAAAGCAGAGCAGGCAAAATATCAGAGAAGAGACTTGTGAAGCAAAAATCAGCATGCACCACTGGGGAGGAATGAAATGCTTCCCCGCCCTGAACCCCTCTGATACTGTATAAATCACATCAGAGCTGAGTTCACACACTATTTGCATCTTCCAGTTATTGCAGACCTCGGTGCGAAGCACAGAGGGGACACATTAGCATAGATGCATGCCTCCATACAGGGATAAATATAGGAACACATTCAAATCCAACTGTGCAGCCCAGGCTGACTGAAACCTTTCCTGAAAGGAATGACACTATTTTCCTGAAAGCTTCCTCAGCTACAGGTTGGGCAGAGAAGAGATTCAGAGCAGCCCTGCAGAGAAGGACTTGGGGGTGTTGGTCCATGAGAAAATGAACATGAGCCGGCTGCAGTGTGCGCTCGCAGCCCAGAAAGCAACCGTATCCTGGGCTGCATCAAGAGGAGCGTGACCAGCAGGTCGAAGGAGGTGATCCTGCCCCTCTACTCTGCTCTCGGGAGACCTCACTTGGAGCATTGTGTGCAGTTCTGGTGTCCTCAACATAAGAAGGACATGGAACTGTTGGAACAAGTCCAGAGGATGCCACGAGGATGATCAGGGGCTGGAGCACCTCCCGTATGGAGACAGGCTGAGAAAGTTGGGGCTGTTCAGCCTGGAGAAGAGAAGCTGCGTGGAGACCTCAGAGCAGCTTCCAGTATCTGAAGGGGGCCTACAAGGATGCTGGGGATGGACTCTTCATCAGGGACTGTAGTGACAGGACAAGGGGTAACGGGTTCAAACTGAAACAGGGGAAGTTTAGATTGGATCTAAGGAAGAAATTCTTTACTGAGAGGGTGGTGAGGCACTGGAATGGGTTGCCCAGGGAGGTTGTGAATGCTCCATCCTTGGCAGTGTTCAAGGCCAGGTTGGACAGAGCCTTGGGTGCCATGGTTTAGTGTGAGTTGTCCCTGCCCATGGCAGGTGGGTTGGAACTGGATGATCTTAAGGTCCTTTCCAACCCTAACTATTCTATGATTCTATGAATCTGTAAAAAGGAAACCAAAGAAGAGTATTTGTGACATTTTCCTTTCATGTTCCATCTGCCCTGCCTTGAAGGGTCTCTGTTTCACCAAAGGTGTTTTCAGCTTTGAAAGGGTATAAAGTGCTTGCTGAACACTGCATAAACCCATAAATGCAGTGACATGTTGCAACACCCAGAGCTTTGCAAGCAATTTCAGCTTGTTTCCTCAACAGCATGTCCAGCTGAAGGATTTCTATGGTCCCCAAGACTTCAGTTTCTCAATCCTAGGCGAGCTACAACATATTTCTCTTCACAAGAGCCCTGCAAGGCAGGGCTGTGCTGTTACTGCCTCTGCAAGGTGAATCAGGGAGGGGCTGGAAAGACTTGCTCACAATACAGGGAGCCTTCTGTACAGCACAGAGATGCTTCAGGTAAGCATCTTATACGAGGACATAAACTAAACCCAGAAGGACAACCCAGGAGCCAAGTGTGTCCCCCTGCTCAGAGAGGTTTTGCCAAGGAGACGCTGCTCTGCAGACACTATTTGTGGCTGACAGCACTCCTGGCTCCGGTAACTGCTCCCAAGACAGAGCCAGGAATGCGAGCTCCGGTGCAATGCTGAGGCAGCTGCTTTGGCACTTATTAAACCAAATATTTAATGATGTTTTGATATGTGCAGCCAAGCCCTCTTCACACAGAGATGTCAGTAATAAGGGTTTTTGCCTGGAAGGGGAGCGGAGGCGGCTGAAAAGCCACATGAAAGCGCTCGATGTGTGTGCACCTCTGACAAAGGCTGGCGAACAAGCTAGTTGTCAGCAGGCATTTCTTCCTTCGGTGTCCTCTCCTTTGCAGAGCTGTCGGTTACACTCATCCTGCAGTGGGAAGATGCTAATCCTGCCTGCCTTGCTCATCCTTTGACACACCGTTATCCGGGTTTTCACTGCAGAAGGGAGCAGGCTTTAAGCTTGTATATGTGTGTAGTTTCTGCCTCTGGCCTTTATGAAGACCCCCCATCAGGAGGGGACAGACATGGTTGGGTCATGTACCATTTGGGCAAGGTGAGTGAAAAAAACTAGAGGAGTTAAATGCTGATGTGTGTGTAAGCGGATAGGATGGAGAGTGATACTGTATAAATCACATCAGAGCTGAGTTCACACACTGTTTGCATCTTCAGATTGTTGCAGACCTCAGTGCAAAGCACAGAGAGGACATATCAGCATAGACATGCATGCGCGTGGATCGGCAAGGCAAAGGTGGAGGTCAATCGGGACTGCATCCCAAGGGAGTTCAGGAGGTCACTTTGATGAGAAAAGATGCCCAGTGTGCTGAGCAGTTAAAATAGCCCTTGGGACAGATGCTGTCTGAAATAGAAAGCTGGGGACCAGGGACTGCGTTGTAAAAATGGGCATCTGAGATTCTTTATTGGGTTGACCACTCCCACTGGGATCAGGAATGACATTATGGCTTAATTCCCAGGACCAGTTTGAGCATGGTAAGACCCAGTCCCAGCATTGATCATGCTAGGAGGAAATAATGTAGAGCTATGCCTGCATGTGAGGTAGCCAGAGTAAGGTGATGGGGTTACTGAACCAGGATAGCTCATGAAGATAAGGAACAAATCTGTCTGCCTCTACCCTCCTCTTCCAGACCTTATGCTTTTGATGGAGCAAAACACAGCTACGAAATAGGCAGTGAGATGCACCATCTTCCTCTTCTTTCGGGGACTTGGGGTGTTTGATTGGACCATGGTCGCAATATGACAGGGGGTAATGGGTTTCAACTGAAACGGGGGAAGTTCAGGGTAGATATAAGGGAGATCTTTTTGAATCTGCAGGGTTTAAGGTAGGAAAGAGAAATTGGAGGAATGAGCAGATCCACCTTGGGAATCCTGGCTGCAGATGAATGAAGGGGATTTATTACATAGCAAACACCTGCAGTCAGTGCCAGCGGTTTCATCAGTGTGTCCCATGGGCAGCTGGGACCATCGCGTACAGTCCAAGAAGGCAGAGATATCTTCAAACCAGTGGAGGAACCCAAATTAAAAGCTGCCACTAGGTTGATTCATGATAGTATAAAGAGTCAGCAGTAGTTCTGCATCCAGCATGCCCTGGCATCAAGGGCAAGAAATCAATGCCATCAACCTTGATCAGCATTACAATTAAGAGGTTAATATTGATCTTTTGACATTGATGTTAAGGTGTGGTTTGTGCATTGAGTAGCTGCTGACAATCTGAAGTTGGGGCACTATAAACCAGACTGCAGGCAGAGCAATTCCCTCACAGATCCCTAAGAGACACTGGAATATAATGATTAAAGCAATTCTTAATCTGAGTTATAAACAACTGTTTCCAAAGTCATCACCTCTTCTATCAGTGGTGAGAGAGGGTTACTCACACGTCAGGTCCCTTCAAAGTCCCAGAGTGGCACAAGGAAATGTAACTCCGTTTGGTCCTGCAGGCAATAGACTTGTGGTCTCATCCTGTGTTTTTATCCCGAATACAACTTGAGCTCTTATTCTTCATAATGGTTTGGTGCAGAATGGCGTGTGTTGCCATATTACCTTGTTACAGGTGAGGTCTCCCTCTGGTTTCTCCTGTTCTGACTGCTATAAGGAAAGCCTTTCCTCTTAGGAACATCTGAAGCACCTCCATGAGGACTTTTTAACCTGCTGAGCAGCCCCTGCTACCCATAATCTTCAGCCAACAAAGCTCAAGGTCTGTCCTGCTTAAACCCAGTCTTTCCTACAGACAAATCTGACATGAAATTCCCTTAGTCTGAGGTCCAGCTTAGTAAAGAGAGGCTCAGTACTGAGAGATTAAATCGGCACAAATGATAAGGAGATGCTGTGAAAGCTCAACATTTACCCAGGCATTTGTAAATGATTTTTCCTGTTATTCATACTTGTCATTTATATTCCAGCAGTGTTAAGAGGTCTTGACTAAGATGAGAGCTGTCTTGGGATTGGCACCCTATGGGCAAAACAGTCACAGGCAGTCCTTGATCCTAAAAGCTTACAATAGGTAGTACCTAAATACTGCTGTGATTGGTACTATAGTGAGAGACGTGAATGTGCATGGAGAGTTAAGAGGAGAAGAGAGGATATATTAATAGATATACAGAGATTCAAGCTACTTTATGAATTATTGACTATACTTAAATGTTAATCATCATGTGCATTAGCTATATTTTCTATGAGAAAACACAGACAAACATTCCTGAGCTGTAAGATTTTCTGCACAAAAGTGTGGATTCTGAACAGATCAAGGATGTATTTCCCTCCCAGCACATTCCCCCAACCTGAATGGAAAAGAATCCATACAAGAATAAAGGATGGAGACTGACGGCGGAAGATTTCTCTGCATCATTTTTACCTTTGTCACTGTTGCTGCTTAGAGGAATCAGGAGGGGTTGAGATATCTATTCAGGATGGAGAGCCAATAACACTCCATGAAACTAGAAATATTGCTAAATGTCATCTGGCTAACAACATGAAAACAATACCAGGAGTTCATTCCTGCTCCCCATTCCTCTCTCCATGACTCCTATCCATCAGATACACATAGCACCGCTTCCACATGGCACAAAAGGATCATGGTGGGCAACTCCAAAAGGGAGCTACAGCCCTTGCAGCCCCCAGACCAATACCTGTTTGACTCCAACCTCTCTTAACATGGTTTAATCCCATCATTTCCCTCTTTGCAGATGCCCATGTTGGATTTCTGAGTACAATCCAACACCTCCCCTAGAAATATTGACTACTTGTTCACCAGTTCTTACTTTGCATAAAGCAAACCACAGATAATAATTACATCTATTAATTACAAATCACTGCTGCATTTAATCTTTCTCTGTGGTCAACTGTGATAGTCCATGATGGCCAAAAGCAGAAAGTTGTGTGAAGGACAATCTGCATTGCATGGCTTCAGAGTTCCCAAATGTATCATGTTGGATATATCTCTTTTGAGCACATTAGTATGAGCTAAGAGCAACATCTACTGGCCAAGCTGTTTAGTAAGGCCAAGTGTAGATCTGGCACAACCCATGGATTTTACAGACAACAACACATCTCTCTGAAGTTTTTAGTTAGTACCCAAACACAAGGGTTAGCATCAGCACTTCTCAGCTGTGGAAGTGGTCATCAAAGTCAACATTCAGTTGACTTCAAGATTCAGCCCTGCATTCCTGAATCTAGCTTATATCCATGTCTAATCTGAAATTTGCAGTTCAAGCCCACTTTGTCCTGAGTACTGCATCTTAGTACACAGTAAGTATCTGTGTATCTTTATTTCTTCATAGCACAGTGCTCCCTGTGCTTCCCATAAGGTGTTCCTGGGCTGAAGCAGTCTGAAGGTGAGCACCAGTCCATTTATGGCCACCAAAACTGCAAAAAAACTTAAAGTGGAGGGTATTCAAGTGGTCCAACTTTAGACATTGAAAATAAAAGGCCCAAATTTAGTTGTTGGTGTGTCTGCTGGCATGAGGTGTGAGACCTAACGTGTCTGTGTGTTTCATGATGGAAGCCTCATGATGGGAGACTTTACAAATTATGATGGTAAAACTGGATCATGAGGAAAGATGGGAAGAATGGGCTTCAACCACTCCAAAAGAGTCTGTCCAGGTGTGCTAATTCAGGGTTGTCTCTTCCCTTGTTTTCCCTCACACTCAGCCTCTCCCTTCACAACCCTTCTCAAAAGGGAGTGTGGGAATGTGTGGGAATGAGAGAGAGAAATTGGCAAAGCTACACCCAAGAAATGGAAGCAAAAAAAAGACTGAGTTCATCTTATTAGAAAGACTGGGTTTAGAAATCATTAATAACAGGAATAACTCATGCTTCCATCTCCGTGGCCTGAAGGACGGAGCCATTTGAGCATTGATGGGTGAACAGAGCTCTTAGGAACTCCAAATCAGTTACACATAAAATACAATTTCCTATGCTCAAAAGAGCCACTTCTCTCTGCAGAGCAAGACTTAAAGGGAAGTAAGAGCAAAGCAGCTTGATCTGTATTCTCAGCTCACTGCGAGATCACATACAACCTTCCAAAGCATTTACAGAGTGAGCAACATCTCAGTTTTAGAAGTCTACGGTACAGATGTGGCTATCAGAGCACTTCATAATTAAAGGAGGAAAATAAGAACCTTTAGCATGTAGGCTATGTATTTCACCATCTTGCTTCAGGGTGAGACGAATTTCACCCCAGAAATGCTTGTTTCTCTCTGTTTAGAGAGACCAAATGACCTCCTTAGACATTGAGGTTATCATTTGGTGAGAGGAATCCTTCTCTTGTAGCATACAGAAAGGAGAGATGGCAGAGAACTGTAAGTGGTTAAAACGAGCAGGAACCACAAGCAGAAACCTATACTTGATCCTGAAATGAGCAGGAAACACAAGCATAAAGTGAGAAGGAACAAGGCTGCCTGCTGCAGGCAGGTGGTGAACTTGCTCTACATAGGTGTTCTGCCCGTTGACTCACAGTCACATCCGACTGTCCATTTGGCAGTCTCCTTTCAGGACATGATCAGGTTGGAACTAGATGATCTTAAGGTCCTTTCCAACCGTAACTATTCTATGATTCTATGATTCCTTGTAGAGAAGACTGAAGCCAGGTTGACAAGGATCTATGCTCTTTGAAGGGAGAGGCACCAACAGCATCACAGGACTCAGGACTTCTAGTCAGGCTTGCTAGAAGCCTGGTGCATTATCTCAGAGAAGTCATCTTCCCTCTGTCTTTGCTTTCTAAGCTTGCAAGGGTCTCTGATCAATCTCTGATCATGATGGAGAATATGATGACAGGGTGCTGAAACTGGGAGAGGAAAGACAAATTTTGCTGTATATGATCTATAGACATAGATCTCAGATGGAAACAGTCGTGTGTATGTTTTACTAAGCCTGGTGCAACTCAAACCCCATCAGATCCCTCAGTCCCAAGCTTCACCCAGAAAGGGACCATAACCAAACCCACAACTCTGGACAGGTATGGTACCTGTCAACATAGCCCATAAGGCAGGTAAGGCAGTGTCGTAGTTTAACCCCATTCAGTGACTAAGTACCAAGCAGCCACTTGCTCACTAACTCCCACCCTCTGCAATGGGATGGGAAGGAGAATCATAAGAAGGCAAATCTCATGGGTTGAGATAAGAACATTTTAATTATTGAAACAAAGTAAAATACAATGATGATGATAATTAAAACAACAACAACAACATAAAGATTAAAAGGAAAAAGGGATAGAGGACTAAAACCCAAGAAAGACAAGTGATACTCAATACTCACCACCCATTGACCAGTGCCCAGCTCATCCCTGAGCAGTGATCTGATGCCTGTCATCCAGCTCCCCTCCAGTTTATATACTAAGAATGACATTCTATGGTATGGAATACCCCTCTAGCTAGTTTAAGTCAGCTGTCCTAGCTGTGCTCTCTTCTGGTTCCTTGTGCCCCTCTTCACTTGCAGAGCATAGGAAACCAAAAAGTCCTCGAGTGAGGGTAAGCACTACTTAGCAACCACTAGAACATCACTGTATTATCAACATCATTCTCATACTAAATCCAAAACACTGCACTGAACCAGATACTAGGGGAGAAAATTAACTCTACCCCAGCCACAACCAGGATAGGCAGGTAAGGCAGGTTTATCTTCTGCTCTATTCTGGTCCATAGATGATGACATAGCTAAGTCCATGTTGGACCCTTTTAGGATCCCAGCAACTCGTAAGGAGGGCAGGCAGGTTCTCAAAGGGAGGTGGATCACCCTGTTCCTCCAAACTGCCTCCAGGACCAGCATAGAGAAATGGTGGTGAGGACCCAAGGCCAACCATTGCTCAACAGGACCTGGAAGATCTGGATGCTCATTAATGCTCATTTTACCTTTTCCTGAGAATGCCCGGCATTATCCAATGCTTTGTGAGTATCACAGATCACAGTATCACAGTATGTTAGAGATTGGAAGGGACCTCAAAAGATCATCTAGTCCAATCCCCCTGCCAGAGCAGGAACACCTAGATAAGATTACACGGGAATGTGTCCAGGCGGGTTTTGAATGTCTCCAGAGAAGGAGACTCCACAACCTCCCTGGGCAGCCTGTTCCAGTGTTCTGAAATAGTACCATGATTTCCACCTGCTCTCATAGAAGTTTATAGAGTGACTTCAAAGCAGCATTTCTGGAAGAATAGGGAAAGCCACAGACAGTTTGGATCTTCCTTTACTCTCTGCCAGACTGTTACCTTCTGGTTACAGCAAATGGCACATGGAAGGTTTTAACTGAAAGTGCCTCCTTGTACACAGGAAGAAGGAGTCCTCTTATGTCTAATAAAAGAGATAACTCAAGGCTAAGAAGCACAGGGGCCTGATTTCAGCCCCATGCCTTCTGGCTGGCCTCTATTGCTAGATAATAGCTTGAATCAAAACGCTGCATCTAAGCAGATGGGATGTTTGAGGTTTCCTGATCCCTGGCTGAGCAGGCACACGAGGCTGCACACAGGTAATGCATTAGCAGAGGCCACATAAAGAACAAACCAGCAACCCAAGAAAGGAGGGGCATGAACCTAAAGGGGAAAGGTTGGGCTCTTGTGGCTCCTTGAATAATGCAAAGAGCAAAATATTCTGTTACCAGCCTGGGGAGCAGACAATTAAAACACTACTTGAAGCAAATGTCTCCTGACTCTGGCCCAGAATTTCAATTAGCCTGGAAAGTCTTAGTGCACTTAAGTGCAGGTTAGTGACATTTCAGGAAGGAGAGATTGATTGGGAGCTGGGTTACAGCTCTGCCGACAGGGATCATGCCTAGGGGCCTGTCCTTAAAAGCAATGGGGAATCTCGGCTTGGCATTTGCCTTGTTTTAGCTCTTTCATGTTCCCTATGAGAATGAAGGATCCCAGTAGCCAGAGCTGTGTCCCTTCCTTTCAAACACTGCATTTCTTTGTTTTTGCAATGTTCTTTAAGCATCCTTAAGCATCCGAACAGTGGCTTTTCTCTTCCTCCCAAAGTCGTTAACCTTTTCTTACCCCAAGAATTAGGCTCTGACTTCTAAGAAACTATTTTCATACTGGTTGACCAGCTTTGCGGTGACAGAGAAATCAGGACAATGTCTGATACCTTTTGTCGCTGGTGGGCAGTGAATTCTGGACTGCTGAATATGTCAAAGACTGCAAACAGGATGGGGGAACATACTGCAGCCGTACTGCAGCATTACTTGACAAATTACACCTGCAGGTACAGCTTCCCTACATCCACGTGGCAAAGCAAAGTAGGAAAATGCCCTCAACCAGCTCAAAAAACACTATTGGAAGACTCCAAGTGTGCATCAGGGAAAGCCCAAGCAGGACCAGGCACCAGGTCCTTTTGCATAGAAGATCCCTGCTGTGGTTAGATGGGACTAAGATAACTACTTTGGAAGGCATGCATGAGATAAAAGCCAAACAAGGCAATGGTTAACAAGCACACAGATATAATAGATTTAATTGCTGTAAGTCAAAGTAGGAGAGAGGATTTTTGCCACAAAACATCCCAAAATTCACCTCAGTGCCCCAACGAGATCTCTTTTTTCACAAGTTCTCATGCATCTGTACAACTGCACATACTATTACAAACACATAAAATAACTCCTTCCCAGAATAAAAGACTCTGATCTGGCACTTAAACTGCAGCATAACCAAAAGCCTTACACACACTGGAAGGGATGAGAAGCAATACAAAACCCCACATAGGATTATATTTTCTGCTACAAAAATATATAGGTAAATGAATCATTTAGACCCATGATGGGAACATTGATGGACAAGCCAAATGTTAGTATTGTGCTCTTAACAGTGTGTTCTGCTCAAAGGTGGTGACTTTATGTTTTAATCACCATAAATTGACCTTATTTTCCCCATACATCTGCTGAGTTGGTTTCTGGACCCATGGACTCTTCAGTGCTGAATCTGTCCACAGATTCCTGATGCACCACCTTGGCATGCTGGGCTCAGCTACCAGTCAAAAAAGCCCTGCTGAAAGCCAGGATTTACTAGCTCAGTTGTACATCTGGATGTGTTATGGATTCTGGAATGCCTGGAGACAGCCTGCAAAGACAATGCTTCTACAAAGACTATTTTAAACACATCCTTCCTTTAGCCACCATGGAGACTGTACCAACGTGTGCTGGATCTGCTGGGGCAGGAAGGCTGCAGCCTTAGGGGCTCTGCATGTCTCTGGGTGAGCAGAGGTAACTGCTGTCTGCGAACAAGCCCTATAGCAAAGAGATTCATGGGATCAATACTGACTCTCTTAGCTTTCTATGACCTTAACCAGCTCTACGGCCTCCAAAGATGCTTCTGCACTTAAATATCGGTATACAGAAAAATACAACTGACTGTGAAGGCATTTTTCTTCCTTCATTTTTTCTCTCATACATGGCCAAACTCTCCCAGGTACAAGTACCTTAGTCCAACCTCTTAGTATGGCCATCTTTGAGGTATGGACTTGCATCAGAAGAGAGGTGACAGCAGTAGGCAGCAGTTTTCCTTTCAAGAAGCAAACTGACTGTGGTGAAGCCAGTTCCCGTCCTGCCTTTTCCATTATGATCCCAAACATTGCTCAATGTGGTGTTTTCAGTGCCTTCCCACCCCTCATCCATGCAGGATGGAGCCACACGAGTACCTCTAACCTCAAACACAGACTGCAGACAGCAGACCTAGCAAAAAACTTCCCAATAAGTCAGCTTTTGCTTTGGGAATGCACTTGATTATGCTTCATGCAAATATTTGCCGAAGAAAGTCTTGCTGAGTACTTGGGAATCTCTTTACATAGAGGTTAAAGCACTGGGTGTGCTCTGCTTGGAAGTGCAGGAGTAAAACATGATTTTCTTTCCACCAAATGGTGTTTTCTTCTCCCTCGGTCACCTATGAGAAAGGTTTCATTATCAGAGGAAACCCAATTGCGTGTCATCACTCATCTTTTCCCACAGATTCATTCACGGCTCACATGAACCACCTCAGACCCTTCAAAGAGGTTTATCAAACACTCCTTCAACGGGTTGCTCCTCTTCGCATCTATGGAGTAAGACGGATCCACGTGGGACCCAGGAGGGTTTTTTCTGCCCATGACTTATTTACACCACTGGGTAATATTTCATTTTACACTGGCCTTGTTTTACACTTGTAAGTTTTAATTCTTCTCATTCCACCTCCAGCAAGCAGAGCCTCCTGAGAGCACTAGATTATATCCCGGCAGGCACACTCTTGAATGCATAAATAATCTCTCCTCTTCTAACAGCACATGGGAGATGGGCTGGGCATTCAATGAGGTTAAGTCCATCCCCTCCTCTTTCTCTCTTAAAGGAATCTTAATCTCTGTGCAGCTATTGCTCTGTTTGGTAGCAAAAGCACTATTTAAATGCAAATGTTGACTTTTTGCCAGGAACTGGCGGGGAAAATACTTGTCTAATGATGTCCTTCCAAAAGTACAACTGGTGCTGTTTTTAAAGGAACTGTATCAGGAGTTAGGACTTTGGTTCCTGGCACTCTTAGCTGCCTCTGCTAATGTTATCTTTTACCACTCAAAGTCAGGCCTATCTTTGCAAGTGAAAGGAAATACAGATATATATGGTAAATAGGTAAGTATGTAGGTAGATAGGTAGATAGATAGATAGATAGATAGATAGATAGATAGATAGATAGATGCAGGCTAAACAGTTTAAGCAAAGCAGTCTTCTGATCAGATTCCACCTTCCTCTCTCCAGCCTGTCCAAATCTAAAGATGGGGTCACTGCACACTCAATCCAGTGCAAGATGTTTGGAGTTTTTTCTCCGCTGTCTTGGGACAAATGTTCCAGATGTTAAATGTCTGTGTTAAAGTAAATGCTGGGCTGGGATCTGCTTGAAAGGGAATTGACTCTGCTGGAAGGAGAGGGAAGAGAAAGAAGAGATTAAGACTCAAGAGGTGGGTGAGAATGAAAGGAGACCTGGCGTGAATAGGAAAGGGAAAAGACACCTGGAGCAGGGTGATTTATTTTGTCTGAGGAAATCACTGTTTACTGCTCTGTAACATTTTCCTCTGTTGAAATACTGATTCTGACTTAAAGCCAAAATGAGGCAGACCTCCCAGACATGCTTGCAAAGGTAAATAGCCCAGTGATGCAGAAAGAAAACCAAAGCTAGGACAAACAGGGATAGGGTAAGAAAACCCACTCAACCAATATCCCCATAGAGATGCCTTTGCCCTTAGCCATAGGGCTTGCAACAAATACATCCCCTGGCTTTAACGCTGAGCCATGCTCACTTCTCCCCTTAACAAAGCAACTGGAGACAAGGTTTGTCCTCTCCCCAGATGTGCGGGCTTCATCTGGAATGAGTGGGTCAGAAGAAGCACATGGGGACACCACAGTTTTCCCCAAACAGAGCATTGAGAAGAGATGGATGTGCTGCAAGACCTCTCATATATGGGAGCCATAGCACAAGCCAGAAGCTGGGACAAAACACGTGGCTGTGGAGGCAGTAGCTCTGTCTGCATGGTACATCTCACTAGCCAGACCAATGCTTCCCACATCCTTCCCCCTCCTTCCCATCTCACTGCTTGGGCTCTGCAGGCTGATGGGTTTCAGTCTGTTTTTATCTATCTGATGTGGTTCAGTTACCAAGGAGACAGGGATCTGCAAGGGGGAACCTTCCTGGCATCCGGGGGAGGGAAATTAATACAGATCACTCAGGAGTTGAGGATGGCTCCAGGCACAGAGCTCAGGATAATGGAAGCGCTTGACCTGGCCCATGTGAGATGTCCCAGGCCGGCTGCAGTCCAGAGGACCCCCAAAGTACCATTTCCAATTGAATCAGTCTAAGTGTGGGATGAGGAGGAGTCAGTCTGTCCCTAACACCAGCTGGATATTCACATCCTTTGGGAAACGTAACTTGATAAAGGCAGAAATGCTTTGCCTGCTTTAGAGGCCTATGAAGTGTTAGAGATCAGGTCCAATGGTTCAAGCAAAGAAAGAGTCAGTCTGGGGCAACAGACCCATTGGTGGGACAGCACAACTGTGACATCAGGACTCATGTGCTGACTACCCTCAAGGACCTCGCACAATAATGAGACCCTCAGCAGCCTCAGCTCAACACCATTTAGACCATTCAAATAGTACACTAGAGAAGAGAAATGGTCACCTTGTCTAACATCACCCTATGTTGTGATGAACCTCCTGGAGAAATAAGGATCATGGAGTCTTCACTCCCACTAAAGCTCTTTCAACTGAGAAGTGACAGGCAAGCAAGGCTTCAAAGAAAATAATTCTCCTTAAATCAGAGATCTTTATTATTCTAATAATAGTTGGAATTTCGAATTATTAATAATTGGATCTCCAATTGCTTTATTATTTAAAACAGGGTAGACAGGATTGGCAACCCACTGCCAATGTCCTGGTCTTCTCTTTCCCTTACCCTCCATGGACCAAGTTACTATCATCCTGACCAGACATTTGTCCAAACTCAGGCAGAGCTGAGAGGTGCAGCAGGAAGGGGAAGCTGCATAGATTTGGAGGTCAGATAGAATCATAGAATCACAGAATGGTTTGAGTTGGAAAGGACCTTAAGATCATCCAGTTCCAACCCCACGCCACGGGCAGGGACACCTTTCACTGGAGCAGGCTGCTCCAAGCCCCTGTGTCCATCTTGGCCTTGAACATTGCCAGGGATGGGGCAGCCACAGCTTCTCTGGGCACCCTCTGCCAGCGCCTCAGCACCCTCACAGGGAAGAGCTTCTGCCTTATATCTAATCTGAAAATGAGACACAACCCCAAACACAAGGTTGGTGAAGGATAGAAAAGCCATCAGCTGGAGGACTGCAGCTCTTGTTATTCCTGACTTGCCTTTAGCAATCACTTGCCTCAAAGCATGGGAAAATACTAAGCCAGCACAATCCCTCTCCCTCCTTTGCTGCTGTAACACAGAGACTCCTTCCAATGGATGGGATATGTCTTCCCATGTCCCACCTGATGATCAAATCATGGCCACAAAAGATGAGCACCAAGGGACCTTGCTGCTACATGAGAGATTAAATGTCATGAGAGACTAAATGTCTGCAGAAATGGGTTAAACCCCAATAACTCAGGGGAAGGTCCTTCCTCCAGCAATCAGGGAAGAGGGAAAATACATCCCAGTTCCATACATTCTCCTCGCCTGGGAAGGCTCCTTAGCTGAGACGTCAGGTTTAATCTTTTAATCTCTTCCCAACATCTATTTTGCAAACAGTCCCTTTGTTCCTTTTGAAGTTTGGAAGAGCAGTGACAGTCTCCAGCTATGATCTAACAGAAGAGAAGGGAAGCTCCTCCTATGTCACCTTTCAGATGTACTCAGTATGAAGGAGGCTTCATTTAAAGGTGCACTCGAGATGTGGTGACCTCACCGTGGGCACCGGGGCTGCCAAAGCCATGGCTCTGCTATCTTTAGGCTCCTTGATGTAAGCAGAAAACAGGGCAGGGATGGAGCTGTTCTAGAAGCACATAGCTATCGACTACTTAGGAGAAACCAACATCCTTTTAAATCTAAATCATAGAATCGTAGAATAGAATCATAGAATAGTTAGGGTTGGAAAGGACCTTAAGATCATCCAGTTCCAACCCCCTGCCATGGGCAGGGACACCTCACACTAAACCATGCCACCCAAGGCTCTGTCCAACCTGGCCTTGAACACTGCCAGGGATGGAGCATTCACAACCTCCCTGGGCAACCCATTCCAGTGCCTCACCACCCTCACAGTAAAGAATTTCTTCCTTAGATCCAATCTAAACTTCCCCTGTTGAAGTTTGAACCCGTTACCCCTTGTCCTGTCACTACAGTCCCTAATGAAGAGTCCCTCCCCAGCATCCTTGTAGCCCCCTTCAGACACTGGAAGCTGCTCTGAGGTCTCCACGCAGCTTCTCTTCTCCAGGCTGAACAGTCCCAACTTTCTCAGCCTGTCTCCATACGGGAGGTGCTCCAGTCCCTGATCATCCTCGTGGCCTCCTCTGGACTTGTTCCAACAGTTCCATGTCCTTTTGATGTTGAGGACACCAGAACTGCACACAATGCTCCAAGTGAGGTCTCCCGAGAGCAGAGTAGAGGGGCAGGATCACCTCCTTCGACCTGCTGGTCACGCTCCTCTTGATGCAGCCCAGGATACGGTTGCTTTCTGGGCTGCGAGCGCACACTGCAGCCGGCTCATGTTCATTTTCTCATCAACCAGCACCCCCAAGCCCTTCTCTGCAGGGCTGCTCTGAATCTCTTCTCCTTGTTTTTATTAGATTTCAAAGGGAGAAGTGAGCCTTCAGAGTGCTGGTAGTATAGGAATGAGCCAGCACCGTGACAAATGTGGAATGAGTGGATTTTCTACTCTTTTTTGATAATCCCAAACACCCACAAGAAATGGTAATAGACCTCCTGGAAAAGACGCTTTGGCACCCTCACTAGTTTTGAAGAACAGATTAGTAGGATTGGACTGGGTAAGGATTAGGGATGGGTTGAGTAACTTCTGCCCTAGGGATGCGCTAGCCAATTCCAAGGTGGTTCTGAATCACTTCACCATAGAATCCCAGACTGGTTTGGGTTGGAAGGGACCTTAAAGCTCATCCAGTTCCAACCTCTGCCACGGGCAGGGACACCTTCCACTGGAGCAGCTTGCTCCAAGCCCCTGTGTCCAACCTGGCCTTGAACACTGCCAGGAATGGGGCCGCCACAGCTTCTCTGGGCACCCTGTGCCAGCGCCTCAGCACCCTCACAGGAAAGAATTCTTGAGTCTTGGTAGATAAAATAGGCTTGTCCCAGTGTTACAGCACATTTCAGGTTGGTCTGGAGATAGACTTGTTCTATCAAATCAGATTTCTGCATCCGCACCCTCTCTGGGTGACCATGGGAGCTGATATTGGAAGACAGGAAGAGAGAAGAACATAGAAAGCAGATTTGGAGTTGTCACAGCAGGAGATTGTAGCAGTGGAGCACATTTTCAGCAGTTATCAGTGCTATTCATATCAGTTTGCAGGAACATCACACAGTCTGGGGACAAGTGGGAAGAACAAGTCATCCTCTGTCTATCAAGCCCTCCAACTCACACAGCCTGAAACACCCACAGTCCATACCCAGGCTACCCCAGGCCCCATCTGGACTGTGCTTTTCAAGCAGAAGTTGTAAAGCATTTCCCAACTCTCCATCTAACCTGAAGCAATACCATAGGTGAGGATTAAAGATCTGTGTATACAGGAGCTACCAAGACCTTAAAGATGAACAGAAGGTTTGTAAATAACAGTAATAATGATATTATTATAAGACAGTTTTTGGGGGGGCTCTCAAAACTGCATCTATCCGTGGCTCACAGAGCAGCCACAGCTGTTCTGAAAGGAGGACTATAAAGCATATTGTACCCAGCACCAAAATGCAGCTGATTCTGATGTGGAACACACCAGCTGCCACAGTGATGTAAGGAATGTGATGTGTAGATGACACAGTGATGTAGGGAAAGCCCTGCTCCAGCAGTCATTGCCCCATAACATTGACACTCCAATGTTATTTGGATACTCCAAGGCAATCTGGATCTCAGTCTGAAGATGCTTATCCAGCATCTCTGTGCAAGGACCCTGCCGAGGACAAATAAAAGCCCAAACAACAAAATAACACCCCCAAGCCCCTCAAACACACCAAACCCCCTGAAAATTCCACTTCAGCTCAGACCAGAAGGACATGGAGTTGTTGGAGCAAGTCCAGAGGAGGCCACAAGGATGCTCAGGGACTGGAGCACCTCCTGTATGGAGACAGGCTGAGAACATTGGGGCTGTTCAGCCTGGAGAAGAGAAGCTGCGTGGAGACCTCAGAGCAGCTTCCAGTGTCTGAAGGGGGCTGCAATGATGCTGGGGAGGGACTCTGCATCAGGGACTGTAGTGACAGGACAAGGGGTAACGGGTTCAAACTGAAACAGGGGAAGTTTAGATTAGATCTAAGGAAGAAATTCTTTACTGAGAGGGTGGTGAGGCACTGGAATGGGTTGCCCAGGGAAGTTGTGAATGCTCCATTCCTGGCATCTTTGAAGGCCAGGTTGGACAGAGCCTTGGGTGACATGGTCTAGTGTGAGACATTCCTGCCCATGTCAGGGGGTTGGAACTGAATGGTCCTAAGGTCCTTTCCAACCAAAACCATTCTCTGGTCCTATGACACAGCAACTGGGAGCAGAGCTCTCAAGCCAGGGCCCTGCAAATGCAGCCGCACCAAATTCACTGCTGATGGGACCTGGTATCCATCCCCTGCCAAGCACTGCCTGGATTCCACTCCACAACAGGAAAAAGGTGCTTCATGTCTCTGGTCATGGATGCCCCATGTATCTTTGGGTAAGAAAGGTAATCTTTCTGTGCCTCAGTTTCCCCACTTGAGTAAAGAATTTCAACCTCCTGAACACTTTCAGATGGAGCTTAGTAGGAAAAAAGCAATTTCTTCTTTTTTTCTTGGTGCCTTTTTCTCTTTCTCTGTTTTTTTCCTTCTTTTCCCCTCGCAATAACCATCTATTCAGACATGTCCCTGCCCATGGCAGGGGATTGGACCTGGATGATCTTAAGGTCCCTTCCAACCCAAACCATTCTGTGATTCTAGGAGTCTATGCTCACTTCCATCCAAGGCTAGTGAAAGTGTCCTCCAAAGGATAAAAGGACTAGAGAAGTGATCTGCTGCCCCACTGTCTTGGAGGGTGCCATGAGCTGGGCTTCTTATTGAGTCATACCCAGGGCTCCAAGAATCTAAGGATATAAATGCTTCTTTCCCAATTCTCAGATGATTCACACAAGGAACTTTCATTCCCTTTTGAACCTTCTACCAGCTCTCAATTAGGCCTGGGGAGATATTTCCATGCACTTGGAAAGTTTTATCTAAAACTCCCTGCCTTTTTAGTTCTCTAAGCCCACTAAAAGTCTCCTCCAGCAATCACACGTTCCCAGTTCTTGTCTTCCTGCTCCCCCTCAAAATAGGTCTGGTGGGAATGTCCCACACAGAACATTGAGTTCTAACATTTCCCTCTTTCACTCAAAAATAAAGACAGAAAAATAGATGCTTCCATGGAAAATTTTCCTTTGGGTCAGAAAGCAATTTACTTGTTTTAATAAAAAGCGGTTTAGGGAATGTGTATGTTAAATGTCATCGAGTCATAGAATGGTTTGAGTTGGAAAGGACCTTAAGATCATCCAGTTCCACCCCCCTGCCACGGGCAGGGACACCTCACACTAGACCATGGCACCCAAGGCTCTGTCCAACCTGGCCTTGAACACTGCCAGGGATGGAGCATTCACCACTTGTTTGGGCACCCTGTGCCAGTGCCTCACCACCCTCACAGGGAAGAACTTCTTCCTTATCTCCAACCTGAACTTCCCCTGTTTCAGTTTGAACCCATCACCCCTTGTCCAGGTTCCTGATGTGTCCTAATGGAGTCCCCTGTGTCCCCCAGAGTAAGAGCAGGATCTGTTTAGACAAGCGCTGCACAGCCAAGCAGAAAAGGTCAACTTCTTCCCCTCTGTTACCCTCCATGTTGGAAGCAGGGATAACTCTCCCTATAACCATGCACCACAGATATTCCCTGGGTTCATCATCCCTCCTGACAATTACTCCATCAGTTTGTATGAAAACACAAAGGCAAAGACCCCTTTGGGCCAGGATGCAGTAGAAGAAAGCTAAGGGGAGGACAAGCTCCACGCTCCTGCTCATCCCATCTCCTGGAGAAAAAAAGAAATCCAATCAGCCAATCCCTTCTCCATGACCTGAGCTCACCCTCTGGTCCAGGAAACTTTATGGGCTGTGACACAGGACCAGGCTTGCAGAAAGGAGGTTGTGCTTTCTCAGGATGCTGAGAACCAAAGGGGACAGTGAATAGGTTCAATGTCGTTTCAGGGGACTGGGGTTTTTTTCCTGCTGTGTTGATTCAATGTGACAAACTCATTCCTTTGGAAACTCATTTCGCTGCATTTAACCAAACAGCAACCTCTGTCCTATGACATTTGACTGGCCAGAACTGTCTTTTTCAGTGAGACCCCCACAACCGCATTGACCTAAGCTGGTCATTAAGACCTTCAGTCCCTTCCTGCTGTCCCCATGCTTTATGGGGTGACCCCAAAGATGAACATACAGCCTCAGACCTGGCTTTGATCCTTTGGCCCAGTATCCCAGCCCCTTTTAATCTCCCTGGCTCAATGCACATACTGAAAAACACCCTTACCATGGTGTTTTTCACCTACCTACTACCTTCCATGATCTGCCTATACAGCGCTATCATATACATCACCTGCCTCTCCATGCTTTGGGGAGCCACACTTATTCTTTGGAGCCCTTGTAATGACAGAAAGTAAGGGTTCCATCTCTAAAGAATCTCCAAATCCCAGCTACTGACTGGTTACCAGGAGATGGTGACCTTCCAGATAGTCACAGACCACGTGGCCAGATGTCCAAGTAGGTTTGGGGCCAAATCATTGATGCTCATGCAGAACATCCGCTGAGCCCCGTCAAAGCATCCCATGTAAACCCTCCATGTCATCTACACCGCTGCAGCCCCAGCTACCCCACACAGATTAACTCACAGGAGATAAACCTCCCTTTTAATGTCCTATGGTGGCCTAAGAGTGGCGCACCAGGGCCGGCTTTGAGACCAGCAGGAAGGAAAACACCGCTTTACACCCGGAGTGAAGGGAGCTCTTTGCTTTCAGCAGAGCATATGCCATCTGTTCCCATCGCCCACAGATCCGGCCACGTCATTGCACTGCCAAGCACAAGGCAGCAATGACAGGCTCCAGCAAGGCAACGCTGAACCCTCCTTCATCCTGGGCAGGATGGTGTTGCCAGGGCAAAACCAGACAAAGGGATACCCTAAAGACCATCACACCTCACATGGTGTAATGTAGGGCTGGCAGCTCCAAGGAGGTGCATGAGGAAGTGGCTTGCATCCCAAGCATCCAAGCAGGGCAAACTGCAGGATTCAGGCAGAAGGGCTTGGGAACACATTAGCTTGCAAAGTCAAGGGAAGAGAGCCAGGTTTGGCTCACTGCTTCTGGCCCAGACCTATCCCGTTGTCAGGAGGAAATCCCTTGAACACCCACAGGAGGAGGCCTACAGCAGAAAAAGAGCAGGGAAGCTCCTTTGGGACTGAAACTGTCTCTAGCAGAGAAAGGAGAGACCTGCAGTAAAAGGAGCAGAGGAAAACCTGTTTCTTGTGCTTTCGCCTCCAGCTGAAACCTGCTTTGTTCAGAGCAGGCTCCTGTATCCCTGTTTAATGATGCACTTTTCATTTACATTTAATTAGAGAAATAAAGGAGCCAATTAACAAGATCTACACTAAATGCAAACAAAAGGGAATGCTGGTGGCTCAGATGCAGGGGGTAGAGCCAAGATGTAGGGCTTTGAAGACAGATTAACCAGACCTTAAGGCAACCTGTGGCCAGAAGGCACAATACCTTGTGTCTCCTTTCTGATAGTTGAGTGGTTACACTGTAATTTGGACCATTTCATGGATCCTTGGTACCCCATTTAATCCCAAAGACAATCAGTTAAAGCCAGTGACAAACCCGCACTTTAGCTGAGATGCCCCCTATAACCATTACTCAATCTCCAAACCAACTGCACAGTCCCATTGCTAAAGATGCTGACTCCTTCCCTCTGATGTCTATTTTGGGATAGGATGAAGCTGGCCCTCATACCCACCTCACACCTCAAGCAACAATTTGTTGACTAAGAAGGGAACTCGGGGTGACTTGCTGAGATGTGAATGTCTCCACTGAGGACAACTGGAGTTAGTCACTATAGCACACATGACACCAAGATCCTTTGCTGCTCAAAGCCAGAAAGACAACCAGATATGAGAGCCAGGTCTCCTGGCTTAAAGAGACCAGCATTTACTGCAGTGGATGTCCCAGATGTAATAATGAGGGGTCTGATCAATCTGAGCTTGCACATCTGTGTTGCAGTGGCACATCCTGAGACATATATGCTGGTAAATGAATTCCTGTTGTTACATGATCTGCCCATATCTGAGCTTTCCTTTCTCTCTCAGTGCTGTCAGTAAGGCTTTGAAAGTATTAAACAAGGATATTCACTTTGGACTCATTCATCTTCCTGGGCTCCCCAGATGCTTGGCTGCCTTTAGACTGCTAAACCACCTCCAGCTCTGCTGGTACATGACAGGAGTGTGGATGCTTAACTTGCTCACCCGTACCTCACTCCAAGAGAAGCAGCAGATGTCCCAGCTATTACTGGGCAGCAAACAAGCAGGAATAGCCCAACATTTTCAGCTCTATAAATGGAGCATCACAGAGGTGACAACACCTGCAGAAGGTAGAATGGAGGCGTCTCCACCAGACAATCTATTATTAAGACCAGTCTACCTGTGTGCTGGTTCATCCTGGTGTAAAACCAGAGCCCTTCAAGTCAACCCAGCAGACTGCCCCCATCTTTGCACCTTGGCAGATAATGGTGAACTCTGCCTCTTTCCTGATTTAGGATGAAAAAACCTCAGTAGTAGGCAGGTAGCAAATGGAGTAATCAACGTGATAGATAGAGACATCCTCAGGGCACCGTGGAGTTTATCACTATAGCACTGAAAACCTACATTGAGTGACTAAAGCTATTTTCTCTGCACCACCCACCTGCCTCCTTTAATGCTGGATGATCCCTCTTTTTTTAGCTGCCTCAATGCAAAGGTGCCACCCTGTAAGAGCGGATTCTACTCCTAAAAGAGAAGTAACTCAACAGCCCAACTTTAACCATAGCGACCACTGGAGTATTTATTAACCATTCTGGTTATTTATATCTAGTTTTACTAAGAGCTATCATCACAGCTGAGGGAGTTCTGGTGCTAGGCACTGTACATCTGTTTTCTAAGAAAGTGCCAATTGCCTTCAAGATTTGAGTCAGACTAAAGAAAGAAAAGGAGGATAAAAACAAGATTAAGTGCACCATGTGCACAAATGCTTTGACTTCTCCAAGGTCATGAGAAGATGCAGGAACAGAGCATAGGCCTCCCTATGAGGTTCTGGTCCAGCATCCTTAGGACCACCTCCAAGCACAAGACCACAGCTCAACTGGCTGCAAAGGCCCATGTCATACAGCACAGATGACATGCTCAGAATACAAAATGAATTTCAGCTTGCTGCACCATAAGAAAACACCCACATAGAATGAAAGTTTCAGCTAACATTATCTTTCTTCTCTCTTTGGCAAAAAAAAACATAACTGGCAATACCAGATGTTTCACAGATTCAAGCATTCAGTCGACTTGTTTGTCTTCAGTAAAAGCAAAATCCATTGCAGAAATGTACAGTCAATATTTGGGCTTTTCAACCCAGAAATATTGGGGAAGAGGACTGGTCCAAGACTTCCTTCTATTTTTTTTTGGTCAAAAACACTATCCAAACTAAACCCAACACATTCAGTTTCCAAGACACGAAAGGATGCATTCACCCCCAAACACAGCCCAGCTTCCATCTCTATCTGAGCATCGCAAATCACTGTCTTCCTCTCCCCATTACAGAGACTGGTGCTAGTCCAGAGGAACCAGTCTCTGCAAGAGGCACATGGATTTACACCGTGCTCCACACTGGAACAGGTTGCCCAGAGAAGTGGTAAATGCTCCATCCCTGGCAATGTTCAAGGCCAGGTTGGACAAAGCCTTGGGTTACATGGTCGAGTGTGAGGTGTCCCTGTCCATGGCAGGGGGTTGGAACTGGATGCTCTTAAGGTCCTTTCCAACCCAAACCATTCTATGATTCTATGGCACATTGCAAAGTGATACTCGGCAGCACGTGGGTTACGAAGAGCCCACTGGCTAAATGACCCATGGCTGTGATTTCTGTGTATCTTTCAAATGTCTGTTGAAGAAACATATTAAGCTTTCTACTTCTTAGTGCCCTTTTAAGAACAAACAACACAAAAAAATGTGTTGTGCCTCAGGCAGGCTTTTTATTATCTTATTTAGAGTCCATGCAATAAAGTCCATTAATTAAAACATGAATATTTAAAATGGCTTTCAGGAATTGCAGCGTTATCTCATCAGAGGGAAGAAGAAAGAAAAGGAGAAAAGAAAGGTGGGGGAAGGGGGAGGGAAGAGGTAAAACACAAGAAAAGCAGGAGATAGTTCATTTTGCCAAAGGAGCATTCAATTATTTAATTGCTGAATGAATGCATTTTCCCCTGCTGACGTTCAATGTTCACTCGCAGCGAGAGGGTCATGGTGGAGAAAGGTACAGAGGGAAGGAGCAAAGGTGAATAGACAGAGTTTTAATTGAAGTGTGAGGTAGGTGAAGCTGTTGGGTTTGTCAGCGCTGCCTTTTGAAGTGTAGACTTCATCAATGCAATGGTCCTGCAAAAGCAGAACAGCCACAGTAGCCCGTTGCACAGACACAGCAAACAGATCAGACAATGAGATGAATCCTAGAATAGCTTGGGTTGGAAAGGATCTTAAGATCATCAAGTTCCAACCCCCTTGCTGTGGGCAGGGATGCCTCACCCTAGACTGTGCCCATAGCAGAGAGCTTACCTTTCAGCTTTGAAGGTAAAATTAAATGAACGTGATCCAAGCAAAATCACAGAGAAAGAGCAACGCATTTCTGCCTCCCTTATCCCATAGAATCATAGAATGGTTTGGGTTGGAAAGGACCTTAAGATCATCCAGTTCCAACCCCCCACCATGGGCAGGGACATCTCACACTAGGCCATGTCACCCAGCTCAGATGTGGGTACCTATGCACAAGCCCTGTGCAGCACGTACAGGTGTCTCCAATTGCATCTTGGTTTGTACATGCAGAAAGAGAGGTCAGCCTAAGTGATCCCGCTCACCAAAAACATAGCTATTACAGCAGTTACCTGGTTTATTTCACACACCATGCAGGCCAGCAGTGCTTCAGATGTGTTACCTCCTGTCCAGAACATGACTAGGGGACACACAAGGGTGCTGGTAGCAGGACAAGCCCAGAGGCATTGGTGGAAGATGAGGGTCATCAAAGATTTGTGTATCGGCAGCAATGAGAGAAGCTGTGATTGTCACAGTAGGGGAATACAGGGCTTCACATAGTAGGAAATCAGGCTTCATCCTTTCCGCTATTCACAAAGCCCTATTTTGAATAGCAGAAATGACGGCATGGGACTCTTCCTTCCCTGATGGCAAGTTTGGGGCAATCCATCAGGCTCAGGAGTGAAGATGGGTCATTGTGTTTGAAGGCTTAGAAAAGCTTTTAACTACTCACTTCCTCTTCCTTACAGCAAGTAAAGGGTAGCCAACACAAAACTCCCACTGAGCTTGTCACCAGCTCTGATGACAACAGGCTCAAAGCATGGCACTGCCGTGTGGGGCAGGGACACCAGGGCTGGTAGGAGGGAAGGGACTGAGCAGTGGCACATTGCATGCAAAAGATACAACCTTGTTGTGATGCCAACCTGATGAAGTTTAACCATGCCAAGTGCAAGGTCCTACACCTGGGTCAGAGCAATCCCAGGCACAGCTACAGGTTGGGCAGAGAAGAGATTCAGAGCAGCCCTGCAGAGAAGGACTTGAGGGTGTTGGTCAATGAGAAAATGAACATGAGCCGGCTGCAGTGTGCGCTTGCAGCCCAGAAAGCAACCGTATCCTGGGCTGCATCAAGAGGAGCGTGACCAGCAGGTCGAAGGAGGTGATCCTGCCCCTCTGCTCTGCTCTCGGGAGACCTCACTTGGAGCATTGTGTGCAGTTCTGGTGTCCTCAACATAAAAAGGACATGGAACTGTTGGAACAAGTGCAGAGGAGGCCACGAGGATGATCAGGGGCTGGAGCACCTCCTGTATGGAGCCAGGCTGAGAAAGTTGGGGCTGTTCAGCCTGGAGAAGAGAAGCTGCGTGGAGACCTCAGAGCAGCTTCCAGTGTCTGAAGGGGGCCTACAAGGATGCTGGGGATGGACTCTTCATCAGGGACTGTAGTGACAGGACAAGGGGTAACGGGTTCAAACTGAAACAGGGGAAGTTTAGATTGGATCTAAGGAAGAAATTCTTTACTGTGAGGGTGGTGAGGCACTGGAATGGGTTGCCCAGGGAGGTTGTGAATGCTCCATCCTTGATAGTGTTCAAGGCCACGTTGGATGAGGCCTTGGGTGAAGTGGTTTAGTGTGGGGTGTCCCTGCCCATGGCAGAGGAGTTGGAACTGGATGATCTTAAGGTCCTTTCCAACCCAAAACATTCTATGATTCTGTGATTCTAAAGCTGCTGAGTGATAAAAGCCATCCTTGCCCTGGCAGCTGGTGGGATCCATCCTGGCTCTCCCCGTAGATCTGTTGTTCTCCTTGATGGGTCCTGAGCCACAGTGGCCCAAAAGCACAGAAGCATGAAAAGCAATCTCTTTAAATACCTCTCTAAAGTTACCTGGAGACTGACCTGATCCCTGAATCTTTTCCTCTTCAGGACAATTTTGCCTGTGGGTAGATACACATGCACAGCATCCCTGTCTTTTAGTTTGGTTGCCCTATATGGGCACTAACTTTAAAGCCAAGAAGCATTGTGAACAACAATAGAGCTGCTTCCTTCCCCATTTGGGCTATAGGCTGGGCCCATATAGCGGTCTCTGATGGCCATCCTGAACTGCAGTCTTCCCCATGGCACATATCCTGCAATGCCTTTCTTCTACACTTCTAGTTCTGACCACAGAACCAGTAGAAATGGGATTCTGTTCATAGTCTTGGTCAGCTAACAAATATAGTTGAAAATGGCTAATAGAATCAAGTTATGGGAAGGGGACACATATAGGCACATGGGACAGCACATAGGCCTGGATATGAAGTGCACACAAATCACTGAATAATGCCTTTTACATGGTTGGGTATAACCTGAGGGATAGGAAATGCAGGGACACATGATGAAGTCATTGTAGACCATGTTCTATCCCAGCCTCTAGATCTTGAAACAGCAACTCTGTCTAGGGACAGATTGATGTCAAAGATGCTTCTGCATCAGTTCCAGGGTCTCAGCAAGAGCCAAGGGGCCAATAACCTGCATCTTGGTCCTTCACTTCAGATTCAGAAGCAGGACCAATAAAACCAGGTAGAGAAAGCACCCATACTCTAAGCTGTTTCTTCTGCTTTCAACACCATACACTAAACTTGAGTCTTTCTTTGGTTCGGGCACCTTCAGCACAAAGATACCCAAACCTCTGCCCCCAAAAAGAGGACATAGGGAGGGATGCAACTCCCTTTTATTTGATAGTAACTTCATCCCTGTGCTTTAGGACCCTACCATACTTCTTGCAGGCCCATATCCATTACTGTATCATCTCTAAGCACATAAACTGCTACAGCACTCAACACCAGTGCCTGTCACCCGTTGCTGCTGGTGTTCATGTGGATCAAAACAGAGAGAAAACAGCTCAAACTGCCTCCAAAATAATGGGAAAACCCAACTGCCCTGCCAGGGCAGCCCAGTTTCCACAGGAGGCTTCCCTGTCCCTTCCTCACTGCTTCTAAACACTGGGAATATCCCAAGCCAGTAACTGTTTAATGGCATAGACCACTCAAGACCTATTGAGAGCATTCAGCTTAATGAGGTGTGTGGCAATTATTGCTCTATCAAAACTCCAGCAAGGGAACAAAAAGGAATCTATTTAAACACAACAGATCTGCAATTCTGATGATGCTCTAAAGGACGTCCTTTCCTAACCTGGTTGTTTCATCCTGATGGAAGGCTGAAGTGTAGAACATCAGTGTCAAATTGCTGTCTGCAGCGAGAGCAAGAAGAGAATGTGCTATATGGAGATTCAAGGACTGGAGGTGACATTGGCAGAGCCACCCCAGGGACATAGAGTTGCTGAATCCTCCCCAGGTTCAAATGCCACAGAGCCACACTAAATGATACCTGCTGAGAATCCCAAACCAGTTTTCCAACCTATTTAGCCCAAGCTGCTTCAGTACTGTCCTGGGGGAAGATGGGCTCACAGGAGGCAGAATCAGCACCTATAGAGGTGTAAAATGTCACTGGTTATCAGAATGGGGAAAGGAAAGTAAGGGAGAACAGATGAGTTCCAAAGGTGATAGTGATGCTCTGGAAGAGCTACTGCTCTGCTCAGCATGGAAAGAGATTGCTTAGAGAACCCCTGTTCACACTTAGTGTATTCATGGATAAGCTCTCAACCCTACTAAGCCTCTGTTCTCATCCTATTAGGCAAAGTCAGAGCCTTTCTCTCCTCCTGGATCTGTTGTCTGATAGATCTCTAAGACAGATGGCTTAAGCACCATCTTTGCTAAGTCCTGGCTTCACCCAAAATCTTTTGGAGCTGTATCTGGATAACAGATAACCAGCATTGGAAAAGGGAAAACTTCTTTACAAGGAAACCTGAAGAAACCCCAGAGCTGTATCCTCCATGAGAGACAGGATCCACCAAGGAAACCCGTGGATGTCATGCACCTCAAAGGCAACTCAGACACATGAAAAGCTCCATGGATCTAATCCCATTGGAAAGACAATGTTTTCCATTTTAGCCTGCTCCATTGCCTAAATACATCAGGTTTTCAGGGTGGGTGGTGAAAAGGGCCAGGATTGTCTCTGTCCACCCTCCCTTCTGGAACTACCATCCACATTCTCACATTCAGCACTTAAAGCTGTAAAATTACATTGCAGATGTGCCTATTTGGAATCTGGTGTCTGTGTTTGCCTGAATCTAAATTTCACCCTGTATTCCCATACAAAACTATTGCGTTCCCATACAAACCATTTTGCTATGGGTCCTGAATACGAGAGGATGTTAAACAATGGCAAATCAAACCAAACCAAAACGCATAACTGAAAAGCTGAGCCTTTCACTAGGCTGCCACTGGTGAAAGCCCCCTCATAACAGTAATGAGAGTAGTTGCCTGTGAAATTCCCTCAGCAACTGGATATTAATTCCACCTTTAGTCTCCCTGTTACCACGATAGCGCATTCAGATGGTAATTGCTGATGCTTCTGCATTGTGATCATGTCCACAAGCTGTTGGGTTCACAATGGAACTTTGCTCATTTTCCTCTCCCCCCTTCATCTTCCAAATGGGACATCTCCATGCAGACACACGCACAAGTGAAACTAGTTCTTAAACAGCACAGACCCAGGAAATCTCTGCTTTGCCACTAGGAGGACCATGGTACTCTTAGCTCATGCCCAATTCTCCCTGAGATCCAGTGACAGGATATGTGGGAATGGTTCAAAGCTGCACCAGGGAGGCGTAGACTGGACATTAAGAAGCATTTCTTTACTAAGAGGGTAACCAAACACTGGAACAGGCTTCCTAAGGAGGTGGTTGCTGACTTAAGCCTGACAGTGTTCAAGAAGCATTTGGATAATGCTCTTAACAAGATGCTTTAACTTCTGGTCAGCCCTGAACTGGTTAAGCAGTTGGACTAGGTGATCATTGTAGGTCCCTTCCAATGGAAAATATTCTATTCTATTTCTGTTATATTCTGATTCTGTTCTATTCTAATAAGGTCTTTAATAACTTCAGAGGAAAACTGCGAGGCAGGCAAGGCTTGTACTGATCACAGAGATCTGACTGTTAAAACTGAGTCAGAATCTCCCCTTTTCAGCACCCAGGAAGGAGTAACCCACACTTGTCCCATCCATAAAACACCCCACTGACTGCATGCAAGAAGGACACCCTCATATGGGTCCAGTGGGGATTCACTGCAGGAGACAAGGTGACCTGCTTGCCAAGTGCCAGGCTCTGTTCAACCTCCTCCTCTAGGAGCTGTGAACCGGTATCAGCTCTTGCTTACAGTTGATGAGGTGTGGACTTAGGCTGGGGAGATTCAAACAAAACCCACAATGCTTTTTGGGGTTAGAACAGGGAAATTTAACACATGAACAAAAACCAGTCCTTCCTCGCCCCATGTTTCGCTGGTGATCTCGCACCGTATCCAAGCTCTGCACTCAAGGATGTACAGACTAGACAGCAAGGGCAAACACAGATGGAGAAGCGAGGAGCTGGAAAGGAGCACACCTTCCCCAAGCACACTCAGTAAGTCCCTGCCAGGAGAAGGAGAGGCAATGAAAGTGCATCCATCCAAATCCCTTGGCCATTTGGCTGGCAAACCCAAAATGGAGGCAAATCCAAAACCAAACACCTTCCTCTGCAAGCTCAGCTGTTGTTTGGGCCTGGGGAGCTCTAGTTGGAAGAGTGAAGTGGTGTACACTGTGTTGTAAGAAGGAGCTGAAGGCTAAGAAGGAGCTGAAGATGTCAAAGACAGATTTGAGAGCCTGACCCTGGGCAATTACTAACAACTCTCTATCACTCTCTGAGCTTTGATGGTCACTAAACTCACCAGAAACATAGGAAATTACTTATCATGTTATTCCTGCCCTTGGGGAAGAGTCATGGGGAAGAGAGCTGTGCCGCAGAACGTGATTCCTGCAGCAGGGAGGGTGGCAATTCGTTCATTTATCCCTATGTTTCTGGTTGCTCTTCCACACCATAAACCCTCTTCAGCAGTCACTCAGCCATAGGGCCACGCAGAAGCTCAGCCCTGCTGAGAAGACATCATGTTCTGGGCAGCAGAACAGGCCAAGCATATGGCAAAGTTTCCCAACAACAGCTGAGGTTTGGAGGATGTGTGCTGCAGGGAGGGATTTATGGAGTTCAGACTACTTGATGCAGTAGAGGTTAAGCAGCAACTTGCTCGTGTGTCTATAAATGCTTCTTCAAACAGGAGAGAATGGGTGCTATATGACCTCTTAATCTAGCATACAGAGGTAGAAAAACATCTAAGGGCTGAAAGGTGAAACACCACTAACAAAATAGGAGTGAAGTGATGAGCACGTATGAGGAAGGAAGGTTTGTATTTGTTCAGAGCAATGAGGACAGCAAATGAATGGAAAAGTTTAGCAAAAGAGGCAGGAAATTCCCTGGCATTTCACACCAGCAATATCTTGATTCAGGCCTTTTTTGAGAACTAAGAAATTCCATTTAAATCCCAGTTTCAAGTTCTTTGCTGGAACAAATTCAGTAAATTCTCTGGCCAAGACAGGAAACCAGATTCCTTCAGCACAAAGATCCCTCCAGCTCTGAAGCCATCTACATCACCAAGGAGCAAATACATTCCAGGGGGACGCATATAACCCTGTTTTACAGTCAGCATGTTGGATCCTTCCGAGATGGGGTCACAAAGAGCAGAAGGACCAGAGAACTCCAGTTATCTCTTTGGGCCACCAACATGTAGCAGCACCTCAATGGCCTTCCAGGAACAGATTACATGGAGACAAGACTAATTAGACATTCATTAAGTGCCTAACTCAGCACAGTACTTAAGCAGACATTAACCTTCTCTCATTACAGTGTCACATCAGCATCCCTTTAAGGCTCCAGCTCCGATTACAATGAAGCCAGCTCACATTTCGGAGGGCCACCAGGATTTTCAGCCCATGAAGTCTCCATGTTTCAGGAAGCTTTCCCATTTCAACCCCCTGATCTCCTACCACAGCTCAGTGTGGGGGCCTATTCCAGGGATGTCAACTTGTATTCCTACAAGAGAGTTCACCTTTAAACATCAGAATCTACAACCAGTCTCTGCCTTCTTCCTATGTTGCCTGAGTCATCCAAGGGACAACTCATGCTGGTGAAAAATAGTTCCCCTGTTCAATTGTCTCTTCCTAGAAAAAAGATTCCCTGTTTGGGCCTTCCGGGAGTATCATGTGTTGGAAGCTGCAGCAAGGAAGGGAGATATGGGGAGATACGGCTGCTGTTGCCAATATGTTTCCAAGCACGTCTTGCTAATCACCAGGACAAGCTCCATGTGCAGCAAGGCACCGAAATATCTCCTGCCGCCTCTGCACCCTGACAGATTCTTCCCACCACCGTCCTATGTAACCTCTACAATGTCTGCGTGGGACAGCAAGTGCAAAAAGGGTGTCTCACTAAACCAGGAAGCAGTTTGGAGCGGTCTCTCCTACCTCCAGACATTGAAGAACAGATGCTGCAGACAAGGCAGGGTCACTTCAGCAGAGTTACTTTGTGAAGTCACTCGTAAACGACCACAAACATCCCTTATTTACCTGAACCAAGTCTAAACTTACTGGTTATGCACGAAATCAGGCTGTTTCTTGACAGTACCACAAGCTCCCACTTCCAGCCATGACCAAGATACAGTCTTGGGTGGTAGCATCTCTGCTCTTCAGCCACCAAAGCCAATGTCCAGCCCAACAGATCTATTTTCAGCCTGCTCTGGAGTGCCTTCAGACACCACCTAATCTAGCACACAGCCATATGCATGTATTCTCCATCCTTTGGTACACCAGCACCCAAGGATGGGGATTTAACCTTCTCAAAGGAATCTCACCCATAGACAGTGAGCCAAAGCGCAGCTGCTTCCGAGGCAGATCTGTAGATTTTCACCCATCTATATGGTATGGAAATATCCAAGACATAGAAAAGAGACATCAGGAAAAGTCAGGCGCCACATTTTGGGATGGTGTCTTGGTATTTGGCAATTCCTTATGTGCTTAAATTCATCAGGCTGGATTAGCATAACACACACATACACATTTGTTCAAAGATGAAAGTGTCAAGAAAGGCCCAGAAACAACAAATGACTCAGAAAGAAGCAAGGGGAGGAAAAAAAAGCTTTCAGGGGAGAAAAAAACATGCTACAAATACAATCAAGACAACAATGACAGCAACAACCAGCATCAGCACTTGGAAATTGGGAACCCTATCAAAATATTCCACCCACAAAATGCTGTTACGGGATTGCTGGCTCTCTGTCCAAATTGGATCTCGCCTCCATCTTCCTGATGAAGGCTTTGCAAGAATCAAAACAGACACAGTGACAGACAGAGCAGCACATGGAGAGGCTGGGCACCCTGCAAGCATCGTTTCTATGTGGATGGCATCCCACCAGTGAGGCTGATAATTCTGTATCTTCAATATGGAGCAGATGTGAGCAGCCAGCAAAAAAATGATCTACAAATATTTGAGACCCAAAAAGGATTTTGATTCAGCCACCACTGAGCCTCTTTCATATTCATGTTCTGGGAACATGCAAGCACTCGAGTTGGGTGAGGAAAGATCTCTACAAAAGCCAATATTAAGCTCGAATGCTTCAGGATTTGCCGAAAATCTCATTTCAAATTTCACTTTTGGTTGTGATGGGAAAGGTCACGCTGAAGAAATCACCCAATGAGCAAACCCAAGCCAAATGACTTCAGGAAGCTCGCATCATTGCGAGGAGGCAGCACCGTGCTCCTCACAAGCTGTTCACACAGGAGTAAAAGGCATTGCAAAAGGAATCTGGAGTGTGGAGAGGGAATATCACCGAGGATATTATGTGCAGGATTTATGGCTCAGCCCTGTGCCTGCATGTATTGATTCACAGATCAGTGAGAAGCAAAATCTCCCCCCAAATACACTGAGGAAAACACTAGTACCTGATCATAGATTAATCTCTTTGTTAATGCCAGGCTGCGGTTTGTAAGAAAACCATTCTGCACAGCTTGGAGCTGTGCCTGGTAACCTTCTTCTCACTGCAAGTAAATATAGCCTCCTTCTCCCTGCCTTGAGCAATTCCCCCTCTCTGGGGGTGACTGTAAAAGCCATGCAGGAACCCCAGAGTCCAGACCCAGATGGATACCAGCTTTCTCCTGGTGGCATAGAACATGTTGGTCCAGCCCTTGAAGAGGATGAGACTCTGGGATGAGGGTTAGATGAGATCCTGAACCTTGCCAAACTGGAGGCTCCCTTCCCTGCCTCCCAGATTCCTATTTAGCATCACAGCTCCGCTTTACATAACCTGCATGCCAGCAGGTGGGATGAGAGCTGAGAATAAATACATCAGAGCGGATCTGACACAGGCACTGTTATAAAGGGTTCACTTTTGGACCACCCGATTCCTTTCTGCTTTGCATCACTCTGTAGCACCGATGAAGAACACGTTGGATCTCTGGAATGACAATTTCATTCCCTGAACCAGTGCCCAGATCAGACCTCAGGAGCATCTCATCCTTATTCATAGCCCTTCTTTTCACCCCTCTTCCACCTCCCTAATCCCTTTCTAGCCTATAAAATACTCAAGATCACCATTAAAATATTGATGGAAACATCTGAGGAATGAGCCCCAAGTAACCCCATAGAAGCAGCATGGCAAATGCTCTGTCTGAAAGCCTCCAGAAGGAAAATAAGTTTGAGAACAAGCTGAGTGTTCCTTCTGTTGCTGTTCCCTCAATCCAGACCCAGGAATCAAGTTTTCCCCATGAATTAAAATGGTTTATAGGGCTGCTGAGTGCAGCCCGCCCCAGGAGGCAGCTTGGATCCTGCCTTTTCTAGGACATCTGTGATTACTTTGGAAGACTGCTCACCCTCAGGTAAGAAACTCCCCTCAGCATCTCTGAGGCAGTAGAAGTACAAGCAAGGCACAATGAATGAATGAAACTATTTGGGGTGTATTTAGGGGGAAGCTGCTTTGCAATTCCATGTAAAGGCTCATAAAGAGCCACCAAAGGTTACCAGACCTGCCTATCAGTGAGGAAATAAGGTTTTCATACCGGTCATCCACATACTCAGACACAGAGGTGATGGGGACAGTGTGATACCCAGGAGAGTAGAACCTAACCAGCCCTCACTCCTTCCCAAACTCCCCTTGTCGCCCTCCACTCACCCAGGAACTCCGCTCCGCTGCTGTCTTTAGGGCTGCTCATGCAGTTCTCCAAGTAAATTCCATCCTTATAACAATCTTCCTTCTTCCTCGTGATCCCAATGACCTCGCTGGCCTGATCCAGGACCTCCCCTCCTGAGCAAGAGCATGGGGTCTGCATAATGCCGCACGGATGGGAGCTGCTGCTGATGGCCAAGCACGCATCCAGCCACTTGCAGAGCATCTGGCAAGCGGCTTTGCTAGGGTTCCTGTTGCCCACCACGAGGTACTCCACTGAGAAGTCCCTCTCCTGAGCCTTTGTGGGCTTCCACCGCATGGGCCAAGTCTCCACGCCCGGTGGTGCTGTCTGCTTCATCTGGAGGAACTGCTTGTTGGACTGGAGGAAGGCAAAGCGGGTGGACCCATCGCAGAGCTTCAACACATCGTCAAAGCTCTCCATGCCCAGGTAGGTGCGGGTGGACTCCAGGAAGGAGTCGAACTGGTAGGTGCGGATGTGCTGGTGGTCACATATGCCGGCGGGTTTTAGGATCTTCATGTACAAAGTGTACCTCCGAGGGTCAGGGTTCTGGATAATCCAAGAGCAGAGAGAGGAGTTCAACGGGAAGACGGCAAAGGAGGAGAAATACCCAAAGAATTTCCCTTGGACCAAAGTGGTGCAGGGAGTTTGTGCCAGGTCCAGAGCGACCACGGTCCACACAAAGTAGAGTGGCGATACCAAAAGCAGGTTCAGGGCAGATCCAATGCTCCTCATCCTAGGTCTCTGGTCCTCTGGAACTCAAAGTAAATGTCAAGCAGGCGCCAGATCCTGGACATAACAGGGACCAGCTTAGAGGAAAAGTGAGAGTTTAAGAGGCTCTGGATCCGAAATCAAGCCAATACTCCCATGTCTGGATTTGAGCTCCCTCCTGTGGCCATAAGCAACACCTGGAAAATAAAGGGAAGGGAAGGAGAAGGGGAGAGAAAGAGAAGAAATTTGGGATTTGGTCTTTTTTTCCTCTTGGTGTTTATTTGATGTTTTTTTAACCCTTTGCGAGGCTGAGAATCCACACAGCATCCCCAGCCCCAGCCCATCTCAATGGGGGAAGATGCAGCCCCACATCCCCATCCCCACGTTAGGCTTGAGATTGTTCCCATCTCGGGGATGTCGTAACCCCCAGGAGGGACTAACAATGATGGACAACATAGTTGTGACCCTGCTTCCCCTGTGCCCTCCGCCATGCAGTACCTCTCTGCTAAGCAGAGCATCCGCAGTGATTTCTAACCACCTCCCCAAAGCAAACACCATGTATCTCTTTTTGAGGGAGATTCCACCTTCTCCATCCCAGTGGAGCCAGGATGAACCTGGATAGGATAGGATGGAAGCTGCTGGGCTCTGCCTCCTCTCTTCCTTCTGCCAGCCCCTGTTGTTTCAGTTCTTTCTGTCCTTCCTTTTCTCTCTTCCCTATTCTCTTCCACAAAACCAGTGCACGGGAAGGGAGTTGTTGTTCAGTATCCAAACCCTGGTCTAACCCTGGGCCCAGACAGGAGCCATGCAACCAGTACAGGACTTAAAAAGGGCGATAAAGGCAGACTTCACATCTTCCCACATCAGGCACCCACCTTTCCTTTCACCCCTGTGTGCAGGACACCCCAAAGCCAGCAGTACTGTAGCTAGGCATAGAACATCTCCAGAGTGAGAGTTTCCCTGCCAGCCCCAGGAACTCCTTCAAGCCTCCAAAGCCCCTTCAAGCAAAAGTAAGATCCATCCTGCATTGCCCTATGGGACCCATTCCTGCAATGCTTCATAGCCCAGATCCCCTCTCCAGTGCCCCTTCCATGCCAAAGACACCCCTGAGCCCTCGGCACTCTCACAAGCCTCCCTTTCTCTACCTCTCCAAGACCCTCCTGTTCTCACTTCCTTCCATCTCCCCTCTTTCCAGGGAAGGAGAAAGAAGGGGAAACACTGCCAATAGCAGGACTCTTTTCATTTTGGACCCCATCCCCATGCAGTGCACACCCCATGTTTGCGGAGGGGATGCAGGTTATCAGGCAGGAGGAGCAGACCCTCAGATCATGGGGCAGAGCTTCTCCCACATACACCCATGGCATCTTTTCCTTCTTACCTTCCCAGCCATCTCCTTCCCTGTTTATAGGCTCATCCCAGATAGAGGAAATAAGGAGTTTCCCCTTGGGTGAGGCTTGCCCTGGCCCTGCAGATTTGCTGCCTCCAAAACAGAGCTGCTGCCCTACTTCAGCAAGACAGATCAGAACCCTGGGAAGGTTTCCCCTATCAAGTCAGATTAGTGCCTTGATTTCAGGAGCTTCCATGGTCCTGGAAGTGAAGAGATTCTGCATTGAAGCCTGAGTGCAAGCAGCCCAACTCCTGAGACACTGACACTGACCTGGACTGCAACCCCAAAGCAATTTTGATCATATGAAATGTGTTTCTTCATGATTAGGGAGCACAGCAGCACCCAAATTAGGGTAAAGATCCATAAAGAGGGGCACCTGCTGCAAAGGAGGAGGGAAAACATCTTTATTGCAGCAATTCACCTTCAGCACAGCCCCATGGGGTCCACACCTCCCATCACCAGTCCTGCTATCTCCCACCTCAGCCAAGCTCTGCCTATGAAGACTGCAAACAGAGGAAGCTTTCACAGCAGCTGTATGAATAACCAGCAAATTCAGGCAGCTAAACCCAATCCCAGGAGAGACTGAAAACCAGGAGATGAAGACCATAGACCATGCTGTGCGTCTGGGAAACAACAAGTCAGGCACTTCACATTCACCCCTTAGTTTCTCTCCTCTCTCCATATCAAAGTTTGATCTCTGCATCTCCTTGTGTCTGCAAAAGCCTTTCTGTCCTGAGGAAGAAGGGGTTAGGCAACTCGAGAGCCACATCTGCTATTTGCAAACCCTGCTCCGTCCCAGCCTCAAATCACTGCAGCCTCCGCCAGCAGATCCCTGAGTGTCTGTTGGACCTGACACTAATCAGCACGGAGTCCAAATGCATCTGCACTTAAATTTTTCAGGAGTCAGGTTCCCCACTCCTGACAGTGGTTTGCAGCCTGCAAAGCTCTGCAGTGCACATGTTCCAATGCCAGATTCCTGCCTGCCTGCGGGGCCGGATTTCAGGAATACAGCCAGCTTTGGGGATGCATCAGGCATCGACCAAGCATCCTATGGATTTCCAGAGAAGTCATCCTGATTAGCGGGAGGGGTTTGCCTGTAAATGACTGTGGATGCCTTAAATATCTGCTTTGGTTAGTGAAATGTGCTTGCTTAGCTCTGAAAGAGACTACTGGTTTGCCTCTCTCTCACTGTAGGGTAGTGCTGGAGCAGCTCTGTGTTGTTTGTAAGCAGGCATAACCTTTGCAAAGCCCAAGTCTATCCAACCTTTCTATTGATAAGCCAGCCAGGGACCATCTTAACCTCTGGTCCAGCCCGTGAGGAAACCTGTCTTTCCCAGCTGGAAGCAGGAGCCAGCAGTGCCTCCATAGCAACGAGCTGGTTAGGAGACAGGCTTTACACTGAGATCCAGTCCCTAATGGTGACTTCAGCGCATGGGATTCAGCCCAAGCCTCCTGCTCTCCACAATCCCTGTTTTTCTCACGCCGGCCGCAGACCTGCTGTTGAATGAGGATGCAGCGAGCACAAAACATCTCCCTTCACTGCCCCTTTCCTGGGAAAAGCACTGTAAAAGCCAACAAACTTTAACTAAAGAGACCCGTTAATGGGACGCTGTGTTCTGGTTGTTAGGTCTCGGAATTGATTTCCCTTGAATGCAATCCCATCTGGAAGGTTTCACCATAAGGAACATAAACATATTTTTCCTCCTTCAACCCATTCTTGCTGAAGTGGGAATAGAGCAGAATACGCGAACAGGCAAAATCCCCTCTGCACCTGGATCTTGGGATTCACACGTGTTGGACCTGGCAAGGAAGGGAAGATGCAATGGGCAGTTGAGAGGCTGCTGCAGCTCAGCAGAGAGATCCATCTTCTACACTGTAATCCAGGAAAATCCCAAGGGGAATTTATACCACAGGCTGCAGCTTGCAGCTGGGGAAGCGATACTAAATGCATGAAAAGACAGATTATTCCATTGCGGGAGACCACATTCCTATGGCACACAGGCAAATTTGCCCATATGCCCATGGTGGTGTCTAGGGAGCAAGGCTATTCCTGTTAATTTGTGTGATGGGAGACATCACATCCCTTGGTTCCAACTTGGAGGACATGCCACAACCCTCCTGCCTTTCCTTCCAGTCCTACGCCTGGTCTGGCAGAGAAGCCTTTACTGGAGTAAAGCCTGGGGACAACAGGTAATCACAGATTACATTGAGCTGTCTCTTGCCTGCATTCCACAAGGACAAACCAAGGGCAAAAATGATCTTCTTTGTCTGTAGAAGGCATTTGTTCATCCCAAGCAACTAACAGAAAGGGGCTGACACGTTGGGTTCCAATGGCCCTTCCACCTTGGTTATGTTGTGCAGGAGTTAGAGATGAGGGAGCAGAGGGTTATGGAGATGTGAACCTGTGGCTTGACTCCTGCACCCTCACACCACTGAGAAGAGACCTGGCAATCTTTTCTACCTTCTTGCTGAGTATTTGCCATCCCACCCCAGCACCCATTGGTGCTCAGAAACACAACCCAAGTCAGACCTTCACAGCTTAAACAAACCCAAGCAGGGACTGAATCACATTACAACTGGTACCTGGGCTGCACAAGGGCTTTAGGCATCTGCTTTGCACTGGTTCCAGTGAACTTTGGATCCTGAAAGCCATAGTAAGCTGTTTGGTGCAGGGATCAGATGCTCCGATCCTTGCCTGCTCACACACATCCCATGATGCCTGCATCCCTAGGATGGGCATGAGGTGTGCATGGGGCATACAGATGCATGCAGAAAGCAAGCAGGAACATGAGGGTGGTGGAAAACTCCGGCCTCAGACCTAGGTCATCTTGGTTTACCATTACTGCAGGAAGATAGCTCCTGGCTGCCTACAGCTGCCTTCACCCTCTATCTGAATCGCTCCAGATGCAGATTCACCCCATCCCACCACCTTCCAGATGGATGTCTCCAAATTGCTGTGTCCAACATCACAGCACAGGGATTTCAGCTCTGCACAAGTAGGAGGAGCCCATGGAATGCAGGCAGTGCTGCAACGTGCCCTGCTTTGCAGATCCTGTGCATTGCAAAGAGTCCTCCCATGCGGGACGCGCATCCTTCCCGCTCGTGCATCCATCACCTTCCTCTGTTGTGCTGGTGACACAGGGATCTCGGTGCAGCAGCCTGGGTCTGGCCAATGGAGGGCACTCTTAGATATACACGCGCGCACACACGTCCTCCATCGCAAAAATAAGGGGGGAAAAGTCAAAACAGTGACTGCAGAAAGGGCATCATTCTTCACTGCTGCATCTAGGACCTCTCCCAGCTCCCTCCCCTTAATCTGCTCCTACTGTCTCTGCCATGCCCCAACTCCCCTTTGGCTGCCATCCACGATTTACCTCCCTCTGCTTTTCCTTCTCCTGACCTTGGTACACGGCTGACATCCCAGCAGGGTGAAAACCACTCTCATCAAGCTAATCCTCCTTTCCTGGGGCTTCCCATTGCCTTGTAAGAAGACCCCAGGTATCCAACCAAGTATCCCTTTTGCTGGAGGCAGAAAATCACCTGGCCCTGGAAAGCTTAAGCCCCTTGGAGCTGTGAGAAAACACTGGAAATGAGTATGCTCTGTTCTTATTCACTGGTAGCAGAGAAGCTGCAACTGCTTGGAAATCTCTCTTTTTGAGGAGATTCAGCAAAGCACAGTGGAAATGCCTGGAAAAACACAGTGGGATCTGCAAACTCACAGCACACAGAATAAAGAAGGGCTTGAACCTGGCTGTCCTGCGGCTGCAAGGAGAGGAGTTAGACCCAGATAGCACCTGGAGAGGAATGGAGCTTGGACAGGCTTTGGAGCAGTGCCTCTTCCATAAAATCAGTGCTCAGGATGAGGTTTTATGATCCATTACCTTTCGGTTCTGTTTTCTATGAGTGTTTGCTTGACTCTGGCCATTCCCAGCAGCAGTTTATCTGCAATGATTCATGCTTCTCTTCTGGCAAAGCAGAATCTAGCGGAAACTAAGACCTAAAGCACAAAAGGATGATTTGGTGGGTAGTGCAGGACTCCTTTAGGTCCCATCCTGACTTCAGTGTGCATTCACTCTCTGGAGAGGCATTTCAGATGCAGATCATATCCTGGAAAGGCTGCTAAAGCAGTTGGAGCTTCCCATGTCAGGATGTGGCCTTGATAGATCTACCTTTGGATCAAGTGCTGCGAGCTGAACTCAGACAGACAAAGTCCCTTTGGGAAGCAAAGGGAAGGAGGGAAGGGCCCTTCAACTAATGAAACGGACAAGAGTGCAGTCCTTCCCCTTTCCTGCTGTTTCCCTTGCCAAAACCAGGTATCTATATGGACCTCGCATATTTGCTCCACCACTGTAGAGACTGATGTATGTCAGAGAAAGTCTGATTTCCACCTGCCTGCTGTGTTAATAAATGATATTGATATAAACTAGCATCCTTCACCCCAAATTTCTCTCAGCTTCAACTTGGAAAGGCACCTGCTTTAGGGGTGGACTCCAGCAGACACATAATAGCCTGCAGGAACAGCATGAAAAGGGTGGGAAATGCTTGATCCTGTGATGGAAATTGGCTTTTGGGGACAGAATCTTGGTCCCATTTCAATTTCAAAGGCTGGAAGAGAGGATTTGGGTAAGGGAGGGCTGAGGGGTAATACATAAAAATGGATCATACTGATGATCATACTGATGATCATACTGAAAGCTCCAAGAGGCTTTCAACCACAATGAAGTAACTCCAGAGCCCGTAAGCCTCAGTTGAACCATCCCATCTCCATCTTCAACACTAGCCAGATGAGGAGACACTATCAGGGGCATCCAGAAGCCAGATTTGAATCCTGGCCCCAGGATTTGTGCATACTCTCAATTACGCATCTCTGCCAAACCATGCTTCTGTCTTCCCACCTGAAAAGATGGATGTAAGAAGCATCCTCGGCTTTTCTCTGGTGCTCTGTGATCTGAAATGCTCCAGCAAAATGCTGAAGATGGTGATTCATTTCCAGCCCACTAGGATTTCATCCCGAGATGAGATTAACTACCTTAAAGACTAAGCTCTCCCCTCCAGATCATATTAATTGAAGATGGGTCTGTAGCTAAAACTCTCAGGCAGGGGTGTAGGCAGGTTCTGGCTCAGTTCCTGGCTCTATGTGGAGCTCTTTATTGTGAATGGGATCAGGAAGCAGCTGAGCACAAAGACTGGACCCTAAAATCTAAGACCCAGTAAAACTGCTGTAAAGGAAAGCCTGGCGGACAAGGGGAACCAGATGTGCTCCATCTGGTCCCAGATGTGGCTGCCCGAGGGAAGTGGGCCCAGGGCTCTGCAGCACCTCCTGTTGGGTCCAACACAGCCTCAGACAGATGTTGTGTGTGTACTTGGTGTCTTTTAAACATCACCCCTGCCTAAGCTGCAGCTGTGTTTGTCCTTAGATTTCCTCTGTACAAGTATAATATGTACATGGCCTGATGGGGCTACTACCAGGACTGGGAGTATCTCAGGGACTGCATGACATAGGGATGGATTAGATGCCATTGCATAGCAAAGTCAAGGAGCCTATGGGGCAGAAGGCAGCTGATGGAGGTTGTCATGCTGTTACATCTCTCTCTGCCTCAGTTTCTCAATAGCAAATTAGACTTAAATCCCAGTTAAGAGAGGTGAAGTGCAGCCTGCTGTGATTGAAGGCTGGGCATTGCTCCACACCATTCCCAGGCATTTCCTTATCCCCAGGGGAATACACAACTCATCCCAGTAAGATCAGCCTTTCCTTCATACCAGCATCACCCATACCCTCTGACTGCCCCATCAGTGATTCCACCCATGGAACAATGCACATTGCCAGAAATTCCCTGGATTCTACACCAGCGAATCCTGGAAAACTCCCACTTCCCCTCTTGTCTTATTCTTACCCATTAGTTCTCCAGGGCCAACCCTTTGAGGTCTTTTCCCTTATGCTCCCACCCTGCTCTTGGGTGCGAGGGTTATACAAGAGGGCTTCTGAGGGCAAGGTCAACCTAACGAATGACAGAAATCAGGCAGGGACCAGTCCGCTTCCATCTCTGCTCATTCGTGCTGGGAACCGGGATGCAATTGATTGGAAGTACAGTTGGAGGTTAAAAGCAGTGGCATTTGCTGTGGAGCTAAGTGGGAGCCCGCAGGAAGAGGGGATGTTTGGAGGGGGAATGTGTGTTCATGCTGAGGTTCAGACTTTCACATGGGCACAGCCACAGTTGGCAAACCCAAACCTGGGCTTTGCAGTTCGCATGGCTGCACATGCACAAACCAGAGCTCAGTACACATCTCTCAGGTACTTGGCACATCAAGTGTCACATCAAGTCGCTGCTTCCCACATAATATATGCACCAGGGCTCATTTTCTGACCCCTGAGGCCAAAAGCGTTGACATAGCTCATGTCCATGTGGCTACATTGCCTATCCCCAAAACAGAACTGCCTTGCCACTGTGCTTAATGCTCTCTACTGAGCTGTGCCTGGGCACGGTCTGGGATGGTTCTTGTTGGCTGGGGCCAAAACCTTGCTAGGAAATGCCCTGTGATGTGCATGAAGTGATGGGACAGTGTTTGAGGCCGTATCCTGGCCCTCTGGAGTTACTGGTGAAGAGATGGCTACAGAGAATAAAGGGAAAGCTGTGCCTTGGCCAAGACACCTGGGTCTTTGCTCCTGACCAGTCTATCTAGACCCCCTGAGACTGCACACTAACTGGATTTGGCCCTTTGCTTACCCCATGGCAGCTTGTAGCTGGGCTGGTGAAAGGAAAGAAAAGGGGATGAATGCCCAAGTAGCTGTGTTTGCAACCAGCTCCAGACAAGGATCTGCATTAGCTCAAGTCCTAGTGCTCCTCCCAGCACCAGGAAAGTCTTTGCTGTCTTCCAATTCCTTACATGGCTGGGTATGATCAGCAACTGGGGGCAACCACAAACAGAAGCCTTTGGGCAGCCCTAGATACAAGTAAGTTTTGATGTGTCTCTTCTTGTGACTCCTTCCATGTCTTTGTGCTCTCTTGATGACTGTGTCTCAGTTTCCCCCTCTGACAAACAACACTGACATTACCCCAATGACAGCGATGGACTTCCTAGGCAGCAGCTAGGAAAAGAAACAGACATTGCATCAAGGCCCAATTTTACAGCAACCCTGAAGGTGCACTGTGCTCAGTTTGTGAATGCTGCAGTCTCAGCACAGTTAAAACTGGACTGCAAATGTTTCCCCTTCCGACAACAGGAATTCAACTCATAATTTTAGGCAATTTCCAATGCCCAGTAAGGGTGTCTTTAAATCGCACACAGAAGGACTATAAGATGGTTTTGCCCATATCTGCAATTCCCCTTTATCTCTCAGCAGGAGGAAGATGGAAGTTTAGGCTGTGGCTACAAAAGACACGCAAAATACAGGTCCTTTTAGTAAAACCAGACCTGCAACCATCCCTTGCCTTACCTTCAGTCTCTACAAAGTGAGCAGCACAAGAGAACTTGAACTACAGGACTGTGTTAGCTATGGGAGTGAGTCCATCTCCTTCTACACAGTTTGAAACGAGGGGCTTTGAAGTTTTCTGGTATCCCACTAATGTGTGCAAACACATTGACATGGGGAGGGTGGAAATATATGAGCTTGAGTAGAGTGGGGAACCTTTCTACCAAGTTAAGCACAGACTCTGAAGGTGAAGAGAATCAGAAGCACACCAAATCCCCTTTAAAGCCCCAAGTTTCAGTGAGTTTGGATCCAGCCATGACCTTGAAGCAGCAGAAGGCTGTAACCTGATCTTACAAAACCAGGGAATGATAAATACGTGCATTTCTACAGCACCTTTTTCTAAGGTCCTTGAGGGCCATAGGGAGCAGCAGTGAATTAAGCCTCATGACGCAGAAAACCATCCTTCCTGACCCCAAAGGCTGAACGCAAACAAAAGGAAGTACTTTTTCACACAGCTCCTAATTCAATTGGGGACCTCATTGCCACAGGATGCTGTGGAGGCTAAAGTTATAAACGAGTGCTGAAATGGATTAGAGAATGTGCAGAGGACAAGTCCATCAGTTGCTATTGAACATGATGGTCTGGATGCCACTGCCAGTCTCAGAAGTGTCTGCCCTTTGCCTTTCCTTCAGTGTTTCATTGTGCATCCAAATGGACTTGGATAGCCAGTTAGGGCAATCCCCAGTATCAATACAGTTTGGCAGGTGAACGGATCGAGAGCAATGCTGTGTAAAGGACATGGGGGTACTGGTGGATAAAAACTGAACATGACCAAGCAATGTGCACTCACAGCCCAGAAAGCCAGACATATCTTGGGATGAATCAAAAGAAGCTGGACCAGCAGGTCAAGGGAGGGGATTGTCCCCCTCTACTCTGGCCTGGTGATATCCCAACAGGAGCACTGCATCCAGCTCTGGGAACCCCTGCATAAGAAAGAGATGGACCTCTTGGAGCGGGTCCAGAGGAGGCCACTAAGACGATCAGAGGTATGATGAGGGCGGTGAGACAATGGAACAGGCTGCCCAGAGAAGCTGTGGATGCCCCATCCCTGAAGATGATTAAGGTCAGGTTGGACAAGACTCTAAGCAACCTGATCTAATGAGAGAAGTTACTGCCCATGGCACAAGAGAGTGGAATAGATGATCTTAAATAGATTGTAGTGTGAGGTGTCCCTGCCCATGGCAGGGGGATTGGAACTAGATGATCTTAAGGTCCTTTCCAACCCTAACTATTCTATGATCCTATTCTATTCTATGATCTTTAAAGGTCCCTTTCAAACCAAACCACCCTATGATTCTGTGAGTCTGTGAGTCTATGAGTCTATGACCTTTGCTCGTTCTCTAAATAACCATTCTTAGGTTTATTATAGAGAGGTGCAGGGATATTAGTAAGTACCTCTAAACCCCAAGACATATGTCCATACTTCTAAACAAGCCAAGGCCAGAGCCTGAACCTAAATGGAGTGTCAGAAGTCACATCCATGTTGCTAAGCTCCCTTACCAAAATGGGGTGTCTTGATTCACGTCCTCCTGTTCATACTGTTGTGTCCCGCATGGTGCCATTGCACTGCCTGGGAGAGCAGCCATTGGGGTGGTCATCTGCACAGACCTAAATCTTTCTGGAGTGTCATGCTGAGATCCATGGGGATTGGAATTGGATGATCTTAAGGTCTTTTCCAACCCAAACCATTCTATGATTCTATGATAACAAATCCGAAGATGCTCAAATATAGACAGGCTGGCAGAGGGTTGCAATCATAGCACAGGCACTAACGAGATGGATTATTCCTTGCATCTCATCTCTCAGCATCATGGCAAGCAGTTCAAAATTTGCATGAGACAGATGTACCCAGTTCTCCTCTTCATTCTTCTCTCCAGGAATCCTTGAGCACAATGACATGGGAGGGAAGACGGCTTAGTGGTGAGGGGCAAGCATAGGGGGTTATTGGGAAGCAAAGGACTCCTCTCTTTTCACTTTGTTCAATCACAGGAGATGATGGACGACTTTATGGAGTGATTTGTGCGCATTAAGAATGTTTGCGGCTGGGGTTTGTTAGCTGTCTGGGTGTAGCCTTGATGAAGATGAAGGATTGAAGGAGGATGGCTTACATTCATTCTGAGAAGGGTTTGGGTGATGTTTCATCACAGGGATGACAGCAGAGACCGTGATTTCCACATGATCCTTCATTTGTATGGGGTTTCACTTCTGGCTTGGAGGACAGGCAGGCAGGACTGGAGGGAAGAGTAAAAGACAAGCTGGAGGTCTGCATACAACAGGCAGACCAAGACCCAAGACCTAGGAAGGGATCTCAGCTACAAAGCCATGTGCAGGCAATTATTTCTCATTGCCTCCATAGAAAGGTTCTGAGCCTGTTCCTCCTGCTTCCAGCCCAGCACCGTTTAGAGAAACCTCACCATATGGTAGCACCATGCACAGACCCAAGTGTTCCCGGGCAACCCTGCAATCATAAACCCACATGTGCTGCCCAGGAATCAGCCTCAGTAAGCCAGGAAATGCAGAAGACATGAGCAGTCCTTCTAGGAAGGTGCTGGGAAATCAGCATCACTGCATTTCTTTGCCCAGATCCTTCACAATGGGGCACAGTGGGATGCCCTCAGTCTCCCAGAATAATACTTGGAGGGCCTGCAGCATCTTTACGTTAAGGCTGAAATCCAGCATAGGTTGGTTTCAAATGAAAGCTCCCATCTCATGCGAGACACAATGAGCAGATGGCCCTCCTTTTGTTCCTGAAGAACATGCCAACTAAATGTTAATTTGCCCTTTTGCTGTCTGTCTCCACAGGCGATGTCTATACTACTTGATGAAGCAGAGCAGGGGCTGTTCTTTGGCTCTGAGGCCAAGCATGGCACAGTTTGCAGCTGCACACCTCAGCTCTCCTCCCTCGTGAAAAGGGCTGGCCTCATCCCATAGACCTGTGGGAAAGAGTCCCTTGGCTCAGGCATCAACCACCCTATGTCCTGGCACAGGTTTGGGCCAAAACTGCACCAGAGAGCATGCAAATAATGAAACATTTTGGATGATCACAGGACCACACTCATGCCTACATTTAATCCCTCATTTATTTATGACAGTAGACATAGCCTCGGAGGGGTATGAACAGCAAAGGGTTTGTCCTTTTGGGTTCCACCGCTAGAACTGAGGGATGGTAGAGATCTCCCTATGGGGACTAAATCCGGGTACCACCTTTGCTGGTTCAGGTGGACCTTTGAGTTGGAGCCATATAGAATCGCAGAATTTGGGTTGGAAACGAGCTTAAAATCATTCAGTTCCAAACCCTTTAAAAGAGGGAGCTTTTCTAACCCAGATCTGCATGTAAATTGGGAGATTTGGCCTTGAGAGAGGACTGTGAGCCCTGCCACCCCCACCATGGTTGATTAGAGCACTCTGCCATCACTCAGCATCCTTATCCCAAACAAGACAAGAAGAAGCATTAACCCAGCTCCTTTCTGTCACGGATATCCACTGGCATCTCACAAAGGCACCGGTAAACATGGATATGATGGACTGATCCAAATTAAGCCAGCAGAAGCATAACGTTTGCTGCCAATGCTTTCCATGAGAACTGCATTGCTGCTTTTCCCCTCTCCCTCCTTCCCTTCTCCTTTGCCTTTGCAGAGTGCGACAGCGTGGGGATGAATTGCCTGATTGTGTGCTCCTCTTTCCCCTACCACGCCGCACCAGCAGCAGGGTTGGGGGATGGAAAAGGAGCCCAGCTGCTTCTTGTGGGCTGTTCTCTCTCCACCCACCAGGCACTTTAAATCAGACACAAATTAACACCAACTCCTGGCATCCTTTATTAATCCCATTGGCTCAGCCTTGGTTTGCTTTGCTTCGATCTTCTATTTTAATAGTTCAGGTTTTATTTTCTTTTAGCCCAAACCCACCTTCCTAAAGAGCATACCTAACAATAACTGCAATGCACTGGAGAGCAGGGGTGGGCCTTGAGCTGTTCCTGGTAGTGGTCATGCCTGGTTTCTCAAGCTTTAAAACATACACCGTGTCCCAGTAGGGGACAGCAATTCCTTGAACATGTATTTAAGCAATCTCTTCCATTCCTACTGCTTTCTAAGCATCATTCAAGAAGAAACCCCATGCAGACAGTCATGAACACGATGAGGTACAGCCACCTTTAGGGTACAGTGCATCTGTCATTTATCATCTGATGAGAAAGTTGTGTAGAATCATAGAAACACAGAATGGTTTCGGTTGGAAGAGACTTTAAGGCTCATCCAGTTCCAACCCCTGCCACAGGCAGGGACACCTTCCACTAGAGCAGCTTGCTCCAAGCCCCTGGGTCCAACCTGGCCTTGAACACTGCCAGGGATGGGGCAGCCACAGCTTCTCTGGGCACCCTGTGCCAGCGCCTCAGCACCCTCATAGCAAAGAACTTCCTAATGTCTAATCTAAATCTACCCTCTTTCAGTTTAAAGCCATTACCCTGAATCCACTGTTGACTCATCGTTGGAGATCCAAGTACTAAGAAAGGGCTGTCATGACTGAACCTCCAGGACTGTAGCCATTCACCATCCTCCTTTGCTGCTCCTAGCTTTGAGAGACAGGAACACTGGAATGTATGCCCTTCAAAGCCTGCTATACACTGAGTCTTCCCAGCTTTGCAAGTCACAGAATCATAGAATCATAGAATGGTTTGGGTTGGAAAGGACCTAAAGATCACCCAGTTCCAACCGCTGCTGTGGGCAAGGACGCCTCATCCTAGACCATGTCATCCAAGGCTCTGTCCAACCTGGCCTCTGGTCTTTGTGTGCTCTGCGCCTCTTGTCAGTCCCCATCAGCAATACACACAATGAAAGCAAGACATAAGGAGCAACTCATGGGTTTCCTGCTGGAAGTATAGAATCATAGAATAGTTAGGGTTGGAAAGGACCTTAAGATCATCCAGTTCCAACCCCTCTGCCATGGGCAGGGACACCTCACACTAAACCATGGCACCCAAGGCTCTGTCCAACCTGGCCTTGAACACCATCAAGGATGGAGCACTCACAACCTCCCTGGGCAACCCATTCCAGTGCCTCACCACCCTCTCAGTAAAGAATTTCTTCCTTAGATCCAATCTAAACTTTCCCTGTTTAAGTTTGAACCCGTTACCCCTTGTCCTGTCACTACAGTCCCTGATGAAGAGTCCCTCCCCAGCATCCTTGTAGGCCCCCTTCAGACACTGGAAGCTGCTCTGAGGTCTCCACGCAGCTTCTCTTCTCCAGGCTGAACAGCCCCAACTTTCTCAGCCTGTCTCCATACGGGAGGTGCTCCAGCCCCTGAACATCCTCATGGCCTCCTCTGGACTTGTTCCAACAGTTCCATGTCCTTTTGATGTTGAGGACACCAGAACTGCACACAATGCTCCAAGTGAGGTCTCCCGAGAGCAGAGTAGAGGGGCAGGATCACCTCCTTCGACCTGCTGGTCACACTCCTCTTGATGCAGCCCAGGATACGGTTGCTTTCTGGGCTGCGAGCGCACACTGCAGCCGGCTCATGTTCATTTTCTCATTGACCAACACCCCCAAGTCCTTCTCTGCAGGGCTGCTCTGAATCTCTTCTCTGCCCAACCTGTAGCTGTGCCTGGGATTGCTCTGACCCAGGTGTAGGACCTTGCACTTGGCATGGTTAAACTTCATCAGGTTGGCATCAGCCCACCTCACAAGCGTGTTGAGGTCTCTTTGTATGGCATCGCTTCCCTCCAGCGTATCAACTGAACCACACAGCTTGGTGTCATCGGCAAACTTTCTTAGCTAGAGAATGGGCTGTCTCCTCTCTGCTGATGGCCACGTTTGCTGAGACACTCCATCCCGCATGCACCATTCGGCAACTGTCAAGCCTTTTGTGGATTTCCTTCCCTGCAATATTCGTTTCTTAGCAACTCTGTTTGCTTTTAGCTAAAACAAAATGTCTCTGCCTGTAGCACGCTATTTTGCTGTGCAGAAATGGGGCTGCTTCAGGTCCATGCTGGTCAGAGGGACCCTGGTGGAAGTGGTCCTGTCCACTCACTCCTAACAGCACTGGGTGAAGTTCTTATTTGCTTCCTTGCTGTTTCACCTGCCGCAAGGAAAGCATTGCAATCCTGGACATGAATTGTGGCAAACAGCTAATACTGCTACATTGCTTTCCTACAGTCTTTGCCATTCTGGGGATCTGGAAGCATATTGTATGACTCAGGTAATAAAGGCACAAGTCAGCAGCAAATCTTACAGCAGAACAAAGTTTCAGCAAGAAAATAGTTATGTGACCCCTGTGGACTTTATTGGAAATGTCTGTGGTCTTGCAGACTTTGATTGAATCCAGCTCTACGAGAAGCTTTCCCAGCACATCCAGCAGAAGAGAAAGGCGGCTAAATTTGGAGGGTCAACCACAGACCCTGCTAACCTTGTAGAAAAGTTCAGCAACAGCAGTTTCTACCACTGACCAAAAATGAAGAGTGGGAATGTGAGGGTCACTGTGTCATGTAAGGATCCATATTTTATTTCTTTTCAGTCATATGGTGTTGGTTTCATTCCCACCAAAATGATACAAATGCTTAGTGGAAACTGGAATGACTGGTCAGCTCTACTCACAACCATAGAATCCATACTCACAATCATAGAATCACAGAATCATAGAATCACAGAATCATAGAATGATTTGGGTTGGAAAGGACCTTAAGATCGTCCAATTCCAACCCCCCTGTCGTGGACAAGGTAAATCTTTCTTACCCTCCTTCTTGAGTTACCGGTAAGAGTAGAGACACACAAGCTAACTTTAAGCAGCATCAGCACTTCTTGAGATTATGATTTAGGAGTTCTGATTGACTGGAAACAAATACCAATTACAAACCGACCAGGCAGAAATGCTGTTTCACTTCACAGGCTTGGGATAGAGCAGGATGAAATGAGAACCCTGGAAAACAAATGGGAAACATGTCCCGGCCGTTTAGCTAAAGGCATTTAGCATCACTGTAGGGGAGATGAATGGAAAATAGGACTTTAAGAAGGCTGTGCTTGGAACATAACTACAGACATCATCTCTCCCACCTATCACAGAAACCTCATTTCTCTACATTGCATTCTCAGTCTGAGTTTAGCTATGCACATCACCCCGAACACACCCTGCACCTCTGAACTCCTCAGAATACTTAGCACAGAATAGAGATGTCACATCACAAGCTCAATCTGCCCCTGTCAGAAGGCTCCTTTACTTATCTTCTTCATCTCTCCATGCCTGTTTGAACCGCTCATCCCCTGTGGTATATTTTGCAGCATTTTATCCACTTAGCAAATGACTCAAATAATGATGATTTTCTGTATGAATCAAAAAAACCTCAAAAAGATGGTTAGAACCTAGGGAAGATGAAGAAGAAAAATATACTTGAATTTTAAGGATATGTAACTGGCAAAGCTATAGACGCAGGATGCGAAAAGAAGAAGAGGGATGTCACGAAGACGCCCGGCAACTCCAGAGTTAATATCTTAAGGCCATCATGTCTCAGGAGGCCTCTGGTAATCAGTGGAGCTGGAAAATGGATTCAAGCAGTGTGGAAACCTATGTGTATAGTTTGTAGCCATTTTCTTCAGAAATAAGTACCATTCATCTTTGATTATAGATCCAAAGTTATTCACTGGATCCAAGAAGCCTCACTGATGTCAGCAGGGACAGAAATCCATCTCTTTATGCCTTAGTTTGATGCCTACATATTGTTTTTGTGCAGCTGTAAAGACCTCTTCTATGCATCTTCTTGATTTTTCTCTCGCTCATTCATCCTGATTCATCCTCCTCTGCTTGGAGATCCTTGAATATCCTGTAAGAAGCCCACACACTCAGACACATTCTTGCCAAGCCTCCATCACAGTCTATTTGTCCAACTAATTTTTACTGAAATCAAGTTCCTGCTTTGCAAAATTGCCAAGAGCAATTGTTTTGGTGAATCATAAATACTGCAGAAAGTAAATGTTGGTTCAGGTTGTTTGTTTCTGCCTTTGGCAGACCAAGCTGGAAAAGTACATGCATTCATCAAGAAACGGAGGTTTTAATTCAGTAAATGAACTATAATGGCAATGGTTATTCATCAGGAGACCCCTTCATTTTGACCTGAGAAAAGCCCACATATCTGTAAACCTGTCTGCTAAAGTGATCAGGAAAAACTGCTTCAATCTCAGCCTCTTTGGCATTAGTTGGGTGAGGCAGCTTTAGTGTTGCATAGATTAAGGAGTCTTGAATCCATTGGGCAGTGACTTGACCTTGTTTGGGACAGCAGGATCTCCAGCTCAGCATCCTGCCTGAGATGAAGGGCTAATGCATGCATCTGATATAAGTGGAGTGCTTTGACACAGACTTGAGAAAATGGGGATTTTCAGTCTGGTGTTGTAATGCTCTAACCACTAGGTTTGATGTTTAAGATGCAGGCAGGACAAGCTGGAAGATACTCAGAAAAGGTTACCTTGAACTACCCTTAGATGACTAAAAGACAGAGATGAAAATCTGAGCTGGCCAATGGAGGTTCCTTGCGCTGTCCATGGAAGGAAATTGGCATCTGCAGCTGGGCATGATTTTGGACAAGCCACTGTGGTCCAAAGATCTTAGTGTCTTAGTTAGTCCTACACCAGCAGACAAGCTTTCATAGGCACAGTTGTGAACAACTAACGTCCCCAGGTCTTTGGAAGGAGGCATAAGTTTCCATGGACAAATTCATCAGCAGCACTGCAGTGAGGATAATTCATGGGAAGACAGATCCCAAAATAGGGACCCAGACCCCATGTCAGGCCAAAAATCTTATTGAGCTAAATCCCTTTACTAGAGCTCACTGTAGGTCTGTTCCATAGTAACAGTGGATGATCACTATCTTCTTAAGCAGATCCCAATTCAAAGGCCCTCCCCGTTGTACTTTAATACAAATAATGTATAAAGATAACACTGTCATATTTCATAATATGGTGACTGTAATTCCACTCTTGTTAAAGAGCAATTGCAGTGTAATTATGATAAGTATGTTCTCTGACACACTTTAATACCACAAATACAAATGTAATATAATTATACTCCATTACAATATATATATTAGTATTGCAATATAATTTCACGATAATGTAATGACATAATTGCTAATTATAAGGGGTATTACAAACATTAGTATTTTACCTATGTGCACACCCCCATGCACACCTCCTTCCCCCATGTCTTGCAAAATAAGTGATGGAATGGTTCACGTTGTGGTTGAGAATGAATACTGTAAATGTCACTGCAATGCTGTAGATTCCATTCAGGTAGCATAGGAACACCAGAGAGCTAACACAAACTATTCGCTCAGGCAGTTAATGTTCTTACTATATCAACAGAAACAATTATTGATTGAGAAATAAAAAAACCCAACCCACAGTGTAATTACATTTTAATTGCAATATAATTCTACTGTAATTACACTTTTTCTATGATTTGGCTTGGCCAATGACAATCAGATTAGTAAGACATTGTCCTCATCATTTTTAGGAGATTGTATTATTGTGTAACATTGCACTGCCTCCCAAGAGAAGAGGATTCATCATCGATCAATTATTCCAAACTAAACCTGCATTACTGTTGGAAAATTAACTATAAAGAGCAGAACAGCCGAGTAGCCCTCCTGAGCTCTACATGGCTCTGGTCTTCCCATATCTCTGGCACTCAATCTGGAAAAGATACTGAATGGAAAGATGAGATACTAGAAGATGGGTCCTTGCCCTCAGTTTAGCATCTTCTGTCAGCTTTTAGGGAGGCTTTTTGAAATGCTATAGCATTTCGTGCAGAATAGAAAACTTTTTCTATCTAATTCTGCATTCTCTCACCCCAACCTGCTCGATTCTGCACAGCTGCCTGCCCAGATAGCATAAGAAAGAAGGTTACTCATGATGATCCCACCTTACTCAAGATGCAGTGCTACCAGCACTCCTGGGTCCCTCTGAAGTCAGTGGTAATGGAAGATGTTCACAGATGCTCTAAAGAGAGTTACATTGCTTGTCTCAGAAACAAGACAGGTTTGGGACACCTCAGAGATGGCAACAAACAATTATCTTATCATCAGCCTCAAAGCATTTTTGTGTTTAAAGCATTGGAAAGAACGATTAGTAACAACCCTTCATCCATTTCGTAGAGTTGTATAATCACAGAATGGCTGGGGAAGGGTGGAAGGGAGATTAAAACTCATCCAGTTCCAACCCCCGGCCACTGTCAAGGACATCTTCTACTAGAACAGGTTGTTCCAAGCCCCATCCAGCCTGACCTTGAACACTGCCAGGGATGGGGCAGCCACAGCTTCTCTGAGCACCCTGGTTCCCATCACCCTTAGAGTGAAAAATTTCCCCTCTCATTTCCTATTAATGAACAAAATGAATAAATAAAAGTACTCAAACTTAATAGAAAAGTTGGGAAAGGAATGAAACCCTCAGTGCCTCCTGGATACTCTGGATAATACGGTAGCCATGGAAACAAGCAGTTCAACAGAGCGCCTTTACCTTTGATTTTTCCATTTTTGTCTTAATGTTTACATGAAATAATGGAACTTTTGTCCCCATTTCGTCTGCTCTACAGGCCAGTGATTATGGTCAAAGCACTTTGCACACCTTCCATGAACTGTTCTCCCTCTTGTTCATTACTTGCACGAGGGCATAACCCAGTCTGAGCTGAAATCATGTTGACAAGGAAGTTTTCATCTGCCATTATTACAACCCAAAAAACCCAGACAACAGAAGAGGAGGGTAGGAGATGGGTTGCAGACACATCCTGAACTGAGGGAGCAGCACCTAACAGTTAAAGGCTGTGACTCATTGCCACAGCACGCCTTGGAGGCCAAATGTTCTGGTAGGTCCCAGAAGGCATTAAAAAGGTTCACAGAGTCACAACGCATCCATGGTTACGGAACAATTTGTTCAGATATAGCTTCTAGATCAGAAAATACAGGAAAATAATCTTTAATTCACTGGAGGTAAAGAGTGTGCACCAAAGATGGGGTTACTTTACACTTACTCCTTTTGCTTTATTCTCCACATAGGTATCTACCATTGGCACTAGCTCCGTAGACCATTGCTCTCACTCAACATCGGTGGTCAAAGTCATACCCAGCCTGCAAAATTCCCATCTATTGTGGTGAACAGTAGTGGAAGGTGAGGGTTGATACCAAGAGCCAAGGAGCTTGGATCAGCATTCAGCAAAGACTCCAGCCTGGTCCCCAAGCTGAGGAAGGATCTCTGATGAGATCCCATCTGATAAGTGCAGGGTAGGCTCTGGCCAAGTTGTGTAGTAAACCCTATCACTGTGCAGATCATGGGCTGACAATCCCTCTCGGTCTGGAGCCACTGAGTCGTGTCTCCAAAGCTGGGAATGGTCTGTGAATATTCATGGCATTCCATAGAAAGCTGAATCAAGCCCAGTGGCACTGGCGATGAGCTCAGTCATGGCCCAATGCCTGCCACTGCAGAGGTGCTCAAACCTGGTGTCTTGTGTGGATTTCTTTATGAAAAAGGAGCTAATTTCAGGCCAAGGCTTAAAGAAAAAGCTCAAGGTGGTGAGGATGAACCCCCCCCGGCATCACATTCACTCAGATCCTCCAGGAAAACAGGGCTCATCTCAACTTCAGGGAATAAGTCCAGGAAAAGAACTGGAGGGGTTTTGTTTCATGAGGGTTGTTTTGTCAACAAACCCTATAGGAAACACGGACACGGAGTCTGGCTTCTGTGCTTTGGCTTTTGCTCCTTCTCACCTTGCCCAGCAAAACCACTATGGACACATGAAGCAAAAGAGCCCTTAACCTGCCTTGCAGCTCCAGCTCTGCCTTCTCTCCTGGAGCATGCAGGCAGACTGCAGCAGCTACAAGAGAGGGGCCAAGTGCTTTCATTCTTCTCCCCAGAGCCAGGAGGCTGTGGCAGAGTCAGACTCTGTGCTTGGGCTTGCCACCAACGCTGACACTGCATTGCAGCACTGAGGAAAGTAGGGAGGGAGGAAAGGCGATGTGCATCCTGCAGGGAAAACAGCACAGGCAGGATCCTCCTGTGTACCTCTGATGGGAATCCTTGTCAAAGTGGGCTCCCCTCCCATGGCACCTCAGCAGAAATAGGCACAAAGAGAAGCCTAATGCTGGCATGTGAATAAAACCCCCAACAAATAAAGCAAACCTCCCAAATGTGTACAGCACAAGCCTAGCTGAGCTGGCGGTTCTGTTTCCTTCCACAGCCACAGCACTGCCAGCCTAACTCATTACTTTATTGAGTGCTCTGGGATGTGCGGAGTGTGAGACTGCGCTCCTAGAAAATACACCTCTGTCCTACAGTCAATTCCATTCTTGTTCAATAGAAAGCAGATCAAGCTATTACAAAGAAAACCCTGCCAGGACCAATAGCTGTACAAGGCATGGCGTTAAGCTAGGATGCTGCTTCAGTATATTATCAGCTAAGAAGAGTCTGGATCCTTTAATACTCCAGGGATTGGTGGCTGAGCAAACCTGTGTATGTGTACAGATACACGCAGTGAAATAGTTGCACCATGTGATATTGTCAGAGGGTTCTGAGTAACAAGGAATAGCATGTTTAAAACTCTAAGCTAAAATTGGAACTTTCTGAGCCATCTCCAGAGATGAAAAAAAGCCATATTTTAGGGATATGATAGCTAAGGAAAGGGGAATCCTACATGTCAACACCCATAACACTATGTAAAGGAAGATCTGTAAAGGATGATCTTTGCTGTGGGTCCCTGGGACTCATTTATGCTGTCAGGTCATGGTATATGCTGAAAGCAACCTTCAGAAGATGAAATCAAAGACTGGCTGGTGGGAGGAAGGAAATTTGGCAGAATGAAAATCAGGAGGCAACTTTCATCTCTGTAAAGGAAAAGCCATGTAGTTGAATCTACATGAGGAAGGACTGGAAGAATAGGTGGAGAACAGGTCCACTAAGAAATACCAGTCCTTCCCCCTCAGCACATGGTTAATACTAAGGGCTCAATGCCATGAGTTTCCTAAAGGCCTTGAGGAGCAAGTTTTTTCCAAGAGGGTGAGTAATTGGTTTCAGAAATCACAGCAGGGCTGATTCTCAAATAAGAAACCTCAGCTACTCCTGATGGACAGATCCTTCCAAGTGTCCTGAGCTGGGTCTTCTTGTGGGGCTGAGGCTTCTGTTACTGAGACATCACATACCTTGGTGATATTAAAAGTGGGATCTGTGAGGTAAGTTCCTCCTAATTTCAAGGGGTGCAACTTTCATCTCAGAACTGGGGGAATAAATCAGCTTAAAATGTCCTTTAAGACCTCAAGGGTACTACAACTGGCTACAGCATCCACTGTATTCACTCATCACTCACTGTCCTTAGCCTTTTGAAATGTCCAGCATCTCTCTAAATGAACAAAAGGGCCACGTATTTTACCGTTAGAGCTGAAAATACTCGAGCAAGGCAGGCTAGCAAATGAGGAAAAGGGAAGAGTAGCTATGAACAACTGACTGAATATTAAGCTGAAGAAAAAGAACATTACCTGCCCAAACATCAGCCCTATTTCTCCTCCTTCCCCTGTGGACTCCGACCTGAGCTGCCGATCAGCACCGACTCATTGCCTAGCTGATGAACTCTGAAAGACTGCAGCCCCAAGCAGTTCTCTTCCAAGGAGTTTCCTTGCCTTTCTCTGCACAGCCTGTAATCAGAGATGAAGCTTTTTTGGGGATGCATTAGCACAAATGACGCTCTGCAGAAAGGAATTGTGTTGCAGTGTCTGCTGCATGCAGCCACTGCGTAAGTCCTCCCTTCCTTCTTCATTTAAGTGACTGTTGCTATTACAGAGTTTATAATAACGTGACCTGAAGGGGCAAAATTTGTCCTGGAGACACTAAAACTGATGTAGTATTCCTTTCTGTGTCTCCTTTGCAGCAGTAGGATGTTGACTTGATTGAATTCCTAGGGAGGAAAGAAGGAAAGGGGAGGGAGGAAAGCAGTGGGTCAATGCGATAGTGGACTGTATGATTGAACTGAATTCAGAGATCTTGAACTGGAAGGGAATTTGCTATTAATAGTGTTTGTAAAATGATATAATGCAGACATTTTGGTTTAATACTGCATGAATTCTGTGTATTTCTGCTTGTTGGTAAGCTTCTTTTCAAGAACCCAGCTTTACCAGAAATGAAGTTGCTTTTGCAGTGCTGGAAAGATGCAGGTTTTTCTTCTTACAGAACCTATTTACAGCAAGATCTGCTTTATTGGGAAAGCCGAGCTAGCACAGCTCAACTTCTCCGTGTCTTGGAGAGGTGCCATGGTTGAAAGTTGGCTCGGGGGAACTTGGAATGAAAAATGGCGAGTTTCATTTCTAGAGGACTGGCTTGATTCCTGTTTGGACCAGCGAGGGGAAAAACGGAAGTTTCTGTTTGGATCAGTCATGAGAAAAGGAAAACTCCTTTTCATGGCCCCCTCCACATGGATTCTGTGGCCCTTCCTCAATTTCCAACCAGGTTGGTGCTCGCACTTCAGTAACTCCAAAGCAAACAGGTACTAACAACCCTACTGATGACATTCTTCAGTGAAACTGGGAGACTTCTCTGCCATCTGAGATCTGGCCTGAGAGACACTACTGAGGAAGGATGGATAGAGTCCAGCTTCGTTTTGCTTTCTCTGTGCATTTTAATCTCCACAGCTTTCAGCCCCACACCTTTTATGGGCTTCAATATAGCATTTCAAGCAAAGACCTTCTGCTGACATAAACCAGAAAAACTCTATCATATCAATCGACCAACATCAATTTAAACTGACTCATTATGTTTTAACAAGGGACCAGAGAGAGAAAATTTCCTTTCTTACAGTAAAACAATACTTCTCTTTAGCAATTCAAGGCAATGAAGCTGATGGAGAGTTTAGAAAACAAATCCTATGAGGAGCAGATGGGATAAGGAGGGAACTGGGATTGTTCAGCCTGAAGAAAAGGAGACTGATGGGAGGCCTTATCGCTCTCTACAACTACCTAAAAGGAGGTTGTAGTGAGGAGGTGACCAGTCTCTTCTCCCAACTAACAAGTGATAGGACAAGAGGAAATGGCCTCAAGTGGTGCCAGGGGAGGTTTAGATTGGATATGAGGAATAATTCTTCACCTAAAGGGTTGTCAAGCATTGCAAAAGGCTCTCTTGGGCAATGGTTGAGTCACCATCCCTGGAGTTATCTAAGAGACATACAGATGTGCCACTAAGGAACATGGTTTAGTGGTGGGCTTGGCAGTGCTAAGTTAACAGACTTGATTACCTTAAAGATAATACAACTTTTCCAACTTAAATGTTTCTATGATCATTAGAAAGGAGCAAAAAAACCCACAACTGCCCCAGCATCCTAGATAGCTCTTGATCCCTGCAAAAGAAACGTCGTGGCTTGACATTCTTACAACACCAATGAGCCAAGCAAACAGTGCTCTGGAGAGTACTGCCTTGCACCCTCTGGGATGTAACAGCAGTGACTGCTCAGTGCAGTAAGCCTAAAAAAAGAGCTGGTCATTTTCCAAGAGCTAATGACAAGTTTGTTAGTTAATGGTGCAGATCAGAGGCAAGGGCGATTAATGATCTAACAAATCAGTCAATAAACTGGTGATGAAGACCAATTATAATCTGTACCAACAACCCCCACCAAAGAATCACCTTTATCACCCTTCTCTCTGGAGGGTCCAGGACAAGCAAGTGGCTATTTCTGTAAAATTGCTTGTTCCCTGGAAATCAATAACCAATCAACACCTGGAGTTTATTCTGGAAAAGGACATGTATGCCAAGAAACAAACCCTCTAAGAAACATTTTACCTAGAAAATAAAAGAACCCAATGTGGGATTTGCCTCAGATTCAGGTTTTCAACAGCTTGTTCCAGGGGACTTTAATTTTCCTCTGTTTAAAACTCTTGCAAAACTAATTACAAATGTGGGGAAAGCCATTTCCTGAGGTGTGATACTGAACGAAGTACAAAAGTGAGGTTCTTTGCTGTGTCTGGAGTTCACAGCAAACTTCCCAGGTCCTTGAACAGCCCAGGGTTGGAAGAACAACACTGAATCATAGACAACACACGGAGAGAGCTACTCCATCTTCCTACCTCTAGAGGTGTTTCACCTTGTACATGTGAACAGTTAGGGTTGGAAAGGACCTTAAGATAACCCAGTTCCAACCCCCTGCTATGGGCAGGGATGCCTCACACTAGACCATGTCTAAACTTTGAACTCACCAGCTCATAACAGAGCCCATAAGAAAAATACCCAGAGAAGCCTAACACTCTGTTTCCATCAGTGCCAATAGGAGATACCATTTAGAGAGAACACATGCATCATTCCTATTCAGAATCTAGAACTGCTGATTCAGAGGCATTAGAGAAGACTCATTAGAGAAGTAAAGAATACTGCTCCTTTCAGTATCTACTTGGTTTCATCACCAAGCCAGCTTCTTTAGAGGACACCAGTGGACATCACACTGCTGCAATCTGCATTGATGGACTCAGAATGTCAAATATCCCTGGGAGCTTTGGGAACTATTGGAGCCAAGGAGCAGAACTCCATGTCCTGAGTTCAGCAGTAGCAGTCATTTAAACCACGACACTCCTCTATCCCCTTTACCTATTCAGCCAGTTACGTGTCACTTACTTAAGGTAGCTTTTTCCTTCTTCTTTCCAGAAATGAGCACTACAGTGGATACTAACCCCTTCCCAGTATGAAAGAAATGGTGATGGGAATATGGACAAAGGGAATTGGGTGGGAGAAAGAGGTGGTACAAGTAGGTGGTAGTTTAGACATCAGTAGGTAGGGTTGAAAGGCTCTTAAAATGTGTGCTTGTCTGTGTAAAAAACTCTCTTTTTCTGTGGGAAAACAGCTGTAGCTGATGACCTCCTATCCTAGGATGAGACATCTGCATTCTACTAAAGATTATATATGACCTCCTGCTAAAAGTATGAAGGGCTTTAACTGCAGCAGTCAGTGCATACACGGGATTTACTATTGGCTTTCATGCTTACCATATTAGAGGCACAGAGACAGGAAAAGTGGTACAAGAATGTAAGCCTTCAAACAGTAAAAAGAGAATGACAGCAATTGCCTAAAAGTGATTTAGATCATGGAACAGCTGAATCACTTTGGTGTTATGAGCAGATGATGATGGTGGTTTCCAGGTCTGGTTTTGATTTCATGCCTGGTTCTGCCACCAGCCTCTGTTTTTGGAGGCAGCAGTGGATACAGTGCACTGGTGCAGTCTGCATCAATGGCATCAGCCCAGCCCAGCTCTGATTGCTTGAACTGCACTGGTGTAAATTGTCTCTCATCCCTCCATGACAATGTGAGTCACTGATCCTGGCACTTGGCTGTCTTGGCAGGTCTCCCAGAATTTGTTGCACAGCTCTCAGTAGTCAGGGGATGCTTTCAATGGGATTTCTGGGTAGAGGTATATTGACTTTTCTATGCCTCGGTTTCCTCATCGGTGGAACAAAACTAATAACCCTTACCCAACTCCTTAAAATAGGAAAAGAAAACCTTCATCAGAAAGCTTAGCCAACTGTGGCTTATGTAATGCTTTGTGATCCTGCGGAAGAGAAAACTCTAGGAGAGAAAAGTCAAGTAATTACAAATAGCCTAAAAAGTCTCTCCTCCGCATACTGTTGGTTCACACTGACTTAATCTCTCAACCGGCTGAGCATCTGCTTGTCCAGAATTAGCCCTGGGGATGGGAAGCCCAATTCACATTCCATTTGCAACCTGCAAGGTGAGGCACTGATCTTATTCACCAGCTGGAGCTGGTTGGAGGGTATTGTCTGGTTTCCTTTTTTAAACACTGAGCTGCACTGTTAAGATTGTCCCTACTCATCTTAACCCCTTTGTTCCCTGACGATAACTTCATTTCCTCCTCTTCTTCCATTGATTAACCTTTAAAATACAGCACCTACTACTGCTGCCAAACTTGTTTGAATGTCAGGCTCCCCGCCCTCACCACTCCATCTAATCTTTCTTAATTAACTACTTAATAACCACCAATTATTCTGTAAGCAAATGAATGACTGAGCTGCCTCTGTGTAGTGCTCTCCTCCTGCCAAGCGGCACAGGACCAAATCCACCAATTCACAGTCTTTGCAATGGATATTTTGAGAGCACAAAATTTGTACCCTGGGATGAACTTTGTGCTGTTGCCCAAGAATGACCTATTTTGAATGCTTTTAGGGCAAAGGAGCAGTGTCAGGATTGCCATTAGTCTTTGAAGCATCAATAGGTTCAAGAAATCACAACAGAGCTTCCCACTTCCTCAGGTACCTTTCTGACACCACAGCTTTTGGAGTAGGCCTGCAGAAGCACTGTGATCCACTAAATTTCATAGAATCATAGGACACCAGTTTGAAAGGGATCTCAAGGATCATCTGGTTCAACCTTTCTTGGCAAAAGCACAATCTAGACTAGATGCCCCAGCACCCTCTCCAGCTTAATCTTTGAAGTATCCAACACTGGAGAATCCACCACTTCCCTGGGGAGATTATTCCAGTGGCTGGTCGTTCGCATTGTGGACAATTTGAGATGGATAGCCATTAACTTGCTTTTTCGACACACGCAGACACAGTAGGCAAATGTCTGCTCTCATCTCCTACCAGCAGAAAAAGGGTGGCCAAAGAGACGTGAATGGGATGGTTATTTCTCTTCAAAGCAAGTTAATGGACTGAAACCTGCGTTGAAGGGCAGATCAGAGCCCACTCTTGACTCCCAGGTTTGTGACTTCCTGGATGCACTTGGGAAAGACACTTAGTTCTGCACCTTGTCTGCTTTGTCTATTAAAAATGCGCTGTAGGGTACTGACTCTTCCTGAGAGCATCTCAAGCAAAGCTTTAAAGTCTCACATGAAAAGCTGGCAGAATCCACCAGCTTCATGGAGATGTGAGAACTGAGTGGGTCTGTGAAGACCCAAATTTATCTGTTACCTGCCCTCTCAATAGCAATGTTATGATGCCCTCCTGCTCTGTCATATAGGTCTCTTGCCAGAAGGTCCCCAATACTAAGAAGATAGAAGGTCCCCAATACTAAGAAGATAAAATAATTAAGATATAATAATTAAGGTTGGAAAGGACCTTATGATCATCCAGTTCTAACTGCCTGCCGTGGGCAGGGATGCCTCACACTAGACCATGTCACCCAAAGCTCTGTCCAACCTGGCCTTGAACACTGCCAGGGATGGAGCATTTGGCATTTCTTTGAGCAACCTGTGCCAGTGCCTCACCACCCTTACAGTAAAGAACTTCTTCTTTGTATCCAGCCTGGACTTCCCCTGTTTCAGTTTGAACCCATCACTCCTTGTCCTATCACTACAGTCCCTAACACAACCCAGGCAGGGATTAGTGTTACTTTACAGACGAGAGCATGGATGTAGAGAAGAGTTTAGGTGGGTATATTTTTGTCATGGGCTGCAGCTGAGCCAATGTTTGACCCTGTCCACCAACACATGGGTCATCCATCATCTTGTACATATGATCAAGGCTCTGCCTGCTCTGCAGAGATGGGAGGTTCTCTCCAATCTCAGTTTTGGATACTGTTCTGTGTGACTCACCAGCAGGTGGCTATTGGTTTCAATGATAGAAAATCAGTCCTGTTCTGTCCAGGACTCGTTCCTCTCCCAAAAGAAATTAATAGCAAAATTCAAACTGATTTTAGGAAAGAACATATCAGAGCATTAATTTCTCACTCTCCCTCTGTGGAAGGAACCATTTACTCTTCTCTCTCTGGAACAGTTTGAGAATTTTTCCCCCACTGCACTGCTGGAAGAAATGACTTTGCTTAATAGAAACAGATAGAAAAAATATGAGGTCATTTGGTCACAAATGAAAAACTTGCCTACTCTAGTACTTGAATGCTGAGTTTGCGTGGTCCCCTCTATGATTAGATTATTACTTATTCACTTATCCATCTATTTAATCTTATCAAGGGAGGATGCCCTACATGACCCTTCTGGGTGCTTGCTGATTCCTTCATTCTTTTATTCTGCTTTTAACTGAGATTATTTCCATACAGGTTCCTTTCATAACGAGCTTTGAATTATTTTACTTTGTCATCCATGAGGTGCTCTATGCTTTGCTGGTGTGTCCCTCTCCATTGGAGCTACTCCTGCAGGACATATTGCTCTTAAGTGGCTCACAAGAAGCAGCTATTCACAGAGGCCATGGATTTTAAGGCTAGTTAGACCCTTCTCTTTCTTACCTCCTGAGTGGTGGTGGCCTTAGACGCTACATTGCTCCTGTTTTGGCTGTTGTAATATGCCTTTTGAAAGTAATACAAGTCAAATCAAGAGGTGCAAAGCTTGTTCAGGCACTAAGCCCCAGGACACCTTGGCTCCCTTCATAGCTCTGACAGTTCTTTTCATGGAGTCTAATTTTAAATCTCCTTTTATTAACTTTACCTCACCTTCCTTATCCATAAATTGAGGATTTCTCTGTTGGTTTGGGGTATTTTTATCCATAGATTAAATTAATTGTGTAAGAGAGATGCATCACAGCAATATGAAAGCCTGTATAGTGCGCAATGTTCATTGATTCCTTGTGAAGCTGTCTCTGTGAACAGCTATTACTTGTTTTGAAATTGGCACCATGTTTCCTGGTGCATCTACTTAGTTGAACTGAATCATTACATATAGGGATGCTTCTTCCATCACAGTACACCTGCACAAAACATCCAAGAGATAGTAATATTAACCCTATCTTACATTAAACAATACAAAGCGAATAAGAGACATGCTTTTGGCTGTATTGCTTAGTTAGTAGCAGAGGTAGAAAGAGAATCATGGGGCCCTGATGACCAGTTCTATTGTTGAATCATTAGACCACAACGCAACTAGAAAAAAACCCATGTATTATGGTTTATTTAGATTGTTTCTTCACTTTCCTCAGTGATGGGTCCATATTGGACTGCTTCTTGGATTCTTTCTTAGCTTTGCATCCCATGTATCAAGATGGACACATATCTATGCTTAGAAAATCAGAGGATCCTTTCAAAAGAGCAAACAAACGCTAGAGATTAATATGAAATCTCCAATAGCACAGATGCATCTCTTGCTAATGAAAGATGTAGTAATCAAAACTCCATCTTGACTTCAGCTAACCCATCCTAAACACTCAGTTTAATCCAGCCACAAGAAGGACAAAGCTCAGAAAGGTGACTCTGGTCCTGATCAAAGGAAACTATAAAGAGTTACATGTCCAACTTTGGTCCAGAAGACAGAAGTTTGGACTGACATCCTTTTATGTGAGTGGTGGCTAAAACTTGTGCCTTGAGAAGAGAGCCTGGGAAGAAAATACAGTCAAAGGAATTCCAAGAGAGTACTGAGGCACTTGAAATGCATTTATCCTGCCTCATCTCTCAAGCCAAAGGTTACTATCATTACGATTTCATCCAGCCTAGGAGCAGTGATGAGCAGTAGTCTGCATGGCCTTGGAAGGGAGAATCCTGACAACAGGAGGAAGATGTGCCAGGCACCTAATTCGAATTCTTGGAACTAAACTGCAGCAGGACTGGCCCTGGGGAAACTTGATTAATGAATGCTAGGGCACTTTCTCATAAACCTATTGCTTTCATGATGTTGCATGAGCTACATGAGTCCCAAATCATTCTGGTATAAGAACACCAGAGGCATGGAATGGTGTTAGCATCCCATGCTGGAGCATGGGGAGTCAACACATTCAGCTTGCATGTAGCCATTTTTCAACTTCCCCATCCACGGTGACTCCACCTGCCTACTCCAAGATGATTCCTGAGCCCAATCTCCAGACATATCTAGAAGAAGAATTCCAGGCCTTTCTTGGCTGTTAAGTACATCAAGACAGGATGGACCGGATATTCGCTTGCTTAGGTCATTCTAAGTATGGCGTACATACTAAATCTTAGACTAAAGTCTGGGTAACAGCCAGGAAGATTATCTCTGCTCTTCATCTCACAGCTAATGATACTCCACAATAGTATGTATGCTAATATCTTGGAAAACTGGTTTAAAGAGTTTGATTATATCAAACGCTTGACATGTATGAGAGCTATAGATCTTCCTCAACCCTCAGACTGAGAAAAAAACAATATCAGGGTCTGAAACTAATGGATATAGACAGTAGGAGCCCTATTTCCTAACTTCTTTTGCTGTACCTCCATGAAAGCAAATCTACAGGCTCCCCAAAGAGTAGTAATCTAGGAAACAAGGTTAATGAAGTCATACATGATTCATCAAGTGAAAGGTACATACCTCTCCGTTGACTCTCTAGATGGGTCACAGTAATGACTACCCTGGCAAAATAGTGATTTCTGGACATTTGAGATGTACAAGAACTTCAGAAAGAAATAATACTGCCATTTCAACCAGCATTTTACTGGAAAACAACCAGTGTAAATTCACTGGGTATTTGACCAGTGCAGAAAGTGACTGGTATGTTAGACAGAGATGCTCATCACAGTTTGCTCTGCAGTGACCAAAACCTCAAAGGACCAAACTAATGCGGAGGGGGAGGAAATAGCCTATAGAGATTACAGATAGGGTCCTCAAATACAACTAAGAACAGAAGGGTTGCCCAGGGAGGTTGTGAATGCTCCATCCCTGGCGGTGTTCAAGGCCAGGTTGGACAAAGCCTTGGGTGGCAAGGTTTAGTGTGAGGTGTCCCTGCCCATGGCAGCGGGGCTGGAGCTGGATGATCTTGAGGTCCTTTCCAACCCTAACTATTCTATGATTCTATGATTCTATGATTCTATGATAAGGGACACCCATAGTTAGGTGCTTGGTAGATGGAAAAAATCTCTAAGACTGACATCCTTCACAGCACTGAGGTTCACTTCTTTATGGGCCGGACCCACTGGGTGCTGGGAGATGTGATCATGAACAATATTCCTCCAGAAAAATTCCAATTGTCATTCCTTCAGCAGGGTGGGAAATTAACATGCTTCTTTGCATTATGTTCATTCATAACCCAGGATCAGAACCACCGTTACAAACAATATTCACATCATGCTGTGTTGTTATTAAAGCCCATGGGTTTTGGATGGACTGGGAGCCAAGCAGTGGTTAAGCAAATGCTGATCAGAAGCCTGAGCAGTGACTGAAAAGCAAGTTTATAAAAGCAATTGGCAGGTGCTGAAAGAGAATTGTCAGGTGATGCAGTCACAAAAGGGAAACAAATAAAAACAAATCCAAGGAACAGCAATTTCTTTCTGAAGGCAGAAGAATCAACATGTCTGAAAGGAAAGTGAAGGGAGTGTAGAGACAAAGGAGGTGAGGCAAGATTGTGTACTTCCATCATGAGGAGAGAAAAAGACATTGCAGACCAGACAGTCCAATGAGATACTTTATTACTTCAGCTTTCTGGTATTTATTGCTGTCAATTTTTCTTCTTATTTCACAAAAGTACGGAATCCATCTCCTGTGTAAAGTGTCCATTATAGAGAGTTAAAAATAACTTTCCAGGCTTGATATGATCAGGATTGCAGCAGGAGCAATGAGTCAAACAGGGAAATTTACTATGAGGTGCTAAGGCACTGGCACAGGGTGCCCGGAGAAGCTTAGGCTGCCCCATCCCAGGCAGTGTTCCAGGCCAGGTTGGACAGGAGCAATCTGCTCTAGTGGAAGGTGTCCCTGCCCATGGCAGGGGGTTGGAACTGGAGGAGCTTTCAGGTCCTTTCCAGCCCAAACCATTCCATGATTCTAAGATGGGTGAACAGCTATAATAGTATAAAATCTGCCAACACGTGTAGGTGGGTAGATATCATCCTGCTGACCTAATCAACCTCTTCGCTTTGTCTTTAAACACAGGAGAAGAAGAAAAACACAGAAAATATCAGGACATGGCATATCCACTGGGGTTCTAAACCTTATAATTGTGGGAGACACCAAACATCCCATATCAGGTTTCACTTGATGGAAAGTAGGAGGTGCAAAAAGAAAAAAAAACCATGTACAGGGGTATATTGATGATGTAGCTTAGAAAATGATTGGGGATCATATAGAGGAAAGTAATCTTACTGTCACTAACCTTGTCTAATCTCCATTGCCCTGGACCATTCTCATCGCCCTATGAGATGGAGTCAAGATGATCAAAAAGGACTTGCTTTCCTCTGGCCTATTGGCTGCTGTTCTTCAGGAAAAGAGTGAATACCTCTTACCTGTCAATCTCAGCTCTGAATGAGCTCTTGCAAGTCCAAAATGACTGCTCACTACCTCTTCATGAAAGAAGGCAGAGCTATTTTGTCCATGTTTCGGACTAGGGCTTCAGGCAACAAGTTTTTCAGGGTCATGTAAGGATCCTGGGAGTAAGTTGTAGTTTCATGCTGTCTAAGGCATCCATTTTCCTAGGAGCCCTCTCCAAACCCTCTTTGGAGGAGGATGTGGCTTTCTTTGTAAGCTCCAACAATCTGCATGGAAATAGCTGGAAATACAGGCTCTTTTTGCACCGAAAATACTCAATTGCCTGTCATCTGTGGATACTTGACCAATTACTGCAACAACCAAAGAAATTAAATACATTATCTTGGTTTAGGAAAAAGAAGGGGGAAAAAAAGCCAACAGCTGCCACTTCAAGGGGAAAAAAACCCCAATAGTCCTGGAACAAATTCCTTAGGCTCCTGTAGGGCCCTTTTTTAGAGCAACTATCCTATGCGCAGCGTGTTTTCCTGCCTTGGATAGAAGGACATATCAACCCTCAAGCTTCAGTATTCCGTCATTTAATGCCTATTGCCTGGATTAATGGGCATCTCAATCGAAAATACACTTTTTGGAGCAGAACTTGGCTGCAGCTGCTTTCCTTTCTGGGGATCCCCTACAGTGCTCTATAAAGCAGCAGATTAAATAGTGATGGAGCAGTGCTGGGAAATAGCAATTGTAGCTGCGGTGATTGTTCAGACTTATGCCTGGACATTAGAACGTGGCATCTGAGTGAGAGAATAATAGTTGAGACACTGAGGTCATGCTTTGGTATACGAGGACTCATATTTAGAAAGCATATATACAGCAACAAACACCTTCACAGTGCTAAAGGTACATTAATTATACTTTCTGTGGCAGTCTATAATCTTGGTGGAGATAAATACACTGATGATACATCCTAGCCTTGAAAATCCAGGTGTTCATTGGATTTATTAATGGTAGAATGGTTCTCTTTAAACAAAACCATTTTAGGAGGTTTAATATAGAACTGATCATGCATATAATTTGGATTCCCTTTATTCCCCTGCAGATACCTAGCGAAGGCTTCTCTGTTTATAAAGCCCTGGGTGAGAAGGCTTTAGAGAAAAGAATGCCAACCTGTCTTTCTTCCCTTGCTCTCCACCCAAAGCCACTGGGGATATCCCAGCAACTGAGTCCAATGCTGTGTGACCCATAGTTTGATGGGAAGCAGCATCTCCCTCTCATGATGCCAAAGCTGAAGTCAGCAAGAGCCATCTGCATTATAGGATGCTTCCCAGAATGAGTTATGCTGCTGGCACTCCTCTGAGGTGCTACGCTGATGTCTGCCTTGCAGAGAGGCCACGATTGTTGTGGCTAGGATTGTTCTGTCTGCTGGGTCTGTGGATGGAAGTGAGAAGGCTTCTGTGCTCTACTCTGTTGTATTTAGCCTTGACCAGGGTTCCATTTTTCCATTCTTCACTCATTATGCAATGTGACTACCTCCTGGCTATTAACGACCAACACCATCAGCTTGAAGTAGCATGAAATAGTCTTGTTGCATTCAACATATGGTAGGTTAACTGGAGTTTCCAGCCATACTCACACCCCTGGTCTAGCAAATCCTTCCTGCTGCCAGCTCTGTGTGGAATCACAGCCCAGAATAGTGCTCCAAAGGGCTCTCTGGCAGATACTGAGACAGAATTGCCTGACACAGGTCATCCCTATTTTCTTGCAGCGAGCATCTCACAGTGGTTCTTAAAACACTGCAGCATCCTTAAACTCCCTGGGAACAAAAATGTACTAAGAAAAGTCATGTGTGTTTTCCCTTGAGCTGAGAGATGTTCTCTGCCTCTCTGAAACCACCATCACCTCTTGCATGGGAAGGCCACCAGACCCTGGCCTGTTGCCATCCTAGAAACAAGCAGCTTGAGACCAAGTAGCTGTCAAGGAGAGGAATACTATAGCTTACAGGAATATGAGCATATATCTAATGCTAAACCCAGGCTTGCTAATGCCTTATAAATGTCAGCCTTGTCTGCTTCGAAGTAGGAAGGGGGAATAGAGCAAAGGCTACTTGCAGATTGTGTTAATTCAAGCTGACTAACGCTGCCGGAACTGGGTCTGGTGGACTGCTGATAAAAATGGAACTCAACAGGTCTCCAACATTATTAAACACCTCTCCCTGTTTTCCTAGAGGAAACCAGTATCTGGGGCCCGGATGGATGATGTGAAATGCCAGTGGCAGCATCCCAGAGGGATGCGCAGCCAGAGGCTCACAGAGAAAAGTTGTGATGCTGGGCAGGGAAATAACTCTCAAGAGTGTATCAGGCTTAACAGAACAGATTTCCACCCTGTCTCTGTTCACTCAACTGCAGACACCACCCTGCACCTCCACAAAAACTCAGGAGCTTCTCCTGGTCATCCTGCATCATCAGTGTCAGCCTGTTCCTCCCTGGAACAGCTGGTAGGAGATGTCAGCTTTGAAGGTGCATCCTCAGGATAACAGCACGATTGCTGGTTTACATCTAAATTATGCATCATCCCCCACCCCAGTACATGGTCCCAGCAGGTATCTCTCTGGGAGCTGTACAAGGGGACTGTCAGCTCCAAGTCTGTCATCAACATGGAGCAGTTGAGGAGATGGTCCCTTCTCTTGGTGCTTCCAGTCATTTAACAAATGAAGTCAGATAGATCAGCAAACTGACAGCCATTACTCCAATGGCTTTCAGGCAAAGGAGTAGTAGGGACCAGAACTGGTAACCCCTCAGCTGAGGGGAGATGACCTTTATATAGTGTGGACACGGCTGTGGAGGGGCATATCACTTAAATCACTTAAAGCAGTCTTATGCATTGTATCTCAAGCCACGTCCATCTGGCTTTTGAGACAAAAAAGGGTTTCTTTTTGCACAAGTAGTTTTACTAAATCTCTATTGGGCTGTGGTCGAGCAGTGCCAGGATTATATTGGCTTTTCTGCAGCACAATCAATACAATTCTTTCCAGTTTAATTTAGTCAGGTGTGAAAGTGGGGAGGTCCAAAAAGGAAGCTGAGCATGAAGTAGGAGAGTTAAACTGCTTTCATGCTAGCTCCCTGATGTCTGTTTTTCATGCAGATCATGACCCGTGCTCCCTTTACACAGCAAGACTGTGCTGGTTCAAAGCATGCTGTGACTTACTATGTGCCTCACTAGAAAGGTCTTCCCTTCTTGTGGGGCATTCCTAGTGCTGGCATGAACAGTGCCTCATAAGTGGTATAGACAAGGCTGAAGCTGAACTTATCTCCAGGGAGGGATGCAGAACTGGAGAAGGGAATTTAGCAAAGTTCCTTTAATGTTCATGATGAATGCCTGACCTGAGGGGATGGACTATAGCAAGTGACCTTTCCGACATCAGACCTTCTTCTCCACAGCTTGAATTATTCTGTGATCCCTGCAGAAAGGACCATGGGACCTGTCATTATAGATTCAAAATGGCTATTAAGACCATCTGCCCCAGCCTGACCTAGTTTGCTTTTTTGGTACCAAATAGATATCATAATTGGTTCTGGAAGATGGGGATCATTGCCCTTACATACACACACACAGATAAAACCTCTTCCCAAACATCTAACCCGCATTCATTTGCTCCTTGAACCCTCTTTTGAGTTGATCTTTCCAAAACACTGACCCAGTGACCCCATTCCCTCCCCCACCTTCCCAGCCCTGCCCCCAGTAGGTCTCCAATTAAATCCAAAATTGCCTCTGTACAAAAGCAGCTCTGTCAGCTCCATTCAGAGAGGAACAAGTGGCCTGAATAGCTTTGGGCGCATTGGAAACCGAGAAACAGTGTGGTCTTGTGTTAAAGTTGAATGGTGGCGAGGGGGGCGGTTGGAGGTTGAGGGGGAGTGTTGAATCAGTTAAAGTAATTATTGAGTCATTCGGGAGGCTGGGAAGGGAGGAGGATTCTTCCTAAACAAAGCCCTGCAATAGACACATAAGACATTTCACCCCTAAAGGAGGTCTTGGGCAGAAAAAGAAAGTCGCAAGCATAAAGCAGCAATTTGTAGAAGTCAGAGCTGTTGTGATGCTCTGGCCTCTTGTTCCTCTTAGGAGGAACATTCGGAGGTGGTTGATCTTGGACCTAGCTCTTCTTCACTTCTCTATTCAATCCAGAGAGTCCAAAGGTCTATTTCATTTCTGGTACAAGGACTACAGCTGAGTGTGTTTATACACATATATCATGTAGGCAAGGGATTTGATTGCTTTGTATGTCCTGGAGTCATCTAGATGATGCACCCAGAGAAATGCTGTCAGGATCATTACAGGAACGCCTGTATTATTTGTCTGATGGTTAATACTAATCTGAAAGCCTCCTAAGCAAAGCACCTTGGGCTTAACCTAAACGTTAAAAACCTTAAAAACCTTAAAAACCATCACCCATTAACTCAACAGGAAGACCACATCCATGTACATGCAAGTGCTATCAGAAACTAACCCACAGTGAGACAAGCAGAGAAGACAACAATCTAAAAGGCCAGCAGGTAGATGAGGCAGCAGTCCAAAACCAGCAGTGGCTTTTACAGAGGTTCCTGTGCTGCTGCAGGTGTTACATCCATCCTGGAGCAAGCTGTGATTTAGGGGCAAGAAAATAGGCTCTATTATCTCCGTCACAGTGAGTGCATATAACATTACATCCACTATAGCATGCCTCCCTCTCCTATCAAGAAGAAGATCGCAAGACATTTGTTGACAAACTTTTAGTGGTTTCTTCCATTGGTGGTCTACATATAAGACAAAGGCATGCATTTGAACCAGAGGAAACAAAGAAGACAAGACCTGGAGCAACAGCTTGTTTTTTCTACTCATTCCAGGCCTGGAGAGACTGCCCAAGTGTTCATTTCGCAGCCTGTCCACACTGAAATGTGAGTCCCAAGGTAGAAGTTAATGAGCAGTCAACTTCAGGTAATGATCCAATACAATTTGTATTTTTCCCTACTGAGAGATTAGGATTCCAGCACGTTTATTAGTTATTTTCACTTAATTATTTGTTCCTTGGTGGATGTATTTGTTTTCTTTTAAATACCGTGTTCATGACAAATAAGAAGAGCTATAAGGGTGCCATGCAGATTAGCGACAGCGGCCAGAGCAGTCACAGATTGCTGTGTCTGCTCCTTGTTGGGCAGCGTACGACAGTCCTGCTGTCAGAAACACTCTTGTGTGAGGGTAAAAATCAGTACATGTTAATTCTCCTCTCTTCCAGAATCTGCTCTTCCTGCCAGTGAAATAATCACTGTGTGCATTACTATTTATTCAGTAAATAATGGCTATTATTGAAGTGGTTCCCTGAAGCTGGGGTCACTCAACAGAAACTATGAATCTCCCATGTACTGGGCTTGTCTGGCATGTAAGAGGTCAGTAACAGAGATTAAGACACCAGGATAAACAAGTGTTTGACTTTTTAGAAGGTAATGTGAGTAAATATTCATACAAGACTTCAGATTTGTAGGGGTTTGACAAAATTGCCACTTTTCCTCCTTTGGAATGCAAAGTCACGGCCTTGCAGATCTCTTCATTAGAAAATGCATAAATATCATAGAATCATAGAATGGTTTGGGTTGGAAAGGACCTTAAGATCATCCAGTTCCAACCCCCTGGCATGGGCAGGGACACCTCACAATAGACCATGTCGTCCAAGGCTCTGTCTAACCTAGCCTTGAACATTGCCAGGGATGGAGCATTCACCACTTCTTTGGGCAGCCTGTGCCAGCACCTCACCACCCTCACAGTAAAGAACTTCTTCCTTATATCTAACCAGGCACATACTTTTCCCCCTAATTACTAGAGTTCATAATAACCCCACTAAATTTCAGTGGAAGGTACATCCTACACACACAGCCTGTAGCAGGGAAGTGGCCAAGCCCAGAAATAGTTTAGCCTTATAGTCAGCCTGTATTTTCTTGCATAAGCCATGCTAACACATCCAAGATGCTCCCAAAGCAGGAGATGATCTGTATAGGACTTAACAGTGTATCGTTACAGCTCTGCGCTGTGCCACTGCAGAAACACTCTTAGGTACTTCTGAAACTGAGTTTTAACTCATAAAAATTCCCCCTTGCTCCTCAGCACAATCTCAGGGCCCGTCTCCTGCACAACCTTTTCCTTCTCAAATGGCATTCACTTTACTCCCCAGACTCAGCTTTACAGTTTGGAGTTGATGCCTCCTCTCTCGCAACAGCCAAAAGTGCTACTACAACCTGCTGAGTCACGGTTTGATGCAGCTGAAGATAATGGCATCTCCTAGCAACGGCGAGACGATGCTAACAGGATTTGTGCACGTGTGGAGCTGCAATGGCAAGCATGTGCAAAGGCTGCCAGGGCAGGTTTTACTTCTGGATCTCATGCTATATACCTTGCTCGCCAGGGGAGGAGGTCGTGGTAATGTAAGGTTTTTTACAAGGGCATGTAGTGATGGGACAAGGGGCAATGGCTTTGAACTGATAGGGGGTAGATTCAGATTGGATATTAGGAAGTTCTTCCCTGTCAGGGTGTTGAGGTGCTGGCACAGGGTGCCCAGAGAAGCTGTGGCTGCCCCATCGGCCAGGTTGAACGGGGCTTGCAGCAACCTGCTCTAGTGGAAGGGAGTTTGGAAGTGGATGAGCTTTAAGGTCCCTTCCAACCTAAACCATTCTTGATTCTATGATTCTTCTGGTCCATCCTGTGACCAGAATTGCCATGAATGACAACACCAAGACCACAGATAAATTCTGGCTAAATGCACCACGATGAGAAAATAGCTCAAGCTGAGCTCCATCTCAAAGGGAAGTTGCTTTATGCCCATCTTACAGCAAGCAATTAGTCATAGCCTGCTAATGACTTGGCTGGCCTTTGTGGGAACTACTCCCGGGTGGAATCAGAATCACTGGAGCTTGACTCATAGATGCTATCCTGACAGAAATATTTTGTATCCCAAGGCCTGAAAAGGCCCATTACCTCGAAGCTAAATTTGCATTCACTGCAGCTTTTGAAGCACACGCTTACTGCTGGAGTGAGATCTTGCAGGTGCTTAAGTAGCTGTGAAAGGAGTGTCACCTCCTGGTTATGCTTCCAAGCTGGAATGAGAAAGCTCTGAGCATTTTCTGCCATACAAAAACTGTGGCCACGTTGTTCATTTGGCAAAGCAGAGACAAAATAAGGCTCATGTCTCATTAGCACTGTGGTTGCAGAGGGAGGTTTGTGCTCTAAATAAGTCACAAAGATGGCTCTATGTACTTGTAAAACACCAGATGAAATGGGGTCCAGTTATAGCTGAAACCTTTCAGCCCTTCCATGATACTTTTTAAAGTCCTTTCCTTTATAGTCTTTTCCTCCATCCTCTATAAAAAGGCAACCTTACAACATCCATTGAAGTTAATAGGATGGAATAGAGCAGAGGAGTAGATACTTCCAGTGATGTAAGAGCTAAGAGGTGAGGATTTTCATCAGATTGTTCAAGTTGTATCTAAAATCATAACTCCCCCTTTTTGAACCCATCCTGGGGCAGATCCCTTAGCATTTCCCCAGCTTCACCTCTACTTCTTCTTTGCTCCACCTCCATTTCCTTCTAGGCTGTTCTTCCCCTCCTATGAGCTTAATGTTTATTTCCAATAGAATAATCAGTATTTGGAGAATGATAAAGAATGGCTTTAGGATGGAAAAGAATAAACATACTGCCTTTTTTCCCTGTTATATCTATCCATCTGTAGCCTTATTTCATTATTCTCTTGAAGAATCAAATATGAGGCACAGAGGAAACATGTAAAACGGGCAGGCCTTGTCAAGGTAAATGAAATGCATTATGCCTCCAGAAGGCACCAGCTGACTGTATCATTATCAGCAATGGTAATAACAACTGCAGCTCTCTCACCTTAAGGGGATTTGAGTCACAGACGTTTTAATTAACAAAGTTCCCGTCTCACAGCATCAAGTCTGCATTCTGCACAAACTTCTTGCTATAATGAATGGAGATGAGACGTCCTTTGTCCTTCATGACAACAACAATGCCGTGTGTATATGTCCTCTTGTGTATTGCACTGGGGACTGGTCTCAAAGCACAATGAAGAGGAGGAGGCAGACCTCACAGATGATAGTCTTTCACTTTTAAGGGGCAAAAAACTCAGAGGAAGCAAGCGGCAAAAAACATGCTGCTGGCATTGTCTCTTTTCTTCAGGGATCATGGAATCATAGAAAGGTTTGGGTTGGAAAGGACCTTAAGATCACCCAGTTCCAAACCCCTGCCATGGGCAGGGATGCCTCACGCTAGACCATTTTACCCATGGTCTACCTGTTCTACCTGGCCCTGAGAACTGCCAGCAATGGAGCATTTACTACTTCTTTACTCAGCAATGGAGGCATTTCCAGTGCCTCGCCACCCAGGATTGTAGATGACTGTGCAATACATCCAGAAGGCTCTCTGGATTATTCTCTTCACAACCTCAGAGGCCATGAAATAAGTTGACCAACACATATGTCCTGGCTATCACACAGGCTAAGGAAGATAGTACCTCTCCTATTTCTTCCCTCACATGTATTTCTGGAGGCAAAAAATAGCACCAAAAAGTAATGAAACACACTATTTTGCTGACAAAGGCAACGAACAGTGCAAGGAGGAAATGGAGATGGCTGGAATGAGGGAAGGGGTGAAGGTGAATTTGTCTCTAATAGAAAAGCCTATAGGCAAAGAAAAGAGAGATGGGTATTTACTGCATCCCTGCAGGCAGAGAAGAAAGATAAATGTGAGATTTGTCCAGATGATGAGAGGAACCAGATTGTATCCACCCCTGCTACCAACCTGGCTGGCACAACATCTACCAGCTAAGATCTTCACCTCCCCTTTCCATCAGTGCTACATAGAATCATAGAATCGTAGAATAGCTTAGGATAGAAAAGACCTTAAGATCATCTAGTTTGATAAACCCTGTCATTATCTCATGCTACAGAGCACAAATAGGAATTTGGAATGGAAAATCAATGTCATTCTCTGTGTGAGAGTCTTCTAAACTGTGTAACTAAACACTGAAGGGGCAGCAGGTTCTCTATTGCTGGGAAAGATTAAACTGAGACTGGATCTAATTCCTCTGCTCAGCCCGAGTCAAGGAGGTGTTTCAGAAGCTGCTGAGTGAAGCTCTCTGGTCTGCTCCACACAGATGGCAGATCATGATGTTTCCTTCTGGATTTAAGATGGTTTTGTGTTGTGAAGCTTAGGGGGTCCTCTGTTCTTTATGCTGCCCAGCAGCAAGGTTCTCCCTTCATTTAGGTGAGTTTGGAAAATCAACCAGTACATGGAAAAAGAAGTATGATTTCAGTTTTCCAAGAACATGAGGCATACAAAGAGATATCGTAGAACCACAGACTGGTTTGGGTTGGAAGGGACTTTAAAGCTCATTCAGTTCCAACCCAATGCAATGTGCAGGGACACCTTCCACTACAGCAGGTTGCTCCAAGCCCCATCCAACCCGGCCTTGAACACTGCCAGGGATGGAGCTTTTACCATTTCTTTGGGTAACCTGTGCCAGTGCCTCACCACTCTCACAGGGAAGTATTTCTTCCTAATGTCTAATCTAAACATACCCTCTTTCAGTTTTAAATGGAAAGAGGGTAGATATATGTATCCCCTATTCAAGTGTCCAAAACGCACCTTAACCCCTAGAGGCATACATAGAACTGGTAGCAAATGACCAAAAAAAAATGGAGTTTTAATGTAAGGAATTCTCTTTTGTTGTCAGAAGTCCTAGGAGAAGGCAATAGAATGCAAAACATCTTTAAAGTACCTTTATTTGTCATATGCTAGGAAATTTATTCAGCCAAAAAATATCCCAGTATAAAACTAGCCCAACTGCTTAAATGATAAGCACCTCCAAGACTTAGAATTGTAGAATGGTTTGGTTTGAAAAGGACCTTAGGGATCATCTAGTTCCAAACCTCTATCACAGGCAGGGAGACTTTCCACTAAACCAGGTTGCTCCAAGCCCTGTCCAACCTGGCTTTAACACGATGGAAATAAGGACATGAGAATCCACCCTCCAAGCTCCTGTATTTTTGCAAGTTAGTCTATATAACCATAAGACAGAAGATGACTTCTGCAAACTCCAGCTAAGTGTGTTGGTGAGATCTAAAATTGCCCTTTGTCTGCCTCCTGACAGTCATAAAACCCTTTTGTGACTTCAATATAAACCTGTACAGCTCTTTCCTAACAGCACATTTGCCTCTGGGTATTACCTTGTCTCGACACTATCCATTTTTAAACACCAAAGCTGTCGGTTAATGCAGTGCTGAATTGTGTGTCTGGAAACCAAATGGTTCTTTAAAAATAGGGAAAATTGTATTTACAGTAGCAGTTACTGTATCATCACTACCAAATGAGTTTTTCAGACCTGATTTTTTTGATGAAATGCTTTTCTTTCCCTACGTTTTAGAACAAAGGTCATCTTTCAACTCTGCTTCATTGTAGTTCATGTTATAATCCCCTTTTAAATAGTAAGAATGACCTATCTGATGTTTACATAATGCTTTCTTTCACCTCCTAAAACATAACTTCATCCATCACATTAGAGGACAATAACCATGAGTTTGTTATTTGAATGCTTCCCTTGCATACAGAGGTTTGTAGGACTAACTTGTCTTTGCAAATTTGACATAAGTAGCAAATCATGTTTGATCTTTGAGGACCATTTGGGGTCTTGTAGAAAAAAGAACCCGTTATTTGGCTTTGGAGTACAACATGGCAGTCTAAGCTCTTTAACAGAGAAGAAGAGGGAGTCCCATGTGGATGCTGGCAATCTCTTGTGTAGGCAGTAGATGTGGCAACTATGACTTATGGGACTAAGGCACACTTGTCACCAGGTCCATTGACTTCCTCCACATGAGTATTACAGCTAGGCACAACCAAAGCATTTGTCCATGTTCAGGCACAGCTGATGGTTGGATACTATTCATTTCTAAAATCATTCTTCCCAAATCTACATCTATCCCCCAGCCACAAAATGATAACCCTGAGATAGAAGCCTTTCCCAAATCCCACACAGATATCATAGGGAGGCTGAGAGTATGTAGAAGGGGAAAGCAAAACCATTTTGAATGTGTCCTTCCCAACTTCATAAACACATGAAGGGCAATGTGGAGATCAGAGAGAAGTAGAGACACCCATTGCCCAAAATACTCTTGTGTATGGGGTCTATAAATATAATGTAATGTATAAATAGAAAACAGAATTGTGCATTGTTGGCATAACATGTAGAATAAGACAAGAATGAGTAAGGTTAATGCAGTGATAAAACATTTTCGCAAGTACTTCAGACATGTGGGCTCTTCTTGTATTTCTAGCACTGACCATAGCAGATCATGAGCTGGTCTTTGACATGAGACAGAACTTCTTCAACACACAATCTCTGTTAAACCAGAGGTAGAAGAAGAAAACTAGCAGTGAAAGCTGTCTGTCATCTTATAATGTGACAGAAATGACAGCATGCTGGCGCCCAGAGTAGCCATTATGCCCCCACAATGCCCTCAGATAAGAGGACAGTACATAGGAGCTGGTGTTACAAGGTGAATGGAAAACTAATTGAAGAAACAAGGGCCATGCACTGGCAAAGGGACCCTGAATATATCACCAGCATAAAAATTTACTGGAGACTCCCTCCTTCCCAAATCAATGCATTTGTAACTCCACAAGATCATCATATCTATTGCTTGCATCATGCAGTGATTTCTGCATTGAGCTGAGTAACTTGCAGTTAAGCTAGAACCTGCCTTTCAAAAATGACAGGCAGCTTTGACCTGCAGATTTTGAGTAATGGCAAATCCCCCACTCCCCTTGGGAAGCTGCAGTAGCAGGTAATTAATTTTGCTGTTAAAAAAGATGTTGGCCATAGTTCCAGCTTGGATTTGTCTACATCGTTCAAAGGAAAGATCTTCATCAAGACTGTCAGCAATTGCTGGTGCTTACGCTCAACCTTCATAAGATCTTCTTCAAACACTTGAGAAGTGTTAAAGAAACCTCACAACATCCCTGTGAGACATAAAAATGTAATTATCCGAGCACGTTACATGGATGAGAACAAAGGGAGAAAGGAATTAAAATTCTGCTCAGGTAAAGATGTGAATCAAGTGGGATTCCCAAGAAGGAAACCTGGCACAACAATCCCCTGCTCCACAGCACTGTCTGCTGCATCCATGCTTCACAAGCAGTCGTGTGTCCTTCACAGCTCAGAGGTAACCCCAAAGGGGATGCTCTCCACAGCAGTGAACCCCTTCAGCTCCAGGAGGAACGGAAGGCATCGAAGAGCAAGAAGGATCAGTCCTTCCTACCTCTGTATGCAGCATCTTGTACCAATCCACATAGAATCCTGTCTCCCCCATATGTTGTGGAGTTTGGTAACACAAGATGCTTAGCGCAGAGTCAGGCCTCTCCTACCCAAACGCAGCAAGGAGTACTGAAGTTACTATAGAAATACTGGAAATTTCCAAGATGTCTCTGCCAGGTACGTAATTCCCTCAAGTCCTTTAACAAACCCCTCACCCCTACCCTCTGTTAACCTCTAGTGACTGGTACTTTATGTCTCCACACTCATTTTGTCCACTACTTAGCCTCCAATGTCTCCCACCCTTCTCAAACGGGATTAGATGACATGGTTGGCTTGATGACTTAGAAGGTCCCTTCCAGCCTTATGTTGTAATAGAATATTAATGACTCTGCAAATTCAGAGCTGTCTGGCCTCCACTCTCTACAGCCAAAAGCAAGCTGATCTCTCTGTCATTATAGCTGTCATGTTCTCAGATGACCTGTTTATGTAAAATGCATGCACAGTTTTCTTCTTTGCAATACAGTGATTTCTCTCTACCCAAAAAAAAGCCAGTCATGGTTCAGATTACCCAGCCAGGTTGTCTGTAGCATGGAAAACAATTTGGAGGTTATTTCCTTTCTATTCCCAGCAACCAAACCAAGTAGATAACTAAGAAATAAACAGAGTTCTTAGACTTAAAAATTGGAAGGAATCAAATGTACTGCATTTCTCTCATATATATTCCCTCATTCCAACTCATGCAAGTAACAGCTTGATGAGTTAAGCCAGGGAAGGCAAAGAGGCCATTTATTTTCTCTTAAATAAGGATAGCTCCTGATTAACTTCAAGACAGCACCTGCCTACTTGCCATCTCAGAAGCTCATAAACTCAGCCAATATGCCTTTCAGGTAATGCTACCCATGTGCAGCAGAAGCATCAACAAATGTGTCCTGGCAAATCAGATGATCCTTGGGGTCCTTTTCAGCCTGTTATTCTATGATAAATCACCTGGGGGTCTCCTACCAGCACTCAAACAAGTGCTCAAGAGAGTGGAAGGGGATGAGATGTGGAGCAAATCATATTAAGGCTGCTCCATCGGCACCTCTTCCAAGCAATGCAGATACACCAAGGCTTTCTCATTCACTCAGAGGAGTTTGAAGCAGACCCACAAACTCCCTGCCCCTTTGTAGGCATCTTATGGTTACCTAGGAGTCAAAGCGGTGGAGCAAACCCAATCATGTGCTGAACAGTCATATAAAAGTCTTCACTTTAAAGATCTTGTAGGGAACGCATATACAGAATGATGCTATACGGGAGGTAGTAATGATAACAATAATAATAATAGATTTTTTGCAACTTTTCAGTAGATTTTAGGAATATAAATTTTATGTGTTATAGATTCAGGCTTTTAGTTCAAGTTAGGCTGAAAAAAAGATATCAGGGGAAAAGGAATCAAAGACATAAGTGAGCACAGAAGGAATAAAAACTATCACCTCTACCACACAGCAATATCAGATTGATTCATATTTCACAACAGGCTCAGAGTTAGATTTAGTCTGACCAAGGACAACAAGTATTTGCAATGATACAACATATTGTAAATCTCATGTCAGACACTGGACAATGGGTGATTTCTTCCCTGGAGCAGGGTTTTGCTGGCAGTGGACTCATGTTCATGCTGAGGTTCCCACTTGCAGGTAAAATAACACCCTCGCTTCCTATCAAGTTAATATCTGAAGCTTGGGAAAGATTTACCCCTAGCAGGCTGGCCATCTGTTAACCTTCCTCAACCTCTTTCAGTATCTTCTAAATATATCAATAGCTTTCCACCCTGTCTGTCAATTTAATAGAAATAATACTGCCTTTGCATTTCTCTCATGGAATATTTCCATTACAGTATTTTACTTTCTTTGCTGCATTTTATGATTAGTATTCCCATTAAACCTTCTTTTACAGGCAGTTCTTTGGCATATTCTGATTTTCTGGAGCTCATTCCTTAACTATCCCCAGTTCCAAGCTCATGTCTAGTCAGTATCTGCCACTTGCCAGTAGTCTACAACTCGTAAAGTCTTACACACACCAGCAATGCTGCAGCCCATAGGGAAATACGGAAGAGAACCCAACAGGGAAGCCACATGTCCTGATAGATAGAACTCTACAATGTGCATTAATCCTCCTCCCATCCCAGGATACAAGCCTTTTCTAAAGAGAGATAGATATTATTTTAATTAGATTATTAAAAAAATAAGCATATTAAAAAGAATAGGAAAAATCTTAGAAGGATATTCCCTATTTTCTTAGAATGGTGGAAGCCTGAACCTTTTCTATGACAAGGCAGTTAGACCAAGCCTGGGCAGGGGAGAGCAGTCTGCCGGGACCGGTTGGACTGAGATGAAAGAGTCAGTTAAGTGAAAGGCCTTTTCCATTTCTTACCAACCCTGATCAAAGGAACAAAAGCCATTGGAAAACAGTGACCCCTCTTTTGGGAAAGCCCTGCTTATCAACAGGAAAGTATAGAGCACAGGGTTTTGGTTTAGTGCAATATTTGGCATGTCCTGCAGTGATCAATGCCAGAGCGTTGGAGAGAATCAGAGCGATAGACTATAATTAGCTGTGATAACTCCTTACAATAACAAGTATATTCTGATTTGAATTATTCATGAGCTACTTTCTTTTCTTCTGGTAATGGGGGGTGTTTAGGTTTTGGGGTATTTCTTTTTCGTTTGGCCAGACACAGTGCTTAAATTACTGGGCATGGGAATAAATAAATAGATAAGCTTCAGAAAAAGGGGGGAAAAAGGAAGTTTTCAGCAATAATCAAGTTTTCATTCACACCGGGGTGTGGGGAGGGAGCAACAGGATGTGAAATCCAAGGCCAGGTTGGACGAGGTGTTGGGTGGCATGGTTTAGTGTGAGGTGTCCCTGCCCACAGCAGAGGGATTGGAACTAGATGATCTTAAGGTCCTTTCCAACCCTAACTATTCTATGATTCTGTGATTCTACGAATTTCTGTGTTCTCCATTAAATCTTCCTGACAATGCAGTATACGGACTGCCCAATTGGAAGCAAGAAGACACTGATTCCTTGGAAGGACCAGGCTCCTGAGCTTTCTGAGTATGATTTCTTACCAAGCAGATGGAGGGTTTCAGCTTTCCCCCAGGGTACCCCAGATGAAGTACCTGTGGAAGCGCTTGGCCAATGTTCTGCATCTGACTGATGTCTCCCTGCAAATTGGCCCAATGGCTGGGATTTTTGCCTTTTAATCTCAAGACATGCATTGCTTAGTTAAGTTCCAGCCAGCAAAAATGATGGGGGAGGTATTATGCATTAATTATTAATTTACATTGGCAGCTCAAGATAATGAAGTCCTCTATTCACAGAACAAGTACAGCCAGGCACTCACAGAGCTGCTGCTTCGGTTTATTGTTGATCCACCTTCCATCCATAGCCTTTAGGAGACTATTTATCAGTAGAAGATGAGGTCACTGCCTTAACGGAAGAAGCACTACTTACCTTTAAAAGTATCAGCCCTCCAGGAGCAAAGGCTCAGAAATCAGAGAAATAACCCCTTCAAAATCAGTGCATTACACTTATAATCATCATACAACAAAGAATCATTGAATCATAGAATGGTTTGGGGTGGAAAGGACCTTAAGATCACTTAGTTCTGACTCCCTGTCACAGACAGGGACACCTTCCGCTAGAGCAGGGTGCTCCAAGCCCCTGTGTCCAACCTGGCCTTGAACACTGCCAGGGATGGGGCAGCCACAGCTTCTCTGGGCAACCCCCACTTTGCATAATAGGTTGGAAATACTACTTCTTACCCTGAAGGAAGACTGTCACACATCTCCCAAAAGGGAATGAAAGTAATCTAATATTCATATACTGTATTAATAGATACGTTGTTAGGAGACTGCTGAAGTGCTTATTTATATCTCAAGTACTGACCACCCTCACAGGGAAGAACTCCTTCCTAATGTGTAACATAAATCTACGTTCTGTCAGGTTAAAGCCATTCCCTATTGTGCTGTCCCTACAGGCCCTTGTCAAAAGCCCATCTCCATCTTTCTTATAGGCTCCCTTTATGCACTGGAAGCTGCTTTAAGATCTCCCCTTAAGGAGCCTTCTCCAGGCTGAACAACCCCAGCTCTCTCAGCCTGTCTTCATAGGAGAGGTAATAATCAAACCAAAGCACCTTGCACGCCTGATCTGAAGCAGCCTGACATTCACTGCAGAGCCTATTTCCTCTTCTTATCTGTAATTATTTCTGGGTGTCTAAGACCAAGAATCACCCAAATTTATTTATCCGGGTGCCCCTTCAGCACTAAAAAACTTCCTATCAACAAATGGTCATTTTCATGCAAGATCTGGAACCTCTAGTTCAAAGGTTTCCTGTACCCAGATTTTACAAACCTCTTGCCCTTCACAGCAGCACCCACACAGCGCTGTGCTGAACTGAACTGCTTGCATTCCAAGGGGTGAAGCAACCCCCACTTTGCATAATAGGTTGGAAATATTACTTCTCACCCTGAAGGAAGACTGTCACATATCTCCCAAAAGGGAATGAAAGTAATCTAGCATTCATATACTGTATTAATAGATACTTTGTTAACAGACTGCTGAAATACTTAGTTATAGCTCAGGTACTGATACATGGCATAAAACTGTATGTACAAAAGCCAAGGCACACACGTGTACATGCACACGCACAGACACACTCAGAATGCACTGCCATTTACCCAGAACAGAGGAAGGACACTGATAACAGTGCTAAAAGCGTTATTGAGTATTGGATTTCTGGACACTTTGGAGTAATAAAATCACAGAATGGTTTGGGTTGGAAAGGACCTTAAGATCAATCAGTTCCAACCCCCTAACATGGGCAAGGACACCTCAAACTAAACCATGTTGCCCAAGGCTCTGTCCAACCTGGCCTTGAACACTGCCAGGGATGGAGCATTCACCACTTCTCTGGGCACCCTGTGCCAGCGCCTCACCACCCTCACAGTAAAGAACTTCTTCCTTATATCCAACCTGAACTTCTCCTGTTTCAGTCTGAGCCCATCACCCCTTGTCCTATCGCTACAGTCCCTGATGAAGAGTCCCTCTCCAGCACCCTTTTAGGCCCCCTTCATAGTTAAGTAACAATGAATGATACTTGGTACCAAAAGACCTTCTAGAAACTTGGCTTTGAGGTCTGCACCTTCATAGGTGATCTCTGTGTGCCCTACAGACTGGGAGAGGATGGACATCATTTGTTCTGCTTTGTTCTGCTGACAAAGACTGTACCTTGGCTTAAGATTCATTCAAAAACCAGCTTTCTGATTGTGTAACACTGTCCTGAGATTTGCCACCTCTGGGGGGAAAAAAACATCCCTCAAGGGATCTTTCCAGATTTTCTGGACATTTAAGAGCAGTTGCTTGACTCCTAAAATGAGACAGAAAGGTGAAATTCTGTGGGAGCAAGGGCAATAAATCACAAGACAGCGTATTTAGGAGAGATCCGTATTCTCACCCATGCAGAGGATGTGTGAATCACTGCTGAATGGTCTGCTGAGCTGACTATGCATCTTTCACCCCAAGTGCTGCCTTTGTCCATCAGCAGCCATGGGGGCAGAGGACACATCCAATAGTACTGAATATAATCAAGTCTAATTGCAAAGTTAATTGTTGAGGAGAGGGGAGGTGGGGAGAAAACCAGTGTGAAACTAAGTGAGGATATAAGAGCTCAGCAAGCTGACATCCTCAGGATGAAACTGAAATGCAGCTTCTGTGCCCCATTAACTGCATCCTCCTGCATAGGTATGCGTCTATCACTCCTGGCTTCTCTGACTGGACACCAATGTCTGTCAATCCCCTCTCTCCCAAGAAAAGGACTCAGCCCTGTTAGCAGCTAAAGCATCATTCACCTGAAAATGTATTCAGGCTTGGACCCAAGGAGAACAAGGTCATATTGGTACTAAGAGGAACTGATTTGACTGCATCACAAGTCTGACTGTGTGTTACATTCCCAGCTGATGTTCATTGCTATAGATTCATCGAGCAGGACAGCTATTCTGCTGCTACAGCTGCTAAGATATCTCTCAGATGCTGTTTCATTCAGAAATTGAGCTTGAAGTCTTCCAAACCCTGACCGACTGTGACATTTCCAAGGCCTCCAGTCTGAGGGAATTTCCCTTGGGGATATATGTTAAAAGTAGCGTGGAGTGGGCTTGGAGACATATAAAGGAACACAAAAAATTAGATTTACTACCACTGCTGATAGGCACAGAGAAGGGATTTCCATCCCTGTGCTTCAGTGCTTAACCTCAGCATAGAATGTTTAGAGTTTGGGGTGGAATCTGTTGTCTCTCTATGAAGGGACTGATTGTGGCCACTGTCAGAGGTGGGATGCCAGCCCACCTAGGGGCCCAGGCTGGTCTTTGAGAGCTTGAGGACTATGGTTTCAAGGTTAAACAGGGGATGTTCAGGTTAGGTATAAGGAAGAAGTTCTTTACTGTGAGGGTGGTGAGGTGCTGGCCGTAGGTTGCCAAAAGGAGTGGCAAATGCTCCAACCCTTGCAGTGTTCAAGGCCAGGTTGGACAGCGCCTTGGGTGCCATGGTCTAGTGTGAGGTGTCCCTGCCCATGGCAGGGGGTTGGAAGTGGATGATCTTAAGGTCCTTTCCAACCCAAACCATTCCATGGTTCTATAGCAGCTCACTGTCTTTGGTAGTGAACAGGCCCCAGGAACACTGCACAACACTGACAGGAGCTGTGCCAATCAGGCAATGCTGGGAATAGAAGTGTCTGTGATATGGCAGCACAGACTGAAAGCCTGTACTGCACACACGTCCCCGGAGAGTCACTCTTCTCTGATGCAACATTAAATACCAATTTGCAATTGGAATGAATTTCCTGTTTATTCAGGGGAATTCCTTCACTTGATGTTCCACGCAATTGTGGTGTTTCCCAGTGCAAACAGGCACAAAGGGAGAAGAGAAAATAAAACACATCAGCCATATCTTCTTTAAAAGAAAAGCAACAGAGAGATGGAAGCCCAGACCTCTGGAAGGTGGGCATCAGATTATTCCTGTGCTTGAAGCATATAGACAAACATCTCACTTGTGTTGCCTGATGCCAATTAGACTTACATGTGTCTGTGTGCATATTTAGGATGCTAACAACTGATGTAATGACCTTGTTAAAAAGAACTGGGCTTGCCTGTTCTCTGGCTTGTAACAGCAGCATCACTGGGACCTCTCCTGGAGACATCCCTACACACACGCACATCAGAAAACTCACATCTTCCCAAGTGCACCTCTTTGCATGGAACAACTGTAACAGACCCCTGTATTATAGAATCAGAGAGTCATAGAATGGTTTGAGTTGGAAAGGACCTTAAAGCTCATCCAGTTCTAACCTCCTGTCATCTGGCCTTGAACACTGCCAAGGATGGGGCAGCCACAGGTTCTCTGGGCATCCTGTGCCAGTGCCTCAGCACCCTCACAGTAAAGAACTTCTGCCTTATATCTAACCTGAATCTCCCCTCTGTCAGTTTGAAGCCATTCCCCCTTGTCCTATCACAACACACCCTTGTAAAAAAGGCATAGTCATCTCCAAATACATTCTTTGACCATGGCCCTGTCACACAGATCAGAGGTCACAGAACAAGAAGTGCAGAGCAAGGTCTGCCACACCGAGAGGAAGCAAACCAACCCCCTTTTGCTTACCATGTACAAAACAACAATCACCAGATTGCTGTACCTGCAGCAGGGGAGCCAGGGGTTTGCATTGGGAACCTTAAAAAGGCCAGGTCATTTTGTTGGGGAAGAGGATTCTGTGGTTCCTCCCTAGCTGTTATTTCTTCTGTTGGTTTAGTATAATCTCTGGGAGCGAAGGGATGAAGGAAATCCAGCTGTTGCCATGGCAGCCTCTAGCTGGCCGTCTCCTGCATCACTCGAGTTCCACAGTGCCGTTTCCCTTCCTCCAGTGCCAGCTCCTGGTTTAAAGCCGAGGAGTTTTCCTTCTGGGAATGGCAGGGAGGGAATGTCTGTGCAAAGCAGTGAAGAGGAAGGACCAGCAACCAGCATAGGATGGGGAGAGGTTGCTTGGGAGAAGGAAGTATCGCATGAGAGTGGGTGAGGACAGATTGTCAGGCGTGAAGGTGAATGCAGGGATGGATGGAAAGGAAGCATTTAGAAGCAGAAACAGAATGAGTGTGCTCATCACCTCGAAACTAGTCTAATTTGTGCTGACACTTGCCCAAAACTGGCAGAACTTCCTGTCATATAAAAACCCCTTACAAAATACTCTGCTGCTTTCTCCCTAAACCCATCTCTGGCTGGTGCCACAAATAGCAGCCCTGCTCTCTGAGTTCAGCCTCTAAGTTTAGTCTCCATCACGTTTAGATCTTAACACAGCCCAGACGTTAAAAATTCATGTTCTGGCAGTTGCCATTTTCACAAAGGCCTGCTCGAACTGATGACGTTGCCTCAGCGAGCACTTCATAAGTTAATCATATGCTACCGCTTCTCACCTCCCTGAAGATGGAAGCAGAGAAGTCTTGCTCATGAAGCTTCAGCATTCGCTGCTCTCATTGAAGACAATGTTCCACGCCTCCTCAGGATTTAACCAGCCACTTGCTGAACTCTTCAGGCAGCAAAAAAGTAAGAAAAAAAGTAAGAAAGCCAACTGTATCCTGGGCTGCATCAAGAGGAGCGTGACCAGCAGGTCGAAGGAGGTGATCCTGCCCCTCTACTCTGCTCTCATGAGACCTCACTTGGAGCATTGTGTGCAGTTCTGGTATCCTCAACATAAAAAGGACATGGAACTGTTGGAACAAGTGCAGAGGAGGCCACGAGGATGATCAGGGGACTGGAGCACCTCCTGTATGAAGATAGGCTGAGAAAGTTGAGGCTGTTCAGCCTGGAGAAGAGAAGCTGCGTGGAGACCTCAGAGCAGCTTCCAGTGTCTGAAGGGGGCCTACAAGGATGCTGGGGAGGAACTCTTCATCAGGGACTGTAGTTATGGAACAAGGGGTGATGGGTTCAGACTGAAACAGGGCAAGTTCAGGTTAGATCTAAGGAAGAAGTTCTTTACTGTGAGGGTGCTGAGGCACTGGAATGGGTTGCCCAAAGAAGTGGTGAATGCTCCATTCCTGGCAGTGTTCAAGGCCAGGTTGGACAGAGCCTTGGGTGACATGGTCTAGTGTGAGACATCCCTGCCTGTGGCAGGCGGTTGGAACTGGATGGTCTTTAGGTCCTTTCCAACCCAAACTATTCTATCATTCTGATTCTAGGTGTGAGGAGTTCATAGGAGTGATCCTGGGGACCAAGTGACAAAGGCCAGCAAGGAAGATTCTACTGCCCTCAGTACTAAAAGGAAAAAAACACTCAAAGGGATAGAAAGTTAAAATCCATGGGCTCCCCTATAGCTGTCACCGTACAGCTATGGAGGGCCCACTAAGAATTTGCTTTATCCTATACAGGAAGGCCTCAAATTCCCTGTTTTTTCTCTATAAAGTAAAACCTACAAGCTGCAAAACTACAGCGCTCCACATTAAGAAAGCAAGAGGAATGACGAGATGCTTTAAAATCTTAGGTCTGGGTCTCAGCAGTGAGTGGTCCCGAATAGACCACATTTAATGCTACTAAGGAAAACCTGTCCTGATGGATAGTGTTTATCTACACAAGGGCAAGACAGACCAAGCAGGCACCTGAGAAAGCTTCCGATGACAGTTTGAGACTCGGCAGCCCAGCCCATAATCAGTCTCTGAAGCTCCTGTTCATTCATTTTAACTACAGTGGAGGCTTTTGAGCATAGAACATAATGATGGATGTGAACCCAGTGGAAAGACCAGCAATAGGCAAAGAGCTTCCTTTAGTACAGGTCATCTTTGCATGCAACAGAAGGGGAAACCATCAGTCCAAGAGTCAGGAACACTGAAGTGGGGAAGAACTTCAGGTCCCATTTAATATGTGCAGTCCTCGTCCAAGGAAAGATGTATTTCACCCTGTCTAAACAATTCAGATAATGGGCCATCCTTAAGAAGCCCACTGCATCCTTCCTTATTTCTGTCAGCAGCAGAACTCCTTCAACCTCTTAATGAAGACTACAGATCCATCCTGTCCATGGACACTATAAACCATTTCCCTCAACTGTTTTACTCTTTCTTCCCAGTCCCAACATGTTTTCTCTTCACAGTCTTTGTTCAAGCTCTGATGTCTGGTGGCCCCAGCACAGAGATGTGCAGGTACTTGTATGCCCTTGTTCTCAGTTTATGGCTGAGTTCAACGTGCACACAAGGTGTCAGATTGTCTAAGCAGGTTACACAGCTTTCTCACAGACAAAACAGGGCAGAGGTTTACTTATCTTTCCCCAGATGTCAAGAAAATACAATGGTACCTCCTCCTTCCCTTCCCAATTCAAGTTCCACATGAAGCTCCTCTCTTCCCTCTACCTCCACCCTGGATTGCTATGTTCCACCAGACTTTATGCATGATATTATCATCTATTTTTATACATAATCTATGTATATAATTATGTCTATATATAATTATGTATATATAATTTTATAAAAAATAAAAAGTGTATTTTTTCCACCTAATACCAAAGCTACAGCTCTTGCTGCACTGGAGTCCTTTTCTATTGCCACTCTAACTCCTTTATCTCTTTACTCCTCCTGAGCATCATCCAGCTACTTCTTTTGTTCTGAGTGCACCTCTCTCTGCAGAAGGCAGCATCTTGCAGTGTCTTCACCCAGCTGGAAGTCCCCAGCATAGGAAATTAGCACCGCCAATTATTCTAATACCCCTAAACCCTTCTAATTCCACTGGTGCTCTGTTTCAGCCTCCTCTGATTGTTTCTTCAGCTCAGCAATGAGCATGGGGCTTAGGAGGAAGAGAGCAGCTTGCTTCTGTCTTCCTGTGTTTATTACTACATATCTTTTGTCTTCACAGTCACAAAAGGCCACTGATGAGTGTAATCATAGGGAAAACACAGATCAGAGAAGAGTCTACAGTCAGAGTGTGAAGGAATGGGTCAGAGGTTCATTTAAATCAAAAGCCACATGCAGTAACTGCATAAACCTTGAACTATACCAACATGAGGATGTGTGGTGTGATTTTATAGGGAAAAATAAACTTTATCAGTGATAAAACTGGATAGAGATGCTGTGCAATGAGAGGTGTTTCTGAGGGGCTATTCAGGAGTGAGACACTCTCCTAAACGCAATGAGGAATTCTTTCTCTTCATGCCAATTGTTTAAAGCATTGATTGGAACAGCTCTACCACCTGTATTAGGACAGGAAAGAGAGTTTGATTCTCTGCTTCTCTGAGCATGAAGTTAAACACCCAACTCATTCTCAAGTGACTGGGAAGGACTAAGAAAGACAACTAAAAAGGAGATAAATTACATCTAGCATGTGTTGGGCAGATGGGTCCACAACAACCATCACAAAAGAGGATTTATCACAGAAGGGATATTCAGACTTCAGTACAGAGCATCCCATTGACCCCCAGGTGAGGACAACAGGACACTGCCTGGCCTGGCAGCATCAGGAATTCCATCCCTCCATGAGGTTTGTCCTCTCCTTGCCCTTTGGAGGCAGGTGCAGTCACAGCTCCTCTCCCCTGAGATGGTTACATGCTGGTACATCCTCTGCCGTGCCAGAGGAGGTCAAGATCTGTAATTTTCCATTACTGCTGCTGATCAAATGTCAGCATTCTGGCAACCTTCAAGAGCTTCTGTTCCCCTTGTCACCACTGGGACCTAGAAAAGCTCTTCTCTTCTTTCCCTGTTCACAATTTACATGAGGGACTCAAACCCTGAGACAGCTGTAGGCAAAAACAGAACTATCAAATCTCTTGTCTGTGTCACTCCTTGTTCTTCATCCAGTCTGGCACCTTTTCGCATTCTTCATCCAGGACACCTATTTCTTGCAAGGGAAATAAATTGCTTGTAATGTTTTGAAGGATCCTCAGCATCCTTGGAGGCCTTAAAGCACAGAAATTGCTGTGGCATCAGACACAAGAGATTTGGAGCTGCTTTCAGCTCCAGGGATACATCGGCTTGAAAAAGATCCTCTTTCTGCAGAGAGAATGAGGAGAAATGTCCTAAAGAAAAGAGGTGGATCAAGGAGACCATTTGGTAGACAAACTCAGTGACCCAAATGTGATGGTTTCTTTGCTGGGGAAGTCCTTGGTGGCTTTGGTATGTAGGCTGCAGGGGTTTCCAAGGCATCCACATGCTTATGATACTTCTGGGAAGGACCTGTAACTACGTGCTTACCAGTGCTTTACTTAGATGTCCATTGAGTGTATGGGGAGCAGCCTGGATAAGACTCAATCAATCTGTAACTCCATGGAGAGGCTGTATAAGTCCACCTTCACAATAACAAGTCAACAAAGTGGGGTCTATTCTTCTCCTCTAGAATTACCTGGGCACATAAAACTAAGGCTACCAACATTAACAGTAGCTCAAGGATATTGGAACTCCAGCTGTGGCTTTTAGCTGATTTTAGCCACCTGTAAGGAAATGATTAGCTGAAAGCACAAGTGCATACGGATGTTCAAATGGACAATAATAAGTTGCTATAAATTCCTAAGTCATCTCTTCTTATCACGCTTTCAGTCAGAGGTCAACACTACCCATAGAGACGCATAAAAGTTATAGCTAGCCAGTGGCATCCATGAGTTATCCTTCCAGTTACTCTGGGTTCATGGAGAGTCTTGCCTTAGAAAGAGATAACTGATCACAATCTGGTTCTTGAATTCCCTCGCTCAACTTTGATGCTTGCTATAAAACACCTTTCACAAGTGTGGGAGTTGGAAGTCTTGGAGCAGAAGCACATAATCATCTGATGAGAAGTGAGATAACTCATCTTCTCCATGTGGATTTTTTTTCTGGACCACAGATGCTTTATATGGAACTCTTGTGATTTTGCTTATGTGGGGTGTGGAAACCTCTATTTAGGTGAGCAAGGAAAAGAGAGTGCCTTTACCATACAAGTGAACGAGATTAAGATCTAAAAAGAGTTTTTATGTGTATTTGGTTTTCCTAACCCAGCAGACAAATCATAGAATCACAGAATGGTTTAGGTTGGAAAGGATCTTAAGATCATCCAGTTCCAACCCCCTGCCACAGGCAGGGATGCCTTACAATAGACCATATCTCCTAAGGCTCTGTCCAACCTGGCCTTGAACACCGCCAGGGATGGAGCATTCACCCCTTCTTTGAGCGTCCTGTACCAGCGCCACAGCACCCTCACAGTAAAGAACTTCTTCCTTACATCCAACCTGAACTTCCCCTGTTTCAGTTTGAACCCATTACCCCTTGTCCTATCACTACAGTCCCTGATGAAGAGTCCATCCCCAGCATCCTTGTAGGCCCCCTTCAGACACTGGAAGCTGCTCTGAGGTCTCCACGCAGCCTTCTCTTCTCCAGGCTCAACAGCCCCAACTTTCTCAGCCTGTCTCCATACAGGAGGTGCTCCAGCCCCTGATCATCCTCATGGCCCTCCTCTGGACTTGTTCCAACAGTTCCATGTCCTTTTTATGTTGAGGACACCAGAACTGCACACAATGCTCCAAGTGAGGTCTCCCGAGAGCAGAGTAGAGGGGCAGGATCACCTCCTTCGACCTGCTGGTCACGCTCCTCTTGATGCAGCCCAGGATACAGTTGGCTTTCTGGGTTGCGAGCGCACACTGAAGCTGGCTCTTGTTCAGTTTTTCATCAACCAACATGCTGATCATCACAAATATACACCAAGAAGAACAGTAACACACAAGAACTTCATCCTTTCTGGCTGATACTCCAGGAAATTAGAAAGGTAGTTATTCAAGACGGACAAAAGGAAAACCCCTCATGAGAGTAAGAAGCCACTGGGACTCACTAGTAGAGGTCATGGGAGGAAAAGATACAAAGTCATTCTTCACACTCTGATTGGCTATAAATGACAAATAGTAATTAGTAATCTAAGTAACCTTTAAGCAGTGCTTTTAATCTTCACACATTCAGCTTTAGCAGTAAGGCTGTATAGGACAGCAGTCAAGCTATTTAGGATAAAAGCATCTAGTTTTTACGTTTGAGCTGTAGATAATGGAAAAGTCACTGTAGTGAAAGAGAATCTCCTTTTTCAGGTAGAAGGAAAACCAGAAGTGCAGTGATTTGCATGATAAATGCTGTTGCCATCCCAGGAGCTCTGCAGCTTGTGCCTTGCTACAGCTTTTTGTATGATTTATTTAAATCTGAGAAGTTTTTTCATATCCCATTTTCAGAAATTGATTCTCATGCAATCAACATTTTCTGCAAGCCTTCTCAATTCCTTATAATCCCAGCCATTCTCATCCTTGGACCACCATCTCTTTGTGCAGACGGAGAATGTCCAGATTTCATTAATCTGATGTGCCTGGGTTGGGGGTAGGAGGAGGAACAGGCAACAGATTTGAAGCTGGGAGAGTCACAAACTGTCTCTTGTTTTCCTTCTTTGCTGCTGGTAGCTGATGGCGTAGATTACTCATTAATACTTCAATGTTTAGTGAAGCATTTGGAAAAGCGTTCATCATCAAAGGACCTGTAGGTCAACAGTTTAATTTCACAAGGCCTCCCGCTGGTGACAAGGACTTGGATAGAGGCTGAGGGATCTCAATTTCTCAGCATCTCCAGTGCAGGTGGTGAGGCGCTGGCACAGGGTGCTCAGAGAAGTGGTGAATGCTCCATCCCTGCAGTGTTCAAGGCCAGGTTGGACAGAGCCTTGGGTGCCATGGTCTAGTGTGAGGTGTCCTTGCTCATGGCAGGGGGTTGGAACCGGATGATCTGAAGGTCCTTTCCAACCCAAACCATTCTGTGATTTTATGATTCTATGATTCTATAATTCTGTGATAATATACATGGATTTACTCAAATCACTCTATGGGTGAGATGACCATGATTCATGATCTATATTTTATCAACTATAAATTGATCTAGAATTCAACTGAAGGGATCAGAAATACGTGTCAGTAAAAGAGAGTTTGGCAAAAATCAGTACCTTAAAATTTGTTCTGAGGTATGTTGTTGGAAATAAAGAAGGAAGGAAAGGAAGGAAAGGAAGGAAAGGAAGGGAAGGAAGGGAAGGAAGGGAAGGAAGGGAAGGAAGGAGGGAAGGAGGGAAGGAGGGAAGGAGGGAAGGAGGGAAGGAAGGAAGGAAGGAAGGAAGGAAGGAAGGCAGGAAGGCAGGAAGGAAGGAAGGAAGGAAGGAAGGAAGGAAGGAAGAGGAATTAACCTAATGTGGGATTTTTTTTATTATTAGTATTATTATTATCATTATTATCGTTTTATTATTGTTAATATTGCCATTATTATTATTGTCATTATTATTACTATTATTATTACTATTATTATCAGTTCCGACCACCTTTCTCTCTTATTTTCCCCTAGTCCTTTTGGAGAGTGTCCACATTGAAAAGACTTTAACTTTGTGCCTGGAACAAGTTAGATTCACCTTCATTTATAATTGCTCCTTGTTTCCCAGTTTCAGCAGAAGAGCTCAGGGGTTAAGAGAGCTGTCATAGACTGAGTAACAATTTGCAGCCTTGGATGTGAAGTGGTTGCCTAGCAGTAAAAGACTCCTTACATACCGCTCCCAGCTGGAGGTGTTCCTTATTTCATGTATATAGTTAGCTATAAAGATCAGATGTAGGAATAAATAAGAAGATATATTAATAGGAGCTCCCTCCTAAAATCTGAGTATTGAGTATAACTGGAAAAAGCCAAACCCTTTCAAAAAGCAGTGGAGCATCACACAGTTAAAGGCAGCAGCTCAGCCCAGCAAATCAGTGTTAGATACATAGCAACAGATGCAGAAATCAACTTGTACAAAGCAGCGTTCTCAAGGAGTTTCTCAGGATCATTTCTTCTGCTTCAGGGAAACATGGGGATGGTACTAAGGTGAGGTAATTCTGCATAAAAGAGCTTGTATTTTTTTATTTAAAATATATTTTTTTATGAATATACGTACCTCTCTATATATAATATATACATATTATATATATGTAGTTTTATATATATATATATAATGCCAGAAGAGACATTTATATTCATGTAATTTGTCCCCACGCAGAATGAGGCCCTTAAATCTTACCCAAGGACTCCTGCGCTTAGCCGAGAAATCTCGGTTTAGCACAAACTCCACAATTACACCTGACTTGTGCATTCTCTGACAGCCCCATCAGCTATTCAGCAGTGGTGAGCAGCAACAGCAACAGTACCTTGGGTGCTGTCTTTCCCATAAAGAAGCACCAGCGATGAGCCTTGCGTAAGGAAGACTCGCATTTACTCACAAGATGGAGTCAGCTTCCTTTCTCCTGACCCATGCCATGAGTTTGCAAGGCACCAGCTATCACCTAAGCTCTTCCACACAGGCAATCTATGGCTAGTAATGATTTTCCCTTTCTGGTCAATAGCTCACAGGCAGAAGCTGACTGGCTTTTACTCGGACCAATGGAATAGGCTTCCCATAAGCTTCGGGTCTCTTGTGCTCTATTTAGGTCATGAGTTAACATCCCTTATCGCAAGCAAAGGGGTCATGTCCTGCCGTTTAAAGCCAGCACACACCAAGCAAGCTGCCAGGATGAGCTTCCCCTCTCATCCAGTGAAATCTGGGCTGAATTGAGACCTGTGCCTGAGCACAGCAGAGCGAACAACACTGCAATATGCTGCCAAATACTCACAGTGCATCCTGAGTGAGGTTTGCACAGAGGGCTTTTGTGGTCTAAGGCACAAGATAAAGAAGTGGTGCTAAATCCTCACACATCCCCCTTTCCGAGGGGCAGAAAACAGACTACACTGCCCCAGTCTATCATTCTTGGCTTGCTGAAAATCAATAGGTTATAAGGAGCTGCCTCTGTTTGCAGCAGCTTTGACCCCACTACATTGTCCAGGGAGACCCTTCCCCTGCAGAGCAAAGGAGTTCAAGTCCTGTCTTGGAACATGAGTGGAGTGAGTTTAGAGGCCTCATGACCCCTAAAACACCTCCTACTCAGATCACATGAATTGCTTTGCCTTCTCTCCATCACTGCCAGGCTTCTTTGGAGAGCAGAAGGGCAGAGGCAATCAGGAGCTGTGTTTTTCTGCTCCCCTTTCCTGTAATCCTCACTCCAGTGCTAGAACAGCATCCACCCCATACACCTCAAGATGAGCACCCTAGCCCAACTGCAGCTCCCAGATGGATTTGTCCCATTGGTCCCTTTCTCTGTTAACTGCACTTTATGCAGTTAACACAGCTGAGCCAGTTGCATTGGCTGATTTCTGCAGCTGGCACAACCCTGCCAGCCCATGAATCCCTCTGGAACATGAGGGAGTCTCTGTCCTTGTCCTCTCCCTGCACCTCTGAGCAGCCAGCACCTTCCCATTGCCCTCTGCAAGGAGGAGAACAGACATCACCAGCATGAAAGATGCACAGGACTAGAACGGGCACTGATGGTCATCCTCCTGAAGATACCAACCTTCACCTTGCTGCTGACCAAACACCCTGCAAAGGAGGGTTGCACCATCCTCCTCCTCTATCCCTGCTCCCTCCTGCCCCAGCAAAGCAAACAAGGCAAAGGGCTCTGTTGTTTCGGACCCCTGAAGGGAAAAGAAGAAGGAGAAAGCAGCCCATCCTCCCCGCCTCGCATGTGACGAGCCGCAGAAGAGCAGTGGTGCTGCCAAGCCTGGTGACTAAGGCCAAAGAGAGAGGAGATAGAGGAACACAAGGGGCTGCTTGTTTGAGTTTTGTTTGGGGAGGTATTTGAAATTCAGCAGCGACTGGCAATGGAGAACAGAGTCCACTCAGAGCCTCTCTCTTCCCATTCATCCCCAGCCCGGCAAAGAAGGGAGGGGGGGATGTAGGCTGGGGAGCAGGAAAAACAACCAGGCTCCTTAGAATAATGCCCGCCTGGAAGAGGCAGCCTCTGCTCACTGGGAGGCATCTGAACCTCGACCTCATCACATAGGAGAAAAGCTTTGATGCTCACTGCAGCAGGGTGTTGATGGAGCTTCTCTCTCTCCTTAGCAGTGTTTATGGCCAGGTTCACAGCCTCCTTAGTGAAGGGAAAGCCACGTCTTTGCCTCTGCCTCAGTTTCTCCAGATGTAATGCAAGTATAACCCTGTCATATTTAGATAATGGAGACATTCCTAAGCTAAATAATGTAAAAGAGTAAAGTTGATTCTTACGGAGCAGAAAAAAGCAGAAGAGGAAGATAAAGGTTGTGGGTACGAGCAACAGGGCTATGACGAAAGCAACATATCCATCTATGATGAACTGAGAGAGATGCTTCCAGGCTTCCAAATAGATAAAAGGCACTATCTTTAGTCATATCTAAAATATTCTATCAATTTCTTGTGCTCAGCTTCAAGGAAGATGAATTCAGTCAGACAAGGTTGCAGAGGAAGATCACTAAGATGGCCAGGAGAACACAGGACTTACCAGAAGATACTGGTGCATTTGGTTTTGCAGAAGGAAGGTGAAATTCAAATGCTATACTTAAATTGTAAGAAGGAAACATCAGGGGAAGAAAGAGTGGTTAGTGATGCCACGAGAATAAACTGTCCTGATTTGGCAAAAAGCTATACCCAGGTTAGGTTTCTAGGCACCAGAAAGATTATTGTCCTGTACAGCCAATCATAAAGGAGTAACAAGGCAATCTCCCTGCTGCTGGTGAGCTACAGGTCACCAGGAAGGCATTTGGCTTTGGGAAGTGGCCTCCTACCTCTGTCCTATATTTAATGAAGAGAGATGGAAACAGCTTCACAGCTCTGTAGCTTCTATAGAGCTGAGCGCAACAGGGGGCCTTTGCATCAAGGTGTTTCTCCATCCTCTGAGATGCCTCCTTGCTGTTTCCTCTCAGGCATTTGGTGAGTCATCAGCAACAAGGTGAATGCTTTCTGATCTCACCTTACACTGAAGTCCCCAGTAGCTCAAGGATTCATGTGACAGCCTATGGACCTGACAGCTACCTTCTGCAGGCAGGAGACTCCTTTCCACTTGTGTTCTCTTTTTTGTTTCAAGGCCCTCCATCTCTAATGCCTTATCCTCAAGGATACTTTATGGGTCCAGAGAGCAAGCCCATCCTGATAAGATCTACTGTGATGTTAACAACCCAGGTCACATTTAAACCAGGTAGTCCAAGCCCAGCAGCCTTATTCTATCCTTACTGAGCTATCCTGAAGTCCTCCTCCTCCTTCTCTGAGCCTCAGACTGCTGATAAATGTCTGGGGGTTGCTGGGCACCATGGTACTGGGGGCAGAAACGTCTTCTTCATGCACTTCCCTCCTGCCTTATTTTCCCCTTGATGTCAAGGTGAAGGTAGCCGGGTGAGATGAAAGAAGCTTGCTGAACCATCTCCTACCTCCTTTAACTTTGCATGCGAGCAAATCTGAATCCAGAGAAATAAGCGTTCTGAATAGAGTGACCCCTAATCCTCTCCAGTCTATATTATCCCATGATGGCTCAATCCCACCTTCACACACGTCCTGAAGTCATCACCCCCCACAGCATGGGTACCACATGCACACTTGCAGCAGAGGGGTAAGGTTCTTTGATCTTTCTCTATGCAGGTGCCACTCGCAGCCTTTACCTCTTGTTTAAATCTCGCCTCCAAGTCCAAAGCTCCTGTTGATGCATTTCAGTTGTCTAATTTTAGTCAAATTTAAGTTTAGGCTTCTAAAAATAAGATTCCCACTCTCCACATGCACAATGAACCCAAAGGACATGCCCTTTCCAGCCAGGATGCTGATAAATGTGGGTACAGAGCCAGAGAGACCTTCATTCCCTGTGAACTGCTCCTTTCAGTTTCTAAGATGCTGCTGTTAGTGAGACAGAGCTCCTTGGAGACCAAAAGAAAAGATGCAAAGGCAAATACTTCACTCCCCATGGAGACTGGATTCTGTCCTTATTAGCCTGGTAATCTCCTGGTCATTGTGGATGTAGCTCTGTCCTCAGCTTCTGACACCTTTGTGGCAGCTCTCATAATACCTGGTATTCTTCTGCGAACTCAGACTTTCTCAAGTTACGCAATGATAAAAGACAGATAGCACTAAAAAATAAGGACAAGTAGCAATTACAAAAGAAAATCCCAGCTGTCATTGCTGGAACAAGCTGACAACTTTTCAAATTCCAAATATAAAAAGGAAAAAAAAAAAAATAATGTATTTTTAAGCAAGTTGAGATCTGAAGGGAAAAGGTTTCATCACTTTCAGATTTTTTATTTTGGCCATGTTACATAACCAAGTGAACAGCACAGGACATAGATGTCTCCATTCAGGCCTATGCAACTCTGAAATAAGGTGGTGCCATGAACAGCTAAACCCAGCCTGGGTGCAGCTTTAGGAGAAGGGTGCCTCCAGCCCACAGAAGGAACAGCCACCGCTGCCATGGTGTGACTCTGTACAAGGAATGTGCTGTCCCTCCCTATCCTTGCTTTGTTCCTCACCGGCTGCTATCTTTGGTCCAAGTGTCCCTTAACGCCTTGTTCACGTTGCTGTTTTTGTCTGGAAGTCCTCTACTACTTCGTTCTCATAGAATCATAGAATCATTAAATGGTTTGCTTTGGAAAAGACCTTAAGATCATCCAGCTCCAGCCCCCTGCCATGGGCAGGGGTACCTCACACCAGACCATGTTGCTCAAGGCCTCATCCAACCTGGCCTTGAACACTGCCAGGGATGGAGCATTCACCACTTCTCTGGGCAACCCATTCCAGTGCCTCAGCACCCTCACAGTAAAGAATTTCTTCCTTACATCCAACCTGAACTTCCCCTGTTTCAGTTTGAACCCGTTACCCCTTGTCCTGTCACTACAGTCCCTGATGAAGAGTCCCTCCCCAGCATCCTTGTAGGCCCCCTTCAGACACTGGAAGCTGCTCTGAGGTCTCCACGCAGCTTCTCTTCTCCAGGCTGAACAGCCCCAACGTTCTCAGCCTGGCTCCATACAGGAGGTGCTCCAGCCCCTGATCATCCTCGTGGCCTCCTCTGCACTTGTTCCAACAGTTCCATGTCCTTTTGTTGAGGACACCAGAACTGCACACAATGCTCCAAGTGAGGTCTCCCGAGAGCAGAGCAGAGGGGCAGGATCACCTCCTTCGACCTGCTGGTCACGCTCCTCTTGATGCAGCCCAGGATACAGTTGGCTTTCTGGGCTGTGAGCACACACTGAAGCCGGCTCATGTTCAGATTGCACTAAAGCAAACCCTCCCCCCCTCCAAGCTGAAGAACCAACCACCAACAGCAGTAAAAACCCTCTGATTAATATAAATAGAGGCTGAAAATATGGCTATTTCACTGAAGTCCTGAAGCAAATGACATCTTCTCAGGAGATTTCCATAGTGGACACAGGCACATGTGCTTTATTTATAGCTCTAGTTTTACTGCAATCACTCACTCAAGCATGGCCAGGGCTGTTTATAGGCAAACGCGGTTCACTTCTCTTCTCCTCAGCTTTAAAGGGCAACTAGCAGCTTGTCCAGAGTGTTTGCTATGAATTTTATGAGCACAGCTTAATCACAGAAATAGAAAACTATGGTTCAAGAAACACAGCTGCAATTGAGGGAGGCAAATCCCCCCCCTTACTACCCTCCTGCTGGGTGGACTATGACACAGAGATGCTCCAAAGAGGAACCAGGCTTCCTATTCCTTTCAGAGCTCTAACTCCAGTCTCCCTTACTTTAATATGCTCCATTTATCACTTCTTGGAAGCCTCTAAATCAAGACATGGCACCTCTCTAAAAGGTTCACTTGATTCCTACCACAAGCCACAGCATCTGTGCAATCATCATGGGATGAATCTACCATCCCTGTCCACAGGAGCTCAGACACAAGGTTGTAACGATTCCTTCTGGCCTCGAAAGTGCTGACTTTCTTTGTCTTTTCCTCTCTGGTGTTCATTGTTCTGCATCTTAAATCAAATAAGGCTGAAGTATGGCTACAGAACCAACTATTGAGTGATGATCTTGGTCTACTTCATACTGCTATCACCGAATTCCCTCTCTTCCTTTCAGTGGTCTCCAACCCTCATTCTCACCACTATTAAGAATCTTGGAAACCTTTAAAAGCTTTCTCCTTGACCTCCTCTGGATTCTATTTATCTTGCCTGAAATCTGCTGTTAGCAGTTCCATCCCTGGCAGTGTTCAAGGCCAGGCTGGACAGAGCCTTGGGTGACATGGTCTAGGGTGAGGTGTCCCTGCCCATGGCAGAGGGTTGGAACTGGATGATCTTAAGGTCCTTTCCAACCCAAACCATTCTATGATTCTATGTTCATTCCCACTCAGGAATAGATCTGGGCCAGTTCCATTCCCTATAAACGTGCACTTTGCTGTCACAGATGTCATCCCTGAGGTTTAGGTCTGCCTCAGTCTATCTGTCAGCTTGAAGCAAACAGGAGGGTAATCAGAATCCTCCTGACACAGCAGATCTAGGGAGGAGAAAGGGGGAATCAATTCTTAGACTACGTGTTTGGCACTACATAATAGATATAACTCTAAATGCAAGCCATAAAGTTGGAGAGGCTTATAAATTAAATCCATTCTGTCCCTTTTAACTAAAAAGTGACCTTACCATAGAATTAAATGTGGGTTTTATCCAGTGATCTATGGAGCTGTAAAAGTGGCTGTTTGTTGCAGTGAGATGTTATAGTACAGAAAGGAGCCCCCAGATAAGTATCTCCACATAGCTCAGCCCCTGTGCTGTTCCTCGGCTTACAGTTAACACAAGGCAACTCTATGGATGGGGATTTCACCCCTTTCCCTGCCAGGAGAAGGTGACTCATGTCCGAGGCTGTCCTCTGAACCATGGCCAGGCTGGGGATGGGAAAGTGCTGCTTAAGCAGGGCTGGAAACACATCAGTGTTCTAAAGATTAAGCTGTCTGCACAAATGCAGGGCAGGTTTTGGACCTGTGTCCTATCCCTGTTTCTTTTACTGTGTGCTAACTACAGCATGAGATGAGGAGAGGATTAGAAAGTACCCAGGGGTTCAGCAGAAAGCCATAGTGGCAGAAAAAAAAGGGATGGAAGGTCCTTGATTGCTCATGTAGGGACTCCATCTCGCTACTCTAATAATCATACAAGAGGGTCTGAAACACAAAAGACTGGAAACCAGCCCAGAGGACACAGTTTAGGATGTTCCTGAATGCTTTTGGATGGCCAGAAATTATCAGGCTTTGTCTCACAAGAAAATGTGGTTTCAAAAACTCTGCTGAGTTACAGGTTGGTATTCATGCATATAGGCTCTAAGAGCCTGCAGGAGGCTCAATGCTCCAAGGAACATAATCAACACAGGATTGAAGGCGTTTCAACTTCCAATCAGTACAACAGTGAAGAAAATCACTTGCCCCATGAATGAAACAGATGCTCAGGGAAGTCAGTGGTGTATTTCCTCATTACTACTGAGAATTGGTGCAAAGGAGGAGCCAAGATCCTTCCCAGCTATTGAAAATCACTGGAGGAGAAAGTCCTACCACGTCTGCCTGTCTCTTCTACGTGTGCACTGGACTGGTGTTGCCCTGTGAGCCATGAGCATCCATCATACAGGAAGAGCAGATTCAGGAGTGCAGCCCTGGTCTGCCAATGTAAGGTTGGGAAACTCATCTGAGATGCCACATTCCATTGTGCAACACATTGACCTCGAATAGGAAGAAATTCTTCACTGTGAGGGTGCTGAGGCGCCAGCAAAGGTTTCCCAAAGAAGTGGCAAATGCTCCATCCCTGGCAGTGTTCAAGGCCAGGTTGGACAGAGCCTTGGGTGCCATGGTCTAATGTGAGGTGTCCTTGCCCATGGCAGGGGGTTGGAACTGGGTGATGTTAAGGTCTTTTCCAACCAAAACCACTCTGTGATTCTATGATTCTATGTATTGTTGATTAACATTAGATGTTAATGTTTCACTGATTGCAGGTCTGCAGGGATTCCTACCCCTGCACACACTAGAGATGCTGGCACAGCAAAGTACTTGCAAGGATTAACTAGGAGGAGAATAAACTTTCATGGTGCCCAGGTAAAACCCACCCTGTTATAAGAAGGAAAGAGATCCTAATAAATTTGATTTTACAGAGCACAACAACGCTCAGCCTCAATCAGAGCCTGTACGAGCTGCCATGCTAACAACAGCATCATATTTCACCCAGGCTTCCTCCCTATTCTTTCACCTTGAATATTAGCCGATGCTAGAGCTTTTCTTCTTCAAAGGGAAGAATAGTTAACATTTTAGTGAAACTCGACTACTTTTGCAGTCTTTGCTATGGATTCTATGAAATAAAGGGAAACAGCCATTAATCAATCAGCAGCTGGTGCACTGGCCTGGACTGCTCTGATGTCCTCCACCTCCCAGTTCTGCTCACCTATCACACCAGTGCAAAAATGCCTGGTTTTGTGCTGTTACCATTTCAAAGCTACTTATGGCCAATGTATGGCAAACCCCAAATAATGAAGACATCCAGGACCTGCAATGGATCAAGTCAAGAACATCTGGAAGACAAGACTGACCAGCAAGACTCTTGGCCTCCAAAGAAAGAAGGAAAGGAAGACCCCCAAACAGCTTCAAGCTTTGCAACTGCATTGGGTTTCCACAGGGAAAAATCAGCTATTTGCGTTATCTGCTTTTTCTTAACCTAAAGCCCTCACTGTTTCTGTCACAGTAACACCAGGAGACACTAACAGTTGAACCCCCTTGCAGCAAAAAGGACCAAGGACCAACTTCCCCAACCTCTTGAACCTCCAATCCAAGCTTTCCTGAGGCAAAGAGTACCTGGGAAAGGGTCCAAAGAAACTCATACTTCAGGGATGGCAACAGCTCTGTGGAAGCTTCAGAGGGATAGAACTGAGCTGGGGATGAAGAAAAGACCAAAGACCACCCAGTGTTGACCTCACCTCTGCCAATGGCTCGCTTTCCACCCAATTCAAGCCATAGACCAGCCAGCTGCCCCTGCACTCAGGAGCTCTACATTGGCCACGCTCCTATTCAGTGCTGTACAACCCATGGTGATCAAGTGACGTAAGCCTGAAAGAGCTCAGCAGGAAAAGCTCAGACACAGCATTGGTCAATAAATTGGGAAGGAATAAAGCACAATGACTTTAAATGATTGGCTCTGTTGATGACCTGGGAAACAGCCAGTCCAGTTGCCACAAGAACAGAGAGAATAAGGATGGAGGCAGATCCCCAGCTGCCAGTATTTGATGCAGGCTTGGCAGCAGGACAGAACACTTACACCACCAGAGTCACCTTCCCGACTAGAAGCCAATTTGCACAGCTAAACCCTGCTTCCAATTACTCCTTCTCTGCCTGTCTAAGGAGTTGCAGCAATCAGACCAACACTTACAGCAAAGGATGTCTGAGTGGCAGGATGGGCCACTGAGTGGGAAGTATGGCTGAGCAGCATCGTTAACTCTCCACCCCATTGCTGGCATTTGCACTAGGGTGACTGATTTCTTTTTCCTCCCTTCCTCCTTCCAACTACAAATAACTTCCACAGGGGGATCATGCTGTCTGCTCTGTAATCAACAGCAACTTCAAAAGGGCTTAGAGCTAAAAGGAAACCTCCGAGGGCCAGCATTAAGTGGGAAACACGAGCAGCATTTGGGTTGTAATTTGAGGTGGGAGGCTGGGGTTTTAATAACCACATCGCCACAACTCGCTATGCACTTTGTGGTTCATAAACTGCATTTAAGAGTGCAGGAGGTTAGGGGAAGGCTTTGCAAGTCCATGTGAAAAGCAGCCATTGTTCGGTGTGGAGCTTCCGATGTTTTTAGTTGTGCATGGTAGTTCTATTTAGCATCAGCTCTCCTATCACTCCCCAGCACTGCCCGTTGCACACAAGTAGAGCTTGGTGAGCCAGCTCCATGACTGGGAAGAGTCAAGTCCTGTTTAGATCCAACCACCCTTATGGGCAAGGGAAGGGAGGTGAAAAACATTACTGCTTTGTCCCACATTCCCCTCATCATGTAAACTAGAAAACCTTGTGGTGAGTTCATCTGTAAACATGTTTGAAACCTATTCAAGATAGGGAAGAGAAAGGTGATTTAGTTCCCTGGACCTTTTAAGATGATCTCCAAACCAAGAAATAGTCCTTGTACATGCTGGGAGTTGGTAGCAATCACAGCCAGCTTTACCAGCCATCTTCCTCATCCTCAGCACTACATCCTGCATCATATCTGATGCTGTTGGTTCTCATACTGTCCAGAGTGCTCATAGGCACTCTAAGATGGTCTTAGAGGTCCTTTTGTTAAGATCTTTGCTATTAATCAGAAACCAAAAGCCAGACCAATCAAGGGAAGGACCCACCAGTCATCAGCCCCACGCAACCAGGAAGAAGAAGCTTGTGATGGAGGATTCCCCCTTTCCACATCCCAGAAAACTCCCCTCAATAGCAGAACAAGCCTGAAACCTCAGCTTTTCCCAGGACAACAGAGGAATCTATTCACAGCATGGCTTCAGTAACAGAAGTAAAAGCAGCCAAGTATCACATCGTAGGGCAAGGTGTGTGCATATTTCTGATCAAAGATGCTGTAACACCACCACTGGCCACAGCCCAACTAAAAATTAGTGGAAGACTCAGAGAGACGAAGAGGTATGGATTTACCAAGAGGGTCCTTGAATAGAAAAGAGAGATTAAGTCAACAGGATATCAAACCAGGACTTTGTCCCAACACAGGACACAGACAATATCTGCTTCTTGAGGGGTGTTAAGGCTGTGTCACCCAGTAAAAGGTTTTGCTCTCATTCGAAACACCACAGCACGCTTATATTTCAGACCCAGACCTCAGTTCCCATCAGATTTCCTCCCTCCTGAGATACCAAAGGCTGTTGTCATACAGTCCCTCCTTAGAGTTTATCCTGCAAGCCAACCTCCAGTGCTTCTTACCGGCCTTTGGCTCACCATGAACAGATCAAAGAGCAGCTCCTGTGGGCACCTATGCCCGTGGGGGGACATAAAAATTCCCTCTTCACAGAATCACAGATGTTTGAGGTTGGAAGAGACATCTGGAAATCACCTCCTCCAACCCACCCCACCATCTTCCTTGGTCTTCATAGAGGGTCAGGCTTTGGGCTGAGATCCCACCTAGGGGCTTGACACCAAAACCTCCTCTTCCAGTGGTTTTTCCACCCCTGCAGGCACTGCCCATAGACAGGCAGTGCCAGAGAGATGCCTTGGGTACATCGATAAGCATGCAGACTCTCATGGCAAAGGATGCCTTCCTGATATTTCCATGCATCCCACTTAACTGGATCCACAGCTAACTGGCATTTTGCTGGGATCTCTCCCAGCTTCCCCCTTGCCCTCCCAGCCTTGCTGCTCTTCTGACTGTCACCATCTCTCCTGCTGGTAGCAGAATCGCCTCCATCTGGAGGATCTGGAAGTCCTTACAGCTCTGCTATCCCTACTAACATATCTAAAAGCCCCAGCTGGCAGGAGCCAGCAAGTCACACAGGGCAGAAGATATTGAACATTGTGCATGTTATTTCTTATGAGCATTCAAAATGTGCAATAAATGTATATTCGTATTTATTTATTCCTTCACTTGCCCTCATGGAAGACCTGCAAGTGCTAAGATGAGTGATTGGAAGGTCAGTGCTGTGTCACATCTGCTGCCTCTACTGAGATGTGACTCAGAAACGCACTGACCTCTCCTCCCATATGTGTTTCTTTACTCACATGCTCTACGGGCATAATCCACATGGTGCTTATCACAAAATCTGACACTCATTCAGGTTGGCCTCACTCACCGGAGCAGAGCAGGCACTAAATGTCGTGGTCTGAACAGAAGTTCTTCACGAAGAAGGTGGTGAGACACTGACAGGTTGCCCTGTCAGTGTTTAAGGCCAGGTTGGACGGGGCTTGGAGCAACTTGGAGTGGAAGGTTGCCCTGCCCATGGCACGGGGCTGGAACTGGATGAGCTTTAAGGTCCCTTCCAACCCGAACCGTTCTGTCATTCTATGACTCTTCTTAAATCAAAACCCACCTCTAGAGCCATCAGTTTCCCTGAGAAGATGCTGTGCCTCAGGTAACACTTGCAAGGCAGGCAGCATGTCAGACTGTTGACTAACCATATCACTGCCAAGCTCCAGCCCAAGTGTATGTGTCAAGGCAGTTCAGGCCTGCTCACAAGGAAGAGATTCTTTGCCATCCACACGTTTAACATCTCTGACGGCCCAACAGACAGCAGCTGTACGTGCTGCTAGGTTACAGAGATTTTTCTCTTCTCCCATCCCTGATTTCTGCCATAAAAATCAGAGGCCCTGCTGTAATTTTAACTTCAGAGAGAGAGATTCTTGGGGCTCATACAAGAACCAAATTCCCTTTCCATTGCACTCATATGATGAGCTTCCACTAAGCTCCAAAACCAAGGTGCTCACCCTTGCTGCATTCTTTGTGTGCGCAAAGGTGAGTAGTTTTTGTCAGCAATTAACCCTTGTTTCAGCTCAATAGGGCTGATCAGATTGTACAACAACATCTGAGAAGGGGAGATTAGCAGGCCAAGCTCTTTAGTACGTAAGACCTCAGTGCAGCTACTCAAAATGAGATTTCCCTTTCTTCACTGGCAATTGATGAAAGCCTTTTCAAGCAGTCCTTTCCACCTTCCAGACACTTAAGCCAGGTGATGGAGGAAAACTCCTTCCTTTTTGTTTGTCTTTTGCCTGGGAAATGGCAACAGAATGCGTCTCAAGCATGGTCAGAACAAAAAATCATACCTAGAAATACATAAATGTAAGTGTATGTGCACTAACGCATAGCTTTGGTAGAGCTGACCAGATACAAAGGTTTTCATAGCATGGCTCGAGAAGGGAGAATATACTCTTAAAGCAGGAGCTGAGTCCAGAAATAGATTGTGAGAGGATCAATTTTTGCTGCATACTGATTTATTCAAACCTCTCACAGTGGCAAAGCCCTTTATAACAAAATATCTGATTACGAGACTATGACCATAAATTCCACATAGCCTCAAGCAATGGCCAATGAATAACTGACTTGTTAAGGGAACGAACCTGCACAATGAATAAATCTACCAACAGGGCTTTCAATACAAAAAACCCCATCAGGACAAATTTCCTTCTGAAGGTATATCGACTTTCATTTGCAGGAACCAGCAGATATTTGTTTCCAGGAGATAGCCATTGTTAAATTGCTGCTAAACAACATAGAGCATAAGACTCCTATCCCAAGCTTAATATACTTATATATCAAAATGGGCTGGACTATACATGAAGAACCATTCCACAAGATTAAATATTACACGGGGTCTCCTGAAAAAGTATGTGTTTGATCCAGAGGGAACAGGAGACTTCCAGACCCTCCATTGTAGAATGGCATCGAGAAAATAAGGCTTAGGAAAGGACAAAAAAACATGACTCAGGAGGAACGTTAAAGGGTGGACATGCATTCACAGTCAAAACACAAGAAGAATGATTCATGCCTTGGCTACTTGGCTGGTGCCCTTCATTTCAGAATCCCTAAAGAAGGGTTCTTTGACCAAGTTCATTTGAACGGCTGACATGGAGCCCCACTGGGAAGAAGGGCATCCTCATTTGAAATGAAAACACCAAAGAGCAGAAAACCCAGTGTCTCAGTGAAGTGTGACCTGAACCCCTGGTCTGAAACACATGGTTTGGCAGTGGAAGAGATCAGCCCTACAGTGCTCTTGGTCCTCCATGAGGATTGCACCGCAGCATCTCTTAAAATCAAGCCATGAGGTTTGGTGTTGAGTAAACCAAGCTTTCAGTGGCTTGTGTATCTGTAGGCTTAAATAGTCAGCTGAGAGGTCCACGAGAAGACAGGAGCACAGATGGGATAGCGACAAAGCGTTTCAGCTCCAGATCTATTCCAGCATGGAAATTGTGATGACCCCTATCCTGAAAGCATTAGAGTGAGAGCTATGCTAACTCTCCATGAATATGGAATAGGTAGGTCTGCCAGGAATGGGATAGTCCTAATAGCTGGCAGAGGGAAAAAAGAAAAGAGCCATTTTGCAATCAGCAAGGACTTTGTTATAGGCCAGCTGAGCTCAAAGAGCTGAAGGAACATCTCCTTCTAGTAAAGCCAGCCTGATAACAGAGAGTAGACAAGGTGAATATGAAAGTGGGAATGCTGACATTGTAGGATGAGTTGTCACAAGGGCTGCCTCTGACCAAAACTAGATGTTCAGAAGAAGAGTTGGCAACAACATACACTGGTGCATGCATGTGGTATGCACAAAACGGTGTCCCAAATATATACAGGATTCCTCCATCCTTCTCACAGGCCAAATGAAGTCAGCAAGCAGCAGCTCTACCTGGAGTAAACCACTACCTTAAAAACTATTCAGGTTGGATATAAGGAAGAAGTTCTTTACTCTGAGGGTGCTGAGGCTCTGGCACAGGGTGCCCAAAGAAGTGGTAAATGCTCTTGCTCTATCCCTGGCGGTGTTCAAGGCCAGGTTGGACAGAGCCTTGAGTGACATGGTCTGGTATGAGGTGTCCCTGCCCACAGCAGGGGGTTGGAACTGGATGATCTTAAGGTCCTTTCCAACCTAAACCATTCTGTGATTCTATGATGCTCTGGGAAGGAGGATTTTGCAGACTTTATGTATCTTGCTTCATGCATTCACTTCACTGCACCAACATACTGACATAGTGCACTAACACCCATTAGATTACAGATCTCTGCTTCAATTTTTACCCCCAGATATACCAAATGAGTTGAAAGTCTGGATTTCTTTACAGGGTTTCTTTTCCTTCTTCCTCCAAGTACCATTTGCTTTCCCTGATCCCCGTTGTCCAGGGACAAGGCACGACACCAAACACAGCACAGCTTTTGCAGTCTCAACAGCTCATCTATCACCAGCTTCTTGATCAATGTTTTATGAAGGGATATTTTAGACAAAAGCACAGAGGGAATAGAAGGAAAGGAAGGAACGGTCCCCGGTTTAATTTTGATAACATTGGCAGGGGGTGATTCACTCCAACAAATGAAAATCAGCAAATCTTCTCTCATGGTCTCTGACAGAGGTAACCAATTTACATCCCCATAAAGGTGGCAGTGATGTGTGTCTGTGCGAGACAGTCACCAATTGAGCAGCCCTCTCATTTTAAATATTATCTTTCTTTTCCTTTCTTTCCACCCCAATCCCTGAGAGCTTCCTGGAGCAACATGACAGATTATTGCAGCATAATCAGAATAATACAAAACCCTTGCTCCGAGAGGCACTGCGAGGTATTTCTAAGCCCAAGATGTGATGACAAATGGAAGTTCTAAAAGGACTTGATTTAATGCTCATTTTCTTTTCTTTTTTGACCTGTGCTGTTGTGTTTTGTAGCCTTAGCATTCTGAAAATCATCAAGTTGGATATAAGGAAGAAGTTCCTTACTGTGAGGGTGCTGAGGCACTGGAAGAAGTCACCCAACGATGTGGTGAATGCTCCATCCCTGGCAGCTTGGGCAGAGCCTCGGGTGCCATGGTCTAGAGTGAGGTGTCCCTGCCCATGGAAGGGGGGTTGGAACTGGACGATCTTAAGGTCCTTTCCAAGCTGAACCATTCTATGATACTATTCTATGATTCTATGATTCCATATTAAAGGGGCAACACTCACATGGGGTGAATGTAAGGAAAGCTATGTATGCTTTCCACATGGGCTTCCATGCCACGTTGCTCTTCAAGAAAGAAGTTTACCTTCTAGTCGGTGGTCTCTTACATTCTAACAAATGCTACCGACACTGGGTTGGGGTTCAAAGAATGGTTTGGGTTGGAAGGGACCTTAAAGCTCATCCAGTTCCAACCCCTGGCACTGGCAGGGACACCTTCCACTAGAGCAGGTTGCTCCAAGCCCCTGTGTCCAACCTGGCCTTGAGCACTGCCAGGGATGGGGCAGCCACAGTTTCTCTGGGCACCCTGTGCTAGTCCCTTACTCACAGTAAAGAACAACTTCTTTATATCTAATCTAAATCTCCCCGCTTCCAGTTTAAAGCCATTCCCCCTTATTCTATCGCTATATGCTCTTGTAGAAAGTCCCTCTCCAGATTTCCTGTAGATCCTTTAGGTACTGGAAGGGATGGTGTGCTGCTGTGGGAAAATTGCCTTTTGGCCAGCAGGAGTGGGTCACAAGGTAGATGAGACCTCCTATCCTGCAATGCTGGAGGATGCTAAAGACCAGGATAATGGGATATTGTTAATGGTGGTCCTGACTTGAAGAAACAAGGGCTTCCACAGCTCCCTGTCATGGTGATTTGGGACTTAAAGGGTTGCTTCCCTAAGGTTTTGGGACCTGGAAGAGCCACACATCTAAAGAAACAGAGTGTTTCTCAGTTCAAAAGAGGGCCCTGTCTCTCCAGTGCAAATGGGATATTGCTTTCCCTGTCAGAGATGTGGTTCAAAGCAGCTGAGATGCAAAGAAGCAGATCCATATCCCCACCTTTGCTAAGAGAACCGTGCCCCAGACCCTTTCTTCATAGCCCCAAATCCCCATCCCGCCCAAATATATGGATGGACATCATAGAATCAGAGAATCAACTCAGTTGGAAAAGACCTTTAAGATCATCAAGTCCAACCATCAGCAAGTTACCTTTGCCTTAGTCCAGTTTTACCTCAGCACAAGCATCCCCCTCCTGTCCCCTTCCATCCCAGCACCTTCTTCAAACCTCAAGCAAGTAGAGAGCCCAGAAAATTTAGGGAAGGAGTCGTAGGAAGAACACGGAAGCATCCTGTGTATTGAGTGTTGGGATATGCTGGAGTCCTTTGCACTTTGCAGCCACATTAAGCTGTTCCTATATGTGCTGCGACACCAAGAAAGACAATCTTCAGCAGACCTCCAGGCCAGATGCCAGCTCCTTTCCCTTTGAAGGCTCGCTTGGGGATGTGAATTCTCTTCTTCAAGGGGAGGAGGCGAGCTAGTTACAGAGACAGCCTGTCATCCATCTTGAAGAAAACCCTCTTCTCCCTCTGCACCTTTCCTAATGAAGTGGGCAAGCAGCATGGATCATGCCCAGGGAAAAGCTTTGTCTCATTTACTTATGATGCAGCTAATTAATAAGCTGAGCTGATGCCCTGCAACAGGTATAGATGGCAGAGGATTTCCTGCTACGCTTGAGCTATGGGAGAAGGTGGGTTTGGATCTGGCATCACACTGCATTCCCCTCTCCTTCCTAAAAATAAAAGGGGGGAAGAAAAGCCATCGGTAGACACCATGGGAACCCCCTTCATCGTCTTCTCCCCTCTCTCCTAAAGCAATGATGGGGCAAAATCTCTGCTGGTCAATACTCTGGGTCGACTCCCCGAGCGCTTGAGCATCCCATTCCCCACTTATAGGGAGCAATGGCTCACACACAGCATCCAAGCAAGCCCTTGGGGCTGGGGGTTTCCCCCCAACACCATCCTGGCCATAAGGGTGAGAAGAGCCACACACACTGTTTGCACTCCCTTAGCATTCCAAATAGCCTCTTCTTTATACGGATGCTGAAACAGGGGAGAAGCGTGAAGGGAAAACATGGGGGGGAGTGTGGTACAAATACCGGGGTTTGGGGGGGGAAGCCCATAGGAATGCGGTGCTCGGGAATAAACCCTTGGAGCAGCGTGTTTCGTGCGCGGAGCAGCTCTTCCTGCAAGCCCCAGCCGTGGGGCTTGTCGGTTCCCTGGGGGGGGGTTTAGGGAGGCAAAACCGGGGTCTCCGCTCCAACGGGCTGTGCCGAGCATCCCTGCGCTCCGGGGGCTGCGGGCGACCATAGCCGGGCTGCGAGCGCCACCTCCCCGCCGTTCGCCGCAAGCCCTGTGCCCCCCCCTCTAGGTAAAACTGCGGGGTTAAGGGGGGACCCTGACGCTAAGGTTGAGATGCCCCCAGCCTTTCCCACCCAGCGTTGCAGCGGGGATGACCCCGATCCTATGGGAAGGAGGGAATGCGGGTGGTGGTGGGGTTGTCGGTAAGTTTGGGGTGGTTGGATAAAGGGGGCTGTGGGGTACTTGGAAGTGGGGGAAAGGTCTTTGTGTGTGTCCCAGACCATCTCTGGGTGCCTGCGGAGTAGAGGGCGATGCAGCTCTCCCTGGGGTGTCACAGCAGTGGGATGGGGGGAGTGTTTTCCCCACCATGGAGATTGCCTTTGGATGCTTCTTGTGGGGCTAACTGAGGTTCCGGAGTCTCCCTCTCCAAAACACACACACACTTCTCAGCCCGGGTATGGGGTCTGTCATGTTCCCCTGCCTCAGTTCCCCCCATTAAGGAGAACAGGGATTCATCAACAGACCCTCCTGTTTTGCAGCCAGTCCTTCCCTGAGCCTGCCCGCCTTTGCTGGAGAATTAAGGGGTATCCAAGCCCCTGTTCGTGCTCCCAGGGCTCTGCAACAGCATCCCGAGTGCTATGGAAAGGACCAGGGGTCCTCCTCTTTCCTTGCCCCGTTCAGTTCCTGCTCAGCCTTCCCCTTCACCCTCCGCAGCAGAAGCGATGCTGCACGCCGATCCCACTATAACACGCAGTGCTGGGCATGGGGGTCCTCTGCTGTGCGTTTCCCCAGCACCCCTGAGCTCTCCATGCCCCTATTCTGCATTTAAGACCCACTAAGCAGCATGTCCTGTGCGCCCAATGGCCCCTGCCTGGCTCAGACCCGTGGCCACCCTATCCCTGGCAGTGCGGCTTGGTTGAGAGCTGGTGCAATTCCTTAGCACCCTCCGAGGGTAAAAACCTCTCCCGCTCTGCCCTGCAACCTCCTTCCTCTTCCCCCGCGAGGTTCTTGGGCAATGACTGCGGGACCCAGGTTAATGAGTCATTAATTAATTAGGGACCCACTTAATATGCACGGGGAGTTGTTTGTTTCCTTTAGCAGCCCGGACTTTGGATGCGATCCCAGCTCTGCGAAGCCTCCAGCCTCGTCTCCCAGCTGATAATAGATAATACAGATATTTCAGCACCAGCCAAAGCAGAGTCATCATCATTAATACACAACCCTCCCTTCTACGCGGCGGAGGTCGCCGCTCAGCTCCGCGGAGTGCCCGGGGCTCATGCCCATGGCTTTTCCATAGGCTTTGCATAGGCGAAAGCAAACCCATAGCTACTCAACAGGTAACGGGGATGGGGAGGTGCACCCCGCACCTTGACCACCTCCTGGTACCCTCGCATTTGAGGTGGTCCTCGCTCTGCCGCTCTGGCAGGTTTTGGCATCTGTCAAAGTAGCTTCGCTCTTCCTCACCCCTCTCTTCCCCTCCTCCTCCTCCTCCCTCAGGCATCAGCTGTCAGCTGGCCCTGGCGCTCTGGAGCTGGATTGAGCTTGAGCCGTGGAAAACCCCGGCTCCAAAGGAATGGGGTGATTGGGGATGGAAGGGGAACATCTTGCCCTCCATCCCTTTGACCTTGCCTTGATACTCTCCTCCCTACCACCTCCTCTCTATGCAACTGATTCACAGGGGTTGCTCCCTTGGCCAGGGCAGGATCAGGGACATGAGTCACAACCTTGCAGAGTTGATCCGCAACCCGTGCCTTCGATCGCTGGGGAGCGATGCCTCCTCCGAGCCAGGACCGGGGCACAACCAGGCTGAAAAGTCCCTTTGGAAGCTCTACCTGCTCCCCCTCACCCTGCTTTTCCTTCCAGCCTTGGCAAGAGCCATGGCTGAAACACCTCTCTGCGAAAGTCTGAAGATGCATCAACAGCCACCCTCCATCAGCGAATGTCAGGCCGTGAAAGGGAAGGGGGCGGTGGGGGAAGAGGGAGAGACAAATTCTGCGATTCATTCCCACACAGGGTGATTCAGAACAAGATGCTTTGTAATTACGCATTCCTGATGGAGACTCCTCTCTCTCTCCCCCCCCCCTTTTCCCTCCCCAAAGAAAGGCTAAGCCATGCCTGGGTGCCAGCATCCCCCAGGAGCTCAGTTCCAGGAGCAGCGTTTGTGTGTCTGTGCCATACTCTACATAGTCTAAAGGCTAATTTTCTCCTATAGTGGGAAGCTAAGTGCTGACCAATGGCATTTGGGGTGGGACATTAGCAGCTCATCATCTCCCCAGCCATCGCCTCCAGCCCTGGGAAGGTGCCACACAAGCGGTAAAGCAAGCAAGCATCCCCCCCCACCTAAAACACCCCAGCTCACCAAGGAAAAGGCAAGGAGCTGGGATAAGGGCAGATTCATGCCGGGGGCAAGCGGCTGCTCATCCTTCAGAGACTTTGTTTGCCAACATTGCAGGCTGAGGAGTCCCGGACCCCAAGGCACCGCGGCTTCGCAGCTCTTTGCAGGCTATCTCTGCAGCTCTCTCCCCGTCGCGATTCGCAGCTCCTTTTCCCTCCCCGTGACTGCCTTCTCCCCCAGCAACAACCCGTTCCCCAGCTCCTTTCCTCAGGACACGAATACATTTTCCCCCCCATCCGCATCCTGCAGACATCAATATTTTCCACCTCCTCTTGATGTTTGCCCACAGGACCCGCATGCACGAAAGTTAAAACTTCCCATGGCAGGGAGCGATTATGCTCCGTCAGTCCAAATTGCGGAGAGGAGGGGATGAAAGCGTCCTCCGGGTGCTGTTTCCAGGGGTAAAAGCAGAGGAGCGGGTACCCAACCGCTGCTTCCCTTGGGGATGAAGAGAGACATCCCCCCCCCCGCACCGGTCCCTGCACTCGAAGCAAAGCGCAGCCCGGAGAAGTCGTGTCTCCCCTCTTCCCTCCCCTCCGAGGAAGAAGGAAAGGGTGGCCGGGAGCCCCTTACCTTGCAGAGCTCCCCCAGGTTTTATATCCTGCTTCTTCCCTTTGTCAAATTCCAAATGGAAACCAGCAACATATCCAGGGGTAACCAGCCCAACATTGGGCAGCGCGTGAAGTCCAGAAGGATGGCACAGCTCTCCCTCCGCTCCCCTCCACTCTCGCCTCTACATATATATATACATACGCACTTATATATATATATACATGTACAGATCAAATGGGAAAAGGGAGGGAAAAAGAAAACTAAAAGAAAGGGGGGTGGGGAGGGAAAGGAAGGGAAAACCTTTGGTGTCTCTGCAGACAGGCAGGTGGAAGAGAAGAGCTGCAAAGAACGAAGCCGTTTGCCGAGGAGGAATCCTTAGGAGAGCGGAAAAACGCCGTTAAAAGCCAGTAAATCATTAGATCCAAGCCGACGAGCGAGTCTTCTCCGTAAAGAAAAAATCATAGAGCAGGGCTCGGAGTAGCTTTCCCAGCAGCGAAGAGCGAGAAGGGTCTTCTTCAGAAAGAGATGTTTGTTTCCAATCCACTCGTCTGCTTTGCTTGCTTCTTCTCTCTTCTCCCCCCACTTTTTGCTTCTCTTTTTTCCTCTTTGAATTCTGCTTCTGAATCTCTCTCTGTGAAACTAGATCCAGTCTTTGTAGCCAGGGGCTGCATTAAGGATTACATCAGGCTTTTATAAGCTTTCCAGATCACACATTAGAGTGAGAGAGAGAGGGAGAAGAAGAGGGAGGGATAGGAGGGAGGGATAAAATGCACACACACACATACACACGCACACGCACGGATCGGAGCCTTGTAAAACAGGCAGCTATAGGCAAGGACCTGAACCACCACGGTATCGCATCGGGCATGCTCCGCTAGCCTATAGGAGGAGAGGAAGCATGGATGGATGGATGGATGGAGGGATGGAGGGATGGATGGATGGAGGGATGGATGGATGGAACAGAAGAGCCAGCGAGAGCCGGAGTGCGTTGGCGTCTGGGCAGCGCAGCCTCCCCGGGACAGCTTAGCACTGGAGTGGGGAGACAGGAGGTGAAGAGGGAGCCGGGATGATGATGATGATGATGATGGGGGGGGGGGAGACAAGGGCTCTGCTTCCCTCCGCACTAACCCCGTGCGGGAGAGGTGCGGGTCGCCCCCCGAGGGATGCGCAGAGCCCCGGCTCTCCGCTCCCGGATACCGGATTGGGAAGGGGCTGCTACGAGCCAACAACCTGAGAAGGGGGACGGAAGATGGGATGAGGATGGAGGGGAGCCCCGGAGCATGGGGGGTTCCCCAGGACCCCGGCTTGTCTGTGGCTTTGCACCAGGGCACGCGGTTTGCTCAGGCTTGAGACAGCAACAGCCGTTAACCCTTTCTCACTTATTCCTTTTTTTTACCTCTTTCCTAGCATCCTTCCTAACTCCTTGCTCCATTAACCTCACACATATATGGGGCGGGGGGGGGGGGGGGGTAATGTGTGTGTGTCACACCAATGTAACACCCGAGGGTGGCAGCAGGGGAGGGGGAATGGAGAGTTTGGGCAGATGGAGGAGGAAGACCGGGCTTAAAGGTACGTGCTTCATCGCAGCAGCTTTGGGGTAAAGGTGCTGCCTTTGGGTTTGCAGCCCCGGGAAGGCCCCCTGGTAAGGAGGAGCCTGCGGAGGGGGGTGGGAAGGGGATGGAGAGGAGAGGGATGAGGCTGTAGAATGTGGGAAAGCAGGGGGACTTCAACATCCTGCCAGACTTCAGGACCTGCCCCTTGTCTTTAACCCTTCCTACTCCATGAGGAGGAAACCAGCCCCTTTCCCTGACAAAATCACCCCCATCCCTGCTTGGGGCTGCTGCAGTGGAGAGGCACAGACCTGCCCCAAGGGGCAGAGGCAAAAATCCCTGCTGCCTTCACCCTCTGCCTTCAGGGAGGGTGGGAGCATCCCATTCCTTCCCCGAGGGACTCCCCAGGGCATCTCCATCCCCTTCCCTTGGTCTTCTTTCCCTTTACTCCCTTCACTTCACCCCATCCAGCTCGTTTCGCACCCCCAAACCTCTTCCTATCCCCCCAGAAAAGAACTTCCAGGGGAAGGGAAAACGGGAGAACACTGTTTATTTAGGGGAGATGAGCATCAAGCGCTGGCTGGACCGCAGCGAACCAGCTTCTTCTCGTCCCCAGCCAGCACTGCAGCACTGCTGGCCAAAGGCGTCTGTGACATCTCCAGTTAAGCGGGGACTGGAGCAAAGGGGCAGCTGGGGCCTGAAATACTGGTTTTCAGCCGACAGGCGGCTATGCTGGATTAGAACGGTGCATGCTCCGCATGGAAATCTCTGCCTTTCCCTCTCCTGCGTTCAGGAGTTTGTTTTTCCTTCAAGAAGGCTTCCACCGACTTCCCCAGGGATTTCTTCTCCTCTTTCTCCAGCTTCTTTTCATCCAGCCCTCGTGTGTGCCTAGCAGGATTGATGAGAGCTTCGGTGGGAACAACAGGATGCATGGCAAAAGGAGCCCATGCAAAGCAGTGGATTCTGCCCTGTGAGTCCCATGGGGCAGCCCTGCAATGCCTTTGAGGTGGTGGGGGAAGCAAGGGGCACTCACCTGCGTCCTGTGAGAGGGAAATGGGTTCAAACTGAAACAGGGGAAGTTCAGGTTAGATATAAGGAAGAAGTTCTTCCCTGTGAGGGTGCTGAGGCACTGGCACAGGGTGCCCGGAGAAGTGGTGAAGGCTCCATCCCTGACAGTGTTCAAGGCCAGGTTGGACAGAGCCTTGGGTGAGATGGTCTAGTGTGAGGTGTCCCTGCCTATGGCAGGGGGTTGGAACTGGATGATCTCGAGGTCCTTTCCAACCCAAACCATTCTATGTTCTATGATTCTATGCAGAGCAAGGTGCAGCTCACATCTTTCCTGTGTTATGGGGCAAAAAAGGTCAGCACAAGGAAAAAGTGCCACTGACAAAACTAAACCCATTTCTAACCCCATTGCTGCAATGATGGAAATCTCATCTTTGTGGGAATGCAATGAAGGATTTCACTGCAGCTCATTTCTGTGCAGTCCTAGGTAGAGTGGTCCATGAATCCACAGACCCTCATTTAACAAAAGGGTGAACATGACCCACCCATTAAAAACACAGAGGGAGAATGGCCTATTTTATACCACTTTACCTCTCTGTCAACTGGTTTGACCATATTTAGTCCATTTTTCCATCCTGGCCCACTTATGTTGTGAAGGGCAGCCCTTGAGTCCTCAAGCAAAAAGGAGAGCATCATGCTGGAGAGGAAGCCATAGAAAGGGATGGAGAAGTTGCATTAACAGGGTTTTTTCCCTCACCAGTCTTCATAGTTCCCAAAAGTGCCTCCATAAGGAGTCACTGAGCCAACAATACTGGAACACACTGAGATGTAAAGATACCTTTGCATTGATGGTTGTTCCCCCTGCTCCCCATGTATGGACCTTGCTGGGACCTGAGCTGCCCAGTACCATCTATTTACTACACAGAAAGCCCTTCAACAGAGTTTCCAGCCCCATTTTGCTTGAAACTATGTAGAAAAAAGCAAAAGACCTGAGATCTGCCCAAACTGGCAAGCCCTGTCCCATCATAATGCAGTGTGAGGACTCCTGAAGTTACTCATGACAGATACGGGTGCCATCAGGACCTCCCAGTTTAATTGCCAAGAGGAAAGAGAAGCAGACAAAACAAGCACAGCCAGAGGCTTTAGGGTACAACAGCTTTTGGGACACACCAACCCCACACCACCATGGTGATGCTTGTAAGGTCAACCCACCTATAACACTCACTGGGGAGATGTTGGGTAGGTTTTATGGCAAACAATTGCTTTGCTGTGCAAAAACGCAAGCAAGAGACAACTTGGATTCTCCTCTCCACTAGACTCTTGTTGCCTGTGCCCATGGTCTGTTTTCTGTCTGGCTGTTGCAGATGGCAAGGCGTTGAGTTGGATCCAGCTGTAACTCTTCTCTCTGGCAAAAGGACACCAGCAAACTCAATGCAAACCCTCTGCCTTTACACATGCTTTGAATTCAGACCATGCTTGCAGCACAGAAAATGCCTTTTGTTGTCAAAACTGGTCAAAATCCAAAAGGAATGGGAAATATCTATGGTTAAAAGCAGCAGCCCTGGGAATCGGCAAAGAGATTTAGGGAGAAGGAATAAGGTGAATACTTCAGGAGTCTCAGACTACAAAGTGCATGAGGGAGACATGAAATTGAGAGCAAAACATCTCTCTGCCCAGTTTTTGCACCTTCTGATTAAGATAGGCTGTTTGGGCCGGTAGTTGTTCAGAGCTGGTTTAGATTTGCTAACTCCAGGCTTCTGGTCCCAGTGGGTTAATGTATCTGCCCCTAAACTCAGCTGGAAGCATAATTGCAATGTAGAGAACTGAGCCCAGTTTGCTGGAAGAGTCCCCTCCTTGCCAATGGCATCTCCAGACATCAGAGGTGTAAATGAGGATGGCAAGGGAACAAAAAGGGAATGTCTGGGCTTCCCAGGGATCTGTTTGAAGAGGAGAACAGCAAAGCAGGGCATCTTGTGAGTAATCAGTTTACTTCCCCTCCAGCAGCAGATAACACTGAGTGTACATCTATAACATCTTGCATTGTGTCTGGCTAAAGGTATGCTTGATTTCCAGTTTCCACAGCCACATCCTTCTGTCAGAAGGTGACATGGAATAACTCAGCTGGACACAGGCCTTGAAGGGGGTTTTCCAATGTCTTTCTCTCACATGACTGCTGGCTCGTGGTTTCTATCTCACTTTTCCCTGATACCAGCTGTGGTTTCTGCTCACAGGAGCTGCTCAGGAGTGTAAATGTTCACAGCATCACACATCAAACCCTCTAATTGCAGCCTCTCCTAAGTGCGAGAGAGAAAACTCCTGTTCCTCCTCATATGGGCTGCATTTATTAAGTGAAAGCAATGTCTGTGTTCAAGGAGTGCCTTTGCTTAAAGACTTCTATGCTTGGACAACATGCTAAGAGGCTTTTAAACCAGTTCAGCATTAAATCCATGTTATAGAGTTGAGACTGAAGGCATCAGTCCCAACTTCCCAAATGACGGCATAGAAAATCCTCATGCCAACCTTCTCCCCTAACACTTCACACCAGGGGACAGCTTCATGGACCCCAAAAGAGGGCCCTAGTGAAGGGAACAAGCACCAGCATATACATGGTCATGGGCAGCAGTGGTGGCTGGAGCTTAAGTGAGTGACTGCACTGTTAAGGAAGCCAAGCTTGGGACCAGGGGCCCAAGGCCCTTGGATCATCAGGGGAGAGGATAGATTCCCCCCTCTGAAAGCAATTCTGATGCTGGGTCTAGAGTGATGCATCCCCAAGCCTACATGTTCACAGCTCCTCTCTTCTTCCCCAGAGCTTTGCACTGATTCTGATCTTTCCTCTTCCTTCCTCCCTGCGTAGGAAGGGAAAGGATGGGGATGAGATGGTGGTGAAGTCCTACTGCCTTCCCACTCCACACTGAGCATCGGGATTCACTGTGGCTTCAGCCCCCCCTTCCTTTATGTGTCCATTCCCCAAAACACATGCTTCTGTGGGGATCACGGGAGCTTTACACATCACTCTTTGCCAAAACATGGATGAGGAGGGCCTCCCCCCTTCTATGGCAAGGGAAAAAGCTGGTGGAAATCCAGGAACGAAAGGCAGAGGACTTGTGGTCTAAGGATAAAACCAAAGTGCACTTGGTGGGGGGAGCTCATCTTAAGGAGTAGGAAGCTGTTAAAACACAAAAGATGTTTGTCCTAGAGGGAGCTGTGTTGTATCTGCCTGCATTTCAGTGATGCTACTGCCAGTGAAGCCAAAGGCAGAGCATCCCAAACAGCCGCATAAAGGGAATCTCTCTAACAAGTTCCCAGTTCTTCCTTAGCCTTGTTCGGAAACTCTGCACCAGAGGGGAAGCGCCGAACACGTCCTAAAAATAGGAATGGTGATATTAATTACAGCGTCTTTCCCCACAATAGCTGTTGGGAACTGCTAGCCTTTTTGAGACCTCGCTTAGCACAAAAGGTTTCTGTGCTGGTGTAAAAGCAGATTCATTCGCAGGGCTCGCCTTGCCAGTGTGCTTCCCAAGCACAGCTATAGATGGCAGTACGTAGTGTTTACGGAGTTGTTTTCCCCAAGTAAATCTCCTTCTTTCAGCAGAAAGTGAGAGAATGTTATTTCCCTGTGAGAACTCCTAAATCAATGGAAGAGAGTGGACGTACGCAGCAAGGAGAGCCTCCGTGGCTGCGTGCTGGCAAACAGAGCCTGAAGTGTAAAATGCCTCTGTGTCGTATAGGATTGTCTATACCCTTTCACAGGGGTGATACCTCGAGAGTTAAACAAGGAAACAATTCTCCATGCTGGGAAGACAGATTAAGATACCTCAACCGGCTGTCACAAAACCCTGAAATGAGCTCAGGATTGCGGGATCACTTTCACAGCCCAGCATTTAAGTGTGCCACGTGAATTCAATTCAGGCCAGGCAAAATGCTTTGCTTTAATTCCAACCTATATTTCCTCTTTGTTATTGATTTAATATTGTGAGGTTAGCTTTCAAAAAAAATCAAAGTATTCTTAATAATAATTGTTTGGCGAGGTTGTTTAGTTGCTTGTTTCACAAAAATACAATGTTCCTTTTCTCCTTCTTTGTGTAAAACACTTGATATCACAGAATCATAGAATCACAGAATGGTTAGGGTTGGAAAGGATCTTAAAATCATCCACTTCCAACCCCCTGCCATGGGCAGGGACACCTTACACTAAACCATGTCACCCAAGGCTCTGTCCAACCTGGCCTTCAACACTGCCAGCGATGGAGCATTCATCACTTCTCTGGGCACCCTGTTCCAGTGCCTCAGCACTCTCACAGTAAAGAACTTCTTCCTTATATCTAACCTGAACTTCCCCTGTTTCAGTTTGAACCCATCACCCCTTGTCCTATCACTACAGTCCCAGCTGAAAAGTCCCTTTCCAGCATCCTTGTAGCCCCCTTCGGATACTGAAAGTCTAAATCTAAATTAATGGAATCACAGAATCATGGAATCATAGAATTGTAGAATCACAGAATGGTTTAGGTTAGAAAGGACCTTAACATCATCCAGTCCCAACCGCCTACCATGGGCAGGAACGCCTTACTCTAGGCCATGCTGCCCAATTCAAAGAACTCACTTCTAGCCCAAAGACAGAGCTAAGAACCATGTTGAAGAAATATGCAACTCGTTGCAAGCTTCTTTCTCTTCCTGCTGCTATTTGGTGTTTCGAGCTACACCAAGAATGGACTTCATTAACTGAAGCTTAGTGTAAAGAGACACCTGAGCTTCCTGAGTACACAAGTACCAGTTCCGCATCAAATCTGCTGATGGCTCAGCTAAGTAAGAGCAAACTCACGTCTCCGCCACCCTTGCAGCAGAAGAAAATGACCTTTACACCTGAAGTTACATAGAAACTCCCTTTGAAATGGAGAAAACAAGTCTCCTGCAGGAACATTCCCTCCTTCCATGTTTAAAATTCCTGATAGAAATGAGCCCTCTAAAAGGTGGCATCTCCAACATTCATGTCTAAAGAATCGTAGATAGTGAATGACCAAACCTTTAGGTCGTTGCATTGGGTTTGTGTGGCAAAGTTTGGGGACTGGAGGAACCTCAGGGGAGGCTTCTGTAAGAAGGTGCTAGAAGCTTCCCCTGTGTCCAACAGAGCCAATGCTAGATGGCTCCAAGACAGACCTGCTGCTGCCAAGGCCAAGTCTATCAGTGATGGCAGTAGCACCCCTGGGTTAATATATAACATAAAACATATAACATAAAACATATAACATATAACAAACATATAACATATAGCACACAGCATATATATAATATATAACATATATCGTATAACATATATAACATAATGCGTGACGCATAACGTGAAACATAACATAGAACATATATAACATGTATATAACATATAACATGTAGCATATTTATAATAAATGATATTTTAGAAGGGGAAAAAAACCCCACACAGCCACAGTCAAAGAGAGGAGTGAGAATATGTGAGAAACAGCCCTGCAGACACCAGAGTCAGTGCAGAAGTAGAGGAGGAGGTGCTTCAGGTGCTGGAGCAGAGATTCCCCTGCAGCCCGTGCTGCAGACCATGGTGAGGCAGGTTGTGCCCTGCAGCCCATGGAGGTCCACGGTGGAGTAGATATCCGCCTATAGCCAATGGAGGTGGATATCTGCTGTTATCTGGATATCGGCTGATGCAGGCAGATGCCTGAAGGAGGATGTGACCCCATGGGAAGCCCATGTTGGAGCAGGCTCCTGGCAAGGCCTGTGGCCCTGTGGAGAGAGGAGCCCACACTGGAGCAGGTTTGCTGCAGGACTTGTGACCCCAAGGGGACCCAAGCTGGAGCAGCCTGTTCCTGAAGGATGCACCCATGGAAGGGACTCACGCTGGAGCAGTTCCTGAAGACCTGCAGCCCGTGGGAAGGATCCACATTGGTGCAGTTCATGGAGAACTGACTCCTGTGGGAGGGACCCCACAGTGGAGCTGGGGAAGAGCGTGAGGAGTCCTCCCTTGAGCAGGAAGCAGCAGCAGAGACGTGTGATGAACTCACTGCAACCTCCATTCCCCATCTCCCAGAGCTGCTGGTGGGGAGAAGGTAGAGAATCTGGGAGTAAAGCCAACCTTGGAAATAAAGGAGAGGTGGTGGGGAGTTGTTTTGAGATTTGTGGGGGTTTTACTATATTAAATGAATGTATTTATTATTTGAGATTTGGCATACTATTTTACATAAAATAATTATAATACTATTATATTAATAATTATTAATACTTGATTATTATATTATTAACATAGCAATTTATTACTTTTATTTTGTTGGGTTTTTTAGAGATTTGATTGGTTATAGATTATGTTCAGTTTTTCCCTAAGTTGAATCTGCTTTGCCCATGGCGGTCATTGGTGGGTGATCTCCTTTTCCTCATCTTAACCAATGAGTCTTGCACGACATTTTCTCTCCCCTGTCCACCTGAGAAGATGAGTGATAGAGCAGCTTTGTTGGGCACCCAGCATCCAACCAGGATCAACTCACCGCAGTCATTTTCTTGCCCCCATGCTCCCAGCACCCATGAACTACATCTCAGTGGGTTTTCATAGAAGTCAGCTTTGCACTGATGTCAGAAGAGATAAGCAAAAACTAAAAGCTCCAGAAGTTCACACAAAGGTGTGTTTCCAACCTCATTTTGCAGGTTCATGCAATTCAAATCATCTCCCAAGTCTAATTCTTGCAAGCCCAAGTACCTCCTGGCTCCCATAGAAAACAACGGAGTTGAGAAAGTGCTCAGCACCTGTAAGAATTTATTCCTTTGGTGCTCTCATAAATGAAAATCTGTGGTTTTCCCATAGCTGTATTTGACTCAAGCATGTTTTTATATGCTGAAATCAAAGGCTGATCCTGTAGAGCTCATTTGACCTGACAGTATCTTCTATATGCTCTTATATACGATTGACCCCACAATGCACACCTTATTGAGCTTGGCTGTCCTTCAGTAGAAGGTGGATTTAATCTTAAAAAAGGGAAGAAAAATAATAGTTTAAGAGCAAATAAAGCATTGATCCAAACTCAGCCCCTTTGTGTTTGTTTTCTGGTTTGGTTTGGGTTGCGTTTTCTCCCTCAGATTTAATTATAACGTATGCTGGAACATTTCTGCTTATGATAATGGAGAAGCCATTTATCAGATGGCTTATCACTGCCTCCTGCCATAAATCACTGCAATCGGCTGGGACAAGCCTGGCTGTTGAGCCATTTGGTAGCAGCATAGAATTCACTCCTCGATGCTACGTATGTTCATAAATAACCTGCAGTGGCTTCCAGTGAAGTTCAAAGGTTCTGCAGGTGCAATGACATTTCTAAATGCAATGACGGGTGATCTATTTTACTTTTTGATGTCAATGTGCTATCAAAACACAATACTCCTTTAGAGCAAGGCAATTCCTGCACCCCACATGAGCAAGGGAGAATGGCAGCACACGGCAAATAAATGTTTTAACTGAGGTCATATAGAATCATATAATGGTTTGGGTTGGAAAGGACCTTAAGATCATCCAGTTCCAAATCCCTGCCATGGGCAGGGACACCTCACACTAAACCATGTCACCCAAGGCTCTGTCCAGCCTGGCCTTGAACACTGCCAGAGATGGAGCATTTACCACTCATGCCATGATGCTGCATAAGTCCTTCTCTGCTTGACTGTATTACCACTCTCAAGTTTTAAAGAGAATAAAGCTGAACTTCATTCCCTTTGCATGGAGTTCAAAAACCATTTTGTTGGTGGTGCTCTTCTAGGGAAGCTGTTTCCTTTAATCTGAAAATAAGTCACTTTAGGCAGAAAGAACATGTTTTTCTCCCTTTGAGTGTTGAATGTAACATCGTGACTTGTGCATAAAGCCTGTTTCAATTATGAGGAACTTCCTTTTGTCCTGTTAAAGTTAAACCTCTGTGAAATCCATATGTGCTCGGGGACTGAACAAGAGAACAGAATTAAATGTTTAAATAACCTTAAGGGACACAGTCAAGTCATATTAACCTCAAAATATGTAAGCAATGCAACTGTCGTATGGGGGGTTATCTTCTGATTTCTTTCTTTTCTTTCTTATTTTGAATTACCCTCAAGTTTTGTACCTCAACTTGCCAATAGAAATGAATGCAACTGTTTCAGTTGGAGTAATACTTAACCCATTACTTATAGTATGTACTTTAATGGAAAGAATGACCGTTTGACTCAAGAATCTCCCCTGTCTTCCCAGCATTTTCTACCTTGTCCAGAGTAATCACAGACTTTAGAAACCATCTCTCCCCTTGGTTAGAGAGGGTTTGGGTTTAGACACAGCCTTTGGAGGCTGCTGGAAAGTTTGGAAGGCAATCTGAGAGGCACATAAGAATGGTGGTTCCTCTGTGCATTCAATTTATGTAGGGAAAAGCTGCTTATCATCAGCTTTGGAAAACACAGGACCAAGGAGATTAAGACAGACAGAACAGTCATGGTCCAAAAGTGGGGTGATGGAGCAGATGACCCCAAAGTCATTTCCAGCATTAGCTATATCCCCAATCCTGCCTCACCTTGGTCAGATTGGTAACACAACCTGAAAACCTATGTGCTGATAGCATTTGTCTTTTCCTTCATAAATGTCATTTGCTTCCTATATCTCCTTCAAAGACATCTGTGCTATTCAGAGGCTCATTTAATATATAATGAGCCATGTTTGCTTGTTTGTTTTCTTTCTATTAAGAATGGTTTTACAGAAAGACCAATATTTACAGCCAGATATTGCTGATTTCCTTCCCTGTCTTCCTATTCTTCACCACACAAGGTCTCACAGGACTACAGAGTGTCTGAAGATGGGGACCAAGTCAAAATACGTAAATCTGGGATCAACAGAACAGGCTGAATTCCATGCTGAGTTATCCATTGGTGTTGGAGTCATGAGAAAGCAAAATAGACTTCACTTTAATGTGTTCATTTGGAGCAAGGGGTGAGAAATATGCCCCATATCAATAGACACACAAATCTTTAACATACCTTTAGCAGGCACAGGCTTAGTTTTCTGCACTACTGATGTGAGGATGTTTTGTGCCAACCACCCCTCCAATGTTCCTTCAACTCCTCCAGACTTCAGCACTGATTCCAGTGCAACCCTGCCAGAGAAAGGCCAGAAGCTTGCAAAACGATTGGTGGAAGGGGATGTTTTGAACCAAGCACCCCTACAATGTTCCTTCAACTCCTCCAGACTCAGCATTGATTCCAATGCAACTTTGCCAGAGACAGCTCAGAAGCTTGCAAAAGGCTTGGTGGAATGGGAACAAAGATCTCCAGGGATGTTCAAACTCACAAAATCAGCAACTTCACAGGAGTGTAGGAACAACCTGAAATAATTGAAAGAGACTGAAAGCATCCTACTCGATGCAGCTGCATATTCCTTCCCTAACTCTGGTTTCTTTTTGCTTAGTGAGCTGATTTACTTCCAGCTGCATGGAAAACTCTTGGAAGTCACCATGCCTTTCCTGATGTCACTGAGATATTTGGTCCAATTGCACAATTGTAACATGTTTACATGCATGGCGAAACGTGAAAGCCACTGAATGGTGCCTAATAGTGCACATTGTAAATGGTTTGAGGCAGAGACCTATTTTCTTCTTTGCCTTCCTTGAAGCTCTGCTAAAGGATGGCATAAGCATGAGAGAAATGGGTGTAATGTACCATGATTTTAACAATGCATAACTTGTCTCCTGGGTTTACTGCATTGCCTCAGGATGGCTCAGAACCAATGAAATCTTGGCCATGACCTGTTGGTCAGTGATGAAGACGTTGATGAAGACTGAAGGGCCGGGGAAGATGTCTCCAGACCAGGTATGCTTTTGCTCCATCCTTTTGCAGCATAAACCCAATTGAGCTGCACATAAAATATATAATCCACAATCTGCCTTGCAGTAGCAATGGTCCCACAAGTGCACATGAGCATGACCTTACTTTTGGGCAAATATGGCATATAAGCCCTACACAGCTGGGAGGCAGGTGATGATGGGTTTAGTCTTAGGCTTGTGCACCTTCCCCATTTTCCAGTGTGGATGTTTCACCCTTAGAATCATAGAGTCACGGAATCATAGAATCAACCAGGTTGGAAAAGACCTTTAAGATCATCAATTCCACTACTTCAGGACTGCCAAGACCACCACTAAACCATTAGATTAATGTAAGAAAAGCAAATTCACCAATGCTTATTTAAAAGGGTATCTACATGTGACTTCCTGCGTTGAAAGTGCGAAGCCTTCTGGCTACAGATAGCTGAGATCTCACACAGCCCTTCCCATGCAGAAAGAGAGATGGTTGACTCTAGCATTTACCTGCAAACGACTGTCTTTTAAAAGGAAGGGCTGATCACTAAACCAGATGACAACCCAAATCGGCCTGCACTTGTAAGAAATTTTAAGCAAGCACGATGCCATGCCACAAAACTGGTTTGGTTTGGGGTCTTTTAGCAATTTCAGCAAGAATTTGGAACAACAGGCTTTATTCCTATCCTCAGTGCCTCATTTCATCAGAACAGTGTATATCTACAAAGAGGAATCTTTCCTACCTGTTGAGTCAGGTACTTTCAAACTAAATATAACAGTGAAACACATGCAGCGTATTGGGTAGCCAGTGGAAGTGCTTCCAGAGCAGAAAAAACACAGGGAAAATGTCAAATCTGTTTGTAATAAGCTGTTTTAAACACATGCTGGTAGGGCCACAGATAAGTTCTCTTTCCCAGGTTGAGAGCACCAACAACACCCGGGACTGCATTAGAGGGAGCGTGACCAGCAGGTCCAAGGAGGTGATCCTGCCTCTCTATTCGGTTCTCGTGAGACCTCACTTGGAGCATTGTGTGCAGTTCTGGTGTCCTCAACATAAAAAGGACATGGAACTGTTGGAACAAGTCCAGAGGAGGGCCACGAGGATGATCAGGGGCTGGAGCACCTCCTGTATGGAGACAGGCTGGAAACATTGGGGCTGTTCAGCCTGGAGAAGAGAAGCTGCGTGGAGACCTCAGAGCAGCTTCCAGTGTCTGAAGGGGGCCTACAAGGATGCTGGGGAGGGACTCTTCATCAGGGACTGTAGCGACAGGACAAGGGGTAACGGGTTCAAACTTAAACAGGGAAAGTTCAGGTTAGATCTAAGGAAGAAATTCTTTACTGTGAGGGTGCTGAGGTGCTGGCACAGTGTGCTCAAAGAAGTGGTGAATGCTCCATCCCTGGCAGTGTTCAAGGCCAGGCTGGACAGAGCGTTGGGTGACATGATCTAGTGTGAGACATTCCTGCCCACGGCAGAGGGGTTGGAACTGGATGATTTTAAGGTCCTTTCCAACCCAAACCATTCTATGATTCTATAATTCTATGATTCTATGACAGGGATGGTTGGAAGAGGCTCTGCAAGAGTGTGACCTTGTACCAAAAAGTTTATGGTCAAGGTGGCAGCTGCATAATTAACTGATGCAAAAAGGACTAAGATCTGGTAACAGTCTGTATTCTGGTCCCAGCCATCTCTAGCTGCTTGTTGAAAGAAAAGAAATGCAAAAATAGAAGGAAAACAAAATTCACATCACACTACGCCAGTTACATCTCCTGCCCACAGGGAAGGAGGAAAAAGAGATTGTTACTTCTCTTAAACTCCCTTGTTATTCTCACTTGGGGGATGCTGTGATGGGGTCTGGTTTTAGTTAAGTAAAGATGCTGGGTTTTGTCAGGCAAGGTAGCACAGACAAATGAAGCTGCAGAAGGTGCTGCCATACCCCTGTGGGCACTGTTCCAGAAGCAGCGTGTTCAGCCTAGCAAACTACCCTGCTTCAAATCAAACCCCAGACTCCAGCACTAATCAAATCTGATGTATTTGCAGCATAGATTTCAACAAAATCAGTTCTCAATATTCCTCCTCCCAAAAGTCAGAATAAAAAGGTCCAAATGACATATTTGCATGCATTTGAGGGATATCTGCTTCACATCATACTCTGTCCCCAGTTCTAGCAGAAAGCAAAGTCCAGACCTCCTGCTCAGCTGTCTTTATTGATGCTGGGCCAGTTTTGCATAGGTGAGCAGAGGGTAACAGGTTCCTCTGGCTGAATTTCAGAGGTTCAGCTCGATCAGGAAGTCTATCAGTCAATGGTCATGATGCAGCAGAAGCTGAGAAACGTTTCACTATCTCTGACTTACAGACTCGTGGGATGATGCCTGTTTACCTGTCAGTGGATGAAACTCTTCCAACATTAGGGCCATCTCTGTCTAATGCATATTAGCCATGACCTGGCTGTTGGAATACAGCAGTAGCTGAGACTGGAAATCATCTGCAGTGCATCAAGCCAGGTAGATGGGACTGTGATCCCCCAGCTGAGACAAGCTCACCTTGGCTGGCAGAGCAGCTTCCCTCTGGCTTCACTGGAAAAGCAGCATCTCATAGTCTCTGCTCCAGATTTGGGGACAACAATGACATCGGAGACCAGCCTTCATCAAAGGGCAGCGCGGAACACCCCATAGCCAATCGCTGCTAGTTTTGAGGGTTGCACAGATATATTAAGGTGGGAGCAGTAAGTGAAACCTGATATTCACCTAACATGGAGATTTTAGAAGAGGCTGCGAAAAGCATTAAGTTGCAGTTTCATTCATTCACACAGAGTGAAAACACAGCAAGCACCGCTAATCCCCAACTGCTCAAATCTGTCCCATTATTATTGTTTCTCTATTGTCAATTCTATTATGTATGTTACTTATTCTCAATTATATTCAAATGTTATCTGGAGATCTAGAGCAATTTCTGGGCCCCCTTAGGCACAGATAGCGATATGCTATTTGCTAAACTGAGATATGGGAATAACTGGCTTTTCTTTTCAGTTTGCTGCCAATTCCACAAGGTGAGCAACTAAACAAATAAGTTGGTGGCAGATCTGAAATGAAACTAAAACAGCAAAAATCGGCTACCTGAAAATGGAAAGCAAACAGACCAACAAGCAAGGCGTATCTGAGCTTAAATGAGTGTTGTCTTCCACCCACAATGAATTTCTTCATGTTGTTTTCAAGCTTTAGAAGGTGTTTCCTCAGCACAGGATGAAAATATCTCAATGGAACATCAGTTCAAATTAAAAGAAAGTAAAAAGAAAAAGGAAGTGTCTTTTTTTAGGAGAAAATCAAAGTGAAATGTTTTGATTTTTTCTGTTGTATTTGCTTTTCTGCAGATGAAAATCAACCTCCTTGTCAAAAAGGAGTTTCTGACGGTTTGGAATCTACTTTATTCCAACAAAATTCTTTCAGCTGAATATTTTTGGCTGGCTTATAGCAAGTCTCAAAATCTGCGTCTGAGAAGGTGGAAATGCAGACCTGTGCTTCAGAATAGCAATCCCCGTATGATTTTAAGTTTTAGTCACTCGCAGAACAAGATGGCATGTAATAAAGAAAGCATTTGCTCTGAAATTGCCTAAAATCAGAGAAAAGTAACTTGTAGTGGGTTGTAAAATGTACCTACTTGGAAATTCAGTGATAACTTCTATACTTCAACCAACATCATATGTTTTTGCAATTGTCAGATGCACCATAACTTTAGGGGTATGCGTTATTCCAATGTGAATTCATGAATCCTGCAGTGCTCATTAATAATGTAGATTAATAATTAAGTATTCAAGACTCTCTAATAGAGGAGTCCTCATCTGAAATAGGGAATTAATCTTGTCAGGCCTCTACTTTAAAACTTGCTGTGAAAGGAGCTTGAGACTCCTTTCTCACAAACATCTGTTAGGTGAGGGGCACTGGAGGATGGGAAGATTTCATGTCAAACACCAAGTGGTAGCACATGGCAGTGAAAGAAAGCTTTGACTTTTCTTATGCATAGAGAAGTGTGGAGATGAAGTTTGGAAGAAGCTGCCAACCACGGAATTCTTTACTGTACTTTAAGTATCTGAAAACCTACATGTTTCATGAAAACTATTCACCAGGGGCCCCTTTTTGGTCAATGAGGAGCTGACCTCTCCCAGACGGCGACTGTCCCACCTACCTTGTTGGTATGGGATGAGTCAACATCAAGAAGAGCTGATCTCTCTCTGTTGCTCTAAGCTGAGACCAAGCCCCTGCCTGCAGCTAGTGTCATGTCAGGCAGGTGAGATGTATCCTGTCCCCCCTCTATATACTGTTTCTTGTTTCTGCACAGTTCTGATTGGGTTAATTTCTCCCTCAAAGTGTCAAGAAGAGACACCTGAAAAGGCAGCATCTCCTGCAGTGAATCTCTTCCTATCTGGGTTTATTTGATGATTACAGAATCATGAATCCCAGTTTGGAAGGAACCTCAGGGATCATTTAGTCCAATCTTTCTTGACAAAGCATAACCTGGACTAGATGTCTCAACACTCTGGCCAGCTGAATCTTGAGTGTCCAGCATTGGAGAATCCACCACCTCCTTTGGGATATTCTTCCATTGTCTGATTGCTTTCTTTGTGAAAAGTTTCCCAGTCTTCTGTCAAGAGGCAATAGGGGTTCTGCTCAGATTGTGAACAGCAGGCTACAACCCTCATTCCCTTGATAAAACAAAACACCTTTAAAGTCTTTATGGTCTTGCGGATCTTCAGTAGTCCAAGAAAGCAGGGACAAAAAAATGATGGGTGCTGCCCGAGGGCCAATATAAGGCCAGGACAAATCATAAAACCATAGAATTGCAGAACAGTTTGGATTGGAAAGGACCTTAAGATCATCTAATTCCAAACCCCTGCCATGGGCAGGGACACCTCACACTAGTCCATGTCACCCAAAGCTCTGTCCAACCTGGCCTTGAACACTGCCAGGGATGGAGCATTCACCACTTCTCTGGGCATCCTGTGCCAGCACCTCAGCACCCTCGCAGTAAAAGGACTTCCTCCTGATATCTAACCTGAACTTCCCCTGTTTCAGTTTGAACCCATCACCCCCTGTCCTATCACTACAGTCCCTGATGAAGAGTCCCTCCCCAGCATCCTTGTAGGCCCCTTTCAGACACTGGAAGCTGCTCTGAGGTCTCCACGCAGCTTCTGTTCTCCATGCTGAACAGCCCCAGTGCTCTCAGCCTGTTCTCATACAGGAGGTGCTCCAGCCCATACTAAGTTTCTCATCCACCAAATCACCTCAAAGGTTTTGCCATCTCTGTCTACAGCCACCAGCCCTGCGTCCATGGCCCACTGCAACAGCAGCTGGTGTCAGTCAAATCCACCAGACCCCAAATTTTAACTTCCAAGAGCTCAAAGTAATACAAAGACAAGAAAAGGACCCTAATAAGATGATAAATACATAAAAAGTTTCACTGGTGTTATCAAGCAACTTGATAGTTTCAGTAACTGAAACTGATGGTTTCAGTAACAGAAACCAGGTTAGTGCTGCTACCACAGCAGCACTATCTGCTATTGATTTTGTGATGGAGATGCTTGTCTCCCGAGCAAGGCTCTTGGAGAGACAATAAGGCTGCTTAAAAGAAACACAAAAATACAAAATAATAATTGCCTCTCCGAGCCCTCATTTCATTCCACGTTGAAAATCCAATTGCAGATCTATCCGATAGCTAATAATTTAACGGTCATTTATGTACAGTTTAGGGTTCATTGTTAGCAGCTTCAGAGCGAATAAGCCCATTAGATTAGCTGGATCCTGCATTCATGTAAAACAAATATATATCAAAGCAATTAAATGTGCAGTTTAATCTCTCCCAAACTATGAAGAAGGCAGTTGCCTGAAGGTCCCAGCTCTTCCCGTGCCTCCCGCTTCCAGCTCCTGCCATCGATGTAGCAAAACCCATTTGCTGCATGGCTTTGGAAGCGCTTATTTAGCACGGCGAGATACACGAGTGAATTATTGACTTCAGTATTTCCCAAGCAGGGAGGCTGCAGCCCTGAGGGGGGAGAGGTCCCTGCAAGACAGTGAAGGCAGTAACAAGACAGGGGGCATTTTTAACTCCCCCTCCTTGCCCACATGCACTTCTGCCCCGCAAGGTTCGGTGTTCCCTGCCAAACCTTCTCCCACACAGATGATTTACTGCTGCTTAGCACCGCTAAGGGCTGGCATGTTTATCCACTGACAGGCAGAGGATGGGAGACTACAAGCTATTGAGTTCTGAGTCAGCAGTTGCTACTCTGAGAAATGAGGGGGTGATCTCGTCCGCCCTCTGGCAGGGACCCCAGAGGGAGATGAGTCCTGCTGAGAGTGTCTATTGCTTATTGCTGACACAGGGATGATCTGGATTGGTTCAGGGTCCTTCCATCGAGGGCTGCTTGCAGCTCAGGGAGAGCAAACCCAGGGCCATGTCCCTCTGCTCTGCTCTGGTAAGACCCCACTTGCAGCACTGTGTGCAGTTCTGGTGTCCCCAACATAAGGACATGGAGCTGCCGGAGCAAGTCCAAAGGAGGCCACGAGGATGATCAGGGGCTGGAGCACCTCCTGTATGGAGACAGGCAGAGAACATTGGGGCTGTTCAGCCTGGAGAAGAGAAGCTGCGTGGAGACAGAGCAGCTTCCAGTGTCTGATGGGGGCTACAAGGATGCTGGAGAGGGACTCTTCATCAGGGACTAACTGCATTGCAGAGAACTAGGGTCTCAAGGTCAGTTTATGGTGTTGTGATGGGTCATTTAGCGCAGGGTTCCCCTCACCTGTGGTATCTTCCTAAGTGTCTCATCACAGCTGGAATCAGTAGTGGAAAGAGGAAGGCTGAAACTTCCAGAGGGTGATCTGTTTGATGTCGTAGACTCTTACCTTGCTCTCAAATGAGTCTTCATGCCCAGGTGGTTAAGTTGTAGGAGAAGCAACCTGTACTCAGCTACAGAGCAGAAAGTGGCACTCAGAAGGAAAACCTCACATCCTTGGATATAGAAATGGAGCCACTTTAAGAACAAGAACAGACAAACAAGAGCCAAACAAGAGAAATAACAAAAAAATAGTTCTTTCGTATATTTAAAAGGGACTATACAAACCAAGGATACTGAGGGATCTTTCCCAGGACAGCGGTGGCATCACCATCCCTGGAAGTGTTCACAAACCCTGTAGATGAGGCCCTCAGTGCCATGGGTTAGTGGTGTCTTTGGCAGTGCTGGGGCAATGGTTGGACTTGATGATCTTAAAGGTCTGTTCCAACCTGACTGATTCCATGATTCTATGATTCTGTGGTTCTATGACCTGCTGTAGCATGGTTCACTGTTGGTCTTCTCCTATTCAGCCACAGAAAGTGAGGGGGGTTTTAATCCCTTTGCATCCGTGTGTGTGCGTTTGCAGTTGTAAATACCGCAGCCAGACCCTCCTTAGCCGCATTTCTGTTCTTCAGCTCTAATTCCTCTCAGAGGAAGCTAAGCCCTGCAACACTTGAAATGCCTCTTCTATTTCTCCAGACATCATCTTTGATGTTTTCTCCCCCGTATGTACCTGATCCCAGCTGCAACACTTTTAAACACAGGTTTTTGGGATGCTTCCCTTCCAGGGTGAGAAAAACCAGTGCAAAGCACAGACTATTCCTTATGGACAGATACAGTTGGTGATCCATGGTATAACAGCAATGATAACATGCATTTCCATAGCAGCTCTCACCCGGGGGACTTCAGAGAGCAAGCTGTATTTCAGAGCTAACCTCTCTGCTTGTAGCCAGTGAAATTGTCAGTTCTCTCCTGTGTGAAAAAGAGATGAGAGGAATGACTGTAGGCTTGGGCAGCAAACCTTCAAGCACATGTTAGTCTAATTGGGATGCACAAGTCCTGTCACCTGGGGCCTTTCCAGCTCAAGAGAGATAAGGTGGTTGTAGAGCTTGAAAAAAACACCCATGTTCAAGAGCTCGTTCCGCAAGTGATTTGGGGATCATCACGTCCTTTTTGGTCTTCCCTTTTGGCAAACTGGAAGGAGGATGCTGGCACATGTAGCCCTGAGAATCTGTGAAGGCTCCATCCACGGAGACGTTCAAAAGACATCTGGGCATGGCCCTGGTAAGTGGCTTTTTTACTTTCTTTTTTCTTTTCTTTTCTTTTCTTTTCTTTTCTTTTCTTTTCTTTTCTTTTCTTTTCTTTTCTTTTCTTTTCTTTTCTCTTTTCTCTTTTCTTTTCTCTTCATTTTTCTTTTCTTTTCTTTCTTTCTTTTCTTTTATTTTTTCTTTTCTTCTTTCTTTTCTTTTCTTTTCTTTTCTTTTCTTTTCTTTTCTTTTCTTTTCTTTTGTTTTCTTTTCTTTTCTTTTCTTTTCTCTTCTTTTCTTCTCTTCTCTTCTCTTTTCTTTTCTCTTCATTTTTCTTTTCTTTTCTTTCTTTCTTTTCTTTTCTTTTTTCTTTTCTTCTTTCTTTTCTTTTCTTTTCTTTTCTTTTCTTTTCTTTTCTTTTCTTTTCTTTTCTTTTCTTTTCTTTTCTTTTCTTTTCTTTTCTTTTTCTTTTTCTTTTTTCTTTTTCCTTTCCTTTCCTTTCCTTTCCTTTCCTTTCCTTTCCTTTCCTTTCCTTTCCTTTCCTTTCCTTTCCTTTCCTTTCCTTTCCTTTCCTTTCCTTTCCTTTCCTTTCCTTTCCTTTCCTTTCTTTCCTTTCCTCCCCTCCCCTTCCCTTTCCCTTCCCTTTCCCTTTCCTTTCCCTTCCCTTCCTTTTCCCTTCCCTTTCCCTTCCCTTTCCCTTTCCCTTCCCTTCCCTTCCCTTCCCTTCCCTTCCCTTCCCTTCCCTTCCCTTCCCTTCCCTTCCCTTCCCTTCCCTTCCTTTCCCTCCTTGTAATTCCCTTCCCTTTCCTCCCCTTCCCTTCCCTCACATTCCCTCCTCTTCCCTCCTTGCAATTCCCTTCCCTTCCCTTCCCTTCCATCCTTGTAATTCCCTTCCCTTCCCTCCTTGTAATTCCCTTCCCTTCCCTCTTCCCCCCCACCATCTATGAATTCATACCAGTGTAGATCAGCACTACAGACAGGTCACTCCTATTCCCAGGTGCCACCTTGCAGTGCTCAGCATTAGCAGTGTTACCCATGGGGGTTTTCTTACACTGAGAATCATGTAAGAAGTCAAAATACAGGTCAGCTAAAAATTATGTGAAACCCACTTGATTGATTATCTGCCCCTCTCTGGCTTCAAGATGACTTGGGGATTCAGTAAGTGGGTTAAGGAGCTTTCCCATCAAGGTCAGTTGCAGGATTCTGGTGCAAAGTGGTAACAACCACAAGGTGTTTCTGGCCTATAGAAAGTCAGGGAGTTTGGGTCTAATCTCCTGCTATGGGGATAGGAGCATTGCAAAAAATCTCTCATAACAACCATGGAGGGGTTTGCGTGTTAAGGTTTTTTCTTTTTTTTCTTCCAGACAGGAAAATGGATGAATAAGTAAAAACCAGGATTGTGTTCTCCAAAGCAGGCCATGGAATATAAAAGACAGGACAAACTCCATCCTGATGACATTGTAGTTGTACAGTGCCTTGCACCATGGGGTGGTGGTCCCTGGATGCTGTCACTCATCTTTGCAAAGCCCCTGTGATTCTGAATGTTCATGAAGTGCAGAGTCTGTGCCCTACCATCACTTGGTTGAGTTTTAATATTCAAAAGACTTAGCTGGATCCTTTTCCTGTTGGCGAATCTGTGGAAGAAAGTTTCCAGAACTGGACATTGAGGTGTTAACACCATCAGTGTTAAAAGATTCTTTTCCAAACAGAGGTGTTATGACATGTTTCAGGGTCCAATTCACTCTGCTAACCCAGGTTGTCTAAAACTAAGTCATTTAGCTAATGCTAAGGCAGGTGGACCCTTTCATTTGACGGCTGATCGCTTTATTTAGACAGTTATCATGGGATGGGATTAATCACACTCTGAGATGGACATGTAGAGGAACTGTTTGCAAGTGTTTCTATTAGCTGACCTGTAGACAGCTTGTCTGGGATTCACCTTTCTAATTTTAGCTGTCCATATTCTGTATTTCCATCTGATGTCCATTGTAGTAATGGTGGATTAGTTAATGCATTCAGTGATGGTAGGGATATGATTCATCAAACCTTCTTTAGGATAAAACAAATCTTGTCCTGAACTTTGTCAATGCCACTGACTCATCCTCTTTTGATAAGAAAAACAGCCTGGGATGAATTGTTCACTTCCCTTGTATCTGTTCTTGGTTTTTAAGTAGTCACTTCCCTTGTGGAAACCAACAAACAGTGGGACAAATCCCATCCTGAATGATGAATCAGATGAGTACCATCCTGAATGTATGAGATCAAGTCAATCTTCACTTCTTGGCCACAGAGATGTTACCAATCTGGTATTCAGATATGACGAAGCACATGTTCCCTGCAGTAGATGCAAAGCCTTCATGTTATAAAGGCAATAATGTCCTTGACAGTGAGAACCGTAGGTACTGATGTTGAATGCAATTGTGGAAATGACTTTGAGGAAGCTCTATAATACCTCTCTGCCTCAGAACTCTTGAAATTGTGGAAGTCAAGTTACAAACATAGAAATTAAATAGAAACATACCCTGAACTTGTTCTCATTTTAGCTTCTGAAGAGAATTAGGACTTGATCTATATGTTATAGGTCCTTAAAAAGCTAGATGTCATTATTTGTCCACCACCACAACAGGGAGATGAACATGAGTTGAATACCCATCCTACTGGAAGAGGAAAGAAGGTTGGTGTCAGAGATTCCCTTCTATGCACAGCATTTGTAAGGCCTGGATTATCTGGCATCTGTGGACCTGTCAGACCTGCCGCAAAGCTCACCAGCTTGACATGGGTTGGCACGTCAGCAAGGCATTGGGCTCTTCTGTGAGTTTCTTGTTTTGCCTGATTTAATCCAGGGTCACATATGTCTTGGCTAGACGCTGGTTGTTATTTCTGCCTGCACATCCAGATACATCAATATTAATAGCTCTTTTCAAGCCTTGGTTACCTCTTCTTCAGTAGAAAAACATAACTCAGCCAGTGAATTCTTGGTTCGTGCCCACAAATTGAGACTGTGAACTCAACCCTGGATTATTACTGTTCCTTTACAGATGATCAGTTGGAAAGATGGAAAAGAACTCAAATACTGCTGCCAGCAATATGCTGATGAGCTCCATTGCCCTGCGGTGATGTTTCCAACCCCACTTGTAATCTGTCAGTGTGCCTACAAGGGAAGGCATCTGGCTCAACTTTTGACTAGTAACATTGAGCACATCCTAGCATTGAAAAATAAAAGAACAACCACCCAAAAGCTTGATAATCTCTCTTTGTCACTAATCTTCTAGAAAATTCCTTTGTTAGTGTGTACCAAACACTTGCATCCAAAGAGTGCTCAGGCATTGGAACAGGCTGACCAGGGCAGTGCTGGAGTCACCATCCCTGCAAGTGTTCACACACCGTGGAGACGAGGCCTTCAATGCCATGGGTTCGTGGTGGCCTTGTCAGTGTTGGGGAACGGTTGGACTGGATGAGCTTAAAGGTTTTTTCCAACCTGGTTGATTCCATGACTCCATGATCCTCTCACCCCTGGATTTAACACTACTTTAAGCCACATCATCAAGCTGGACACTAACAGACTTCTATGGTAAGTGAGAGTGAATAAGCAGAAAAGAAAAGGAGAAGGAGACAACACAAACAAGTTGCTATGGAGAAAATGAACGATCATGCATAGCATGATTTAAAAAGCATAAAGATATTTAAATGAGGGAAAAAATGTGGGAAAAGTTTGAAATATTCACTATTTGAATTAAAGTCAGATGTGCATTCTTTTCATCAGAAGAGATGAAATTCAACTTAGTTTTCTTTTTCCTTTTACCTTTCTCCTCCTCTTTCTCCTATTATTTTTGTTTTCCCCAATAAAATACTAGGCCAAAAATAGTAAGAGTGGGAAAAGTAAACTGGCAGGTATTAATTAGCTGAATGGGTGGCAAAAGTAAAACCTCCACAGCTTCATACTATGGAAATTTTGGAGGAGAGGAAGAGGAGGCAATTCACATTTAAATATTTAACCCATTCTGGGATTTAGGGTTTTTTTCCATCAACTTCCTTATCATAGAATCATACAAGAGTTAGCATTGGAAAGGACCTTAAGATCATCCAGTTCCAAGCCCCCGCCATGGGCAGGGACACCTCACACTAAACCATGTCACCCAAGGCCTCATCCAACCTGGCCTTGAACACTGCCAGGGATGGAGCATTCACCACTTCTTTAAGCAACCTGTTCCAACTTCTCAGCACCCTCACAGTAAAGAACTTCTTCCTTATATCTAACCTGAACTTCCCCTGCTATTCATCTAGGTGAAAAAAAAATGGATATTGCTTGCATCCCTCCCTGATGAATTTCTTGTGCTTGAGCCTTCTGCACCAAAACCAACAGCATTTCCACTGTGAACATAGCACCAAGTTTAGGAATTAGCTATTGAAGTGTTACACACAAGCAGAAGCTTGGGCATGCTCTGCACATCCTAAATCCTGCCAAAGCAAAGGAATCTTAATCTTCCCTTTTGGTCTCCTCAGGCTGTAAAGTCTGTGCTCTAATTTCTTGTGTCCCACTGCCTTACTTCCCTCTGCATGATGCTATTCCTGTGCCTGAATGCCTTTGTAAAACAGGGCTTCATGATAAAGGTAGGAACACAGATAATTAGGTTACTGCTATGTTCCCATTTCCTTTCCCTACATTTAAAGACCATAAGCTGGGTCTGTTCATTCATAAACCTGCCAAGATATCTGTTTAAATACTCAGGAAAACCTGACCCTTACTCTCTGTGCCTTTTACCTTATAAATGCAATAAATTTTAGAGCCATTCTCATCTACCTGAAACATGAAGTAGCATCTATTGAAAAGTAAAAACATCAGTTCCTCGCCATTTCTAGTTGCAAGTGTTTTCCCATAGATCCACACCAGGAGACATCCTGCTCAATGTATATTCACCAGGTCTATGCACCTGGAACATTACTGAGGTGGATTTTCCCAGGCCAGTTTCAAAACCCATGGATTTTCTGGTTGGTTTTCCACTTTTCTGGTAGGGAAGGCAAGAGAAAGGTCAGGTTTTTTCCTTATACAGTCCCATCACTGTGCCTGACCTTCTGGGGGAGCAGAAGTCAAGGCTTTATGACGTTTTCAGCTCTTGTTTTTCCGCCTGAAAAATAGGAATTCAGACATCAGGGTACTCCAGAGAAGAACCAAGAGCAGGAGCTGAATCATGAACTTCAAATGCATGGACACTACTTTGGCTTAGGGCTATGCACTCCGTGATCCAACACCATGTCACCTACTGTCAACCCTCGGTTAGAAATGGTCGGGGGTTGCTGTTGATCAGAGGCTGGGATTGAACAAGGAACCAAAGAAATGTAGGTCAACACCACAGAGGGCTGACTGCCTTAAAACGATAACCAGATCATGTTGTTCATTTCTCAGGAGACATAATGGTGGAGGTCACCTTGCTTTCAGCAACGTGTCTTCTCAACACGTCAGAACAATTTCTGATGCTCTCAGAAGCAAAGAATCAGAAAAAATTAAAATATAAGACTCACTGAACCTGTCTCATACTTATTGTCTGTAAAATAACTCAATAATATTAAAGAAAAAGGCATATAATTTGACATTATTAGTATCATCAATCAATCTTTGCCTATGCCTAGATGCACACATGCTCATGTTCCTTAAGACAAGAATGCATTTTAATGTTTTGCTACATTAGGTACAGGAAGGCAAGTGACTACACGCATTAGAAAAACCCTGTTACATGAATTTCCCATTGTTACTCATTAACATATTTCAGAGGAGAGTACAGAGCACTGAGTAGTGATCAGACAGCTCCAGAAAGACTTGGTCTAGAAATGCAGACTTTAAAAGTAGGATACGGTTTTCCAGGTTTTAGCATGGAAGTTAGAGAAGCCATCAAAGAAAATCACCTGCATGCTCCAATAGTTGATGCCGATAGAGTTGATGTTTGCTGAGGTGAACAGCCTCAGAGCAAGGGATTGTGTTGTACAAGGTGGGTTCCTGAGATGGGGAAACCCCAGGGGAGCACTAAGATCTGCCAGGAGCACACACAGGAGGGACAGGGACAAATAATGCTGAAGAATGGAAGCTTGCAGCAGGAAGGACCAGCAGGAGGAAGAGACTTCCCCTAGAGCCTGAGAAGCCCTTGTAGAACCACTTCACAGCTCCACAGGCTGAAGAGAAAAGACCTATCACAACAGGAGAGATGCTGGAGATGAGTACGACATCCCCATCTGTCCCCATGCAACAACCAGTGCAGTTAAGAAAAGGTGATGGGTGATTGTAGTAGTTGTATCTGTCCTGAGAGGTATAAAGGCACCCGTCTGCTCATCTGATGTGTTCTCTAGAGAGGTGTGCTGCCTACCAGGACCTCCTATTCAGGAAGAGAATACCAAGTCTTGTATAGCCCACTGACCGCTGTCCACTGATGATGTGGATGGGCACCAGTGATACAGCCAGGAGCAGGCAGAGGAGTACGAAGAAGGATTACAAAGCCCTGGGAGCAGTGATAAGGGACTTGGGAGTGCAGGTAGTTTTCTCATTAATCCTTCCAATCAAACAGAAGGGTTTTGAAAGGTCCAATTGAATCTGGCAAGCCAACAAATGTTACAGGACTGGTAACACAGCAAAGGGTTCAGCTACTTAGACCATGGGACTCCCAGTAGACCAGAAGCCTGGTCTACTGGGGCCTAATGGGGCGAATTTGTCAGAGAAGGGGAAAAGCATCTTTGATCACAGGCTTTCCAAGCTGGTGAAGGAGGAGATTCTCCCTCTCTACTGCACTCTGGGGAGACCCCCATCCCTGAAGTTCTGTGTCCAGCTCTGGGGTAACAACATAAAAAGGAGGTGGACATGCTCCAGTGAATCTAGAGTGGGGCTACAAAGATGACCAGAGGGCTAGAGCATCTCTCATACATAGATAGGCTGAGAGAGTTGGGCTTGTTCAGCCTGGAGAAGGCTCCAGGGAGATCTTTCAGCCTCCCAGTAACTAAAGGAGCTCACAAGAAATCTGGAGAGAGACTTTTCACAAGGGCATGTAGTGATAAGATGAGGGGTAATGGCTTTAAACTGAAAAATGGTAGATTTAGATGAGATATAAGGAAGAAATTCTTGACTATGAGGGTGCTGAGGCACTGGCACAGGTTGCCCAGAGAAGCTGTGGCTGCCCCATCTCTGGCAGTGTTCAAGGCCAAGTTGGATGGGGCTTGGAGCAACCTGATCTAGTGGAAGGTGTCCCTGCCTTGGGGGCAAGAGGATCAGAACTAAATGACCTTTAAGGTTCTTTTAAACACAAACCATTCTATGACGATTCTATGGAGAAAAAGGCAAAGCACTTGTTACCCTGTAACAGCAACATGGCAGAGGATGAATTAGTTTAGTTCTTTTTCTGATAACATTTCAGACTGACAACATCTTTAACTTCTTCTTGTGCCTTTCATTATACCTCGCTTTCATCTCTCCCTTAGCATTGAGATGAAGGTATAATCCCTAGGCCATGTTGCCAAGTCCTTTTCACTAGATGAAAGATGAGATAAGGAACAACAGATGGATATAAACCAACAATTTAGTGCGACGAAGTCATGGACAATCTGGTGCGACCATGCTCAAGCTGCAAGTTCTTGCAGTTTTCTATAGGCACTAATTTCTGTAGACAGCTGCTTGGGAAAGGTTTTCAGAGGTAGGTGTACTGTAACACCCACAGCCTGGGAATCTCTGGGCTAGAGGAAAGAGGATATTTTTTTCCCCTTATGTTCTAGAGCTCCGCGAAGCCCTACATCCTACACAGCATACATCTCCTCTGAAATGTTTTTCTATACCTACCTGCAGTCCCTTTTCTTTCCCCTCCAACGCTGCTACTGGCAAAGTAAATTAGAAGTCACACCAGTAATATTACCATCACAAATGGCTGATAGCTACAGGAACCTCCTAGGAGGTGTTAGAGAGAAAGCAAACCCAACCTGGACCAACAAAATCCTGCAGAGAAGGACTTCGGGGTGCTGGTTGATGAGAAAATGAACATGAGCCGGCTCCAGTGTGCGCTCGCAGCCCAGAAAGCAACCGTATCCTGGGCTGCATCAAGAGGAGCGTGACCAGCAGGTCGAAGGAGGTGATCCTGCCCCTCTACTCTGCTCTCGGGAGACCTCACTTGGAGCATTGTGTGCAGTTCTGGTGTCCTCAACATAAAAAGGACATGGAACTGTTGGAACAAGTCCAGAGGAGGCCACGAGGATGATCAGGGGCTGGAGCACCTCCTGTATGGAGACAGGCTGAGAAAGTTGGGGCTGTTCAGCCTGGAGAAGAGAAGGCTGCGTGGAGACCTCAGAGCAGCTTCCAGTGTCTGAAGGGGGCTACAAGGATGCTGGGGAGGGACTCTTCATCAGGGACTGTAGATAAGGGGTAATGAGTTGAAAGTGAAACAGGGGAAGTTTAGATTGGATCTAAGGAAGAAGTTCTTTACTGTGAGGGTGGTGAGGCACTGGAATGGGTTTCCCAGGGAGGTTGTGAATGCTCCATCCCTGGCAGTGTTCAAGGCCAGCTTGGACAGAGCCTTGGGTGCCATGGTTTAGTGTGAGATGTCCCTGCCCGTGGCAGGGGGGTTGGAACTGGATGATCTTAAGGTCCTTTCCAACCCTAAGTATTCTATGAATCATTGCTCAGTGACTGGCTGAAGCAGAAAACCAGCAAAAGCAACTAGAAATGGCAGACGAAGCCAGAGAGGACCTGGTACCATGGCCTTGTGAAGGAGCAAAGGGAGAGGGAGAAAAAGCTGCTGCTTATTCAAGGTCTACATTGAAGCTGGCTCAAAATTTTGTTATTATTTGCTCTTGGTTCCACTCCTTGAAAATAGTAACACACCCCAAAATGCACCCATCCCACTAGAAACAGCCTAGCAAAAGGTCCAAATACCGTTGCGTTGGCTGGGTCAAGAGAGGTTACATCGAGCTCTCAGGAGGAAAAGAAATGTGGCAAACATTTCCTTCAGCTTAAACATGGCTTGAATTTGCTTCATAGGCAGAGGAGTAACTCCACAGCTTGTCATAGCTTCAGACCATCGTGCAGGCAGGCAGAAACATTCACACCACTACAGATTCACAGGAGGAGGTACTTCTTTCTTGCACAAGGGAGCCCTGCTTGACTGCAGTCCAATTGCAAATCTAGAAAAGGAAAGAAGATGGTTTTCAGCCTGGAGAGGAGAAGCTGCATGGAGACCTCAGAGCAGCTTCCAGTGTCTGAAGGGGCTACAAGGATGCTGGAGAGGGACTCTTCATCAGGGACTGTAGCGATAGGACAAGGGGTGATGGGTTCAAATTGAAATGGGGAAGTTCAGGTTGGATATAAGGAAGAAGTTCTTTACTGTGAGGGTGGTGAGGCACTGGCACAGGGTGCCCAGAGAAGTGGTGAATGCTCCATCCCTGGTGGTGTTCAAGGCCAGGTTGGACTGGGCTTGGAGCAACCTGCTGTAGTGTGAGGTGTCCCTGCTCATGGCAGGGGGTTGTACCTGGATGTTATTAAGGTCCTTTCCAACTCAAACCAGTCTATGATTCAACGATTCTCCATTTTAAGAGAGCACTGGCTTCCACTGAAAGTATTGAACAGCTTCTTTGCAGGAGGGTTGAGATAGAGTATTTCTTCCTTATACTTAATTGAAATCAACCTTCTTTCAGTTTAAAGCCATTGCCCCTTGTCCCATCACATGCCCTTGTTCATCAGACAGAAAGATCAATCCCTCAGGAGATATCAATTCACAGAGATTTATCTGGCTGCATTTACCTCTGAGTTAATAATAAGGTGTCCAGGCTAGAATGCAGGAGCTGTGATGCAAGAATGAATTAATGCTTCATCAAATTACATTTTCAGAAGGAGCCAACAGTTACTGCATTGGAAAATGAAGCACCTTTATTTTCCCTGTTTTTTCCCCAAAACTCACTACTGGAATATTTCTTATTTATTTCTCTCTCTACAGGTTGACGACCAGTTTAATTTCTGTACAAAATATAAGGGGTTTCTGCTTGGCCCATTCCCTCTTAGAGATGCTGCTGGGAAGGACAAGCACAAAGAAGCTTCCTGTGCTGGTTCTTTTCACTGCTTTCATAACCTAACGCCTTTACAAAAGCCGCAAAACCCCAGAGGGTGTCGAGATTAATTTGAAATACTTCCTAAAGGCTTGCAGAGGTGCTTATGTGAGAGGAACCACTGCTAAATTTGCTACACACTGTACTCAATTTTCACCACTGATAACCACTCTTTCTCCTTTCAAAACAGCAGCAGAAGTTGGATTTCTTCAGTTCAAAGGATGCAGAAGTATTCACTGAAGACTAAATGAGTGGCAAAACTGAAATGCAAAAGTAATCTAAGAAGCTGAGAGCTAAGCTCTTCAGTGTAGAACAGAAACCTCTAGCAAAACAAAGCTTTTGGAGCAAGTGCAAGAGGAGGCCACGAGGATGATCAGGGGCTGGAGCACCTCCTGTATGGAGACAGGCTGAGAAAGTTGGGGCTGTTCAGCCCGAAGATGAGAAGCTGTGTGGAGACCTCAGAGCAGCTTCCAGTGTCTGAAGGGGCTACAAGGATGCTGGAGGGGGACTTTTCATCAGGGCCTGTAGCAATAGGACAAGGGGTAACGGGTTCTCTGATTCTATGAAAATACATGAAAAGTGAAGCTGGGAGAAGAACTAGTTTCCAGGTTCTAAGTGAAATGTGAAACAGAATGTCAGCAGGACTTCAGCTGATGAGAACGCTTCATAATTTATGTGTCTTCTGTTTCATAGTGCACTCTGTGACATGATTCCAGCTGGGATAGAGTGAATTTTCTTTTTAGTAGCTGGTACAGTACAGTGTTTTGGATTTAAGACAAGAATAATGCTGGTAACACAGAGATGTTTTAGTTGTTGCTAAGTAATGCTGACTCTAAACCAAGGACTTTTCAGTTTCCGTTCTCTGCCAGTGAAGAGGTACACAAGAAGATGGTGAGAGAGCATTAGCCAAAGGGATATTCCATACCACAGGTAGTCAGGCTCAGTATATAAACTGGGGGAACCTGGCTGGGAAGCTGAGCTGGGCTGGACATTGGTCTATGGGTGACGAGCAATCGCATTGTGCATCAGTTGTGGTTCTTGGATTTTATTCCTCTGTGTCTTTCCTTTTCATTGGTAGTGTTTGGTTAACAGTTGGACTTGATGATCTTAAAGGTCTTTTCCAACCTAAATGTTTCTATGATTCTATTATTATTATATTTTATTTCAATTATTAACCTGTTCTTATCTCAATCCACAGGTTTTACCATTTCCTGATTCTTCTCCTTATCCCTGTATGCAGTGGGGAGTGAGTGAACCTCTGCAGGGTACTTCGATGCTGGCTGGGGTTAAACCACACAACCCTCTTTCAATCCAGCTGTTACTTCATTAGACCAAATGGTGGTCAAATCTCTGTGGACAGGCTACATCTGGTGCATGAATACTCAATTATATTTCTCAGTAGGCATCATATGAATGTCCCTGTAACTGCAGCATTCGATGCCTAAGAAGAAGATGTTACCTAGGTCAAGTTAAAAACAACCAAACCAACAAAAGCCTTCTAGAATCAAAATAAGAATATGTTCAGGTCATCAGCTGTTTGGAGAATGTATTTGGGTTGACCTGCCTTACTCGGCTTGCTGTTGGGAAGGAAGAAGAGTGAAAGAGCAATAAATGCAATGAAGTGCATTCTCAGAAGGGCTTTCTCTTTATCAGCGACAGTAGCGATAGGACAAGGGGTGATGGGTTCAAACTGAAACAGGGGAAGTTCAGGTTAGATTTTGACACAATTTACAACTTCATGCCAGAACATTTCAAGAGTCTCTTTTTTTTATTATTTTTTGTGCATATTACTAGAAGTAATAGTTCCAAATCTGCTTTGAAATAGCTTAAATTTAAATTGATAAACCTGATGGATTTTAAAAGGATTTAAGGCAAAAATATATGTTCTCATGGTCCCCTAAGAAGTGTCATCTTATGGAACACTTCTACTCATAGAATCATAAAATGGTTTGGGTTGGAAAGGACCTTAAGATCATCCAGTTCCAACCCCCTGCCATGGGCAGGGAGACCTCACACTAAACGATGTCACCCAAGGCTCTGCCCAAGCTGGCCTTGAACACTGCCAGGGATGGAGCATTCACAACCTCTCTGGGCAACCCATTCCAGTGCCTCACCACCCTCACAGTAAAGAATTTCTTCCTTATATCTAGCCTGAATTTCCCCTGTTTCAGTCTGAACCCATCACCCCCTGTTCTATCGCTACAGTCCCTGATAAAGAGTCCCTCCCCAGCATCCCTTTTAGGCACTAGAAGCTGCTCTGAGGTCTCCACGCAGCTTCTCTTCTCTAATGTTCTCAGCCTGTCTCCATACAGGAGGTGCTCCAGCTCCCTGATCAATCTTGTGGCCTCCTCTGGACTTGCTCCAGCAGCTCCATGTCCTTCTTATGTTGAAGCCACCAGAACCTCAGACAAAAAACATAGTCTGAACCTCTGCCTGAAATTCAGTCTTACCTTAGAGGTCCTGAAGCTCACTCTAATTTCCCTCCCATGCCCATATGAATTTTTAATTGGCAAGGAAAGGTGCCTGTACTGGATCTGGAGCTGAATTAGATGAGTTGAACTCATCTAATAGAACTTGCTTTTCTGCACAGCATCAAATTGCCTGTTCTGGTTGTCTCTCTGCTAATACACTCTGCTAAGTGTATTATGTTCACGACCATCCCTTTAATGATGTGTAAGGACTCATGGTCTGGGTGTCTGGAGATATGACCTTTGTTTCTCAGCAGCAGTAACTGGGTGAGTGCTACCAAGTTCTTCTGTACAGCAATATGGTGAGGATGGATGGAAGAATGCTTATGTGACATTTGTAGTGAGGCCAGTGCAATTTACTGGGCAGGCTTATGACAGCTGACTAACCTGATTTTACCATTATGATATCAAATGTCATTTAGGTAATGATGACTCTCACAGCACTTTCTGGACATAGGCATACATGAAATCTCAGAGCTACTCTGCAGAAGTAGGTATGTGAGTTATCTGACTGCGTAATATCATGCGTTTGCCAGCAAGGGAAATGAATAAGAGGGCAAAGGCTCATGAAACACAGCTGGCAATAGTTCAGCACCAAGATGGTGAGCAAAGCGGCATCCCCAGTCCTCAGACTGAATGGGTGGCAGGGACACTGGTTTTGCTAAACACATCAAGGGGCCCAAAGACATGCTTTTCTCCCCTTACTAAGTCAGTGCTTAGAGAAAGTGGATCCATGCATATCAGGAAATGAAGCCTTAAATGCCCCCCACACACTCTTTATTAAACAGCTCTGGATTCACCCCTCAGCTGCTTTGCCAGATGCTTTCCCAACACTTTAATTCTCTGTACAAAGATGCATCATTTTATGCCCTTGCTCATTATTGGCCTGACTAACCCCTACATTTATGCAGCTTGAAGCTTTGACCTTTCCCCAGACCAACATTTGTGGCGATTTCTTCCATTGGAAGTTCCACAATCCCCTTTTCTGTCCCGTATTCGCTTGCCTTTGTCCTCGCTTAGGCTTTTATTCTCCTAACAACCACCCCAAAGGGGGTCAGCAACCCCAGCCCTGAGTAAACCTTTTGTAAAGGACTTAAGAAACTCACAGTTGTTCCACCTTTTCATTGATCTCTATAAAACAGCTCAGCAGCTCTGTTAAGGGTGTTACGTGGATGAATGCACACAAATGATGGTTCCAGCTGAACAAGGGGAAAAAGAAATAAAAAGGAAAATATTGGGCATTTTAAAGGGTTTAATGGATAAAAATTATGCATGAAATCAGAACTTCACATTTGTTTCCAACACATGGTCTTTTGTCACCATCTTTTGAGGTCTATCACTGCTTGCTTGGGAGAGGGTTGGTTGATAGCTCAAGAAGGAGCTTTGAAGGTTTTTAAGTTCTCAAAGATGCATGGAGAATCCTGGTGGAAATTTCAGACCTGTTTTCTCCTTCAGCTACACACAAATATTAAGGATCCAGCCTTTAAAGGTACATCTGGAGATGTCTATGGAAGGAACCACGTCGTCTTTGGCTTCTTTGGTGGTCCATAGAGAGAGATGGGCACAAGAAGTGACTCAGTGCTAAGCTGGGCTGAGTCATCATGAAAGATGCTGACATTTTCTAGTGAAAACCTCAAATCCTTATCACTGAAAGGACAATAAGCTTCCTGTCCTTGCTTCCATGAGTGTTCGTTTCTTCTTGGATTGCAGGTTCCTTGGGAAGGGATGACCTCTGACTAAGTATCTTGAAGTGGCACAAAGCATAATGCAGTCACATTTCATTCAGTGATAGAAATTACAGCAACAAACACCCTGGAAGTTTAATAGTTGGGTTTGTGTCTTGAAAGAGATGGCCTAAAACCTGCCTGTCAGCTCAGGTATGCATTCACCCGATCCTACACCCAACAAAAGTATCAACTTCCATAGCATGATTATTGCTGTGTTTTAGTAACATACAGAAACTTACAGCTAAATAATAGAGGAAATAATTCAGGTGGGTGTGTCTGAGATGAAAGATTGGAGGGAAAAATACATAATAGATCAATAAAGAGGCAACTATTGAAGGAAGAAACCAAAAAGAAATCAATGTAGGTCCTCCTCTTTGTTGCACTCAGGAGCCACTCAGCGACTGATTCTGCTACTGTCATGGTGTCACTGGTACCCAATGGAGCACAAAAGTATTTGGCATATGAAGGCACTAGACTTGTCCTCAACAAGTAAGGTTAGATGAGCTAATATGTTAGAATAGCTCTATAGATGATATAAAAAATCCCACCTGGCCTTTAGGCTTATACATAGAGAATGTTCCACAAGGATCTTCCTCTTCCTTTGGACTATTTAGCAGTTAGAGAAGTTTATAATGTAAGCAAACTATAAATTGTCTCTTAACCTCTACTTTGGAATAAAAAGCAAATCAATACACAATTAACTAAAGAGAGAATAGAGCCAAAGACAAAAAAATATGCCTCTTAACATCCAAAAACCAGCTTCACTATGGAGGGTCAAGTGTTTGCTGCTCCACATCCCTCTTCAGTATTAACCTGGAGAAAAGAAGCTGAGTTGAGACCTCAGAGCTGCTTCAAGTGTTTGAACAGGACTACAAGGATGCTGGAGAGGGACTCTTCATCAGAGACTGGAGCGATAGGACAAGGGGTGATGGGCTCAAGCTGAAACAGGGGAAGTTCAGGTTGGAGATAAGGAAGAAGTTCTTTACTGTGAGGGTGCTGAGGCGCTGGCACAGGGTGCCCAGAGAAGTTGTGAATGCTCCATCCCTGGCAGTGTTCAAGGCCAGGTTGGACAGAGCCTTGGGTGACGTGGTCTAGTGTGAGGTGTCCCTGACCATGGCAGGGGGACTGGAACTGAGTGGGCTTTAAGGTCCCTTCCAACCCAAACCATTCTATGATTCTATGATATGTCCTGAAGTCTTTCAATCCATTGTTTGCCAGTGAAACCCATGCCATTTTATTGTTCCCTATTCTATACAACTCCTGTAGTCACTGACCCAGGCAGTCCTGGCTGTCTTTTGCAGCATGTCCACTACTCTCTTCTCTGTTCATATTTCTTGCCTCTATCAATATTTTTAGACTTAACTTCCCAGGAAAACCCAGCTCATACTGGTGAGACTGTGATTGTTTCTGCATATTCATCTCTCCAATACCTTCTAAACTATTTGACTAATTTAAGACAACTCTCAACGCACACAGTTTGAGCAGAGTCAGTGCTCCCATCAAAAGAGCTATGCGTTGCATGTCAGCTTTTACTATACAATGAGCCCACATCTGTGGTATTATCAGAAAGGAATTATAGGTGCTCATGACTGAAAGGAAAGCTTTGGTCACACCTTGTGCCAATCAAGAGAGACAAATCCAAGGGATTTCACTGATCAAAGAGGTATGGTCTTGTAATATCTTCCTCCAGGATTTCAGGATAACTCACCAAAGGTGCAGTTTGCTGCCAGCTTAAGAAAATCAAAGGCTGGTTTTATGTTGCCACCAAAGGGACACTGCCACTTGCTCCAGCATCCTTCGTGGTTTCTTCATACAGCATCTCCTGTGTCAGCACTGTAAGTGTGCTCACACACAGTAATCACTCCACACACGGATCCAGCGGAAAGCCAACACAGAAAACACAATCATTTTCAATCAGAAGAAGCAGAGGGAAGGGTGAGCCCATCTCTGCTCACATCCATAGGAAGAACAATGTGTGTTTGGTTGCTGCACGGCAGGAAGCAAATTAAGTCAAATGTGAAGGTTGCGTGGAGACCTCATAGCAGCCTTCCAGTATCTGGAGGGGGGCTGTAGGGATGCTGGGGAGGGACTCTTCATCAGGGACTGTAGTGACAGGACAAGGAGTAATGGGTTAAAACTGAAACAGGGGAAGTTTAGATTGGATCTAAGGAAGAAATTCTTTACTGTGAGGGTGGTGAGGCACTGGAATGGGTTGCCCAGGGAAGTTGTGAATGCTCCATCCCTGGCAGTGTTCAAGGCCAGGTTGGATGAGGCCTTGGGTGCCATGGTTTAGTGTGAGGTGTCCCTGCCCATGGCAGGAGGGTTGGAACTGGGTGATCTTAAGGTCCTTTCCAACCCTAACTATTCTATGATTCTAGGTTTCTACGATGGTTTCCCCCATGCTCTGGACAGTGATTGCTCTCCTTTTTGCTAAAATCATGGCTTTTTAAACAAAATCATGTGCACACACAGGGAAAGTGGTGAAAGGAATGCCAGCCCAGAAGAATGAGCATTAATGTGATCTCAGGACCAGTGACGTTCCATACCATACCTTTTCTAACTGCATCCTACCTACACAACTCCTTCCCTGAAGTTTCGCCATGCTGATTCCTATGGGAGACCACCCTGGTGCTGGATTCAGCACCCAAAGGAAGTCTCTGCCAGCTTGCCACACAGTGGGCATCACACAAACCTCAAGGCCATTGTGAACACCAGTGATGTTTCAGTTGTCATGAGGGGTCCTGCAGTGTAAAGGAGACCACCACAGCGCATCAAAGGACTTGGTGGCTTGGACAAATGATGACTGAATGGAAACACGAGCAGCCTACAAAATCATGAGGGGCCAAGAGGCTGAATTAGGGGATGACCATTTACACTCGCTTCTAAATACATGGTCTAGAGTGAGGTGTCCCTGCCCATGGCAAGGGGTTGGAACTGGGTGATCTTTCCAACCCAAACCATTCTGTGACTCTGAGAAGAACACCACCACAAACACAAGGAAATACTTTTTCACACATGTGCTGAGCTACGGAGGCTCAAGCTGGTGCTTGCATAGATTTGTGTATGGATAAATTCACGGAAGACAAATCACAGTATCACAGTATGCTAGAGATTGGAAGGGACCTCAAAAGATCATCTAGTCCAATCCCCCTGCCGGAGCAGGAACACCTAGATAAGGTTACATAGGAATGTGTCCAGGCGGGTTTTGAATGTCTCCAGAGAAGGAGACTCCACAACCCCCCTGGGCAGCCTGTTCCAGTGTTCTGTCACCCTCACTGAGAAGAAGTTTCTTCTCAAGTTTAAGTGGAACCTCTTGTGTTCCAGTTTGTACCCATTACCCCTTGTCCTATCATTGTTTGCCACTGAGAAGAGCCTGGCTCCATCCTCGTGACACTCCCCCTTTATATATTTATATACACTAATAAGGTCCCCCCGCAGTCTCCTCTTCTCCAAACTACAGAGACCCAGCTCCCTCAGCCTTTCCTCATAAGGGAGATGCTCCACTCCCTTAATCATCTTTGTTGCCCTGTGCTGGACTCTCTCCAGCAGGTCCCTGTCCTTCTTGAACTGAGGGGCCCAGAACTGGACACAATATTCCAGATGCGGTCTCACCAGGGCAGAGTAGAGGGGAAGGAGGACCTCTCTCGACCTACTGACCACCCCCCTTCTAATACACCCTAGGATGCCATTGGCATCCACGTGGTGCTGCCTGGTACCATCGCACCAGCTCTCATTCAGAAGATTCCTGAGCTTTGCCAGGAATGGAGTACCCTAAGGATGTATTTCAATGCATTAACTCTGATCTTGCCCTTCCCTTGACATAGAATCACAGAATGGTTTGGGGTGGAAAGGACCTTAAGATCATCCAGTTCCAACCCCCTGCCATGGGCAGGGACACCTCACACTAAACCATGGCACCCAAGGCTCTGTCCAAGCTGGCCTTGAGCACTGCCAGGAATGGAGCATTCACCACTTCCCTTGACATCTGCTTTGGCTGCTCAGGACTGCACTGTCCTTTGCTCCAACCCATGATTGCAGTTGTACTGTCCCAGCAAAAGGCTCATTCACAGATGTCTGAGGGATCACACAGTAGGAGCTGGTTTATTTTATGCTCCATGTCATCCTCAACATGCCTTGGGTTGTTCTCTTCCCCTTGGCAGTACCCCTGGCTCTATCCCTTCTATGCAGGACTCTCTTCCCCTTTCCCTTGCTGTCAGTGAAACTCCAACTCCCCCATACACCCTGCCTTGTCCTCCCCTTCACTCCCCTCCTTCCCTCACTCCTTTTCTTGCTGCTGTCAAGTTTTCCCACAGCATGGAGCCCACCTCAGCAAAAAGATGCCAAACAAAGGGGCTGACGTTATGCTCGTTGCCCACCAGCTCCTCCAAGCGCTCCCAGGGCTTTGGCAGTACAGCTGCAGTGATTTTCTTATTTGCCTCTTAACCCTCTTGGCTTTCATTCAACAGTTGTCATTAGCAGGAAAAGACCTTGGTCTCTATTTAAAAGTGAATCAGAAAGGAGAGTGTTAACATTCAGAATGGGGCTGTCTCCCCCTCCTTTTCCCTCCCCATCTTGTCCACACTTGTCCTTTACTGCAGCCAGTGGTGCTTTCTCATCCAAGGCAGGAAATAAATGCAAGACCCATACATGGATGCAGCTGATCTGCCCCACATAGATTGTGCCCACCACCACCAGCTCCCCCCACAGCCCCACAGAATGACAAAGGAACCTTGCTCACTGACTCACCATGCCAGCTGAAGGAGGGGAGGGAAATAATAGTGCTTTGCATTCGGTTATAATAGTGGGCTCTGAGTCTGCTGGGAGATTGGCTGGCATTTCAGCAGCTGAGGGGGCTGCCCCGTGTCTGAGCTGTCACACTGACTCACCTGCCACAGCAGCATCTCGGAAAGGCACCTTGGGAGGAGTGGGAGAAGGGAGAGGCAGGGGATGGAGGAAGATGCGGGTTGAAGGAAGATGCGGTCCCACACACTCCCTCCTCACCCTGTTCTACCCCATTGATGCGCACGTGGTGCCTTTCGAGTGTCATTCACTCTCCTTCATTCAGAAGCAGGACATAGACTCTGCTTGCTTCTCAGCCTCTCTCAGATCCCCATATCTATCACGGGATAATAGAGTATAAGGAAGCTCAAAGCAAGAAAAACAGTCATTCTATCTGACCTGCTGCCTCACTTCACCAAAGCATCGCTTTATAGGGGTAGATGGCCTGTGCAGGAACCCCAGAACCCTGTATTTCTGAATGCTGAACCCGGCCATGGGGCTGGAGCACTTTGCCTTTACCAAGGGATGCTCATTACCATCCCTGGTCAGTGGCGGGTGAATCATTGCAGTCCCTCACCCTGAACACGGAGGCAGAAGACAGACTCTGAAGCTGTTTCTACAGGAGCTTCAAAGTCTTTATTTCAGTATTTATAAGTGATTCTAATATAAATTGCAGAATATAAATGTTCATTGTGTTACCAACTCCCTTTTCTCTTTGGAAATTTCCTCAGTATTTTAGGACCACCAGGAACCAGACTGTAGGAACTCTGAATTCCTCTTCCTACCTTTCGTGCTGCTTCCTCTTCCTGCCACCCTACTTCTCCTTCCCTTTCTCCCTATTATTTTTCAGGTCATGTCTGGCCACTACTCTTCCAGACCATTTCCATATATTAAGAATCATAGGCTCATAAAATACCAGTCTGGAAATGACCTCAAGGGTCATCTGGTCCAACCTTTCTCGGCAAGGCATGACCTAGACTGGATGTCCCAGCAGAATCTTAACAGTGTCCAACATGAGGGAATCCACCAATTCCCTGGGGAGATCATTCCAATATTTTTCCTTCCATCTTTGCTGCTTCCTTCTGTTTGTGCAAGTCCTCTGTATGAAAACAGGCTATGAAACACGAGTATCTGCCCTTCGCATTGACTAATCACCCAAAATAAATGAGGAAGAGGGTGATTATGTTCATGGGTCTTTTTTTCCCACTTTATTTCATAAGCAGGTAATATCTGCTTTAAATCTTTTTCCACTGCTCAGAGGCCACTCAGATCCCCTCATCATTAATGACATCCTCAAAGGATTCCATTTATAGAATCACAGAATCACACAATAATTAGGATTGGAAAGGGCCTTAAGATCATCCAGTTCCAACCCCCTGCCATGGGCAGGGACATCTCACACTAAACCATGGCACCCAAGGCCTCATCCAACCTGGCCTTGAACATTGCCAGGGATGGAGCATTCACCACTTCCCTGGGCAACCCATTCCAGTGCCTCATCACCCTCACAGTAAAGAATTTCTTCCTTAGATCCAATCTAAACTTCCCCTGTTTAAGTTTTAACCCGTTACCCCTTGTCCTGTCACTACAGTCCCTGATGAAAAGTCCATCCCCAGCATCCTTATAGGACCGCTTCAGATACCGGAAGGCTGCTTTGGGATCTCCATGCAACTTCTCTTCTCCAGGCTGAACAGCCCCAGTGTTCTCAGCCTGTCTTCATACAGGAGGTGCCCTCATCATCCTTGTAGCCCCCTGACCATCTTCATTTCTGCTCTGAAGATGTGTGAATGCAGCACTGAGTGGAAAGGGAATGCCTTGCTAAAAGGTTATCAAGAAATCAGGGAAGAAGGTTGAAGTAAAATGCCTCTAGGCCTGGGACCAGAGGAATGAACATCAGTGGTGCAGGGGGATGATAGGAGGTAATTAGCAGGAAAATATGATGATAATCAGTGTCATTGTTTGGTGTTCTATCACCTTGTTTGGCTAAAGCACCTATTGCCCTTGCCATGAGCCCTTGGACTGAAGCTTGGGGTTGAACATAGAGGTTTTCATGTGTGTTCACAGCTCCTAAATGCTTCCAGATTAGTAAGAGTGATGAATGGTAATTAATAAGTATCATACACTGTAAAAAGCTTCCTTTCAGTTCCAGACTTCATACAATCCCGAAAGCATCAGAATCCCGAAGACTTTATTATTCAGGACATTAAATCCTGAAAGAAGAAATCTAACAGTATGCAAACTGCAAACCACAGGACACCCATCCAACGCAAACAGAAACTCAATGAGAGGGAAGTGCAAGAAACCAGTAATTCCAAAGGATTTGATTTCCCCATACTGTGAGCACATGTAGAGGCTGTTTTCTTTCTCCCTACACAGAACACTTCAGTGCTGGATTTATACCCTGGGGCCTTGTTTGCTGCCTTGCTGCTTTGCTTCTGGATCTGACTTGAATGGTATAGGAATGATGGGTGGAAACTTGTGGTTTTACTCCTATAAAAAGGAAAAGGAAGGAAAAGAAATAAAAGAAGGAAATAAAAAGAAATAAAGGAGAACACCACAACAAAATGGGAACTTTATGTTTGTTTCCTAGGGTTGCTCCTTTCATTTCTAATCAATATTGAGCTGGGATTGATGTGCACACTATGCTAAGTTATTTCATTTTAACTTGTACTGGAAAATCACTTCAGTGGTGTTCCTGGTGGCAGGTACCATTTCCTCCATCTCTGACACACTGGATTTGCCTGGGAAATTCAGCACAGAAACAGACTTAAAAGCATCAGAGAAAAGTCAAAAAGCAACCCTTCAAAAAGAAGGAATGGGAAAGATAAGGCAACCACATGGCGAAGGGAGAAGGAAGGAGGTGGGAATGTGGTTTAGTGGACAAAGATCAGCTGGGTTTGTTCTGGATGACATTTTCCACAAGTGTTATTGTCTCTGGCATGCTGGGTGATATCCTGAAGCCTTTCCTCTCCAGGTCCTGTTTCCATCTTCCACTATAGGGCAGGATGGGAGCTATCATACTCTCCTGTGCTAACTCCATATTTTATATTGTATAGGAGTTGTACCAGAGCCCAGCGTCTCCATGTCAATAGACCAAAACCTTTAGTTTGCTAGAAGAAGTTATTTCTAGTGGATGGAGAACCTTCACTTTGATGAGCTCCTCATTCAAACAGCCAAATTTAAGGAGTCACAGATCAGGTACTTTCCAAGTGTTACCAAGTTGGTCAGAAAGGAAGCATGATGCAGGTGAAAAACTCTGTTTTACATGGGTTTACCTCCACTGCTCGTTGAGTGCTTCTCTATGCACTGACTTCTCACAGCCCACACCTTTGCTCCAGTAGGATAAACTGGCTCTGTCACAATGTGTTATGCAGCATGGAATTGTGGTCATCCATTCTGCACCTCTCTCTCTGTACGAAGCCTTGAGCATCCTGGTCTAGAGCAAGGCATCCCTGCCTGTGGGAACAGGTTGGAACTGGATGAGCTTTAAGGTCCCTTCCAACCCAAACCATTGTGTGGTTCTATGATTTACTCACCAGTGTTGGGCATTGACCTGGAGACACTTTTCAATATCCTATTGAGTGGTCTGGTGATACAAAGTTGTGGGACCAAACGGCCATCTGCTTTGCTGTCCATCCTTGCTTATAGATCTCCTTCAGCATGACCTGCTTCTTAAATTCTCTTCTACTTTACACAGGCACTTTTGACTTATTCCTTTTTATCTCCCCACATGCAACCTCAGTTTAGACTTTTCTGCCACCAGTTCTCAATTCTGAGCCTTCTCATCCACTTTTCTTCCTTTGCTGGTTGGTTCAACCCTTAGTGCTTCAGGCACCTTTAGAAAAGAAGTCATGAATATGTTAAGAGATGACTTTATTACGAAGATAATTAAAGCTTCCCTGTGTCTTGTTTCTATTTCATCCTCTATGCTCTGCCTGACCTTCTGCTTGCAATTTTTTACCTGGTTTCCAGTCCATGTATCAGCGGAAATGAATCCAGACTTCCTTAAATTAATGTTTTAAGGAAGTTTCAGGAGACACACAGACTTTTTGACATTTCTTAGGTCTGGATTAACCCTTCATGCAGCAGAAAAATATTTCTTGAATCAGTTTGGTGGATTGATGGTCTTTCTTTTGAATATAAATAGATCTTTCTTGAGGTGGGTTTTGGGGCTCTTTTGGGGTTTTTTGTTTTGTTTTCTTTTGGGTTTTCTTACTCCAGAGGAAGCCCAAGGTATGAATGAGGTGTCCATCAGCTTTCCCACCAGCTGGCTTCTGAATAATCAAAGCTTTAGCCATCCATAACTAACTCACATTTGACAAGGACATCCCCTCCCAACAAAGTCTAACAAGTCACTCCCTTCCTAGCCTTTTAACCAGAACCCCAAGAAGTCAATATATCCTATGTTATCCATACAGCAGCTACCAAGCCCTATAGCGGGATGCAAGACGCTGCCCTTCTTGCCTCCACTGGTGTCAGAAGCAACGTAAGAAGTTTCTCTCCCACACACAGTATTCAACTCTCCTCTTCTTATCCCACTGGGAATGCAGGCACAGCACACGCCCCCACATGCATTGCAGTCAGTAAAACACACCAGGCAAGATGCTGTTACCTAGGCAATGGTTATCACAAGTCATTGGAAAAGGAATGGGGGGGGGAGAAGTACAGGACAATGCAGGCTTGGAGTAGGAAAAAATGAAGCCACCAGAAGAGATCAAACTGAGATATAAGGCCTGAAATGCTGTGATACTGGCAGCTGGTTGTACTGGGAGATTTGATGTTAGACTGGTTTTGGGAGGATATAACGTTAAACAGAGTTCTGTGATGGACCAAAAGACTTTGGCTCTTTGATTTCTCACCACCCAGCTTGTGTATTTGTGGTCTAACCTCTGCAGAAGGGTGGGCTGCTGGACAGATTCCATATGGTGATAGGGCTGGCCAAGGTTTTAGACCAAGGCTCATCCTTCACTCAGCTGGACCTGAGCAAGGTCCATAAGCAGATGCGACCTGAAGATTTTCCATGTGGTCTACCATAGCAGAGATGTCTCTCCTCTCGTTGGTCTTCACCCCAGCCACAGTCTCTCTAAACAAGCCCTAAAAGGGACCAAAAATGAGCTTATAGCATAACCCTTCTGAAACAGAAGCTTAACTGGAAGTAATCCCAGGGGTTGCAGGCTTTCACTTCCATTCTAACAACTGATGTGTGTTCCCAGTCTGAGTTCCTCTCTCCAGTCACTGGTGCAAAGCCTAATGATAGAAAAGTTAAGCTCAGGCATTAGTATGTGGCTTACACAGGGATAACTCAAGATTACAACTGCAGAGCTAATGAGCACTTCTGTGAAGCCCCAAAGCCCTTCAGAGGCAAGATCTGAACTATTCTATGGCATGTTCTTGTGCATGTAAATAGCATTCTGTACTGAAACAAGCCTGTTCCAGCAGAAACACACGGCGAACAAGAAGGCCAGCTGCAAACTCAGGTCCTGTGAGGTATCTTGTTACCTGATGCCAACTAATTCCTTTTTGCTGTGCCTGTGCTTGATGATGCAATGACAATTTAATAGTCCTTCCTATGGACATGGTATGTAGCAAAAAAGACCCTTACGCTGTGTTAGCCCCTCAAAAAAGCCCTGTTGTTTCCCCTTGTGATCACGCAGTCATCATAGAATCATAAAACTATAGAATGGGTTGAGTTGGGTTGGAAGGGACCTTAAAGCTCAACCATTTCCAACTCTCTGCCACAGGCAGGGACACCTTCCACTAGAGCAGCTTGCTCCAAGCCCCTGGGTCCAACCTGGCCTTGAACACTGCCAGGGATGAGGCAACCACAGCTTCTCTGGGCGACCTGTGTCAGTGTCATTGCATGATCATGCAGGAAGTTAGTAGTACATGAAACCCCAGCAGAACTTTGCACATGCAGGTCCTGTATGGTAAGATAAGATGAAGGATTTCAATCATAGAATCAATGGTTTGGGTTGGAAAGCACCTTAAGATCATCCAGTTCCAACCCCCTGCCATGGGCAGGGACATCTCACACCAGACCATTTCACCCAAGCCTCTATCCAACCTGGCCTTGAACACTGCCAGGGATGGAGCATTCACCACTTCTTTGGGCACCCCATTCCAGGGCTTCACCACCCCCAAAGTAGTCACAACCGAACTGCTTAGGTGCTCTGCTCCACGGCGCTAGGTGGGCATCATACGAATGCAGAAGACACAACAGCAATGCAATCTTTCAGTCTCCTCTTCTAGCACTGAAAGGAGAGAAGCTTATGAAAGGAAAGGAAAGCTTGCGGGGAGGACACAATGCTCTGCTCGCTGGTTTTGTTGCCACTCATTTTCATATCAACAAGAAGGGAAACGTGGAAAAGAAGACTGAAGAAAAAAGGGAAATACACAGAACACCCCACACACACACATAAGAAATGCCAATACTTCCCCTCCCCAGCAGCAAGACAGTCACAGGGAGGAGATGGATTTTGCCTGCTTGCAGCATTTCCTGTGTCTGCCTCCCCACCGGGTCTTTGTGGTTTAGTGAAAGGGAAAGGATGTTGTGCATGAAAGGGACCAAGCTGCCTGGGTGGAAAAGCAATGGGGGAGGACCAGAGAGAGAGGAAAAGGAAGAGGGAATAATAAAGGACACACAAACATCTTGCACTAATAGAAGGATTTGGAGCATTTAGGCATTTAAACCACTTGGGTTTTTTTCATTCTTCCCCAAAACAAGGGTGTTGATTGGTGGCCAAAATGACATTTTGGTGGTTACCAAGGTGGTGGAGGAAAGAAAGTGAGGAGGGAATGACGCATTTTCTGTGCATGGCTTGAAAGGAGATCCAGCATAGCAGAGAAAGGGAGGCCTTGTTAACACAGCAGTGAGGTGGTCCTTGTGATGGATGAACCAGACAAGAACCCTTGGCATGGCTCAACACCACCCCTGCTTTGCTGTGCAGTAAGGCTGTAGCCTGAAGAGAGCGCTGGGATCCCTCCTAAGTTAAAGTGAGCACAGACCAACTCATAGCCCAAGGGATTTTTAGGGCAAGAGGTTGCTTAAATTCAGGGGATCTGTTATAAAGAGGGTCTACTCAAGGGGGATTCACCTCACCTCTTCTTTTAAATAGCAGTGGTGGATGTAAATGCAATGGGACTGAAGTACAGGGGTCGTATTTGTGGTAGATGACCTGAACCAGGCTTTTAACATGTTCAGCAATCCCACTTCCAAGATGTGCAGAAACTTCCAAATGGCAGGCTGGTAAATTCAGCTCACAGAGGTTACCCTGTTGGTGTTATATCACACTATCACAGTATGCTAGAGATTGGAAGGGACCTCAAAAGATCATCTAGTCCAATCCCCCTGCCGGAGCAGGAACACCCAGATGAGGTTACACAGGAATGTGTCCAGGCGGGCCTTGAATGTCTCCAGAGAAGGGGATATTTTGCTCCCAATGAAACCAACAGTGTGGAGAAAGGTCTCTGTGCTGAGTTTTGTTTCTGTTCTATGGCTGGGTACAGAACTTCAGCCTTGTGTTAGAGCCCAACACACCACAATGTGCCATGCCAAGGAACAGCAGCATATGATTGCAGAGAGAGATAGAAAGGTTTGCTAGAATTTCCTCAGTCTCAAAAGGCATTTCCAAGCCATGCCTTTTAGAAAGTGGTGATTTAAGAGTTTCTATTCTCTGTCGTGAGTCACTTTTCAAAGAAAGCTCTTATGAAATACGTACCTTCATTTCAATTCTACGTTTGGAGCCCATCTGTCCTTATCTCCCTCTGGGGGAGATAAGGACCTCTCTCTTATCTCTTTCTCATGGAAAATATACCTCACTCAAGAGAGGGATGCAAGTAACTGATCTCATTTAAGCACTGATGTTAAGTATGTAGATGGGAAGCACGCAGTCCTGGCTTGTTCATTTGGAGATATGCAGCTGCCTCTGTGTTTAGCACACGTGCCATCAACCTGGACCATGAACTGAGTCAAGGCCAGCTCACTAGATTGTGTTTTACCACTGACTTCTTTGTGTAACACAGTATGAAACACTTAGGACAGGGCAGGAGAAACAGAAATGTGCTGAAAAGCTTATTCTAAAAGCTGCTCCACAGTCCTTAACCTTGGTGTTTGTCAGCAGTCTTGACAAACCCTTGTGCGTAACTATTACTCATACCGAGGCAACTTAGAAGTTGTCACACCACCGTTAACCCTGGACTGCGTGTTCTTTGCTTCGCTTGCAAAGCCTTTAAAGAATAAGCAGATGCTGCATCTATTCAAACATCTCCAACGAGCATTGTGAATAAGCAGCCTTTGGTTCTTATAGAGGATTTTCAGAGAGCGAGTATTTAAAAGAGTAAATTTTGGAGAGGGGTTTTGCGTCGTGTTACAATCACCTTTGCTGAGCCCAGTCAAATGGGAAAGAAGTTATAATTATTCTATGATTCTATGATACTAAGTTAGTGCGAATAGAAAAGCATCTTCAAAAAAAGACACAAATGACAAAGAACAGCAGCCAATGTAAGTGACCAGTGAGTGGGCAAAGGATTGTGTAACAAACAAAACCTCAGAAGATGAGTGTGACCAGAAAGTCCAAGGAGGTGATCCTGCCTCTCTACTCTGCTCTCGGGAGACCTCACTTGGAGCATTGTGTGCAGTTCTGGTGTCCTCAACATCAAAAGGACATGGAACTGTTGGAACAAGTCCAGAGGAGGCCACGAGGGTGATCAGGGGACTGGAGCACCTCCCTTATGGAGACAGGCTGAGAAAGTTGGGACTGTTGAGCCTGGAGAAGAGAAGCTGCGTGGAGACCTCAGAGCAGCTTCCAGTATCTGAAGGGGGCCTACAAGGATGCTGGGGATGGACTCTTCATCAGGGACTGTAGTGATAGGACAAGGGGTAACGGGTTCAAACTTAAACAGGGGAAGTTTAGATTGGATCTAAGGAAGAAATTCTTTACTGTGAGGGCGGTGAGGCACTGGAATGGGTTGCCCAGGGAAGTTGTGAATGCTCCATCCCTGGCAGTGTTCAAGGCCAGCTTGGACAGAGCCTTGGGTGACATGGTTTTGTGTGAGGTGTACCTGCCCATGGCAGTGGGTCTGGAACTGGATGATCTTAAGGTGTTTTCCAATCCAAACCATTCTGTGATTCTATGATTCTGTGACAGGAGAACACCTTACTGCCAACATCTACCAGGGTCTCCAGACAACACTAGAACAGTTACAAAAGCAAGGCAGAGAAGTATCAAACCTTTCCAATAAGCAAGCCAAACTGTTAGATTTCAAGCTGATAGAAGATGACAATTTGCAGACATAACAGTTAAGTTAGTTACACCAGGACCATTTATCATAATCAGCTGCAGGGTGTTAGAGTCCTGCAGGAGGAACAGCAAATATCAAAAGGAGGATGCTGTCTGGTGTTTATGGATTTCCAGAAAACCAGCTGCTAAGAAAAAAATAACACATCCAGACAGGAAAACAGAGGAGAGAACACAGAAGCACTGAGATGGGATCTAAATATCAGCTCCAGCTCTCTTACCAAAAAAGAGTCTCATCAAAAACAGAGGCTACCAGCTATCAGAAATGTCTCAACTGTGCCTACAGCCAACATCCAACAATATCCCTTTTAGGCAAAGTCTATCTGGATGTGGGATTAATATGTTCCTTACAGGTCAATATTTTGTGGAAATTTCTTATTCATCTGTCTCTGATTAAAAGAAACAAAACAAAAATCAAAGAATCATGGAATGCTTTGGGTTGGAAAGGACCTTAAGATCATCTAGTTCCAACCCTCTGCCATGGGCAGGGACACCTCACACCAGACCATGTCTCCCAAGGCTCTGTCCAAGCTGGCCTTAAACACTGCCAGGGCTGGAGCATTTACCACTTCCTTGGGCAACCTGTTCCAGTGCCTCACCACCCTCACAGTAAAGAACTTCCTTATATCCAACCTGGAAAAAGCATCTTTTTTTCCCTTCTATTTTTAGTCTTAAACAATTTTTAAAACAGAGAAATTGCTCATTAAACACAAATGAAAAAGGCACTCCCCTAAATACCAAAGATTTGTCTGGAGCTATTGGACCTTAACCATGTGAATTTTGTGTCATAAAGCAATGCTGCATGGTGACATCAGAGTATAAATTTAGTTCCCACCACATACCAATCACATTCCCCTATTACGGAGAACATACCTTAGACATCTCGAGTCTCCAACCCTCCTTCTCCCTTTTCTCTGGCTCAAATCTCAGCTCCCTAAGAGGATTGAATTTGATGTACACATCTATTTTTTTTTGCTGATGTTGTTTTATCCCTTGTCTCTAGTGGCAATGTATTATCTTTAACTCTTCTCCGAGCACTCAAGATGAGGGGAAAGCTGCAGAAAATAAATTAGACTAAAATAAACTCCGATTGGAAATGCTAAGTACGGCATGTTCTTGCTTTAGGAAAATGAAATACTTCATTCACATTCCTGAAACAGGACTTGGGACAATTTCAAGTGTTGTGACTTTTTTTGAATCCTCCAAAAATAGTGAGGGAGTTGTTATAAATTCTTACTTTTCTCATATGATAAAGAATGCATTCATTATTAATCTATAGCAAAGCTTTCCTCTCTAGCTATGCATTTCATCAGGCCTGGGCCTCAATGGCTAACATGTCCATATGTTTCATGTGATCTTTGTCAAGTATTAGATATATTAGATGGTCACTTACTGACCACCTGAACAAATCTACGCTGTCATTAATAACATCAAGACTGGAATGTTGGTGTACCTTCCATACCTTTCTAGATGAATCTTGCTTTCAGCTAGATCTAATCTAATTTGGAAGACAATCAAAGTAACAGACCCCAAACCATTCATTCAACCAGTCCTGCTAGATGTTTTAGCAGAAGGGATGGGGAGATGCTTACCGATAATAATGGTGTCTGTACCACCCTAGCAAAAACACCTCTAGGGAGTCTTCTCCTAAGTTAGCATGAACATCTAATATGTTCACTGGTGCAACCTCTGACTTTAATGGTCCCAGAGCTGTACTCAGGATGCTGAAGCAGGACAGAGAGAGATGGGCAGACTGAATAGGGGTACTCAGAAATTATGTGGATTCCATCTTTCTATGTGTTTCGTTTGTGGTCCAAAAAGTATTTTGGCTTGAGATCTCCCATTCCCTATGTCTTTTTTCAAGACACAGTATTCATGTAGAAGAATCCCAGACAAAACAGTGCAGCACATGGGTGTTTCATGCTGCAGGACCCTTAACTCAAGGAATAATCTTCCAGAATCATCTATAGGATTGGCAAGGCAAAAAATGCAGGTATATAAGGACAGAGGATGAGGTCTCCTGGGGGTACATAGGTTCAAGAGAAGTCCCTCTCCCTTAACTCTGTTTGTCCCATTGAGTTGTTCCCCTTTCTCCTTCAATTTTCCTACCCAACCTGGTCCTCTTAGACCTCTACCCCATCCAAGTAATTCCTCCTTTCTGTCTGCTTCATCTCAAAATCCATGCCTGGTCCAACTTTCCAAGTCACATCCCTCCTCTTATTTGCTCTTTTCCAAAGCTCCCCAGCTGGTGCTCCATCCATCTTTATATGCTGTTCTCTCTCCTTGTCCTGACTAAAAGGCCTGGGGATGACCAATTGCTGCTGCCTCCTTTTAGATCAGCCAGAGACCTTGAAGCAGAATGCTTCGAAACAACAGAGCAGGGGCATATTATGTGTTTTGAGGATGACTCTCAGAGGAGGCAGAAAGAGAGCAGAAAGAACCCTGTGGCACAAAGACATTTTGCCCCTTACACCTTTTCCCTCTTCTTCCTAAGACTCCTCTACTCATTTCTTACAAGACATAATGGAGAAGGGTAATGGGGTCACTGTAAGTGGACTATGTCCAGCTCCACAGCTTGATAACGTCTGTAGCAAGGGAAAGAGTAATGCACACAGAGGGAATTTCTGTTAAGATTCTGCTGTGTCACTCAGCAGACTTGGCAGAAACTTAACGACAGGTCTGGAAACCTTGGGATGATTAAACTGTAATAAATAATACTTTGAAAGGTCTGTAACTGGTTTGAATCTGTTACATTCCAGAAGTGATTGGTTAAAAAGAGCTGAAAAGGTTAATAAATGGTTATAATAAAGTCACCACTTATACCAACCCCATAGGGTATCCTGTTTAGATGCCCTCCCTCCTCAGCTTTAAAAGGGGAGGGTGACTGTCTCAGCCACAGACAAGGCAAAACGCTGTAGGCAATACTGCAAACTATTTCTTTTGTATCGCATCACACAGTTTCTCTTGTGCTACTCAGAAGTTACTCCCAGATGATAGGCTTTTTGGTAAGTGACAAGCTCTGACCTTTGAGTTTCTGATAAGCCCCATTTGTTTCATTGATATCCAGGCAAACCTACCTAATTTTTCACTGTGGACCAGCTGACAGGTCCCGTTTAGTCTGTGGCTGGGGAGCAGTCCAGGTTCTCAGACCTGTCAAGTCATGTATTGAATAAGAGAGCCATACTGCTGACTCTCACCTTGTGTTACCCAGCAGGCTGGATGGTGTATAACTCACTTTGAGCACTGTTCTGCCTCTGCACTGCAGCCATGCTGAGCCCTCAACTGGTGGTGCAGAGGATACAATGCTGGGTGATGTAACTGGTATGATGCCTCATGGTAGGACATGATGCTTGGAAGAGCTGTGCTGAAAGGTCTCCTCTTCCCTGCTGCTGCTGAGATCAAGGTTTCCTCTCTGTATGCACAACTGTGGCCTTCTCTCTTGCCCAAAGGAGGAGAGTGGAGTCATCAATCACAGTTTTGTTCCCCTGTGCCAGAACTATGAAAAGCCACTGTTGAGTGAGCATCCAACAGACCTTGAACACTGCCAGGGATGGAGCATTTGCCACTTCTTTGGGCACTCTGTGCCAGTGCCTCACCACCCTCACAGTAAAGAACTTCTTCCTTAGATCCAACCTGAACTTTCTCTGTTTCAGTTTGAACCCATCACCCCTTGTCCTATCACTACAGTCCCTGATAAAGAGTCCCTCCCCAGCATCCTTGTAGCCCCCTTCAGACACTGGAAGCTGCTCTGAGGTCTCCACGCAGCTTCTCTTCTCCAGGCTGAACAGCCCCAACTTTCTCAGCCTGTCTCCATATAGGAGGTGCTCCAGTCCCTGATCGTCCTCGTGGCCTCCTCTGGACTTGTTCCAACAGTTCCATGTCCTTTTGATGTTGAGGACACCAGAACTGCACACAATGCTGCAAGTGGGGTCTTACCAGAGCAGAACAGAGGGGCGGGATCACCCCCTGACCTGCTGGTCACACAGGGACATGAAGCCTTCCTCCCTATGATCTTTTTCTTTCCTGGGGAACATGTTACCTTAAGGGGACTTCCTACCAAGGCAAATCATGAAGCCCTCAATTAATTTCTAGCCAGTCATTATGCAAGTAGACTGGAATGTCTGCTTAAAAGAGACATGAAGGACAATCCTCTAACCTCTAGATTTTGCACCTCATTAGGAACAGTACAAACCATAGGAATAAGAGACAAAAAAAGGACAGTGAATCTCTATTTCCAAAGTAGCACTCAGTACATTTAAACCGCTTCAGAAAGACAGCACCAAAACCAAATGGTTGATTAAATGAAATCAGATTAAATAAACAAGAGAAACAATGGGAAAGCAGAGCTCAGACTTGGCTGTGACTGGTATTATTAGGGAGGGAAAAACAGTTCATTTAAATTTTAAGAAGGATGCCATTTGTCACAGTGGTTTCATTTGAACAGATCTGTTCTGCCCGTGACACATTGCTGGATCTCCTCTTTGAGAAGCCAACAGGGAAAATCAGTGTTATTTTACCAGCCCCCTGTGCTACGATGAGATTGGGACGTATTGATGTGAAGTTTTCCTGTTAGAGAGAGCACTCTGGGCAGTACTTATTCCTGCATGTGAAGAGTTTCGTATGTCACAACACACTGAAGCCTGGTGAAGCCACTTGTATCTTGATGTCTATATCGGGATGTCACAGGAGCAGGGATATATAACAGCACCAATCCCCAGCAGAGCTTTTACTGGTACCATTGTATCTGGGGAGACAGTCAGGGATAAAGTGAAAAACCATCTGAGCTTCACCCTGCCTTAAAATTCCTTTCTTCTTCATCATGGTTTCTTAATGCATCTTCTCCATCTTCACATGATGACTCCGGAGTGTTTAGTCTTTTACAAATGGAAACAGGGGTCTTCATTGCAGTATGTTCCCTGCATGAAGATTTCTGGTTTACAAGCCTGCCTTTTCCCCTCAGACACTCAGGAAATGTTACCAGTGGTCCATGCTATTCCTTCTCCAACTCATCAATATTAATTTAAGGGGACTCTACCAGCATTGATTGGGAAAATACTCACATTAGCAGCACAAATGAACACAAAAGGAAAACCAAGATGGACAGCTCAGTGGAGCAGGGTCCTCCACAACACCGAAACTCCCAAATTCCTCTAGTTCTTCTTGATAACCCCTGGGTTCTTACCCATCCCATCTTCAGCTCCTTTCATGTCCCCTTATTACCAGTTTAGCAAGAAGCAGAAGAGGCAGTAATGTCCTCAGGGTGCACTCACATTGACTGGTGAGCCATCAGGCCAAGCAGAGCTCATTTTGGTTTTCATGCTGAAACTCTGCCCTCTATAGACCCACAGATGTAGTCTGCTCTCCATTTCTAGAACAACTTCTTGGGATCTGAGTTATTCTTTCAGTCTCATTGAAACTGGCAAGCAGATGGAAACAGTATTAGGAGGGAGAAGAAGGACTGACAGTGAGCTAAGACAGATAACAATTGCAGTTATTCAGATCATGCTGAAAATGAGAATCAAGTTAAAGAACCACTGCTGAAATGCATCCAATGGTTTAGCTACCTGTCAGTCCATGTTTTAGTGCAGTTAAATGGATTTGGATCAACCTAACTTCCAGTGGGATGCTACAGCGTGATACCTGCAACTGTAGGCAAAGAAAAGCAGTGCCTTGCGCAACCTCCTCCAGTCTGCTCCCAACTGGAACAGGTTGTCCTTAGAAGTTGTGGATACCCCATCCTTGGAAGTGCTCAAGGCCAGGTTGGACAGGGCTTGGAGCAACCTGATGTCCTTGCCCATGTTGTAAGTGGGGTAAATGGGAAGGTGGTGACTGATCTTTGAAGGTCCCTCCCAACCCAAACCATGCAGTGATTTGATTTGAGCAAGTCACCTCATTCTCTCCATATGGGAAGTGGAGCTTGGGGACAATGCCTATAATACCTCAGGTCACAGACTAACTTCCATGGATTTCCCATTGACTGTATCTGGAGCCTTAATACTTTGCTCATAGAGAGATCTGCATTTTGAATACATAATATGGGGTTTAGTTGCCTTAACATGACGTGTAGTGCCACTTCAAAACACTGATGACAGTCCAGAAGGGTGCAGGTCTTCTATAGATTTTATGCCATCTCTGCCAGCCCTGTGCAGATATCTTAGATCCCAAGAGGGTGAAACTTCCGTGTATTTGCAAGTGAACCCCATGGCAGAACCTACCTGAGATGTGTCGCATACAGCACCTAAAGTTTTAGTGGGCTAAAGGCTTTTCAGGCAGTGATAAAATCTTCCTGTCCTTTGTACAGTGCAAAGGCTGTACATTAGGATTTCTGATCTGCTCACATTAGTTTCAGTTGTGATGATAATAATAATGAAAAGAACTCAGATGTTCAAGTTCAGCCTTTTAGAGACTGTGACTACGAAGTCTAACAGTAAGAAACAGCCCCATCTGCTTTCCCATCTGAAATTAGCTGGAAATAGTCTTGTTAGCCATTTGGCCCAAGTATGTCAGCTGAAACTGCTCCTGAACATATGCTTTTCAAAATATATTAGCTGTATTTTATAGGGGTTTGGCAAAATATTTTTCCATCACGATTTGCAAAGTCATCAAAAACTCAGCCTCCTTTGAAGAATGCACTGATTTCAATTCAGGGTTACTTGAAATAAAGCTTTTACATAATAAATTTTAGCATTTAGTTGTTAGAGTTATTTTATTTGAAATATATTTAAGGCTATGTTGTTTATTCTGATTTATTTTCTGTTAAAAGCTTATTTATTACGTTCTCTTTTATTCTGCATTTACGTTCATGTTTAATTTTATATTCACTTTTTTATTTGAATTCCATATTCTACAGTTTTATCCAGTAAAAACTGAAATAATGTAAGTCAAACAAAAATAAATGTTGAAATAGTTTTAGTGATATATATTCTCATCGTCCAAAAATGTGATGCTTTCTTAAATGCACATGAGAGGCAAAAATCAGAACATTGCACTGTATTTCAGATTGCAATGGAAGAAAATCAGAGCTACTGAATCCCTCTTAAAGCTGGGACTTGATAGCTCTACCAGCTGACTACATATGGTAATATATATATTTAATAACCCAAATATAAGTCTTTTTTAATACTACTGATATTGGTTATGCCATTAAAAACTGATTCACAAATATTTTTACTTTTGTGAATAAATACTCCATTTTGTTGTGATTTTTTTTGAATTACATCAATATTATGCCTTCATGTTCGATATCAAATGTTGCCACTCTGGTTTTGAATCCTCTTCAGTCTGATTCTAGATACATGCTTCTTGTTAGAACTAAAGAACGCGCAGATACAGCATAAGCATATGTGGCATTTGCTATTCTTTATCCTCAGGCTGGAAACATTGATTTCCTCAGTAAGGGAGAAGAAGCAGAACAATGCAAATGTTGCTAATTACCCACACACTGCAAAATCAGAAGACGAAGTAAAAGGCTGAAAACTACCACACACCGACAATGTGAGAGATCTTTTCTTTGCCTGTTACTATTCAGCAAGTATTTAGTTGACAAACACATTTGGTGAGGGTCAGGATTCATGCATCACCAGTGTTTCAACCAAAACATACATAGTAAACCTATTTCATAGAATCATAGAATGGTTTGGGTTGGAAAGGAACTTAAGATCATCCAGTTCCAACCCCCTGCCATGGGCAGGGATGCCTCACACTGGACCATGTCACCCAAGCCCTGTCCAAGCTGGCCTTGAACACTGCCAGGGATGGAGCATTCACCACTTCTTTGGGCACCCTGTGCCAGCGCCTCAGCACCCTCACAGTAAAGAATTTCTTCCTTATCTCCAACCTGAACTTCCCCTGTTTCAGTTTGAACCCATCACCCCTTGTCCTATTGCTGCAGTCCCTGATGAAGAGTCCCTCTCCAGCATCCTTGTAGACCCCAGTTTATCCTTCCTTACACTGCTGGCTCAGACAAAAGCCCTGAAGTACAGTAATCTGCCTTCCTATATCCCAATGAACAGAGCATTAGGTAGAGATCTGCTTTCCCTTATGATTGCTTTTTAATGTGTTTTCACTGCAGCAGATAGACCTGACGTCATTAAGCCCGTTGTTATTATATTTTGAGAGGATTACTAAACACATAATTGATATCAGTTTTCCTTCCTTTATAGATTTGGGAAGTTTGGTGGTATTTATAGAAGCGTTTTCTTCCATGTATTCTGTGAGGCAAGAGAACAAATCTGTCTTATTTCATTGCCTCAGTCAATGCTGATGTGTGCTTTGGTTTGCTTTTGCTTTCCTTTTCTGGATACGGAAGATTGTTTCATAAAACACTAAATTTTATGCAGATATTAAAAGGTTTATAAAGTTGAATGCTGAGAAGAATCGATGCAGAAAGATGTCAAGGAAAACCACTTCCAGCTGACAGGCTATTACAACGGCTCTCCCATTCTCACTCCTTTTTCATATGCACTAGTGAATCCTCTTTATCTTTTCTTCCTTCAGATCTCCTCGAAATTCCCTGCTTCCCAGATCTGACGAGTAGAGATAACATCAATCATTCTGACAGTACTACAGTGAGGATCTCAGGCAGACATAGATGGACAAACAACCACTGTAGACACTCTATGTGAACTCATGCTGGAGTTGCACGTCCCTTTCCATCCTACATGGGCAAGTAGTAACAGGCAAAGCTGGACCTGACATGTGCCTGCACCATGGTTTCTACACCCTGGGGAAAGGAACTTTCCTGTTTCAGATGGGTATAGGCTGGATGAGATGGGTAGGAAGTAGGCTCTGATGCATCCACAACATGTCTAATGGTACCTACTGAGGTGCCTTTTCCACTTCTCCAGCAAAGCCCAGCCTTCCATACAAGGGTTTAGCTTATAATGCAGAGCTGGCTGTGAAGGAGGCAGCATGATGTGTGCAAACCCCTTTGTAAAACCCTCCATGATCTGCTAGATCTCTTCTTAGAGTCATTTGCAAATGTGTGCCTCTATATTCAACAGTGATGAAATGGGGAAAGAAGGCAAAAAAACCTCATAAAAACAAGTGCCAGACCCTCAAAGCAGGAGGCATATTGAGCAGAAGCAGCTCTGCCCGTTGCAGAAACACCTTTCCACAGCTTGGAGCCTCAGCAAATGCTGTCTAATGGAACCAGCAGGAGCTTCCAGCACCATCGATGACAGCTTAACACAAAGGTTATACATGTCTCCTCTTTCAATCTGATTTTCTAGCCTGAGGAATGAACTCCCAAATGACACGTTTCAGTTTCCATACCTCAAAACCAAGCTTTTCACTCCAGTTGCTTTTTGCCCCATCTGATCCATGGGCAATATTTCCCCAGAACAAGCTGGAATCATGGACCCACAATAGCCCAGGAGGAGTCCTCCCACAAGGCACTCAACTGTGCACTAATTCATGGGCACTGCTGACTCGGGTCCCAAGTTGGTGCAAGCTGGTGCCCTGAACTGTGAAAGACCATAACTGATTTACATCCTACCTCACCTCACAGAGCTGCATATTTGTATTCTCCTCAGCACGTTGGAGATGTCTCATGTGCTCTGAACCATACTCAACTGTTCTTCACGGGAATTCTGAGCACGCTTTTACATTTGCCCCTGTGTTAATTCCCCATTTTCTTGGATTTGGTAGGTGGAGGCTGCTCATAAGTGTTTCCATTGCACTGAGTATGCACATACTATTCTGCTGTCTTCTACCTCCTCCTTTGCCTTGGTTTTCCTCACCGTTAAGAGCATTTGGACCATGAAGAAACCCAACCAATCTCTCAGCATGCAGCCACACTGTCAAGCGACTGAGTTTTCAGCTTACTTTGTAGTCCTGGTACCTTAGGGGCAATATAGGTGCGATCTTCTCCAAAAGGGATTTAGCAAGGCAAAACCAGAGAATCATAGAATCCTTTAGGTTGCAAAAGACCCTTAAGATTATCAAGTCCAACCATTAATCCAGCACTGCCAAGTCCACCACTAAACCATGTCTTAAGCATCACATCGACATGTCCTTTAAATACCTCCAGGGATGGTGACTCAGCCACTTCCCAACGATCACACTGAGGTCTTAACCCAGCACCCAACAAATGGGGGCAGCCCATAACACCTTTGGAGAAAGTGAGAATTCACTTAAATGCTGTGCATATTGGGTTTTAAACCCTGTAAGTCGGGGACTTTTACACTTTCTAACAGAGATCTTTCTATCATGCACAAGACTTTCATGTCCTGAGTGGTGAAGCTGCTGGTAAATCATCTACTTAACTAGGGGGGAGCCCCACCATTAGAAAACAGTAATAAATCATCCTGTGATTTAATATCTGGAGTTAATTTCAGGCACATGCAACAGAAAAGGGGAGGAGGGAAAATGGACCATTAAGAAACTCCTATTTTGTTCCAAAGCAATCAAGCAGCATGTAATGAGGAACAGCAGGGACAGGTATTCAAGGAAGCAGCGTGGTTTCCTGCATTCAGCTCTGAGGCCCCCAACGTAAGGATGTGGACCTGTTGGAGGAATTCCAGAGGAAGCCATGGGGGAGGAATTCCAGAGGGCTGGAGCAGCTCTGCTCTGGAGCCAGGCTGAGAGAGCTGGGCTGGGGCAGCCTGGAGAAGAGAAGGCTCCTTAAGGGGAGACCTGAGAGCAGCTCCAGTGCCTAAAGGGGCTGCAGGAAACCTGGAGAGGGGCTTGGGACAAGGGCCTGTAGGGACAGGCCAAGGGGAACGGCTTTAACCTGCCAGAGGGGAGACTGAGATGAGCTCTTAGGCAGAAGCTCTTCCCTGTGAGGGTGCTGAGGCGCTGGCCCAGGGTGCCCAGAGAAGCTGTGGCTGCCCCATCCCTGGCAGTGTTCAAGGCCAGGTTGGACCCAGGGGTTTGGAGCAACCTGCTCTGGTGGAAGGTGTCCCTGCCCGTGGCAGGGGTTGGAACTGGATGAGCTTTAATCTCCCTTCCAACCCAAACCATTCTGTGACTCTATGAAAATGAACTGATGGAAAGCATCTCCTCTATGCTGCTGACAGCTCCAGCCGAATTTTGTTTGCTTCACTGATTACATTTCCACTTCCAAATTCATCTGCCCAAGGGAAGACCCACACTATAGCCTCATCCATGTTGTCACCTGGGAGCAGTCCTTGGAGGGAGGTATTGCCTCCACTACCGCAAGTCTTGTTTTGGGAGGCAACGAGTGGGTTCATCCCAAGAAAAAAAGTCCAGGAATGCAGCAAGATTTGGAGATACCGGAGTCAGGAGTAAACTGAGGAGCTCAGTTTTTTGATGGGGAAAAACCTCCTATCCTCCCATGTGACTGACCCATTCAGCCACCATTAGTGCAGTTAGGGATAGGAATCGCTGTGTTTATTCAGAAAGAGATTCTGCAAATAGCTAGACATAGGGTGTATGAACAAGAGGGGCTCCCGCTATCCTCACTGTCTCATAGGAAGAAAGTTTTACGTTGAGAACAAGAACCCTGCAAAACATCTTCACCTTATTTTCCTCAGCAAGATGTAAAATGAACCTGCTTATATATATTTTTTTCCTTACAAAACACTTCATTGTTCCCCACCAAGGTGGACTGGAGAAGGCCAAGGCTTGAACAAATTGAAATCTCCAGGTATCTAACAGTCATTTCAGCTTCTCCGTGTGGTCCTTTGCATTACTAGTGTTGCTGCAGCTGGGTTGTTGTTTCAGTTGGCACCTCAAATCAGTTTTATTCCTTGAACACAAACAGCAGAAATGCTCAGCAGTGAGATGAGGTAAGGACCTGTTCAAGCAGCCTTTGGTGGGAAGCGCAACACAGCCATTAGCAAACTGCTCCTGGAGTGTTATTTAGAATCATATAATGGTTTGGGTTGGAAACAACCTTAAGATCATCCAGTTCCAACTCCCTGCCATGAGCAGGGACACCTCACACTAGACCATGTCTATTCGTTTCCTATAACATGGAGTATTGTGTACAGTTCTGGTGTCCTCAACATAAAAAGGACATGGAACTGTTGGAACAAGTCCAGAGGAGGCCACGAGGATGATCAGGGGCTGGAGCACCTCCCTTATGGAGACAGGCTGAGAAAGTTGGGGCTGTTCAGCCTGGAGAAGAGAAGCTGCATGGAGACCTCAGAGCAGCTTCCAGTATCTGAAGGGGGCCTACAAGGATGCTGGGGATGGACTCTTCATCAGGGACTGTAGTGATAGGACAAGGGGTAACGGGTTCAAACTGAAACAGGGGAAGTTTAGATTGGATCTAAGGAGGAAATTCTTTACTGAGAGGGTGCTGAGGCACTGGAATGGGTTGCTCAGAGAAGTGGTGAATGCTCCATCCCTGGCAGTGTTCAAGGCCAGGTTGGACAGAGCCTTGGGCAATATGGTCTAGTGTGAGGTGTCCCTGCCCATGGCAGGGGGGTTGGAACTGGATGATCTTAAGGTCCTTTCCAACCCGAACAATTCTATGATTCTATGATTCCATGATTTTAGCATATTCCAGTTTTCCAACCCCACTACTTCTGCTTGAACCACTTTCCAAACAAGAAAATGAACAGGAGCTTCTGGTTCATGCATTCCCACCAGCTAGTGGATAGCTTCTGAGATCAGCAGCTACCCACTCACATGATGTCTGAAGCTGTCTGCATATTATTCCCTTAAGTACCAGGCATGTTCCTATAGATCTAAATTCAGCTCAGAATTTGCTGTGGTTTGTGCAGCGATTAATGGAAGGTCTGAGCTTATTTTGTGCTGCCAGTGCTGTAATCAGTTTACTTGGGGATTCTCTTCTGGGATCAACAACTTTGCAAAGATGGTTACATCAGATACAGTTCCCAGAGGTACAAATGCCATTTTTGACATGATTAACTGAGGAAGGTTGCAATTATAAATAGACATATATGGGTCTGGCAGGAACTAAGGAGCTGTGTAGCAAAGGGATGCTCAAAGGCTTTTTTCACCCTGACTGATTGACAGTTTATGTCACTCTTATGAGCAGTGTGTTTCTTGGGCATTGCCTATAATTCAGTGAACTCCTGGGACCAGGTCTTTTTCCAATGTAAGTTTAAATCTGTGCCCAGTTTGCACTGGGGAAGGCCAGATGATATCTTTACACCAAAATATTGCATGTTGCATTGCAAATTGCCTGATACTTTAAGCAGAGATGAACTCCAACTTATTCCACTGCTGTTACACCCACTTTCATGTGGTGCGAAGTGCAGCAGATTTCAGGATATTTCATTTTAGAGGACTGAATTGTAATGAGAGTATCTGTTAACCTCTACAGTCCCAGCTATAACAGACACACTGTGATTCAATACAGACCCACTCTGACAACTCTCTGGTCTTCCCAAAGAAATTCCTGCCTGCTGAGAGGTATAAGAGGACTGTAATGCCTCCTGGGTTGTTCCTCAAGCACCACATAAAGATGTCTTGCAGTTTAATGCTGTTCCTCTGGGTATGGGCAATTGAGTCTCTGAGCTTTGTAGAGTAGGTGGCCTTTCTCTCACCTCTGCTACTTGGAAAGATCTGCATCTAGTTCAGACCCCTTGCTAGGACTCCCAGACAGCAATATATATATGTCAGCTGATATATAGATGTAGATATAGATATAGATGTAGAGATGGATGGATGGATGGATGGATAGATAGATAGATAGATAGATAGATAGATAGATAGATAGATACTCGGCTGCCCATGAGCTGAATGAGCCTTTGGAGGTGCCCATCTATATCCACTTGCTATGGAGGAAACCTAGATAACCAGTTCAAACATATATATATATATAGCTAACATATATATATATAATTCAAATATATGTATATGGCTCAAGTTGAATTAGCTGTGACTCACAATGCAAGGGAAGAATTGCACTCCAAGACCCAGACAAACCTTTTCCACCCCTCAGACCTGGTCTCACCATGTTCTTCAACTCCAGTTATTGATCCAGAGTTTGGATGAGCTGGGATCATGGTCTAAATCCGCCCTGGTTCAGTGCATGCCCATAGTAATCTTTCACATCCTTCCAAAAGGCTTTGTAAAAAGGTTTTGAATGGAGGTTTTTATATCCAACCATTTCTGGGAGCTCTGTCTGCAATAGAAAACACCCACTGTTGTTTAGTTACGAAAACGCACCTCATGATGGACCTGGGTGTCAGATGAGCTTCTGTGCTCTTCTGCAAACAATAACAGTACCTTATACACAGATAAAACGAAATGTAGGAGTAAAGGAAGCTGCTCAGCCAGTGACTGAGATGCAACAACTTCACAGAGCCTTTTGTCTTGCTTTTTCACTTCCAGGTCACTTCCTGGACCTTTACGCACATTTTCTTCCATCAGCTTTTGCTTCAGTCACAGTGAGAAAAGTAGAAACAAAACTCGATGGCCAGGGTGATGCTGCTGAGCAGAGCTTGCTATTTCTGTCTGGATCCTTTTAAACTTGGGGATGGCTCTGCAAGCCTTATTTACACTTTATTTACTAAACTCCTTCTGACAGCAAACACAGTAGCTTTTCTGCCCTCCTCTCCAATGCTCTGCAGAAGGACTCATGCAGGCAGAACTGCAGTGCCCACTGACTGGCAGAAAATGTGATGGGAATGGGTGTGAATCCTTGCTGTTAGAGGAACAGAAGTGAAAAAGGAGTAGTAATATGTGTTTAGACATCTTCAGAGACCCCTTCATAAGAGACCCCTGCAAACTCAAAGGGGGAAAAGGCTGCTTGGAGACCTCAGAGCAGCTTCCAGTGTCTGAAGGGGGCTACAAGGATGCTGGAGAGGGGCTCTTCATCAGGGACTGGAGTGACAGGACAAGGGGTAATCGGTTCAAACTGAAACAGAGGAAGTTCAGGTCAGATATAAGGAAGAAGTTCTTCCCTGTGAGGGTGGTGAGGCACTGGAATGGGTTGCCCAAAGAAGTGGTGAATGCTCCATCCCTGGCAGTGTTCAAGGCCAGGTTGGACAGAGCCTTGGGTGCCATGGTTTAGTGTGAGGCATTCCTGCCCATGGCAGGGGGTTGGAACTGGATGATGTTAAGGTCCTTTCCAACCCAAACCATTCTATGATTCTATGACAAAGGTGCCTCACACTGGGTGAATAGGCTACCTTCTGATACAAGCTTTAGTGGCCCACTTAGAGGTGGAACACACCAGCTGTTTAGCAGCACAAAGCAACACCAAAAACACAGTGCCAGGCAGCAGAGAAATTCTGCATAGAAATGAAGTGGCTGGGAGAACTGAAGCAGGTAGGATGTAATTTCTCAGCAGGGTGCAATCACAGCACCTGCAGGAGCACCATGAATCCAACAAAAAACACCATCTGTTTTGCTGAACTCAATAACACCCTGATCATTATGGTGTTTACCAGGTACCCTGTAGTAAAAATAGCATGAAGGTGGTGCACCCCAAGACAGGTCCTAGAGCATCCTCCCACACAGATCTTTGGGTTCCTTTCTGCAGATTCATCGTGCGTGGCTTGGATGAGCTCCTACAACAAGTTAGTCAATGAGCTTTTATGTGAGAGAAATTCTTCCAATCAGAATCATAGAATCATAGAATATGGAATGGTTTGAGTTGGAAAGGACCTTAAGTTCATCCAGTTCCAAACCCCTGCCATGGGCAGGGATGCCTCACACCCTGTCCGTAGCAGAAAAATTGGGTCACTCTCAGGTTTGAAGGTAAAGCTAAATGAACATAATCCAAGTAAAACCATAAAGAAAGAGGAGCATGAACCATCACTAAGCATAGAACAGCGATGAAGACACTCATGGGTTCAGCAGTTTCCTTACCAAACTTTCTTAGGTTTTTTTTGCTTTATAGGATGCCAACATCTGCACACATTTCCCACAAGGGCTTTTGACCTCCTTGTAGGTATAAATCCAGAGTAAATAGGAATAAGGCAAAGAAAAGTCACAGGAACATCATTAGAAGTCTTTCAAAGAGTTACCGGATCACTAAGATTGCTTAAAAGTCAGGCTAAGGGTGAAGGAGATATACAGAGCACAAAGGTATGATTTTGATGGGTACCTTTTCAATGTAGACTGTGTCACCTTACCCCAAGACTGACATTTAAACCTAGTGAAAATGGTTGGCATATATCTTTGGCATATTCAGACTCCTCCCACAAATCACCTCCAATTAAACATTAATTAGCTCCAAAATATCAGCCCTTCTGCTGCTTAGTTAAAAGGATGCACTGCGGGCACTGACGAAATAGCTCAGCATGACTTACGAACATAAATGTACTTAAACCTGGTATCTAACACTGCACAGAACAAAAGAGAACTGATGTGCTGGTGATTGTACTTCCAGTTCTGAAATAACACGTCCATTGCTGTAATTACACAGTAATTTGAGTCTAACATATACTCACTGTTCCCCAGAAAAACAAGTGTATGGCTTTTCTTCCTCCTTTAACTTTTGTCATGGTAAAAGGTAAATCCTTATGTGGATGTGTTACTGCCCAGCTAAAGGAATATCGCCAGCAAGTATGGAGCAAAATGAAGCTTTGGTTGCATTAAAATTGCCATTGTGGTTTCCCTTCCGTTTCCTCCTTGCAATTCCCTTCCCTTTCCTCCCTTTCCCTTCCATTTCCTCCTTGCAATTCCCTTTCCTCCCCTTCCCTTCTGTTTTCTCTTTGCAATTCCCTTCCCTTCTCTTCCCTTCCCTCCTTGCAATTCCCTTCCCTTCTCTTCCCTTCCCTCCTTGCAATTCCCTTCCTTTCCCTTCCTTTCCCTTCCTTTCCCTTCCTTTCCCTTCCTTTCCCTTCCCTTCCCTTCCTTTCCCTTCCCTTCCCTTCCCTTCCCTTCCTTTCCCTTCCCTTCCCTTCCCTTCCCTTCCCTTCCCTTCCCTTCCCTTCCCTTCCCTTCCCTTCCCTTCCCTTCCCTTCCCTTCCCTTCCCTTCCCTTCCCTTCCCTTCCCTTCCCTTCCCTTCTCTTCCTCTCTTCTCTCTTCTTCTCTCTTCTTCTCTCTTCTTCTCTCTTCTTCTCTCTTCTCCTCTCTTCTCTCCTCTCTTTTCTCCCTCTTGTTCCCCAGTGTGTGAAATTCCAGTTTACTGGAATTTCACCCAGAGTGGGCACTTACTTGCATTTAAAAACCATGATCACTTTGGGTGTAACAGGCATTGAGAGTTTCAGTGCAGCTTTTGAAATCAAAAAGCAAGACAGTGACTAATGGATTTTGAAACAACTCCACAGCACTCACACAAGGATGGGACAGTTGACTATATGTATACTGATATGTTAACCAACACAGGGAATGCTGGAGGACACTGAAGATTGTTTATCTATAGCGCTAGGTCGTTACAGTGGATGCTGGCACAGTTTTTGCCCTCTAGCAACTACCACCACCCCTCTAAGCTCATTCTTTGCACTTGGTGCTTCTTCTAGGAGACCATGTAGCAGCGGGACTTGAAGAGTCAGGAGTTTCCTCTGTTCTCCTGGTCTGCATCTATATGGTCAAGCTGTAGGAGTTCAAGCACCATCACAAGTCACCTTCTTGATCAGATCCCTGAGTACAGCAGACAACACATTTCGTTCAGAAACAACACTGTCCGACCTAAATAACCAATAGATAATGAAAGGAGCACCGACCATGGCAATTGTAACACTACAGAAATTACTGGAATAAATAAATAATGCTTTACTGGAAGCATTTTTGTAGTGAAACCAACTGCAAAGAGATGCAAAATGATCTTGCTAGTAATGGCCAACATTTATCACATTCATAGATTCATTGAGCCATTCTGCACACCTGAGGCTGCTAACAATGTGGGGGACGGAGGGAGTTACACTAAAGGCCAACATATGGCAGTAAATCTGGAGGAGCTGAAAACTATGATAAATTCACAGTAATAATGCAAGATGCTTCTGGAAAAGTTTTGGGGCTGTGCCTTCCCATTTGCCCTGTAAAGAGTTATCAAGGTACAGGATCAAAAGCACCTTTATGGTAATAATTTACGTGCAAAAAAGTGTGAAATTCAGTTTTAAGAGCAGATTTCTTGTAGCTAACTCTAAATATTAGGCATCTGCTGCAAGGCAGGATTCTAAACAGCCACAGAGGCAAACAGTTACCTCTAGACATCACTTCTGAGAAGCAGGGTGATCCGTCTATGAGAAGCCTTATTTGTTTGTCGGGATTTAAGCAGTTGTGTGGTTGAGAATAAGAACAGTCCAGTAACTAGGGTATAACACAAAACCACTACTGCTACCAGCAATAATAATAATGATAAAGGAAATAACAAGGGGAGAGAATATAAAACTTAAAAGGGAAAAGAAAACAATAAACACAAGTGATGCACAATACAATTACTCACCACCCGCCGACAGACACCCAACTCGACCTGAGCAGCGATTTGGGCCTTATGGGTGACTCCCCCAGGTTTCTACACTGGGCATGATGTGCTGTGGTATGGAATACCCCTTTGGCTAGTTTGGGTTAGGTGTCCTGTCTCTGCTTCCTCACGGCTTCCCCTCCTCATTGGCAGAGCATGAGACTGAGAAGTCCTTGATCAGGGTAAGCATACTTAGCAACAACCATCGGTGTGTTAGCAGCATTGTTCTCAGACTAAAGCCCAAGCCTAGCACTGCACCAACTACTAAGAATGAGAAAAAGAACTGTTAGAACTGAACCCAGGACATCCTTCCACTGATCACACGGGGAAACTCATCTATGTGAGCATCACGAAGCTTGAAGAGGGCGAAGTATTTTAATTACAAGATCATGGAAGATAAAATCAATGTTTTAATTCTTATTTTATTGCTTTTTTTTTTTTACTGGAACTCTGTTTGCCTTCTCCCTGCAACCCTCAAAGGCACGCGAAGAAATAATGAAGACCTAATCTCTTTTGCTTGGTAAAATATGGAGCAATAAGTGGCTGTTCAGTTTGATTTAGGGGTTGAAGCAAAGCACAAGCCTGGGGTAGATTTCACCTTGTTATTTCTCAGGATGATGCAAAGAAATTGAAGTGGGGCCTTTCACAGGCAAATCACATGCCAAATTGGGAAAAATAAGCCTTGGGAACAGCTCCTTTCCTTAGGGTGACTGAATCATTCTGTGGTGTTTCTGCTTCATGTTGTCCCAAACAGCTGGACCAGAATCAGTTACTTTGAACGGATGATCACAGTTACAAGGAATATATAAATGAAAACCTGTGTATGTGTAGTCATATACATTGAAATATCTTCTGAGACAGATAAGAGTCTGAGAATATACTTCTATCTGCTCCAAAGCACCATCAAAGAGCTGTGGAGCTGGGATTGATGCCAGAATTTGATCAAGAGGATTGTGACCCAGACTGAAGAGCAAGTGGGATCATGAGTAATCCAAGTAGGCTGGAGAGGACACAAAGAAGGTTGACAGGGCAGAAGTGCTCCCTTTTTCCTTTCCTTTCCTTTCCTTTCCTTTCCTTTCCTTTCCTTTCCTTTCCTTTCCTTTCCTTTCCTTTTTCCTTTCCTTTCCTTTTTCCTTTCCTTTCCTTTTTACTTTCCTTTCCTTTTTACTTTCCTTTCCTTTTTACTTTCCTTTCCTTTCCTTTTTACTTTCCTTTCCTTTCTCCTTTCCTTTCCTTTCTCCTTTCCTTTCCTTTCTCCTTTCCTTTCCTTTCCTTTGTCCTTTCCTTTCCTTTCCTTTCCTTTCCTTTCCTTTCCTTTCCTTTCCTTTCCTTTCCTTTCCTTTCCTTTTTCCTTTCCTTTCCTTTCCTTTCCTTTCCTTTCCTTTCCTTTCCTTTTTCCTTTCCTTTCTCCTTTCCTTTCTCCTTTCCTTTCTCCTTTCCTTTCTCCTTTCCTTTCTCCTTTCCTTTCTCCTTTCCTTTCTCCTTTCCTTTCTCCTTTCCTTTCTCCTTTCCTTTCCTTTCCTTTCCTTTCCTTTCCTTTCCTTTCCTTTCCTTTCCTTCCATTCCCTTCCATTCCCTTCCATTCCCTTCCATTCCCTTCCACCTTGTAATTCCATTTTGGAAGAGAGTACACTACCTCATCAGCTATCTGCCCACGTGGCTGAATATGTGCTTACCTGCCTTCTCCTCCCACTCATACGTTGGATCTTCTTGTCCAGCTGCCTGCCTGAAGGCGAAAGTGTAAATGCCAAAGATCAGAGAGGCCAGCAAGCAGGACCATCACTTCAGGTTTTCCTGATAGACAAACCATGAGTTTGCTGCAAAAATAGGTCAGAGAAATAGTCATATGAAAAATTCAATGTTGAAAAGCCCCCCTTTTTTCCCTTAATAAATCATTACAGCTCAGGTTTTCCTTAGGGGTGCTGGTTGACAAGTTTGACATGACCCAGCAGTGTGTGCTTGCAGCCCAGAAACCAACCATGTCCTGAGCTGCATCCAAAACAGCCTCACCAGCTTGTAGAGGTAGAGGGTTTTCCCCCTTTTGTGCATTCTTGTGAGACCCCCACTGGTGTACTGTGTCCAGCTCTGGGACCCCCATCACAAGAGGGACGTGGAGCTGTTGGAGCGAGTCCAGAGAAGGCCATGGAGATGCTGCGAGGGCTGGAGCAGCTCTGCTCTGGAGCCAGGCTGAGAGAGCTGGGCTGGGGCAGCCTGGACAAGAGAAGGCTCCTGAAGGGGAGACCTTAGAGCAGCTCCAGTGCCTAAAGGGGCTGCAGGAAACCTGGAGAGGGGCTTTGGACAAGGGCCTGTAGGGACAGGCCAAGGGGAATGGCTTGAACCTGCCAGAGGGGGTGATATTAGGAAGAAATTCTTCACTATGAGGGTGATGAGACAGTGAAACAGGTTGCCCAGAGGTTGTAGATGCCCGATCCCTGGAAACATTCAAAGTCAGGTTGGACGGTGCTTGGAGCAACCTGGACTAGTGGAAGATGTCACTGCCTATTGCAGTGGAATGGAACTAGAAAACCTTTAAGGTCCTTTCCAACCGAAACCATTCTGTGATTCTATGATTTCCCCATTGCATTGATCACAGGGATTGATTGCTCCTTTGGGCAGAGGGAAGTGCAAGACTGGCTGAGACTAGATTTAGAAATAGGGGATGCAGGAGTCATATTTGAACAAAGGCATTAGTACGGCTGTAGATTCACAGTCCTATCATTGATGGTGTCCACTGCATGTCTGTACATCTGGGTATATATACATATATTCTGGTATAACGATTCCCATTTTGTGACCTTGACCCCATGTGGTCCACAAGCTCATAGTAAGAAGTCTGCAGAACGTCTATGGAAACATAGTGAGCAGTGGAGTGTACAGTGGGTGAATTGAAACTCTGACAGTTGCAGCAATATCAGTATGTGGGAGAGACCTCCTGGTCTGAAAAGTGATCTTGCAACAAACAGTGACTGTCTTTCCCATTTCTTCATATCACAACAACCATCAAATATACTCCCATGAAAGATTTTATATTATACTTGGGGCACGGATGATCTTAAGGCCCTTTCAAACCCTAACTATTCTACGATTCTATGATTCTATGACATCTAAACCCGGAGAAAGAAGCTGCTGAGGAAGGTGAATATTCCTCAAACGCCACCTATGGCTTCATATTTTCCTCCCTTGTACTCTTGTCACATTTCCCTTCTGTAGGTCAACTATTAATATAAAGCAATAAAGAGAAAGATAACTTTCTATTGATCTGGAAAATAAAGTGGGAGCCACAAAGTGGAGAGAACAAAAGGTTGCAACTCTATTCAAAACCAGAAATAGACAATAGTGCAATGGTGCCTTTGAAAGCTAACTCAGCAACTACCTGCACCTGGACCTTCTCCTACAGGTTGTGGCAAAGGGGAAAGCTTAAAGAAGGAGGAAGATGCATAAAAAGAACTAACTTTGAACTATAAATGTGCCCCAGATCTGAAAGGATGAAGGCACCTACGACAGGGAGGCACAACTTGAAGCCTTGCTGGAGATTGATGGGAGCAATCTTTTATTACCACATGAGGAAAGTGCTTGGATTTGATCAGTGGCAACTTAGAGACCTCCAAACTGAATCAAACTCCTGCTGGTTTCTTGATTTTCACCTCCTCCTCCTCCCTGTTCTGATTCCCATAAGAAGCCCACCAGTAGCAAATAAGAGAGAACCCAACCTGCTGCTGGTGCAACTCAGCTTCACCCCGTGGGTCTGTGGGGAGCTGACCTGAGCTGTCATCATGAGATTGGGTGACACAAGCCACATGCAGAAGCAAAGGCTCAGGCAGTCTGAGCTGATGCAGTTTATTTCCTGAGAGGAAGGAGAAGTCTTGATGAAGGGCATGGAGAGGTCGTTATAACTTCCATCTTTCCATACACTTCAGACACATCACTACTACATCACTACCACTTCACCTCACTGAACTGCATCGTTTAAAATCCCATTGACTAAGTGGTCTTTTAGTCCATACAGGGTGTAATTTAGCACTGACTTCCATTAACCTCAGAGGAGATACATAAATTGTGCCATTAGACACACCTACCCAGATAGGAAACTGCTCTGGCGTACATCCGACCCACCTTCGCTATCCTCTTTCTTCTCTATCCTTCCTTCAGATGGTAGCACCTGCACTGTATTGCAGTTGTGCTGGACTTACACTTTTGTGTCAGAGAAAAGAAAGATCCATCTTTCTATTTGAAAAATAGGATTTGTTTTCTCTCCCCCTTTCTTTTCCCTTGAAGGCCCAACAGCATCCTGCACTAGGAATGAAACAAAACTGGTTAGGGAATGGGATACACGAGGTAAAGTCAGACACTCTGCACAGGATCAGAGAGATTATTTCTAACGGAAGTTACAAGAAATGGGAAGCAATGAACTGAGCCATCCTTGACATTTTTCATAATACAAAGCATTGGGCAGTCAGTCAGGTGGAGAGAAAACAACCAACCAACCAATCAGCCCTCCCTTTTTCTTCTTTCCTTTTACTTTTAGCCAGAAAATGTGTTCAGGCCAAGCTGAGGATATCTGTCAGGTTGGTTAGATCCTCCTTTACCACAGCAACACCCTGAAAAGAACTCTCCAAATGGGTCACTTCTCCCATCAGCCACAGGGTGAGCACAGCAGTGGCTGATTAACAGCACGGGGTAAAAGCCATATAGGACAAGGATGGGATGAAACCTTGCTCAGAAATGAAGCTGTGGGAGAAATGAAATGGGTTGGTTGTAATTTTCCAGGAGCCTGCAGCCATGACTGCAGCAACGAACCCATCAGTTCACAGCTCTGTGTAGTGCTTCTGTTCTACTTGCAATACCGGTCACATCTTTACCCTAAGATAGTCTAGATACAGGCACACAGTTATGTTCAGTCTGTCTGTGAGGGTGGCAGGGAGTTAGGAGAGAAACAAATCACCTACATTGAGGGTCTATAGAGAGAAGGATGTCCATGCAACGACCACTACTCTGGAGGCTGTTTTAGTTGTGTCACAATAGCTTTAGGTATTTACCTAGATCATAGATCACAAAATGGTTTGGGTTGAAAGGGACCTTAAAGCTGATCCAGTTCCAACTCCCTGCCATGGGCAGGGACATCATCCACTAGAGCAGGTTTCTCCAAGCCCCTGTGTCCAACCTGGCCTTGAACACTGCCAGGAATGGGGCATTTACAACTTCTCTCGGCAACCTGGTCCAGTGTCTCACCACCCTCTAGTGACCTGAATCTCTTCCATCTTCTTCTACCAGTTAATGGTGAGAAACTATAAATGGGATTCATCTTACCTGTCTTCAGGTGTCTACATCTGCATTGGTTTTCTGGCCTCATATAAGACTGGAGATCTAGTCATCAATCAATAGAAGTAATGCCACAGGTCTGCCCATGCTAGGGTAGATGCCTAGCTTTTGTCAGATATATCATACCCTGAACTAGGCTCAGTAAAGAGAGCGTAGGGTGACTTGCTGAGATGGAGACTCCTCTATTGCAGATATCCATTCTAGGTCAGATTGTCTTCACTTATGGAAGATTATTTGGAGAAGGTGTCTGGCCTGGGTGTGCTCTCTCTGTGGAAGCCTTAGTTCTCTTCAATGACTCCAAAGCATTTTTCACCAATGATTGGGTGACCAGTTGACATGCTTCCTATTTTGAACATAGAACTGTGCATGCAATCATCAGTTTAAAATCACAGCTGACCCCTCCGACATCTGGTGTAACACAGGCCACCAAATACCACTCAGTAATTACTTTACTGGGGAAAAATATTATGGTTCCCATATGGAAATGATTGTAAACCTGAACTATCTGTTCTGGATGAGTCTGCCACAGCATCTTAAAAGCATCCAGATTCACAGATCTGACAGAGAAGGGTTTTCTTCCTCAAATAAAGCATCTAGGTTTTTATATAAGACATACAATTTATTCTGGTGTAACCCAACTACTCACCACCCGATTGAGTAAGAGAGGAGTAAGTACAATCATTAAAAATCAACATATGTAAGATCAATAGAAGAAAACCAGAGGAGAGATGCAATACAAAATTAAATCCTGTGAAATCTGAAGTCACAAATGAATCTCGGGTCATCCTGGGACTAGATCTGCCTCGCTTGAAAGGGTGATTTCAACCTGCAGCCTTTACTTACAAGAACTGCACAGTAACGTCCAGCAAGCAAGGTACGGAGTCATACTTGTGAGCTGCCTGGCGAATACTTACGCACCTCCTACAAAAACCCTCAAATTAAATGTTAATGAAATGCAACACATTAGGCTTAGCAGACACTCTGCTGCTGAGTTATACACATACACTGCAGACGCTCTAATGAAACGCTTGACTTTGATTTACGAACATGAATGCAGCTAGAACAGGGTTCTGCGCTGGTATCTAATTTAGCACCAAACAAAGGAGGCCGCCATGCCTCTGGTAATGGTTCCAGCTTTTTAATGAATACTTCCCACAATGACACACTAACTCACAGGCAGAGAAATACTTTGCATGAAGGGAAGTTCCTCTTCTCCCAGTGGAAAAAGATACGGTGGGGTCTCCAGCAGCAAACACCTTTCAGTCACTGCACTGATCTTGCTACTATCATAAAGCTTGCACTTGATCTAAAGAGAAGGAATCAGCAGGTAGAGCTTGTATTGTGTCATGCCTGTTACAGTCAAGGTGATGAAGGGCTGCAAATCATCCAGAGGAAATCAGAGGTGTCATACTTCAGGAGTGAACCTATTATTCAGATGATTCCTGATAGACCTTCTCAATGCCAATTCACTCATTGCGCATAAGAAGTCATTAACACATTATTAACCTTTATGCATCTTAACACCTAATTCTGGCACAAGTGAAGAGTAATCTCAAGATTTCTTCCTTTTTGTTTTTTATTATTTCCACTTGACCCCTTCCACTCCCAGTGCAGACATGGACCAGAAAAGAAACTTGAAACGCTTCTTCTTATTCCCATCAAGCAATGTGCAACCTGGTACACGGGATAATTGAAACTCTATAGGATTTATAATATTACTCATTTTCTCCTTGTCTTTAATATGGAATTCTTCTTTAGTATCCAGAAAGGGAGGCAGATCCTGTAATGCCATGTATTACAACGCATCAGTGATAATCAGCACCCAGCGCAGAGTATGCATCCATGCGGTACCCACTCTCACTACCAAATGCCCTGGCAGAGGAACAGGGGTTTTCAGATTTCACAGATAAAGCCCTCCAAAGCTCTGAGCCTACTGGAAGGTATCCACCTGTCAAAGAAGCCTCTGGTTCTCCTTCTCAAGGACTGTTCTTAGTTCTTGTGCAATGACAAGAACCACAGTGGTGGTGAGGTACTGGAACAGGTTACCCAAAGAAGTGGTAAAAGCTCCATCCCTGGCAGTGTTCAAGGCCGGGTTGGATGGGGCTTGGAGCAACCTGCTCTAATGGAAGGTTTCCCTGCCCATGGCAGGGGGTTGGAACTGAATGAGCCTTAAGGTCCCTTCCAACACAAACTATTCTGTGATTCTATGATTCTATGACCCACACAGCAAAAATACACACCAAATTGCCCTGTGCCAAATTTGTGAGACTTTAGACATGAGTATAATGAGCTCAGGAATAGTTTGTGCTGCTGCACTGCTGTCAATAGTTGGATTGGTACTTTCAATTTTAGCTGAGGTATCTTCTTCCTCAGCTGTGACTATTTTCTTTTTCAAACCCGTATCTCTTTCTCCTTGAAAATATATAGCTTATTCCTCAATGCGGAGAAGAGTATTGCTCTCCAAGCAATATGGACAAGAGAAACCTGACAATAACAACCCTTGCTGAAGTGGCAGGAGGCTGAAGTCACTCCTGATGTGTGGTACTCGGAGATTCCCATAATGGAAGACGTGGCTGAAATACACATTACCATCTCAGAGACAAAGAGGAGAGATCAGATGAAACAATGATAAGAAAAGGCAAAATAAATGAGTTCCTTGCCTCCCTGAGGGTAAGCTGTGCTGATTTTATGAATGTGAGAACCTATTCTTGGCCTTACAGAGGCATCTGTGAGAAATGTGTCACTGCTGCATCCCTGTACGTGTATCCTGTCACAAAGAGCGAGCGTGGGGAAATTCAGTGTGCATTCTGCAGGAAGGCCTGTGGAACCAACCACATCTTCCTGCAGGGCTCTATGTACACCGCAGCTAACGAAAGGACCAGCAAGGTCAGAGAGTACCTTGGATGTAGTCCTAGAAAACCATCCAGGCGTGCTAAATAAAACAGAAGCCAGTAAGCATCTAGGGAGAAGTGATCTTAATGCATTCAGATCACAGATGTCGCCAGCAGAAGGCTCAAGCAGCAAAGCTCGGCACATAAGACCATAGGAAGCTTTACCTTAAACAAAGGTCCTTACCTGCGAGGAGACATAAAAGGATATTGAAAACACCTAGCTATTTCAGCTTTTCCTTAACGTGAAGTGGAAGGGGGAAAGTTTTCCTTGGGAAGCCCACCACCAACAACAAAAGATGCTGTTGTATGAGGAAGGCAGAAAAATGCAAACTAACTGGTACATGTTGTATTTGCAATATATATAACAAAGCCTTTCTGGACATTCAGACACCTTACTAACCAGCTGCGAGCTGTGAGACCATAGGTGACAAGCTGTGCCTAGCCTGCAAGAGATCAGATCACTCTGTACCAGCAGAGAGAAACTTTTTAAGGTGTTAGATGACCTATTGTGTATATCTCCTCCAGGTTGAGAAGATTCACACCAGGCATTGTGTTCAGAGGATGGGCAAATGTGTGTTCCTGTAAATCACCCTCATTCTTTTTTGCAAGTCTAGAGGCAATTTAAAAGCTCTGAATTCTTCAAGACCACCACCACATACAAGTTTTGTCTCCAAAAGTGCTTCATTATGGGGTGCTCAAAAGGCAGCTTAATTAGCTATAGTCAGCCAGGATTAGAACATACCATTGAACTCAACTCATAATCTCCACAGACCAGCTAGAAAACCATGCTGGTTACTCAGGAAATTGACAAAGTTAGAATCATAGGATCACAGAATGGTTTGGGTTGGAAAGGACCTTAAGATCACCCAGCTCTAACCCCCTGCCACGGGCAGGGACACCTCACACTAGACCATGTCACCCAAGGCTCTGTTCAGCCTGGCCTTGAACATTGCCAGGGATGGAGCATTCACCACTTCTTTGGGCAACCCATTCCAGTGCCTCACCACCCTCACAGTAAAGAATTTCTTCCTTATATCCAACCTGAACTTCCCCTGTTTAAGTTTGAATCCATTACCTCTTTCCCTATATCGAGTTCTAGTTTCATACTAGCCTTGTGTCTAGCCTTTTGTGGGTTAAACTCTTCTGCAGCCAAAGTGAAAACATTGAATGAAGGTGACATACTGTCCATGTAAAACCTGTAACTAATCTATGTCTTGCCTATTTCAAAATATTCCTTGATATTTGAGACTGGATATTAAGCAATCCCATTAAGTTGAGGTACTTTTTTCCCTCAAAATGGTTAGGATTGGATTAGGCTCTCAACGGCACGAGAGAACAGGGCAATGTCCTGCCTCTAGTACAAGATGGTCTGTGGTCCACAGTGTAAGAGTTATGATTTCCCCCCAAAGACAGAAGTGGAATTCATAAATGAGGAAGCTCAAAACACTGTATGAAGGGAAAGTCACTGGTTCCATGGGCATGGGAAATGCTGAAGCCCAGGTCCCTGTGAAACTGCATCTCACAATGCAGTCTTAGATGATTATGCTGAAGTTGGAGTTTGGATTCAACCCTAATAGATGTCAGAAAGAGAAACAGACCAGACGGGAACAGGAGAGAAACTATACCTTAGTGTCTACAATAGCCAGGACTATTCTTTCAGTGGAATCATTAATTATGCCATTCTTCTCTACCTGGAAGTCCATTCGTTTTCACCCAAGCTTGTGAGAATTTAATGTTTTCCTTCTGTCAGATTTCACTTAAATAGGCAAATGGACTCAAAAATCATGAGACGGGAACAACTGACAGGCTTAAGTGTGCAGTCTCAGCTAAGTCTAGCTATGCAGAACCCATCAGTTGTGAGTTATGATACCCAGAGCTGCAGAGACTGCCAGGACAATAAAGAGACACTGAAACAGAGCTCATTTCTGGGAGAGAATAAGAAAACCAGAAGCATCTGTGTAAGGAGGCTGAGGTGCAGATGAAGGACTTGAAAGGAAGTAAGTTTGAAGAAGACACAAGCCTGGGAGGAATGGCTGATAGGCCAAAGGGTCATCCTGCCATCCATAGCGACCTTGACAGATTGAAGATACTGACAGGAGCTTCGTGATATTCAGGAAGAGGAAGTACAAAGTCCTGCACCAGGAAAAGAACAACCCCATGCACCAGTACATGCTGGGGAAGCCCAGCTGGAAATCAGCTTGCCAGACAATGACCTTGGGGTCCTGGTGGACACCAAGCTGAGCATGAGCCAGCAACGGGCCCTTGCAGCAAAGGTGGCAAGAGATATCCTTGGCTACATCAAAAAGGATTACCAGCAGGTTGAGGGAGGTGATCCTTCCCCTCTACTCAGCACTGTTAAGGCCACACATGGAGTCCTCTGTCCACTTTTGGGTTCCTCAGTATAAGAGAGACACGGACATACAGGAAAGAGTCCAGCAAAGAGCCACAGAGATGATGAAGGGACTGGACCATCTCTCCTACAAGGAAAAGCTGAGGCAGATGTGTCTGTTCAGCCTTGAGAAGAGAAGGCTTGAGAGGAGAACCTTACTGATGTCTATAAATACCTGAAGGGTGGGTGCAAAGAGGATGTACCATGAGTTATTCAGTGATGCCCGGTATCAAGACCAGAGGCAATGGGCACAAACTGGAACATGAGGTTCCCTCTGAACATCACGAAACACTTTCTTACTCTGAGCATTGGCATATGTTGTCCTGAGAGACTGTGGAGTCTCTATCCTTGGAGACATTCAAATACTGTTTGGACATGGTTGCAGGCAACTGGCTCTAAGTGGCCTTGCTTGAGCAAAGGGGTTGGACATGATGACATCATAGAATCATAGAATGGTTTGGGTTGGAAAGGACCTTAAGATCATTCAGCTCCAACCCCTTGCCATGGGCAGGGATGCCTCACACTAGACCATATCCAGAGGTTTGAAGAAACTGTTTGGCTGGAGAATTAAAACCCCTGTCAGCCACAAAGAATGGAGAAAGTCAAGTAAAATAGAGTAGTTGGTAATGCAAGCTATTGCAGTAAACCAAGCAGGAGGTGACTGGAGCATGGCCTGAAGTCAGGACTGTGGAAGGTAGCAGTTTCCTATAAAAAGGGTTGGGAAGTAAAGGAAGAGGGAGAAAAAGGCTTTACAACAGGGATGATAAGAGGTGGTCAGTGAGGAGGAAAATGCACACTGATTTTTAGAAAGAGGAGGAGGTAGAGAAGATGGTCTGTAATAGTAATGCCTGTGTAAGGCAGCTCAGGGATGTGTTCAGATAATGCTGCTCAAGGGACCTGAGTTCCAAGGGAACAAGGAACAAGGGAGCAAGAGTTAATTTTTGGTATTGAAATTATGTGTTACTTTTTCAGGATGCACAGCACAGCTATTAAAAACCATCACAAAACAAATCAAGCACAACCCAACAAAGCACTCAAGAAGGGGATGCATCATCAGGTCAAGAGAGACACGGGACTCTTTGTGGGTGTTCAAACTGCCTTTTCCCATTTTAAGGGACTAACCTGTGGTTGGCTCTAACAATAACACATTGATTCTTCCATGTTGTCCACAACCAGTTATGCCCAGAAGATGGGTGCAATGTGACCAATTTAATAACAGAGGTGTCAGCTACCTGCAGACAACCTGTGATTAGGCTTGGCTTCATCACACCTACCTATGCAGTGGGCACCCACTAAGCTAACTGATCTTGGATCCTTTATTGCTCAACGGAAGAAGATCAACACCTATAGAGGTGATTCATCTTCTCTCTCCCCACATCTGATTCCCCTCCCAGGTTAAGGTGGGATGAATCACCCTATGGAGATATCATTCAACTTTTAATAGATATTGATGAAACCAACTTGACTGCCTTAAATGGTATGACTCTAAGTTGGCTAAACGTATAAATCCAGCCCAGATGATGGCTTGGTTGCTGTGGTGGCTTTTCCCCATCTCATCATATCATTTAGAACTACAGGAAAGGAAAGACCATCAACTTCTTGACAGTGAAGCCAATGGGTTCCTTGTTTTTCCAGTGCTCGTTGGTGTGTGCTACGTGGCTATCAAACTTCAGGGAGCAAGGGCAGACAGAGGTTTCAGAGCCTCATCTTCACTGCGGTTTGCAGATACTCCACATGAGTAACTCCCATGCAAATGACCTTTAGGAAAATATTAATAATATGATAATGAATCATTTGCATACACGGCTCAGTACGTTGTCAGTTCAAACAAGAGAGTATGTCCAGAGCTCTTTGTCAGCAAATAGAGAAGCTGAATAAGCTCTGCAAGTAGATTACATTGAAAATCCCAGTTGATACCTGAAAACACTGTCAACAAGCTTGACTTTTTTGCTAGATTCTTTGAATGCCAGATCATAATGACAGGCAATGTGACATGGGCATTGTAGAAATGCTACTCAGTGTTCATTCTATTTGCACCCTTCTTCTGATGATTTCTTTCACACTGTAGTGTTTTATAAACATCAGAAAAAGCAGGTTTCCTGATTTTGAGAATCTAAACATAACCAGTACATTCCAGTTGTCTTTTCCTTACATCTCACTAAAATCTGCACTTCCGTTTTGGCAATTAGCTACAAGTAACAGAACAAAACACCAACCATACAATTTTAGGTGTTATTTGAGGCATTTTAACTCTATGTACATCTCTCTGCAACATATCTATCATAATTTTTTGCCTTGTGAAGAAGGACTTGGGGGTGTTGGTTGATGAGAAACTTAACATGAACCAGATTAAGTGTGTGTTCGCAGCCCAGAAAGCAACCGTATCCTGGGCTGCATCAAGAGGAGCGTGACCAGCAGGTCGAAGGAGGTGATCCTGCCCCTCTACTCTGCTCTCGGGAGACCTCACTTGGAGCATTGTGTGCAGTTCTGGTGTCCTCAACATAAAAAGGACATGGAACTGTTGGAACAAGTCCAGAGGAGGCCACGAGGATGTTCAGGGGCTGGAGCACCTCCTGTATGGAGACAGGCTGAGAAAGTTGGGGCTGTTCAACCTCTTCTGTTCTCAGAAGTGAAGCTGCATGGAGACCTCAGAGCAGCTTCCAGTGTGTGAAGGAGCTACAGTGGTGCTGGAGAGGGACTCTTCATCAGGGACTGTAGTGATAGGACAAGGGATGATGGGTTCAAACTGAAACAGGGAAAGTTCAGATTAGGTGTAAGGAAGAAGTTCTTTACTGTGAGGGTGGTGAGACACTGGAATGGGTTGCCCGGAGAAGTGGTGAATGCTCCATCCCTGGCAGTGTTCAAGGTCAGGTTGGACAGAGCCTTGGGTGACACAGTCTAGTGTGAGGTGTCCCTGCCCATGGCGGGAGGTTGGAACTGGATGATCTTAAGATCCTTTCCAACCCAAACCATTTTATGATTCTAATTTCTTCCAGGTGATTCAGAAACTTGAAAATTCCATCTAAAGTTGAAAAAAAAAACCCCATGTTGTAGACTTATAATTTTCTTCTCCTTGGTGTAACTTCCCATGCGGTGATTACATACATTATGAGCATTAAAAAGGACAGTCTCAAACACAAAGTATGTGTTTTGTATGCCAAGCCAGCTAATTTCTGAAAGCTGAGAAAAATTTGGAGAGAAATTAACATAAGTGTAGACATGAAATTGTGAAGGAAAATTGAGAGTCTTCTAGGAATAATTTATTAGATGGCCCAAAGCCAAGCATCCACAATCAAGGCAGAGGATAACTTTGAGTAAAAAGCCATTATCATTTTCTGACAAAACAGAAACATCAAGTAGAGATATCTATCTATAGGCGTGTTGCCTTTGTGTCTGTGTGCATTTATAGTTTTTAATTGCTTCCTTCCTTCTTCTGTGCATACACGTGGGTTTTTCATGAAGCTGAAAACTAACGCATTTATGTATTTTTCATAGAATCATGCTTTAAGTTTTGAAAGAACATAATAATGTCTCCCTAGAGCCTTTCCTTCTTAAGGCAGAACCAGCCCAGCTCTCTCAGCCTGTCTCCACAGCAGAGCTGCTCCAGCCCTTGCAGCATCTCCATGGCTTTGTCTGAACCTGCTCTAACAGGTCTATGTCCTTGTTCTGGGGACCCCAGAACTGGATGCAGTACTCTAGGAGGGTCTCATGAGAGCACAGTAGAGAGGAAGAATCCCTTCCCTTGACCTGCTGGTCACACTCCTTTTGATGCAACTCAGGAGATGGTTGGCTTTATGGTCTGCAAATGCATGCTGCCGGGTCATGTCCATCCACCAAGTGTCCCTAAGTCCTTCTCCTCATGGCCGCTTTCAATCCATCTATTCATCACCTCATCTGTACTGATATCAGGATTGCTCTGACCCAAGTGCAGGACTTTGCACTTGTCCTTTTTAGCTATAGTTTTGGGCTTTTTCATTATTTACTTTATTTGGCCATTTTTATTTGCTTATAAATCCCAGATCACAAAGAAAAGGGCAATTAGGGTTTTCAAAAGAATAAATGAGGTGGAAAAACCCGAAACGGGAAGGAATTCAGGATTGTGAATGGAAGGCTTGCAAATAGACCAGAACAAGGACGAAGCTAAGAATGCCAAAGCTATCTAGCCATCTCCAACAAATGGCATTATAAAAGAAGGATAAGACTTGAATAAACATTTCTGTTCTATATTCCAGGAGGTCACAACAGTTGCTGAGATTTTCAGCCTTGCCAATGTTAAGTTTTTATACACCTCGGAATCCCAGAGACATTTCTGAAGGCTCAGTAAGAGTTATGGCTGCTGTCACACCCTAAAGGGGTGAACCTGAAACTATAGACTGCATAACCTGACATCAGCCCCAAGTAGAATACTGAAGTATAGCTGTTAGCTGGTAAAGAACAGCAAGACAAGCATGTAACTAGTGTCAGTCAACACAGCTTTTTGGGAAAGAAACACTGCAGAAAACTCAGTCTGATTTCATTCTTTCAGGGTACTTGCTAGAAGTGATTTGGAAGGAATTACAGACACCTTTAAGGAATTTGGCTTAATGATCACAGAATCAGAGCCATTGAAGTGGGAAAGGACTTCTTGAGGTCATCTAGTCCAGTCACCACTCAAGCAGGATCAGCTAAGGCAGCTTGTTCTGGACCACAGAATCATAGAATTGTAGAATGATAGAACGATTTGGGTTGGAAAGGACCTTAAGACCATTCAGTTTCAACCCTCTGCCATGGGCAGGGACACCTCACACTACACCATGTCACCCAAGGCTCTGTCCAACCTGGCCTTGAACACTGTCAGGGATGGAGCATTCACCACTTTTTTGGGCACCCTGTGCCGGTGCCTCAGCACCCTCACAGTAAAGAACTTCTTCCTTAGATCCAACCTGAACTTCCGCTGTTTCAGTTTGAATCCATCACCCCTTGTCTTATCACTACAGTCCCTGATGAAGAGGCCCTCTCCAGCACCCTTGTAGGCCCCCTTCAGATACTGGAATCTGCTATGATGGGACCATGTCAATCAGGTTTTTAATGTCTTTGGATGAAGACTCAAGTGATGTATGACACTGACATTAAAAATGCAGACCCAAACAATATCATTACCATGTTAAATGGACAGAAAGTGGGAAATCATTGTTTGATAAACCTGCTCCTAACAAGATTCTGCATGGATCAGGTTTTGGCCTTCACTAATCCTGTGTTTTCCTCAGTAGTCTGAAAATAAATACAAAATTAACTATGATTAAATTTGCAGACAACAGTGAATTGAGAAACAGTGATGGGTGATGGGGCTGGGGCAGTCCTATAGGGCAGCCTCTAGGTCAGCACTGCCCATTCCAGCAAAATGCAGCTGCATCCAACCAAATGCCAAGAACAAAGAGCATGGGGCATGCTTACAGAATAGAGTGTGATTTTGGACTGCAAACAGAGTTTGAGGAGCTAAACAGCATTCAGCCATGACGTCCCAACACAATGATGTGGTAAGAACAGCCTTTGGCTGGATGGCCAAGAAACAAGTGAGTGGGAGAGAAAAGCAATGCTGTATTCACAGATAGAGTTGGTCAAGCTGGTACTGCTGAACTCGTGTCAGTTCGTTGCCCATCCTTTTCAAAAGGTCACTGGAGGTTCTGGAAAACACTGCACTCTAAGTTAAGGTGTAGAGAAAGATTCCTTATTAAATGAGACATAAAGAGGTCATGCTGTTGATAAGGGAAAAGTTACAGTGCCTAGGTTGTGGCATAGATGTACCTGCATCAGCGGAAAAGGTGAGTGCTCAAGTTCCTTTAATCTAGCAGACAAATGTAAAACAAACATCAAAAGCAGAAGGCCTAAGACAGAGAATCCAAATTAGAGGAAAAGCACACATTATTAATGGTGATTAATCACTGAAACAAGCTATCTAGGGAAGAAGAGGAATGTAACCCTCTGATGCATTCAGAGCAAATGTATTTGCTTTCTCAGGCAGGATGCTCTCAGTAAACATGTGCTATTGGTCTTGATACAGCAGGAACCAGTAAAATTTAAGCAAGTGTTCAAAACAAGTGACCTAATGACCCCTATTCTTTTATCTTTTCTTCTAAGGCTTGTATGAGTCTATGAATCTTTACCTCATTAGCTATATTCAGTCATTTCAGAGATAATGAGGACACTCTGGTAGCATCAGACTTGAGATAGATTTGCATAAGGCACCTCCAAACAAGTACAAAAGTCTTCTAGATACAACTAAGCCCCACACAGCTGCTTGCTCACTCCCCCCAATAGGGAGGGAGAGAATTGGAAGGGTAAAAGTGTGAAAACTCATGGGTTGAGGTAAGGACAGTTTAATAAGTAAAGCAAAAGCTGCTCACACAACCAAAGCAAAACAAGGAATTGCCATGGGCAGGCAGGTGTTCAGCTATCTCCAGGACAGCAGGGCTCCATCACATCTAATGGTGACTTTGGAAGACAAATGGAATCACTCCAAAGGTACCTGCCTTCCTTCTTCTTGCCCCAGCTTTATACGTGGAGCGTATTATAAAGGATGGAGTATCCCTTGGGTCAGTTGGGGTCAGGTGTTCCAGCTCTGTACCCTCCTAACTCTGTGTCCTGGGTTCAGCAGTAGCAGTCATTTTTTCTCCTTCTTAGTAGCTGGTGCAGCGCTGTGTTTTTTACTTTCAGCCTGGGAACAGCGCTGATAACACCGATGTTTTTAGTTGCTGCTCAGTAATGTTTAGTCTGACCAAGGACTTTGTGAGTCTCATGCTCTGCCAGGGAGGAGGGGAAGCTGTGGGGAAGCAGAGACAGGACACCTGACCTACAATAAGCAAAGATGCATTCCACACTACAGCACGTCATGCCCAGGATAGAAACGGAGGAGTCACCTGCTGCTAGGGTCGGGCTGGGTATCTGTTGGCGGGTGGTGAGCGGTTGTATTCTCTTCCCTTGTTATTTCCTTTATCATTAATATTATTGGTGGTAGCAGCAGTGATTTGTGTTATACCTTAGTTACTGGACTGCTCTTATCTCAGCCCGTGGCAGTTACATTCTTCCCATGCTCCTCCCCATCCCTCCAGGAGCTGGGAGAGAAAGGGGGGGAGTGAGCGAGCAGATGCATGGTTCAGAGTTACCAGCTGGGCTTAAACCACAACACTCCTTCTGCACCCTGGTCGGGTGGTGTGAGGGGCAGAAAAGGCTTTAACTCTGTGTTAAAAACGCTGCTCATCCCTGTGTTACCAACACTGCTTCCAGCACAAATCCAAAACACAGCTGCATACCAGTTACTACAGAGAAAATTAACTCTATCTGAGCCAAAACCAGCGCATTCACCAGGCCTTATTCCATACTATTTCCATCATGCTCAGGTTCCACACTATCCAAAACATCCTCAACCACGACCTCCTTTCCATTCTTTGATATATCACACAGGTATAATTCCCCTAGTCTACAGACCACTGTCCACAAAATGTCCCTAATGTGTCCACAAATATCCATAGAATGTCCACTGAGTTCATTTAGCCCATGACTTTGGGCTCTACTGTCACAGTGGCCACCCAGGACAGGAGAGATGGTGCATTGCATGGAGCTATTGGGTGCCAAAGCCAGCTCAGGTCAGGCTGCTGTTGCACTTGCACTGCTTCTTGTAGGGCTTGTCTTTCACTGGTTCAGGTGGTTCCTGCTGTTGTGCAACTCAAATCATGGGTTACAACAGTTTATAGGTATATCCATGTCAATCTCCATCCCGGTCCCTTCGGGCAAGGCCATAAGAGTTTAACATTGCAGTGAATTCCTCCCCTTGTCCCTGCTCTGGCAACATAGCCTTGATGCTATGATGAAAATTAACTCTATTCAAGACAAATCCATCACAATTTGACAAGTGAAGGGGGAAAAAAATCCTTTTTCTATGTCCCATTGATTTTTATTCTCATTTTGTCTCAGAGAGCTTGTTCTGACCTGGACACGTGTGATCTGATAGAGTGCATTTTTCCATACCTGTCATTTTGCTTGCAAACCTTTTAAAACATTGATATCCTCTCAAAGGTAAGCAAGATCTCCTCAGCTTGCTGTTTATTGCAGCAGCTGAATGCAAGGTCTGATTTATCTTTCAGTCTGAGTGCTCAACATTGCTCAGAACATCACTTTGAAGATGTCCCAGATGGTCACCCAAAGGTAATGGATATGTTCAGATGCTTAGGCGAAGAGAATCATATATTGGTGGTTTTGGTAGCAGGGCTATCATACATCATCTGTGCATGGTTTATGTTGCCATGACCTCAGAGAAAATTATGTAAAGCCAAAAATTATTGCATCGTAGTTATTATTATGACATTAAATAATGCCAAAATTAGCATTTTAAGCCTTTTTCTTCCCTTAACCAGCTAATCTTCACCTAGAATGTTGCCCTGTACCCATATATAATGCCAAGGTTGGCAGGCTGGGAAGCTGAAGCATTAAAAGCAACTGGATTCTGATTTATTCTATTCCCATTCATCAACACTGCTTAGGTGCAAGCTTTCAGATTTGGTTTCTGCTGTTTACCTCCATTTCTTTGGCTTAGTAGCAGAGCATCCAAGATTCCTGAGCAGTCTCCCACCTAAACATCAGCCAGGATTTGAACGGGTTCATTTCCAAGAACAGCTGAAAGCAGCACAGTCGTTCCAAAATGGGCATAGGCCAAAACATTCAATGCTCACAGCCAACTGCTCATGAACTGTCTACAAACCATGAGTTATTGGCAGGGAGCGTATGGCAAATATGTTGCTCTTCAGAAAACTGTGATCTCTTTGTGGGCCACTTTGAGGTAGATAAACAGACCAAATGGTTTGTTATGAATTATAGACACCATTTTTATACGTCACCAGATGTGTTTCAGTGTAAAAACCACCCATCCATAATGACCAGTTAGCAAGCTGGGTATGAGGAGAGCTTGGATAGGCAGAGAGCTGGGTTTTAAACCCTTGCCCAGATAAATCAGATTATGCCCAGATGTCAAACTGTGCCTATTAAACACCAGTGCTGGTAATGAGCACCTGTACTCACTGATGTACTCACCTCAGTGTTGCAACAAAGGCTCATTGGGAAGAGTAATTATTGTGAGTGAGCATAACAGTGACCATTGCAATTGTTTTAGTAATTGCTGGCCAAATAATGCCATCACTGATGGCAAGTCAGATGCGTAAGAGTGGTGAAAGATTGCCATTGTGGTAAGTACAGATCTGGATCCGTATCAGCACTTGCCTTGCTCAAAGGGTTTTCCTACTCCTGTTTGTAGGAATCAGCTTTACATCATCACAATAAGTTTTGGTAATTTTTTTCTAGCTTTGCAGCCTATAGTTGACTTCAGGCTGAATTTTAGCCCTTCACTTTTGAATTTAGTGAGGTATCTTCCAGTTTAGGAGTATGGGTGGACAGTCACCACGTAAGCTGCAAGGTCCTGTCAGCCTCTTCATAAAATATAATCCCTATAGTAAAACAAGAGTTCAGAGAACCATAGAATCCTTTAGGTTGGAAAAGACCTTTAAGATCACTGAGTCCAACCATTAATCCAGCATTGCCAAGTCCACCACTAAACCATGTCCCTAAGCACCATATGTGCATACCTCCAGGGATGGTGACTCCACCACTGCTCTGGGCAGCCTGTTGCAATCCTTATAACCCTTTGGGGAAGAATTTTTCCCTAATATCCAGTTTAGGCCTCCCCTGGAACAACCTGAGGCTATCTCCTCTTGTTCTATTGCTTGTTCCTTGGGAACAGACACCAGACCCCCCCTGGCTCCATCCTCCTGTCAGGCAGTTGTAGAGTGATCAGGTCCCCCTTGAGCCTCCTCTTCTGCAGACTGAACTCCTCAGGTCCCCCAGCTGTTCCCCATCACACTGTGCTCCAGGCCCTGCACCAGCTCCATTGCCCTTCTCTGGCTTCACTCCAGCACCTCAATGTCTCTCTTGTAGTGAGGGGTCCAGAACTGAACACAGGATTTGAGGTGCAGCATCAGCAGTGCCCACTACAGGGAGATAAGCATTGCCCTGGCCCTGCTGCCACACTGGTGCTGATACAGGCCAGGATGCTCTTGGTCTTCTTGGCCACCTGGGCTCAAGCTGGTTAATACTCAGCTATCTGTTGACCAGCTCCCCAGGTCCTTTCTGCCAGGCAGCTTTTCAGCCACAGAGGTCGTCACCAAATACTTAACTTAGAGGGGTATAGGTTTAATCAAAAGCTTGCTTATTAGATCTGTACAGAGGATGTCTTCAATGAGAACTCTTTTCCTGAGAAGCACAGAGCCCATAAGAAACATTAAACTGGAAAAGAAGTATTTGCCCATTCAGTAGACCAGAAAACTACGCTGATCTGTTAGGGCTCCCCAAAGCAGCAGCAACACGTTGTCAAGAAGATCCCCCACCATTTCAGTCAGTGTCTCAATGTAAAGCACTTCTGGTTCTTACCTGGATGGAGATGCAATGTTCTTTGAAAAGACTTAGCTGCCATCAGGGGTGGATGATCACCAGTTCCAAACCTATTGCATACTGCCTTGGCATGTCAATGCAGGAAGCACTGGGGAACTCAATCCGTGCAACTGTATAAAGCACAAGAATAGGCAAAAACCCAACAGCATCCTGTCTCTCATGCCATTCTTGCTGCTGGCATAGCAGGTTGATTGATGCTGGGGTGTTCACCCAGGCTGGAAGGTGAACATGCTTACATAGCCTGATTTTAATTTAAGGCTTCTCTTTCTCCCTTGTGGGTTCATCTCCCTGCCCTACTGTGCGGGTTCACTGGGTTTTATGAGTTATTCTAATCAATCTGCTGTGTCTGTGCTAATTCATCATCTGGGCTCAGTGGATGGATGAAGCTGGGCAGTCCTGCTCCTCATGCTACCCCACAGCTTCCAGCAGTATGAAGGAAGAGGGTACAGGTAGGGCTAGACCTGCTGGGCAAAGGTGAGGAGCAACTATTTGGCAGAATAGCAAGGACAAAGTGATGCTCATTCCTCTCCATCATCTTGGAAGTGGACCTCTTCTTTTCATGCAACTTCCCCTCAAGACACAATGATCCTGAAGTCCAATTTGAAGATGGGATGCTGGGGAGCTTCTAAGAGCAGCATCAGTGTCAATAAGCTGTCAGGAACTAGCCTTATTCATCATGGTTACTGGGTATCTGCCAAGGACCCTACAGTAATTCGGTTGAGTTTCTTCTTTGCTAAATGAGTTTACAGTGATGAATAGCGTTTCCTGGGTAATTTAATAATATTAATGGGATCTCATTAGGTTGGCATTCATTTGCATTCTTGAAGGTGTATCCCCTGCTGGCAGTCTTTGGAAAGACGAGGGTGGACAGGAAAACCAATATCCTAATTCATTCACACCCCTAAATACTTCCAGTAAGGAAAAGGCTTTAAAGCACTTTATTGGTTTGGTTTATTTAATTTATATTGCTCTTTGTGTTTTGTGGTTTTATTTTCTACACAGGCAGTAAACCCCAATATCATTTAGTCTAAAGTGCCATTATTATTATTATTATAATTATTATCATCATTATTATTATCATTATTACTATTATTCCAGAAATCAGAAGATGGAAATGCAATAATTCACTCAAAATAAAACCATCTTCTATCAGAGTACATGCAATCCATCTGCTTGAGATAAACAGCACTGATTGATAGCACTGGTAGCTGTCACCTCAGCCAGTGCTCCAGCTATTGAAAATGGGACTGGCAGAAAGAAGGCATTCATACTGTTTGTTCTGTTGTCTCAATGAGATCTTCTTCTTTATTTTCATTAGATTGTGTGAAACTCTCTTCTCATTATTGCCTCACAGGACACATGAAGACAGAAATCATCATATGACATTATAGAATCATAGAATCACAGAATGGTTTAGGTTGGAAAAGACCTAAAGATCATCCAGTTCCAACCCCCTGCCATGGGCAGGGACACCTCACACTAAACCATGGCACCCAAGGCTCTGTCCAACCTGGCCTTGAACACTGCGAGGGATGGAGCATTTACCACTTCTTTGGGAAACCTGTTCCATTATGAAATTATCAATAGGAAGAACAGTATCAGGGCAAAGAACAGCTCAAGAAGTGAAGGTGCCACCAGGATGCTCCAAAAGATCTACGGTGCCAAACAGAAGGGGAAATTTAAGTTAGAACTTATTAATTTTAACTTACTATAAGAAGAATATACCTCAAAACATATTTCTGTGCTTCATGTTCTCACTGGCCTCTGAGGTGAAGGCAGCCAGATCGTAATGCTGAGTGAGTGCAACTTCATTGTCTGGGAAAATGAGAGTCTTCTGCAGAATCTTTCCTTGGATACTAGTGCAGAAGGTATCAACTTTCACCCATGTGCTCCCTAATAGCTGCTTTATTGATTTCATTCCACATTTGCCTATTCACATCATTTATCAATACCTTCAAAGAAACCTCACTTGTAGAAGCTCATCCTATGGTCAATTGAAAGATTCCTGATTTTACAGGGAAACTTTTCAGTAAATACAAGGATGCTGGGGAGGGACTTTTCATCAGAGACTGTAGTGATAGGACAAGGGGTGATGGGTTCAGACTGAAACGGGGGAAGTTCAGGTTGGATATAAAGAAGAAATTCTTTACTGAGAGGGTGTTGAGGCACTGGAATGGGTTGCCCAAAGAAGTGGTGAATGCTCCATCCCTGGCAGTGTTCAAGGCCAGGTTGGACAGAGCCTTGGGTGACATGGTCTAGTGTGAGGTGTCCCTGCCCATGGCAGAGGGCTGGAACAGGATGATCTTAAGGTCCTTTCCAGTCCAAACTGTTCTATGATTCTATGAAATGTTTATTTCCCTTTCTGAAAGCAAAGCAAAACAAAACACCCTTAATAAAAACTGGAATATTAACTTTTCCATCTTTTTAATTCCTTTCATGTTGTGTGGTGCTGAATATGATTTTAGATGGAGAAGATGAGCTATTTCTGTGTTTGAATGGGAAAACAAAGAGTGTAGACAAAAGAAAGGATATTTTTAATCAAATATGTTATTCCATGGAAATACTCCCACATTTTTCATCACAAATTTCAGATCTGATTGTTTTACACCAGCTTTAGTTTACCTCTAATACCAGAACGAAATCGCTCTCGTGCTGAAAGCCTCCACATCCTCAGATCTCATATTTCATGCCATTTTTGCACCAGAAGAGTGAATAATTCAGCAGATTGGAGTAATGAATCATTTTCTCATCCCAAGGTGGCTGCTGCTCATGATGATTAATACTGATTTATTTATTACTCATGACAGTCTCAACCAGGTCAGGGCCTCGCACTGTCACATACTGCATAGGATACACGGAATAAACACTTCCTGCCCCAAAGGGCATGCATTGTAAGTTCTTGTTCTTCTGGTCCTCATTAGTAGATAACTGCCCTTAGTGAGCAGACAACCTTTACTCACAGTAGCGACGGAGAACAGAACAGGATAGGACAGAATAGAATGAATGGAATGGAATGGAATGAATGGAATGGAAAGGAACGGAACAGGACAGGATAGGATAGGATAGGATAGGATAGGATAGGATAGGATAGGACAAAGTGGACTGGAACGGACTGGAATTGAGTGGAATGGAATAGCATAGCATGGCATGGCATAGCACGGAACAGAAGAGGATAGAATGGAACAGAATAGAGCAGAATAGAACTGAGTATCATAGAATCATAGAATAGTCAGGGTTGGAAAGGACCTTAAGATCATCCAGTTCCAACCCCCCTGCCATGGGCAGGGACACCCCACACTAAACCATGTCACCCAAGGCCTCATCCAACCTGGCCTTGAACACCGCCAAGGATGGAGCATTCACAACCTCCCTGGGCAACCCATTCCAGTGCCTCACCACCCTCAGTATGATAGAGTAGAGTAGGATAGGATGGAACGGGATGCGATGGGATGGGATGGGATAGGATAGGATAGGATGGGACAGGATAGGATGGGATAAGATAGGATAGGATAGGATAGGGATAGGATAGAATAAGATAAGACAAGATGGGATAGGATAGGATAGGATAGGATAGGATAGGATAGGATAGGATGGGATGGGATGGGATGGGATAGCATAGGATGGGATAGGGTGGGATGGGATAGGATAGGTTAGGTTGGAATGGGATAGGGTGGGATGGGATAGGATAGGTTAGGTTGGAACGGGATAGGATAGGATGGGATAGGGTAGGTTAGGATGGGATAGGATGGGACAGGATAAGATGGGATAGGACAGGGTAGGGTAGGATAGGATAGGATAGGATAGGATAGGATAGGATAGGATAGGATAGGATAGGACAGAGTGGACTGGAACAGGCTGGAGTTGAATGGAATGGAATAGCATGGCATGGCATAGCATAGCACGGAACAGAAGAGGACAGAATGGAACAGAATAGAGCAGAATAGAACTGAGTATCATAGTGTAGAGTAGGATAGGATAGGATGGGCTGGGCTGGGCTGGGCTAGGATAGGATAGGATAGGATAGGATGGGATAGCATAGGATAGGATGGGATAGGATAGGACAGGACAGGGATGGGATGGGATAGGATAGGATGGGATAGAATAGGATAGGATGGGATAGCATAGGACAGGATGGGATGGGATGGGATGGGATGGGATAGGATAGGATAGGATAGGATGGGATAGAATAGGATAGGATGGGATAGGATAGGATAGGATGGGTTAGAATAGGATAGGATGGGATAGGATAGGATAGGATAGGATAGGATAGGATGGGATAGCATAGGACAGGATGGGATGGAATAGGATAGGATGGGATGGGATGGGATAGGATAGGATAGGATAGGATAGGATGGGATGGGATAGCATAGGACAGGATGGGATGGAATAGGATAGGATGGGATGGGATGGGATAGGATAGGATAGGATAGGATAGGAGAGGATGGGATGGGATGGGATGGGATGGGATAGGATAGGACAGGACAGGAAAATGGTGATGGGTAACAGGGAGAAGACAATCTCGTCGCATAGAAACCTTTCCTGTTTATGCTACCTCTGATAAACACCAGAGGCTTTTTCCTTTCGGCAGCCTCACCTCAGGTCAGCTGGCAAAAATTGGATGCTGAGATGCTTTTGTGAGAAAGGATCCAGAAAGAGGCATGCAAATGGCTTTCTGACAGCGTTGTTAGGAGGTGCAGTTTCATTATTCAGCTACCCCTGCCTGGACATGTTTAGTCTTTTTTGACAGGCTGAAGTCCCTGGACAATAAGGAACACAAAGCTGGAATACAGGCCTTGTGCAATCCCATCACTCTGCATTTAATGATGCTTTTAAAGGAAGACCAATGTGTTTTTAATATACTCACCTGCAGATCCACCCCAATGTCACCAGTTACGTTGAGGTGCCTTTGCAAAGGTAACAGTTCACACTCAGAAAGGGGAGACTTAGGCAACATAAAGAAGAAGTTCTTCCATGTGAGGGTGCTGAGGCGCTGGCACAGGGTGCCCAGAGAAGCTGTGGCTGCCCCATCCCTGGCAGTGTTCAAGGCTAGGTTGGATGGGGCTTGGAGCAACCTCCTCTAGTGGAAGGGAGTGGAACTGGATGAGCTTTAATGTCCCTTCCAACCCAAACCATTCTATGATTAAAATCATGGAATCATAGAATAGTTCAGGTCGGAAAGGACCTCAAGATCATCCAGTTCCAACCCCCCTGCCATGGGCAGGGACACCTCACACTAAACCATGGCACCCAAGGCCTCATCCAACCTGGCCTTGAACACTGCCACGGATGGAACATTCACAACCTCCCTGGGCAACCCATTCCAGTGCCTCACCACCCTCTCAGTAAAGAATTTCTTCCTTATACCCAATCTAAACTTCCCCTGTTTCAGTTTGAACCCGTTACCCCTTGTCCTATCACTACTGTCCCTAATGAAGAGTCCCTCCCCAGCATCCTTAGGCCCCCTTCAGTTTCATACTCTATATTTCTAACTGAAAGTATAGTTTAGGATCTCACATTTTCTCACAAACACTGCAGAAGCCTGTTGTTATTATTATTATTACTGTTACTAATGTTTTAGCTGTTATTAATATTATTATTACTGTTATTATTGGTATTATTTCATTGTTATTACTATGACTATGAATTAATATTATTATTGTTATTATTAAATTAAGCATTATTATTCTTGTTTCCCAAGCAGAGATTCCATAGGCTATTGTCAAACAGAAAGGATAAAGATCTAAAGAAGAGGAAGCCTGTCATTGTCCCCTGCTGTAGTCCATGACCAGAACTGCAGTGAACTCCCTGGCATCCCTCCATCCCAGCCAGGCTCTATTTTCACACCAGAACAAGGGAAGAATAGAGAGGCCAGCATCTTTCATCTATGTCTCTTAGCTCTTCCAGCCTCATACATGACACCAATCAGTGCTGTACTGACTGCTGTGAGATGAAGTTTTTACCCAGGCTCTCATTCTCCTGCCTTATTTGACAAATGCTTTAATCCAGCTATCTTTGGGTGAAAACCCAAAAGCTCACCTAAAACCAAGCTAACAGAATTTGCCCACAATTCTCTTTCTCATCCTTGTCACTCCATAACAAGGAATGGGATTTCCTTTCAGGACTTCTTTGCAACTTTATCCCTGTAGGAGAAAATAACCTCAAAGGACCCTGGCTCACGCATGCCCTGCGCACATGTAAGTGAATTGGTGGCTGCAGATTGGGGTCAAATCTCATTTTTAAAAGAGGATGGTTTAGCTGTTGAATCAAGTCCTCTTGTCTGTGGGTGATGCCCCTGTAAAAGCACCACCCTAGAGGAAAAAGATAACTCTATAATTCAAGAGTGTATGTCCAAAAATACTGAGGAACTGTAACCACGAGGCTACACCAGTGATGCATCGATAATGTCAGAGTGTGTCTCCTCCGCTGTTTCTTGCTCAAACAGCATCATTCATCATGTTGTCCTACGCTAAGGAAGGACAATTCAGCACAGCAAATGCCTCTTGTCAGTGATTGCAATAACAGGGATACGATTTCTCAAAGAAGCTGGTTTCAGCCTGCATTGCCCATTGGAGCCCAAAGAGCAGTTCTATCACTTTATCCTGGTCAGTAATTTCTCCCTGTGCAAGAACTGCTGGTTCATGTTCATGTTCCTACTCTGAACCTGGTCTATCCTGTGTCTTTAAGGAATGGATAGGTCTGGGACTGCCTATTTGTTGTTCTTTATCACATGTGTCTCCTTTCTTCAGTATTTGCTATTACAGCGTGAAGATCTTTTCTGATGTTTCTTCTCAGTTTCTAGACTCTGATCTCATAGAATCACAGAATGGGTTGGGTTGGAAAGGACCTTAAGATCATCCAGTTCCAACCCCCCTGCCATGGGCAGGGACACCTCACCCTAAACCATGGCACCCAAGGCTCTGTCCAACCTGGCCTTGAACACCGCCAGGGATGGAGCATTCACAGCTTCCTTGGGCAGCCTGTGCCAGCGCCTCAGCACACTCACAGTAAAGAACTTCTTCCCTATACTTCTACTTCTTTATATTAACCAAGTGCAAAGAGAATTTGTTGCTGTCAAACGCACAGCTCTTTTCCACAGTAAGGTGAAAGCATTTAGCTCCCTTGCAGGAAGGAGCCAGTGGCAACGTGCAAGCTCTGAATACCAATCCAGAAATAATACTTAAAGAACTGACTGCTTCCTTGGGAATGAAAGCACAGACAAGGACATTGATGTGCATTCAGCCTGGACCTTTTATTCAGCATCCACCATGATTTCCACATAGAACATTTTGGGTTAATTAGGTCAGCTCAGATTAGTCACAGCTCTCTTAACCAAGGTTTTTAAATAGGTTTCTCTCTTCTTCTGGCTGCCTGGAATTAGTAGGAGTCTAGTCAAAATACATGCACAGAACAGCCTTTTCTGGACGAGGCCTTTAGAAAGTGTATTTAGAGAAAGCCATTGAAAAAAGCCAAGTTCTAGTTCAGCTCCCCTTGAGCACGAAGGAATAAATAGTGCCCCTGCAGTGCCAAGATGTGTCTCTGGAAGTAAACAAAAGAAGGGATACTTGCCCTCTCCGCCCTCTGCTTTCAGACCTCCAGACCAGGCTGATGGCTTGTTGCCCATGCACTCAATAAAACGTGTCTATTATTACAGTGTGTAAAATAGAGCACTAAGGTCATGCTGTCCAACAGAAAATACCCAGAAAAAGGAAAAAAAGGTCTTTTTTTCTGTCTTTTTGTTTGAATCTGAATTCTGTTTCATGTCAGCCACACCAGACTAGAGCCTCCATCTATTGGCCCATCACACCAACCACTGCAACTCAGAAACAGCCTGAACTGATGAAAAAGGTTATTATATTATATGTGATCCTTGTGTGTGTCCCAGTGCCATAGCCCACAAAGCTGGGAATCCAAATAACACAAAACCCTTTTGGAGCGACTCCTAGATATTTTCAGGAGACCCAGTGGCCACTGTGATCATAGTGAGGTACTGACACAGTTGGGAGCCATGGTTTTGTTTCAAAACTGGCTACTAGCAAAGTAGTGCCATCAAAACCTTCCAATGACAATGATCCTCCCGCTCCTTTAGTTGATCTTTCAGGTGTTTCAGCATGGCCAGGAGATTTTCATGTGTGCATTAGGGCTGGATGAGCTTGGTGACGCCATGGACACACTCTCTCTGGATAGATATAATGGTGGTTGTGTCAGTTCTAGCTCTTGGGCCAGGGATGGAGCATGTATCACTTCTTTGGGCAACCTATGCCAGCACCTCACCACCCTCACAGTAAAGAACTTCTGCTTTAGATCTAACCTGAACTTCCCCTGTTTCAGTTTGAACCCATCACCCCTTGTCCTATCGTTACAGTCCCTGATGAAAAGCCCCTCTCCAGCATCCTTGTAGGCCCCCTCCCAAAGCATTCAAACATGACACAAAAGCAGGTAGTCTGCCAGGAATCACCTACCCCTCCAAATAGGTGTGATAGATCTGGTAGAAGAGTGAACATCCTTCCATCTGCACTCCTAAGATGTATGAAACAACCCAAGGGCACAAAGTTGCCTTCAAAATTGCCTTTCCAGTCTGATTCATTGCAGCAGGGAGAGGAGCCATCAGTCTGTAAAGCGACATTCCTCCCCAATCCACTCTAATACACTTTGGGAGTCATTTTCACAGGAGGGAGTCAAAAAGCTCAGATACCTTCATGTCTGCCTTATACAAATGCTACCAGTGTGTTCAGCACAGTAGAAGAACATGAAATAAAATGAGAATAAATAAAATACACAAAGATAACACAACAGGAACTGATGTTCTAAAAATCTCTAGCATAGTTCATGCAGTTCTAAAAATGGCAGTCACTGCTCTTGTGAACTGCAGTGGTTCCCTGAGTAAATGTATACCTTGTTTATAGAATCATAGAATCATAGAATAGTTAGGGTTGGAAAGGACCTTAAGATCATCCAGTTCCAACCCCCTGCCATGTGGGACACCTCCCACTGAACCATGTTGATACGCTGGAGGGAAGGGATGCCATCCAGAGGGACCTCGACACGCTTGTGAGGTGGGCTGATGCCAACCTGATGAAGTTTAACCATGCCAAGTGCAAGGTCCTACACCTGGGTCAGAGCAATCCCAGGCACAGCTACAGGTTGGGCAGAGAAGAGATTCAGAGCAGCCCTGCAGAGAAGGACTTGGGGGTGTTGGTCGATGAGAAAATGAACATGAGCCGGCTGCAGTGTGCGCTCGCAGCCCAGAAAGCAACCGTATCCTGGGCTGCATCAAGAGGAGCGTGACCAGCAGGTCGAAGGAGGTGATCCTGCCCCTCTACTCTGCTCTCGGGAGACCTCACTTGGAGCATTGTGTGCAGTTCTGGTGTCCTCAACATAAAAAGGACATGGAACTGTTGGAACAAGTCCAGAGGAGGCCACGAGGATGATCAGGGGCTGGAGCACCTCCAGTATGGAGACAGGCTGAGAAAGTTGGGGCTGTTCAGCCTGGAGAAGAGAAGCTGCGTGGAGACCTCAGAGCAGCTTCTAGTGTCTGATGGGGGCTACAAGGATGCTGGGGATGGACTCTTCCTCAGGGACTGTAGTGACAGGACAAGGAGTAACGGGTTCAAACTGAAACAGGGGAAGTTCAGATGGGATATAAAATGGGTTGCCCAGGGAGGTTGTGAATGCTCCATCCCTGGCAGTGTTCAAGGCCAGGTTGGACAGAGCCTTGGGTGCCATGGTTTAGTGTGGGGTGTCCCTGCCCATGGCAGGGGCGTTGGAACTTGATGATCTTAAGGTCCTTTCCAACCCTAACTATTCTATGATTCTATGATCCACATTTCCCCCTGGAGTGAAACAGGCAGCAGCTCGTGATTCCCTCTGGGATAGGTATCAAATATTCTGAAGTCTGGAAGATGAAAGATAGGAAGAGACTTCTAAGAAAAGCCTTGATACCAAGCTGTTAGAGCCTTCAAGCCTGTTGTAAACTGAAAGAGTCTCTTGAAGCAGCCGGAAGGTTTTCGGTGGTGATTCACAGGTAGTGGTACGGCGAGAACAGTTGTTTGGAGGCTTATTTCAAGTGGGTGGGATAAAACCAGTGATGGAGACAAGGCACGAGGAGTGCTGGGGATAGAAGTAGCAGAGGCAAATCGTCCATGGGAGACAAGTCTTCTGCTAAGTGGCACTACGACAACCTAAAAGCAGGCTGTTTCTTGACTTTGAGAAGAAAACCCTGTCAGATCCCCCTGTCTTTCACTCTGCCTCCACTTCTCGTTGATTATTCCTCACCCCCGGAGAGTTTGGGAAGTCCTCTGAATACCTGAACCTCAGGCAGAGAATTTCAGAGCTTCTCATGTAAAAATGAAGTGACAGGAGGGGTGTGAAACTGAGCAACACATGTTATTTTGCTGGCTGAGACTTGAAGTGTCTTGGATTCGGCAGCGGTCCTGATTAATACTCATCCTGTATTAAAAAGAAATTAAATTAGGCTGCTTAAAATTAAAAATACATATTTATTTTAACCAGCATGGGTATTCTGAATGAACCAAAACGAAAGAAGATGAAATATTACAAATGAGACAAGTATGAAAAGCAAGCAGTAGGAATTGTATGAATTAGAGTCCTGCGATGAAATGATGCCTGGATGCAAGGGAAGGGTGATGGCAAGGACACCAGTCATCAGAGACATGATGTGCTGGGAAACGGTGCTGGGAAAGGAGTTTAAGAAGAAAGGGGGAAAATGAACTGAGAAAATCCATTATTATTGATTTAAGGAGGTAATCAAATAGAAATTGTCTCCAATGAGAGGCTGGTGTGGTAATGGTGACACGAGCATTGTGATGCTCACGGCCTTGCACAGCCCTTTTGACTGCAGGATTACATTCATAGGAGAGCCTTGGTCCAAGCCTGGTACCTCCTGCCCTGGCTGGATTCCCAGCTCCTGCCAGGTGTGATGAAGCTCCAGGTGTGAAAGAGGATTAGATGAGACCTGAAGGCTCTTCCCTTGAACAATGCTCAGGATGGAAGTGTAAGCAAATGAAAAGAGCAGGAGTGAAGGTGGAGTTTGACATATTCGCTTGCTGCACAAGGAGATCTCAAGTATACGGGTTTCAGTGCTCTGAAGCAGGTCCTAGTCACTGAGGCGTGCAGATCCCTATAATGGATGTAGGAATAAGGCATGGGGGGAAACTGACACCAGTAACTCTAACTCAGCTGGACCCCATAGAGAAGAAAAGGGTCTCTGCAGTTTGTTGCCCAGGAAGGTGGCTTCAAACTCAACTCTGCGCACTTATCACTGCTGTCTAATCAGAGTCATGGAATGGTTTGTGTTGGAAAGGCACTTAAAGCTCCTCCAGCTCCAACCCTGCCACGGGCAGGGACACCTTCCACTAGAGCAGCTTGCTCCAAGCCCCTGGGTCCAACCTGGCCTTGAGCACTGCCAGGGATGGGGCAGCCACAGCTTCTCTGGGCACCCTGGGCCAGCGCCTCAGCACCCTCACAGGGAAGAGCTTCTGCCTGAGAGCTCAGCTCAGTCTCCCCTCGGGCAGGTTCAAGCCATTCCCCTTGGCCTGTCCCTACAGGCCCTTGTCCCAAGCCCCTCTCCAGGTTTCCTGCAGCCCCTTCAGGCACTGGAGCTGCTCTCAGGTCTCCCCTTCAGGAGCCTTCTCTTGTCCAGGCTGCCCCAGCCCAGCTCTCTCAGCCTGGCTCCAGAGCAGAGCTGCTCCAGCCCTCGCAGCATCTCCATGGCCTCCTCTGGCCTCGCTCCAACAGCTCCATGTCCCTCTTGTGCTGCTGCCCCAGAGCTGGATCAGGGCTGCAGGGGGGGTCTCCCCAGAGCACAGCAGAGGGGCAGGATCCCCTCCCTGAGCTGCTGCTCACGCTCTGGGGGTGCAGCCCAGCACACGGGGGGGTTCTGGGCTCAAGCGCGCACTGAAGCCAGGTCATGGGTTGCTTCTCAACACCCAGCACCCTCAAGTCCTTCTCCTCAGGGCTGCTCCATCCAATCTCTGCATAACCTGTGTTTGTGCTTGGGATGCCCTGACCCATGTGCAGGACCTTGCACCTGTCCTCGTAGAACTTCATAGACTTCATAGGAGCCCACCTCTCAAGCCTGTCCAGGTGTCTCTGGATCCCATCCCTTCCCTCCAGTGTGCAATTCCTATTCACGCTTAAAATACAAGGTTTACATTCACTCGAACAAGCCAGCATAGTTATATTTCGGTCACAACCAAATCAAATCTCTCTGGGATTAGTTTTTCAAAGAGAAAAATAATTACTATGCAGAGTCTTGGGCTGTCACTGGAGGAGACTTAGTGACCTCTGAGTAAGGCATGAGCTGAATTAAAGGAGCGTATGGGCCTTCCATACAGATTTGTATTTCGTCTACCTGAGGAGCAGATATTTTCACCTTCCTCAAGGCCCATTGCAGCTGCTAGATCCTAAGGCATATTCTCCACTGCACCAAACTTTCCTTTTTAATGGTGGATCAGGAAAATAAAAGCCTCAGGGCATGGCTTCTGGTTCTGTATTGCTCACAAACTGCACAACCTGTCACATGTCAATATTGCCAAAGTTCAAACTGGAATCATAGAATCATAGAATCACAGAATGGTTTGGGTTGGAAAGGACCTTAAGATCATCCAGTTCCAATCCCCCTGCCATGGGCAGGGACACCCCACACTAAACCATGGCACCCAAGGCTCTGTTCAACCTGGCCTTGAACACTGCCAGGGATGGAGCATTCACAACTTCTTTGTGGAACCAATTCCAGTGCCTCACCACCCTCACAGTAAAGAACTTCTTCCTTATCTCCAACCTAAACTTCCTCTGTTTCAGTTTGAAACTCAACTAACCAGTATTATGAGCATCTTGGATCTGTGTCTGTGAGGGCAACAAAGCAACAAACAGATGCCAGTGCCTTCTTTGGTAAATTCCTGATTATTTCAAAGAGCATTCTACTTCCCAAACATGGAATAAGCAATGAAAGGGTAGTTTATTCACTCCTGAGAGCCGAAGTTGGGGCTGTTCAGCCTGAAGAAGAGAAGCTGCATGGAGACCTCAGAGCCCCTTCCAGTGTCTAAAGGGGGCTACAAGGATGCTGGGGAGGGACTCTTCATCAGGGACTGTAGCGATAGGACAGGGGGTAACGGGTTCAAACTGAAACAGGGGAAGTTTAGATTGGATCTAAGGAAGAAATTCTTTACTGAGAGGGTGGTGAGGCACTGGAATGGGTTGCCCAGGGAAGTTGTAAATGCCCTATCCCTGGCAGTGTTCAAGGCCAGGTTGGACAGAGCCTTGGGTGGCATGGTTTAGTGTGAGGTGTCCCTGCCCATGGCAGGGGATTGGAACTGGATGAGCTTAAGGTCCTTTCCAAGCCAAACCATTCTATGATTTTACAATGAAGGGGTGTTTAAGGGCCCCCTCTATTTCTATTGTCAGGCAGGTTCTCTGCAGACCGGTTAACTGCAGGTCTGAGACCAGAGATTTGCTGGATCACTGAATATCAGTACTGCTGAACACAAAATCTTCCTTCTTTCAGAGCTTCCTGCAAACTCCAGTTTAGCTGTCTCCTGCAGAAATATATATATAAATATATATATATAACTACTATATAAATGCAAAGTGGTATTATTAAAGGGAGAAGAGAATTGCCATATTGATCTAAATAATATGCTGTTAACTGACAAAGAGCAAGCACACTTTCTGTGAATACATTCTTCTAATTCTAGAGGAAGAATAACAAGGCTGGAGGCTGGAAGACATTTAAGCAGCAAGTATGAAAATGGGTTTATTTGTTCTCGTCCTTTGTTCCTTTAAAAAGTCTGTGCTTTGCTGCATGTCTGCTTTACAAAGCTGCAAAGCACTTTCCCCCTACAGCAAGCTCTGAAAGTTATTTCCCATGGCCAGCAGAGCTGAAGGAAGGAGTGAAAGGGAAACAGATTGACTTTTCAATACAAGGAAATACAACAAGGCATGGAGATGGAGGCATCATGAACCAGGAATGCATCTGCGGGTCTGTATCTGCTAGGGCCTGGCTTTCCTTCGTCTTAACTGGTTTGTGCTGATATATATTCATTTGGATATTTGCTTACAGATGTTAGGCAGACAAAGTGCCATCAATCGTTTTGCTTCATGAGCAGCAGAAGGTACATAGAAACTTCATGAACAACAGTAGTGGCTGAATCAGAGATCAAGACAATTTATGGGTGTTCTCTGTGATTTAATTGCCACACGTTTAGTGCCATGTAGAAGCACTATAAAGAAGAAAGACACTATAGAGCTGGCCAGCTCAGATCTATAGATGGTCTAACACAAGTGGTCATGGTCGTATTTCAGCTAACAATCCCTTACTCTTTTCAGGCTATTCTGGCCTCCTCAACACCTCTTCTCCATGTCTCAGCGTCTTCCTATTATTTCAGTCAGGGATATCCCATCTTTCTGTCCCAATAGGTGAAGAGCAAGAGGAGTAAGCCAAATGTCATGCAAAGTTCTCAGCTCGTGGAACTTGCAGGGATGTGCAGTGTAGTCTCTATGTATGGAAAAAAGAGGTTATTCCATGGGAGAATACTGTGACGTGAGGACTTGAATGGCCCAAGCTGATGATGCTCATGTTTCAGCTCTGGAGGATATGCAGGATGGTGATGCCTATCACTGAAAGACAGTAAGTGAGGAGCATTGTGGTTGAGAGAGATTAAAAGCTTTGCTATGGTCATATTAGACTTATTTGAGGTTAGCCACAGGGAGATGTCAGACGTCGCCAGCATATAATACTACTTTGGACAGAAGCTTTAACATCCATGTCATTTAACTTAAGACCACAGACTGCCCCCCTCTCAAGCATTGAGAATCCATACAGTTGATGGAGAGACACAAATGTTTCTCACTGCTTTTCATCGCCTTCTCAGATTGATCTCTAAAGTACCTCTGAAGAACTATGATGTCCCCAAAATACCTGTTTATTCCCATCAGCTACAAAAAGCATTTTCATTAGTAGCTCAGAAGCAGAAGTGCCTCTTCTATCTGTATAAAATCGGGCGAGATTAATCCAACCTTAGGAGACCATCTGATGAAAGAGAAGTTCTTGAAGTAGCTACTCAGTGACGGCAATCAAAATTGATTCCATGATTCTATGAAATGGCAGGATCAGGGCCACAAGCTGATGGGAATACCCAACTAGCTGGAGGATAAGGAAAATCCTTCACAAGGGCCATGGATAGAGGACAAAAGACATAGAAATGGTGGAAGACAACAGTCATGGAAATGATGGAAGAAAGCAGTCATGGAAATGAAAAGACAACAACAAAGGTCATTGGAGACATCTGAAAAAGCCATTTCAAGTGCTTGGAGCAGGCACTGAACTAGAGCTGTGGGTGGGATTGACACAGAGGGTCTCAACACCTTGAAAACAAACCATCATGGAGGCTGGAGATAAGTGGGAACAAATGAAGCACCTTTTCCTTTTAGAAAAACATATAAAATAAAGCCTTCCAATATGTTATCATAAATCATAGAATCACAGAACGGTTTGGGTTGGAAAGGACCTTAAGATCATCCAGTTCCAACCCCCTGCCATGGGCAGGGAACCCTTATCCATGTATATGTATAAATACATACCTGAAGTGAGTAAATAAATGCGTGGTCAGGTACAGGCATCATCTTTCCATTAGGCAGCTCACCTGTTGAAAATCACTGGCACCACAGAAGTGTGCCAGACTATGGAATAATGGTTGGACACGAGCAAAGGACAAGGTAGAAAATTCCACTCAAACATAATCTGGATTTTTCACATGTAATCAGCATCCCTTTGAGCAAATGGCCCCTTATGTGGATGTCATTGGTTATATTTTAAGTAGCTTTGGGAACAGCTTTTAATAATGTTCTTGTCATTGATCAGGAATAAAAAGATTTGAATCTACTTATTGGCTGTGGCACCAATTCCCTCTTTATTATCAACATAACATTAAAATCTCTGCCTCAGTTTCCAATTGCTAAAAAGGTATTAACAAACAGGCTTGTTTGGACCATGAATGCTCTGTGTTACTTCAGTATGGAGAGCAGTACAATCCTGATCTCATCTGGGGTCCTGGAAGCATCATGTGCCATCACATGTGCCATCAGGCAGTGGCATAGGGTGCCCAGAGAAGTTGTGAATGCTCCATCCCTGGCAGTGTTCAAGGCCAGGTTGGACAGACCCTTGGGTGCCATGGTTTAGTGTGAGGTGTCCCTGCCCATGGCAGGGGGTTGGAACTGGATGATATTAAGGCCCTTTCCAACCCAAACCATTCTGTGACTCAATGATTCTGTGTTATAAATAACAACCATAACCAATTTCCTGCAGCCTTACTAAAAAGTTTTTCTCCTTCTGCCTGTCTCCATATACATATGTATGAACGCTAATCCTGCCAAAAGAAGGGGGGGGGGAAGAGAAAGAAGGCAGAGAGAGGGGTAATAAAAATTCAGTACATCAGACTGACTTTTCTTGATTTACAATAGGTAATTACGATTCTGCATGCATGGCTGGGCTCCTGTTGTGAGAAAGCAAAGCAGGTGGAGCACCGCTCATCCGATCTCCTTCCTCCCAACAAGCGCCTCCACCTGCAAACTCCCCATGCCCCTGCGTGAGAGAGGCGATGTCAAGCGCAGACAGAAGGACGGGTGAGAAAGATAGATGGAGATAACTGAACAGAGGCAGCTGGTAGGTTTAGATTAGATATTAGGATGAAATTATGTATTGTGAGGCATCCAGAGAACCTATGGTTGCCCCATTGTGAGTGGAAGGCCAGGTTGAATGGGGCTTGGAGCAATCTGCTCTAGTGGAAGGTGTCGCTGGCTGTGGCAGGGGGCTGGAACTGGATGAGTTTTAAGATCCCTTCCTATTTAAGCCGTTCTATGATTTAACCTCATGGACGACATCTCCACATGAAGGTCAGTAGAATCCTTCCTGCCAGGAACCAGTGACATGATTAAACATCATAAAAGCAGTGTGGAATGATAATTGCAATTATTCAGGTAATGGATTAAAACTATTACAAGTATCACGATCTAAATCTAAACGGTGTTGGAGGGGGAAGAGGAGAGTAAACTGATAGAATTTGGAATTGATTTTCAAAGAATGCTAAAACTTATTAGTGGCAAAATTTACAAGGGCTGTAGATCACGCTCACTGCTGCCTTATTTGTAACAGATATATCCAATTCCGAAATAAATTGGTCTGTGCTAAAACTAACTCTTGCTGATGGTGGCAAGTTGTTAATTAAATGACACTTCTGTGCTGTTCATTTTGAAAGTCTGGGGAAAGATAACCTGAAGTTCTCAGCTTCTAAAATGAGTGGGGAGAGGTGAGTAAGTGCAGGGTTTTAAATACTCCAGGGGAAGAAACAAGGAAAATCCCTTAAGGGACATGCTCACTGGGATAGGATTTTACCACACAGCCCCACCATGGTAGGATTTTATCACACAGAAACACTGAGCAGGGGTTAGATTCTTACAATGGAAATAAATGCAGGTATAGGGATGCTGTTCACAATTCAGAATTGCATGGGCTTCTCACTGAGAAAGTTCTGTCAACTGAGTAGGTCACATCAGGGATTGTAGTGGGTGCGTATTGATGCTGGAGAGGGACTCTTCATCAGAGACTGTAGCAACAGGACAAGGGGTGATGGGTTCAAACAGGAACAGAGGAAGTTCATGTTAGATATAAGGAAGAAGCTCTTTATTGTGAGGGTGCTGAGGCACTGGAATGGGTTTGCCAGTGGTAAATGCTCCATCCCTGGCAGTGCTCAAGGCCAGCTTGGACAGAGCCTTGGGTGCCATGGTTTAGTGTGAGGTGTCCCTGCCCATGGCAGGGGGTTGGAACTGGATGATCTTAAGGTCTTTTCCAACCCAAACCATTCTATGATTCACAGAGGGTCCTGAATGCCCATGGACCACAAAGGCTTGGTTTTCCAGTGAACTGTGGGATGCTGTATTCTCCCTAAATTCCATGGGGGCTATATAGAATAATATATAGAATAATAGAACATAGAATCACTGAATGGCTTGTGTTTGGTTGGTTGGTTTGGTTTGCTTATGCATTTCTGCTCCTTGGATCTCACAAGGCTGCCAAACATTTCGTTTACATGCTGATCCTGACATCCTGCCCCAGCTCTGTTCTCTGCAGTGTTCATGGGGAAGAGTGAAATTTAACTGGAGTGGTGCAGTTTGTTCCTCACACACAATATATTTTTCATGGTGGGGATCTTATCTCTTTCATTTTACTGCCTTTATTTATGTCATACACATTTTGTGGGACGTTTTGTTACTTGTTTCTTTGGTTTTGTGCAAATCCTGCAAACTATGGAAACTATGGAAAGATGGAAGACAAAATTGCCTAAGAACAGCCAGCATGAATTTATCAAGGACAAGGCATGAATGACTAACAACTGCCTGCTACCAAGGTACAACTAGCTCCAAGGAAACAGAGAGGAGTCATTTACCTTGGCTTTAGCGAGGGTTTCAGTCATCTCCTGTAATACTCTTGTGGAAGTATTAGAGAGATGTGGACTAAGAGGTAGGTAGAAAATTGACTGGACCATTGGGCTCAAAGGCTGGTAGTCAGCTGTATGAAATCCATGTGCTCGCCAGTTGCATTCATCTCCTCTAACTCAGTAAATCACATCTGCATTAGTCCCATGTTAAGCATGATACTTCCCAGTGCAAGACTCACATAGCTGTCCAGTGGAGATCACTGGAATGAGGTCCAGTGGAGGTCAGGGAATGGAGCACATGGTAGACATGGAGAGGCTGGGATAACTTGCTTGGTTCAACCTGAGAAAGGGAAGGCAAAGGAAACAGTGCTGTCTTCAACTGCCTAACAGAAGATTATAGCATAGATAGGGCCAGATTATTCTCCAAGAATGTGTTGAAACAACTAAAATTTATTATGTATTGCGAATAAAAACCCAAACATCATAATGGTGGATAAACATCAGAATGGATTCACAGTGGTGTTGTGGCATCTACACTTTTGGAGATTATAAAGTTCAGCTGGATGAGTTCGGAATTGAAATCTCAAAGATAGGCTTGAAGTCAAGTGTACGAAATGCTCTCCTAAGATTTCACTCCAGAATAGTGGTTACCTTATCATATCATTGAGATTTTCCATTTCCCAGACTTCTGCATCCCAAAAATGCAGAATCAAACCCTAGATACTCAAACAAAAACAGAACTAAGTTTGTGCACAGGGATCTGAACTGTGTAACTCAAAAGAACCAAGATTATGCAAGGTCCAGAACACGTTCAGGAGGGATAAAATATTCTGACTAATGGACAGAGAACATCAAAGGTATTTGTCCCAAATGTTTCCAGCTGTCTCAGAAGGAAAATAGGTAAGAAAGTGTCTCTGGGCTGATCAAATGAAGCTGAAATCCCAGGTATCATCTACCAGAAGCCTATCCAAGAAGTGAACAATCCCTCGGCACATCTCCAGCTTCAGGATCACCAATCAGCTTGGATCTGGCTCACACCATGAAGCTGAGGGTGTCTACAGAATGGAGGCTGAGCACGTCAAGCAAATTGTCTTTATTATTAATGGAGAGATATTGGTATATTTAAGGGCTGAGTCACTTAACTCTTTTATGGATCTGCTTCAGGATCAGATGAATCATGTCCAGAACTCCACTGCCTGTGTTGACTGGCTCTCCATTTACTGACTCAATTTATCCCCCATTTGTTTTCACAAAGATGTTTATTTAATCAGACAGATTCCAACCTAGGAAATGTAAGTAATTACATCCTTATAAATCCCATTTTATGCTCTTACCCCAAGTATCCCAGTTTCTATTTCCGTAATTGCCCTATATCAACGCGAATCAAAACAAAAACTAGACTCACAACAGCTTATCAAAGATATTCCCAACTATAGCTATAGGTTTACCACGTGGTGATCACACATTCACTAAACTATCTCTACTTCGTTTTCCCAGTGGCATGAGCAACCCACCCCAAAAGGCTTAACTGTAATCAGGAAAAAGGATAAACCCTCTGGGAGTTTGCTATCCACTGTCTTTAGAGAATCTGAGCCCAAATGCCCAGCTGTCGGTAGCACAGATATGGGGTCTTTCACCATGTAGTAGAGTCCCATGTGGGAATCTCCGCTTCAGATCACCATGGAGGTCTACTTTGATCTCCAAAGTAGGATTGGAGAGATCTTGATGCATTTTCTAATGGTCACAGCTCCTCCTCCTCCAGATATCTTACTCCTTCCCATGACAGATGCTTCCTTGCTTACTGGCCAAACAGCCAAGGAGCAAGGGGGATCCAAGAGCTCAACCCAGCTCTGAGCTAAAGACTCCTTGGGATGTGGGACTGGGAAGGAAGAAGGAGACAGTTTCACTCATCAATAGTCCACTCTGTGAATAAACTATGGCCAGGACCTTTCTGATGACAACCTTATCCACAGAAGTATGGAGTGGGGAAATAAAGACACCATAAATTACACCGTGCTATTAATGGCAAGCAGCAGGACATAGATACAAAGGGGTGGAAGGAATTACAGCATGAAAAGTTGCTTTATTTGATAAAATTATAAAATTAGTGGGTGAAAGAAAATGTGCAGATTTCCCATGCCAGTTAATGATGTGGCATTTGAAGCAGTCTCTTACAAAGCACTGCTCATTATATTAATTGATATTGTCTCTTAGAGAACTGCTGGGTTTGAAATTGGTGGATGCATAGAAAACAAAGGATAACCTTTATCCAGGCTAGTGCACACCCGCAGCATGCTCTCAATAAATATTAGTTTTTGTAAAGAGTGTTACTAATGTTTTTGATTACGTACTGAAGAACAGGGGGTTCTTTTGCCCTTTTTCTTCTTTTTATAAGAAACAAGTTTCCGAGAACCTAAGGTAATTCACTGTACACAGTGTCTCTAACATTTACGCTCTCCTGGTGACTGAGGCTACAGCTACAGCAGAAGACTGATGGAGAGCCCCAATTCTGGTCCCATTAGCTTCAGTGACTGAATGAGCTGTGGCACACAAGTACATGGGATGACAAAATTGCCCCTTTATTGTTTCTTGAGAAATCACAGGATAATGAAACCTCTATTTCTGCACACACCGAGTCGAATCCAGACTGACCAGTAGGTCACCCAACAACACACCTCACTTCTCATTGTAGATATACCTGTGCGGCCACGGGTAGCAGAGTGCCCACATCAACTTTAATGTGTCCTGAAAACTCTTCCCTGCAGAAGGGCAGTGTTGTCAACCTCCCTATGCCGAGGGACAAATAGCTCAAAGGAAGTAAGTTCCCTGCGCAAGCACATCAGAAAGATAAATGAGATGGACAAAACCCAGATCTCCAGAATCCAAATCCAATGCTTTAATAGCAGCATGTCCTACTTTGGGATATAAGGTACATGTGAGTCACAAAGATGTGTAGCTTGGATCACAGTGCGGGTCAACATCAAATCAATCTGCTTAACAGCCTTATTAGTAATATGGAAGAAAGAGGTCGAAGAACCCTGATGGCCACTGTGAGCTAGAGACTGGTACAGAAATCATAAGGACAACACATACAAAACAACAAGGAAATAACAAAATGGGTTTAACTTGTCAGGGATTATCAGGAAGCCTGCTCATGGGGAAGATGTGTGAGAAAACCCAGTCCTTGGTGCTCTGCACCAGCATTAGAGGTGAGGTGTTGAGGCTCATGTGAAAGAAGAGCTGTGGTTGAGTGTCTCTGCAGAGCATCACCAGAACCTCCCTTTGGAGGAGACAGAAACAGCAGCCCAGGAAAGACTACAGAACCATGAGTCAGGAGCAACCCTAAATGCAGGAAAAGTTAGGTAACAGCCTATTCTTTCCCTAGTGACAGAGGACTGCAGAAGTCAGTGCTGTCTCACAATGTACCTCACATTGAGAGCAACCTGAAAATGACGATTAGAAACTCAAAAGCAGCACAATAACTTGAGATGAAAAAGGAAAGAGATAACAACTGAGCTGAATAATGATATCTGAAGTGTTGAGAGGCCAACTGAAGACATCAATTAAAAGGCCATGCACTTTGAGCTAGAGAGGAAAAATAGCAATGATCTGGGCCCCAGGGCTAGATAGAGATGGCCTTCTTGAAAAAGTGTACAGTGACTATTTCTTTTCATCCCTTTGGAATAACAATATTGGGGGAAAATTAATATCACCTTTGGGTGTCAAAGCATTTTGCAGTCATCCAGAAACCAAGAGCATTGTAATGCATATCTACTGAAAGAAATACATTGAGAGGGAGAGCGATTTATATTATGAAATGCTGAAACATAGGTCAAATGACTGCATTACCTTATGGGGTCACCTCTTAAGAAACCGTTAAATGTGAGAGAAAATGTAGAATGTGTGGGAATGTGGGTGTCTCATATCTGCTGAACTGGAATTAAACCGATCATGGTGTTGCAAAACTGCGTTATGCATTCTACTGCCTTTCCTATAGAGCAGCAAACCTGCCCAAAGCACCTGGTTTAGTAGCAATAAGAACATAAGCAGTTGGAGATAGTGGTAAAGTACATGGTAAATAGATTAAATAGCAGAATTCTTAATGCCTAGACATCAGTTGGGAAAAGAGGAGTTTCTAATGGGATACAAAGGGGTGGTTTCTACACTTGATCTAAGCAGCAACAGCAGTCTGTGTTGTAAACCAAGAATGATTTACCCAGACCATGCCCAGCCCTGTAGAGAGCTACCTACATCACTAGACAGGTGAATGACCATGAGCTCCCAATGCAAAGACTTCATTCATTCCTTGGTTTTAGAGTGGTGAGTATGAATAAAACCTTTATTGATGCCCCTGTTCCTCTATGGCTTCTCTTATTTTATTTCTTTTCTTTAATCTATTGTCAGCAGGCAAAGAGGGCTGTAGAAAAGCAGAAAGAGGAAAGGACAGAAGAATTGTAAATGGAATACTGATGGATTTTTCTAAAGGCTTCTCCAGATATCACTGAAGCCAGGAAATTCTGAAAAGTGCAAACAATGGGGATTTTTGTTTGTTTGAGGAAAAAAAAGTCTTTTTGATCTAAAAGAAAATATTGCAAATAGCTCTACTTAGGACTCTGGAAACAAAACTGAACTTAATGCCAAGGACAGCTCTGTAGAAAGTAAATGAGGCGCCAAAAGGCTTTATAATTGCCCCATTAGCATTCTTCCATCTTTTACATCTAGGACACCATCAACACAGGCACCCTGAGAGTCTGAGAGAAAGGGTCTTTACTCACTTGCAGGATGATGCTATCAGCTAGTACAGGCTACCAAATTTGCACTGAACTCTACCAGCCCAGTTAATTCCTTCTGGAATAGGGCAGAAAGCCTCCTCAATGGAATTTATCATTTCTTTCCTTCCATCCAGGAGAAATACAGGAATGAAGGACACAAAATCACTGCCAAGGAGTTGCACGGTTGTCATTTAAACTGTGATTCACTCAGAGCCGATAGAGGAGCATCAGCCTTGCTGGGCCTGGAGTTGAAGTGGAGCAGAAGCTTTTTGCATGCAATTCAGGAGATGTCTAGACTTTGTGAGAACTCTGTTAAATGAGAGTGGCAGGATGCTGGGAACTCAGAACAGTTCTTGCTGTTGGCAACAGGATTGGTTGGTGGAGGCAGAGAGAAGCACTGCGATTGATTGCTCAGGTTGTTGCTACTTGGAGAGTGATGGAGTAGTTGGAAAGGTAAAGCATCATCTGACTCAGAACTCTCGTCTCTCAGTAATGGTGGGCATGGCTAGAAGGTAAATGACTTGGGGACATCTCATGAAATTGCAGCCCTATAGCAAAACTGTTGACACCAGCAACAGGTGAGGAGGGAGGAAGAAGAACTGTCAAGGATGATCAGAGAAATAAATTCATCATGCCTCCATCCTGATTTATCTTGATTTATGTTCAAGCTTTCCCCAGCTCAGTGTTTCCAGCAAGCATAAGAAAAGTCACCAAAAGACAGGCAGGCTGAGATACCACCAAGTATGGTTGCCCCATGCAACCTGGTGATGTTCTCTATAGCTCTAAGACACCATGTGCAGTAATGTGGATTTCTACTCTTTCAACCTGTGCTTGCTATTTGAAAACTCTTGCTGTTTCCTCTCATCCCTGCTTTGCTCCCATTCTTGTGTTATCATCTTGGTTCCTGTGCTAGATCCAAATCTTCAGTTTATCAGAACCAGTTATGTCAATTACATTTGTTTTCCCAGGACAGCGTAATGGGTCTTGCGAGCAGGAAAGAAGCAGCAGTGTCTATGTGCTGGCATTAGACTGGCTCTGGTCAGTGTTTCATATGACATCTTTCTAAGCAAGATGAGAAAGCACAGTGGAGATGAATGTGAAGGAGTGGGTACTCAGAGTGATGCTGAGTGTCACGCTGTCAAAATGACTGTATGCATCTAGTAGGAATCTGCGGGAGCCTGCTCAGATGTACATGCAGGAGCATCACTTTCAAGACGCGCACTCATCTTTGCCCTATCCACTTTTTGGTCCCTAGCAAGGTCTGTCCCAGCCATGGTTCTGAGCATCGCATCCTAAAATGAGGAGCAACGGCAAAAGCTGGTTAGGGGAGAACAGGGAGAATAGTGCCAGAAAGCTGTCTTCAAGGTGTCTTGACCATCTGATGCTTGGCCTTCTAACAGTGTCACTACGGAGTGAGAACACCAGTGCTCCCATAACCTCCATGAAGAGCTTATCCTTGTTTTAAGAAGGAAGGTCTTATGTCAAATAGAGTTTAATCTGGATATGTATTTGAGCCCTTTGAAGGTGGTTCTCCAGCTGGGGCACATAGGACAGCCCCTAAAGAAATGTTTTCAAAATCAATATGATGAGAGGGATCCTGGGGGCATGTTCTCCGAAACTTTGTTCTTCATGTTTGATACTGAATAGAAAAGAGGAAGAGAAAGATTAAGCCAAAGAAAGACTGTATTAAAGCCATAATAATCTCGCAGTCTTATTCTCTCAAAAGCATTTAACTGAATGCAACAACCAGCATGGATTGTCCTCCAGGGCACCAGACCCCAAATTGCAAGTAAAAAGGCCAACTAATTAAATAGAAGCTTTCCAGGAAAAAAATGACATTCCTCTGACATAGGACAAGCCTGTAGTTGCTGCACCTCCTTTCTCTGGGGGGTTGAAAATGAAGTGACAAAGAAGAAGATGGAAGACACGATTCCTTGGAGCTAAAAAGAAAGCAAAAGAGGCCATTGCTCTCATATGTGCTTAGCACAATTAGTGCTCTGGCCGGGGATGCAGCCCAAGCACTGCAGAGATTCAAGCTTGTAATCACAGGGAGGGGAACATTTGAGGGCTCGATAGATCCACATAGCCTGATCTACAAAAGAAACTGGTCATTTCCTAAATCTTTTCTAGAATGCACCAGGGAAGGGGCCTCTTCCTTCACCATCTGCTCTCATTCTGTCACTGCTCTTTTAATTCCCTTTATCTATAACGTTAATAATCCTCAAGGTATTTTTAGTGGGTTCCCTAGGAGATATATCTCTTCCAGACGATGTGTTTCCTGGAATACCAATAGTTGAAGATCCTGATATCATGATTATATTGCTAAAAATGTTTTAGCTTTTTTATATAAAGAGTTTCCCACTAAAAATATCCAATGAAATTTGTTTTCGAAATTACCTCCATCCTGTGGAAGTGTTGTGACAGAAAATAGGCTTTAAAATGTCATTTGTTGCTGCTAAATATTCCAATTAACTGCAAGTTTAATGAGAGTTATTGCCCCAGACAATCCCAGATGAGATCTTCCCAACTTTTATCTGTTGATATTTGCCAGCTACGACCGTCTTGCATAAATCAGAATGCAGAACTGTTCAGGAGTTTTAAGTGTGAAGGCTCATTTGCTTGTTTGTTTGCAGAAGAGTATTTGTAAAGAAAAGTCTCTTTTTACTGAACAGGCATTTATTCAGCAAAGCGTTCAAATCTCTGCTGTTCCTCACAGTTTTCTCATCATGACTCAATCGAACAATTCCGCATTAAGAGCATTTTTGTCATATTGCTGCTACCGATTGTTTCCAGGCCACATGCTTCCATGTAGGACAAGGGGTGATGGGTTCAAACTGAAACAGGGGAAGTTCAGATTAGATCTAAGGCAGAAGTTCTTCCTTTTGAAGGTGTTTAGGCACTGGCACAGGGTTTCCAGAGAAGCTGTGGCTGCCCCATCCCTGGCAGTGTTCAAGGCCAGGTTGGACACAGGGGCTTGGAGAAACCTGCTCTAGTGGAAGGTGTCCCTGCCCACAGCAGGGGTTGGAACTGGATGATTTTTAGGTCTTTTCCAACCCAAAACATTCCATGCTATGATTCTATGTTCTTGAAACTTACCCCTCACTAACACAGCACTCACAACTGGGCACATTCATCTGACTTCAGCCTTTTAAGCATTTTTGAGCCTACAACAGCACTGCAACACTTTGCTCATGGCCATGGAGTTTCTTAATAGCCTCGTGCATGACACTATCTTAAAGCATCTTTGGTAATCTAAATAAATCCACCAGGACTTCATTTCACAGCCTTTGCAATGGATTCTCATTGCACCATTGCAATCAATTTTCCTTCTATGGAAACCATACCTTTCTGAGCAGCCTTTATACAGCCACAACTTGGTACTGAAGGTGCATGTTTCTATGCCAGGATAAGTATAATTATTAATTCCAGGAGCAAACTGGAATCTAGAAATATTCTTGCTGCATAATCTGCATGAAGAAAAAGCGCATCACATTGCTATTATATTAATTCATTGCATTCAGACTGCAGTAGCATCCAGACACTATATCAACATACTGCTAAAGGACAAACCCTTCCCCAAAGAGCTTAATATTGTACCAGTTTTATCATATTACTGAACATCAATTATGCTCCAGCTGCTCTCTCCACAAAGGTAATAACTGTGTTCTTGACAGGCAACTTTCTTACATCGAAAACAAAAGACTCATCTGATTCCATGGGATGGGGGAAGCACTGACTTTGTACTTTAGGATTTGGCATAAATAGGAGTGTGAAATAGCATCAAAACATGTTCTCCAGGAGAAACAATCAGAGAATCATGGAATGGTTTGGGTTGGAAAGGACCTTAAGATCATCCAGTTCCACCCCAGCCTGCCATGGGTAGGGACACCCCACACTAAACCATGTCACCAAAGGCTCTGTCCAACCTGGCCTTGAACACTGCCAGGGATGGAGCATTCACCACTTCATTGGGCAACCCATTCCAGTGCCTCACCACCCTCACAATAAAGAACTTCTTCCTTATATCTAACCTGAACTTCCCCTGTTTCAGTCTGAACCCATCACCCCTTGTCCTATTGCTACAGTCCCTAATGAAGGTCCCCCTCCAGCATCCTTGTAGCCCCCTTCAGGCACTGGAAGCTGCTCTTAGATCTCCATGCAGCCTTAGGAAGTTTCCCCAGAGCCATCCAACTCCATAGCAATTGGCTGAGATTTCGCATTACTGATCTGCACCCTTTTCCAGGGATTTATCCTTCCCTGTGCATGACCTGGTGAATGCATTTCTCAACATTCTCAACCCAAACCATTCTATAATTTTCATAGTAATAATGGAGTCAATGAGTTCCTCAAAACATGGGATTCACTCAAACACAGGGGAGCATCTTTCAGGAAATGTGTAATGTATTTATTCTAATAACTGGTCGGACTCATTCCTTCAGATGTCTGTTAATTACAGGCTTGCCAGGCTAGAAATGAGCTGATGCTCATCTATGGACAGCACCAGCTGAGGTAACTCCTTCAACCCACGTAATTGAAAGAACTGTTTTCTTGTAAGAAACATAAGGCTCAGATCTGTGGTCCTTTTCGTGTGTTCTCACCTGTCAGCTGGGCTGTGTATCTGTATCAGGCTGAATGCTTTCCCTGTGCACTGCAGCTCGAGCTAAATCAAAGTAAATCCCAGTGGTATCAGGCTAAAAGCACATACAAAAGAGTTCCTGCAGCTGAGCTCATGGGCTCGCTGTTCCCCTGCTCAGGGACCTCAGCTATCCCCATGGATACAAACTCATATAGAGTTGTAGGTGATGCTGAAATGCGACTCAGTAAAGGAACTGGTAACCCCTATGTGTGCAGGGTACATGATCTTCACCTGCCCTCAATCCATTCAACAATGCCAAACCAGCTAAAATGAGTTGGTAGCTACAGAAGGGCAGATTAGCATCAATATCCTGGCTGTATCTGCATTTCTCTTTTGTTTTCCACCAAAATAGCTTGCCTACATATGGTAGAGATCATCCCAATGATTTATCTATCTCATTGACTTCCCAGTTCCACAGCTGACAAAGATCTGGGGAGGAAGCTCATGTAAGCATTGCAAAGAGGCAAATTGGCTTTTCATGGCCCCATGCTACTTTATCCAATTATGCTTTCCCATGTGAGGGCATCCCACTGGGGTCTCACCCTTGGATCCACTCTTCTTAATGACATTCAATCATTTTGTGCTGAAGACAGTCATTTCCATAGCCGCTTGTATAATAAATTCACGAGTTACATGCTCACTGGTTCTCTAATTATACCCCATTCCTGCAAAACAAAATGATTAAACTGAGTTTTGACTGAAAAAAACCCCACCACGTGAGTCAGCAATTTCATGTCACTGACAAAGTTTGAACACATTTGGGTTTGTTTGATATTTTCTTTAGCAAATTGGGAGCTCACTGTATTTAAAGGTTAAAGCATAAAAAGTTATTGGGCTGGTGGACAATTGTCCATTGACTTTGTGGGGTATTCTGCATTCCAGTCCTGGCCTGAAATGATCTTAGTGACCTTGGGAAAGTTAATCTGCATCGAGTTTGAGGTTTTCTGGTACATTGTTATGCAGAGGTAGCAGGACCCATTTGAGCTTAAATGAGTTTCAGAGCTGGAGATCTAAAACCAGTAAATCTTCACATGTGTGATGTTACTAGAGAAGTAAAATTGGGAAGCTCAGGAGGAGGTGGTGGAAACCATCAGACCTGTGGTCACAGTGGTTAGAGTTCCTGCTATTTTAGGCAATACTCTGCTGAGTATTGCAAGTAACTGTCGGCTCAGAGGGTTTTTTGGCATCTTTGGTTGTAACACACTATTGAAATTGCCCTTCATTGGGTCTGCAGTGGGTGATATAGGTTTAAGGTGTAATTCTGGGTGTAAAGGCACTGGAGTAAGCCTTTGCAGGTGCTGGTTGAGCCAACTAATTGCAAGATGTAAGATAAACACAGTTGAAAGCCCAATTCCAGCTGGATATGGGAAAAAGTAACCCAAGGGATAGGCAAAACCAATAAATCTTCATTTGGAAGGGTCTGCCAGCCTTCCTAATATGTTCCCCAATATCATACCTCAAAGAACTCCAACACTGCTAGTTACAGGAGCTTCAAGATCTAGGACAGCATTGTCATATCCAGAATGAGCACAGCAGGAAGGGTGAAACATACTCCTATGGCCATGGTCACCCAGCCAGCTCTTACCATTGACCCTATGTCGTACAAGGGAACTTTTTAGTTGATTATTTTGTATACACAAGCAAGAAACCAGGAACAAAGAAGACAGATGCTTAACTTAAAGGTCTTTCCTGCATAAACAAGTGCTAGCCCTTCCTTTCCAATGTGAAACGTGTGGTTGAAAACACCTATGCCATCAACATTAGATGATTTTCTAGATAGAAGCTACAAATGCTGACACGGTTCCTACTGCAGCTCAGGAAGTCATTACCAGAGTATCTTCAAATTAACTCACTGGGGTACAGCCAGGAGCGTGTCTGTGGTAGCAGGAAGCTCAGTGTGGGTTTAATCACCGAAGATCAACTAAGTCTTCCCAGCAAGTGCCACCACATCTACTGCAGGTTCTATATCTGAGCAGGCCACTTTGGTGCACTCCTCTGCAGAAGCAGAAGAGTAAATTTGCCCTGAGGAGGGATTCATTTTACCTGAACTTGGGTGGGTTTTGTCTGATCAAAGAGGGAGATGAGATGACTAATGTGTTAAGAACCCCTGGCTCTACTGACTCACTCTTCCTTGGCCATAAAGGCAGCCAGCAGTGATAGGTTCTGATATTGGCACCTCCAGTATAGACACCCACGCTTAGTCATGCAAATCCTGCCCTCAGCAAGCCCAACTCACTTAACCTGTCTTCTTTTCACACCTACACAGCATATATCTGCCCTTATGCATCCATTTTGCTTCCATCAGCTGTGGCAAAGACAAGCTTTCGCATGGTTATTATGGTAGACAGTAAAGGGGTAAAAATCCATCTCCTATTCCTACTGTCAGGATATTTTAATAACTCAGAATGGTCCCCATGAGTTAAGGTTGTGCTCTTTAACCTTGTGATTCATGGCAGCTTAGACCACATACTGTCTGGAGACGCTTGGTTTGTACAATCTGTATTCACATCCATCTTGTATGGACTCAGGGAGTACAGACTGAGATCAATAAGCCTGATATAACCCAGATAAACAGGTAAAGCAGTAGGAGTTCATCCTATGAGTACATCTACTGTGGGTACATCAACTTGTGTTGAAGTTGCTAGTGGTTGCAATGGCAAAATGGTTTTCATGTCCCCTCTGTGTCTCATTGTAGATGTCCTCCCTAAATGTCATCCTTCCAGCTCCTTCATTTTTAAGGCACTAATGGAAAGCTCCTTAGTCCTTGTGGGCATGTCCATAAATGAAGTTAATTGTGATCATTACTGTGTGGATAAAGGATATATGCCATCCCTGTTTGTTTCCTACTGCTGGCTTCTGACACCACCCATCCCTCATCTTTGTTGCCTTTCGACGTTGTATATTCTTCACGGCACAGAACTTGCTCTCTAATTTGTCTGTTAAATGTCTATCCTCATTAACAATAGCTTGTACTTATTCCTTCATAAACTGATGGATGAAAAGCTCTATAAAAATGTGAAAAACTGTATTATTTCCCCCAAGAGAAGGGTTTGCAGTGTCATTGCTCGAGGAAAGCCAGCAGACTTTCCCATCTAACTGAAACCCACCACAACTCTGTTGCCAGAAGCATATCTTGTTTTCCTCTCTCTTTTTCATTTCTTTAATTTGACTTTATCTTCTGATTGATTTGCTTATGAAATTAAAGGAGACGATGATTTTAACTCTTTGGTTTTTACAGCCATGAGCAACAAAAGGTACTAGCACTGCCATCTGCAAATTGCAAGAGACATAAAACAGTGCAAAAGAAAGGGGGAAGAAAGCATTTTCCACTTAGCAGTATATTTCAGCCAAAGATTAATTTGCTGTCTGACACTTGATGCTTATTGTTTGCATACCCCAGCTCTGCAACTGCATATCAAGCTGAAAAGCATCATCTAATCAAAGCGGGGACAATCAAACAAGAAACCACTTACATGCTTCTTCCTTTCAGGTTATCTATATGCATGCTAATAGTGTTGCAAGAACAGCGGTTCACTAACCTGGTTCACATCTATGCCTGTAACAGCCTCATTGGACCACTCACTGACCTCTGTTTCAGTCAAGACAAAGAAGTGCTAATGCCATTGCACAGACTAAAGACAATCATAGAATCATAGAATGGTTTGGGTTGGAAAGGACCTTAAGATCATCCAGTTCCAGCCCCCCTGCCATGGGCAGGGACACCCCACACTAAACCATGGCACCCAAGGCTCTGTCCAACCTGGCCTTGAACACCAACAAAGATGGAGCATTCACAACCTCCCTGGGCAACCCATTCCAGTGCCTCACCACCCTCACAGTAAAGAATTTCTTCCTTAGATCCAATCTAAACTTCCCCTGTTTCAGTTTGAACCCGTTACCCCTTGTCCTGTCACTACAGTCCCTGATGAAGAGTCCATCCCCAGCATCCTTGTAGGCCCCCTTCAGACACTGGAAGCTGCTCTGAGGTCTCCACGCAGCCTTCTCTTCTCCAGGCTGAACAGCCCCAACTTTCTCAGCCTGTCTCCATACAGGAGGTGCTCCAGTCCCTGATCATCCTCGTGGCCTCCTCTGGACTTGTTCCAACAGTTCCATGTCCTTTTTATGTTGAGGACACCAGAACTGCACACAATGCTCCAAGTGAGGTCTCCCGAGAGCAGAGCAGAGGGGCAGGATCACCTCCTTCGACCTGCTGGTCACGCTCCTCTTGATGCAGCCCAGGATACGGTTGCTTTCTGGGCTGCGAGCGCACACTGCAGCCGGCTCATGTTCATTTTCTCATCGACCAACACCCCCAAGCCCTTCTCTGCAGGGCTGCTCTGAATCTCTTCTCTGCCCAACCTGTAGCTGTGCCTGGGATTGCTCCGACCCAGGTGTAGGACCTTGCACTTGGCACGGTTGAACTTCATCAGGTTGGCATCAGCCCACCTCAATGCTCAATCCTTGAGTGCAGCCGACTCATATTCCAGGAAAGAAGCATTTAAGTGGGAATAGAAGAGAAAGTCTAATTGGGGGAGCAAGTGTAAAGGAGATTCTTTGGGTCACAACAGTGAGAAGCTGACATACAGGTCCATGAAATTCCTTTCCCCACCTTCCCATATGTGTTAGGTGTTATTAAAAGGGTGAACCAGCAGCACAGCCTTGAGCACATGGCAGAAAAGGAGCACATTAAAAAAGAAATCTAGACTTGTTTGAACTCTATTAAATCTTTGCTTCACTGCTCCTAAGCCTGTCCAAGCCAACCTGAATGATTATTGTTATTATTAACAGAGCGCAAAGTGAGAAAAGAGAGGGGGTTTGGATTTAAATAGGTTATTCTTTCTGCAGCTGGCTGAGCTGCAGAGGCCTGGCAACAGTGCTTATTACAGGCATTACTGATTCCTTAGAGCTTTTCATGGGAGAAGCTTACTTTGACATTCTCATCAACTCTTCTCTCTGCTATTTCTTGTGCAAAGATGGGATGATGCCCTTCATAGCAATAATTGCATTTTTAGAAGCTGGTTATGCAGTTTCATCCTTGTGTTAGATTTTTTCTATGGTGTTTCTGTTTCCTGCCGTTTACCAAATAAGTAATTTTTGTGGTTTCAATGACACTTTCTACCTAGTAGAGAAAAGTCAGCTGTGACTGTGTAAATCCATAAGAATTCAGTATGGAAAACCTAAATAAAAGTACATTGAAATAAAAATACTAGGCCTGATCAAAACCCAGTTTTAGCCCATGTCCTGACTGGGATTGGTTACAGAGGAGTACAAAAGCAAAGTGAGCAGACATTGGTCATAGAATCATAGATTGGTTTGGGGTTGGAAAGGACCTTAAGATCATCCAGTTCCAGTCCCCCTGCCATGGGCAGGGACACCTCACACTAGACCATGTCACCCAAGGGTCTGTCCAACCTGGCCTTGAACACTGCCAGGGATGGAGCATTTACAACACCTCTGTGCACCCTGTGCCAGTGCCTCAGCACCCTCACAGTAAAGAATTTCTTCCTTATCTCCACCCTGAACTTCCCCTGTTTCAGTTTGAACCCATCACCCCTTGTCCTATCTCTACAGTCCTTGATGAAAAGTCCCTTCCCATCATCCTTGTAGCCCCCTTCAGATGCTGGAAGGCTAAATCCTTTTCTTTCTGTTGCAGGTGTTCCTTATCATCCTTCTGTCATCTTCTCAGTGCTTTTTCCAGGGCTGCTACATCTTGTTGAGAGGAGAGGACAAGAACCACACACAGTATTCAAGACGCAGGTCCAAAAGTCATCTGTTCAGTGGCATTATGATGATTTCTGTTTGCTTTTCTATTCCCTCCTTAATAATCCTTAACATTCAATCTCCTTTTTTGATTGCTATAGAGCGAGCTCATAATTTCATTCAACTGTCCATTATAAGCCCAAATGTCATTCCTCAGTAGCAATAATCAGCTCAGAGCCCATCACTATGCATGCAGAGTTAGAACTGTTGGGTTTTTTGTGTGCAATGCTCATATTTAATGCCACTGAATTTCACCTGATGTTTTATTGCCTAGTATAAGATAATGCCAAAAATCTTCATAGATGGTGTCACAGGTGTGGGGCTGATTCATAAGGGAAGATGAGCCAAAACACAAGGGCAATAGCAGGGAGACACCTCAGCATCAAAGTGTAGTGATTTCCCTGTTACTACACTAATAAGTGGGATTTCCTGGGTAAAATTCCCTGCAGTAACTGAGTATCATGATTTTGCAGTTCATTTCAATGGGAAGTGTCATATGTACCAGGTCAGCTTGTGTGTATCTACTGAAGTATCTTAGTTGTTGTGTTTGCTCTCCATGTCAGACAGTATTACAAAGTCTGAATGCTCCTAACTCATTGCCCCAGACAGCTATAAAACCCATCCATGTAACCAGACTAAGTTACCTACAGATCTAGTCTCTACAGACCTAGTCTCTACAAATCTAGTCCCTTGGTGATATCATAGGGCTTTTTCAGGCTCAACCCCAGGAATCCTTGAAGGAAGAACTGTGCATAAAATCATAGAATCATAGAATCACAGACTGGGTTGGGTTGGAAAGGACCTTAAAGCTCATCCAGTTCCAACCCCCTGCCATGTGCAGGGACACCTCACACTAGACCAGGTTGCTCCAAGCCCCATCCAGCGTGGCCTTGAGCACTTCCAGAGATGGGGCAGCAGTATTTACTATGCTTGCTCGATGTGAAGGCAAATTACTAGAGATACAAATCAGTGCGCTCTTCCAGTCTTTGTGCTGATTGCGCTACTACATAGAGGTGTTAGCAGAGCTCAGCTCCTCTTCTGTGGAAGGATTACAGAATGGCTCTCCACACAGCAGGTCAGGGAAAAGCTTTGGTTGGAAGAACATGAGGCCCATACAACGAAAGAGCAATGGTCAGAGCATCCTCCATGGGGAAAATGTGCCTCGGAGATCTCTATTATCCCACATTGCTCTCCCTTTAGTAATAATGCAAGATTCACCCAGAGGAAGCAGAAGAACCTCGCCCCAGCACTGTTTAAAGGGGTTTGGTAGAACAGGTAAGGAAATTATTCTTGTTATAAGAAAGTGCATACAAAGAGTGGCATTTGGAAATGTGCTGAAAGCTGGGTTATTACAATGCTGTTGCTAATGACTGCAATGCATCATTCCAACTTGTTGATTTTTCTTTCTTTAATTTCTCCATTATCCGGCTGTTGCTTATCCTCCACCCATTGTGGGAGTAAACAGAGACATCATGTGCCTGAGATGCAAAAAAGTTACTTTAGGCAGCAATGAACTCATAGGACATTTTTCTTTCTTCTTCGGAAAAGCCGATCTTTCACCTTCTCAGTTTTACCTTTTCAATTTCATCTTTCAATTTTCTTTTGCAGTTTTACCTTTGTAGCATCTCCATGATTTATGGAAGTGTTCTTTCTGTTCTAGAAATAGAAGTGGAAAGGATAGTTGATATCTCTTGCATGACGTCTCTGACGAGAAGCCTCTGAAGGGCTCAGAGAAGCTGTTTCTTCTTGTGCTTCTATACGACCCAAATGATGGGTTCAGATTAGATTCCATCAAGAGCGGATTTTTCCCACACCTTATTGAGATCCCAGGTGTAGGAAGCTTCTGTCATTTCTAGGGGAAATCTTGCTTTCCTTGCCCTTCTCCCAGACTCTTGGAGAAGTCCTGCAATGCCAACCCCAACTATAAAAACTGTATACAATCCTTCTATGATATTTTTGAGCATCTTATAGGGAAAAATAATGTTTTCATTTCCAACAGATCTTAGAAAATCATCTCTGTTCTCCATTTCCCTCTACACAGTCCTTCATTTACTCATTTTTCTGCCATCAGAGGAGAGGCCCGCTATGTTTTTTGAGGTATGTTGAGAGTTTCTGTCTGTTGATTCATGGTTTTTGGTAATACATGCCTAAAGGCATGCTTTTCATTCTCTACCTCACACCTACACAGCATGCCCTTGTCCAAAAGATAGGTACTGCAGCATGAAGCAAGATGCAAAGGATGAGGAGTACTTCCTGAATACATCGTTGTATCCTGGACATGTGCTTCAACCAGAGTTTGCTGTCAGAGTATGGAAAGCCTTCAGGTTTCAAGTATTTCACCCCAAACACTCATATTACAGAGTACCTCAGGGGTCACTCTAAAAGCAAGCCCCCCAAGTAGTTTTCCCATCATTTTTGTCCTGCTTTTGGGAATGATGCACTCCACACTTCAAAATGTAACAGGAAAAACAACATCATTTCAGATAATCGTTCCCCGTTCCCAAAGCCCACCTGAATGACCCCAACATCAGTGCCTGTCATGCGTAATGCATGGGATGGAACCACTCACAGTCTGTTTGAGACACTGCAACCATGGAAACACCCCTGACGAGCGCTGTTACTTGGGATGATCAGAGGGAAGAGTGGCTGAAGGAAGCTTGTCTTGTCCACCTCTGCTGCCTGAGGCTGAATCATTAACTAACATGAGGGATTTCAGGTGTCGGACTTCACCCCCATAAGGCTGCTGACAGTTTTGGTTAATTGAAATACTTACAACAAGATGAGAAATGGAGTATTCTCAATGAGATCTAAACACGCTGAAGTGGGAGCATGGATCTCAGGTGTGACTCCATGGGACCAAATCATCTTCACAACCTTTAGCTGGCTTTGGAGGCCAACCCAGATGTGAAAGAAGGACAGTTCACATCAATTTCTTCCTCCAACATGGATAGTAAGATGACCAAGACCAAAGGCCATACAATGCAGAGCTCCTACTTCAGAGCTTAGACACGATCTGGGTTTAAAAGGCCCTTTAAAGGGCTGAGGAAGGGGACAGACATTATAATGAAAGATGCATCCCATTTCTGTAACCTGTAGCCAATGTATACCACAAGGAGAAAGGTACCTGACACAGGGATAATGGTTTCCCATCTATGAGATGTGGGGAGAGTTTGAAGAGCATCAAAAACTAGGTAGCCTCCCGCCTGTCTCCTGGGCTCCATAGCTTCCCTGTTCATGCATTTGAGTTATGGGAGAAACTAGAGTGGAGACAGGAAAGACTTTTCACTTTGATTTACCACCACCACTTTGTGATAGTTAGACCAGTAACAAGAATGGTTTAGATGTAATATCCCACTCCTTGATGCCTCACTTGGCCTGCAAACCAAGATCTTCATCATGCCTTCTCTTCCCCTTGCATCAGCTTTTCCATGCTCAGGACAGAATGCCCACTCCAACAACACCTTATACCTCTTCCATCCATTTGGAAGTGTTTCCCTAGACCCCCTCTACTTATGGGGTATGTTTAAATGATACAGAGAAGCCAATGCATCTAAAATACGCATCCTTCAGCATGGGAGCGGCAGCTAAAATTAGGCTGTATCCTGAAAGCGTAGAAGGGATTGAATCTCGAGCTAGTTCTCTAGTTATTTTACAGCTCCTTGAGTCACCCATGTGGAAGCAAGCAGCTACTGGGCAACACTGAGTGATACATACACTGCAGTGGAAACACAGCAGTGCTAACTATAGCCCATATGCATGGAGCGTCTTTCACGATCCAGCTTGACAAAGCATACAGAAGATGTACAGCGCATACTTGGAGTGCTTCATCCACCCCTGCACAAGAAAGGTTGGGTGAACAGACCCCCAAAACATCTGTGTGCTTTGAGGAAGGCCGTTCCTGCTCAACAGTACTCAAAACACCCTGCACTAACAGCAAAGCCTGAGTCAGTGAGCTCTTGAGTAACTTTTCTCACCTGAATAGGTCCAAAGAAGCCAGCAAAGAGCTTTATATAAACATGCTTTTAAATCAAAGGCTTCCAAACACTTCCTCATCTGTGCAGTCTGGTGACGTGGCTGAGCACAGTTAGGAACAGACCCCAAAATCTGGATGCGAACCAGAGCTTACTCAATACTCCTGAGATATGTTTCATGTCTCACTTCTTTCTTTGCCTTCTGTCCCTGGTGTTCAGAACCAGCACAGCCTGATTTCTGATCTCAGTTTTACTCCAGCAAAGAAATTATGTCAATTTTCAGTGTGCAAAACTTGATTCGCTGGAGATGAAGCAAAGCAAGGCACAACCCTACTGAATAATGGACGTGGCTAGCAGTCATCTAAAGTTTCTCTTCCTATGTAGTTGCTTCCCCTCAGAAAAATCACTATTGTTCATTCAGAAGAGGCAGCCAAATTGTGCCGCAAATTATTCCAACACAAAGATGCTTGCTAGGTAATTACTGCTATTTAAATTATCCTGCATATACCATAGAGCATGAATGGCAGATATTAAAGTGCAGAGATGACTTAATAAGTTATAGTTATCCAGATGTGTCATTCTTCTAATAAGATGAAGAAGTGCTGTTGTATTTCAGACTTACCAGGTGTACAGTAAATAAAATTAGTGTTTTCTATTTCAAAATCCCTGTAAGCAATATTGCGCCTGTTAGAATTAAGATAAATGACACCAATAAAATAAGCTGGTTAGGGATATATTAGTTTTTGAGGTGCTGAATCAAAAGTATGTGTAACTTGTTGATAGGCACACTAAAATCAATGTGAATAACAAAACCACAAACAATTCCCATTAAAATGAATGATTAAAGAGGCAAAATCACAGGGAAAGGGAATGGGACAGCTCTGGGAGGAAGGGGCAATGAATTTCTAGTTACTTGAGTTACTGCGGAGGCTGCACAAATACACATTTACTACTCAGATACACCTTGACTGATCCACTGACAGACCTCAGGCAAAACAAAGCAGATACGCACGGTGTAATGGTGTTTTAAGACTCTATCTTTTAGCTTGTACTAAGCAGTTATCTGTCTTGATCAGCTATGAATGCAGGGAAAATACAGGACTGCCTTGGTTCCTTGCAGCTAGAACTGAAGTGGGTGAATAACCAGGAAGTTGGGTTTATCCCAGCACGGAGTTTTTCCATTCTTCTCTATGAAAGGCCAGGTTTTAATAAATAATGGAAATGACAAGCAGGGAAGGGGATTGCACGTTGCAAAACACATTCAGCCAGGCACTCAGGGAATACAATCTTGGATGTCGAACCAGGGGAATGCTGAGCAGTGATGGAGTTATTGATGCAACCAGCGCTGTAATACTGTGTCTGCTCCTGCTCTCCCCACTCTAAATGGGGCTGGTAAAGTAGAATGTGTTCACAGCAAACTGAGAAGAGAGAGACAAGCCCTGAAAAGCTGGAGGGATCAAGGAGATTGAAAGAAGAGGGGAACTGGATCATCCGTGTTCATGCATTGCAAACAAAGCACCCAGCACTCCTCTTCCAGTAGAGATAAAGATACTGCTCTCTTTAGGCAGCTCACTGTCAGATGTTTTAAATTAGATCTATTGCTTAAGATGTTCATCTTTGCTTTGAGGATGGTTTGGTGGAGGCACTGAAGGAGTAAGGTGAGTGTCTCCCATTGAACACATGAATGGATGTAAAAAGGGAGGTTTTACCCCTTCTCTGTGTGTTTCGTGTAGTCATGGATGTCAGGGCTACGAATTCTATATAGCTTACATGGAAAGCTGGACTCGATCATGTTATGAGTGGGATTTCACAGCCTTTATATATGGGATAGGAACATAATTTCCCTTTAATATGCACTGATTTCGAAATTAAAAATAAATATATGTAACTGAGATTTTTCACTGGAATTATTTTCTCAGAATAAAATGAGGTTCTGGAACATAAACCATTTTCACAGGGGGAAAGAAAAAGCCCCAAATTTTCTGTATTCTGCTCCAACACTGCCTTTGGCTTTCATTCAGGATTTTCAGGACTGTTTAGGTTCCCATCTCTTCCAAAGCTGGCAGAGTGGGTTTCAGGTTCCTCAATTGTGAAGCGAATCCCTTCACAACTTCATCTCAACCAAGAGCGAGAGTTCCCATTCCACAGGAGATGAGAGTTTTATTCCATTTCAGAATAGTTTTCTCTAAAAAGAAAAGAAGGGATTTTTCTGTGGAATTCCCAGGGAGTTCCATCTTTGAGCCAAATCTATAGATAGACGTGGTTTATTCTGTGCTCAGAAATAAACTGTGAATCTTCCTAGCCAATAAGGAGGATCCCTCAAGACTGCGACTTCTTATGGGAGTCCAAACAACACAGAAATAGATGGGCTGCTCCTCTCAGTTTAAATTCTTGGCAGAAATCCCACCCCTAATTCAATGGTATCTGCAGCAAATCCACCCCTTTTTAGACTGGAGCCTTCTTGGGCGGGCAGAGCAGTCCACACTGAACAACAGTTTCTATTGTTTTCAATATATGTCTTGGTTTAATAAAGGATATTGCCTCCACCTACACCATATGTCTTGCCTACATGGATAGTAGTACTGGGATACCCCATAAGTACTATCATGTGGGTACGGAAGATACTGAATTTGAAATGGAGATTACAAGACGTGGTGAAGAAAGAATCCAAACTGAACAGTGCCACCTACTTCCTAAGCTTAGACAAGGAACATCAGGCCTTCCACTTGTTATTGAGCTCTGAAACTCAATGTTTCAGCTGAAGGACAGCTGGTGGGCACTAAAGCCTGAAGTCCCAAGTGTGGCAATCAGCATTGCAAATGTGAGTCTTCCTCTTCTCTGAAGCCAATGGGTTTAGGCTGCCGTCCAAGACCAATCTAGAAACTGCAGTGAAGAGAAGCCATTAAGACAGAAATCAAGTTAAAGGAACCATATCTATGTACTTATGCCCCTAAGCCCTTACAATTACAAAACACCACTAACAAACTAATGAACTATTATACCCAGTTTCAATCCCTAAAACCTTTACACAGACAAATCTCTAGGTTGCTGGAGATGGCTGTGCCAGACAGCCAGACAAGGTGGAATCATAGGATCAATCACAGGGACCCCTTCCACTGGAGCAGCTTGCTCCAAGCCCCTGTGTCCAACCTGGCCTTGAACACTGCCAGGGATGGGGCAGCCACAGCTTCTCTGGGCACCCTGGGCCAGCGCCTCAGCACCCTCACAGGGAAGAGCTTCTGCCTAATGTCTAATCTAAATCTACCCTTTTGCAGTTTAAAGCCATTCCCACTTGTCCTATCACTACAGGCCCTTGCAAAAAGTTCCTCTCCAGATTTCTTGCGGGCCTCCTTTAGCTATCGGAATACTGCTCTGAGGTCTATCCTGAGCCTTCTCTTCGTGCTGAACAAGCCCAGCTCTCTCCAGCTCTACATAGGAGAGGCGCTGCAGCCCTCAGAGCATCTTTATGGCCCTCCAGATTCACTCAAGTATTCATATCCACACGGTTGAGAGAATACAGCATGAGCTCTCTGTGCCTGCATTTGAAGGTGATGAGGAATAAGCTCACCTCTGAAAACACCCTGGCTCAGCACTATATGCAAGTTTTGAGGTCCAACTTTGGGAAAAAAGACCCAAGGTGATGGTGAGCATCATGCTGATGTGGCTCCATGCCTTCTCCATGCTGTCTTGCAATGCCATATGAGGCTGCGCAGGTCTGCTTCTGTGTATTGGTATGTCCTGAGACAGTTCAGTTCCTCTCTCTATCCTGAAGCCCTCAATACCAAAATCAAGCTCCTCAATGCCTTCTCTTGCTTAGTCCTTCACTGCAGGCTCCCCTCTTAGCAAGCTCCATTCTATCCCTGCCTCAGGCTACAGTGACTTCTGCTTTCAGCTAAGCCTTGGTTCAGCTCTTAGGCATTGTCACAGGAAAACCAACAGGAAAACCAAGCGAATCAACAGTTCACCTCTGCAAGAACCCCACCTGGCTGCTTCCCCCTGCCTCGTGTCCCACGTTAAACGCTGGAATAGAGAATCATCCTTCATTCCATGCAGGCATCAGGCTCGAGCCACGCGGATGCGCCTGTTACCATCGGCAGCGCCCATCCTGTGCAGGAACACAAGCAATCCCTCTGTACTGTGTGGTAACCAACAAGAATTTGCTGCCTTAGGGAACCAGGAATCTCTGCCATGAATGCAGCAGTTAGAGACTGAGCCTATTTATTTAACAGGTGTCCCCTGAGCTGGGATGCCAGCTCTGTCTGCAAGGAGAGAAAGACAGCTTGAATAAACACAGGCAAGAAGGGAACAGTCCTGAAGCCATTCTCTTTGTGGTTTGTATTGTTCTGTTTGTGTCTCCAATAACTTTCTATTGTGAGGAAGCGCATGCTAGTTCTTGGCCATAGGCATTCAGAAAGAAGCTGTGTGAAGAGCCAGTTTCCCTCGTCATAGTGGCAGGTCCAGCCCAGCACTGCTGGATGGCTTCATGATAGGTTTGTTTGCTGAGTTTAATTAAAATACAGTATGGGGCATGTTTTGGATGGGAACCCATCCCAGGCTGTTCAGGATCCAGAGCCAACAACAGCTGTGTCTAAATGAGCTTCTTCCTCATTCCTATGCAGTGGAAATATGCCCCCAAACACGAGTTGCTGTGTCTGGTGCCACAGCATGGAATCATCGAATCACAGAATGGTTTGGGTTGGAAAGGACCTTCAGATCATCCAGTTCCAACCCCCTGCCATGGGCAGGGACACCCCACACTAAACCATGGCACCCAAGGCTCTGTCCAACCTGGCCTTGAACACTGCCAGGGATGGAGCATTCACCACTTTGTGCACCCTGTGCCAGTTCCTCACCACCCTCACAGTAAAGAATTTCTTCCTTATCTCCCACCTGAACTTCCCCTGTTTCAGTTTGAACCCGTTACCCCCTGTCCTATCACTGCAGTCCCTGATGAAGAGTCCATCCCCAGCATCCTTGTAGCCCCCTTCAGATACTGGAAGCTGCTCTGAGGTCTCCACGCAGCTTCTCTTCTCCAGGCTGAACAGCCCCAACTTTCTCAGCCTGGCTCCATACGGGAGGTGCTCCAGCCCCTGATCATCCTCGTGGCCTCCTCTGGACTTGTTCCAACAGTTCCATGTCCTTCTGATGTTGAGAACACCAGAACTGCACATAATTCAAGAAGCTTTGGGATGTGTTGGATGTTATGGCACCAAGCATTGCGTGCACAGCATCTGGGTGGTCTTTGCTCTGTTTTTGGAGTGTTTCCACACGGTCTGGAGGCGAAGTGCCTGACATAGAGGAACTGCTGTAGACATTTATGCCACCTCTCAAATGGAGGACAAAGCTCGTAAACAGGTTTTGGTGATGCCCAGAGAGAGGAAGCCTAAATGAATCCCGAACTTCATTCTGAGCACATCTCCCCAGGCAACTCTTTCACCACATTCCCTGTTGCCTTGCAGTCGTGCCAGAAAGCCAACGCAAGGCAGAAGAGTCATCAGAGACACATCCTGCAAAGGGCACTGCAGCAGCCCTGGCTGACAGCACAAGCGGAAGGCAGTGAGTGAATGATCTGCTCCTTTGGTGAACAACTCATCGATAACATCCCAACCAACCCCATTAAAACTATGTGAGCAGTAGGGGAAAAAGCCTTTGCCAAGCAGAGGTTTCTGCCTGTGAAAGTGAGAATTTCCAGAGACTGAAAACTGACTGCTCCTTACAAGCTGTAAGCGCAGCACTGACTGCACTGGTGGGCTGAGAGATAATCTGATAAATAAACAAGATGACATCTAGGGTTTTTTCCTCTTAGTTTAAGTGCAGAAGGCATTGGCCCTGCAATATCAGTTATATAAAACACGCAGACTCCCTGGCTGATGCCAGCAGTCTCCAAGTCATTCCTTGCTGATTTCAGTCATGAACAGGGCTGACATTTACACCTTGTATAGCCAGAGCAGACAGCTGGGAGATGTTCATCTCCATGGTAAGACAGAGATATGAAGGGCTTGTTCTTGCCTCCTTCCTACAGCAGCTGCAAGCTGAATAAACAACAGCATGAGCCAAAAGCTGCTAGAGGTATCACTCCGTGGTGGTATCTGTATGGGGCTCGCAGTAGTCATAAGTGCATGACCTGAGCCATACAACAAAAGTATTTTTGCCCTCAGCTCATCCACAGCAAAAGGGGATCCAAATTCACTTGCAACGGAGTGAAGTAAGAGCAGTGTTTGCTTTTCAGTCTGCTGAAATAAGTGTGCAGCACGGGGCTGAATTCCCCTTGTGCCTGCCTGGAGAGCTTGGAGGATCCCAATCCTTCCCTTTGGTGGCTGAATCCATCCAAACATCCATTCGTGCTGCTTCCCATGCTGCGTTGCCCTGAGCAACCTCTGCCGCGCTCTCTGTGGCAAAGGCTTCTCCTCTCCAACCACCCACAACAGCTCCTTGTGGACCATGAAATCTTTGCCCACCCAAGGTCAGCTCAGCTTACTCACACTGGAAAACCAGGACAGGGAAACCATACACCGTGCTCTTCCAAGCTGTGATTAAAGGAATAAGGATTAAGCTACATCAGTCCCCCAATTTCTATCCTGAAAGTAGAACCATGGAATGGTTTGGGTTGGAAGGTAAAGCTCATCCAGTTCCAACCTCCTGCTTGAGCAGGGACACCTTCCACTAGAGCAGCTTGCTCCAAGCCCCTGTGTCCAACCTGGCCTTGAACACTGCCAGGGATGGGGCAGCCACAGCTTCTCTGGGCACCCTGTGCCAGTGCCTCAGCACCCTCACAGGGAAGAGCTTCCTTATATCTCATCTCAGTCTACCCTTTTGCAGTTTAAAGGCGTTCCCCCTTTGTGCTGTCACTACATGCCCTTGTAAAACGCCCCTCTACAGCTTTCTTGTCCAAAATCCAAGCTAAGCCTGAGTTCTTCTTGAGCCCTACTGCATAGAAGAGAAATGAAGATCACTTTATAGCGATAGAAAGCTAAAATAGCTGTGTGTTTCCTGCACCTCACTGAAATGACTCCAAGTCCCAATCCACAGTGTAGTAAAAATCTCTGTAATTAATTCAAGACACCCAAAGTGATTTCACCCAAATTATTAAGCCTATGGGACAGCTTTAAGGCTGTGATACAAATTCATATGTCTGGGAGAGACCTCAAGAGGTTGCCCAGTTGATTTTCCCATCCCAAAGCAAGATACAGTATTTTTAGGTCACTCTTGATGGATCTTTGTTTAAGCTGTTTTTTCAAGGCCTCCCATGATGGAGATGCTGTAAGCAATTAATTCCAGTGCTTTTCAGTCCTGACCACTGGAAAATCTCTCCCAATATCAAACAACCATCTTCCTGTAGCACATTAAACCCATTGTGTTTTCCTAAGGATTTCTTCTCTGATAGAACAGTCCTATGTGGATTTGAACACTGCTACCATATTCAGCTCAATCCTCTACCCTCTGAAGGAGATAACGATTTCACTATTTCCCCATATGTACTTTTTCCCCTGTTGGCTGCTCTTGTGGTTTGCGATAGAAATTCCTGAAGTAGGACAAATCTTACTGTAAATCATAGAATCATAGAATAGTTAGGGTTGGAAAAGACCTTAAGATCATCCAGTTCCAACCTCCTGCCATAGGCAGGGACACCTCACACTACACCATGTCACCCAAGGCTCTGTCCAACCTGGCCTTGAACACTGCCAAGGATGGAGCATTTACCACTTCTTTGGGCAACCTGTGCCAGTGTCTCAGCACCCTCTCAGTAAAGAATTTCTTCCTTAGATCCAATCTAAACTTCCCCTGTTTCAGTTTGAACCCGTTACCCCTTGTCCTGTCACTACAGTCCCTGATGAAGAGTCCATCCCCAGCATCCTTGTAGCCCCCTTCAGACACTGGAAGCTGCTCTGAGGTCTCCACGCAGCTTCTCTTCTCCAGGCTGAACAGCCCCAACTTTCTCAGCCTGTCTCCATACGGGAGGTGCTCCAGTCCCTGATCATCCTCGTGGCCTCCTCTGGACTTGTTCCAACAGTTCCATGTCCTTTTTATGTTGAGGACACCAGAACTGTACACAATGCTCCAAGTGAGGTCTCACGAGAGCAGAGCAGAGGGGCAGGATCACCTCCTTCGACCTGCTGGTCACGCTCCTCTTGATGCAGCCCAGGAGTGCCCCACTCCGTATGGTCTCCGACCAAAGTTTCCCAAGGGGTGAGCAGAGCATCACTGACAGGTTACACATGGAACCATAGAATCACAGAATGGTTTGGGTTAGAAAGGACCTTAAGATCATCCAGTTCCAACCCCCAGCCATGGGCGGGGACAACTCACACTAGACCATGTCACCCAAGGCTCTGTCCAACCTGGCCTTGAACACCTCCATCTTTTCGCAACAGCATGAGTTGTTGATCTGGGGACAGGTTGTGACTCATTACAGCCTCCAGATGTGGGGTTTTGTTTCCTTTTTGTATTCTGAGAACTGATGTCTGAACAGCCCTGGATCCACACAAAGAATTTCATAGAATTTCATAGAATAGTTTGGGTTGGAAAAACACCTTAAGATCATCCAGTTCCAACCCCCTGCCATGGGCAGGGACACCTCACACTAGACCACGGCACCCAAGACTCTTGAACACTGCCAGGGATTGAGCATTCACAACTTCTTTCGGCAACTTAGTCCAGTGCCTCACCACCCTCTCAGTAAAGAACTTCTTCCTGAGATCTAACCTGAACTTCCCCTGTTTCAGTTTGAACCCATCACCCCTTGTCCTATCGCTACAGTCCCTGATGAAGAGTCCCTCTCCAGCATCCTTGTACCCCTAGTAGGGTTGAAATAAGGCAGTTTTATAAGCAAAGCAAAAGCCTAGCAGGCAAGCAAAGCAAAACAAGGAATTCATTCACCACTTCCCATGGTCAGGCAGAGGTTCAGGCATCTCCAGGACAGCAGGTCTCCATCACGCCTAATGGCGACTTGGGAAGACAAGCACCACCACGCTGAACATACCCCCATTCCTTCTTCTTCCCCCAGCTTTATTTGCTGAGTATGATGCCATAAAGTATGGAATATCCCTTGGGTCAGTTGGAGTCAGCTCCCAACTCCTTGCGCACCTGCAGCTTATTCATTTGTGGTGAGAGGAGCAGTAACGGCCTTGACTCTGCGTAAGCGCTGCTCAGTGATAATGAAAGCATCCCTGTGTTATCAACACAGTGTCCAGCACGCATCCAAAACAAAGCCCCACACTAGTTATTATGAAGAAACTTAACTCTACCCCAGCCAAAACCAGCACAATGAAGTATTTATTTTCTATCCTTGAGCAGCTTCTTTATTGATTTCTAAACTCTTTCTGGAAAAAGAAGTTGCATTTTTAACTCCCATGACAAGTTCTGTGACCCGTCTAAAGCAACTTCTTTCTGCTTGTTGTAAACCTGCTATTTGATCACTTCATTAGTGCCCCTGGGTTCCCATGGCATGAGAAGTAATGAATAACCATTGCTTACTCACCCCTGTCACACGCGTCATCACTTTGTAGATGCCTACGGGTACACTTTGTTCCAATACAGCATCCTCCTTAGCCATTCCTCATATTAAAACTATTCCATATCTGATAATCCTCCTTTTCTTTTTTACCTTTTCTGATTCTACTACATCCTTTTTTAATGGCATTAATGGGAGTCCACACAGTGTCCTGGATTTAGGTGCATTAGGGATTTATATACACACTTTGAAAGTGAAGCTCTTGTTTTCTATCCATTTCCTAGTAAGTTCTTGGATTTTATTCACCTCTTTTTGCTTGCACGTAGATGGTTTATAAAACACTATCTGCAACGACTCCAAGATCCCTTTCCTGAGGGGCCAGTGCTGATTTAAGGCAGATCACTCTGTATACAGTTATCAGCTCTTCATTTCCCTCCAGGCTGCTACTTAGCATTAGATCACAGTTTGCACGTAATGTTCTGAGTCACCAAACAACTCGGATCCTCACCCAGAAAAACCCTCCTGCCCCAAGTGGAGCTTCCTAGTTTATTATTGTGGCCTCAGAACATGCAGTTCAAAGGTTAGACATGTGCTTGGGTACTTAAATGCACCCTATTTTCTGTCATAATAGAAGTTAAGAGGAGGTGCATGTCTCCACAGTCCATGCCACTTCAAGCCTAATCAAATCTGAACAATTGGGCTAATTTAGCTGAGAGGTAGAACTTCTATTAGCACATACAGTGCTATGAAAGAGATGGGAGAATATCTACTACATCTTCTAGACTAAAGGCCGTTTCATACAACCGGGAAACATGACAGAAATAAGCACAGCAAAGGTTTCCATGACTCCGAATCCTGTGCATGCTGGATCTGCTGTTCATAGTTCAAACCAAAAGAGGAAAAAAACCTCAAGATGTATTCCCTTAGTTCATTACAGTGTCAGTCATAGCCTGAAGAGGTGAGAAATTGGCTGTTAGATAATATTATGTCACCTCTGAAAAGCTAGGAACTAAGTGGAGGAATGGGAGGCTAAGGAAAGGTCACATTCACCCATCAGTCGCTCAACCACAGCTTGACAGCAAAGAACCACTAAGTTGTAGCCAGTTTCATAATTCCTCTTTTTCCTCCAAATTTCCCCCCTCCCATAAGGAATTTGAGTTCAGATGGATACTTCTTTGATTAGCATTCAACGGGTATCAATCAGCCTTGGAAAATTCAGTGTGAGTTTTACCTAACCTCACAGCCCAAGTCAATCATAGAATCATAGACTCATAGAAGCATAGAATCATAGAACGGTTTGATTTGGAAAAGCCCTTAAGATCACCCAGTTCCAACCCCCTGCCATGGGCAGGGACACAACACACTAGACCATGTCACCCAAGGCTCTGTCCAACCTGGCCTTGAACACTGCCAAGAATGGGGCAGCCACAGCTTCTCTGGGCACCCTGTGCCAGTGCCTCAGCACCCTCACAGGGAAGAGCTTCTGCCTTATCTCCAACCTGAACTTCCCCTGTTTCAATTTGAACCCATCACCCCTTGTCCTATCACTCCAGTCTCTGACGAAGAGTCCCCCTCCAGCATCCTTGTAGCCCCCTTCAGATACTGGAAGGCTGCTTTGAATCCTGGAGCACAAGGACTGCTCATCCCTGGAAGTTCATTGATGAGCCTCATAGCAAGAATCCCAACGAGTCCCACTCATCTGCTTTTAGAAAGTGGGCCTTTCTAGCCAGGATCCCTGCTACTGTGCAGAGATGCAGAGATACAGAGAGGAGGTGTAGGGAAACACCTGTAGGATAGGAAAATCATATAATACCAAAAGAAGCCCAATAGATGACTCAGGGCTAAAGCAAAATCACAACCTACAGACCCCCTTGGCAGGGAAAGAGTGCAGAGATGTTGCAGGATGATACTGTGGGAGCAGAACAGAGCTCAGTAGAGAGAAGGTGGCAGAAGTGTCCCAGAGAGACAGGAGGGGATAAAATATGCAGAAGTGCTGTTGAGTGCTTGAGACAGGGAACTGCTAATCAGGAGATTTAGCATCTCTTCCTAAATCTGTCATGGCAAGAGCTACTGAGCATTAATCAGTCAGGGCACTCATCCCTCCTGTGCCTCTGCTGGCCTGTCTGGCAAAGAGGGATGGCACCAGTTTTGCAGGGCCCTTCTCTTGCTCACATGAAATGGCTCCGTGTTATTCTGAGTGCCAACACTCCACATACCATGCTGGATCTGCTCCCTCGAAATCCCTGGTGTGCCTTTTTGCAGCTCCCCTGTTCCAGCTGATGCGGGAGTGAGGACCATGTGATTTATTCTGTTCCTTTTCTGGTTTTAAGGAAGGATAAGCATAACACCTTCCCAGACTGAAACAGTATCATGATAGAAAGCAGCGGCAGAGAAAACGAGCTTAATTCCCAGGCTGTATCCAAAGAAAGAAACACTTTTCAGGTGTGCAAGTTAAGAGACGTAGATTGCTGTAGGTGAAAACACCCCTGTGTGTGTATATATATATATACTATAGCTGCAGCGCAGACCTTGGAAACAGCCTTCCTACTCTCACCTCTCTTCAATCAACATATAGAAACCTCCATCCAGATCTCTCAGAAAGTCAATTTTCCTGGCTTCCATGTTACAGAGACCCAAGTGCACGTAGGTGTCTGGATGTAGGTGGCAATTTAAGGGTCTCGCCATAATCAACTCTAGTGGGGAAATTGCAAATACCATCCTCCTGTGGGTGTGGATTTGAGGACCTGCTCCCAGCAAATGAGAAGCTGAAGGGGTTTTTTTTCAGCGCCCGTGTGGGTGGTGAAACTGGGCTCACCTTCGGCAACTTGGATGTAAAAATAAAACTTGTGAGACATTGAAATCTTCAGAGAGGATTTCAGACCTTCCCGCAGACAAATTAGCAGCGAATGTCTTATGCGTATGTCGAATACACAGAGTGGTAGAGGTAGGGCGCCGGTTAGCATCGCGGATTGCAGCGATTGGACAAGGGGTGATGGGTTCAAACTTGAACAGGGGAAGTTTAGATTGGATATAAGGAAGAAATTCTTTACTGAGAGGGTGCTGAGGCACTGGAATGGGTTGCCCAGGGAAGTGGTGAATGCTCCATCCCTGGCAGTGTTCAAGGCCAGGTTGGACAGAGCCTTGGGTGCCATGGTTTAGTGTGAGGTGTCCCTGCCCATGGCAGGGGGCTTGGAACTGAATGATCTTAAGGTCCTTTCCAACCCAAACCATTCTATGAGTCTATGATTCTGTGAGCCATTACAGACACCTCGGCATGCAGCAAAACAGTTGAGTTTGTATGCTATACAATGCATATATTTATATCTACCAAGATTAGCCTATGATTCTATGATTAGTAGCACAATTTTGATATCTCTGGAGGCTCAAACTTGGAGGTGTTGGTGACCAGGACCCTGCAGACACCATAACTGCGGCTATCAAATATTTCTTTTAATTTCTATTATTTTTAGGTTTTTACTAACTAATCGACTTGTTGCTTATTCTTTCCCTCCTCTAAACATTGCTCCAGTGCCTCACCACCCTCACAGTAAAGAATTTTTTCCTTAGATCCAATCTGAACTTCCCCTGGTTCAGTCTGAACCCGTTACCCCTTGTCCTGTCACTGCAGTCCCTGATGAAGAGTCCCTCCCCAGCATCCTTGTAGGCCCCCTTCAGACACTGGAAGCTGCTCTGAGGTCTCCACGCAGCCTTCTCTTCTCCAGGCTGAACAGCCCCAACTTTCTCAGCCTGTCTCCATACAGGAGGTGCTCCAGCCCCTGATCATCCTCGTGGCCTCCTCTGGACTTGCTCCAACAGCTCCAGGTATAGAAAGGATTCCATAAACAAGCAGTGACATGCTCAGAAAGCAGAAAAACGCTCTTGATCTTCAGGAGTTTCTTATCTAGATGCAGAAGGATGGATTGTAGACACCTGGGCCACAGAGTTCAGAAGAACAAGGTAGCAGTGACCTGTTGGTGATGGTGAGTAGTGAGGTTTTGCTCATATATAGCAGGGCTAAAATTGAGCAAATTTAATAAAAATTATAATTTCTAAGCTATCTGCAGTAAATTACAACAGTCTCCCTCTTTTCTTCCTCCAATGCTTGCTGTTGTCCCCTGTATTCAATCATCTGTTTCCTCCTTCCCTACCTCCCCCACCTTCCTCTTCCTAAATGCTGACACATCGTTTCTGTCAGTGGTTTCTGTGTTGTTTTTCTTGTTTTCATAACAATGAAATAAAAGCCTCTTAAATCCCATTTTTCTGCAGTTGTCGCAACCACCTCCATTAACGCTGCTTCCCTTTGTTAGGAGAAGCTGATTCATTTTATTCTGTTTGCCAGAATTATATCTGGAAGAAAAATAAACTGTGAGAAATAGACCTTATCTTGCCATGCACGCCTGGCTTTCAAACCGATTTCACTGGGAGCTATGCTATGGGGACAAAGGAGATGCACCGTCATTCTTCTGAGCCTCAAAGATGCAGTGAATCTTGCCAATCCTCCAAGAGAAACTCCTGAGCTAGCAGCATGTCCATTGAGATTCAAGGAAATGCCTTCCCTTTCTTTCCTGGCTTCAAACTTCCGAGTTCACTGAAATATAAGGCAAGACTTTTGCTTCAGAATGATCCTTCTGCTTCACGAAGGTGGGAGTCACCTTGGGTATTCAAACTCAGGGGTTCAGCTTTGTCATAGAGCTACGGAACATTTGTGTTCCAGGAAAAGAGCTGAGCAAGCTAAAGGTATGAATGATGGTCTCGTCAGCTGGCCATTTCTACTCATCAGAAACTGCAAATCCCACTGGGAAATGCCTCTCTTTGCTTTAACCTAATAAAATAGAGTGCCTGGTTAAAGGTGTAAGGCAGCTTAGAGAAACCCCAGAAAAGGATGACCCAAAATAAGACGTTAGCACTGGGAGCTTTCCATTCAAGGGTGATTCTCATCTGGGTCCAACAGGATTATCTCTAGAATAAGAGTGCAGTTCAAACATCCCACATCTGAAACCTCATCAATGGAGAATGCTGGGGGTTCTGCTGCTGGGTCTTGTGCCACTGACAGGATTCCATTTCTGTGTGTAATAACCTTGTCATACTGCTGATTTGGAAGGGCAATCAGCCACCAAATACAAGAGGGTTTCTTTCTAAAGAATAATCCAGAGTCTTTGCTTTCCCACTCCTTTGCTTTCAGTCCCCGCTTTCTCACACACATCCACCCCTTAGTAGCAATCATAGACTCCAAGAATGGTTTGGGTTGGAAGGGACCTTAAAGCTCCTCCAGCTCCAACCCCTGCCACGGGCAGGGACCCCTTCCACTGGAGCAGCTTGCTCCAAGCCCCTGTGTCCAACCTGGCCTTGAACACTGCCAGGGATGGGGCAGCCACAGCTTCTCTGGGCACCCTGGGCCAGCGCCTCAGCACCCTCACAGGGAAGAGCTTCTGCCTAAGAGCTCATCTCAGTCTCCCCTCGGGCAGGTTAAAGCCATTCCCCTTGTCCTGTCCCTACAGACCCTTGTCCAAAGCCCCTTTCCAGCTTTCCTGTTTGCCTCCTTTAGGTACTAGAAGCCTTTTCCTCTGGAAAACAACTTTTGCACTTCCATAGGTGAAGGGAGTATGCTCAGGGCACTGATAAATGATCTGGATTTAGGTTTCAGCATCACATTGCTTTTAGTTCTCACACGGTTTGCGGTGTGAGAAAGCTGTGTGGAAGTGTTGTCCGGGCTCCTGGGTAAGACATTGCCCACTTAGGAACTGATTTGAGCCGTGTTTAATTATGAGCAGTAACTGAGGAATGGTTGTTTCTGCTTTCGCAAATGAGTTTTAAATGTGAAGTTTAAACCCAGCATTGCAAATCTCCCAAAAGGAGAAAGGGAGTTGGATCTGAAGTTGTGATTTGAGCCTTTTGAAGGATAATTTTCTGTATTTCAATACTGGGTTCAAAATGATTTCCCACCAACTTTCTATTATTGATATCAACGTTAATTATCATGGTTTTTACCATGTTCTTAGCATTTACCATAACTTTCATCTATGACTTTCATCACTTTCCTTAATAACTCTGATATATTTCAAACTTATCATTCTAAATGAGTATATACTAAAATTAGTCAGTTAGAAGCTGTACCAGAGCCAGGCAAAAGTGATTCATGTGTTCCACATTCACTCAAATACAAACAATTTGGCACTTTTTAATGGATAAATAATACCCGTTAACACTGTTATATGCAAGCTTTTTGACGACCCTTAGTTGTCACGGCGTGTCAGTGACCAGATTAAATGACCGGACTTTGGCAATATTTAAAACCAGTTGCAGCTTATAGATTCACTATTTGTTCTATTTTCTAACTGACCACCATGCAGTCATCATATGGGCTTTATGTTTCCTCCTGGGCTATTTCTACGAGCAACACAAGAGCTAAAGAAGGTCTGCATCTGTACTGGTGAGTTAAATGTCCCTACAACCAGACAGTGAGGACCTCCCTCTACCAAGGAGTTGCTGAGCAGAAGTCTGAGAGTTCCATTATCTTCCAATTTACTTATTTATTTTACTTGAAATTAACCTGGAATTCTGACCAAAATTCATGGTGATAGGACAAAGGGTGATGGGTTCGAGCTGAAACAGGGGAAGTTCAGGCTGGATATAAGGAAGAAGTTCTTTACTGTGAGGGTGCTGAGGCACTGGCACAGGTTGCCCATAGAAGTGGCGAATGCTCCATCCCTGGCGTTGTTCAAGGCCAGGTTGGACAGAGCCTTGGGTGACATGGTCTAGTGTGAGCTGTCCCTGCCCATGGCATGAGTTTGGAAGTGGATGATCTTAAGGTCCTTTCCAACCCAAATCATTCCATGAGTCTACGATTCTGTGAGCCACTGCAGACACCTCGGCACGCAGTAAATCAGTTGAGTTTTTATGCTATACAACGCATATATTTGTATCTACTAAGATTAGCCAAGGATGGAACAGATTGAGCTAATAAACAGAACTGGAAATATATTGCAAAGTAGCTAAATCACTTCTAAAGTCCAATCTTCTTCCAAGTGTGTTAATTTAAGACACTTCACATTAGTCACCTAAAAAAGGAGGTGTTCCAAAAGTATTTCTTACCTATTTCTTATGCGGCTGAAAATCATTCTGATAGCCCAGTGTAAGTCAAAGTTGCAGGCAGGAGAGTTTGCTCAAGGTAAGATATTAGCTATAGGGAAATGGGAAGCGTGGCTGTACAATTCATTAATGCTTTCTAGGATGCAGCAGACCCTTAAGAAGTTGATCTATAACCAAAATATTTTCATTTCATATTTTGGCAGCTTTCGCAGTTAGAAATTGTTCCTTGTCCTGTGTCTGTCCTGCCAGCAGAGCAATTCCTTCCTATGGGGTTGGCAAACCTGATGTCTACAGACTCCAGTGAATAATGACCACATGCTGAGCTCAGTGGCAGAAGCTCATCCAATGTTATTGTCTGTAAGAAAAGGCTCTAATGCTCGTGATTTAGCAGACAAGGTGCTAAATGCATGGCAAGATACAGACACAACACCAACCATCTGTATGATTTCATAGGACTCATCATGTACCACCCTCCCTTCCTCATTTGTGTATAGACAGCCCATCTCTTGCTCACAGCTTCTATGGGGCCTTTCTTTGATTAATGATTTCAGTAAAGCTGTTCTCTAATTACATGTACTAATCAATGCTTCAGGCAAAGCATACAGAATAAATGGCAATGCTCTAGTATAGGAGGTATTTTAGGGAAACTCTGTTAATATGTCATGTCTTTTTCTCAAAAGCAAAAGTATTGCCCTCGAACACACAACTGGATTATTACAAACTTCACTTTTCTAAGTAACAAAAGGTTCTGTCTAAGATATTTCATAAAACATCCACTTAAAAATCGATTAAAACATTATTTACAGATATGAGGGATTTAACCTTAATAGAATTGGGATATATCAGCCTCTAGAAACAAGTTATGCAGAGCAAAGATTATTTTCATAGATGCCTTGAAAACAAAAACAGATATAGAAAATTCCACAAGATTTAAAAAACGTGAAAAAATGGGATTGGAAGAAAAAACACCCAATCGTTTCTGCATTCATGATTCTTGAGGCATGTTAACACACTCTTCTCAATCTTTCACTTCATAGAATCATAGAATAGTTAAGGTTGGAAAGGACCTTAAGATCATCCAGTTCCAACCCCCTGCCATGGGCAGGGACACCTCACACTAAACCATGTTACCCAAAGCTCTGTCCAACCTGGCCTTGAACACCGCCAGGGATGGAGCATTCACCACTTCCCTGGGCAACCCATTCCAGTGCCTCACCACCCTTACAGTAAAGAACTTCTTCCTTATATCTAACCTGAACTTCCCCTGTTTCAGTTTGAACCCATCACCCCTTGTCCTATCACTACAGTCCCTGATGAAGAGGGCCTCATTCACTCCCTTGCTGATCCCACTTTTTTCATCCTGTTTGTGACATCCTAAAGAAATAAACTTCTTGTTTTGAAGAACATAGATTAATTAGGTTAAGAACACTGTGTTCCATGAACACAAATGTCAGGTATTTCAGAAGTAGTTTATGTTGTTGAACAAACCTCCTTTTTAATTATTCTTCTTTGCAATCTCATTCTTTTTAGTTTAGAGGTATATTTGGGACCATTTTTCATAACCATTTGCTGTATTTTTCCTTTCAGTTTCTATGGGATGCCAAAACTTCAACGCAAGATCAGGTTATTCTCAGCTTTAACATTAAACCATACAACCTGAGAGACTTTAAACACATTTCAAAAGGCACATTAACACTCACAGGCTGTAAGCAACTCTGAAAGTTTTGTCTTCTTACAAAGAATCTCAAAAATTCAATTGAGTAACACTCCCCTCACATACAAAAGAAGGGTTTTAAGACAGGAAAACACATTAAAATTTATTGTAATGGATTTATAATGTAATGCATTGTAGCCACCTTTTGTGGATGCATGTAGACATCTTCCTGGTTTGGAGAATAATGTGATGAAATATCTCCTGTAAATTCTAAACTCCTTTTGGAGGATTAAGAAAGGTCATTAAATAACTTATTACAGCACTCAAAGCCTGGTTGATGTGATTGTGAGGCTTTTCCTTATCATCCTTGAAAATAACAGTGGTCAGGGAATGACTGATGACTGGAAAAAGACTCGTCTTGTACCAAAAGGTACATCTTAACAAAACCAATATGAAATAACAAACAACGCCTTCTCCCCCCTCTCCATGTCACCTTCATCTCTGGAAAATCATGGAGTCCAACAGCAAGTGCAGACAGTGATTTAGGGCCCTAATTGTCTTCTATGACAAAATGAATGGCTGCATGTGTGAAAGAAGATTGGTAGATGTCATATGTCTTGTACTTATGACTTTAGACATCACTTCGCACTGCATTGGAGGCTGAAGCAATAGATGAACAGGCTGTCAAGTAGGTTGAAAACTGGTTGGACCACCTTGCTCAAAGAACAGCGATCAATGGCTGATTGTTTGGCTCACAGCTCATCACAAAAAGAATAACCAGGACTGACATTGTCCTGCATCTTCCTCAGTGATTTGGCTCATGACACAGTGCACCATCAGCAAATTTAAGGATGGCACTAAACTAAGAGGAAGGATTGACATGCTGAGATGTGTCAGAGCCTCGACCCAAAAGGAATGCAATAAACTTGCAGACTGGATCGACATCATGAGGTTCAGCACAAAGTTCTGCATCTAGGACAAAGTCACTTCAGTACAGGTAGGGATCTGACTGGGTACAGCCCTACTGAAGAGGACCAGGGAGTTATGATCGACAAGAAGGTGAACACCAGCAGACAGGGCACTCTAATTGCAAGTAGACAAACTACGTCATAGAACCATGCATGGTTTGTGTTGGAAGGGACCTTAAAGATCATCAAATTCTAGCCCCCTCTACCAAAAAGTAATCCTGGGATACACTTCATATGTAATAGGTAACGCTTTTCAATATTCAGTAGACATATCATACTATCTATTGTCCATATCTTTAAAAGTTGCACTTCTTAGGAATTTTCCAAATCTCAAACTTCAGTATTTTGCATGATAATTAGTGAGTGAAATTGTCAAGAGGGGTCCTATTGTTGCCCTTCCCCAGTTCTAGGGTGTGCCCCTTGACAAAGGGGAAGCCCCTTGCCCACTCTCCTTCCAAAAAAAGGGAATTGGACATGGTTATAGGAAGAAGAAAAGGAATTGGAGTTGTGATGGTAGTGTTGCTGACTGACTCCAACAACACTAAGCCCTACCCACTGGTTCGAGGTATGTAGTATTACTCATCACCTCAGACCATGGACCAGAGCATCATCTGTCTCATCCCTTATGTCCAGGAAATGCTATCACTTTATCCCATTTCCTGCTTCCCACATCACTCTGGCACCACAAACACTTGGTTTTCTTTCATAATCTTTAGTTTATTAATACAAGTAAGTTTAACTTTGAATACTGATTCCCTACTTCTATTTAGCTTGCAAGGATGTGGATTGGACTATATTTGAAGAAGACTTTGTGTGCCTAAAAATTAGTGGGGGGTTTAAGCCCAGGCCGTAAATCAGAACCACACAGTCTACTTCCCCCCCACTTTTCTTCCCTCCACTCCTGGAGGGACGAGGAGGAGAATCCAAAGAATGCAACTCCCATGGGTTGAGATAAGAACAGTTTAATAACTAAGGTATAACACAAATCACTACTGCTACCACCAATAAGAATAATGATAAAGGAAATAACAAGGGAAGAGAATACAACCGCTCACCGACCGGTACCTTGCCCCCACCCTGCAGTGATCCAGCCCTTCCGGGAACTCTCTGTTCTACCTCCTGTGCATGACGTGCTGTGGTATGGAATACCTCTTTGGCTAGTTTGGGTCAGGTGTCCTGTCCCTGCTTCCTCCCGGCTTCTCCTCCTCCCTGGCAGAGCATGAGACTCACAAAGTCCTTGGTCAGGGTAAACATTCTGACCAGCAACTGAAAACATCGGCTTTATCAGTATCATTGCCAGGCTGAAAGTCAAAACCACACTGCTGCACCAGTTACTAAGAAGGAGAAAAAGTGACTGCTGCTGCTGAACCCAGGACATTCTTCTTTTTCACCGTTCTGTTAGATTGTCTAAGAAAAGATTATCTCTCGCTAAAACTTTGCTTACTTGACATTTTCAGATGACCACAGACCTACAACATTACTCATACCATGAAAGTCAGTCATAGCTTTGTCATCTGCAAGTGACGACATCCTGTGAAGTCAATTGACTTGAATAGCTTCTTGCATTTGCAAGCATTTGTAATGATTTCTTACCCTTATATTAAAAATAATTAAGCAGATAATAGATCACTTCTTTTTCTACTGTGCAGGAATGAACATCTGCCAGGAACATTTTAACATTTCCATGGTTTAAAGCACCAGTGGCCACAGAGAAAAATACACCCTTTTCAACCAAGACTTTAATGATCCTTTTGATTGAAAATGGAGCTAGCATATTACCAGAAATATGTAATGCTTTTATTCTACCAAGATATATTATTTAACAATGGGTGAATTTTGTAAAACAATTCTATTTAATTTGTTCTTTCCATCTAATGAGCCATTTGAATGATTGTAGATACTATTGTGTCACCTAAGATGCTTCTATCGAAGCCAGAATGTGCAATTCTCTTCACATCTTCATCATGGAAAACATTTCAAGTGCTTCAACCATGTATAAAAATTGGTTTATAAATGACTTTGTTTGCATGCAGCCTTATATGGGATAGCCAAGTATGAACAATTAAGAAAGGTCTTCTGCATCAGCTACAGTAGTCATAGTAATAATTGCTACTGCTGATGATCCATACAAATTTCTATCTCCAGTGAGTGTAAAGTCTCTTATTTATAGCCACTAAATCTCACTTTGTTGGACTGTTACCATCTAAAGCGCTGTCGAGTCATGGGCTGTGTAATTCATTGAAATCCTCCCAGAAGTAATAATTAAACAGAGCTGATGACAAGGATCACACCACCAGTCTTGCCTTGGACCAGTCGCTGTCGCGGTCCTGCCTACAACACTAGAGCTTATCGGCCCATCCAGCTTTGCCTGTGGCCTTCACCTGCCCATCTTCTTGCTGTTGCCCCAAGAGCTACATTTAAATACTGAATTGTGGGAGATTGTGAGCATGTCTGTGTTCAATTTGGCAACACACTTCTGACGGATTGACCTTGGACTTGCCTCTTGACTATGGTCTTGCCTAGTGACCTGGTGACTATCTCTGCTTTCCTTGGGTCTTGTGGGTTTAGCCTTAAAGACCATAGAGTTCCAACACCCTGCCACAGGCAGTGACACCTTCCACTAGAGCAGGTTGCTCAAGGCCCCATCCAACATAGCCTTTAAATCTGCCCTTCCTTGTGGAGAAGCTCTAGTCTTGCTCCTACCCTGACAACTCTGACTGTCTTGAGTCCTGAGCCATACATGGTAGAGCTTGGTTCTCAAGCTGTGCAGGATTTTACCCCCACAAGACACTCTTCTAGGCTTATACTGACCTTCTTACCATTCAGAAGATTACGGTCAGCATGCAAAGGCAGATTGTATCCCTGTGGGCTTCTCTTACCCCATCTGTTGAACTCCGTCCTGCAGTCTGTGTTAGCAGACTTTTCTCAGTCCTGCCTTTCCCAAACTGTCCATCTCAGAGCTTCTATCATAAAATTACAGAATGGTTTGGGTTGGAAAGGACCTTCAGATTATCAGGTTCCAACCCCCTGCCAGTGCAGGGACACTTCACACTAAACCATGTCACCCAAGGCTCTGTCCAATCTCGCCTTGAACACTGCCAGGTATGGAGCATTCACCACTTCTCTGGGCATCCTGTGCCAGTGCCTCACCATCCTCACAGTAAAGAACTTCTTCCTTATATCCAACCTGAACTTGCCCTGTTTAAGTCTGAACCCATATCCCGATCTTCTCCAACATTTGAATGAAGATCACTTCTGTTTTCAAGTTCAGACATGTTCCTGCTGGTCCACACTGGATTCAGACAAGCTCTGTGTTGCCTTCACATCGAAGTGAAGACCCAGCAGGCAGTGGCTTTGGAGGAATATTTACAGAGACTTGTGATAAGGTTTCTACTCACAACAATTAAGGACCCATCAGAAAGCTCTTACTTGCCACCACTTCTTGAGGCTTTAACTGACAAATAACCTCAATGAGACATTCTGGTCTGCATCTCTGGTGAGCATCTGCTGCCTACTGAGCTGTTAATGGACCTTTCACAGATCTGCTTCCTTGCATGCAATGACAACATGTATGGACTTGTCCTAAAGTCATGTGTAGAGGCTTGTGCTCATTTTTGTTTAAAGGTTTCTCAAGGCAGATTTTGCACTGAAAAGTGCCATAAACGGCCACTCTGCTTCTGTTCTACAAGACTTCGGTTGATGTTTAAGCTGATCTTTTGCCTACCTAGCAAAAATGAAGGAAATAAAGGTTATGTAAAGAAAGAGCTGATTTGCCATCTTTAGGGAGGTCTTCCAGAAGTAAGCAATAACCCTTTAAAACCAGGATATTTACTCAAGTTAATGTCTTTCCCTAACTAGAGACTGCTAAGCCTATAATAATAGAATCATAAAATAGTTAGGGTTGGAAAGGACCTTAAGATCATCTCGTTCATAACAGTTAATAATATCTTTAATTCTCAAATATCTTGGATGTTCTCAAATATATCTTGAAGAACTTGCGGGAAGGTACCAGCCTGTTTGGCAGTCCTAGGGCAATGGTTGGATTTAATGATCTTAAAGGTCTTTTCCAACCTAGTTGATCCTATGATTCTATGTTTTGTAGCCATCTGTTGCTCATCAGAGTCCCACCTCAATAGGTACTGCCTCTTGCTTCTAAGATCACTGTTCACTGCTCCTTTGGGAGTTCACTGAGGATGATGTCCTCCATAGAATCATAGAATAGTTAGGGTTGGAAAGGACCTTAAGATCATCCAGTTCCAACCCCCCTGCCATGGACAAGGACACCTCACACTAAACCATGGCACCCAAGGCCTCATCCAACCTGGCCTTGAACACTGCCAGGGATGGAGCATTCACAACCTCCCTGGGCAACCCATTCCAGTGCCTCACCACCCTCACAGTAAAGAATTTCTTCCTTAGATCCAATCTAAACTTCCCCTGTTTCAGTTTGAACCCGTTACCCCTTGTCCTGTCACTACAGTCCCTGAGGAAGAGTCCCTCCCCAGCATCCTTGTAGGCCCCCTTCAGACACTGGAAGCTGCTCTGAGGTCTCCACGCAGCTTCTCTTCTCCAGGCTGAACAGCCCCAACTTTCTCAGCCTATCTTCATACAGGAGGTAACCTTATAACACTGTTCCAATATAATAAGGTGGTCCCAACATAATAAGGAGGTCCTATACATCAAACATTCCTCTTCAGCAGTAGCTTCCCACATATAACTTGCGGGAGCAGGAAAGTAAGGTCAAAGAACCTCTCAGTAATAAACTAATTCACAGTTGCAGCCCTGGTTGTGTCTATCTCAGCAGTTCCTGTTATGTTTGGGAGTCCTTGGCAGTGGAATGGGCTCATCTGTGTGTACATTGCCATATGCCATTGTGTCTTGCAGACCACCTACAGACGTTGCCATGTTCTTCCTATGACTGACCTGTAGAGGAAGGTGGGGAGAAAGACTTACAATGACCTGAAGCATTTGTGACTTTCACCCAACACGTTTAAAATCCTGTGATCAGAAAAAAAAAATCATCAAGAGAAATGTTCTTCTTCAACTTCTGCTTTTTTCGGCTTTCAGATTAATTCAGGTCCCACTTTCAAGCCTTTTTCACCCAAAATGCAAATGATAATTTTTGTTATTATTCAATAGAAGCTGGTAATTTTATGTTTCCAAATGTCACAAAAGATAGGATTTTATCACGAAAAGTAGCAACATTTTGATTAAAAGCCCCTATACTCTGAGTGTTTGGGATCAGATCCAGAAATAGGATGAGGAATGTGAACACTTAAATTACAAGACATCTACGTTTTTAATATATTAATGGTGTAACTGGCTCAAATGAGTAAGAAACAGTGATTTGATCCTTGTTTTTCTCATTAGTGTTTAAATATATTGTTGAAAAAAGGGTAGTAATAAATGGCGTTTTCATACTGGAATAATTAATAATGTAGGTGGAATGGTTTGTCTTGGCTTCATGGGTTTTTTATCTCCCTCTGTCAACAAAACAGCTCATATACCAACCATGATTCCCTTTAACAAACTAAAATAGAAGCAAACACATTGTTATCATACACTATTCTTGTTCTGAACATGTACAAGCCTTCCTTCTGGGGGCTTTTAATATTTCTGAAGTCCAAAAGATCACTTAACTAATGTACATTTTTTCATTTGAATGCCTTTTTATTGTAATTCTGTTCTAAAAAGTATATCAAATGAAATGTACTCAATCTATGAATGCACATAAACATGCCTCAGCATACAAATATCTTTTATTTTCTTGTATGCAATTTAAATTGTGTTTTATAAATATACAGTTGCATACTTTGATGTTTTTAACTTACCTGTTGGAGGTACAGAACACACACAGCTCCTCATAATACAGCTGCAGGCGTTAAAGTCATAGATAACGTATTCTGAAGGGGGCCTGCAAGGATGCTGGAGAGGGACTCGTCATCGGGGACTGTAGAGATAGGACAAGGGGTGATGGGTTCAAACTGAAACAGGGGAAGTTCAGGTTGGGGATAAGGAAGAAGTTCTTCCCTGTGAGGGTGGTGAGGCATTGGCACAGTTTAACTCACATGGCAAAGGATAACCTGGACTGGAAGATCAGAAGTGACTGAATGGTGTGATAACACTTATTAGCATGAGCCAAGGCCACTAGCACAATGGGATAACCTTAAACTAAAGAGATCTTTGTTTTTTATTAAGTTGGACCAATGTAACTTCCGTATTCTTTTTTTCTTGATATAAGTTTCCAGATTAAATTTGAAATAAGTGACTGGTCTTTTCCTTGGTGACCTCAGATGACAGGGGACTGTTATAAAAAGCCCACCAAATGAGAATGATGGTGACTGTACTGAGACAGAACAATATATGCCAGAATTAAATCTTTGTTGGGGTTGTGAAGATGAACATGAGATTGGGACAGTGTTTATGGATGCACCAGTACATTGAACTGTCTGGGAATGTCCTCAGGCACCAGAACATGATCCATCTATATTAGCAAAAGACTGGGGAGGTCCTTGGTTTGCCTTTGGTATGTGCCAGTGTGGCTCTCCAGGCACAACTCACTTCCAGGGTTCACGCCCATTTGGCATCTAACCAGGGGTAGCTCACGATTTTAAGTCCAAACTGAAACAGGGGAAGTTCAGGTTAGATATAAGGAAGAAGTTCTTTACTGTGAGGGTGCTGAGGCGCTGGCACAGAGTGCCCAGAGAAGTTGTGAATGCTCCATCCCTGGCAGTGTTCAAGGCCAGGTTGGACAGAGCCTTGGGCAACATGGTTTAGTTTGAGGTGTCCCTGCCCATTGCAGGGGGTTGGAACTGGATGATCTTAAGGTCCTTTCCAACCCAAACCATTCGATGATTCTGTGATGCCCCAGTTGCCCTTATTGCCCAGGTACATTTAATTTTCAATTGCAGATTGTGTCTCCCAAGAAAACAAGCCTGTTGTATCTGCAGCTGATGGGAATCTCTGCCCTTTGCTGGCTGCAAAACTCTGCAAGGGTCCCTAAGTCAGGAAACCATGTGTTTATGTGCATTGCTAAATCATAACCCACAGCCCGTACAGATAAAAGCACTTAGGCCTTACCTAACTTCTTATCAGATATCAACAGCACCCTGGATTATTTTTTTGCCTTACAAAAGCTGACAGCAAAAATGCAAGGTTTCGGAAGGCAGGTTGAGGGTGATGGGCATGCAGGGCATGTTTTACTTTCTTGCTTTACTTTGCCCAGTGAATGACAATTTGTGCTAGTTTGGGCTGGGGTAGGGTTAGAGTTCTTCATAGTAGCAGGTATGGGGCTGTGTATGGGCTTTGTGCTGGACACAGCGTTAATAACACAGGGATTTTACCTTGTCACTGAGCAGCGCTTACACAGAGTCAAGGCCTTCTCTGCTCAGCCTCCCTCAGCCAAAGGGGTGTTCCATGCTTCATGACGTCATGCTCAGCATATAAAGCTGGGGGAAGAAGAAGGAAGAGAAGGGACACTTGGAGTGATGGCATTTGTCTTCTCAAGTCACCATTAAGTGCAATGAAGCCTGTTCTGGAGACGGCTGAACCCCTGCCTGACCATGGCAAGTGCTGAAAGAATTCCTTGCTTTGCTTTGCTTATGTGTGCAGCTTTTGCTTTATATATTACATTGTCTTCACCTCAAACCACAGCTTTCCTTGCTTTTACCCTTCCGATTCTCTTCCCCATCCCATCATTGGTAGAGAGCGAGCGGCTGTGTGGGGCTTAGTTGCTGCTAGGGTTAAGCCACAATACGGTTATAAAAGGTCAGATCCTAACGCTATACAGAGGTTGAGTGGGACTTCAATTATTTCAACAACAAAACCACATATAAACCATGGCAGGCTGCTAGGAATAAAAGCTGCCATTCAATGGATCACAGTAAAGATGAAGAGCAGGTATTTCCATCCTCGGGCAGAGAGATTGAGGACTTCTTTAGAAGTAGGCATCTAGCACTATTGGAGTGCTAGCCTGTAGTTTTACCCTGGCAGAGCCTGGTAGTGATAGCTGTGACTGATGCACGCAATAGGTTACAAGACCTCCTCTGAAAATAGAAGCTGAAGTGTAGCAGACTGCAGTAGTAACCCACTGAAGTTAATGAGGGAGATTTGTTCAGCGTGTGTAACATTTCTCCTTCTATGATTAAAGGAATGATTTGGCACTAAATGAGCTGACGAGACTCTATGCACCAACCAGCAAATGACTGCAATATGCCATTTTTGTTAGAGCATGCGTCAGCAATGAATATTTATTTAGAAGTGGATTTTCCAGGAGATGCAATGGACCTAAAGGTCATCAACTCCTGAAGCTTTTGGTCTTTTTCATATTGAGCTATCTTTCTTTTCTGGAATAGATGAGTAACTCCTCTGCTTCACTCTTCCTCACACATGCCTTGGAGATTATCTTGTTCTCATCTTGCTGCCTGCATTGGTTCAAAGACAAGAGCAGTGATGATGGTGCAGTTTGTTTCATATGGCTTCAAAGAGCCTTTGGGGACAGAAGCAGCGAAGCGCAAGGGTAAAGGGAGACTCCAAGACTTGTTTCTGGGGGTTCTCACCTTCTCAGGTACATTCTTTGTCTCCAGTTTGTGAACCGCTGCCCGAGTCCTTTCCTCTGCACTAAGGCAGAGTCAATGATACCTACACCACCCCAGAGCTTGTTTGCCTCAGGCCTTCTAATAAACACCCAAAGAGTTATCAAAGCCTCTCCAGACAGCATTCGCTCTTCATTTTCTTTCTTGGCATTTAATTTCTCTTCTTTGCTGGAAGAGGAACAGATTTCTTGTTCTAGTCACCAAGGGCATAGAACTGTTGATCTCCATACTCGCCCTCTCCTTCGCTGGAAGAACACGTACCTGGCTTCATCTGGGTTTCTCTTTTCTAGGCTAAACAAATCTGATTGCTTCACTCTTTCTTCACATGTTGTTTTCACATCTTCTCCTCCTTTGCACTGTTATTCTCCAGGGGGGTTTCAGTACGTGTGCACTCTTATTTCTACTGCACCTTTTCCCGGGAGCTGTCACTGCTGAAATTCATCAGATTACTGAAGTCTGTGGCTTTCCATTATCCAGGGAAAGAAGGAAAGAAAGGGTATGAAGATAGGCTGAGAAAGTTGGGGCTGTTCAGCTTGGAGAAGAGAAGCTCCGTGGAGACCTCATAGCAGCCTTCCAGTATCTAAAAGGAGATTATAAGGATGCTGGGGAGGAACTCTCTCTTAGGGACTGTAGTGATTGGACAAGGGGTAACAGGTTCAAACTTAAACAGGGGAAGTTTAGATTGGATCTAAGGAAGAAATTCTTTACTGTGAGGGTGGTGAGGCACTGGAATGGGTTGCCCAGGGAAGTGGTGAATGCTCCATCCCTGGCAGTGTTCAAGGCCAGGTTGGACAGAGCCTTGGGTAACATGGTCTAGTGTGAGGTGTCCCTGCCCATGGCAGGGGGATTGGATCTGGATGATCTTAAGGTCCTTTCCAACCCAAACCATTCTATGATTCTATGATTCTATGATATTGACCTCCAGAGAGCTCTGAGGCTTAACTCTGAGAAATCAGCTCTAAGGAAAGAGAAGATAATTTCACCTCGTTGGCCTAAGAGCTCCTTCATCGTTTGCTCAGACTGCTGAAAAGCCTGAAGCAGGATCAAAGGAGGGATTCATAGTAAGGACATTGGACAGATGCTATGGAGAAATGAACCCCAAACCCAACTTGTTTCATCTCCTTAGCTCAATGGTGTTGGGTAAATTCTTTGCCTCTTTCAAGTGAGGAACCTGAGTGAAGCTGGGTGATGGACAGACCTCCTTACCCCAGGGACAGACAGGACCCACTGCCCACAATGGCCTTGCTCTCCCAGTGCTCTCTACAATCACTGAGTGGGATGGCAACTGTGATCCTCCTCATGCTTATGTCCTTCAAGACCTCTGCAGGGCGGTTGGAACTGGATGATCTTAAGGTTCTTTCCGTTCTATGGTTCTATGATTTTATGATTCTATGTTTGGCCTTGAGAAAGGTCTTTGCTAAGAGAGTCACAGGATTTACAAAGTCGATGACCTGTGGTCTTAGGATGCCTGGAGGTGGAATTCATGTGAAATTAGGGAGTCGTCTGGGCCATCAGGTCAATTAACACAAGGAATTATTCTGCATTTTGATGACGGGATCCATAGCTGCACTGACACAGGAGTATCCGCCTTCATAGCACGTCTGAAGCTTAAAACTCCCTTCTTGGCAGCAGCAAACTTTGGATGGAAGGCAGAGTTACCTGGCATTCCAGATCCATTTCTGCTTTTAGACCAAGGAGGCAGCCTTGGGAGAAAAGCTGTTGCCTTGCCCATCTGAAGCACTTGAAAAAGGAAAAGCCAAATGAAACATCCTTCCCCTGCCAAACCCAGAAACAACTGCATTCATTGCCACTGTGCTAACAGAAGTGTTGTCTCACAGTGTATTGCAGGGAAATAAAGGTTTTTGCTAGCAATCCAGGTTTAGAAGCAATCCTTCGGTGAATAGAGGGACTAAAAGAGAAGATAATTTTCTTATTTTCAAGAGAAGCATCCAGAGCATCCTGCTCAGTGCTGCCTTTGATAGGTAACAGAGGGGGATAGGACCATCCAGCAGATGGTCAAAGCCCTGAATGCCTTTTGCAGGTTGCTGGCTCAAGCCTGCTCCTAACTGTCGGTGTCCCTTGTGAGTTATAGCAGTTTCTGTGTAAGAGGAGGCTGGTTTGAGAGTTTCAAAGGCATTCCCTACCCTCAGGGGAAAAGATATAGAGAAAGAAACAGTGACAACCAATGTGACAGAGGAATCGGACCACAGATGGCACGAAGCTTTTCTTCAGCCACCTGGATAAGGAAGAACACATCAGGTGTCCCAGGGTTTTTAAGACATTTCAAACGAATATAATGCTATTTAAAGCAATGGAGATGGGCTCCTAAATGTGTCTCTCAGATGCTGGCAGTGAATGGCACTAAGGAAATCCCTTCCCCACATAATTTATCTCAGCTATCTGCCAACTTGACAGGATATTTCTTCTTATTAAAGACCCTCAGAAGTGAGTGCCATAACCCAGGTAAATCCAGGCAGTTTACTCATATGGAGAGTAGGAGGAGCTGTGTCTGGAGCTGTATAGGCAGCAAACTCCAGCGGTGGTTGCAGTGTGCCAAAGTCTGGGTTATTATTACTCCTTTAATTAAATTCAAGTGTGCTCTGCAGATGCTATTTACTTGCGCTGATTACTGTACCTACACTTGTGTCAAAGGTACTAGGAGGTACAAAGTGAGGATGGTTACCAGCACGGCTAATCTAAGCCAATGGGGAATATCTGGATCATGGAAGTTTTAGGGAGATAAAGATTATGATGAGTGACAGAACTGGAAGTTCATATCCCAAATTCAGCTCCTAGTTCACTGCAGAGGACAGCAAGGCTGTGATTCATGAAGATTTAAGGAGCAGGAGGGTTGGAACTGGATGATCTTAAGGTCCTTTCCAACCCTAACTATTCTATGACTGTGATTCTATGATTCCTACGGTATTTCCCATACAATCCTTTCCCTCTAACAAGAGCTGTACTTGAAGTTCAGGAGATCAGCTTCTTGTGGGGAACTCTGAGTGGTGAACTTATAATGGGAACCTAGAAACAACCTAAAAGTGGAGCCAGAAAATTGCTGTTGTGGGAACAATTCCTACTGACCTTATATTTACTCGAACCAAGAAAGGCACAACTGAAGTCAAGCACTTCTGCCCTCGTACAGAGCATAGAGAACACTGTTATTGTAACTAAAGACTAAGTCTTAAGCTTTCCAACAAACACATAATAAATCAATGTTCTTTCCCTTGTTTTAATTTCATACATAAGATTTATGAACCTGCATATTTAGGCTGTTTATTTAGAGCTCTGGCATGCGGGCTACTCTTGGCACAATGAGCGAGCTTTCTCTGAATGCTGGTTGGCTTTGGTTTTAGTTTAATGATTGAAATTGAAGAATCCATCACTACCTTTCAAAGATTAGCTCAACGTTAGCAAGGTCAAAGGCATGTTTCGTATTAGTCTCAATTCTGCTGCAGAATGTCTGAACTACACCTGATCCACAAAAGTCTCTCCTTTCTTTGTAACATCCCTTTTGTTCCTTCATTAAGTCTCAACTTTGTTGGCCTACTGCACCCCCTCCCCTGCCTTGTGCTCTTATTTCTTCTCTTCTGCATGGAATTCTTGGCATATAACCAAGTATCACCTCGGAGCAGAATCAGGGGAGAGCACAGTTGCGCTCTTCAAGTCCTCCCACCAAAGAGCACCCTTCTGCTTGACTCACCAAAATGAGAATAAGTATGTGTATGTGTAGTGGTGAGTTCTTTTGGAATTGCTGGCTTTTCCTTTAAATTACTCAACCTTTCCAATAGCAGCTCTCATCCTTTGGCACATCAAGAATATTCCTCTCTTACACACACCATGGATACAAAGACTGTCCTCTCTCGTCACTATGGGAATACAACGGAGTTAGTTGTGATGGTTTTCTCCTCCACGTCCCTTTTCCTCCAAACAAGGACTGATGCTTTCAGTCTGATTGCTCACTGGATCACTTCTTTGCATGTGACACAGCCCAAATACTGGTAGAATTTAATGTCAGTGACTGTCACTTGAATGTGAGTTCCGGAAACACGTTAATCACATGTAAATCATAGAACCACAGAATGGTTTGGGTTGGAAAGGACCTTAAGATCATCCAGTTCCAACTCCCTGCCATGGGCAGGGACACCTCCCACTAGACCATGTGTATTAAATTCTATTTACTATTTTTGCTTTTAATAGTTCCCTTTTTTGCAATCAATGTTCAAATGGATCCAGCTTTTTTGGCTGCTCTCTGAACACTCCCGGTATCTTCCCAAGACAACCATGTGTCACTTCCCCATTGACCTCCCTTTGGCTGTGACCATTGGGTCACGCTGATCTGTTGTAACCATAAGAGAGAGAATTTTCCTCGAGATGCCTTTGGAAGCACCACAGAGTGTTAAGTCAAAATGGTTCCAAACCTGACATTTTGACCTCTCTTATGGGGGAATGCCTTTCGCCTTGCTTTATTGCAGTTGAGCCCACATGAGGGGTACTCCTTGACCAAGGACAAACACATCCCTCTTAACTAGGATAATCAGGCTGGATATAAGGAAGAAGTTCTTTACTGTAAGGGTGGTGAGGCACTGGAATGGGTTGCCCAGGGAAGCGGTGAATGCTCCATCCCTGGCAGTGTTCAAGGCCAGGTTGGACAGCACCTTGGGTGACATGGTCTAGTGTGAGGTGTCCCTGCCCATGGCAGTGGGGTTGGAACTGGGTGATCTTTAGGGCCTCTCCAACCCAAACCATTCAATGGTTCTGTGATTCTATAACTAACCTGTGTAATGCAACTTTGATGCTAATTTAAAATTTCCTAGAAGAAATAAATCTGATTCTTCTCTAAAATTATCTATTATTGTTCATTGTTTGACTGTTGAGTAAACTATCAATGCTTTAAAGAAACGCATTTTCCCTTTATTCATGTCGGGGTTCTGTTTGTCATTTCAGGAGGGTGAGGAGGAGGTTATATATGCTTCCAGGTGAGACGTTTAACTTTATATTGTATTTCTTTCCCTCAGTAAATTGAGTAAATTATCCCTTACAACAACAAGTGTACAATGTCACTGCTGAGTAAGGTCTCTTGCCTGGTTCTGAACATTGTCTTTGGATACATGGTGTGAGTAAGCATGTAAATCGTATTCTGCAAGTACAGCAGCCTACCCTTGTAACGAAAAACTTCTTGTTCTGCTGAAATGTTCAGTACGAGAGGCTGGAAAAGGACAGCTCAACAAGGACATGATGTCCTCCCATCCTATCAAACATCCTTTTATTGCATTTGCCAGTCCCTATAATACCTCTTAGGTATACTTCTTAGGCAGAAGCTCTTCCCTGTGAGGGTGCTGAGGCGCTGGCCCAGGGTGCCCAGAGAAGCTGTGGCTGCCCCATCCCTGGCAGTGTTCAAGGCCAGGTTGGACACGGGGGCTTGGAGCAAGCTGCTCCAGTGGAAGGTGTCCCTGCCCGTGGCAGGGGTTGGAACTGGATGAGCTTTAAGGTCCCTTCCAACCCAAACCATGCTGTGATTTTATGATTCAGCCTCACAGACATCTCCTCCACCTAAAGATCAGTAGAACCCTTCCTGCCTGGAACCAAGAGCAGACCCCAAAGTCTCACTCAAGATAGGTTTGTACCATGTAAGAGAGAACAATGCCAAGGTGCCAAGCTATCAGAGGCAGAGATCAGTAAATGCAGACATCCCAGACCAGGGCTGAAGGTGACATGGCTGAGCTCAGTGTATCCAGAATCTTGCTGGGCAATCAAAGCCCATTCTGTATTATGGCTGGTGTCATACCTGGTGGTATCTTTCAGTTTCTTAACAAATCTACCTAAAATTAAGGTCTTTTGTTCCCATTATCAGGATTAGGACACTGTCGCAGACCCTCCCACCTTAATTCTTGAGACTTTCCAGACTAAATTCATCCATGAACAATGCATGCCATTGTATTCTTGCATCACTGTTCTCCCTCGGCTTAAAGAGCTCTCTGGTCCTTGAGTTCTCTTGTATTTAAGGAATAACCGTATTTCCTCTCAGCTTTCATTCCCTAAGCTGTATAAAACACAAACGCTCCTCGGCTTTCCCTATCAGGTAAAACCTCTCCATGCCACTGATGGGCTTGGATGAACTTCAGCAGCTTGAAGTCATATTTCTTGTGTGTGGGAGCCAAGGATTTTGTACTCTGCTCCTTAAGAAGCCTCTCTTCAGCCTCATCAAAGACCTCTCCTGAGAATACCTCAGCTGAGGCCTCCCTTGGATGTTTGCTTTTCCAGGGCTCTATCACGCTGTGATCAACAAACACAACGTGCCCTTTTCCTCCCTCATTTTCCACTGACAAGCTACAGCTTTATAGCTGCTTCTCTTATGATTAATCCCCACAAGCACGACCTTACCCTTTGTACCGCTGTATTCTTCAGTTCTCCATCCAATTCACCTCACTAATACACAAATCCTCTTCTGAATTGCCCGTACCTCCCAGCTTTGTGCTGTCTACTGAATTCATTAGGAAATCTCTCTTTTTTAAGGCAGGGTCACCAATGGAAACATTAAATAAGATTAGGCCAAAGACAGCGCGTTGTGAAACTCCACTAAAAACTGCCTTGTGAGCTTACACATTCTCTTCTCTCCAGAACCCCAGGTCATTTTGGAATAGGAGTTACTTACCACATTAGTAGTTTGGAAATGATCCACATTTTCTCCAGTTAATAATATCCCATGTGGCACGATATTGATATTCATTGAAGTCTAAGTGGATTATGTCTACAGCGTTTTTCTCAGCCATAAGAATGGGTTATCCTTTTTCAGGCAAGATACCACACACAAATAGCCTCTGATAAATCTGTATTTCCTCCCATCCTGATGTATTTTCACCTCCTTGTGGACATTGCTTTAATTATTCATTCATTTGTATGTTCGGTTGAGGATTTATTTGAAAGCTTGCACATTGGTGGGGTTGGGTGGTTGCTTTTCGCTACTCCGATATGGACACTCTATTTATTATCTGACATACAGATGGAACCACCCCCGAACTTCATACATTTATTAAAGAGCTTTGAGTCAGAGAAGTGATTTCCTGAGCCAGCTCTTTCAGATATCAGGCATGCTGATTACCCAGCTCCATATCTCCTCCCTTCTCCCCAGCTAAATGAAACTAGTTTAGAGAGCTTTGTTCCCACTTTGGTAATAGAAATATCCATGTCTACAGTCCTCTTCCCATTCATCATCTTGTCTGTCCTCAGCAGGTTCTACCATCAGAGTCCTTACAGGAAACTGAGCTGAAGCACACCATTAACTGATAGGGTCACATTTCTGTTATCATCTTTAAAGTTTGCTCTATATTTCTTATACCACATTTTTCTTTCTGTTTTCACGTGTAAGTACTGAAAAATCCTTGCTCCTCATTGTCATTCTCTTTGCCAGGATTAATTTGAATTTACTTTTAGCAATGCTCATCCTAACCCTGCATTTTTGAGCTCTAAAATGCAGTTTCCTCTACTGAAATTCTTGCTCTTTCCAAAAGACTCTCTGCTGCTTACTCTCACTTTTCTATTAAGTAAGTCTCTCTTCATCAGGGACTGTAGCGATAGAACAAGGGGTAATGGGTTAAAACTTAAAGAGAGAAAGTTAAGGTCAGATATAAGGAAGAAGTTTTTTACTGTGAGGGTGCTGAGGCGCTGACACAGCGTGCCCAGAGAAGTGGTGAATGCTCCATCCTTGGCAGTGTTGAAGGCCAGGCTGGAAGGAGCCTTGGGTGCCATGGTCTAGTGTGAGGTGTCCCTGCCCATGGCAGGGGGTTGGAAGAGGATGATCTTAAGGTCCTTTCCAACCCAAATCATTCTGTGATTCTATAAAACACAGATTGGTCACCTATGCTTCTTAGGGCAGGGACACCTCACACTAGACCATGGCACCCAAGGCTTCTTCCAGCCTGGCCTTCAACACTGCCAAGGATGGAGCATTTACCACTTCTCTGGGCACGCTGTGTCAGCGCCTCGGCACCCTTACACTAAAGGAACTTCTTCCTTATATCTAACCTGAACTTCCCCTGTTTCAGTTTGAACCCGTTACCCCTTGTCCTATCACTGCAGTCCCTGATGAAGAGTCCCTCCCCAGCATTCTTGTAGCCCCCTTCAGACACTGGAAGGCTGCTCTGAGGTCTCCACGCAGCTTCTCTTCTCCAGGCTGAACAGCCCCAACTTTCTCAGCCTGTCTCCATACAGGAGGCGCTCCAGCCCCTGAGCATCCTCATGGCCTCCTCCGGTCTTGCTCCAGCAGCTCCATGTCCTTTTATGCTGAGGACACCAGAACTGCACACAGTGCTGCAAGTGGCTTCTCATGAGATTTCTATCTCAGTTTATCAAATCTGCCTGAGAAAAATAAGATGGATACACTATTTTCTTAAAATGAGGGATCCAGCCCCACTCTGATTTTGCATTCTTTAATCATGCCGATCAATGGGCTTCAGCTCCAACCTCTAAATAATTTAGATAAATAACTAAGTAAAACAATTTCCCCCAAAAGTTATATCCTCATATATGCAAGTAAATGAAAACACTGATTTTGATTTTATATCACGCTTTCAGCATAAATCATTCAAAAGCACTCTGTGATCTGACAAAGGAAATTGATCCAAAGCTTATTGACTCGGCAGAAGTCTTCCCATTGACTTCACATTAACCTTGGAGCAGGACTGAAATGCTGCCTACCCAGTGCTGAAGCACAGCCCCTTTTGATCAGCGGTGGAAGGGTTATTCATCAGCGTATCAACACCAATCATCATGCAAAACTATGAGACATGGTATCTTACTGACACAGACCATTGATTTGGATTCTTGGTGACATTTAAGGAGATGGAACCCCTTCTGTTTGTTACTTGGCATAAACCTAGACACTAACATGTCCTTTCTTAAACATCTTCATCTGTCCTTCTTCACTACAAGCGATCATAGAACCACAGAATCCCAGAATTGTTGGGGTTAGAAGGGACCTTAAAGCTCATCCAGCTCCAACCCCTGCCACGGGCAGGGACCCCTTCCACTGGAGCAGCTTGCTCCAAGCCCCTGTGTCCAACCTGGCCTTGAGCACTGCCAGGGATGGGGCAGCCACAGCTTCTCTGGGCACCCTGGGCCAGCGCCTCAGCACCCTCACAGGGAAGAGCTTCTGCCTAAGAGCTCATCTCAGTCTCCCCTCGGGCAGGTTCAAGCCATTCCCCTTGGCCTGTCCCTACAGGCCCTTGTCCCAAGCCCCTCTCCAGGTTTCCTGCAGCCCCTTTAGGCACTGGAGCTGCTCTCAGGTCTCCCCTTCAGGAGCCTTCTCTTCTCCAGGCTGCCCCAGCCCAGCTCTCTCAGCCTGGCTCCAGAGCAGAGCTGCTCCAGCCCTCGCAGCATCTCCATGGCCTCCTCTGGACTTACTCCAACAGCTCCACGTCCCTCTTGTGTTGCTGCCTCCAGAGCTGAATGTAGTGCTCCAAGTGCGGTCTCACAAGAGTGGAGCAAAGGGGAAGAATCCCCTCCGTCGACCTTCTTCTCACCCATCTTGTGATCAGGAGTTACAATTCAGAATGAAGGGATTCTCCATAATATAGTAGGATTCTCCATAGGGATTTTCCATAACAGGAGAATAAGCTCACAATCTCAGTAGGGATTCTCCATAATATAGTACCCTCCTGGCCACAAACCAGAGCATCTGTTCAGTTCTAAAGCAGAGGAAAGTTTACCTTGTGGTTGCCTTTTTGCAGCATGAAGCCTCTCCCTTGGAGCTCTGCCATCAACAAGAGCTTTGAAACAGCTGAATAACTAGTACATTTTAAAGAAGTAAACGCATTAAATGTGGGTATAAAGTACACAAGATGCCCAGAAATCACAGCACAACCCCTGGTCTAATGTCACAGGGTTGCAAGGCCAAATCTTAGTGTTAATGTGTCCCCTTCACTTAGATGCACCACATAGACCTTTGCTAATCTCTCCCACTCACACAATAAACCATACAAAGCTCTTACAATGAGAAGCCGGGTCTATTTGTGTTTAGAATTGATGTCATTTATTAAAAAGGATGTTCAGCCTGAAAAGAATCAGTGATAAAACCTCTCCTAAAAATCATACAGCCCTTCCTCAGTACAATAGTTAGGAAAACCTCATTTCTAAGAGGAAAGATAGAGTAATCTTACAATCCCTAAGCAATCTATTCAAGAGCAAGGATGAGGTGCACCAACATCACAAAGGGCATCCCCTGAGGGAAGAAATCTCTGTTATTTGGTTGGACACCCTCTAGGAAGAGAGCTCTTCCAAGTCAGGATTAGGGAAATTCAAGGCAAATTCCCCCCGCCACTTCCCTCTTTATCACATCAAACATGAGTGTTTTGTGTTCACTGCAAAGGCTCTCTGCAGTACATTTTTACACCCTTTCTACCCTCTCTTCCAAGAGGTTGCCTAGGATCCCTTCATTAACGTGCTACAACGTCATGTTTCTTTTTGGCTGTTCCTTCATTGGCTTCATGAAGCTTGAAGGCCTCTTTTCTGCACAAAGGCACAGCTTTGCCTAACAGGATAGAAAACAGCTTTAACCCAGCTGCACGATTAGCACATTTTTCTAGGACATGGGAATGGCAGATTGGAAACCTCCCAACCTGAGAGACTTGAGCCTAAGCCACCCACCTCCCTAAGCAAGCAAGCTAATCCCTATTATAATACATAAAGGACAGATTTTGCATTGCTAGACAGTCAAGACAGTGTCATTGGTGATCATTACTCACAGCCAGAACATGCTTTTGAGATGAGCTTCAGTGGGGTGCTTGAGAAAAGAGTGCCAATGTCATGCATCTCACCAAGTGCTGGCAAGGAATTGCTCAGCCCTACTGAGCCCTCTGAATACACACAGGAGAAAACATTGGATATAGAATCATAGAATAGTTAGGGTTGGAAAGGACCTGAAGATCATCCAGTTCCAACCCCCCTGCCATGGACAGGGACATCTCACACTAAACCATGTCACCCAAGTCTCTGACCAACCTGGCCTTGAACACTGCCAGGGATGGAGCATTCACAACCTCCCTGGGCAACCCATTCCAGTGCCTCACCACCCTCTCAGTAAAGAATTTTTTCCTTATATCCAATCTAAACTTCCCCTGTTTCAGTTTGAACCCGTTACCCCTTGTCCTGTCACTACAGTCCCTGATGAAGAGTCCATCCCCAGCATCCTTGTAGGCCCCTTCAGATACTGGAAGGCTGCTCTGAGGTCTCCACGCAGCCTTCTCTTCTCCAGGCTGAACAGCCCCAACTTTCTCAGCCTGTCTCCATACAGGAGGTGCTCCAGTCCCTGATCATCCTCGTGGCCTCCTCTGGACTTGTTCCAACAGTTCCATGTCCTTTTGATGTTGAGGACACCAGAACTGCACACAGTGCTGCAAGTGAGGTCTCACGAGAGCAGAGCAGAGGGGCAGGATCACCTCCTTCGACCTGCTGGTCACGCTCCTCTTGATGCAGCCCAGGATACGGTTGCTTTCTGGGCTGCGAACGCACACTGCAGCCGGCTCATGTTCATTTTCTCATGGACCAACACCCCCAAGTCCTTCTCCGCAGGGCTGCTCTGAATCTCTTCTCTGCCCAACCTGTAGCTGTGCCTGGGATTGCTCCGACCCAGGTGTAGGACCTTGCACTTGGCATGGTTAAACTTCATAAGGTTGGCATGAGCCCACTTCTGTTTAATAGCAAAAGCACTGGCATTTATGGACACAGATGTTTCTACAGGGAGTTTTGTAGAGGAACCATCCATTTCCTCATCAAACAGGACCTAAGTGCTAAAGTTTCTTCATGTGGATCTCATCTCCATTACTAGAAGCGACAACGGATCCAAGCAGTACCAGCGACCTGTACCATGAGCACATCGTTAGCCAAAGTGCTTTGTGTGGGTCTATGTGATATCTTGTCTTCTTTCTTGCTCCCACTATTGCTATATGCAGTCACGACACTGAGAAATTTTAGGAGAGATTTAGTAACATAAATAAGGGCAAAGGAAAGTGAATTTCCATGATCACAGACTATCTGCCATACATTCAGATCCAAGGGAGGAGCTGATTCCAACTGCTAAATTTAATTAAAGCATATGCTCTTGGGCTTTGCAGTGCAATATCCTTAAAACTCCCTCACTCTGTGTCTCCTTTCCAGGTCATCATAAAGTTTAAATCACATTGAAAGGTTCTTGTTTCATTTCTTTCATCCCTTCTCCACATCCTCCAGAGAAATCACATAGAAACCCTCATCAATAAGGTATTAAGACCAGTTGCAAGAGGAGAGCAAAATTGCAGGATCCATCAGAATGAAATTATCACCTATTAAATATATAAGATGATAACGTTCACTGCTATAACATGCAAAGGCAGTTGGAAGATTAGAAGTGATGAGGAGTCAGTGGTCACAACCCAAATAGGTATCAATGATAAAGGCAAGGGAGGACCTGTGTGTGGAGGCAAAATTTAGCCTCCTGGAAAAGAAACCAGAGAGAAGGACCTTTATGGCAATGTTCTCTGTAATGCTCCCTTACCTCTTGCAGGTCCTGGGAAAGTGGTGGAGAGGCAGAATGTGAGTGTAAGATGGTTTTAGGCACATCTGAGACACATAGAATCACAGAATGGTTTGGGTTGGAAAGGACCTTAAGATCATCCAGTTCCAACCCCCTGCCATGGGCAGGGACACCTCACACTAGACCATGGCACCCAAGGCTCTGTCCAACCTGGCCTTGAACACTGCCAGGGATGGAGCATTCACAACTTCTTTGTGCAATCCATTCCAGTGCCTCAGCACCCTCTCAGTAAAGAACTTCTTCCTTATCTCCAACCTGACCTTCCCCTGGTTCAGTTTGAACCCATCACCCCTTGTCCTGTCACTACAGTCCCTGATGAAGAGTCCCTCCCCAGCATCCTTGTAGGCCCCCTTCAGACACTGGAAGCTGCTCTGAGGTCTCCACGCAGCCTTCTCTTCTCCAGGCTGAACAGCCCAAACTTTCTCAGCCTGTCTCCATACAGGAGGTGCTCCAGCCCCTGATCACCCTTGTGGCCTCCTCTGGACTTGCTCCAACAGCTCCATGTCCTTCTTATGCTGAGGACACTAGGATTGCACACAGTGCTCCTGTACTGACTTTCAATGCTCCACCTGTGTTACAATTCTATATCATAGGGAGCTGGCCCTGCCCATGGCAGGGGGGTTGGAACTGGATGATTTTAAGGTCCTTTCCAACTCAAACCATTCTGTGATTCTATGATTCTACGATTCTACGACATCAGTCACCTCCATGGAGACGGAGCAAAGGTCACATCTGAGAGCAGCAGCTGGTTACTGATCCCAGAAGAAGATAGGTAACCCCTGGGTTGGTACAAAAACCTAGTTCAAAATCTTACCATGAAGTCAATATCCTGCAGCAGATCCCATGATTGTGTCAACATCCCTATGGAAGCAACAAGGACCAAGCAGTCTGCCAAAGCTTTGCCCACATTCAGCAGCAGGACTGTGTGAAAGTAAGCTCTTAAAAGAAGTTTCAAAGGGAAGTCAGAGGAATTAAATCCTTACAGGTGTTGACAGTACAGAAAGGTGTTGAGAAGGGAACATGCCACTGGTGTTACCACTCTTTCACTCTTACAATGGAGAAAAAAGTAAGCAAGGATGTCTGAACAGAAGGGTAAAGGCTGTTACTAGAAATAAGAAGGCATCCTTCAAACAGCTAATGCTGTATCCCAAAATAGCAGACGAAATCAGTAACTCTGGCAGATTAAACGTAAGAATACAAGGCAGAGCAAAGGAGACTGAGGAGCAACCACTGAAGGCAAACTAATATTGTTCTTTCAACACGTCAGGGGTGAGAAGTCTGCAAGACCAATTGATAGCAACTGTATACAAGAATCAGTCACAAAGAAAAAGGTCACTGCAGAGCAGCCAAGTGGATTCTTTGCACTATGGAAGAAAAAGGGGGGATAAACATCCCGGATCTACTTTGAGAAGAGGATTCAGCAAAGAACCTGCCTGAAATTGGGACATAGGTTGCAGCTTAACAAGACAGGAGAAACACAGACAAAACAGCAGGGTTTTATTCAGATCTATTCACCCAAGAGTCTCACAGAAAATGAAAAATTAACTCTCTGAATTATTAACAGCAATGTGCAACGCTTCCCTGAAAACTTGCCTGGGATGTGAAGACTGGAGAGGATCCAGGAGAGATCCAGAGAATTCCACACTTATAAACCCGATGTGTGAAGCAAACAGATTGGCTAAAACTTTGCTGAAGGAAGGTGAAAAGGTTTCAGTTCTGATTCTCTGCACCTGACAGATCTCTTGATTTTTAATGGGTTAACTTGTGGGTATCAATAACCCAGTACATCAAATGTTCATGGATTTTTAAGAGTTTTAATAAAAGGTGTCTAAAGGAAATAAGCAGCCATGGATAGACTGGATATTAGGGAAAATATCCATTGTATTGGATATTAGGAAAGCAATATTCACTGAAAGGGTAGTATTGGAACAGGCTGCCCAGGGCAGGGCTGGAGTCACCGTCCTTGCAAGTGTTCACACACTATGTAGATGAGGCCCTCAGTGCCATGGGTTAGCGGTGGCCTTGGCAGTGCTGGGGAATGGTTGGACTTGATGAGCTTAAAGGTCTTTTCCAACCTAAGTTGATTCTATGGAATAAGATCACTCTTACCTGCTCTTAACCAATATATATAAGCTTTCAAAGACGGGAAGCAAAGGGTAGGAGCAATAATTCAGTTTCTCCTACTGCAAGGACTGAGGGCTTCAAATGAAGCTCATAGGATCCAAAATACAACAGAGACAGTGGTCCTTCATGCAGCAAGTAGCAGACATGAATAACATGAATGAACATTTCTAAATCTAGGTGAGTAGCCACAGGAAGGGATCAGCAAGGACCACAACAGGGTCAGGAAGTCCTTGAAGTGAGAATAGTTCGAGATTGGCAGAGTGGTCATAAACATCTCCCCTGTGCTTACTTTTCTGGCACTCATTTATGGGTGACGGTAGGAGGAGATGGGCTAAATGTGCCTGGGTCTGGAACAACACTGGTACGTTAAACCAGCATGGGTTTGAATTTCTGATAGTTTTAATAGGATCAGCCCTTCTCCCTGACATTGTCCAAATCAGAGTATGTAAGGCTTCAGGAGATCATTTGCTTCATCCCCCAAATCATCTGAATCACCACTAAAAGCGTTTCCACAGATGATTTGGAACTCAATTGGGTTTTGAAAATGCCCTGCAGCAGAAAGTCCAAGTCTTCCCAAGCAGTTTGCACAAGTGCTTTCCTATGCTTAATCTTGGATAGTACTTTGTCATATCTAAATTAAATCTTCTTACAGCAACCTAAGCCAATCTAAGCCAATGGCTTCTTGACCTATCCTCAGTGGGCGTGGAGAATAGTTTTTCCTGTTTCTTTTTGCAGCAAGCCTTCATATATATGAGGAGTTAGATATAAGGTTAGATATAAGGAAGAAGGCCTTTACTGTGAGGGTGGTGAGGCATTGGCAAAAGATGCCTAGAGAAGTGGTGAATGCTCCATCCCTGGCAGTGGTCAAGGCCAGCTTGAACAGAGCTTGGGCGACGTGGTCTAGTGTGAGATGTCCCTGCCCATGGCAGAAGGTTGGAACTGTATGATCCTCAGGTCCTTTCCAACCCAAACCATTCTATGATTCTATGATTCTAAGTTACTCCCTTTTCCCCAGACATTCTATCTCCCAGTTTCAATAAACTCATCTCTTTCAAACTTCATAATTATATTGTTTAGATCTTAAATCTTTGCTGTTGTTTTCTGGACATTCTCTTGCTGGGTCTTAGTGTGGATGGAAACCTTGAGAGAAGTTCAGCTGAGTCTTTATAAATACTGGGGAAACTACATTTGCTTTTGTCAGCAAACTTAGAGCTCATCTTTGGTCATTTTTAATATGTTCTTTCTGAAACGGAAGATTTTTATGACATTTCTCAGCACAGCATTATTATGTTAAAATGATTGTGCAGTGGCACTTGCAGACTGAGTGGGAATCTGTTATGAAAGATGCATCACAAATGTGCAGAAAACAATAATCTTTCTCCAGCCAAAATGAGTAATTTGGGATATAACCTATTAACTAGACGAGACCAGATGCAGAAAGGACAAATCTTGACTAATCAGTGGTCGCAATTGCAGCTCTAGTAAGAGGAACCAAATAAAGCCTTGATTCCGGTAGTGAGAATCTAGCCTTAAAAGGAGGCAATGAAACAAACATTTCTGTTTGCAGAATTAAACCAGAAATGAATATTTTAAATCCAGTCTGGTTTCTTATTTTTTAGGTACGGACTTGTATTTCAGGGTTCCTTGGTTTGCAAGATTATAGAAACATGGAATGGTTTGGGCTGGAGGGGACCCTACAGCTCATCCAGTTCCAACCCCTGCCATGGGCAGGGACACCTCACACCTCACACCATGTCACCCAAGGCTCTGTCCAACCTGGCCTTGAACACTGCCAGGGATGGGGCAGCCACAGCTTCTCTGGGCACCCTGGGCCAGCGCCTCAGCACCCTCACAGGGAAGAGCTTCTGCCTAAGAGCTCATCTCAGTCTCCCCTCTGGCAGGTTAAAGCCATTCCCCTTGGCCTGTCCCTACAGGCCCTTGTCCAAAGCCCCTCGCCAGGTTTCTTGCAGCCCCTTTAGGCACTGGAGCTGCTTTAAGGTCTTCCTGGAGACTTCTCCATGGTGAACCAGCCCAACTCTTTCAGCCTGTTTTCATAGCAGAGGTGCTCCAGCTCTCTGACCATTTCCATGGCCTCCTCTGGACCAACTCTGAACGTGTTCCTGTCTGTCTTGTGCTGGGATTCCCAGAGCTATACACAGTACTCTAGAGGGGTCTGACCAGAGTGGAGTAAAGCGGGAGAACCACCTTCCCTGACCTGCTGGTCACACTTCTCTGTACACAGCCTACAATACATTTGGCTTTCTGCGCTGTTTCATAAGTGTCTCATAGAAAGGAGGGTTTCAGTTCTGCTTTGGATACTGTGATGTTTTTAGGTGTCATAGGGAAGAAGGAGGGACGAGGACTTTGAGATCTGTAAATCTCCCTCTGTTCACTCTCTGCAATGCTCTCCCTGCATCCTTTATACCTAATATCACCTGCACCACTGCTCTTCTCCATCAGCCAAGTTTTCCTCCTGCAGACACTGCATTAGTGAACCGAGCAAATTATCAGCGGTGTTTTGTTACCGAGTTAAGTGGAATGAGGGATTTGTTCCAGCCTCCGAGTTTTCCTCCCCAGCAGCTTGGTTTAGCCTTCCTCTCTCTCCGTTGTGTTACATCTGTCGCACTCAGCGTGTGCTCCTTTAGCTCTGTCAGCATCAGTTTCAGCTGCCACTTGTCATCCCTGCTCAGAGAGGCAAGGAACTCAATAGCTGAGGCTTTCATAAGCAAAGCTGATCACTAGGATTACTGGGAGTATCGGACAAGCTCTATAGATAAGATGATTGACTTATCACTGCCTTGGATGCAAAGTGTTTTATATTGGCTTGAAGCTTTTCTTAGAATCATACAATCATAAAACAGTTTGGGTTGGAAAGGACCTTAAGATCATCCAGATCCAACCCCCCTGCCATGGGCAGGGACACCTCACACTAAACCATGGCACCCAAGGCTCTGTCCAACCTGGCCTTGAACACTGCCAGGGATGGAGCATTCACAACTTCCCTGGGTAACCCATTCCAGTGCCTCACCACCCTCACAGTAAAGAATTTTTTCCTTAGATCCAATCTAAACTTCCCCTGTTTCAGTTTGAACCCGTTACCCCTTGTCCTGTCACTACAGTCCCTGATGAAGAGTCCCTCTCCAGCATCCTTGTAGCCCCCTTCAGACACTGGAAGCTGCTCTGTGGTCTCCACGCAGCTTCTCTTCTCCAGGCTGAACAGCCCCAACTTTCTCAGCCTGTCTCCATACAGGAGGTGCTCCAGCCCCTGATCATCCTCGTGGCCTCCTCTGGACTTGTTCCAACAGTTCCATGTCCTTTTTATGTTGAGGACACCAGAACTTTTCCTAATTCTTTTCCTAATTCAGGCACAATAATATGTTTCTAGAAAAGGAAGGGTCAAATCTAGTGATGTAAAGATAAACCCAGGCATAATGCCACTAAAATCTGCACCTATTGCAGCTAAACCGAGGTATCAAGTATTGAAACTCAGCTTTTCACAGCTGGTGATTCCAGTGACGTACCCATAGTCACCAGCTTGGGACATGTATTGGTGCCACAGCAGTACTGGATGAAAACATCCCTTTTATGTCAGAATCTGCTAGGGCCTGGAATTCAAGTCTCTCTTGGACATTAAATACATTGAAATAAAGTTGTTTGGGGATTATCTGCCATTCTCCAGCCTCCATTTATGGTTGCTGTATTTTTGCTTAAATAGCTTACAGGTAACAACACACAGATATGCTGCAATAAGAGCTCTGAGCTGTACTGCTTTCAGGGAATCTTAAGTTCATGGATCTCTGGAAATAGGAAATGAGAATCACCCTTGCTTTTGCGAAGCATTCAGACCAACTTCTATTCCTTTTCTGTGCTCCTTGCAGTTGACTGGTTTGGTGTATAAAGCATTTGAGTGGAAAATAGCATTTTTTGATCAAAGAAGGAAAAACGCTCTTCCAACTGTGCAATTGTCCAATTAATCCAGGATTGAAAAGTTAAGTACTGCTAACAACCAGCTGTATTTTGTCTAGCAGTGTTCAGAGAAGCTATAACCCCTGCCTAAGCACTTAAAATAGTAGGAAAATATACCAAAAGGAGATAATAATTTGGGGGAGTGGATAATTTGGCATCGAGATCTGAAAGGAAATTGGAGTAAACAGACAAAAAGGCTTATGAAAATAAGGTTTTTGGGGGTTTTTTTTCTTTGCTTCTCCTTAAGCACAGGAGAAGATGGAAAACTGCTCCAATTAAAGAGTTCCCTGACTATTTTAAACTCCGGAGAAACCTATTTGTTCTTACTCCAGAGAAGTATTCAGGCTGTCTCCTTCATGCTACCATAATGATAGGACATCACATGTTGGACTTTAAGACCTTAAAGGTCTTTTCAAACCTCGTTGATTCGGTGATAGGCTGCTCTTTACCTTCCCATTGCTGCTGTGTTACATCCTGTTTACACGGGTATTGGGAGTGACACAGCAACTGTGTGCTAATGGGATAAATGAAGCAGTCGCTGAAGCTTTCTTGTGGTGCTATTTAATTACCTCTGTTTTCCTGAACCTATCAACACTTTCAGGCAATCCAAAGCAGAGAAGAAATTAACAGACATTTCCATACTCTAAGAGGTGATGCTAAGATTGCAAAACAAATTATAACTTAAGACATCCACATGACAATCCCTTATCATAGAATCACAGAACAGTTTGGGTTGGAAAAGACCTTAAGATCATTCAGTTCCAGCCCCCTGCCATGGGCAGGGACACCTTCAACTAGAGCAGGTTGCTCCAAGTCCACCTCCCAAGTGAAAGATGTCCCTGCCTGTGGCAGGTGGCTGGAACTGGGTGAACTTTAAGGTTCTTCCCACCCAAAACCATTCTGCGATTCTATGATGATATTATCTAGCGTGTATATATATATATATATATATATAATATATATACACACTATACAGTTCACAGTAGTATATATATTCTAAAGTATATTATGTACTATCATATATACTATTATGTACTATATATATTAGTGTGCATATATATGTGGTAGTATATATATACATTAGGTCATAATAGTATATATACACTATATATCGGTATATCGTATACTATATACTATTATAGCACATATATATACACTCTAGATTGTATATATATAGTATACTTTATATATACTGTATATATAGTATACTATGATAGTACACTATAATATACTATTGTAATATACAATACAATATATATTGTATTGTATACATGTAATACTATATATAAATATATAGTATATATAAAATATAAACAGCAATATATAACGGTATATAGTATGATATATACTATTATAGCATATATACACACTATATATACACTATATACACATACATGTATATACTGTATATGTATATATTATAGTATATTCTATATAGAGTATATATTTTATAAATAGTATTGCATGTATACAATATATAAATAGTATATGTTATCTCTAGTATGCATATAAATAGTATATCTAGAGTGTATATATGTATACTTATATAGTATTTAATAAGAATGAAACCCCACTGAGTTATATGCCAGTATGTAACAGGATGTAACACAAATTTACATGTCTTTCTTTCTTCTTTCTTAAAGTGAAAATAAATAGGAAAGAGATTGTTCTGTTACTATTCTCTAAGATATCTCACTGTCGTAGTTTACCCTTTTCTGCAAAATCCATATCATTTTCATAAGGGTTTGACTTTTTTTGTTATATGTCAGACAAAGAAACTCATCATCACCCCCTGTTCTATCGCTACAGTCCCTGATGAAGAGCCCCTCTCCAGCATCCTTGTAGTCCTCTTCAGGCACTGGAAGCTGCTCTGAGGTCTCCACGCAGCTTCTCTTCTCCAGGCAATGAACACAGCTTAGGAAACATCAACCTAAAGGACAACAGGATAACCTTTCTATAAATACTTTAATAGCATAGCTAGTAAAAGATTAGGATTTAAGATGATTCACAAAACCAGCCAGGGAGCCAAAAGGAAACTCCTTCCAAACACTGGAAGAAATCCTGTAATGACACAGCCTAATGGGATAATTCCCTCAGCAGGAAAGAGGTGAAAGTGTCACTGCAGAGTTCATTTCAATTCAGGTAGAGATCCTCTGGTCTAGCTGATTTTATCTGTAGAGGAACCACTTTTCCAAAGCAGAAACACACTGATGACTACCCCTGTGCCACCTTCACCAAACTCCTCCAGGGATGCAGGTCTGACTCCTGTGAGTTTTGCTCATCCTGGGATGAAATCCCTGCTTCCACACCGGGAAATGCCAGGCTACCGCTGGCAAATGGACAACCTCCAACCAGAAACATAGCACAAACATGAAGATTAAACTGTTTAAATAAAGCTCTGCCCTTAGCTCTCTATAACTACCCGAAAGGAGGCTGTAGTGAAGTGGGGTTAGTCTCTTCTCCAAAGTAACAAGGGAAAGAACAAGAGGAAACTCAAGCTGCGCCAGGGGAGGTTTAGATGGAGCTGAGGAACAATCCCTTCCCCAAAGGGTGCTCAGGCATTGGAACAGGCTGCCCAGGGCAGGGCTGCAGTCACCGTCCCTGCAAGTGTTCACACCCAGTGGAGACGAGGCCTCAGTGCCATGGGTTAGGGGTGGCCTTGGCAGTGCTGGGAATGGTTGGACTGGATGATCTTAAAGGTCTTTTCCAACCTGATTGATTCTATGATTCTACGATCAGGACTTGTGGTCCCTATACAGCTGACTGTGTATTTTTCAGGTTTTATTAAGTCTGTTGCTATGGGATGGAACAAAGCTGTTAATATTTTCCTGAGTTCAGAGACAGCATCATTTTAGATGATTCCTTGTCTGCTTAGGCAAAAGGCCTGATTTCCACACCAAGAAGCTACCCTTGCTCCTTTGGAATCTGTAACAGATCAATAAGCAGCTGGTAATAACAAGCACCAGCCTGGCCATACACAATATGAAGCTATGCAAAAGCCCAAATCCTTCAGAACTAAAACGTCCTAAGAGAACGCCCGGTATTATTATTGTATGAATAACAACACTTATTGATTAAGTGGTGTTTCTTCAGCCACAAAATGCAGAACCAGCAAGATGCAGGCTGCAAACCAAAGCAATCACATGAGTTTTATCTCACTGTATAATCTTTATCATTGCTGTCTCTTGGAATATTTTGTCTTTCTTACATTGACACGTGTTTATATATTGCTTTTACTTAGCTTCATGAGGCTCACATTGAATTTGCACTGAATAGCACTGAGTATTTTGCACAGCGGTTTTGAACTGTAATCCATGCTTCTTGCAGGATTAACCTGCTCTTCCTTCCACCTCTAACAGTCCCCCAAAACCCACCCAGCGTGTTGCACATCTAACCATAGTCAGAGGATGCTGCAGATGGCAAGCAGACAGCTGTACTTCGTCATCAATGCGTTTCCTAAGGGACGCTCTTTAGACTCCACAGAAATAAATGATTATCAATGCAGCAAAAGATGGAGGAAACTGCTCTGGCAGCAGTTTGGTGCTGTAAAAACCCGAGGTTTATGGAGGCTCAGGTGGCCCCTCAGCCCTTTAAAAGCTTTTTTTAGCAGGGCTACTGGTGCAGAACTCCATTTCTGAGAAGGCAGCTGGCTTGTCGAGCCCTTGTTAAAATGAATTGTTGTTTAAAGGCACGATCAAGAAAATCCTTGCTTTATAACTCCTTTTGTAAAGCCGACCGCCGAGTAAAGCTGCTGTCACTTCGCAAATGAAAAAGCAAACCCTTCCATGGTACAGCTTGAGTCGGAGCAAACGTCTCATGTGCCAGCCAGAATGCTTTTCCAAAGCACTTATTCGGTGAAGTTTTGCTTTCAGTCTGCAATTTGTGGTGTTTTGAACAGCATTTGTAGCTTCCATAGCAATGAGTTGGTGATTTTTATGGGTTTATTCCTGTTCCGGTGCGCTGGGACTACCAAGGAGGGCACCAACTTGTCCTCAGAAAGGTTTATGCTGATCTAAGGAGTAACAGAGAGTGAGTGATTTGTTAATAACTGAAGAGAATTGGCCCATGCAGTGCTTCTCAGCTGGTGAAAGCAAAGGTTTCGCACATCACCCACACTCTGACCCTGGAGCTCCATTCAGGATCAGCAGCTGAGATGTTCAGACCATTGATTTTAGTTATAATATATAGGAGGGGAATCATAGAATGGTTTGGAAGGGAACTTAAAGCTCATCCAGTTCCAACCCCTGCCACGGGCAGGGACCCCTTCCACTGGAGCAGCTTGCTCCAAGCCCCTGTGTCCAACCTGGCCTTGAACACTGCCAGAGATGGGGCAGCCACAGCTTCTCTGGGCACCCTGTGCCAGCGCCTCAGCACCCTCACAGAGAAGGACTTATAACCGGTTGCCTCACACGCAGCCTTCATCTCCCTTGTTTAAGTTTTTAACCCATTACGCTTTGTTCTATCCCTACAGTCCCTGACGAGCACTAGGGTTGGTGGGGTTTAACAAGGAGAGAAGCGGGGAGAGGGCTGAGGGAGGCAGCGGGCGAGCAGTATGGAAGGCAAACCCGCCTTGGGTACGAGTGGAAGGCAGCAACCGGCGATCCTCACACCGTCTGTTGGGTGCGTACGAAGGGATGGGAAGGGAGAAAGAGAGAAGGAAGAAAGGAGGAGGAAGGCAGCGGGAACAGGCAGAGGGAAAACGGGACAGAAACCACCAGAACCAAGCCCCTCAGCGCACTCAAACGGGCTGCGCAGACGGACGAATGGACGGGGCTACCCTTACCCATCCCCTCCGCTGATTGGTCAACGGCAAAAAAAGGGGGCGAGGCGCCGCTCACGTGACACCGCGAGGTGCCTGCTGGGAGTTGTAGTCCGGGTGGGCGTCAGCGGGCAGCGGTACCTGCGGGCTGGGGACTACAGAGGTGGTGGAAAGTGGGGGGGGTGGAAGGACACGTGGTCAGGGCGGGCCCCGCCGGGGTCACGTGATGTTTGGGTGCCGGCGGCGCGGCGCAGCTTCGAGGCGGTGGCGGGTGAGTGGCGCGCGGTGTGCGCGTGTCGGAGCCTTCCCCCTCCCCTCGGGGTTACCTCGTGTGACCCCAAAGGTGGGGGGGAACATGGGGCCCTTGCACTGTGTGTGTGTAACGTGGGACATGGCCTTGCACTGTGTGTGTGTAACGTGGGACATGGGGCCCTTGCACTGTGTGTGTGTAACGTGGGACATGGGCCCTTGCACTGTGTGTGTGTAACGTGGGACATGGCCTTGCACTGTGTGTGTGTAACGTGGGACATGGGGCCCTTGCACTGTGTGTGTGTAACGTGGGACATGGGCCCTTGCACTGTGTGTGTGTAAGGTGGGACATGGGGCCCTTGCACTGTGTGTGTGCGACGTGGGACATGGGGCCCTTGCACTGTGTGTGTGTAACGTGGGACATGGGCCCTTGCACTGTGTGTGTGTAACGTGGGACATGGGCCCTTGCACTGTGTGTGTGTAACGTGGGACATGGCCTTGCACTGTGTGTGTGTAACGTGGGACATGGGGCCCTTGCACTGTGTGTGTGTAACGTGGGACATGGGCCCTTGCACTGTGTGTGTGTAAGGTGGGACATGGGGCCCTTGCACTGTGTGTGTGTAACGTGGGACATGGGGCCCTTGCACTGTGTGTGTGTAACGTGGGACATGGGGCCCTTGCACTGTGTGTGTGTAACGTGGGACATGGGCCCTTGCACTGTGTGTGTGTAACGTGGGACATGGCCTTGCACTGTGTGTGTGTAACGTGGGACATGGGCCCTTGCACTGTGTGTGTGTAACGTGGGACATGGGGCCCTTGCACTGTGTGTGTGTAACGTGGGACATGGGCCCTTGCACTGTGTGTGTGTAACGTGGGACATGGGGCCCTTGCACTGTGTGTGTGTAACGTGGGACATGGGCCCTTGCACTGTGTGTGTAAGGTGGGACATGGGGCCCTTGCACTGTGTGTGTGCAACGTGGGACATGGGGCCCTTGCACTGTGTGTGTGTAACGTGGGACATGGGGCCCTTGCACTGTGTGTGTGTAACGTGGGACATGGGCCCTTGCACTGTGTGTGTGTAACGTGGGACATGGGGCCCTTGCACTGTGTGTGTGTAACGTGGGACATGGCCTTGCACTGTGTGTGTGTAACGTGGGACATGGGCCCTTGCACTGTGTGTGTGTAACGTGGGACATGGGCCCTTGCACTGTGTGTGTGTAACGTGGGACATGGGGCCCTTGCACTGTGTGTGTGTAACGTGGGACATGGGGCCCTTGCACTGTGTGTGTGTAACGTGGGACATGGGGCCCTTGCACTGTGTGTGTGTAACGTGGGACATGGGCCCTTGCACTGTGTGTGTGTAACGTGGGACATGGGGCCCTTGCACTGTGTGTGTGTAACGTGGGACATGGGGCCCTTGCACTGTGTGTGTGTAACGTGGGACATGGGGCCCTTGCACTGTGTGTGTGTAACGTGGGACATGGGGCCCTTGCACTGTGTGTGTGTAACGTGGGACATGGCCTTGCACTGTGTGTGTGTAACGTGGGACATGGCCTTGCACTGTGTGTGTGTAACGTGGGACATGGGCCCTTGCACTGTGTGTGTGTAACGTGGGACATGGGGCCCTTGCACTGTGTGTGTGTAACGTGGGACATGGCCTTGCACTGTGTGTGTGTAAGGTGGGACATGGGGCCCTTGCACTGTGTGTGTGTAACGTGGGACATGGCCTTGCACTGTGTGTGTGTAACGTGGGACATGGGCCCTTGCACTGTGTGTGTGTAACGTGGGACATGGGGCCCTTGCACTGTGTGTGTGTAACGTGGGACATGGCCTTGCACTGTGTGTGTGTAACGTGGGACATGGGCCCTTGCACTGTGTGTGTGTAACGTGGGACATGGGCCCTTGCACTGTGTGTGTGTAACGTGGGACATGGGCCCTTGCACTGTGTGTGTGTAACGTGGGACATGGGGCCCTTGCACTGTGTGTGTGTAACGTGGGACATGGGGCCCTTGCACTGTGTGTGTGTAACGTGGGACATGGGCCCTTGCACTGTGTGTGTGTAACGTGGGACATGGGGCCCTTGCACTGTGTGTGTGTAACGTGGGACATGGGCCCTTGCACTGTGTGTGTGTAACGTGGGACATGGCCTTGCACTGTGTGTGTGTAACGTGGGACATGGGGCCCTTGCACTGTGTGTGTGTAACGTGGGACATGGGCCCTTGCACTGTGTGTGTGTAACGTGGGACATGGGCCCTTGCACTGTGTGTGTGTAACGTGGGACATGGGGCCCTTGCACTGTGTGTGTGTAACGTGGGACATGGGGCCCTTGCACTGTGTGTGTGTAACGTGGGACATGGGGCCCTTGCACTGTGTGTGTGTAACGTGGGACATGGCCTTGCACTGTGTGTGTGTAACGTGGGACATGGGCCCTTGCACTGTGTGTGTGTAACATGGGACATGGGGCCCTTGCACTGTGTGTGTGTAACGTGGGACATGGCCTTGCACTGTGTGTGTGTAACGTGGGACATGGGGCCCTTGCACTGTGTGTGTGTAACGTGGGACATGGGGCCCTTGCACTGTGTGTGTGTAACGTGGGACATGGGCCCTTGCACTGTGTGTGTGTAACGTGGGACATGGCCTTGCACTGTGTGTGTGTAACGTGGGACATGGGCCCTTGCACTGTGTGTGTGTAACGTGGGACATGGGCCCTTGCACTGTGTGTGTGTAACGTGGGACATGGGCCCTTGCACTGTGTGTGTGTAACGTGGGACATGGGGCCCTTGCACTGTGTGTGTGTAACATGGGACATGGGCCCTTGCACTGTGTGTGTGTAACGTGGGACATGGCCTTGCACTGTGTGTGTGTAACGTGGGACATGGGCCCTTGCACTGTGTGTGTGTAACGTGGGACATGGGCCCTTGCACTGTGTGTGTGTAACGTGGGACATGGGGCCCTTGCACTGTGTGTGTGTAACGTGGGACATGGGGCCCTTGCACTGTGTGTGTGTAACGTGGGACATGGGGCCCTTGCACTGTGTGTGTGTAACGTGGGACATGGGCCCTTGCACTGTGTGTGTGTAACGTGGGACATGGGGCCCTTGCGCTGTGTGTGTAACGTGGGACATGGGGCCCTTGCACTGTGTGTGTGTAACGTGGGACATGGGCCCTTGCACTGTGTGTGTGTAACGTGGGACATGGGCCCTTGCACTGTGTGTGTGTAACGTGGGACATGGGCCCTTGCACTGTGTGTGTGTAACATGGGACATGGGGCCCTTGCACTGTGTGTGTGTAACGTGGGACATGGGGCCCTTGCACTGTGTGTGTGTAACGTGGGACATGGCCTTGCACTGTGTGTGTGTAACGTGGGACATGGGGCCCTTGCACTGTGTGTGTGTAACGTGGGACATGGGCCCTTGCACTGTGTGTGTGTAACGTGGGACATGGGGCCCTTGCACTGTGTGTGTGTAACGTGGGACATGGCCTTGCACTGTGTGTGTGTAACGTGCGACATGGGCCCTTGCACTGTGTGTGTGTAACGTGGGACATGGTCCCTTGCACTGTGTGTGTGTAACGTGGGACATGGGGCCCTTGCACTGTGTGTGTGTAACGTGGGACATGGGGCCCTTGCACTGTGTGTGTGTAACGTGGGACATGGGGCCCTTGCACTGTGTGTGTGTAACGTGGGACATGGGGCCCTTGCACTGTGTGTGTGTAACGTGGGACATGGGGCCCTTGCACTGTGTGTGTGTAACGTGGGACATGGGCCCTTGCACTGTGTGTGTGTAACGTGGGACATGGGGCCCTTGCACTGTGTGTGTGTAACGTGGGACATGGGGCCCTTGCACTGTGTGTGTGTAACGTGGGACATGGGCCCTTGCACTGTGTGTGTGTAACGTGGGACATGGGCCCTTGCACTGTGTGTGTGTAACGTGGGACATGGGCCCTTGCACTGTGTGTGTGTAACGTGGGACATGGGCCCTTGCACTGTGTGTGTGTAACGTGGGACATGGGGCCCTTGCACTGTGTGTGTGTAACGTGGGACATGGGCCCTTGCACTGTGTGTGTGTAACGTGGGACATGGGGCCCTTGCACTGTGTGTGTGTAACGTGGGACATGGGCCCTTGCACTGTGTGTGTGTAACGTGGGACATGGAGCCCTTGCACTGTGTGTGTGTAACGTGGGACATGGGCCCTTGCACTGTGTGTGTGTAACGTGGGACATGGCCTTGCACTGTGTGTGTGTAACGTGGGACATGGAGCCCTTGCACTGTGTGTGTGTAACGTGGAACATGGGCCCTTGCACTGTGTGTGTGTAACGTGGGACATGGGGCCCTTGCACTGTGTGTGTGTAACGTGGGACATGGGGCCCTTGCACTGTGTGTGTGTAACGTGGGACATGGCCTTGCACTGTGTGTGTGTAACGTGGGACATGGGCCCTTGCACTGTGTGTGTGTAACGTGGGACATGGGGCCCTTGCACTGTGTGTGTGTAACGTGGGACATGGGGCCCTTGCACTGTGTGTGTGTAACGTGGGACATGGGGCCCTTGCACTGTGTGTGTGTAACGTGGGACATGGGGCCCTTACCTGTAGGGTGTATGTGTTGCTTTATTATCATGACTTACACATAGAAGCTTGTGTTTGCCCTGGGAGCAGGATCAAGGCTGTGTGTGTGCCCACTGGAGCCTGTGGCTTCTCTCGCACAGGGTTTGCATGCTTGCTTTCTCACAGTGTAGGGCCTGTGGTGCCCTTGCACAGAGTTGTGTGTGTACAACCCCTTGACGGACAGTCCTGGTGTTGCCCATGGGTGCGAGCATGATGGGCGCACATGCTGAGGGTGCCAAGTTCGAGTCCCTCAGCTCTGCTGACCAGGTGATGATGCGATATCCCTGCACCCACTTGTCACCAGTAGTCACCATGGAACTGTCTTATGGCTTTACACAGTGAAACATTGATGTGTTGCGTGATGGCAACATTAGGAACTGCTCCGTGTTGCAGTTAAAGAACAGGTTTATGGCTCACTTTTAACCTCCCGTAGGGTATAGTTGTATTTATTTGTTATATCGTTCCTTTCAGGCTAATTCAGGAGGGTTTTGCCATGACTGAGTCAGTGAAATGGACTTGCAAGTGCAAGGAAAGGAAATAAAACTGCTTTTAAATGTGTAAAGCACCACTTTGTGCCTTGGCTGAGCGCACAAACTTTTCCTGTTGCTTTTGTACTTCAGAGTGTTTGCGGCTTGAGGCCCTTGATAAAAGCTCTCCTTGGCTGCATGCTACAATTAACCTGCGGCGTCTGGCGCTGGAATGGAGTTGAGGGGGAAATCTGTGCTTCCACTGAACTGCTTGGTGTCTTTGTGTGCGTATCAAGAAGCAGAGAGGGTTTGGAAACCTGAAAGCTCTCTTTCGTTCCTCCACCAGCACACTGTGTATGTGCTGCACAACCTCTGCTTGTCTGCATTTGAGGTATTCTGTGACATTTGCAGCTCGAGATGGTCTGGGAGCACTGCACAAACAAGTGGCTATTTGCTAGCCCAGGGATAACACGTGTGGGGTGAAGTTTTGTTCTTCGTGCTTCATCCTGCTTAATGCTACAGTTTTACAAGCTTGTGTAGGGCTGGGAAGGCTGGACTAAACTGTGGGTTGTTGTTTTCCCTTTCTTTCTTTGTCCTGTAGGAAGAAGGTTCATGTTTTAGTCAGTATTTACCTCTTTTTGCTTGCTGGTATTTCCCTTTGCAGTGCGGCTGTGGATGTGCAATGCCCCGTCCTGCCTTGTTGGGCTCTGTATTGCATTGTCCCAGGAGTCATAGAATGGTTTGTGTTGGAAGGGACCTTAAAGGTGGTGTAGTTCCAACACCCTGCCATGGGCAAGGACAACTCCCTGGAGCCATTCAGGGCCAGGCTGGATGTGGTTCTGAGCAGCCTGATCTGGCTGAAGGAGATGTCCCTGCTCATTGCAGGGGGGTTGGACTGGATGAGCTTTGAAGGCCCTTTCCAACACAAACCGTTCTGTGATTCTATGAGCTTCCATTACACCAGGATGCTCCAAGCCCCTGTGTCCAACCTGGCCTTGAACACTGCCAGGGATGGGGCAGCCACAGCTTCTCTGGGCACCCTGTACCGGGGCCTCAGCACCCTCAGAGGGAAGCAATCTCCCCTCTTCCAGTGTAAAGCCATTATCCATAGAGTCGATGCAGCTGATTCAGGTCTTTCAATCACCAATGGCTCAGGCCAGCTGCTCTCTGGCCCCTTGGTGCCTTCCTGCTCTGCAGTGTTCTCCAGCTGTGTCCTTTCCCATCTCATCATGTCCAGGTTGGTCTCTGGGCTTTTTCCAGGGTGCTAATGATGTGTTGATTCCTTCTTTCTGAGCAACAGATAAACCGTGTTGCCCTTTCCAAAGCCTCCTGCCTGCCTGGTTGGCTTATGGATATTAATGCAATTAGAAATCAGCACAACCATCACTGATGTGGCTTTGATGGACATTGGAGCAATGCAGCTACTGCTGCAGTCCTGGCTTCTGGATCAGCTCTCCATCCCCATTTCCTCATGCTTAAAACAAGGCTGAGCTTCTGCATATGATGTCTCCATGTCTCCCATCTAGAGGGGTGTTGGCAGTTGCGTGGTTCAGAAGAGATTTGCAGTGTAATGCTGTGCTGCTGTGGTTTCCCTGGCATTAAGGGTTGCCTCTGCTGTAATGACTGCAAGTTATTTGGCTACAGAGACTGGTAGAACAGAGATTTTGATATGAAGTTCTTCAGTTCCCGTCCTCTCTTGTGCAAAAAACCCCTCTTCCTTTTCTCACAACTTGATTTGTGTTTAATTTACATGAATGAGTAATTTAAACCTCTCATCATCAACAAATCATCAATTTGCTCCTATGACCAGGTCTCCCATCCAGCAGGATGCCTGCTCTGGGGCTGGAGACTCTTTACTGTGAGTGAAGGAGAAAGAAGACTTCTGTGTCTTGATAAATTTGCATGTTGATATTACAGCACTTAAAATCTAATTTAAAAAGGGAAAAGTAGGCATGCTGAGAATGAATGAGTCTGTGCTTCCCCTTGCTCAGGAATGTATAGCAAATGGTATTTTGAATTGCTGGTTCTTCGGGGAATTCAGGGATATTTAAATAGCAAAGTGTGAAAGGGTAAATAATATCAAGATAAAAATAATTCTTTCAATTCCCTGCCCGTGTCATAAACACATTCTGCTGGATGAGAATGGAAAGAACTGTAAGAAAGAAACGTGATTTCCTTCTCCTGTCTTTGTTATCCTCCTGCGTACACTTCATCCACCTTGGGCGGACTTGTGCATCCAGGTCTGACCCCATGAGATCTGCTGGATGGAGGGGTTGTAGAATCATAGAATGGTTTGGGTTGGAAGGGACCTTAAAGCCCACTCAGTTCCAGTCCCCCTGCCACGGGCAGGGACACCTCACACTAGACCACGTCACCCAAGGCTCTGTCCAACCTGGCCTTGAACACTGCCAGGGATGGGGCAGCCACAGCTTCTCTGGGCACCCTGTGCCAGCGCCTCAGCACCCTCACAGGGAAGAGCTTCTGCCTAAGAGCTCATCTCAGTCTCCCCTCGGGCAGGTTCAAGCCATTCCCCTTGGCCTGTCCCTACAGGCCCTTGTCCCAAGCCCCTCTCCAGGTTTCCTGTAGCCCCTTTAGGCACTGGAGCTGCTCTCAGGTCTCCCCTTCAGGAGCCTTCTCTTCTCCAGGCTGCCCCAGCCCAGCTCTCTCAGCCTGGCTCCAGAGCAGAGCTGCTCCAGCCCTCGCAGCATCTCCATGGCCTCCTCTGGCCTCGCTCCAGCAGCTCCACGTCCCTCTTGTGCTGCTGCCCCAGAGCTGGATCAGGGCTGCAGGGGGGGTCTCCCCTTCACACAGCAGAGGGGCAGGATCCCCTCCCTGAGCTGCTGCTCACGCTCTGGGGGTGCAGCCCAGCACACGGGGGGGTTCTCATGAACCAGCACCCGAAGTCCTTCTCCTCAGGCTGCTCCATCCAGTCTCTGCCCAGCCTGTGTTTATGCTTGGGATTGTCCCAAACCATGTGCAGGACCTTGCTCTTGTCTTTGTAGAGCTTCATGAGATTCACATAGTCCCACCTCTCAAGCCTGTCCAGGGCCCTCTGTATCTCATCCATTCCCTCCAGCATGTTGACCGTGCTACATAGTTTGATGTCATCAGCAAACTTGATGAGGGTGCCCTTGATCCCACTATCCATGTCACTGGCAAAGATGCTGAACAGGATCGGTCCCAACACTGACCCCTGAGGGACACCATTCACTACCTGTCTCCAGTTGGACATTGAGCCATTGATCTGCAACTCTTTGAATGTGAGCATCCAGCCATGGATGGATGGATGAAGGACTCAGTCCTTCCACCCGGGACATGGTCTTTGTGAATGAATTTGCCTTTGTCATGATCCATTTGGCCTAAATTCCATCCAGGTATTTAAGCATGAGCTTAACTCAGAAAATGAACCTTTGTAGTGTGGCTGCATGCTGCTCTTGCTGGGGAAACATTGCAACACATCCTCCAGCAGCATCGCCAGCCCTTCAGATTACATTTTAGTCTTTCACAGCGTACTTGTTGACACGTGCATATACAAAACCTGGCCACAAACTTGTGTTGGTGTTGCCAGCACTGGTGTTAAGCGTTGCAAGGATGAAGGGAGGCTCGTGCCTGTCACTTGATGTCGAGTGCCCAAAAAGCTACGTATAACATTTGTGCTATCGCCCTACTGCAAAAGGAGCTGGGAGGATGTGTCTTTTGCTGTCAGAAAGGTTTTTTGTGGCTTTTAATAATACATAGGAATATGGTCAAGATAAGAATCCTATTCTCTTCTTTTTTTCTCCCCTGCTTGCCTTGCAAATGATGGTACATAAGATTAAAATAATGCAAAAGAGTTAAATTAATCTCAGTTAACACTTGCAGGGAGGTTTCTATTTAAAACTCTGCTTTTTCTTCATAGTGTCACTAGTGAGGAAATGCAGTAGGCAGGTGCCATCTCTTTGTTGCGCTGCATGGGCACGTCTCTGCTTTTCATTGCTTTGGATGATGATGGGGAAAAATAGCATCGGCTGGATCTTTTCTATTGCCATGTCCCTTTCTTTTGCAGCACCATTAGAAACCAGAGGTTGAACTGGTGATCAGTTGCTTCTTTAAATGTATTCTGAATACAAAATGAAGAAGAAATGGTGGAGCAGTGGGTGCTTTTTAATGCTTTTTGGCTGGGATGCAGGGCTGGGTTCTCCCATGGGCAATTTAGATGTGATGGCTACTCATCCGCTGGGATGCTGCTAACCAGTTTCCAGCTTCTTGAACGAAGTTAAACCCATCTGCAACACCTTTACTTACTTCTTTTAGTAAATTTACTTCTTTTTTATCAAGTAAATGCTTGTATTGGGTTAAGCTGCAATTTGTTTGCTATCTCTGTCATCTCTTCCCTAAATAAAAGCAGAAAAGGGCTGCAGAATGTTTGATGCTCTTCATTGTGTAGCATTTGTTTTGTGCTTGTTCCGCTGTTATCCTGCTGCAAAGCCACCCATTGTAAATATGTGACTTTTTTGAGGTTATTTAGGACTTGATTTGTCCCTCCTGCTGCATACATTTATCATGATTGTAGTCTTGAATAACGTGGCCATGTATTTTCTTCCCCTCTGTAGGACTCCTCCATCATCTAGTGTATGGAGTAAAGGAGTGCTGTAGGTTTTTATTCCAACACTGTTGTGCTGTAGGTTGCCATAGTCCTTAAGTAAAGGAAAACATATTCCTCTTCCATGAGGGACATTGATCATGCTCATTGCTGAGGTCTGTTGCTATTTTCCTTCTCCAGTTTGCAACGAATCTTCTTGTAATGCTTCTGTATGGAGGAGGCAGGTGCCTCCTTCCTTTTCGTGCAGGTGAAAGAAAACCAGGCAGGTTTGGAGGTGTTGCAACCAACATTTTTGGATTCACCCATTTCTTTGCTGTGTGAGATGCCAGAGACTCAAATATGGGACGAGGGAACTCCCAAACTTGCTATTAATGGCTGCTTTGTAAAAAAGGCTCATAGGAGCAGATAGCTCAGGAGCTTTGTGATGGAGACAGCATATATCTGTGAATGCTGTTTGTCTTAGTTTGTTTCTCACCCTGAAATTCCCTTATTATGGAATCACCATCCCTGCAAGTGTTCACACACCTCATAGATGAAGCCCTCAGTGCCATGGGTTAGTGGTGGCCTTGGCAGTGTTGGGGTAATGGTTGGACTGGATGATCTTCAAGGCCTTTTCCAACCTGGTTGGTTCTATGATCGCATCACTGAGACCACAGCCTCATGCAGTAGTTCAGTGTCCAGCTCCTGTGCCCCAATTTTGGGGTGTCTTGGAGGAGAAAATTCCTCCTGGGCTGTTTGGGGAAGACTGGGATGGTGTCTTGCTGGGTTTGTGAGCTGTGCAATGGTGGCTTTGAGTTCAGCAAAGATAACTGTAGGGGAAGTCCAATCTGTGCTGTGCAGAGGCAGAGGTTTTGATGTAAAACCCACCACTTCTCATCAAAATTTCCCCTTTGAATTTAGTCCTTGGTTAGATAACCACTATTGAAGTTTTTAATGTGTATAGTTTGGGTGGGAAACGTATTAGTGGCTAAAAAAAGAGGTTTTTAACAAGGGCAGCTGTGGTTCCAACTAACTGTTGATAATTGCAGTTATGTTTGAGAGTAATTATTAGCAAATGCTTTACAGCATCGTGGGATCCCATGATCCCAACCTGGAGATGTTCATTATGCCCCAAGTTGTTCTAATTTTGGAGCAAGTCCAGAGGGACTTTGCCGTCCAGAGGGACCTCGACACGCTTGTGAGGTGGGCTGATGCCAACCTGATGAAGTTTAATCATGCCAAGTGCAAGGTCCTACACCTGGGTCGGAGCAATCCCAGGCACAGCTACAGGTTGGGCAGAGAAGAGATTCAGAGCAGCCCTGCAGAGAAGGACTTGGGGGTGTTGGTCGATGAGAAAATGAACATGAGCCGGCTGCAGTGTGCGCTCGCAGCCCAGAAAGCAACCGTATCCTGGGCTGCATCAAGAGGAGCGTGACCAGCAGGTCGAAGGAGGTGATCCTGCCCCTCTGCTCTGCTCTCGTGAGACCTCACTTGGAGCATTGTGTGCAGTTCTGGTGTCCTCAACATAAAAAGGACATGGAACTGTTGGAACAAGTCCAGAGGAGGCCACGAGGATGATCAGGGGACTGGAGCACCTCCTGTATGGAGACAGGCTGAGAAAGTTGGGGCTGTTCAGCCTGGAGAAGAGAAGGCTGCGTGGAGACCTCAGAGCAGCTTCCAGTGTCTGAAGGGGGCTACAAGGATGCTGGGGAGGGACTCTTCATCAGGGACTGTAGTGACAGGACAAGGGGTAACGGGTTCAAACTGAAACAGGGGAAGTTTAGATTGGATCTAAGGAAAAAATTCTTTACTGAGAGGGTGGTGAGGCACTGGAATGGGTTGCCCAGGGAGGTTGTGAATGCTCCATCCTTGGCAGTGTTCAAGGCCATGTTGGATGAGGCCTTGGGTGACATGGTTTAGTGTGAGAACACCTGTCCATGGCAGGGGGGTTGGAACTGGATGATCTTAAGGTCCTTTCCAACCCAAACTATTCTATGATTCTACTGTGAGGGTGCTGAGGCGCTGGCACAGGGTGCCCAGAGAAATGGTGAATGCTCCATCCCTGTCAGTGTCCAAGGCCAGGTTGGACAGAGTCTTGGGTGACATGGTCTGGTGTGAGGAGACCTTTCCCACGGCAGGGGGTTGGCACTCGATGATCTTCAGGTCCTTTCCAACCCAAACCATTCTGTGATTCTGTTAATTTTGGAGAGGGCAGATTTAAACACTGCTATGGATATGTTTGGTGATGGGAAGGTCAATGAGGCTGCAGGACTTGTACTGGCTTGCTGGATAACACCTTGTTTAATATAGCACTGTACATGACAGGTTTTCTTTGTTTCCTGTTTATTGCACTTCATCCATCTGGAAACAGGAGCTGCAGGCAGCAGTCCCTTGAGTTAATGTAATTTTACCATTTCTACTGTCAAAGCTTCCCTATTCCAACATGTGGACTTGACTTCTTGGGCTGATAATGAAGACTGTTTCCTTACGATGCTGGTTGTGCACAGGCACCGCTCAACATCCTGCTGGTAACTGAAAGTCCCTCTTTGTCACTCCTATTTGCCATGGAATCTATTAATGTGAAAGAAAAGTTTATTGCTTTTAATGGTAATTACTACAACTTCATATTAACTCCAAGACACTGCATCTTCTATTCCCAGCTAATGAAAGTAATGTGGCTGTATGTGAGTAGGTGCTGTGCATGAAGGTATAGATTCATTCATGCCATTTTTTACCATCTCACATGTAGCTGCATCCTTCTTTGGGAGCTGCAGATCTTGATCTTTCACTTCTTGCAAAGTGAGGGCTTAATACAGTGGTTGACTGATTTCCCCCCACAAAGCAGTTGATTTATGATCCTTTGTGACACTGTTACCTTTCTAACTCTCATGGGAACCTCCTTGTTCCTTAAATACCCAATTTATACAAGTCTCAACACACCGTTAAATTGCTTGACGTGGGATTTATCTTTCCCACGTGTTTTGATGTCTTCTGTCATCTGCATCATGTATCCCCAGCTCCTCTCTTACGTGAGTGCCTGTTGCTGCTGGAAGACCCTAATGCCAGTCCCATCAAATAACTGTGCTGCATGTAGTAGCCGGGAGTGGGTGCTCAGTTAAAAAGCATAAGAAATTAAACTTATAAGCAAATATATGTAATTAAATAAGGCTCCGTGGAGAGCTCAGAGCAGCTTCCAGTGTCTGAAGGGGGCTACAAGGATGCTGGAGAGGGACTCTTCATCTGGGACAGTAGCGATAGCACAGGGGTGATGGGTTCAAACTGAAACAGGGGAAGTTCAGGTTAGATAGAAGTTCTTTACTGTGAGGGTAGAGGGTTGCCCAAAGCAGTGGTGAATGCCCCATCCCTGGCAGTGTTCAAGGCCAGGTTGGACAGAGCCTTGGGATACATGGTCTCGTGTGAGGTGTCCCTGCCCATGGCAGGGGGTTGGAACTGGATGGTCTTGATTTCCTTTCCAACGTAAACTATTCTATGATTGTATATTCTATATGTATAATATAGTGCATAAGGTCATATATATGAAATTCACATATCTATAATAGCGGGTGTGTTTTTGCTTGCTTTTATGCTGTTTTTTTTTCCTTTTATTTTAAGGAATTGACAATTTCAGTCTTTTCTCCACTGTGGACAGAGCGGAGGGATCAGTGTGGGCAGGTGAATAAGCACTCATATGAGCAGGGAAGCATGTCCAGCCTGCTAATGCTCACTGTCCTCTCACACACCATCTCCTCCAGGTTGGAAAGCTTATCCAGATTTGTAGTGACAGTGAAAAATCAAGTCATTTTACTAGGACTGCTTTTACTATAATGATAAAGAAGGCAAAAAAGTAATTAAAATGGTGGTGCTTAAAGTTGTGCTGAGGCCACTGCATGTTAGTAGCTCGATTTCTCAGTGTCAAGGGCATTCCACTTCTATTAACTGCAAAGATGGAAGTAGGTGGCAAAATGTGGGTGTTGAAGCCTTAGAAACACTGTCCTAAGCTTTTTGACACTTCTGGTTTAGAGAAGTAGTGCACGCTTTCCAAAGCCCTCTGTAAGTATTGATCATGCACCATGGGGGAGTTTCATAGGTAGGTGTTGTTCTTCTACCGATGTAATGGATTGCTACCCAAGCAAGGGCCAGAACTCATCCCTTGGAGACGCATCTTAGTAAGTGGTGTAAAGAGGACTGCAGTGTTACAGTAAACCAGGTTGCTGCAACTTTGAATGTGAAAGAGCAGATGGACAGTCTCACTGCAGATACCTTCCTGATTATCATCTTTAGAGCTGCGAGCAGATGGGTTCCTTCTCCTTTGCCCCAAACATAGGGCAATGGAGAAGATTTCAATCTGTGTTTGTTTTTCCCAGCCTGCTCATGGAAATACCTGCAGTTTAATTGTAAAGATCCTCTTCTTTGTGTGTGGAAACCCTTGGACAGATGTACCTTTGTTTCCTTTTATATATAGAGAGATGTCCAATGGGCTCTGGGGTCTACAGGCTTCCTCTTCTCTCTTTGTCCAGCTCCTTACCTAAAGCATTGTGTTGATTATGCTTCTTAAAATCAGCTAGAATTTAGTATAAAGCTGTATTTGGAAGCAAGGCAATGGGTCTTTGTCTTGGTTGTGATGCATTTGAGCACAGAATATAAAGAGAGTGTGCACAAAGCGGTCCACACACCTCTTGGCTTTGACTGTCCCTTTTCCTTTGTGTTTCCCTTGGTGGTTGCTTCATGGGCTTGAGATGCTGCTGGCATCAGCCCCATTGGAGTGCAGCGGGGTTCAGCTTTCGTTGCCGTTCTCTGCCAGCAGAAATGAGACTGAGATTATAAAGCTTTGCTCTTTGGAAGCAAATTGCTTTTCAGACTCTGTGGTTCTTCCTGGCAATAATACCTTGGAATAACTCCTTGGAATTATCCTTGCAATAACTCCTTGGAAGCAGGCAGTAGCCTTCAGGATAAGGCAATGAGTGGTCATCACCAGTCTTTTACATGCAGATGGAGCCACTTGGCTGCCTCCCTGTAGGACACCTTTGGTAGAGGAAGACCTATGGACCTGATGTCCTTGCTCCTCTCCCATAGCCCAGAAAGGGTTGTCACGGTCAGTTAAGGGCTGGGTGAACATCATCTTGATGGATGTCAACTCAAAGCCTACCAGCCCCGTGATAAAGGCCTTGTAGTTGACTGAAGCAATGTTTTCTGGTGGTTCACTGTGCTCCATTTCCATTACTTGCCCTCCTGGGCACACCAAGGGTGGTTCTTTTGCTTGGGTGGCTGCACAACACGTTGCAAAGTCGCTCTCTTAAACGGATGGGGGTGACTGCACTAGTTGCATTGGTGGCTGGTCTCTGATGCTGGCTCCCTGCATCACATCATGTAAATAACTCTGGGTTTCCGTTGCCTTTCCTGGACCTGTTTACACCTTGCCAAAAATAATTACAGCCTCTGAGACTGGGGTTTGCTGGGCGAGGGGATGAGAGCACAGCAAAACCTGCAATCCGTGTGGTTTTGGTGTGCTTTCCTCCACACAGTGCTGCTGGTGGGACCAGGATGTCCCTTTTGGGGCATGAATCAAGCTGTGTTCCTGCTCACCCGGGATCACTCCTATTCTGAGCATGAGGTTTCTTTGTTCTGTTCAGCATCATCTGAAATTCATGTCCTGGGTGATGCCTCCCTCACCTGCTTTATTACCTCTTAATGTGTTTTCCCAGGTATGCCTCGCGCTCGGATAAACCTCTCCTGCTTTCCTTGACTTCGAAACTCTTTGCACCATCTTCCTCCTCCAGCTGCCGCGTGCATCCTTCCTCCATCCACACAGAGAGGCTTCCCTGCTTCTTAGCATGCTCTTTGAGTGCTCTGGAGCTTGTGTATCCCCCTCAAGAAGCGGATGGATGCCATCACTCCTGGTTTTCCATCCGAGCCCATGTTAGCTGTGGTCATGCGCGGAGCCAGTGGGGAAGACAGGAGTATTTTTAGCCTGTATTTCTGTGCTCCACTCAGGGGGCCGCCCACAGTGGAGTATTAAAATCATAGCGGGGACATTGGGTAAGCTCTGCAGTAAAACGTTGAGATGCAAATTGCCATCTAAAGAGCAAACCTCAAGGTGATTTTTGGCAATGGGATGCAAGGCTCCGAAGCAGCGTGCTTTGAATAAAGATTACAGCAAGGGATTCTTGCCCAGAGGGGCACACGCTGGTCTCATTTATTCTGAAGCTCAACAGAGCTTGTAATTCAGTGTTGGAAGCCAACAGGGTGAAACGTATGCACCTTTGAAAAGGTGTTAGATCAGCACTGGTAAAACCAAATGTAACAGCACCTCTGGAACTTGGATTTCCAGGGTTGCAGAAGCGATAAATCCGGTTGCGTTGCATTTGCAGGTCATTCCTGGGCACTGTGCCAGGAAGAGGTGGCTCTGATGGCTACCGAGTTGGTTTGGGAGGTTTGGAGGCATTAGCTGGTAATGCATGAGATTGTGCTGGCTGACTCGATGGGGCTTTGACTTTCGTCTTCAAGGTGGTGATGGGCAGTTTGGCTGTTTGGAACCTTGAACTAAGAAATTGGGTAATATTTGGGTAAAATATGAATCACTCTTCTGTTATTGTTTTCTTTTCCTGGTTATTGACTTCATTGTGGCACTGCTGTGAAGGAAACAGCAATAAATTAGGAGAAGCAAAGCAGTGGCTTCATGGTTCTTGCTTTGCAACTGTCCAAGCTGGTCCTGTGTCCATCAGTACAAGTCAGAGGTACCATTTCTCCTTCTTCTTCCCCCAAGTTGTAGTCACCAGCTACAGATCAGCAGCTATGTGGGGTTTCAGCTTGGTAAAGCAGTGGTCCTGCTTCAGTAATGACAAGGAGCGCTAAGGGACATCAAGAGAAGCTGTCGCATACCATGGGACCGCAGGCCAAAAGTTGCCATATTTAGTATTTGAGGACTGAAAAGCAGGTGGAAGTTCTAACCTCTTCTGCACTGCCATATCTTCTTTTCTTACTCACTCTTGCCCAATATTCCTGTTGATCCTGCTTTTGAACCTCATTTGACTTGTGGTATCTCTTTGTCTCATTTAGTGATGCATTTAAGATGTCCTTGATGACTTCAACACTCGCAAGAGCTCAGGTCCTTTCCCTGCTCTCACATGCATCCCCCATAAGTAGATTATAACCACAGTTATAGAGCAATACCTGCGTGCTGGTGATGAGCTTAATTCCATCGATGTTTCCCGGACAGAGTTGACCAAATGTTTTTACCTGTGGACCATTACAGCATCCTCAGCCATTGGATGGGAAGACTGGAAGACTGCACCTGCAATGCTTTTATCTCGCACATGTGATTTCTCAGGGACTTCAATAATCTGAGATGAGGTGTGCATTGGACTTGTACACTAGTGAGGCACTGGCACAGGGTGCACAGAGGTGTTGTAAATGCTCCATCCCTGGCAGCGTTCAAGGCCAGGTTGGACAGAGCCTTGGGTGCCATGGTCTAGTGTGAGGTGTCCCTGCCCATGGCAGGGGGTTGGAAGTGAATGATCTTAAGCTCCTTTCCAACCCAAACCATTCTGTGTTTGTATGACTTAAGAGGTCAGTTGAAGTTTTCAGTTAAAATTGAGGAATCTGTACCCAAATGTGCCAAGATTTGTATAAAGAATTTCAATACCGGTAGCAAGAGGTGACTTAATGTGTGGGTACTCCTGTGCTTGTTTAAGGTATAACTGCTGGGTGAATACGTTTCATACAGGTTTCGTATAATTACTTGCAAGTTGAGAGTTTGAAGAGATGGAGGTCGGTGAACTTGCTGCAGTGAGGTGACTGGTTGGGAAGTGGATTTGAGCCATAGAATCACAGAATGGTTTGGGTTGGAAAGGGCCTTAAGATCATCCAGTTCCAACCCCCTGCCATGGGCAGGGACACCTCACACTAGACCGTGTCACCCAAGGCTCTGTCCAGCCTGGCCTTGAACACCGCCAGGGATGGAGCATTCACCACTTCTTTGGGCAACCCATTCCAGTGCCTCACCACCCTCACAGTAAAGAACTTCTTTCTTTTATTCCAATTCTTGAGAAGTGACTTCTATGGTTCTTCAGGAAATACTAATCTTTAGGGGGTTTATTACTTTTTTATTATATTGTGAAGGTTGAGCGTTGCGGGGGGAAAGAAGGGTTTGTATCTCTATAAACACGTTGCTCTAAGATTGGCTGTAAATGAGGCAACTTCTTGTGTGTTTTGGGTTTGGGTTGGGGTTTTTATTGGTGTGGTTTGGTTCTTTCTTTAGTTCTATGAGATGGGTACAAATCTGTACCTTTGAGAGGCTGAAAGGGATGATCTCCAGTGGAAATGAAAGTAGTTGGTAGCCAATTCTTCTTCCTTTCAGTGTAGCATGGAAGAACCAGGTGGCTGAGACTTTGCGGAAGCATGCTCTGACTTTGATACGAGTTTGTGTTGATCACTCTTAGTTCACTTATGTCCTTTTACTTTAATTATATGCTCCAATACCATAAGACTTTTAAATACCATATTTTGAGGATGTTCTCTGCCAAAACTGAATGGTTTAAGTGCAGATCCTGTTGGCAGGCGCCTCCGGAGCTGTTGTCTTCCCTCCTTTATAACCTCGGCCTTTCTTGCATAGGTTTGCCCTCCTTAAAAGTCAAATAGAGTCTGATAAAATAGCAGAGCTTTTTAAAACATTGCAAGGAGGTACATAGAAACTCAGGAAGTGGTGGTCTCATGAGCTCACATGAGCCCCGTGAAGCTCACTGTGTCCTGCTTACGTCTCAACAGTGCTGAGCAAGTAGAAGAAAATCATCTTTGTAGCCTCCTTGTGTCTGTTCTTTATGGCATCCTGCATCTCTCTGGCATTAAACAGAAGCTGCTGGTTACATCTTCCAGAGCAATTCTTGTGCTGCCGTATGCCTCACTGAGATGTTGACTCTTCCCTCCGAGGTCATGAATCTCTGTTCCTGAGTTTGAAATGCTCCAAGTCTCTAAATTCTTCCATCCTGATGAAATCACCCATGACCATATGTAATGCTGCTGATTTCCCCAAACCTTGCTGGTTTTGATGGTGTATCTTCAAGGAACCTCACAGCCAACTGTCACACCAGCGTTTCTGTCTCCCAAGGTCGTCTCGATGTTTCCTGATGGTTCCCATCCAATCTATGTTCCACCGTCTCTGCATTCGGTCTTCTATTTTAAGGTCTTCAAAACAGGAATCATCTCCTTACTCTGTATTTATATAGCATTTAATGTGATGCTGTGATAATACCTTTCAAATTGTTGTTGCGTTAGTTGACAATCTTGGGAATGCTGTCCCTTTTTTAACGATATATATAAATATATAGATCTGTATATAGAGAGAATTTATGTGGATTCTATATGGAATGATAGAATAGTTAGGGTTGGAAAGGACCTTAAGATCAACCAGTTCCAACTCCCCTGCCATGGGCAGGGACACTTCACACTAAACCATGGCACCCAAGGCTCTGTCCAACCTGGCCTTGAACACCGCCAGGGATGGAGCATTCACCACTTCCCTGGGCAACCCATTCCAGTGCCTCAGCACCCTCACAGTAAAGAACTTCTTCCTCATATCCAACCTGAACTTCCCCTGTTTCAGTTTGAACCCATCACCCCTTGTCCTGTCACTGCAGTCCCTGAGGAAGAGGTGAGTGTGTTTATAGATATATTTTTATATATATAAATACAGAATCATAGAATGGTTTGGATTGGAAAGGACCTTAAGATCATCCAGTTCCAACCCCCTTGCCATGGGCAGGGACACCTTGTCCATGAACATATATACTACATATATATAAATACATATATATGCATATTTATATATATATAGGCGAGGAATTAAAGTTAACACATTGTAGCATGTTAACATATAAAAACCTCACAAATAATAAAAACTCTGTATTATTCTTCTGTCACTACCTTGGCTTTTGTGGTAACTCTGACAGCAGCTGCTTTGTGTGGGGAAACTGAAACGGTGATCTCTGATTTCTTCTAAAGCACTGCATTGGGGCTAATTCTGCCTACCATGCGATGCTGAGGATTTGTGATCCTCGGCAGGCATTTGACAGATCTTAACTAGTTATGCTATGTTTTGTCAATCAAAATTAAACGCCCACCTCCCTCCTTCCTACTTTCTCTCTCTTCCAGCTTTTTTTATTTAGGTTGGTCATTAAAATTGCTGATAACCATAGAAACGAGGAAAACCCGCCCCTTCCATTCCAGCTCTTTAGCATGATATTCCTGTACTGACATCATGTGGGTTATAGACATGATGGCTTAAAAAAACCCCCAAAACCCCTGCAGGTAGGCAGAGTTGTCATTAATTCCTCCCTATACCCGAGTTGTTCCTGGGGATGCATGTCCCTCTCGCATTCCTATGTGGTTTCTAGGAGAAAGAGAGACCCTGCTGCAAAGAAACCACCTGACAGGATGGAATCAAAGAAGAAAACAGATAGATCCGTGGGATAGGAAGGGTGGGAGGATGAGATGAGGAGAAGATGGGTCGGCAAGAAGTCTCATGCGCGACATGGTGTGTGCCCGTAGTTTCAGTGCTGGTTTTCACCTTCTTAGGGCTGCCTGCACCATTGGGTGCTCTGAGATGGGGATGATGCAAGGATGCTGGAGAGGGACTCTTCATCAGGGACTATAGTGATAGGACAGGGGGTGATGGGTTCAAACTGAAACAGGGGAAGTTCAGGTTGGAGATAAGGAAGAAATTCTTTACTGTGAGGGTGCTGAGGCACTGGCACAGGGTGCCCAGAGAAGTGGTGAATGCTCCACTCGTGGCTTTGTTCAAAGCCAGGTTGGACAGAGCCTTGGGTGACATGGTCTGGTTTGAGGCATCCCTGGCTGTGGCAGGGGGTTGGAACTGGATGATCTTAAGGTCCTTTCCAGCCCAGACCATTCTGTGATTCTGTAATGTTGATACTTCTCTAAAGCTGGCCCATGAGGTTTCTATGGTTAGGGACCTGAATCCCCACTTGGCAGGATGGGATGGCTCAGCTTGTGCTGAAAAATCAGAATGATTACTGATTACTGTGCAAGGTCCTACACCTGGGTGGGAGCAATCCCAGGCACAGCTACAGGTTGGGCAGAGAAGAGATTCAGAGCAGCCCTGCAGAGAAGGACTTGGGGGTGTTGGTCGATGAGAAAATGAACATGAGCCGGCTGCAGTGTGCGCTCGCAGCCCAGAAAGCAACCGTATCCTGGGCTGCATCAAGAGGAGCGTGACCAGCAGGTCGAAGGAGGTGATCCTGCCCCTCTACTCTGCTCTCGGGAGACCTCACTTGGAGCATTGTGTGCAGTTCTGGTGTCCTCAACATAAAAAGGACATGGAACTGTTGGAACAAGTCCAGAGGAGGCCACGAGGATGATCAGGGGCTGGAGCACCTCCTGTATGAAGACAGGCTGAGAAAGTTGGGGCTGTTCAGCCTGGAGAAGAGAAGCTGCGTGGAGACCTCAGAGCAGCTTCCAGTGTCTGAAGGGGGCGTACAAGGATGCTGGGGATGGACTCTTCCTCAGGGACTGTAGTGACAGGACAAGGGGTAACGGGTTCAAACTGAAACAGGGGAAGTTTAGATTGGATCTAAGGAAGAAATTCTTTACTGAGAGGGTGCTGAGGCACTGGAATGGGTTGCCCAGGGAAGTTGTGAATGCTCCATCCTTGGCAGTGTTCAAGGCCAGGTTGGATGAGGCCTTGAGTGGCATGGTTTTGTGTGAGGTGTCCCTGTCCATGGCAGGGGGGTTGGAACTGGATGATCTTCAGGTCCTTTCCAACCCTAGCTATTCTATGATTCTATGATTTTTTGTTTGTAGAGGCTGTTAAAAAACACTTGACCCAAGTTTACATGAAAGTGATGGAAAACTCTTGCATTAGGAGCCGTGAGCGCCGTGATATTTCAGTGCTGGACAAGTAATGCTGTTTTCATTTGGGGCAGGGTTGTTCCATGTGAGATTGATTTCTAAACCTTTTCTGTCACCTCAAGTTGCAATATTAGGTGTTTCATTTTTTACGAATGAAAGGAATAATCAATCAGATGGAAATAGGTAACTGCAGCTGCCAACATTGCTTTCTGTAGCTTGCTCACTATTGCTCTTTGGGAACTTGGTAGCCCATGGTAAGCGGTACAAGTGGTCAAGGAATGACTTCCCTGTGTATGTGATGGGAAGGCTGGAGTCATCTCTGCTTTTACACGCTTTCTAATAGGTTTCAAGCCAAACCAACCCACAAAAAGCCAAAAGAAACCCACAAACCCCAGATAAACCACTCCCAGGACTGTTGGCTATTGATAGATCGACTTTCTGTCTGCCAGTGTATGGTTGTGAACCAGTAGACTTCATATCGATGCTTCCTTAGATGTGATAGAGGAGGAACAGGATTTGGACAAGGAGTCCTGCATCTCTGTGATACCAATGCACATGCTTCATGTGTTGCTGTGCTGCGATTACAAAGAGGGAAGGCTGCCTCCTTGAGCAACCAGAGCATGTGTTGATGTTTGATAGGTCTCCAGATAGAGATGGGGATTGCTCCTGAGGTAGTTGGATGCAAGAGTTTCATTGCTTGCTCTATGGGGTGGTTCACCTCTTGGGAAGATGTATTTTTACCTTTGGCCAGAGAAATAAAGAGGAAGAAGTGTTGTGTGATGTAGCATGACAAGGTGTTGCTGAGGAACACCTTAAAAATTAAAGCTCTTACTTATTTACCCTGTCTTTGAAAGCTGGCACCAAGTATTGTACTTTGAACTTCAAGGCCCTTGATGGTTTTTTGTATGTGTTGGAGCTTCTGCTGTTGGCTTTAGAGCCAACAATAGATTGTGCTCACTGAAGAAGAGGAGAAGGCAATTGTAATTGTGTGTTTTCTATGGGTATGAGAACTCAGGCCAGGAGCTCCTTTAGCATCCTTTGCTGCTCTCTCCAGCCCCAGTGTCATCCCATGTGATTTGAGCTTCTCTCCCATCCCACCCCAGGAAAGGATAAGAAAGCATTGATGATAAGTGGGATGATGCTACTCCCGCATAAAACTAAGCAACCAATCAGCCATAATTTTCAGCAGTTTAGTTAATTCATATGATCATGGAACGTCTTGGGTTGGAAGGGACCTTAAAGCTCACCCAGTTCCAACCCCCTGCCACGGGCAGGGACACCTTCCACTAGAGCAGCTTGCTCCTGACCCCATCCAACCTGGCCTTGAGCACTGCCAGGGATGGGGCAGCCACAGCTCCTCTGGACAACCTATGAGTGCCTCACTACTATCATAGTAAAGAACTTCGACATACTTAACTTTACACAGTGTAAAAGTGCCTCTACCCGAGTTGCCTGAGCCATTCTTTTTCTTATTTGCTGTTTTATATTTTATTTAAGCATAATAATCTGCATTAAAAACGTGTTAAATTCCTTCCAAAGCATTGGTTTCCAATTTTGGGATGTCAAATCCGTTGTTAACATGTATGTGTGTGGAATGGGCTTATTCCATCATTAACTAAAGTCTCCAGAGTTATTTCAGCTATCAGATCTTTATGGATTTTTGTTCCAAAATATGCAGTTGTGTATCTGGCTATGTAGATAAGATATCTCTGTCTATTGCTCGATACACAAGCATGTGCATATGTCTGAATAATCTTCCCCAAAGTAGTATTTATTTTTTCCTCTTTCTGTGTATTTTTAGTTAAAAAAATCAATTCTAAAGATACCAGAATGATTTTTCAGTCTGGTAACTTTGCTTTAAAACAGATTAGTTGCTGTTAGAAAGGCACGAGTCCTCTATGTGGCTTTGTGGTGTTCCATCCTAGCGAAGGCTTTGCTCTTCTGTGCCGAGACCTCATCCAGTGCTGGGTCCACTTGGTTGTGTGGTTTTAGCTTAGCAATCCCTTCAGTTGGATGGGCTTTGTTTTGATAGGAAGTGTGGGATAAATGCTGACAGATCCTGCTTAGCTGGCTAAGAGTGAATATAAAACATGAGATCATGAAGAAGGGGGAAATGGCAGTTATATGAAATCATAAATTGCAGATAACAGATTACTTGCTGTATTTCAATGGGCATTCCCTAATGTTTGCATCCCAAAATTAAATGGGAGGAATGGTTTGATTCTGGGTTTTTTTAATGGGTATTACATTGTCAAGAGATTTTATGTAGGCCAAAAGCAGATATACTATATATACATTGCCTAATGCATATATTTTTCTTTTAAGTATTTCACAGGGTGTGAAAACCTAAAAATACGGCTAAAACCTGAGTCTTGGGAATGCCTGTGCTTTAGATGGGGGGGAAAACAGCAGATAAAAAACCTGTATGGACTTCTGATTTCCATTTTCTTTCCTTTCCCCTAACAGAGACAACACTGCTGAGACGGCCTTGGCTCCATTGGGCTATTGCTGCCTAGTGCCGACCAAGTGGCTCCACGACACAAAGGAATAATATTGTGGGTGAGATATATTTTGCTGTTTGCTTTCTTTGGCAGTCTTTCCTGTTTCAGGATCTTTTTAATGGTTTAGTTGTTTCTATCCATATCCCTTCATTGCTTTTGTAGGCTCAGCCTCTGAAGTCTACAAAACAGCAGCGCTTGCAGATGTTCACCTCTGGATGGCATCTTCTGCTCTTGTGGGTGGTTTCCTTGTTTTAACTGGTTAATATTGGGTGATCTCCATCCAAATTCTCCCCCTGATGGTTGATCTTGCCTGGCTTTGCTGGTTTGTTAAGCTCTGGGATGTCAGATGTCCCGTTCTCATGGTGCATTGACTTTGAGTTGGGCTTTCTGACCAAAGCAAGTGTTAATGGTGCTCCCTGCTAGGAGCAGATGGTCAGTGAAACTTCAATTTCTCAAGGTGTAACAGACTGTATTTGTAAAACCTATAGAGCATTTGATCAGCAGAAATAGTTTTCTTAAACTACATCTGGTTTTCCCACCTGGAGTACCATTAACAGTAATTTCTATCATGGCTAGAACAGTTGTTTCATGTGCTCCAACTTAAGAGTAGAAAGTAAGTTTTTTCTTGGGTATTTTTGGTTTGGCGTCTGTTCCTTCTTCATAGAATGCATCAGAAAGCATTCTACAATTAGAAAATTGGAAGGGTTTTATATGTTTAACTGAATCAGTTGGTTATCTTGCACTTAATTCTTATTTAAGAAATCATGGTCTCTGAAACAAGTCCTTGAGAAAGATTTTATTTCTCTGCCTCCATTTCCCATAGCATGGGGAGCTTTGGCATGTTCCAGCCCCATTTTGTATGCAGAGCTAACCAAATCTGTGCCATTCAGTCAATAGTATGCAAAAAGTATGACTCTTAGCATCCTGAGTAATTGCCAACAACAGAGTAAATACGAGGGTAATGAGATTAAGGGGACAATGGAACACAAGCATTTGAGCGCACGTCCCCATGGGCCCGTAGCCGGTGGCAGCCCCAGGCCCAGCGTGCTGTAGATGCAATAGTGATTTTGCTGCTGTTCCTTGTACAGGGCTTAATGAGTTCCTACTGCTGGCATTTTTCTTTAGATACAATATCATATCATTAAATCCCACTCTTTGTAAGAGGTTTTTATTTTCTTAGACCTTTATTTATGTTTTCTTCCTTGTCTTTTTTCTAGTGCTGGGGCTCAGTGCGTCTGATTAGCACTTGTCTCCTGAAGTCTTCTCCCAGGCATCTAATACCCTCTTAGATGTCTCCTCAACGCCACAGAGGAATTGGTCTAAGTCTTTTCTGGGAAACACGCTGAATATTGTAAAATGAAGTGTATTGAGATTTAATTCTTATTTTCTTATCGCAAGCTCTATCTTGACTTGATTTCATTTGTCCCTTGCCTTTCGTCTTCCATGGATGAAGATGTGATGGATGCTCTGCACAGCGTGCTCTTCATTAAGTCTTTCAGGGAGAGAAATACTCATTTCCAATCAAAACCATGCTGTCGTATCTCTCTTTGTTCCTGTTCAGTGGGTTTTCTGGACATGGTGCTCTCTGTCCATCTTCCTCTAGCATCTTCTGCCATTCATCAATGTTTTCTCGATGCCACTACCTCAGAATTGTATATTCCAGTTTTCTCCACCCAAAACTGCGTATGCGTGATTGACTCAAAGCTGTAGGCACCGACTCCCCTTACTGGTCACTTGTCAAACTGCAGCGTATTTTTTTTGTCTGTTTTAAATGAAAATGCTTTCCTGAGAAACCCATTTCGTTTACTCAAGATAAATCTTGTACTTTGACTCCAGCTTTTCTTCTTATGGTGGCTCCGATTAAACTGTGAACCTTCAGCTGACACAATTCAGGTAGAGCATGGGCGCTGCATATTGCCTAAATGAATTATTTGCCTCTTAGCTTTTGTTTCTATTTGTTGGGGCATTTTTGTGGGGTTTTGGTTAGTTATTATTGCTTTCTTCTTTTAGTATTGTGAGGTATTTTCCTCCTGTTTCAACAGAGCAAGGCAGTGATTTCTCTCTCTCCTATTAGCTCTTTTGCATTTGGGTATGAGGATGGCTGGTTAAGGGATCAGCAACACAAGTAGTGTTCACCTTGATCCTTCCAACTTCAGGGAATGATGGGGGGAGACATGGAAAAACCCAGCAGATCAATACCTGGCTCCTACCTTGGTGTCATAGGGGTTTTAGTGGGGTTTTGGTCTTACTGGTCTATAACACCAGTCCAGCTGGCAACAGAAGGGGTACCCCTGTGTCAAAGGGGAAAAGGATCTTTGCACACAAGTTAGCAGGGCTCTCTGTAAGAGCTTTAAACTGCATTTGAAGGGAGAAAAGGATAAAAGCTATGGTTATTGATGTTTTAGAAACAATGGAAGTGCCTGAGAACGGTCATGTAGGAATTAGGGCTTTTCGCCCCCAAAAGGTGGTGGGATCAATAGCCCAACTGAAGTGCATCTACACCAATGCATGTGGCACGGGTAACAAACAGGAGAAGCTGGAAGTCACTGTGCAGCAGGAAAACTATGACACAATTGTCATCATGGAAACAAGGTCGGATGAATGGTACAACTGGAGTGCTGCAGTGGATGTCTATGAACTCTTGAGAAGGGACAGGCAAGGAAGGAGAGGTGGTGGGGTAGCCCTATGTGTTATGGAGTGTTTTGAATGTCTAGAGCTTAATGATGGTGACAATAGGGTTGAATATTTATAGGTAGGAATAAGGGTGAAGCCCACCAAGGCAGATATCGTGGTAGGAGTCTGTTATAGACCACCCAGTCAGGATGAAGAGACAGAAGAAATATCCTCTAAGCAACTGGGAGAAGTCTCACAATGGCCAGGCCTTCTTCTTGCAGTGAACTTCAACTTACCAGATGGCTGCTGGAATTACAATACAGCAGAGAGGAAACATTCTGAGAGGTTCATGGATCAAGTGCACCCTCAGTAAGTTTGCAGAGGACACCAAGTTTGATGGGAGTGTTGATCTGCTTGGGAGTAGGAAGGCTGGACAGAGAGATCTGGACAGGCTGGATCGATGGGCCAAGGCCAGTTGTATGAGGTTCAAGAAGGCTCAGTGCTGGGTCCTGCACTTGGGCCACAACAACCCCATGCAAGCTTCAAGTGTGGGGAAGAGTGGCTGGAAACTGCTCATGGAGAAGGACCTGGAGGTGTTGGTCTCCACCACGAGCAAAGGAGGCTCAGAGGGGACCTTATTGTTCTCTACAGCTGAAGGGAGGTTGTAGTGAGGTGGGGATTGGTTTCCTAAGTAAGAAGTGATAGGACAAGAGGAAATGGCCTCAAGTTGCACCAAGGGAGGTTTAGACTGGAGATGAGGATCAATTCCTTTGCAGTAAGGGTTTTCAAACATTGGAACAGGCTGTCCAGGGCAGTGGTGGAGTCATCATCCCTGGAGGTGTTTGAAAGACATGCAGATGGGGCACTTAAGGACATGGGTTAGTGTCAGGTTAACGGATGGGTTTGATGATCTTAAAGGTCTTTCCAAACCTGGTTGATTCTGTGATTGTCTCCTATCACAGCTTTGCCTGGAGCTGAGATTTCCGTTCCAGACTGTGTTGCTGGAAGTCAGCCCAACGCCTTGGCATTGGCTGGGCAAAGTAGGAGAGCATTTGGGTGCTTCCCTCTGATGCTGTGGGAAGGAGGAGGTATGATTCCACTGAACTGCTGTCCAACAGCACAGCTTGGAAAGGCCCTCTGAGTTCACCAGTGAAGAGAACTAAGAATCATAGAATGGTTTGGGTTGGAAGAGATCTTTAAAGGTCATCTAATCAAACCGCTCTCCCATGAGCAGGGACTCCTGCTACACCAGGTTGCTCAGAGCCCCATTCAAGCTGACCTTGAATGTTTCCAGGTATGGGGCATTTAACCACCTCTCTGGCCAACCTGTGCCAGTGTTTCACCACCCTCATCATAAATACCTGTCTTAGAAGCTAAATAGATGGGGTTTTGAAGGAAACAGTTCCTCCCGTCCCTTGAAAGACATGATATAAGGCAGTCTGATGGTGAATAAAGGAGGTTTTGAGGTTGCTTGGTGGGGTGATCTCTCTTCCCCTCTCTCTTAGTTCCATTTACATTTGGTAACCGGGAGACCAATTGAACTCAGTGATGCTTTCTCACTGCTGACAGCCACATTACTGGTCAGCATGCAAAGGCCTCGTGCTGGTTGCTTCCAGACATTGCAGTGTAGCTGGAAGAGATATTGGTGATATGCAGGATAGCGAGACCTTCATAAGGGGAGGAAGCTGTTAAAAGCTGCGACATGATTGTTTCCAGTTTCATTTGGATCTCTTTGCAAATAGAGAAGTGATGGAAGCACAAAACATATTTGTATGAGTAGAAGGGAGGGACTTGCACACATTCCCGTGTGAGGGCAGGGATAACTGTTCAGCTTGCTGCAGCATCTGACACTGGCGATGAGCACTTAACATCTTGCAAGAGACATTACAACTTGAGCAATCTCTTTCGTTACCTTGTAAGCGGATGATTAAACCTTCTGCATCTTCTCTTTCACTCTGGGAATCTTTCAGTCGCTGGGCTCGTTTGCTTTAGAAATCATATTAGAAGCCAAGAGTGGCCTCATTATTTATTTATTTACTAGGAAAGCGCTTCTCTCTGCCTGCTTTATGCAAAAGCACTTGCATTGATCTTTCAGATGGCCGAGGAGAGGCCAGAGGAGAAAATATTTAACGCAACGTGTAATTCTCTCCGGTTTTTGCCTCAAAATAAGAAGCCACTTTGCTTGAGATTTATGCATCCACAGGCATTTTATGCACACGGTGCAGCTCTGTTTTATCTGCCTGCCGCAGCAGGCTGAGGCAAAGAAATGCCTTGATCGGTGGTAGGAACCGATTCAGGGTAACTCCCAAACTGTTCCAGTGATAAACGCGGTGCCGGTTGCTTGCCACCTTGATGATAATTGTTGTGTCTTTTCACTTTTGTGGGTGTTTCTTCTTCTTTAATTTCCTTTTTTAATCTACTTGAAGGTTAAAAATTAAAATGATGCAAATGCATTTCTTGCTGTGCTCTACTGAAGCAGAGCAACCCCCTCTTAAACCGAGAGTCTTTGGCAGCACTAGGATGCTTTGGATGCAGGTGAGATGATTGTGCCTTGTCTTTAATTCTTTTACATACACTATACTGCATTTCAGAGTTGATGCAAACCTGGCAATGGAACATAGATTGTCTGAATTGCAAAGCATCACTGGAGCATCAGCACCTCCCTCCTGAAGGTGAAACAATTGGAGGGGTTCAATGCTGTTGTGCACTTACCTTCAGTGTTTGAGGTCTGAGCTTCTTCAGTGTGCATATGCTGACTGAGTCAGGAATATTTATAAGCTGGAATCACCTTGCTTTGTCTGCCTGGTAGTCAAAGGTCAAATAAAATAGCACTGTTCATATAGTTCATATGTTCAAATAAAAAAGCCCTGTTCAGTGCTTGTGATTTGTTATGGCTGAGATGTGGATGATAGACACATATTAACACACACCTCCATGGTTTGCTCTTGCAATACTAAAGATTTCGGGGGATATCTGGATGTGGTCTGCAAGAGTCAGCTGAGAGACTGTGTCTGAAAGCTCATCCTAAAATAAGCTGTATCCTGTCATGGTGGGCTGAAGCTGGAGTGTGGTGGAGGCGTATGGCAGGGTGCTGTAGGAATGATGGAGAAGGGACTGAGCTTGAATGCTGCAACAGAAACCTCTTCCTTGCATGCAAGCGGAGTAGAGCTGCATCAGTGTGTGTCCTGTTGTTGAATTGGTAATTACTGAGTTTGAGCGTTTGAATTACCTGGTAATTATTGAGTTTGAGCGTTGCTATAGGATATGGGTGTTGTGAGCTGGAAGGTGGGCACGCACAAGACAAGAAGGTTGCTTTCTTACTTGGATAACTTTGGATTTCTTGGAGAGTGAAAGGAAGCAAGGAGATGATCATAGAACCATAGAATGGTTTGGGTTGGAAAGGACCTTAAGATCATCCAGTTCCAACCCCCTGCCATGAGCAGGGACACCTCACCTAGACCTTGTCACCCAAGGCTCTGTCCAACCTGGCCTTGAACATCATCAGCATCAGAGCCAGTTGAGAAGGTGGAAGCAAAGCCCAGCTCACAGCAAAGGTGTTTCAGGTCCTGAGGAAGCCTGATGTTCCATGCAAACAGCTTTGGGAAGCCCTCTGGGGCCTAGGAACACTGTGGAAATATGAGCCTGGTTTTTTTTGGCACCTTTCTGTGCTGCTGGGTTTGTCCATGCAATTGGGTTAAAATACTTGGAAGAGATTCAGCTTAAAAGTTGTGGGAATGTCTCAAGTAAGTGAAACCCCTTATTGAAATAGCTTTTGAGAGTGAGGAGGTTTTCAGCTCCGTTTGGTTGAAATATGCTCTGTGCCATACCTGGAGAGTTCATTTTCAATATAGTTTTGGGTGCCTCTTATTTAATCTTGAGCTTGAGAAGAACAACCCCTGTCTGCCTGCACCCCCCCAAAGAACAGGATGTGAAAAAGTGAGAAGTAAGCAAAAAGAGCTTGTCATGAAACCTAAATTCACTTAGAAACATACAGTTTCCAAAGGCATCTTTAGAAGCTCATTCTGTACTTTTATTGCAAGGATGGTGTTATACTGCTGTACTATATCAGGACTGCATAGCAGCAACTCCTCTGTCCTGAATGAATACCTGGAGCTGTAGGTTTGTGCGTTCAAGCCCACAGATATCTTAGCTTGGTGTCTCCAGGGGTAAAATGAAGGAGTGGCTGCTCTTAAGGGATTAATATGGGGTGAATTAGGTGCTTGTTAAAAGTATTAAAAGCCACCATTGCTGTAGCAGGATTGCATCCCAGGGTTGGGAATGGGACATGCGATGCTGCAGGGCATCCTCCTGTTGCAGGTCCTCCTGCTGATGGATCTGGATGCTGTGGGTGAAGCAGTGCTGCAAGTGGGGGGACATCCCATCTGGATTGCAGGATGAAGGCAGCACATGTTTAACGTGTGCTTAGATAAAAGGTGCTTAGATCGGACAAAAAGTGGAGGGGAACCACCAACCACCAAATCCCTCACGTTTCCCAGCATCAATCATACAAATAGAATCATAGAATAGTTAGGGTTGGAAAGGACCTTAAGATCATCCAGTTCCAACCCCCCTGCCATGGGCAGGGACACCCCACACTAAGCTATGGCACCCAAGGCTCTGTCCAACCTGGCCTTGAACACTGCCAGGGATGGAGCATTCACAACCTCCCTGGGCAGCCCATTCCAGTGCCTCACCACCCTCACGGTAAAGAACTTCCTCCTTATATCCAATCTAAACTTCCCCTGTTTCAGTTTGAACCCATTACCCCTTGTCCTGTCACTACAGTCCCTAGTGAAGAGTCCCTCTTCAGGGACATAAGGAAGGCCAAAGAAAATGGAAAATCAATCAAGATACTTTAAAGCACAGGTTCTACAGCAATGACTTCCCTTTCTCATTCTCACTCTCATTTTCTTACTCTCCACCTGATACATGTATATATAGTTGTAAAAAACCTCAGAGATGTCTCTTTTCTCCGAGTTTCAGTAAGCTCCATAGGTCAAATGCTTGTGCTCGTCACAAAGATGATGTTTCTTGGCCCCAGAAGCTGCATCCCAACATCTTCTCCCTGGCTCCCAGCCATGAGGCAGGAATAACGCGTCCTGCTGGGCAAGGAGATGTCCGAGGACTAGCTCACAAGCAGATGTTAGGGGTATGCTCTGAATGGCCTACTCCTACAGCATCACCACACAGGTCCAGAATGGGAGCCAAGCAACATCCAGCTCCTACAGCATCACCACACAGGTCCAGGGTGGGAGTCAAGCAACATCCTGCTCCTACAGCATCACCACACAGGTCCAGGATGGGAGCCAAGCAACATCCTGCTCCTACAGCATCACCACACAGGTCCAGAATGGGAGCCAAGCAACATCCAGCTCCTACAGCATCACCACACAGGTCCAGGATGGGAGCCAAGCAACATCCTGCTCCTCCAGCATCACCACACAGGTCCAGAATGGGAGCCAAGCAACATCCAGCTCCTACAGCATCACCACACAGGCCCAGGGTGGGAGCCAAGCAACATCCTGCTCCTCCAGCATCACCACACAGGTCCAGAATGGGAGCCAAGCAACATCCTGCTCCTACAGCATCACCACACAGGTCCAGAATGGGAGCCAAGCAGCATCCTGCTCCTACAGCATCACCACACAGGTCCAGGATGGGAGCCAAGCAACATCCTGCTCCTACAGCATCACCACACAGGTCCAGGATGGGAGCCAAGCAACATCCAGCTCCTCCAGCATCACCACACAGGTCCAGAATGGGAGCCAAGCAACATCCAGCTCCTACAGCATCACCACACAGGTCCAGGATGGGAGCCAAGCAACATCCTGCTCCTCCAGCATCACCACACAGGTCCAGAATGGGAGCCAAGCAACATCCAGCTCCTACAGCATCACCACACAGGTCCAGGATGGGAGCCAAGCAACATCCTGCTCCTACAGCATCACCACACAGGTCCAGAATGGGAGCCAAGCAACATCCAGCTCCTACAGCATCACCACACAGGTCCAGGATGGGAGCCAAGCAACATCCTGCTCCTCCAGCATCACCACACAGGTCCAGAATGGGAGCCAAGCAACATCCAGCTCCTACAGCATCACCACACAGGTCCAGGGTGGGAGTCAAGCAACATCCTGCTCCTACAGCATCACCACACAGGTCCAGAATGGGAGCCAAGCAGCATCCTGCTCCTACAGCATCACCACACAGGTCCAGGATGGGAGCCAAGCAACATCCTGCTCCTACAGCATCACCACACAGGTCCAGGATGGGAGCCAAGCAACATCCTGCTCCTACAGCATCACCACACAGGTCCAGAATGGGAGCCAAGCAACATCCAGCTCCTACAGCATCACCACACAGGTCCAGGGTGGGAGCCAAGCAACATCCTGCTCCTCCAGCATCACCACACAGGTCCAGGATGGGAGCCAAGCAACATCCAGCTCCTACAGCATCACCACACAGGTCCAGAATGGGAGCCAAGCAACATCCTGCTCCTACAGCATCACCACACAGGTCCAGGATGGGAGCCAAGCAACATCCTGCTCCTACAGCATCATCACACAGGTCCAGGGTGGGAGCCAAGCAACATCCTGCTCCTACAGCATCACCACACAGGTCCAGGATGGGAGCCAAGCAACATCCAGCTCCTACAGCATCACCACACAGGTCCAGGGTGGGAGCCAAGCAACATCCTGCTCCTACAGCATCACCACACAGGTCCAGGATGGGAGCCAAGCAACATCCTGCTCCTACAGCATCACCACACAGGCCCAGGGTGGGAGCCAAGCAACATCCTGCTCCTACAGCATCACCACACAGGTCCAGGGTGGGAGCCAAGCAGCATCCTGCTCCTACAGCATCATCACACAGGCCCAGGATGGGAGCCAAGCAACATCCTGCTCCTACAGCATCACCACACAGGTCCAGGGTGGGAGCCAAGCAACATCCTGCTCCTCCAGCATCACCACACAGGTCCAGGGTGGGAGCCAAGCAACATCCTGCTCCTACAGCATCACCACACAGGTCCAGAATGGGAGCCAAGCAACATCCAGCTCCTACAGCATCACCACACAGGTCCAGAATGGGAGCCAAGCAACATCCAGCTCCTACAGCATCACCACACAGGTCCAGGGTGGGAGCCAAGCAACATCCTGCTCCTACAGCATCACCACACAGGTCCAGGATGGGAGCCAAGCAACATCCTGCTCCTACAGCATCATCACACAGGTCCAGGGTGGGAGCCAAGCAACATCCTGCTCCTACAGCATCACCACACAGGTCCAGGATGGGAGCCAAGCAACATCCTGCTCCTACAGCATCACCACACAGGTCCAGAATGGGAGCCAAGCAACATCCTGCTCCTACAGCATCACCACACAGGCCCAGGGTGGGAGCCAAGCAACATCCTGCTCCTCCAGCATCACCACACAGGTCCAGGGTGGGAGCCAGGCATCATCTTTGATCTAGGTGACCACTAGCTTGGGGTGCTGAGAGCCATTTTCCTACTATCATAGTTATTTTGATGGCCCAGCAATACCTGGAGCAGCCCAGCCCTTGTTCTGCTGGGCTGGGCTTGGGGCTGGGCTTTTTTGCCACCTTCTCAGAAATGGCTCTCAATTCAACTTGGTTTTTCTAGCAGCATGCTTTTATCATTTGTAATACTGAAGGCTCTCCTGCAATGGAGGAGGTTTGGGCTGTTATTTTTAACTGTTTCACTGATGTGATTTACAGCATGAGCTGCCGGCCGCTGTATTAGCAGGAGAGCGGAGAGTCAGATGGGCTTTGTGAGGTGGTGAAAGGAGCACAGTGGGCTTGGTGAACCAGAGAGTTAAATACAAAGACAGTGTTTGGGGCAGGGGTATGAAAGTGAGAACGGATGAGCGCCATGATGGTGATTTTTGGAAATGGATTTTGTGGGTTGGGTGGGTTTTGGGGAGTCTGAAATCTCCACGCAGCTTCTCTTCTCCAGGCTGAACAGCCCCAATGTTCTCAGCCTATCTTCATACAGGAGGTGCTCCAGCCCCTGATCATCCTCGTGGCCTCCTCTGGCCTTGCTCCAACAGCTCCATGTTCTTCTGACGCTGAGGACACCAGAACTCCACACAGTGCTGCAAGTGGGGTCTCACACAGAGCAGAGGGGCAGGATCACCTCCTTTGACTTGCTGGTCATGCTCCTTTAGATGTAGCCCATTCTTCTTTCTTTTCCCCATACCAAGCTAGCTAAAGCAGTCTATGTTCTCCAGTTTCCACCACCAGCATTTATTTGTCACCATCCTCAATTCTGAAAGCAAACTCCAAGTGATGCTGCATGATCCTCCTGCAAAACTAAACTGAGACGGATGGAGGGCGAGAGGTATAATTTAAGACAGTTTATATTGCTCACAGCACCAAGAGCGCTGAATTCAGGCTGCAGGAAAGGTCACTGGTAAATTGGAGTCAGCAGAACACAAACCACATCTCTACAGGAAAATTAGCTAATTTGGGCAGTCAGGGGGAAAGAACAACCAGAGAGCAAGTCCGGGTATTCAGGAGCCTTCCTCACCACTGACATATGACCACACTCACCTTCAGGGGCCCTGAGCATCTTATTTGAAGCATACAAGATTTGCAGTAGTGCCATCAATAGCAGCACCCAGGGTGACAGAAACCTTCTCCTTGGCAAAGACATACATACCAACACAGGAGAACACTTTGGAGTTACCTCCCATCTCATTTTGACCACAGGAGGCCACGGAGATGCTGCGAGGGCTGGAGCAGCTCTGCTCTAGAGCCAGGCTGAGAGAGCTGGGCTGGGGCAGCCTGGAGAAGAGAAGGCTCCTGAAGGGGAGACCTTAGAGCAGCTCCAGTGCCTAAAGGGGCTGCAGGAAACCTGGAGAGGGGCTTTGGACAAGGGCCTGTAGGGACAGGACAAGGGGAATGGCTTCATACTGAGAGAGGGGAGATTTAGGTGAGATACGAGGAAGAAGCTCTTCCCTGTGAGGGTGCTGAGGCGCTGGCACAGGGTGCACAGAGAAGTGGTGAATGCTCCATCCTGGCAGTGTTCAAGGCCAGGTTGGACAGAGCTTTGGGTGACATGGTTTAGTGTGAGGTGTCCCTGCTCATGGCAGGGGATTGGAACTGGATGATCTTAAGGTCCTTTCCAACCTAAACCATTCTATGATTATATTATTCTTTATGTGCCTTGGATAGATCTCTGTGTCTTCTCCATCCTTCTTTTTCAAAGGCAAAGATGCTCACGTCAGCTGATTTTCCTATTCCACAACTGGAAATGCCAACGAGGGTCATTGCAATAAAGGCAGCTGTGGCTTGGTTAGAAGCTGCACTGATACAAACCCTGCCATGTGTGCTTCCCTTTGCGTGCTTCCTCTGCACCTGGGATTGTTTCCATCTCCATGAGATGACTTTTGATTGGGATCCTACAGGACTGTTGCTGTGTTTTCCTGGCACTCCCTTAATTTTCACACTGCAGTTTAGTGGAAGGGCTGTTGACATCCAGCTGTGTTGGCATTCATCAATTTTGCTGTGACTTGAGTGCAAACAAGACTATGTGGTAGATAGCAAAAATCTTTAGGAAAGCAAATTCATGCAATGAATGATGTAGGTCTGGGTTTTGGAGTAAAGTGACAAAAATCAGGTCTTCGCTTTAACTGCCAGGCCCCTGCTTATTTGTGGTCCCAGTTTCTGGATCAAACGGGGCAGTAATGTGAATGGATGCATTCATCAGAGCATCGCAGGTTTATGTTGGAAACACACTCTGCAATGTGCTCGTTGGGTGCTGTATGCTTGAGGAGCAATAACATGGACTTTGGGCCTATCGTTATGGGATGTCTGCTCCTCACGGGAGATTTTTGGACAGCAACATACTGATAATCTGATGCTTGACAGGTTATGTCTATGAGAGGCAGCCCAAGTGACTGAAGTGACTTCAGAGCTGGAACGGTAGTGACTGGGTGCTCCACTGTTGGCTACAACACCAAGATTGACCTTGCTATTTATGGGTACACCAGCCAGGATGTCACAAAAGAAATGTCTAGGTTATGAGGGGTGATGGGTTCAAACTGAACCAGGGGAAGTTCAGGTTGGAGATAAGGAAGAAATTCTTTACTCTGAGGGTGCTGAGGCACTGGAATGGGTTGCCCAAGGAAGTTGTTAATGCTCCATCCCTGGCAGAGTTCAAGACCAGGTTGGATAGAGCCTTGAGTGACTTGGTCTGGGGTGAGGTGTCGCTGCCCATGGCAGGGGGGTTGGAACTGGATGGTCTTAAGGTGCTTTCCAACCCAAACCATTCTATGATTCTGTGAACCTCAGGAGGAGGATCTCCATCTGCTCTCTGCACTCCATCTGCTGAAGAGCAAGTAGAAGGCACCTGGTTTCCTATAGATGTGCCTTTCACCTCTTGACACATCTTCTGCCACTTCCCATCTCTCTTTGCTATCCCCACCAAAACAAAATCCTAACTCTAGCTGGTTGCCCATTCATTTACTCATAGACAATCCATGTGCTGGAGAGTTGCTGCAAGTGTTGTGTTTTGGTCTGTTTCTCCATATAATGGTTTGGGTTGGAAAGGACCTTAAGATCATCCAGTTCCAACCCCCTGCCATGGGCAGGAACACCTCACACTAAACCATGGCACCCAAGGCTCTGTCCAGCCTGGCCTTGAACACTGCCAGGGATGGAGCAGTCACAGCTTCTTTGGGCAATCCATTCCAGTGCCTCACCACCCTCACAGTAAAGAACTTCTCCCTTATATCTAAGCTGAATTTCCCCTGTTTCAGTTTGAACCCATCACCCCTTGTCCTATCACTACAGTCCCTAATGAAGAGTCTCTGCTCATGTTCACTCATCTTTCTTTCCTTGATTCAGCCCTTCTTAATTCACTTAATTTTTGGGGTGAAAATTATGTTTTAGGATTCTTTCTATTTCCTGTTTTTTCCCTGTCCAATGTGACTGAAGCTGGCCAACAGCTTGAGGGTATGGGAGCAGCTGAATGGGCAGGAGAATGGGACTGATCAATGGGAAAGGCAACGCAGACCGTTGCTGGTTCTTGTATCACTGTAATTCTCTGTGGTGATCATCACCACACTGCTGGGAAAGGCTGAGAAAGTGGCATCTGTCACTCCATGACCATGGGAGACTGGGCATTTTGTTTGCAAATATGGGAAAACCATGGGATGAATGTCTGGAGGCAGTCCCATGGTAACAAGTAGTAAAGCCTTCTCTATCTGCTCCAGAAGATCTCCCGCTGGCGAATGTCAAGTAATGCATCTCCTGTGACTTCTGCCTCCCGAGTGACAAAGCATCCCTCTTGACTTTTGGTAGCCTATTTGTGGAATTATTCAGGGAACATATTCTCCTACATGTTCTCCCATCTGTCTTTTCCCCAAATTCACTGGCCTTGCTGAGTGCTTAAGAATAGACTTGCTTTCTGCGTTCTGTTGAGCAGGCAGTTAAGAGTTTATTTTTTGACCTTCCTGTGTTTAGATGATAATATTTTTAGTATCTTCCAGGATGGCTGTTTCTGAGCCCATGTGTAGTTTGGACTTTCTTTTCCCATTGAAATGCAGAGGGGAAAGCTTCATCAGCAGATGAATTGATCGGAAAGAGATTTCGGGGTGTTCTGTCCCCTGGACCAGGTTGTGCAAGAGCCCTTTTTCATGGCACTTAATGACCCTTTTACACTGCTTATAAAAGGCTTCTTTAAGAATCATAGAATGCGTTGGGTTGGAAGGAACCTTAAAGCTCATCCAGTTCTAACCCCTTGCCATAGGCAGGGACACCTTCCACTAGAGCAGATTTCTCCAAGTCCCGTCCACCCTGGCCTTGAACATTTGACCTTATAATAATATCTAATAATTATATTTTTAATCATAATCTCTATATTATTCTGTCTTCTTTCCTATGCTTACCTGAAAGTAGAAGTCTTGGGCAAAGTTGCTTTTTGAGGTGATGGTGACATCGCTTTTGTTGACTTCAGGTTGTGTCAGATATATGCACGTTCTAACACTTTGTGTCCATCATCACTTTGCATTGTTCAGCCTAGCGTTGATAATCCTTACTCATATCAAACTACATTTCCTGAATGCTTTGTGTAAGTGGAAGAATCAGCTTGTGTTCAGGTCTTCGCACTTGTGCTCCAGACCCTTCACCAGCTCCGTTGCCCTTCTCTGGACCCAAAATTGTGGCCAGAGAAGATGTTTGGGATTCCTGATTGAAACGCACCAGCTGAGAATGTGGAGTCCCTCTGAGCTCATGCATCACCCATGGAGCTGTATTGAGTTCAGGTTGGATCTAAGGAAGAGGTTCTTTACTGTGAGGGTGGTGAGGCACTGGAATGGGTTGCCCAGGGAAGTTGTGAATGCTCCATCCCTGGTGGTGTTCAAGGCCAGGTTGGACAGAGCCTTGGGTGCCATGGTCTAGTGTGAGGTGTCCCTGCCCATGGCAGGGGGTTGGAACTGGATGATCATAAGGTCCTTTCCAACCCAAACCATTCTATGATTCAAACACACTTGTTTGAAGGATCCTCCATATTTCTTCAGTGTCTTTCACTTTGATTTGGGAGCATGGTTTTTTGTCCAGCCTCCTGGCATCTTTGCAGGGAAGGGGAGGTATTGAGAAGGACTAATTTATAGGACTTCATGGTATGGTGCCTTTTTGTTACAGTGTGATCACGCCTGCAGTATTCAATAGAGCATCCTTCTCGAGTTAGTAGGGAAGATTGTGGTTGGATTCTGTCCCATGTGATTTATCTTTGTTTTTGCAAAGTTTTTTTACTATATATGAGAGAAATAAATGATTGTATCTGTGTTCTCAATAGCTGGTATCCGAAGCAAAGTGCTTCAATTAAAGATTTCTAGGCTTTTTTTCCCAAATAGGACTATTTTATTAGCTTGCACTCATTTTTTTCCCCCTCTTTAAATAATCTAAAATCTGGTTGCAAATCGTTTCCCTCTGCCCACACTCTGGATAATAAAACATCTATTTCCAACAAGAACGGAATGACGTTACAATTTATTTGTTGTAGGAATTAAAAGAGCAAGTTGGAGGTGAACAGCAGAGTGTAAATTCTTTGGGAAGGTGGGAATTCCTTTCCCTTTTCATTCATATCTTGTTGTTGTTGTTAGTCACTCTCTGTGAGTGCGGCCTGGTGATGCTGTGCTGGGGCTGCAGCTGTTGCTTGTCTGGTGGATGGACAACCGAGAAAGGGCTCTTAAGAGCATGAGCAGAGATTCCTACATTTAGGAAGGCTATGGAGTTTCTGTTCCCATCATGGGGAGAAATGAATGCTGTTAGAAGAACCAGTTTTGATGATTTTCAGAATCAATCCGGAAGGAATCAGAATTGCCCTTCCATCCAGCCCGCGTAAAATAGAGGTAATTCAAGGCAGCTTGAATATCTCTCTGCAGCAGCTGTTCTGTTTCAAAACCTGATGATCTTAGTGGTTATTTGGAGATGTACATCCAGTACCTGCTGCCCTGTTACTCAGAGTCTGTATCAGCAGCGCTTTCTTGTTCAGCACGGTGTTCTTTACCCTGATTTCTTGGGAAGAAAGTCCTCTTCATAGTCAAAAAGGGATGCTGGAACAGAGAAAGTGTTCCCATATGGTAATTCTTGTGCTCCGGAGTTCCGAGGGATGTTTGATCACTCATCTGCGTGATTATCTTAATGTCGCAAAGGCTGATAATGGAAATGGAGGTTTCAGGCTTGACCTGATTCATAAATAGAAGAAGTTAGAATGCTGAACATGATGGAGTTATTTGCTGCAGCTGCTTCCAGGCCTGGATTGGTTTGAGTTTCTGCTGACAAGGCATTGAGACACTTGGGAAGGGCATCCCTGAGCTTAGTAATAGGAGTGTTGGGAACAGAGCAGGATGTGATGGGTGGTAGATGCTGGTGGGCTGGCTGGGCTCTGAAGCCTTGGTCTTATATCAAGGTCTTCTGCAATCATTTGGTCTGCTTTTAGCAATAATAGTTAATACAATAACTTCTGTTGGATGATGTGTTCCTTGTACTGCTGCTGTAGTTGGTGCATCTCAATGTCTTTCTTGCATGGTACTGTGGGCTCAGGGTTGTTGCTGGTGAAGTATATGGGCACTTAAATACTGATTCCTTGATGGAGGCTTCTGTTTGGGTCAACTGTATGTCCTGGTAAAATTTCTGTTGGCCAAAGGTTCTCTGTTCCATGGTGGGATTTTGTGTCAAACATTGTGAAATGCTTATCTGGGATGTGCAGAACCCAAGTGGATCCATGCTTCGGAGATCTCCTCCAGCATCTGAACAGTGGCCTCAAATCAGTTTTCTTTCTCTTCTCTTAAGATCATAGAATCATAGATCAAGTAGGTTGGAAAAGACCTCTAAGATCATCAAGTCTGACCATTACCTCAGGACAAGATCACACCTACGTATAACTTACATCATAGTTTAAATCAGCTTGGACATCACATAAGTTCATGGTTGTGAACCTCTCTGGAGGATCTCTTGCCTGCTGGCTCTTGGTGTTGGTGAAGAATGAGCATCTCGTTGGGGATAGCTGCACTGAGTAGGATTGAGGGTGCAGTCTTGTATCCTCCAGGTTCACATCTACTTTTTACATCTACTTCTTTACATCTACCAGGACTCCAGACCTGGTTCTGTTTTCAGCCCATCTTGCTATCCTATTTTCCGTATAAAGCAGATGCTCCACTGATCCACTGAACTGAAGGCTCCTGCGTCATCAGCCAGGTTTCTTCCAACCATATAGACAGCACGTCTGCACTGATCCTCTGAAAACAAGATACTAGAGTGGGAAAAGAGTCTTTCCATGATAGACCGCAGATCCTGACCTCTTATCCTTGATGGTGTTGGTGTTGATGCCACTGATGATCTGAGAGCCTTTGAAAAGCATCTCCCTGATCTCCTGAAACCTTGTGTTTAACATGTAGGTCTGTGTCTTTGGGGCGTTGTAAGTGGAAAGGTTTAGTTATTCACAATTACAACAGTGTGGAATAGGAAAGCATATGTTTTTTATAATGGGTCTATATAAAATATGTGTGTCCATAAATATATGTTATACATATGAATATATTAATAATACATAATACTTAATATATAAAATATGTAATATATAATATTTTATCTATAATATATAATATGCGATATATAATATATAATACTACAACCTTTTTGCAAAATATAATGTGTGTCCATAATTATATGTTATATATATGAATATATTAATAACATATAATGCATAATATATAAAATATGTAATATATAATGTAAAATGTATAATGTATAATATTTTATATATAATATGTGATATATAATATATAATACTAGAGCCTTTTTGCAAAATATAATGTGTGTCCATAAAAATATGTTATACATATGAATATATTAATAACATATAATACATAATATATAAAATACGTAATATATAATATTACAGCCTTTTTGTATTGACAGGTTAAAGTAACAAGAGGGGAGACTTGCCTGAAATAGAGCAGCACTAAATCAAATTGATTTTTGCCATTGCCTACCCATTTTGATCCCAGTTTAACCCCCTTAGTCCCAAGCTTTGCTCTGAGCCGACCAGAGCACTGGATCCCCCATGAGCAAGTTCTGGGTGAGAGTTAATTATTGCAGCTCACTTAGGTACAAGTGTGAGAGGCTTTAGAAACAGAGGCAAGTGTACACTGACAGCCTTAGGAACAGAAGGATTTGGCTTTCTGGTTTATTTCTGCTGAAACTGGTGGTCATTTTGTAATAAATAGCATCTTCTGTTATCATTTGTAAAGGAAAAGATGGTTCATTTCTTGACTGGAGTACAGCATACACCAGTTTTTGGCTGACTGCTCAGATGTAGGTAAGCGCTCAAAAGGTGTCATTTACCACTATATATTTGTCATCAGTAATATTCTTGCTTTCTCAGTTTGTCCTTTAAATAGAACCATGCAATGGTTTTGGTTGGAGAGGACCTTAAAGCTCATCCAGTTCCAACCCCTGCCACGGGCAGGGACCCCTTCCACTAGAGCAGCTTGCTCCAAGCCCCTGTGTCCAACCTGGCCTTGAACACTGCCAGGGATGGGGCAGCCACAGCTTCTCTGGGCACCCTGGGCCAGCGCCTCAGCACCCTCACAGGGAAGAGCTTCTGCCTAAGAGCTCATCTCAGTCTCCCCTCTGGCAGGTTAAAGCCATTCCCCTTGTCCTGTCCCTACAGGCCCTTGTCCAAAGCCCCTCTCAAGATTTCTTGTGGGTCCCCTTTATTTATTGGAAGCTGCTCTCCTCAAGTCATAGAATCATAGAATAGTTAGGGTTGGAAAGGACCTTAAGATCATCTAAGTCCAGGGCAGTGAGCTTGCTGTGCACCCTCCTTGCTGCCTTAAGCATCTTGAACTCTACCATCTCCTGGTCACTGCAACCAAGGCTGCTCTTGAGCTTCACACTCCCCATCATCCCCTCCTTGGCGAGAACAAGGTCCAGCGTAGCATCTCTCCTTGTTAGCTCTATAACACAGTTGTATGTTTATCCTTACCTTAACCTTATATAGACACACGTCCACATTGCAGTGTGTTTGCTTTACAAGTGTCCATTGCTACTGATACATCTCATCTACCAATTCTGCTTTACTTAATCTGCAAAGAATTAAAGGTCCTAATGGTTGGAGGCTTTGACAACGTGAATAAAAAGCCTTCCATAAATGAGTATTTGGTGGTCTTCAGCTCCCTGTGTAAAGGTACATAGCTACTCCATCTCCCTCTCCTGCAGCTTCATGGCTACGTCCTTGTCTTAAGTCCTTGGTAAACCTCCTCCTTGTGTTTCCTCTGTCAATCCTGCAGGCTCTAACAGGTTTCTAAGTCTTGCAATTTGGTATAGAAAATATCTTCTATATTTCCTTGTTTGTTACTTGTAAGAGAGTCATTTGTATTTGATCAGCTTTGCATAGCTCTCTGCACATAGATCTTATTTTAGAATCATAGAATTTTATAGAATCATTGAATTTTATCCCTTCCACAGCTCCCTATATGTATATATAATATTCTAAAAAGCTCTTCCCATGCAGGATAAACTTCTTCAACCTGTTGTGAAGTGATACCTCATTTTTATCATAGCGCCAGGATTTAAATGCACAGTCAACATACCCTGCAGCTCAGTGCACTGCTTCCAGAGGCATTGCCATAACTGTTCCCATTTCTCCTCCTTGGTTATAAGGTGTGTGAGAACATCTGGTTGCCTGTAACTTCTCCCACATCGGAGCAAACCTGGTGTTGGCAAATACAGCAACCCCAGCTTGAGAGATGGGCACTGATTTACCCAGTGCTTTAGCTTTGATAATGGGATTTCACTGCATCCATACTTCTATAGGCATCTGAATTACAGCCCAAAGTGTTACTTCTTTTTCTCCCCATCTCTTTCTAGGATTGCTGCTTTTTCTGGGATTTCATTAGGAAAAAAAATGGCTTTCTTCCTACTCAAAACCCAGAGCTGTGTCTGGTGCTGGGAACCTTCTACAAACGCTGTGCAGTGCTGCTGCTGGGAACAGCCTCCCATAGCAACCTTCAGCTTGCAAGCTAAAATCACATCACCCCGTATGACAGCTTTATTATTAGATTGGCATGTGAACCCTTTGGAAGCAGGCTAGGTGGAAGGGAAAAAGTTCTCCTAGATTCTGTCTGAAGTTTGGTGGGGTTTTTTTTATATGCTTTATGAGGTTTTGGATCACTTTTGGGTTGAATTTTGTTCATTTCTGTTTCTTTATAAATAAAAGTTCTTTCTCAGGTAGAATAAATAGATAGAAAAGTGAGAGACAAGAGATGCCATTGTAGGCAACGCAGAAGATCTCTGCCTTGAGGTATGGCACATGGTTATGGCCAGCACTGTAGTAGTTGCATAGAATCATAAAAGCACAGAATGGTTTGGGTTGGAAAGGACCTTCAAAGCTCATCTAGTCCAACCTCCCTGCAATGAGAATGAGCATCTTCTACTAGAAGATGCCCACAAGATGATGTTCTTTGTCACTATACATGGACAGGAGTTGGACTCAGGTGGTGCTTTTTTGGGCTTTGTGTTATTGCAGCGGTGCTGGGGAGCTCCAAAGGGTTGGGGTCCTTCTTGCCCAAGGACTGAGCACGAGCTTGAAGGGATCCCAGTTGCCATCAGCACAGCATCCATCTGGTAGTTATCAGGTAGCTTTTGAAGACATGGAGATGGATGGTGCAACATGCTCTGTGTGGTATCTTCGACTTCCCATCCTTGGATAGCTGGTGCTGGTCAGTCAAGAGGTTTGGGTCTGTTGGTCATAGTCTATCTAAACCACATGATGGTGGGGCTGTGCAGTAGCTGTTGTGCTGTCACAATCCCTATGGAGATTTGAGTTGGCAAATTGAGTGTTTCTGGGGTTAGGAAGTTGTATTTTCATCACTTTGAGCTGCATGGGGCTGATGAGCTTGGTTCAAGTGGGTCTGGGATATGCTGCTGAGAGTTGCTAGGGTGGCTTCTCCCTTTGCTTTCATGGTGGACATTATTGTAGCCCTCACCCAGCATGAATCAAGACTGCACTGACATGTGCCGTTCCTGTTGTCCAGCCTCTCTGCAGACTTGTGTCACGCCTCCATGCTGACTTGCCTTCCTTAAAGCTTCTGTTGATAAAGGGAGCACTTGAAAGGTGAATGAAGGTCCTGAGGCTTGTGAGAGCAGTTGTGGGACCAAACCAGGCTATTGCAGATCCAGTCTGAGATAAAGCTGTTGCTGGGCATTTCATTGAGCTTGGCATTGCTGATCTGATGGACTCTTCCTCCTCAGCAGAAAACCAATTGCAACTGCTGCTTGCTGTCTTCACCCACTCGTGTGGACATTTGTGGCTCACTCTGAGATGGTGGCTCCTGGGGCTTCTCTGGATACAAGAGTAAGAGAGACAAAATACCTTGTGCTGTTGATGCTACCAACTTACAGCAACTCCTTTGATCCTATTTCACGGGGGCAGTTATAGTCCTGTCCATACTTGAGAGCCACCAAATCCATTGGAGGAGCAGCATCCTTCCTGCTTGCTACTAGAGCTCTGGATCTCTCTTCCCAAGCTTTTCCAGGGAGGAAGCAAGCTTGGTGAGTTATTTTTGGGAGGAGGAGAGGGGGTGGCTTTCTGTACTGGCTGTAAGCAAGGAGACAGCCAGACTCAGCCCTTGGGAAAGCTATGAAGATAGAGGAAAGCTTTTGGAGCTCATGTAAGGAGCTGCCTTGCTTTATCTGTGATCCCCTCCAAAGCTTTTCTAACAGGCTTTGTGTCTCCATCCTCTCTTTAAGTACTGTTCCTCTCCATCCCTTTGCGCTTTAGCGAGCAGTAAGAAGTGAGTCATTGCACAGCCTACGAGGGAACCTTAATCAATAAATGCATTTAAGAAGAAAGAAACTAAACCAGAGTTCTTCTGTCTGGGGCAGAGTGATGCTTTTGCTATCTTGAACACTGACAGAATAAGTTAGACTGCTTCTTTTTTATTGGCTTTTAATTAATTGAGTGATAGGACTTTGTTGGGACTAGGGCTGCTTGTTTTGTTGATCTGCTTTTAACTTGGTTGAAACATCAAACTGCAGGTCAAAGGAGGTGATCCTGCCCCTCTGCTCTGCTCTTGTGAGACCTCACTTGGAGCATTGTGTGCAGTTCTGGTGTCCTCAACATAAAAAGGACATGGAACTGTTGGAACAAGTCCAGAGGAGGCCACGAGGATGATCAGGAGCTGGAGCACCTCCTGTATGGAGACAGGCTGAGAACATTGGGGCTGTTCAGCCTGGAGAAGAGAAGGCTGCGTGGAGACCTCAGAGCAGCTTCCAGTGTCTGAAGGGGGCCTACAAGGGTGCTGGGGATGGACTCTTCATCAGGGACTGTAGTGACAGGACAAGGGGTAACGGGTTCAAGCTGAAACAGGGGAAGTTTAGATTGGATCTAAGGAAGAAATTCTTTACTGTAAGGGTGGTGAGGCACTGGAATGGGTTGCCCAGGGAAGCTGTGAATGCTCCATCCCTGGCGGTGTTCAAGGCCAGGTTGGATGAGGCCTTGGGTGCCATGGTTTAGTGTGAGGTGTCCCTGCCTATGGCAGGAGGGTTGGAACTGGATGATCTTAAGGTCCTTTCCAACCCAAACCATTCTGTGGTTCTATAATAGTGCAAATCTCCCAAATATTTCCCTTCCTCCCTTTCAACCCTTGATGCTGGCAGCATCCCATGGGGAGGAGGAGCATTGATGCTTTCTGGCCATCCTTGGCACTAATTGTGGCAAAGCCCTGTCTTGTAAAGCTCTTGTGATGTCTTGGACGTTGATGGAACCATCTTCTTTTCAGAGGAGCTCTGCTTCTCTGCCAAGTCTCTGAATTCAATGTGTTTATTAAGCTTTCTCCCTTGGCTGCTTTGATGGAAGGAACCACTTTTCACTTCTCCTCCAGTAATAACCACAAATACCTGCAGTTCTAATAATAGACCTTGTGCATCCCTGGTCTTGCTGCTGCATCTGCTGTTCTGGCTGGAATCTCTCTGCTTGGGACTTCTGGATAAGAGGATGCATATGTATTTATAGAATTCATGCAACGGATGAATTTATATTGAATTTATTTATAGAATTTATAAAAATACCTGATTTATCTAATTCCTGCAATGCACGGATTTTGCAGTACAGAGGAGCAGTAGGGTCTGTTGGCTGCGGCTCGTGGTGAAAACTGGGAATCACACTTGTAGAATCATGGAATGGTTTGGGTTGGAAGGGACCTTAAAGCTCATCCAGTTCCAACCCCCTGCCACAGGCAGGGACACCTTCCACTAGAGCAGGTTCCTCACAACCACATCCAGCCTGGCCTTGAACACTGCCAGGGATGGGGCATTCACAACCTCTCTGGGCAGCCATTTCCAGTGTCATTTCAAGGTGATTCTTCATTTTGAAGGTTCTCCTTGAGTTCCAAAGCTTGTTAGTGCTCTGCTTCTCCTCCATAAGCCTCTTCTTGTTTAAATACAGGAAGGCAATGTTTTCAAAGGGAGGGAAGCGGGTGAGAAAGAAGTGTGGGTGCTCCTCTGAGATGGAGCCGAGCCATTTTTATCTTGTTATATATCATTTTTGCTTAATGCTGTTATATTATTTCAGCTGTGCTTGGTTTTCAGATTCGATGCAGATATGAAGTTGCTATAACAACATGATGATTCATATAATGCTAGCAACAATCTGCTGGGATTTATTTTTCTATCATGACGACTTAGGTGTTTTTGGTGGGGATTTCTGTCTATTTTCAGATAGACCCGCACCATTAGCTTTCTGCAGTGGTTTGCTTTGGATTACTTGGACTCCAAGGTAGGAACACATGGACTTATGTAATAGGCTTGGAAATCTCAGAGCACTTTACAAAGGGCAGTGCTGTTGTGTCAGGTCCAGGATGGGAGGTGAGGGCACCGGGATGTGGGACTGGCCCAAGCACCTTCCCCATGTCAAGCATGAGGCCGCAGCATCTGGTACCCTGTACCTGTGGTTAAGGTGGTTCCCCAGCTCATTGCTTCTTGCAGGGGTAGAGCTGATAAACTGAATAGGGATAGGACAAGGGGAATGGCTTTAACTTGACAGAGAGGAGATTGAGATGAGCTCTTAGGCAGAAGCTCTTCCCTGTGAGGGTGCTGAGGCGCTGGCCCAGGGTGCCCAGAGAAGCTGTGGCTGCCCCATCCCTGGCAGTGCTCAAGGCCAGGTTGGACACAGGGGCTTGGAGCAAGCTGCTCCAGTGGAAGGGGTCCCTGCCTGTGGCAGGGGTTGGAGCTGGATGTGCTTTAAGGTCCCTTCCAACCCCAACCAGTCTGGGATTCTATGAATTTCTGCTCAATACATGTTGTCAAGCTCTTTGTTACCACCTAAAAGTTCTCTGACCTCACTGGGGCTTTATGGGATGGATCCAAAGGATTTGATTAATAAATCTGTTCCTTTTTTAAAAAAATCTAATTTTTTAAATTGCAGTCTGCAGTAATAAAAATGCTTTTCTGGTGGGACTTTTCCTAGGAGAATTGCCCAGAATTAGGGATAACTGATTTCTCTGTGGAAGAAGGCAGATTATATAGAAATCTCTATTTCATGCCCGTTTTAAGCTGCAAAGAGCAGTCGTGATGAGAAATGTTTCAAGGTGCCTCCAGACACTTTGTCAGCTTCTCAGTTCTCATCTGAAAGTGAAGCAGTGGCAATAAACGCCTTCAGCACCCTGAAGCCTCGCACCGAGAGCTCTCTCCTCCTCTTGTCTCTCTTTGATGCCTGAACATTGAGCAAATGGAGCAACGTACCCTGGCTCCTGTCTTGGAATTTGGGATTTTCTAGTCTTCAAGATGAGATTGAGTTATTTCTTTTTCGAAATGAAACCTTTTGCTTTCCTGCTGACAATTTTAGGCTTTCTCTATGGGAGTGTGATTGGTTGGTTGGGGTTTTTTCACCCAGATAGAACCGAGGCAGGTTGCTCCAAACCCCATCCAACCTGGCCTTGAACACTGCCAGGGGTGCAGCATTTACAACATCTCTGGGCACCCTGTGCCAGCGCCTCAGCACCCTCACAGTAAAGAATTTCTTCCTTAGATCCAATCTAAACTTCCCCTGTTTCAGTTTGAACCCGTTACCCCTTGTCCTGTCACTACAGTCCCTGATGAAGAGTCCCTCCCCAGCATCCTTGTAGGCCCCCTTCAGACACTGGAAGCTGCTCTGAGGTCTCCACGCAGCTTCTCTTCTCCAGGCTGAACAGCCCCAACTTTCTCAGCCTGTCTCCATACAGGAGGTGCTCCAGTCCCTGATCATCCTCGTGGCCTCCTCTGGACTTGTTCCAACAGTTCCATGTCCTTTTTATGTTGAGGACACCAGAACTGCACACAATGCTGCAAGTGAGGTCTCCCGAGAGCAGAGTAGAGGGGCAGGATCACCTCCTTCGACCTGCTGGTCACGCTCCTCTTGATGCAGCCCAGGATACGGTTGGTCTCTGGGCTGCGAGCACATCCCCATGCTGACCTGAAATCTGTCCAGACCTGCAATGTGCTTTTGTCCAGTTGCCTGTTGAGCTGGCATCTCTTTATCTTGCCCAACAACCGGAATGCAGTTGATCCTGTATAAAACTCTGGGTTTTCTTTCCTGTCTAATTGTGTTAAATTGCATTTGCATCCTAAAGAGAGTGGCATGAAGAGGATGTTGGAGCCTAACATGCATTTTTAAGTTCATAAATGCCATCAGTGGAGTCTAGTCATCAGATAAGTGACTCTGAAGGCCTTGCTGAAATGCACTGATATCTTTATGTCTATGGGAATCATTTTGCCGTGTTCAGTCTCCAGATCCATGTTTTATTACTGTATATAGGGGTAAGGAGGAGTCATAAGTGAGAAAACAGCTGGTGTTGGAAACGTGCTGTGGGGGCTGCAGCATCTGTACCCCATCAAGTGAACTTTGCAGTGCTGCAGGGGCTCAATTCTGACATCTGGCATTGCTGCTGGGGCAGGGCTGTTGTTGCAGAGTAAGAAATCTGGCTTCGCATCCATCTTCCTGTGTCAGAGGAAACATCTCCTGGTGCCTTTATGCATAGAATCATAGAATGGCTTGGAATGGAACCTTAAAGCTCATCCAGTTCCAACCCCTGCCACGGGCAGGGACCCCTTCCACTAGAGCAGCTTGCTCCAAGCCCCTGTGTCCAACCTGGCCTTGAACACTGCCAGGGATGGGGCAGCCACAGCTTCTCTGGGCACCCTGGGCCAGCGCCTCAGCATCCACTCCATTGTTTCAGTAATTGGATATTTGGGCACCACAATAAAAATGAAGTAAAACCAGGGACAATGGAAAATGTATGCCAGTAAATTCAAGCTTCTTCTGGAGATGTGTTCCACTAGCTCAAAGCTTATGAAGCAGGCAAGCCAGTGTAGTATGTGAGGTACTGCAGGCATCACTATGGTTCGGTTGATACGCCGGAGGGAAGGGATGCCATCCAGAGGGACCTCGACACGCTTGTGAGGTGGGCTGATGCCAGCCTGATGAAGTTTAACCATGCCAAGTGCAAGGTCCTACACCTGGGTCGGAGCAATCCCAGGCACAGCTACAGGTTGGGCAGAGAAGAGATTCAGAGCAGCCCTGCAGAGAAGGACTTGAGGGTGTTGGTCAATGAGAAAATGAACATGAGCCGGCTGCAGTGTGCGCTCGCAGCCCAGAAAGCAACCGTATCCTGGGCTGCATCAAGAGGAGCGTGACCAGCAGGTCGAAGGAGGTGATCCTGCCCCTCTACTCTGCTCTCGGGAGACCTCACTTGGAGCATTGTGTGCAGTTCTGGTGTCCTCAACATCAAAAGGACATGGAACTGTTGGAACAAGTCCAGAGGAGGCCACGAGGATGATCAGGGGCTGGAGCACCTCCTGTATGGAGACAGGCTGAGAAAGTTGGGGCTGTTCAGCCTGGAGAAGAGAAGGCTGCGTGGAGACCTCAGAGCAGCTTCCAGTATCTGAAGGGGCCTACAAGGATGCTGGGGATGGACTCTTCATCAGGGACTGTAGTGACAGGACAAGGGGTAACGGGTTCAAACTGAAACAGGGGAAGTTTAGATTGGATCTAAGGAAGAAATTCTTTCCTGAGAGGGTGGTGAGGCACTGGAATGGGTTGCCCAGGGAGGTTGTGAATGCTCCATCCTTGGTGGTGTTCAAGGCCATGTTGGATGAGGCCTTGGGTGCCATGGTTTAGTGTGGGGTGTCCCTGCCCATGGCAGGGGTTGGAAGTGGATGATCTTAAGGTCCTTTCCAACCCTAACTATTCTATGATTCTGTGATCACTAAGAGATATTGCCTTCGCTTTGTTCCTAGGTGTAGTTCTTATACCTTGACCACATTGATCCATGCAACAAAGTGCATACTTCTCCTTCCATGACCTCCTCTGCACATGGAATGAGGACCTTCATGGTTGGCTTGGTGGCTTCTTGGCTACTGTGATGGAATGGAGGAAACCTCCATCTGTTCATCACAGCTGGGACAGTCATGGTATTTTAGCTTCTGCTTTTTGGTACTGTTATTGCCTCTTGTCTGCATTTTCTCATGGGCATGTTACAGAGCTGGTGTTGGTTAGTGTGATACTGATGGCCTGGGAGAGAACACAGTGTCTCACCCAGCTCCTTAGATGTATCTATGCATCTCTGTAATGGGTAGAAGATGACTCTCCCTCTGAGTCATGCAATTCCTGTTTCCTTCTATGGGCTGGTAAAATCGAGGGACAGGGAGGGAAGAAATGGAAAGTGCCTCTGTGTTTCCAGAGAAGAAGCAACCCCTCCTCTGTGGCAGTTATTTTCGCAGCAGTTTGCATCTCAATTTCAGCCCCAAAATATGCATGGAGTGCAGGCAGCTGTGTCTGCTGAACCAGGAGGTGGCTGAGATGCCGTCACTTCTCTCGCTGTGGTCCTGATAGCCTGATGAGCCATGAAGGAATTGTCAACCACATGGATGAGGGAGGTAAGTTGGACCAAAATCAGCTGGGGTTTGCAGCAAGACCTTGGGAATTACTTGGCTTGCTGTACTTGTGCCTTGGTGTTGAACAGGGTTTTCACGATGCCTTCAGCGCTCTGAGTCAGCATCTGATGCTCCCTCTTATAGAACTGCTCATTCTCAGCTAGAGCTGCAGAGTCCTGTGGCCACATGTAGCATGGATATCAGTGTTTTGCTCTGGTTTGGTAGTGCAGTGTCGCATCTTTGCCCCAAACCTCTCTGTAGGATAAGCAGTTGATGTGCATGGTGGATGAAGATGCTTTCACACATGGTTCTCAGAAGCTTCTTCTACTTAGGGATGCCCAACTTTGTGAGACGTCATGGTGGTGTAACCCCCAAACTTTGTGTTTGTTCTCACCTTCTCCTTGAGGTTTTTACAGAGGTTGGTTCAGTTTTCTCCTGGCTTCTAGTTTTACTGCTCTTGTGTCAGCGGTGGCAAAGCCAGAACATGGATGAGACCTTTAGCAGTGGTTTGTGAGGAAACACTCATGGTAGCCCTTTGCTGCTCCAGAATATTGGGAAACCTGTATTCTCCTGGTTCTCCTGTCTACTGGAGGATAACTGTCCTCTATGTGCATGGAGGGAACAGTGCTCTAAAGGCAGCCTAGTTGTGTCTCAAGCAGCAAATGGTCTGGTGGAACAGGCATGGTGGTGGAGCTGGAACCCTGCTTGGAAGCCTGGTAGGAGGAGAGTGATGCTCTTGCTGCTTCAAATGCAGCTTCCCATGAGCTCGTTCAGCTGTTGGGAGCCTCTTGACGTGACACAGGGAGGGAATGTTTCTTGGCATTTCCCATGATGAATGTCAGGGAGGGAGGTGAGGGTGGGTGTATGTTTTAATGTGAGTTCTGCATGATGGAGGATGCTAGCGAGCCCATTGTGTTCGTTTCAAAGGCTCTTTGGTATTGTGGTTAGCTTGGTGGAATAACCCAGTGGGTTGATGGTGAAATAAGCCAGCAAAGAAGGAATTTGGGTAACAGTCAAACCAACTATGAGGACATAAGTTGCCTGCACAACCTGTCTGTAACCACCTGCATATCTTCCTTGATGCTTCTTAAAGTGGTAAATGCTCCGTCCCTGGCAGTGTTCAATAGAACCTTGGGTGACATGATCTAGTGTGAGGCACCCCTGCCCATGGCAGGGGGTTGGAACTGGATGATCTTGAGGTCCTTTCCAACCCAAACCATTCTATGATTCTATGCTGTTTGTACCCCTAGGAAGGAGGTTCTGAGCCTGCATCCTCAGGTTTTTGGACTGTAGTTACTGGATTGTAAAGGTCCAGCTCTCTGGCTTAGCCATCTTCCTCTGGTTCCATCTGCTAATTCATCCTCTTCAAGAAACAGAGTCGATATCATTGCAGCAAGAACTGTCCTGAGCTATTTTCATGGCATGGCATACGGGAAGGCATGGAGAATCACCAGAAAGGCAGTTGAGTAATGGAAGGTGGTGGGTCCAGGTACAGCAGAGAGCGCCAGTTTTCCTCTTCTCCAGTTTCCATCCAACTTAGCCTTGATAACATGAAAAATTCAAGTATCCTCTTTGTGAAAGCTTTTGCTTGCTTAAAAGAGGGAGCTGGTTGCAATCCACTGACACTATTTCAAGCTGGGAGCAATGTGGCATTGATACAGGCAGTTGGACCTTGCAATGTGTGTAGAACCATGCACAAAGGTGCAGGGTGGCCCAGCAGTGAGATGTGAACATTGGAGTGAGGAAGCTTGGGTTAATCTTTCCACATCATTACTAGTCGAGGTGTACAGTATCTTTAACTGTTGACTTGTCTTGGTACTGTCCTGATTTCTCCCCAAAAGGCTCTTTAGGTTTTGAGGATACGATGTACATTGGGTTGTGTTGCAGCTTGGTGACGTTCCTGGACAACCCACCATCAAACTCGTGTAGATAGGACCCGTGTTGGACCCTGTACAAGTGAGCTGCAATCTGTGCCTCCACCTCACGAGTTTTGTTGGTTTCTCAGTAACAAACATTGTGTTTTTGTGCTTGGATGGCATTTTCCATTCAGAAAGAGAGGGAAGGAATGAATGTGTCACCCACACCCATGGTGCTGGGCGTATAACTCAGAATTACTCATAGAACTGCAACCTCATTATCCAACTATAAATGATTTTTGTACCACCAATATCCTTGGTCTGGCCACAGTCCTGAGATGAATCTCACCTAAAGAGTCAGTAACATTTTCTCTGTCTAGGCACATACAGTTTAGTTTAATGGCACTTCAGACAAAGAAGAAACAGGAAAGAGAAAAGAAAGGAAAGCCCAAAGTATACTACTGAAGAGAGTGTGTTCAGTCTGCATGTTATAAGAGGATGTCTCCATCCCAGTTCCAAGCAGACGATGGAAGTCCTGGATGGACTGGCATGATGTTATCGCTGTAGTGTGTATCAGTATATAGGGGTTGGATCCATTGTGACTTAGAGCTGCTCTGCCTTCTGCCAGCTGAAGCTTTGGTGTGCAGTTCTGCCAGCCTCCCTGCCTTTTGTGGTGAAACTTAATGTATTTCCATGGCATCTCTCACACCAGGTTTTCTTCTCCAAATCCTTGCCGTCACCATGAATGGCTGACATTGCCCTTGGGCATGTTTGTCCTGGTGGAATCATAGAATCATAGAATGGTTTGGGTTGGAAAGGACCTTAAGATCATCCAGTTCCAACCCCCCTGCCATGGGCAGGGACACCTCACACTAGACCATGCCACCCAAGGCTCTGTCCAACCCGGCCTTGAACACTGCCAGGGATGGAGCATTTACCCCTTTGTGCACCCTGTGCCAGTGCCTCAGCACCCTCACAGTAAAGAATTTCTTCCTTAGATCCAATCTAAACTTCCCCTGTTTCAGTTTGAACCCGTTACCCCTTGTCCTGTCACTGCAGTCCCTGATGAAGAGTCCCTCCCCAGCATCCTTGTAGCCCCCTTCAGACACTGGAAGCTGCTGTGAGGTCTCCACGCAGCCTTCTCTTCTCCAGGCTGAACAGCCCCAACTTTCTCAGCCTGTCTCCATACAGGAGGTGCTCCAGCCCCTGATCATCCTCGTGGCCTCCTCTGGACTTGTTCCAACAGTTCCATGTCCTTTTTATGTTGAGGACACCAGAACTGCACACAGTGCTGCAAGTGAGGTCTCCCGAGAGCAGAGTAGAGGGTCGGAGCAGAGCAGTGGAGGGGACTGGCAGGATGCTTTTCACAACGTTTACTTTCCAGATGGATCTCCCCTCTCCAAGTCTGCTGTTTTGCTCTGCTGGGGAAAACACAGCTGCCCTGGGGTTTGTTTTGCATGCACAGGCGTAGGTGGAGCAGATTGGAGAAGGCTCAAGGCACCTGGGTTACTGGTGAGCTGAGCGGCTGAGGTGGTTTCCTCCTGTAAACATCTCAGGAGGAGGGGGTATCCTACCCTGTTGGGTAGCAGATGGGATCTGATGATGCTGTGTCCTTACAGGCACTGGTAGGATTGTTTGATCTTGGTGCTTGGGAGAGCTCCTGTGAGGCTTTTGGTCTTTGCTCCTGGATTTCTTTCTCCTGATGGAGAATCACCTGGGTTTTAGGTGCTCTTAGGAAAGTGCTGCAGTAGACGGGGATATCGTGAGCCTGTGATGCTTGAAATCCAGACCTAAGTGCGTCTCCTGCTGACATTAAGATTCAGAAGCCCAGAGGTTATGAATACCGAACTGGTTTAGGTTGGAAGGGACCTTAAAACTCATCCAGTTCCAACCCCCTGCCATGGGCAGGGACACCTTCCATTAGAGCAGGTTACTCCAAGCCCTTGTGCCCAACCTGGCATTGAACACTGCCAGGGATGGGGCATTCACAGCTTCTCTGAGCAACCCATTCCAGTGCCTCAGCACCCTCACAGTAAAGAACTTTTTCCTTCTATCTAACCGGAACTTCCCCTGTTTCAGTCTGAACCCATCACCCCTTGTCCTATCACTGCAGTCCCTGATGAAGAGTCCATCCCCAGCATCCTTGTAGCCCCCTTCAGACACTGGAATCTGCTCTGAGGTCTCCACGCAGCTTCTCTTCTCCAGGCTGAACAGCCCCAACTTTTTTATCTTGTGTCTCTTCCATGCTCTTAGAATCACAGAATCAACCAGGTTGGAAAAGACCTTTAACATCATCAGGTCCAACCTTTACCCAGCACTGCCAAGGCCACCCTAACCCATGTCACTGAGGGCCTCATCTACACAGTTCGGGAACACTTCCAGGGATGGTGATTCCACCACTGCCCTGGGCAGCCTGTTCCAGTGCCTGATCAACTCACCTGAGTTGCTTACTGCTGTAGCAGCACAGCCTGCTGCAGATACACAGAAACATGGAGGTCTTAGACATTCAGCCACCTTATATTGGTTTTCTCTGTGTGAGATGGGAGGTACCATGGGAGTCAGCTTGTTGAAGCAATTTTCTTACATTATGATGGTGAAAATCCTCTAGCATAACGATGTTCTGGGCTCTAGGACACTATAAAAAGAGTATATGGTATTCATCATAGTCTTCATATATTTCTTTTCCTGGAGCAGAAGAGGCTGGCAGCTGGAGTCACAAATACCCAAGCTCGCAGCCCCTGCCGCTTCTTATCCTTTCTATAGTAAGGGTGTGAAGGAAAGGTGCTTTAGGATGCCCAGCAGATAAAGCATCCTTATAACCAGTACAGTGATGGTGTTGTTCAACAAGAAGTTGGAACTCGGGTGTCCTAGGTAACGCAAGGCACACTGTCAGGCTGCACATCACTTTGTCCTGCCTGTTAATCATAGCATCACAGAATGGTTTGGATTGGAAAGGACCTAAAGATCATCCACTTCCAACCCTTAATCTCTAAGAAGGTCATGACATTCCTCCTGTCATGCCGTTAGCTATGGTTGGAAGCTTTATAACACTTCAGTTTGCCCCATGGGCTAGTTTTAACTTGTCAAGACGACATGAAAGTGCTGCTGGCGATGTCCCATGTGCAGGATGCTAAAGGATGAGGTGGTTTGCCACTCATCTGCTAATGAAGACTCTGGTAAGATGGAGGAGGAGAATAGAGCTGAGTTGCTGATGGTGATTTTCATAGATTATATGGGCAGGTGGTTGGGAATTACATCCTGTAGCTGTGACAACTCAATGAGATCAATGTATACAAAACACCTCACACAGTTTGATCCAAATCATGATTAAACCTTTAGGCTGCTTGTCCCCAGCCTGCTCACTAACACCTATATTTATTGTGCTCCCTTTTGACGTTTCTTGCAGCCAGCAACAAGAAGCTGCTGATAGAGGAGGGGAAAGGCTGCTGGCACAGTGTGCAATTGGCTTGGTACATTCCCACAGAGGTCACCAAAGGCTGGGATTGCTGCTCGGGGCTGATACAAATCATTGCTGCAATTTTAGATCTCAATTTTTGTGGCTGGGGAAAATTGCATCCATTTTTTTTTTAGGGAGCTTTATATATAAAGGATGTGTGTAGGAAATCTATAGGATTATATAGGAAATGTTTATTAGTACCTTAAAAATACTACTATACTCAACATACAGTGACCAGAGCAGCATAGGAGCTAAATGCAATGTGTGAAGAAGAGCTTCCTCGTTGGCATTAGTTGCTCAAAGCGAGTAGGTGCATTAATTAAAAGTCCTTCTGTGGTAACAGAGTGATGAATGGACACTGCATTTTCTTTGTAACAGAGAAAATTAGGAAATACTGCACCCTTAATAGCTGTTGCAAGGTAGATGGATACATTCAGGAGTCTGCGATTTATCTGGCTAATGCTCATCTTACAGAGTCATAGAATCACAGAATGGTTTGGGTTGGAAAGGACCTTAAAGTTCATCCAGCTCCAACCCCTGCCACGGGCAGGGACCCCTTCCACTGGAGCAGGTTGCTCCAAGCCCCTGTGTCCAACCTGGCCTTGAACGCTGCCAGGGATGGGGCAGCCACAGCTTCTCTGGGTACCTGTGCCAGCGCCTCAGCATCCTCATACGTGTGAAGTTCTCGATTCAGCAGACCTCTTCATGGTCTCTCAACTTTGACATAAACTGAAGTGTTTAACTGGATTGTGGCCAGTGTTCCTCCTGCAGTAGGTTCAGGATATTAAAGAAGACTGGACAGTGAAGTAAATGATTCCGCTTTCCAATTGCAGGTTTTAATTTGTTGATGTTTGCAGATATCTTGCAACCAATTATAACCCTCAACTTTTGCACCTCTCCTAATGTGGGAATCTTATAACCCCGTAGCAATTCAGAGATTTATATCCCCTTTCTTCTAACAAGGATATTCTGTTCCCATACTCAGCAGTGATGTTTTGAGGAATCAATGCTTCCTTTTGTACCTGTTCGTACAGCCCAGCTCAGAGGCTGCAGGTTGTTGCTGGACGACTGAGTTCATGGCACTGATGGTGCCTGTATCCTTACCCGTAACAGTGAAGTAGTTTTCTTCCCAGTTCTAATCAGTTGTGTCACTTTTCCCTCTAGATTAGAAGAAGGTATTGTGTGAGCAGGGGAACAGGACTTAGGAAGTATATGGTGAAAGCATCTCTGAATGAGAAGTCATCTGCACATGGAAGAACGGGGCTTGGATGCAGTTATTTGCAAGGATGAAAATAACATTTTGCCCTTGAGAAATGCTTTTCTTTTAACCTGGCTTTCATTTGTAGGAGTTTCACCCTCTTTTCGACTGAGTTGAGAAAAGGGAGAGGTGGTTTATGAAGGTTTTGATGGGGAGGATGGGCTGGGAGTCCCTGTGTGTCATGCCTTAGCTTCACTCATGAGGAGAGCGACCTTATCCAAGAGCAGACTGAGAGCTTAGGCCGTATTTTCGTCCTCTCCCTATGTTGTCTTTGTGCTCGTCTTTTGATGGTTTCATGTCTCTGATCTCCAGCGCTAGCTATGTACAGAAGATGAGGAGAATGGCAGTGTTTTGAAACCCAGGTGCTTAAAGATGCCATACAGACCTAGAATCATAGAATAGTTCAGGTTGGAAGGGACCTTCAAAGCTCATCCAGTTCCAACCCCCTGCCATGGGCAGGGACACCTTCCACTAGACCAGGTTGCTCAGAGCCCTATCCAACCTGGCCTTAAACACTGCCAGGGATGGGGCATGAACCGCCTCTCTGGGCAACCTCGTCCAGTGTTTCACCATTCCCATCATAAAACATTTCTTTCTTCTATCTGTTCTAAGTCTTTTTTAGTTTAGAACCATTACCCCTTGTCCTGTCTTGGCCCTACTAAAAAGTCTGCCCCAGATTCCCTAAAATCACTGAGAACCATATTGTTCTACATGAACTTCATGTTCCTTCTCTTGGAAGCTCTTGCCAGAGTAAATAAAGCCTTGTTGGTCCCCTTGTGCAGTGTGAAGGGCAAGCAGGGTAGCGCTAGTCCCATGCCATGCTGGTGGGAGGTGCGTGCATCCCTTGGATGCTCACTGGTCCACTCCCAGGGCACTTGGTGTCTGTTTCAGCAGCAGCTCTGTTCTTGGGCAGGACTGCTGAAGCCAAGCTCCATTGGCTTTTCCTGGGACTGTTCTTCTTCCCTCCCTCCCATCTGCTTTATCTCCAGCTGGAGGTGTAGGGAGCTGCTGTGGATTTACTTGACTCCTCCATGATGTCCCTTGAGACGGCAGCTCTGTTTCATTCTCCTCTTACACTGCAAGGCTCACGTATGGGGAGAGAGCAGAGCTTTGTGTAATGTTCATGTTGCCTGAACCAGTGGGATGGGTGCCCCTTTTGATGCAGGTGATGTTTCCCTCAATATCAGTGCTTGTTGTCCCTGCATCTCCTTGCAGCAATAATGACTAAAGAGCATTAGGTGTTTTACTGCTGTCCTCAGTAGTCCCCTAGCACTGCGTTTGGCTGGAGACAGCATAACTTGTCCTCCTACAAGGATCTGGGCTGAAAACGAGAGGATTTGGCTTTCACTGTATGAGACAGTCGAGCCTTAAAACAAATCCTGCTGAAGGCATCTTTTCTCAGCTTTATAGCTTTGCCTTTCCATCTCTTGGTTTGACATGCAGCTTCTTGTGTGGCAGATAGGACCAGCAGCCTTTGGGAGCTGCCATGGGACTGATGGGCTTAGAAAGCTGTCACCAACCAGGTGTAGGGGCAGATTGGTTTAGCACTGAGGAGGGAAATGTTGTGGCATCTCTATCTGTGATCCATCTCACCTTTACTGGACCTCACAGACCTGGTACAGGGTGTTGCTTGGTGGTGCGAATGATGAAGAGCATCAAACGTGATGAATGTGGAAGCCCATTTGCACTTTGAGGTGTATTGATGGTGTCAGCCAAGCTGAGCTCATGATGATCCCTGGTTGCGTTGACAGCTTGTTGGCCCCCATTGATTCGTTGATGTCTCTAACTTCATAACTGATTTTGTGTTGTCTTTGTACTCTTGGATACTTGCTGATAGCCCTTTCCCCACTCTGTGTGTACCATGGGGATGTGTCTGTGTACATGCTGCATAGTATGGATGAGTAATGTTGGTAGAAGGTGTTTGGAGAGGGTCACCTTAGGTTGGGTATGGAATGCTCTTGAAAGCCTCGATATTTGGTAGCCACATCAGTCTTTTGGGAGCAAAGCTGCAGAAGAACATCTCTTACAGCAGAGAAACCGTTTCTCTTCCTGTTCAGATTTGCTGGTTTTCACTCCCTTGATACCCTTAAAGACCACGCATTGGACTTGGTTTTTGCTCCTTGATTCCCCCTGCTTGGGATCTGCACTGAGCAAGCACTGGTGAAGGCACTTTAGCTGGAAGGAGTGTACAAGGTGCAAGCACAGCATCGTCCCTGGCCTTCATCCACATGGCCAAGGGTTTGCCAGAGGGTGCCAAGGTCTGAAGAGGTCACTCCATGCTAAGCACAGCAGCAGGTCCTCTCTGGGGATGTTGTTTAACTGGCCTGACCCATGCTTCATCCATTCAGGTGATGCAAGTAAGAGGTTGAGTTGCACTAAGCCTGGATTCATGTTGGGGTGGAAGCAATGAGCATCAGCTTCAGCACTCAAACTTCTCTTGTGTGACCAAGTGGTTTTCTTCTTGACTCTGGTCATTTGTGCCTTCAGATAGAGGCACAGTGATTGGAAAAGTACATAAAAATGCATATGCATGAACACAGGTATGTGTGATAAATGCCTTTGTTTCCTAAAGCAGATGGAGATGTAACCTGGTCTAGTGTGAGGTGGCTCTGTCCATGGAAGGGTTGGAACTAGAAGAGCTTTAAGGTCCCTTCCAACTCAAGGCATTCTGTGATTCCGTACGATATCCATGTTGATGCCCTTATTCTGCCCATGTCCTTACTAGATCTTGTTGTATTTTCTCCTTATCCCTGTCCTGATCTTTGCAAGTGTTGCTGTTGAACCTCACAAATGCTGTTTTCCATGTGGATGCCAATCTTGTTTTTAAGGATGCTAGAGAATTGAGGACATTGTTTGTCCAAGGGCTCAAAGCTAGCGATGTGAGCTTGCTGCTGGACTTGGGTTGCTGTTGCAAGTCTCCCAGCGTGCTGCTCCATATCCTTATCCATGTGTAGTTCCCCATTGTGGCACTGCTCTGTGGGATGCTGGGTTGATCTGGTACCTACCCCATGACTGCCTTCATGTGGATGTCCTGATGTTTAGCATTCAGTACATGACTCACCTTAGAGCAATGGCCTTAGAGCAGCTAGAGCCTCACAAGGCTGTCAGCATATTTCATGCTTTCTCAAACCAGTTTCTTGGCCAACATTTCAGCGCTGGGGTGGTTTCTGGCCAGATTTCACCCATGTGATGGTCCCTGCTTAGTGAGCAGAGCTGGCTTCTTCTGCAGACCCTGCGGCTCTCGTCTTGCTGCCTTTTCCCTTCATCCCAATGCTTGCAAGCGTTCCTGCAAGCAAACATGATAATCTCCATGTCATTTTTGTAGCAAACCCTCCTCAAAGTGACAACCGTGGGCAGAATCGTGTTGATGTGGTGCACGAGGATTGCTGCTTTGCTGGGCCCTTGTCCTGATCTCCTTAGCATTGAAAGAGTTGATGCTCCAAGCTTCCTCGGTTGCCTGTCTTGAGAAACACCACCTCTGAGTAACCTGGAATCCACACAAATCCCCTGGTCTTTCCCAAGGAAGGAGGAACGTGTTCTACTTCAGCAACATGGTTTGGGTTTGGCACAGCAGAGCTTACAACAGGAGGGAAAGCTTTGTGTGTTTGGATGTGAACGTTGCTGTCTCGCTAGGGGAGGGGTCTGCGGTGCACGGCATAGGAAGAGGGTTTCTTGTGTTTGGGGAGTGTTCCTTGGATGGGGCAAACCTGGATGTTAAGGAAAGATCTGTTTGAGATGCAGGGGAATACAAGGAAGTGGAATCACAGTTACTGCGGTAGCTGTTGTGAAGGACAGCTCCTGGATGTCTGTCAACTTCAAAAATGAGCTTAATCTCCAGCACATATTAAGGGGTTGATGAGAGCTTTCCTGGGATGTGCAGGTGTTTGAAGCAAGCACCGGTACCTGAAAATGGATGAGCTCTGGAAATCATAGAATCATGGAATGATTTGGGTTGGAAGGGACCTTAAAGCTCATCCAGTTCCAACCCCTGCCATGGGCAGGGATCCCTTCCACTGGAGCAGGGTGCTCCAAGCGCCTGTGTCCAACCTGGCCTTGAGCACTGCCAGGGATGGGGCAGCCACAGCTCCTCTGGGCACCCTCTGCCAGTGCCTCAGCACCCTCACAGGGAAGAGCTTCTGCCTCATATCCAACCTGAACTTCCCTTGTTTCAGTTTGAACCCATCACTCCTTGTCCTATTGCTCCAGTCCCTGATGAAGAGTCCTCTCTCTTTGGATGCAGCCAAGGACACGGTTGGCTTTCTGGGCCGCAAGCGCACGCTACCAGGACATGCTGAGGGTAATTCAGTTACATTGAGCTTAAATCCAGCGTTTTTCCCACTTCTCAGCCTCTCAAAGCATCATGAGACTGCTGGTGGCTGCCACCATCACCTATTTTATCAATGTCCTCTCTTGCAGCTCAGGTTGGATGGGCGAAAGATCAGACTATCCTTACTCTCCCTGTATCACTTGACTACCACCTTCAGGTTGGGATGCTGTGACAGGGCTGACAATTTACCTTGGTTTATTCATTTATCCAGTTCTAAAAGAAATGGGGATGAAACTTTCTCTTTGTACCTGTAGATAACAGAAACTGGCTCCACAACCAAGGTGCCTCCTTGTCTTAAGAGCAAAGACATCTTTGCCACCACCTTCATCTCTACAGCGAGCTGCTGCTGAATCTGTTGTGGGTCAGGCCAGACTTTCTTGGCTGTCACCTCCAGTTTTGGGGCACATCAGCCTCTTCTGAACGATCTGCATCCCTGGGCATTGCCACTTGTCAGCTTTGGAAGCTCTTTGGTGTGTTTTAAAGACTCCTCCTTCTGTGCTGGTTTGGGGTGGCAGCCAGTGCTTCTGCAGCTGGCACATGGAACATCATGTGAGGTTCCTGCAAATGCAGATGTCCCCTTCCTTACTCAGCAGTGAGGATGAGGCTTAGAGTTACTTCTGAGATCCCAAAGGCCAGACATGTTTCTGTTTGAGCCTGCTTGCTTCAAATCATAGAATCATAGAATAGTTTGGGTTGGAAAGGACCTTGAGATCATCCAGTTCCAACCCCCCTGCCATGGGCAGGGACACCCCACACTAAACCATGGCACCCAAGGCCTCATCCAACCTGGCCTTGAACACCACCAGGGATGGAGCATTCACAACCTCCCTGGGCAACCCATTCCAGTGCCTCACCACCCTCTCAGTAAAGAATTTCTTCCTTAGATCCAATCTAAACTTCCCCTGTTTCAGTTTGAACCCATTACCCCTTGTCCTGTCACTACAGTCCCTGATGAAGAGTCCCTCCCCAGCATCCTTGTAGCCCCCTTCAGACACTGGAAGCTGCTCTGAGGTCTCCACGCAGCTTCTCTTCTCCAGGCTGAACAGCCCCAACTTTCTCAGCCTGTCTCCATACAGGAGGTGCTTCAGCCCCTGATCATCCTCGTGGCCTCCTCTGCACTTGTTCCAACAGTTCCATGTCCTTCTTATGTTGAGGACACCAGAACTGCACACAATGCTCCAAGTGAGGTCTCCCGAGAGCAGAGTAGAGGGGCATACAAGGTTATTTTATGAAGCTGTGGTGTGGATCTTTCCTCCAGTGTGTGAGGATGGAGAATCCGGGTGTGGGATGATATTAGGGCGGGTGTTCTGAGGGATGCGGATTGCAAGGTTGAACTGTGTGTAAGTTTAGAAGAGGGTTTGGTGATGTGGTCTAGTGGGAGGTGTCCCAGCCCATGGCAGGCGGTTGGAACTGGATGATCTTAGGGTCCTTTCCAACCCAAACCATTCTGTGATTCAATGATTTTGGTGGCAGCTACAGAGCAGAGGGAAAGGGACAGGTAGTAATTGCACAGGAATGGTTTCCAGAACTCCAGGAATACTGATCCAGCATCAAACAGTAAGACAAGGAAATCCTGTGGTACAATCCAGATATATTGTTGTACTAATTCCAAGGGAAAGGACATCAGTCTTTTCGAAAAGGACAATTTCTGTATGAAATTTGGACTGCCGGATAAACTTTGGAATTCTTGGTGATTTCCCAACTGAATTTCTCTTCCCACCCCCATCTTCCAGCCAGGTGCAACCTAAAGGAAGGAGAGTAGGGCCAAGATAATGAAGAGCAGAGGGAGTAGCATGGTGCCTGTTGTTGAGGCAGAGTGTTTCTGCGTTTGAAGTTGGTTTGAATGAATGGTTTCTGTTTCCAGGTGGTTCTGCAGGTTGGCTCATGTCATCAGTCCTTGTCTCCTCAATGGTGTAATTGCCTGAGATGGTCCTTTGGGACTGTAGGAGGACAAGGGGTGATGGGTTCAAACTGAAACAGGGGAAGTTTAGATAGGATATAAGGAAGAAATTCTTTACTGTGAGGGTGGTGAGGCACTGGAATGGGTTGCCCAGGGAGGTTGTGAATGCTCCATCCCTGGCAGTGTTCAAGGCCAGGCTGGACAGAGCTTTGGGTGCCATGGTCTAGTGTGAGGTGTCCCTGCCCATGGCAGCGGGGTTGGAACTGGATGATCTTAAGGTCCTTTCCAACCCAAACCACTCTGTGATTTGCTCTGGCTCAAGCTGGCCAGTTGGGAAGTTTGTTATGTTGGAATCTTACAAGGTAGAAGTATATTGTGAGTCAGAAAGAACTGTTCTCTGTCTGTTTTAAGAGAGCAGCTGGGAAGCAGAAGACAGAAATCCTTCATTTCTGTGAAGGAACAAAAGAGCTTAAATCAGACAGAAACAAAGCAAACCTGCAACAGAGAGGGTTCAACCTCAGTGCTGCTCTGTGTGGCTCTTATCCTGGAGCCCTCATTGGGATCCAGGCATCTCTGCCAAATGCTAAACAGTGCCTGTGCCCGCCAGCGTTGCTGCTCCTCAGCAAGGTGCGGGTGTTCAGGAAGTAGTTATAATGTTGGGGGAAAAATACCTAGAAGTGCTTAAAAGGTAATTTACAATATCTGTGTTTTCCCATTAAGCTTTTACCCCTGGCATTAAGCAGTCTGTTCCTTCCCCTGCGCTTGGAACAAGCCTATTGTCACGCTGGAGGCATTTTTATGATAGAATATATAGCGTGGTGTATCGACCTGAGCTCAGTTAACTAAAGCGAGTGCAAGACCTCCCTTGGCAAACAACAGCCTGTGCTGAGGATATTGATTTCTGTAGGGATTAGTAAATTGGGCATATCAGGGTGTTTTTAAATAGCTCCATACCCTCATGGTGTCAGCTGGGGACATTGTTAGGGTGTTACTTCCATTCTTTCCCTACTCTTCGAATTGGACCAGGAAAACCATGTGTTAAATATGGTTTTTTGTTCCAATTGCAATGGTAACGACAGAAAAAGGACAGTATTTTGGAGTTGAGGGGGTACAGACGTGTTAATGCTTTCTTCAGTATGAAAAATTCCTACTTTGCCCGTTAATAGGAAAAACAAGGTTGCAGCTCCAAAAGCATTTGCCATGTGTTGCACCCATGTCATGATGCGAGTGATCTAAGTTATAATACAAGAGCTTGCACTGGCACAGGTTGCCCAAGGAAGTGGTGAATGCCCCATCCCTGGCAGTGTTCAAGGCCAGGTTGGACAGAGCCTTGGGTGCCATGGTTTAGTGTGAGGTGTCCCTGCCCATGGCAGGGGGTTGGAACTGGATGATCTTCAGGTCCTTTCCAACCCAAACCATTCTATGATTCTCTGATGATCTTACAGGTCTTTTCCAACCTAGTTGATCCGATGATCTTTACTGATAGAAGGTAGCCATAATTAAAAGCAAACCATAGGAGTTCACTGTTTAAATTAGCAAGTAATTACATAGGGTGAAATGGAGGTAGGGGAAATCTAGGCTGGTGGGTTATTTGCACTATATTAGCTTTACTTTGTAATCTAATTCTAAGAGAACAAGGGGAGGAAAAAGGCTGGGTAGGAATCAGAGGAGCTGACTCATGGATGAACAATTTTCTCCCTAAAAACTCTGTGTTTTGGGATTGCTTTTGAACATTCCTATTTACAGGACTAAAAGCTGATGGACTTTCTGTTATGTCATAACTGGTCTTGACAGCAAAGAGCTTTCTGACTCTGTCCCACCTTGTTAAGTCCGATTTGGCAGTGCTGTGATGGGGTGTGTAAGTATCTAATGCTAGCCAAGGAGAAGTGCGCTGGCAGAGACCCATTGAATGAACCCACCTGTAATTCTCCCCTGTTTTCTGCAGTAGCATCTCCTCTAATAAACATAAACCAAAGTCCCAGCTTTTGAAGGGTCACTGCCTGGATAAAACTGACCTTGGCTTTTCTGCCTTTTATGATCAAATTCTTCTGTAGATGTTTTTGGCCTGTTTGCTGCTGCTGCTGTTCTGAAGAAACACTGAGCTTTGCTATCAAATCCAACCTTGTGCTTGTCTAAAAACTCCAGATCTGTTGAGTTAAAGAAATCACACCTTTATGTGAATATATTGCATACAGATGTCCAGCAAACCTTTAGATAGTGAAATAGCTTTACTGGTGGCCTTGATCTGATTCTTGAGCAGAGGGGTAAGCTATAGGGCTGCTTTGTTTCTAAGCGCACATCGTTGCACAAGCTTTTCAATCCCACTGCTCAAATGGAAAGCAAGGAGGGTTTGTCTGCTATGGAAAGACGTAAGTGAACGTTTGAGAGAGTTGGGAAAAGAGTCTTAGGAGTTTTAGAGAGTATTCACTCTCTTGTTTTTCATTTGGCAAGAGTTTGGCACTGTCGTGGTGGTTCTTGCTGTTAGTGAATTTTTAAACTTAGGATCATAGAATGGTTTGGGTTGGAAAAGACCTTGACATCATCCAGTTCCAACCCCTGCCACGGGCAGGGACACCTCACACTAGAGCAGGTTGCTCCAAGCCCTATCCGACCTGGCCTTGAACACTGCCAGGGATGGGGCAGCCACAGCTTCTCTGGGCTTCTTCCTCCTTATCTCCAACCTGAACTTCCCCTGTTTCAGTTTGAACCCATCACCCCTTGTCCTATCAATACAGTCCCTGATGAAGAGTCAGTTTTTAAACTTGTTGGCAAAGCCTCATTTCCTTGCATGTCCTCAGCCAACATCTTGGATATCCTGTTAATTGGGGTTATAGAATCATAGAATGGTTTGGATTGGAAAGGACCGTAAGATCATCCAGTTCCAACCCCCCTGCCATGGGCAGGGACACCCCACACTAGACCATGGCACCCAAGGCTCTGTCCAACCTGGCCTTGAACACTGCCAGGGATGGAGCATTCACAGCTTCCTTGGGCAACCCATTCCAGTGCCTCACCACCCTCTCAGTAAAGAACTTCTTCCTTCTATCCAATCTAAACTTCCCCTGTTCTGATTAAGTCAGAGCAATTTCAGGTTATGTCTTTGTGGTTGCATCTACTCAACCACATCTTCGCTCTCTTCTTGTTGGATTAGCTCGGCTCATGGAAGATAACTCTTATAATAGTTAATACTGTGTTAATTCTCCAGGTGCGTATTCATCTACCGGTACTTAAATGTGTTTTTACTACTGCCACGCTGTTGAAGCATTGAAAAGATCTATTGTTGAAAAGATGTCTTGGTCTGCTTGATCTCTTCCATGTTTGCGATCAACATAGGTCTATTGCTGGTTGGATGTGGGGAGCTTTGTTGGTTCTTCGCTTGCCTGCAAACACAGCCCTTACATCGGCCATTCACTCTGCATAGTCTGATGAGGTGCATTAAAACTACACAGAACTTTTAATCAGCTTTTAAACACTCCAGCTCCTTGCCAGCCTTGCACTCAGTGTGAGGGAAGCAGCTCTTGGCAGTGGTGGATGAGGGCAGCTGTTCTGCCTGCATGTCTATGGCAAAGTGCTATTTTACGAACTCCTTTGCTCTTGGCTAGCGGCAGCGCCTGCTCTGCGAGTTTCATTCTGCTCATCCTCTGCAATGCGTTGAACCTGGTGTCTCTTGGGCCTGTGTTGGATGTGTTTTATCTTCTCCAGCTGAGGAAGAATGCATTGAGTGAGGTGGTTGGAGGTGCTGAGGGAGATGCTCTGAGCTGGACCACCTGCAGTTGGATGCTCAGGCATTGCTCGTTGCCTGTATGAGCCAGAAAGGACCATCCACCCTTTATAGTTCCCTTCAGACACAGACACAATGGTGTCTCATTGTCTCTCTAACTTTCTGCCTGCATATCACATCTTGGCCACTGCCTTGCAGTTGGACACAGCAGAGATTTATACAGAGGAGGAAAGAACTCCACTCCTGTGGGAGCTTTAAGGCTGTGGATTTCTCTCTTTCATAATAACTTTCTGGTTTGTAGGGCTCTAACCATTGTCCAGTCTTCCCTGTGTGCTCAGTAGGGATGTCTGGGCAATAGCCTTGTTTTTCTTGGCTGTTTACCCAAAGTAATTCATGGGCCCCTGGGGTGTCTGGGAAAGAGAAGCTGGAAACTGTGATTCTAAGATTCAGTGCCCAAAAGCTGTTTTGGGACTGGTGTGATTGTGTGCAAGCATGCTTTGGAGCATCTATAGTACTGGTATGGCCTGTGTGGTTTGGACCTGGGGATGCTGGTGGAAGTGCCTGTGTTAAAGTCCATCATCTCACATTGCTCTAATCTGTGCTTTGCTCTTTGTGTTGAGTTGGGGTATGGTGGTTTGCTGACCCTTTGCGGGTGAGAGCACCCACAGCAGCACTGTTTCAGGATATCAGATGGGTTTTCATGGTTGAGCGTTGCTCTGACTGTTAGGAGGATGCTGGAGCCCTTTTTGAGACTTCTCTGAAGGACTTAAGCAGGGGAGATTTAGGTTAGATATTAGGCAGAAGTGTTTCCCTTGGTGGTGAGGCAGTGACACAGGGTGCCCAGAGAAGCTGTGGCTGCCCCATCCCTGGCAGTGCTCAAGGCCAGGTTGGATGGGGCTTGGAGCAACCTGCTCTAGTGGAAGGTGTCCCTGCCCATGGCAGGGGTTGGAGCTGCATGATCTTAAGGTCCTTTCCAACCCAAACCATTCTACGATTCTGTGACTTTGGGTCTTTGGCCAAGCTAAGGGCCTGCTGCTATAGCTGTGCTATGCAACTGTACTCTTAAGCTGCAGGACACCTTTTGAAGTATTGATGTTTAATAGCAATTTAAGGCATGGCTGAGCTCTGAAATGCCATAGGGGGCCTAAATGGTGGGAATGGAGCGACAACATAGCCGAAGCATGTTGGCTTTTCTTCTTATTGAGCTAGCTGGCTTTTGTTTGTTGGCTAGTGTGCTTGCTTGGACATTGTGCTGCTGACATTCACCTTCTCCCTTGAATTCAGTATAGTGGAAATCTTGACCCTGACTAGAGTCACAATGCAAAGAATGATTTTCTAGTAAAAGCACGTAAAGAAAACAGTCTTATGAACCTGTTTAGGTCTGAAGAACAGATCTATATCTGATGCTGTCCATGTTTCATAGAATCATAGAATAGTTAGGGTTGGAAAGGACCTTAAGATCACTTCCAACCCCCCTGTCATGGGCAGGGACACCCCACACTAAACCATGGCACCCAAGGCCTCATCCAACCTGGCCTTGAACACCGCCAGGGATGGAGCATTCACAACCTCCCTGGGCAACCCATTCCAGTGCCTCACCACCCTCACAGTAAAGAATTTCTTCCTTAGATCCAATCTAAACTTCCCCTGTTTCATTCTGAACCCGTTACCCCTTGTCCTGTCACTACAGTCCCTGATGAAGAGTCCATCCCCAGCATCCTTGTAGCCCCCTTCAGACACTGGAAGCTGCTCTGAAGTCTCCACGCAGCTTCTCTTCTCCAGGCTGAACAGCCCCAACTTTCTCAGCCTGTCTCCATACAGGAGGTGCTCCAGTCCCTGATCATCCTCGTGGCCTCCTCTGGACTTGTTCCAACAGTTCCATGTCCTTTTTATGTTGAGGACACCAGAACTGCACACAATGCTCCAAGTGAGGTCTCCCGAGAGCAGAGTAGAGGGGCAGGATCACCTCCTTCGACCTGCTGGTCACGCTCCTCTTGATGCAGCCCCGGATATGGTTGCTTTCTGGGCTGCGAGCGCACACTGCAGCCGGCTCATGTTCATTTTCTCATCGACCAACACCCCCAAGTCCTTCTCTGCAGGGCTGCTCTGAATCTCTTCTCTGCCCAACCTGTAGCTGTGCCTGGGATTGCTCCGACCCAGGTGTAGGACCTTGCACTTGGCATGGTTAAACTTCATCAGGTTGGCATCAGCCCACCTCACAAGCGTGTCGAGGTCCCTCTGGATGGCATCCCTTCCCTCCGGCGTATCAACCGAACCACACAGCTTGGTGTCATCGGCAAACTTGCTGAGGGCGCACTCAATCCCCCTGTCCATGTCACCGACAAAGATGTTGAACAAGACCGGTCCCAACACCGATCCCTGAGGGACACCACTCGTTACTGGTCTCCAGGTGGACATCGAGCCATTGACCACAACTCTTTGCGTGTGGCCAGCCAGCCAGTTCTTCATGTTTGCTTATGCTATGCGATGAAGTCCCATCCCGCCAGGCTGCTGAAGCTGGTACTTGTTGTCTCCTCCATCTACAGAACCTGCACAAGACAACTTCAGAGGATCCTGCTCACTCTTAGTTCATGAGCAGGTCTCCATTGGGTTTGAGGGGTTTTTAGTGGTCATGTGTGGTGTGTGTGAGGAATGGCCTGATTTCCTACCGCATCTCCAGTTTGGGCTAATCAGCATGCTCTTGTTTGGACCTGCTGAAGGCTATAGAGCTCTCTTGAGATATCTCTCAACAGTTTGGAACATGGAGATGTCCTTTATTGCCCTTTATTTCCAGGCCATAACTGCATAGGATCTAAGCCATAATCCCAGTTCAGTGACATTTTAGGCAGCTATTTCATTCTGCTTGATCTCCTTTATGTGCTGTCATGTCTCTGCTGAGCTGAGGCTCCGTGTCGCTACAAGGTTTTCTGGTCCCATTTCAGAACACCTTCTCCTCTCCTTTCCTGTTACCTTCCATTTACATGACATTAAAGCTGTTTCTTTTGCTGGTGGCTTTTCTGAGAGCTTGGAATCTCCTTTGTTCTGCTTTCAAATCCAATCCACTCTGGGTAAGGCAGAACTGAAGAAGAGTTGCTGTCACCTTCTGGTTTGTCCTTTGTGTCCAGGACACGTTTGTAACTGGTGATGTTTTGCTGGCTCTCTGCAGGGCTGGCCATGCAAACTCAGCAGCATCTTGCTAAACCTGTGCCAACATCATTTACCTGTCAAAAGCAGTTTGGGAATCACTGTGTGGGCTGTAGGACAGCACTTGGCCAGAGGAGAAGAGTCTCAGTGCAGGCATGGATAGCAGATTCCTGTGCCAGTCATCAATGTGAAGGGCCAGGTTGGACAGAGCCTTGGGTGCCATGGTCTAGTGCAAGGTGTTCTCGCCCATGGCAGGGGGTTGGAACTGGATGATCTTAAGGTCCTTTCCAACCCAAACCATTCTGTGATTCTATAGGAAGGGGAACTGACTATCTATGAGGGCTAACATCTGGAGTGGAACATTTTTCTATCCCACATGTAGCGGTTTTTACTGTTTTTTGGATGGATGAGCTGAAGTCCAATGGCTTGATAGATACTGTGTGCTCCTAAGTCAGCAGCAAACTTGGACTAGTATATTGAGTTTGGGTATCTAATTCTCGTACTAAATACTCCCCATCCCAGCACCCACATATCTCACTCCAGTTGGGTTATGCTTTGGCTCTTGAGTGATGCTCCAACTTTGGTTCTTCTATCACAAAGAAAGATACAGCCTATAAACCCATCCCAGTTGCTCTAGATGGAGCCTGAGTGTGTCTGAGTAGTGCTGTCCCACCCAGGGAAAGCATCAGGTTCATGGTGGCACATATAATGGGTCTATAATTGAACATCTGACCTCTCCTGCTTCTTTGCAGCAGTATTTTGTCATGATTTCCTCCCTGTTGATGAATAATGTGAGAACTTCGGAAGCAGTTGATTGAATGAGAAGATTTCCCTCTGCAATGGAGCTTTATGTGTTTGTTTGGAAAGAAAGCTCCTAACACCACCAAAGTCTTCAACACTACAAACCTGCTGCCTTCCCTCCAGCCCAGTTCCTCAGGTGTGACAAGCCTGAAAGCTGGAAACCTTTCCCTGAGTTCACAGTAGGCATGACATGGCAAATGTATATGTGGAAAATGAAGAGCAGTTGGTATGTTACTGAAGGGAAAATACCACTGATGCTACAGCTCTGAAGGCAATCCCACTGTTGCTTCCCCTCCCCAAAGCTACAGCATTTACAACAGTGTTAATGTGCTGAAAATGGTAATAAATTAATCCCTGTAGCCATACTTGTACTACAGAAATGCTCCTTTATGAAATGGTCCAACATGCAATAGTGTCCCGAGATGTATGGCAGTGTTTCCAGTAGGCCATAACGCTATATGATTTATCACAGTGCACTGCATACCAGGCTGTAATGTGCATTGTAATCAGTGTAATGTACCTTGTAATACCTGTGAAATAAATCCTGCACTGAAGCTTTTGGCCCCAAAACATGGGATATAATGCAGATTCCATGAAGATAAAGGGGGAAAATGCCATCTAAAGTTATAAAGACCTTCAGTTGAAGCTTGAAGTACATACGTATATGATCTATGGGCAAGTTTATGGGCAGAATGTCTGTTACCCTTGCACTGGGTACCCTTTCTTTCCATGATAGAGCTTTTCAGTGCTCCACAGCCTCATTCTTCCTGTGTCAACCCAGATAGGACTGGGGAATGCTTTTTGATTGCTAAATGAATTGGCCAACCCCGTGTCTTTGCTTGTACCCTCATGGTTCCTTTCAACACTTGGTACTTTTACAGAGAGGATGACTGAAGCCATGCTTTGACACTCGGTCAGCATCATCTGGTTCCTGATCTCTGTTGCAGCAGTATTTAGGTGTACTGATAAGCATCATTTTTGGGTGGGAGTGGATCCTCGTGTGGGTTTCTAGAATGTCTTCTGGTGCGTTGCTGAATGGCGCAGCCAAAATCAGCATTTTTGGGTTTTTCTGCTCTTGGAATTCCTGCAGGACTGTCAAGTACTGATGTTATCAGTTCATAGACAAGGGACCTGGCTCCCGAAAGGCTTTTTCTATGAAGTGATGTTAAGAAGAGCTAAGCTGAGACCTTTTGAGCTGTGTTTCCTGCCCTCTGAGTGCTTGGGGCAAAGGATTTTTAGGCTGGAATGTATTTCATTGCTTGCTATCTCTTTATCTAATATAAAGACTTATATTTATGCTTTATATTTGTATGGAGCCTTTATTGTTCAGATCCTTATTGGGACAGAATTTCATACTGGGGACTAATGCTATGCTTTGTGGTTCTATTTTTCCTCTCTGCTTTTCTCACTATCTCGCTTCTGCTCCATAGATCACGAGTGTTTGACGGGGGGTGGAAGAGTCAAACCAACACGCATTTATTTCGTCTGTCAAACTTCCTCTTTGGAATATTCTTCTCCGTGTAAAAGGTGACAGAAAATCAATCTCCTGCTTAACTTGGTGCTCTGCTTGCAGCAGCTTTTGCACAGTGATCGTTAGTCCTTGTTTGGTTGCTTTTTATTCTTTAAGATGTTTTCAAATGCATCATCAAGTAATTGATGATGTATTGGGAAGGAGATCCCCTTTCCCTTGGAAGGGAGATGTATTGGGAAGGAGATCCCATTTCCCTTGGAAGGTCTGAGTGCACGTGTGAATTATATGGCCTTTTTCTAACCTTTTGGGATCATGTACTGCTTTTTTTAGGGATACCAAAGGAAGAAGTTGGTTGACAGTCAAAAATGAAGAACAAGGATATTACAATTGCAGAATGGGAGATGGATTCTGTGTTCTTTTTTAAGCAATAGATTTGTGAAAACTTTGTACATATATAGAATCATGGAATGGTTTTGGTTGGAAAAGACCTTAAGATCATTCAGTTCCAATCACCTGCCATGGGCGGGGACACCTCACACTAGAGCAGGTTGCTCCAAGCCCTGTCCAACTTGGCCTTGGAACACCACCAGGGATGGGGCAGCCACAGCTTCTCTGGGCACCCTTTGCCAGCGCCTCAGCACCCTCACAGTAAGGAACTTCTTCCTTAGATCCAACCTGAACTTCCCCTGTTTCAGTTTGAACCCATCACCCCTTGTCCTATCACTGCAGTCCCTGATGAAGAGTCCCTCCCTAGCATCGTTGTAGGCCCCCTTCAGACACTGGAAGCTGCTCTGAGGCCTCCACGCAGCTTCTCTTCTCCAGGCTGAACAGCCCCAGCTTCCTCTGCCTATCTTCATATCCTTTATTTCGTGCTCTGATTTTATTAGCTTTTCTTTCTCATCCCACTGCTCTTCTTTCATCTTTCCAGGATCTCCATCATCTTCGTGATGGACTGCGAAAGCATATTCATGGCTGTGAGTAAAGTGAACTGAAACAGGAATCCTTAAAGCTGTGATTCATCTTTTCCTTAAAGCTTTAATTCGATGCAAGTTCTTTCATACTATAGTTTTTAATTTTAATAGAGTTTCTGAGAGCCTTTGTAGAGTTCTGGATTCAGGGAAAAAAAGTGTGGATATTGTTGAATTTGTAAGCTGAACTAGTCTGTTCTGTACTCAGAACTTTTCAGGACCTTCTCATTTCCCCCCACATAATAAGACTAAATATTAACTCCATGATCTGAGGTATTGATCTGTAAAGCCTGGGGAAAGTGAGTTTTATTGAGAGAGTATTGGAGAACTGACTGATGACAAAGGGGGATGAGCAGGAGGACTTGGAGCTGAAGTGAGTCCCATCAGCAAGAAGACACGGAGGCTGTGATTTAACCCCCACTTGGTTTACTGGAAGGTCATCCTTCACAAAGAAGTCCAAATCAGTGAATTTTAAGCCCAAACTCAGTGATGGACCTAAATACCAATCTGAACATGAGTCAGCAGAGTGTCATTGTGCCAGAGAAGGTCAACCTCAGCCCATGTTAATGAAAGCATAGCCATCAGGTCATAGAAATGGTCCTCCCACTCTGTCTGACACTTCCGAGGCTGCATTTGGGTACAGGGTCCAGTTTTGGGCTTCCCAGTGCAATAAGGACATTGGAATGTTGAAGCACCTCCAGGGCAGGCCACCAGGGTGTCTAAGGGTTGGAGCCCAGGGCATACAAGCAGGGGTGTTGGGAACTGTGTTTGTGCAGCCTGAAGAGGAGATATCAGAGGGGAGACCTCATTTTTGCCTGCATCTTAGCACTGTTTTTGAAGACATAAGCAGGGACCTGGAGGGGTTTTGAGATCTCCATTCTTGGAGATACTTGGAACTTCAGTGGATGAGGCCTTAGCAACTCTAACGGGAGTTACTTTGAGGAGGAGACACACAGAGGCTTCAAGAGGTCACTTCCAATGTAGGTTATTCTGTGGCTCTGACTTTGTCTTATGTTAGGTGTGAATCTCAGGGTGTTCCTAACTCATGAAGTGAATCTGCAGAGATTTACCCGATGTTCAGTGGGAAACTGCTGTTCTCCAGAACTCCTCTGATGGTAACTGTGAAATTGTCTTTCTTTCAGTTCTTCCCTTAAGCTATGAAAGAGATTAGTTTCTTGAACAGTTATTCCCACAGTGGGAGTTTCAGATCGCAAAGTAAGATTGGAAGTGGGGGGGAAATGTGGCTTTTGGGGTGATGAGACAGCAGTCAGAAAATGGGTTATCAATGCTAAAAGAGATATCTTCAGGAAGAAGTTCTTTACTATGAGGCACAAGAACATGGGCATCCCTCCCATGGCAGGGGGTTGGAACTGTATGATCTTAAGGCCCTTTCCAACCCAAACTATACTGATGCTGTAGGGTGATCTGGGACCTGCTGATGTGCAGCAGCATTCATCCTCTTGCTCCAAGACTTTTGCAATCAAATCCTGTTTGCACTCTCTTTGGATGTGTCCTATTGATGTTTTTGGTGAATTCTGATTGTATTTGAATCTGTCAATCTAGGAAGTTCCTTGTGGTGGGTCTTTTGCTTGCTTTATTCCTTAACATGAAAGGCTATAGCAGTTTCTGTAAAATAACAAGCTAACATCTTCTAAGTTACCAGCTTTTCAAGGCATCTCAGCTCCTGTGGAGATGAACTGCTCTCCTAAAGGTGTTAGAGCTCACTTCTGAGATTGGAAACCACAAGGTTTTCTTACGCTTTCTTCCTCCTCCAGCAATGATTAATTGCCTCTTCTGTAACAGAATGGATTGAATGGTCTGATGTAAATCCAAACACGTGGAGACCTCTGCTCATCTTTAATCATCTGCTGTCCACTGCGTCGGTGGAATAAATTATTGTTGTTATTATGAAAGCTGCGATTAATCTTCCTGCAGCCAAGCCTGGTAGCTGAAGTTTTGCTTTTATTTTGTTCTCCTTGAGACACAGTAGTCTTCTTTTAGTGTCTTCCAATACTGGTGAAATTAAGAGTATTTGTGTGGTATTATAGCTGTACAGTTACTGCTCATTGCTCCTGCTGCTCTGCTCTGGTGAGACCCCACTTGCAGCACTGTGTGCAGTTCTGGTGTCCTCAACGTCAGAAGGACATGGAACTGTTGGAACAAGTCCAGAGGAGGCCACGAGGATGATCAGGGGCTGGAGCACCTCCTGTATGGAGACAGGCTGAGAAAGTTGGGGCTGTTCAGCCTGGAGAAGAGAAGGCTGCGTGGAGACCTCAGAGCAGCTTCCAGTGTCTAAAGGGGGTCTACAAGGATGCTGGTGAGGTGCTATTCATCAGGGACTGTAGTGACAGGACAAGGGGTAACGGGTTCAAACTGAAACAGGGGAAGTTTAGATTGGATCTAAGGAAGAAATTCTTTACTGAGAGGGTGGTGAGGCACTGGAATGGGTTGCCCAGGGAGGTTGTGAATGCTCCATCCGTGGCAGTGTTCAAGGCCAAGTTGGATGAGGTGTTGGGTGACATGGTTTAGTGTGAGGTGTCCCTGCCTGTGGCAGGGGTTGGAACTTGATGATGTTAAGGTCCTTTCCAACCCAAACCAGTCTATGATTCAATGATTGAAGTCTGATTGCAGTGGCTGCTATTCAAAATGACCAAAACCTTGATACCTCTGTGTATGCTTCCTTCTGCTCCTGAATATTTGATTTTTCAGCAGACAGTCCTCCTTTCCATTCCTCATATTACTTCACAGAATGTATTTGCAAGAGCTGGTATGAATGCACAGGTATTTTTGGCCTGATGAGATATTTGGCAGGTCTTTATTAGCCTTTTCAGTGTCATTCTCCTGATGTGAGCTGAGGATCAGAAGCTGGGTTATTTTAGGGGACTTATAAGACAAAGTATAAGCTGCTTCAGTTCGCTTTCTTCCTCTGTGTATGCAGAGGCTACATTGTGGAAGCTGTTGGAATTCTCTCTCTTAACAATATAGCCTTTCATCTTTCTCCAACTGTAATATATATAAACCTGTAATATATCTATAATCCGACTGGTTGGTTTATTACATTTTTGTTGCTGTCAGATTCTTCCAAAGATTAGTTTGGGAAGAAAAATGCTTCCGGAGTGACATCCATGAAGGTGTGAAATACTCTCTGAGGAGAAGCGCTTTAAGCACCACAGCTTGAGTTATTGCAGAGCAAACAGTGCAGAGGATGGGAAAATACCCCTGGGGCCACTGATGTCGGAGATGGATGAGCCCATGCTTGGGGAATCACCTCTAGGTGCAGGTGCTCATAGGATGGATGGGTCCTACTGGGATGAGAATTAGCTATTGCCAATGAGTCTGTTGGGCTCACAACGTCTTGGTGCCCCTGGCAGGGGGTTGGAACTGGATGATCTTAAGGTCCTTTCCAACCCAAACCATTCTGTGATTCGATGTGTTTCCCATAATACAGCTTAAGCCTCTACGTGCTACCAGACTTCAGGGTGTGCTCCCATTTAGTGATGGCTTCCAAGTAGTTAATTACTGATATTCCCTTGCTTGTTTAAGAGATTGAATTGTCCTCTCTCTGGGAAGACCTTCTTGGAGCCTTTCAATACTTAAAAGGGGCTTGTAAGAAAGGTGGGGAAAGACTTTGAGTAGGAGCTGTAGTGATAGGACAAGGGCTAATGGTTTTAAACTAAAAGAGGGAGATTCAGACTAAATGGAAGGATGAAATTCTTTACTCTGAGGCTGGCGAGGCACTGAAACAGAGAGGTGGTGGTAGATGCCCCATTCCTTGAGGTGTTCAAGGCCAAGTTAAATGGGGCTTGGAGCAACCTGGTCTAGAGGAAGGTGTCCCTCCCTGTGGGTAGCATGTCATCACCCTTGCCAGGCAAATAGATTGGTCTGCAGATGAGCTGGTGAATATTTATTCTCTTTCCTAATAGCACAGCTGGGGTGAGCATCAATAGGTGCTCTGATAACCTCTTCCTAAAGGTTTGCTAATCTCTTAGCTATTTTTAAAGGCAAGTTTCTTTATGCTGAAGGATGGTCCACCTATAGGTAAGATGGGCTTGGAAGGGTGTTTCTTGGTACCCATTTTATGTCTTGAATAGGACTTCTGTGGGGATCTAAGGTGATGTGCAGTTGGTGGTCTTATGGCCAAAATGGAAGGACCAAATGCTGAGTGGTACAACATAGATCTTGGAAGCAAGAGCTGATGGTTGCTTTTCACACTCTCAAGTCTTCCCTGATGGGCACACTACCTTTAGCTTTGTTGTGCAAGCTGTACGGGCACACTCACGTTCTGCTTAGCAAAGCCCCCTTCCTGCAAAGATTGCCTTTCCATTTTGAGGAAAGAATGTCTTTTCATTCGATGGGAATATGGGGAGTCAATCATAGAATAGTTAAGGTTGGAAAGGACCTTAAGATCATCCAGTTCCAACCCCCCTGCCATGGGCAGGGGCACCTCACACTAAACCATGGCACCCAAGGCTCTGTCCAACCTGGCCTTGAACACTGCCAGGGATGGAGCATTCACAACCTCCCTGGGCAACCCATTCCAGTGCCTCACCACCCTCACAGTAAAGAGTTTCTTCCTTAGATCCAATCTAAACTTCCCCTGTTTAAGTTTGAACCCATCGCAGAAGATTTGTAAGCTTGGCTCTCTAAGTGGGAAAGGCAAATTCAGTCTGTTTCTGTAAAAACAGTAATTTTGATGTACGTCTTGGTTGAGGTTTGAGCTTCACTTTTGTGGATGTAGGAATGCAAAGAAGAAACCATGTCATTGCTAAAGAACTTGACAGCCCAGCTTTGCTTTTCCCTAGCAAAGCTAAATACAGTGTCCGAGTCCTCCTTTTCTCGATGCTGAAGAACTTTCTGTTCTTTATACATCACTTTACTGCAGAGGGCTTCCTTTGAATCACGCAAGGCCTGATTAATCCCTTCTTCCCATATAGATGTGAATCCTGGCTGGATCAACTCATCACCATATTTTAAGCTAATAAATGGAGCTCCGTGCAGGTTATCTCATCGGGTTCTTCCTTACCGTGGAGCAAAGTTAATTTTGCTTTCTGTGATTATTAAAGATCTGGGACACCAATTGCAGGAGTGTGTCCTGGATGCTTTTTAAAGCCGTATCTTCCAAAAAAGAAGTTGTCTTGCTCTCTGTATTATTTGATCTCTTATCTGCTACCTTCACTGTAGAAAATGCATTGCTGCATTTCAGTGATAACCTTATTCCTGTGTATCTCGGGCAGCATTGCTTTAGGTTTAGTGCTTTTCATTGTAGCATCTCCAGCAGCTTTGCAAGTGTGCTGAAAGTAGGTCAGTGTTATTCTCCTTTATCGTATAGAGGCTGAGTCTTCATGTTTCCCTGTATCCAGGTTTTCTGTTGTTTGCAAGTGGCTCTGGTTGTGGAAAGGTGCTGATTTCTTAACTTCATTTTGCAGTTATGGACCTCCCCCTCTTTTCCCCTGTGCATTTGCAAACCACTTCTGAGATGCTTGAGGAGAGGCCTCCTGTCATATCAGCTGGTACCTGACTTGCACGCTGAGCTTTTGTTGTTGTTCTCTACAAACTCCCTTCATATATCTGAAGGGGGCTACAAGGATGCTGGGGAGGGACTCTTCATCAGGGACTGTAGTGACAGGACAAGGGGTAACGGGTTCAAACTGAAACAGGGGAAGTTCAGGTTGGATCTAAGGAAGAAATTCTTTACTGTGAGGGTGGTGAGGCACTGGAATGGGTTGCCCAGGGAGGTTGTGAATGCTCCATCCCTGGCAGTGTTCAAGGCCAGGTTGGACAGAGCCTTGGGTGCCATGGTTTAGTGTGAGGTGTCCCTGCCCATGGCGGGGGGTTGGAACTGGATGATCTTAAGGTCCTTTCCAACCCAAACCATTCTATGATTCTACAAACTGCCTGACTCCTAATGTTACAACTAGAGAGGATCTACTGGATTGAGTATGTCCACTCTTCTCTGATTGGACTTCATGTGGTCTTGAGGAGCTACACGAACGTCCTTTGGAATTCTAGTTGCCTTTAAAATTTCACATTTTAGATTTCTGGGCAAAAAGTCTTGTGTCATAGAATCATAGAATCATAGAGTGGTTTGGGTTGGAAAGGACCTTAAGATCATCCAGTTCCAACCCCCCTGCCATGGGCAGGGACACCTCACACTAAACCATGGCACCCAAGGCTCTGTCCAACCTTGGGTCATGGTGTCTTCAGTAAAGGACAAAGTAGTCAGTAGGCACAGGCTGAAAAGCACTGAGCTGAAGTGATTTGAGACAAAGTGGAAAGCATCTGATGTGCTCAGTAAATTTTGGTATAGGTCCGTGTTGCCTGTAAATAACTCTGTGCCACTGCTTGGAGCTAGGTTGGAAAGTTGGACTCCAAGCGCGTTCCCAAGAAGCAATCTGCTTTCTTTCCTGGCCAAAAGATATCAACGTCTTTCCATTTTTGGTCCATTTCTGCTGCTTCTAGAAGCAGTGATGATGTGTTGATTCCCAGAACATGCGCTTACTGCAGATTGCAAAGGCGTGACATCTACCGATGCATCAAAATGTCCCTGTGAAGCATTGAAATGTGCTTTGTTTGAAGATGTGCACTAAAATCACTCCTTTTCCCCCAGGATCTAAAAGCTTCAGAGAATTACAAAGTTGTGAACAAGTACAACTCTTGTCCTAAATTGAATGGTAAATGACTTCATCTGCCAAAGAGCTGTTGTTGCTTTTAGAGTGGGACAAAACAGATATTAGGAGCAATTCCCTCATTGAGAGGGTGGTCAGGCACTGAACAGGCTGCCCATGGAAGGGGTGGAATCACCATCCATGGAAGTATTCAAAACCTATGTAGATGAGGCCGTTAGTGACATGGTTTAGTGGTGGCCTTGGCAGTGCTGGCGTAAAGGTTGGACTTGATGATCTTAAAGGTCTGCTCCATCCTGGTTGATTCTATGAGTCTATGATGCTAAGTTCATTGGTTATGTCTGGCCTGTTTGGAGAGTTAATGCATGAAAATAGAAAGTAGAAGCATCAGATTCTTTTGAGATACGTCTTACCTGAAGCCTTGTCCTTCCTTTATTTAGAGTTACCCTCTTGAACATGTCCAAGTGGTAAATCTCAGCAACAAGTCTAATAAGGCTATTTAATGAAGGTACTACTACAGGTGTGAAGGTCAGCAGTGCTGCATGGGAAAGAATACAGAACCTGCTGTTTAAAAGGTAGATTGCAAGCTACAAGTCACATTTATTTCTTACAAACTAATTATCAGCTTTGCAGGCTATAGAAGGTGCCTGCAGAGAGCTCTTTCTATGGCAGACTTGCTGGTTTAAAGCCTCTGCGCTGGTTTTAAATAACATCATTCCATGCCAAGAAGCTATTGCTCTGGTAGAGCAAAAGTTAGCTTGTTTTTTTCCCCTTTTCTTCCCTTTTTAATCAATTAGCAGAACAAAAATATCCCCACTATATTTAGGCTGGAGAAACTCACTGTTAGTTTTCAACAGGATGTTATGCTAAGAGAACACAGCTAAGGACAGAGCTGCTGAGGAAGGAGGGTGGATGCTGTTGGAAATAGCCAAATTCAGCCTTTGCTTATGATTTTTCACCATGTTTCTTCATTTCTGTTCTCAAACTTCAGTTCCTCTGTCCTTTGTGAGCTGTAGATTGTCACTGGATTTAAAGAGCATCCTCTTTGTGCTTGGGGAGGATGGGGAAGCAGAGAGATTCCCTTTGAGTTGCCTCAGGTTTGTGGGGGTTTTCAGAGCGTGGATGCTCAGCCCAGGGATGTCTGTCAGGAGGGAAGTGATTCTGGTGGCTGAGTATATAATGCTTTAGTTATAATATCTTTGTGTTTAAATTCCTGTTACTAAAGGCTTGTTCCTCCTGTTGAGCACATGGCTTCATGTGACAGCATGCAGGGAACCTCAAGGGCAGGTAGCGGAGGTTTCCTGCAAGCAGATGCTGCTCTCAGCCCCCCCAGATGTTCTCATATTGTACTAAGAAGCCACAATGTTTTCTCTTGCTATCCATGCAACGTAAACCTTAGCTTTTCCTTATATTTACCCATTTGTATCTGCATCAAGTATTTGAGTGTATATATATATCAAGTATACCAAGGAGTATTTGCATCACTCCTAATTGCACACAGTGTCAGGCATCTGTGTAGCATGTCAAATCTTACTTGCTTGCCTTTAGAGAGGCCTTTGGCCTGTCTTCTTAGTTGTTGCCTTCAGAAGCAAAGCTGGACCAGGCATGGTACATGCTTGCACCTTGCTGGGGTACTGGGAGAAGGATGATGCTGGTAGCGATCAACTAGGATTAACCTGTGAGCACTTGTAAACTTGGTATTGGCAGTGGGTTATTCCTGGAAGAGGTACATGGGGAGGAATGCTTCCAAGTGTGAATTAGCAGGGGTTTATTTTAAGCCCACTTTGAACTTGGTGTTATCCTCAGTTGCTTCCTCTACAGAGTTCTCCATAGATTATTCACAGGCAGTTCACTGTTGGGAGCAGGTCTCTGGAGATGCAAATGGTGCTGTTCACTCCTATTGCCTGGCTGGGTGGATGTGAATCACAGTTCTAGATTGCTCTTGACCCTGGGGTAGGATGTGCCTTGCTGTTCATTGAACCTGGATGCTCCTATGAATGATCCTGCTAGTAAATCAGTTTGAGAGGCTGTTGCAGAAGGTAGGGACATAGGGAGACTGCTTGAAGTTTTGTCCTTGTTCTTGTCCCTGGTTTGTTCATGTGGGTATTGTTCTGCTCAGTTGAAGGCTTTGCTTTATGAACCCCTTCAACCATAACCTTCAAAGTGCCATCTAAAGCACTGTGGTCAGAAAAGCCACTCTCTGGAAGTGGTCGAGGATTCCACCCTCTCCTTTCTTCAAAAGCGCCTTCTTTGTGCTCTGAAAATCTGAGTTTAATTTGTATTTCCCCTCTCTTTCTAAAATGTTAGAGATCCTTCCAGTATCTGAAGGGGCTACAAGGATGCTGGAGAGGGACTCTTCATCAGGGACTGTAGTGACAGGACAAGGGGTGATGGGTTCAAACTGAAACAGGGGAAGTTCAGGTTGGAGATAAGGAAGAAATTCTTTACTGTGAGGGTGCTGAGGTGCTGGCATAGGGTGCCCAGGGAAGTTGTGAATGCTCCATCCTTGGCAGTGTTCAAGGCCAGGTTGGATGAGGCCTTGGGTGCCATGGTTTAGTGTGAGGTGTCCCTGCCCATGGCAGGGGATTGGAACTGGATGATCTTAAGGTCCTTTCCAACCCTAACTATTCTATGATTCTGTGATCTGCATCCACCCTGAGATCTTGCCACTTCTGGTGAATCTCAAGGCAAAGCAGTCTCCTGCCTCCGTCGTGGCGTTCGCTTTTTACTCTGCCCATGGTAGTTTTCATATTAAAACCTAATAGCAGTGACTCAGAGGGATGCATTTGATAAATGGTGTTTTACACAGCCGGGCTTTTGCTGCAGGAACCCACCTGCAGTGGTGGCCACAGATGTCCGCTGGCAGACAGATGTTAGCACCAGCATCCCAACAGCCCCGTGTCCTGCAGAACTCAGCTTTTCAGGAAAAACCTCCCCCATCACCTTGATGTGCTCTATACAATCAATTCTTCTTCTGTAATTAAAGCTCTGCTGTGCTTCATCTGCATCACGCTTTCCCGGGTGGACCAGAACAGCTTCTCTCTGTTGGTGTAAACCGTGATGCTAAGGACAGGCAACTCCTGCCCTTGATGCTGAAGGTGTTGAAGGTTGGGGCTGTGCTGGCAAAGCTCATGGGAGTAGCAGGGTTTATTCAAGGCAGGAGCGTGCTTCTGAGTACCTGATCTTCCTGTCCTTGTCCCTCGCAGCTCCGTAATAGCTTGGCTTAGGTGTTATAATTGCATTAGGTGTCTGTCCTCTGGTTTTCTGCCCTGCTCTTTCTGCCCATCTTCGATGTGTAATACGTGCAAGTTCTGCTGCAAAGGAAACCCAGTATAGAAAAACAACACGGACGTGATAGAGACATCTAGGAGGAGATATCCCATTGTTCCCAGATATCCCAGGAGGAGATAGGAGGAGAATCCCATTGTTCTTTGCATCATTCCCACCTGTTTTTTGAAAGGATGGGCATTCTCCTTTACAGTTAACGTGTCTTTAGCTGTAACATAAGGCTTTGTAAATGCAGATGGTGAATGGGGTAGGAAGGGAGCTGGGATGTTCCCTTGCTCTGCTCAAGCATCCCAAGTGACCAAGGATGTGGGTGAGTGGGGAGCAGAGGGTCTCTGTGGTTAATCTGCTGGTGCTTAAGCCTTTAAGCCAAACAATGTTAGATAGGAAGTTACCCAAATACATGTCAATACGTGCACACAATTTATTTATAATATTTATATATAGGGATTGAATCATAGAATGGTTTGGGTTGGAAAAGACCTTAAAGATCATCTAGTTCCAAGCCCCCTGCCATGGCCAGGGACATATATTTATACTTTTTATATATATATATATATAATATATATATAATATATGATATATTTTATATTTGCACAGATTTATTTACTTAGTCTTTATTCCCTTTCCCGTTGATTTGAATCCACTTGGATGTTGGTGCTGCTTGGTCCTTCTCTGCAGCGTGCAGAGTGATGCGCACTGAACTTTCAGATACAGCTTTTGATGCCAAAAGAAATCACAGGTGATTGCTTGGTGCAGTCTGACTGCTTAAGGAATAAAATCATTCCTCATTTTTGGTGGCTTTTTTGTTGTCATTGGTCTTCTTTGTACTTTTGGGTTTTTTTTGTTTTATGAAAACAGGCTTTATGAGGACCTTAGGAATATAAGGAGAGAGAGCTGGGCTGGGGCAGCCTGGAGAAGAGAAGGCTCCTGAAGGGGAGACCTGAGAGCAGCTCCAGTGCCTAAAGGGGCTGCAGGAAACCTGGAGAGGGGCTTGGGACAAGGGCCTGTAGGGACAGGCCAAGGGGAATGGCTTTAACCTGCCCGAGGGGAGACTGAGATGAGCTCTTAGGCAGAAGCTCTTCCCTGTGAGGGTGCTGAGGCGCTGGCCCAGGGTGCCCAGAGAAGCTGTGGCTGCCCCATCCCTGGCAGTGTTCAAGGCCAGGTTGGACACAGGGGCTTGGAGCAAGCTGCTCCAGTGGAAGGTGTCCCTGCCCGTGGCAGGGGTTGGAGCTGGAGGAGCTTTAAGGTCCCTTCCAGTTCAAACCGGTCTGGGATTCTATGATTTTCTCATAATTGGACCAGAATAAATGCAGCTCCTGTGAACACGAGCAAATCCCAGTGAGTTTCCCAGGAGCAAGAAATACCTTTATTTGCCGGTACCTGCCATCATTTGGTGATGCTCCATAGGCAAAAACTTGTTGCCTGCAGTGATTTGCTTTGTTGCTTCTGTCTCATCACCAGGTCTTTAATTAATATGGAGAAGGTCCTGGATAAAGCATTTTTCCTGCTTTTTATTTCACTCCCCATCTGTCAATATGGAACCAGTGAAAGGTTCAGGCCATGACAGATGCCCTGAGGACTGGGCTGACAGCCAGGCCGTGGATGGGAGTTGCCTCTCTAATTACTTCTTATCCATCTCCAATTCTTTGCATGTTGGTCCAGCACCTTCAAGAAACTCCTGCTGCAGTGTGCTGAGGTTTTAAACACAGAATAATGTTTAATAATCCCTGTCATTGCATATTTGTGTGATGCTTCTTATCTGGCAGCAGCCTGGAGTTCACGCATCACATATGGGAGCAGCGGTTCTGTCATGGGAAGAAACAACATAACAAAAGCTGGATTCTCTCTTTTAATTGAGGTTTCTAACCTTAATTACAGCAGGCTGTTGGTCCAGCAAACATTTTGCTTGAGGAGGAAATCCATCGACAGCGTTTTCACCTCCTTGAAAGACGTAAAACTGACACTGAAACCCGGGGTATTTTGTTCGTGTTTGCTTAACGCAGGGAAATAGCAGTTTGGAGTATGAATAATGTAAAAGGGATGAGGCAGTTTGTGCGAGAAGTGAGGCAGTTCTGCTTGCTGAAACAGGCTGAAAGTTCACCCGCAAAGAAGCACCTTTTGCTATGAATGAACTAAGGAAAACGGGTTTGGATGTTATTTCTAACAACAAACATGACATTTTGGAGCCGCGTGGGAATCCAAGACACTGTAAAATGGAGCTATTCCCTAATAAAAACTAGTGTTAGGGATGCTCTTCCGTTCTGAAGTTCTGGAGAGGAAACGAAATAGGGAGATTTTGCTGCTTGGGAAGTCCCTGGCATCTCCAAGCACCTCTAGTGAGCAGGGATGCAGGAGGGCAACTGCTCAGCATGCATGAAATATAGTGGCAAACAGAGACTCTGAGTTGGGTACCGCTTGTCTGGAGTGTTGTGCTCTGAGTCAGTGCTTTCTATGGATTTAAAATGCTCGGTTTGGCTGGGCACTTAGCTTCCCCAGTGGTTTCTTGGGGGGTTTCGCACATTCAAGGATGGTAAAACTACAAATTTTAATGCATTTGCTTAATTACTTGAACTTCTGCAAATGGATTTAGCTTTGCATGAAATGCTGTTGCACACAGGGCGTTGATTGGCAGCATCTTCATGCTATGGTTTTCATTAAATGCCCTTTTTCTTCCTCTGCTCCTCTCAGGTTGTCAGTGCTGCTGCATAGACGAGCCTGTGTATGGTGGAGATGTGGACAATGTCTGTAGGGTGAAGTGGGAGAGCAGGTAAATGTCCTCAGGCAGATTTCATCCTGCTTCTATTTTCTCTTTCCCTTTCCCTTCCTGTCTTCTTTTCCTTCTTGGGAAGCCAGATACAGATGGAGAGGGATGTAAAGGTATAAAGTGTTGTCCTAAGGGATGTAGGATGGAACCATGCGTTGTGCTTTTGCCCCCAGGTGTCTCCTGTATTGCTCTTCAGCATATTGGCAGAACAGGGAGCTGATGATGCAGCCCATGGGGATGCTTTGGCACTCCCTGTAGTGTTTACCTGCTCTGATGTCCTCTTGCAGGCTGGAAAACACAATCTTGTATGGTTTAGGTTGGAAAGGACCTTAAAGCTCATCCAGTTCCAACCCCTGCCACAGGCAGGGACCCCTTCCACTGGAGCAGGTTGCTCCAAGCCCCTGTGTCCAACCTGGCCTTGAACACTGCCAGGGATGGGGCAGCCACAGCTTCTCTGGGCACCCTGTGCCAGCGCCTCAGCACCCTCACAGGGAAGAGCTTCTGCCTAAGAGCTCATCTCAGTCTCCCCTCTGGCAGGTTAAAGCCATTCCCCTTGTCCTGTCCCTACAGGCCCTTGTCCCAATCCCCTCTCCAGGTTTCCTGCAACCCCTTTAGGCACTGGAGCTGCTCTAAGGTCTCCCCTTCAGGAGCCTTCTCTTGTCCAGGCTGCCCCAGCCCAGCTCTCTCAGCCTGGCTCCAGAGCAGAGCTGCTCCAGCCCTCGCAGCATCTCCGTGGGCTCCTCTGGACTCACTCCAACAGCTCCACGTCCCTCTTGTGTTGTAGCCCTGCAGTTGCTTTCCTTGGGTACCTTTCTTCCTCAGTCTCTTACCACCATTCACCTTCACTTCTGATCAAGAGGAATTACTGCTTAAAGTGCAAAGATTTGTCTGTCACACTGTGGTGGTGCATGGGAACTGAATGTGGTGAGGAGGAGGAATTTGGGAAGTCTGCTTTCGAGAAGGAATTTGATAGGACTGGTGTGAATGGGTAAATAGCGCGATGGGGTTGTTATAACCACTGGCACTAACTTACTTGGCAAAGAGTGAGCTGATAAAAGGCGAGTGGAAGTACCATGTGTCAGAGACATCAGAATTTGAAGTGGAGTTTGGTGTGAAAGCTGCAATATCTTGGTTGCCTGTCAGGTTGGGGTTTTTGACCTTCCCTTAGTGCTCCTTCCCATCTGGGGACCGCTGGGCGCAGAGAAATCAAAGCAGCTCATTCAGGCTTTTTATAGTCCACAGTAAAACCAATACAACACCACCCAAACACCTCCCTATCCTCCTGTATCTTCTTGTAGTCAATAATAAGCCCATAGACCAAAGATTGCCATGTTTAATAGGGAAAATGTGTTACCACCCACACAAGGTAATTGTGCACCTCCTCGTGCTAGATACATAATCTAGCATGAAATTATCAGTTGTGGGTTCAGGGAAAGAAGGTGATGGCTGCATGTTCGAGACCTCACTTGGGGTATTGTGTAAGTTCTGGTGTCCCCAATGTAAGAAGAACATGGAGCTGTTGGAGCAAGGCCAGAGGAGGCCATGAGGATGAGCAGGGGCTGGAGCACCTCCTGTATGGAGACAGGCTGAGAACATTGGGGCTGTTCAGCCTGGAGAAGAGAAGGCTGCGTGGAGACCTCAGAGCAGCTTCCAGTGTCTGAAGGGGGCTACAAGGATGCTGGAGAGGGACTCTTCATTAGAGATTGTAGCAATAGGACAAGGGGTGATGGGTTCAAACTGAAACAGGGGAAGTTTAGATTGGATCTAAGGAAGAAATTCTTTACTGAGAGGGTGGTGAGGCACTGGAATGGGTTGCCCAGGGAGGTTGTGAATGCTCCATCCCAGGCAGTGTTCAAGGCCAGGTTGGACAGAGCCTTGGGTGCCATGGTTTAGTGTGAGGTGTCCCTGCCCATGGCAGGAGGGTTGGAACTGGATGATCTTAAGGTCCTTTCCAACCCAAACCATTCTGTGATTCTATGTTGGAACAGGAGTAAATTCACCGGCATGCACCTGCAGCAATGGACATTAGAGGTGCTAGGACAAACTACAGCAGGAACTAGTAGATTCTTGATAATCCTGCGTGGGGCTACACTGTTTCTTTGGAAACTGCCTGTGTTCACACAGACAAGTCAAAAGGGAATACATGGGAACTGGACAGGCTTTTAATGGTGTTGAAGACAGCCAACTAAACTGTCCATTGTAAATAGGACTTCATGAAATCCTGGAGTGAAACCGCTCAGACTCATTTCACTGGACCAAGGGAAGTTTTGCTGCGTGGCACTTAAATAGGTCATTAAAATCGCATGTTTTAAGACTCAGAAGTGGTGCTTTGCTGTGCGTGTCATCATGTAAAGGTAAAGGCAACAGAGATGAATAGGAGAATTTTTCTTATTAACTTGCTTTTAAGGTGGATGAATCCGAACCCGAGCAATTTGCAGCAGAGCAGATCTGAGTAGCCATCATTTGCACTTTAATAGCTGAAATCAAAGCTGGGTTGAATGCTGATTCATGGCTTTTATTTTCTTATTGTATCTCTGCCGTTTTCTGCTATTACAAGTCTTTCAGGACTTGAAATTCCTTTTTGGTGCCATTCTTTGTAGCTCCAATTTGCCTTTCCTGATAAAAGGCAACTTGGGGACCCCAGGTGCTGTATAAACATGGGATAAAAGAAGAGGCTTCCACGTGAAACTCTTCATTCCAGGTGGAGGAGGAATGTTTTAAAGGATGCTCATGTGTTGAATATCTTTGTGGTTCAGGTAAGGAAGGGATAGGTTGCAAAGAGGAAAATGGGAAAAGAGGTTGCAAGTGGAAAATACTGTCTTATAGGGGAGCAAGTAGAAGAATCATAGAATCATAGAATGGTTTGTGTTGGAAAGGACCTTAAGATCATCCAGTTCCAGCCGCCTGCCATGACAGGTTAAATCTCACATATTGATGAATATGGGGAGAGATGGAACCACAAACTGGTTTTAAAGACATCCCTCTGCCTCCCTGTGCATGGTTTGAACAAAGCTGGGATTAGAAAATGAGCAAAACAAGAAGAGCATCAACAGGAAACCAAAACTTGTTCCTTTAAGTTCTTATCTATAAGTTGCTCTGTTTGCTTTTGAAGCATCCCTTGTAGTGACCATGTCTCCAAGATATCCATGAAGATATCCATCAGCTGGTCCAGCCTGGTCCAGCTTTCTCCAAGCATCTAGAGCCCTGACTTGCTTTCATTTGTTCTTTTGGATCTGCAGGACTGAACTTTGTCTTTCCTTTTCCTCTTTTAGAGGAGTTAAGGCTGTTCTTCCTTCCCTAGATGTTCCTCATGTGCTTCCCAGCTTGGTGAAATCTCTTCTGGAGCACGTCAAGCTGTGCAAGGGAAGGCTTAGACTGGATATTAGGAAAGATCTTTGTCGGTGACATGGACAGTGGGATTGAGTGCGCCCTCAGCAAGTTTGCCGATGACACCAAGCTGTGTGGTTCAGTTGATATGCCGGAGGGAAGGGATGCCATCCAGAGGGACCTCGACACGCTTGTGAGGTGGGCTGATGCCAACCTGATGAAGTTTAACCATGCCAAGTGCAAGGTCCTACACCTGGGTGGGAGCAATGCCAGGCACAGCTACAGGTTGGGCAGAGAAGAGATTGAGAGCAGCCCTGCAGAGAAGGACTTGGGGGTGTTGGTCAATGAGAAAATGAACATGAGCCGGCTGCAGTGTGCGCTCGCAGCCCAGAAAGCAACCGTATCCTGGGCTGCATCAAGAGGAGTGTGACCAGCAGGTCGAAGGAGGTGATCCTGCCCCTCTGCTCTGCTCTCGGGAGACCTCACTTGGAGCATTGTGTGCAGTTCTGGTGTCCTCAACATCAAAAGGACATGGAACTGTTGGAACAAGTCCAGAGGAGGGCCATGAGGATGATCAGGGGCTGGAGCACCTCCTGTATGGAGACAGGCTGAGAAAGTTGGGGCTGTTGAGCCTGGAGAAGAGAAGCTGCATGGAGACCTCATAGCAGCCTTCCAGTATCTGAAGGGGGCCTACAAGGATGCTGGGGATGGACTCTTCCTCAGGGACTGTAGTGACAGGACAAGGGGTAACGGGTTCAAACTGAAACAGGGGAAGTTTAGATTGGATCTAAGGAAGAAGTTCTTTACTGAGAGGGTGGTGAGGCACTGGAATGGGTTGCCCAGGGAAGCAGTGAACACTCCATCCCTGGCAGCATTCAAGACCAGGTTGGATGAGGTGTTGAGTGCCATGGTTTAGTGTGAGGTGTCCCTGCCCATGGCAGGGGGGTTGGAACTGGATGATCTCAAGGTCCTTTCCAACCCTAACTATTCTATGATTCTATTTCTTTCCCGAAAGGTTACAAAGGGTTGGAACAGGCTGCCCAGGACAGTGGTGGAGTCACTGTGCCTGGAGGTACTTAAAAGATGTCTAGACGAGGCCCTTTGTGACATGGGTTAGTGATGGCCTTGGCAGTGCTGGAGAACGGTTGGACTTGGTGATCTTAAAGGTCTTTTCCAACCTAAATGATTCTATGTTTCTATGCTATGGTTCTGTGAAGAGGAGTAAAGCTGAAGATGGGTTTGGAAGAGCTCGACTGATGGGACCCATCCAGTTGTGGTTTGCAAGCTGGAACCTTGCTGCTTTCGTGGTGTCTCATGCATCACGAAGAGCCAGCTCTTCCCCTCTCTTGCCTGTGCATCTGGCCTTGATGCACTTTCATCTCCTGCTGTTAAACGTTTCTACATGGACCACATTTTGCCCATCCATTGTTATCGATTCATTTCAAGGAGCTTTGTCTGAGGACAGTGTTTCTCTGATCCTTGCGAATAGAGCTTTTGGGATCCTATGTGCACCTTTACACATAGAGATATAGAAAAAGTGGCAAGTTTATACTTTCTTTTCCCTTTTACCTCCACCATAAATTCAGATCCTTGTGAACATCTCAGATGCCTTTCTATGTCCCAGAGTTGCTGTAATGAGGAAAACCAACTGTTGTTTCAAGCCACGACCTAAAATACGATCTCTTTCCAAATTTTCTAAGTTTCTATATGTGTAAATCCCCCATTCCAATGCATGTATTCTTTTTTTATCTATTTATTATCTTTTTTCCCCCTCCTAATACTGTATTTACTACATTAGATAAAGGTCTCATATATTCTTACATAGAGCTTTTTGTTTGTAGTTATGCTTTCCTGGAAGAAACACTCTGCTACGTGAGGTACCAAGAACATTGTAAACTCCCATTAGCTTTGCAAAGATGAGGAAATATATGTTTGCAATACAGTAATAGAGGTAGAGTGGTACAAATGCAAATTGCTTCTTTGCTTTCTGTTTCTAAATTAAAAAAGGATCAAAGAGAGCAGAAAAAACCCAAACGAACCCCCCACCTTTTAATATTTAATGGAGAAGAGTAAGGATGTGATTTATTTGTGGAATTTAAACACTTCCACAAAGAAGCAAGGGTGGGATAGAAATAGCTGCTGGGGATGAGGGTAATTGCTTTTTTATGGACTTCAGAGAGAAAAGGTGGTGTGTGGGTAGGTACCACTGCTGACTCCAACCACTGGTTCAGTAGAAGCTCTCCAAAGTGAACCAAAGAGCATGGATTGGCAACCCTGATCAGCTTAGTTGCAAAGGTGCAGGGCCTGGAGCACAGTGTGATGGGGAAGGGCTGAGGGACCTGGGGGGTTCAGGCTGGAGAAGAGAAGGCTCAGGGGGGACCTGATGGCTCCCTACAACTGCCTGAGAGGAGGATGGAGCCAGGAGGGGCTGGGCTCTGCTCCCAAGGAACAAGGGATGGGACAAGAGGAACCGGCCTCAAGCTGCACCAGGGCAGGTTTAGATGGAGCTGAGGAACAATTCCTGCCCCAAAGGGTGCTCAGGCATTGGAACAGGCTGCCCAGGGCAGGGCTGCAGTCACCGTCCCTGCAAGGGTTCACACACTGTGGAGATGAGGCCTCAGTGCCGTGGGGTAGTGGTGGCCTTGGCAGTGCTGGGGAATGGTTGGGCTGGAAGAGCTTAAAGGGCTTTTCCAACCTGATTGATTCTGTGATTCTGAAGGAGACTATTTTTAGTTTTCCTCGATTCATCTGACATAAGCTCCTCATTTTCTGCCGAACATCAGTTTACCATTTAAATTGTCTATGCTGCTGCAAGAACCAAAGGACAGCGTTCTGGATCTAAATGGAGACAAAGGCTGTGTTAGAGGAGAGTATCCATGGCACATGATTTGGGCACTTATGGGGAGATCTGGAGGAAGGTGATGCTTTCTTTTAGGAGCTTCAGGTTTTGCACGCCAAGGGAGCAGGTTCCCAAACTGGTCGCTGTAACCTGTCTCTTCATCAGGGACTGTAGTGACAGGACAAGGGTGATGGGCTCAAACTGAAACAGGGGAGGTTCAGGTTGGAGATAAGGAAGAAGTTCTTCACTGTGAGGGTGCTGAGGCACTGGTACAGGATGCCCAGAGAAGTGGTGAATGCTCCATCCCTGGCAGTGTTCAAGGCCAGGTTGGACAGAGCCTTGGGTGACATGGTTTAGTGTGAGGTGTCCCTGCCCATGGCAGGGGGATTGGAACTGGATGATCTTCAGGTCCTTTCCAACCCAAACCATTCTATTATTCTATTCCATGACTCTATTACTTGTCTACTGGAGATTTTACCAAGCATTTCATCATTTTCAGTGTCCACCCTTTGGTTCTTGCTTCTCACTGCTGGGACGAATGGAATCATGTTTGATAAGGAGCAGCTCTACCCCACCAGTGCCCACGGTGAGAAATGACTTTGCAAGAGAAAAGTGCTGGCAATTGCCTCCAAACTGATCTGTTTTGAAAAGAGGCTTCCTTGGCAGCTTTTCCAGGCAGGGATGTGCTCAGTACCCGAGGTTCCTGCCCTTGCTGACTTGGATGACTGAACTCTGATGCTGGGTTTAAAGGACATCACAAAATGGAGTAGGAAGATAACGCCATAAAAAGAGAAGGGGGGGGAAAAGAAGAGTAGAAGAAGAGGCAGAATCCTCTCAAAGGCTTTTAGTTTCATTTCCAGACATTCATAATTTAGTTGGAAAAGGGAGTTGGGCAAGTTTGAAGATGCTGGAAGTGATGGGAGGTGATTTATTGAAAGGGGAGGGTTAAATGGGCTTCCTGAGGCAGGGATTCTTTACTTATCGGTGGGTTTGTATTCTTGTTACTTGCTATTCTATTGCTTTTCTATTTTATTCTATTGCTTTTCTGTTGTTGTTACTTCAGGTGTGTTCGTGTGCAGTGCCTGTGTACCAAATGAAGGTCTGATAGCACAAGCTCAGGGTTGGTGTGCTTTGCCCCCATGAGGTGCCTCAACACAGTGGTGAATGCTCCATCCCTGGCAGTGTTCAAGGCCAGGTTGGACAGAGCCTTGGGTGCCATGGTCTAGTGTGAGGTGTCTCTGCCCATGGCAGGGGGGTTGGAACTGGATGATCTTAAGGTCCTTTCCAACCCAAACCATTCTATGATTCTATGGAAGGAGACACCTGAATTTGGTATCTGTAACAAAGGAAAGGCAGGAGGAGGAAAAGCAGAGAAGTTTCATGAATGAGCAGAGAGAGATGGGGAGAGCTGCTTGTCACTGTTGCAATCAGCCTCCTGTGCTGCAGAGGGAATTAAGGAGATGCTGGAGGAACTGGGCCCTGAAGAAGATTCATTTGGGTCCCAAATCCATTTGCTTCATTCGAAGTCATGGTGCCCTACCAAAGGATAAGTCAGCTCTGAACAGGAGCATCAGTGGCAGAATTATCATCCTAGAGAAGATGTTGAAATAGCACCCAGATGCTGATGCAGATGATGTTACACACTTCACAGCCATGGAGAGGTTGGGTGACCCTAAAGCCACCCCACATCTTTTATCTCCATTTTTCCCCCCAAAATCCACCAAGGCGGTTATGATCCTTCCATCCGTGTATGAGCTGAGCTTTGTCACTGAGTAGTTCCAGTGATTTCAGTGGCAGCTGAGGAACAGATTAGAAAGCCAGAAGGAATCACTCTCATTATCTAGTCTGACCTTTCATATAGCAAATACTTGAAGGGATTTTTTCCCCTTCAGTTATTTTCCCTCTGAACCAAAGCTATGTTTTAAGAGGGGGAGGGAAATCTAAACTTAGATTCTCTCTCATTGCTTTTTCATTCTCTTAAATCTCCACTTTATTTCAATGGTAATGATGCCTCCTAATGGAAATCTTCACCCGGTTTCTCATTTGTGACCAAGTTTAAAGTTGAGTCTATGGTGGATTGGCTCATTTGGCCAATCTGAGTCAGTTAAAGACTATTTCCATACAATGATGATGGATACATAAATATATAGATAAAGTTGCACCAAAATGCCCCATCCCTGGCAGTGTTCAAGGCCAGGTTGGATGGGGCTTGGAGCAAGCTACTCTAGTGGAAGGGGTCCCTGCCCATGGCAGGGGGTTGGAACTGGAGGAGCTTTAAGGTCCTTTCCAACATAAACCATTCCATGATTCTATGATTTAAAATGTACTTTTGGTTCAGCTCAATGTATCACAGGCTTGGACAAACTCTGCATTTCCAATACTTGAATATTTCTCTGGTTTCTTAGTCAGTCTTTCATAGAACACGGCAGTAGAGTTGAATCCAACGCGGCCCTGACTGGGGGCAGCACTGAGAAGCATGGAAGTGGCCTCCCCATGTCAGTGCTCCGTCAACACACCACTTATAACCAATTCCGCTCATCTTTGCATGACCTTAAACTGTTTCTACAAAGCCATTGATAAAAGGAGCCCAGGGAAGGCCAGGAATCCATCCCCAGGGGGCTGTTCTTGAAACATTTCCCATCTCTGGTAGCCGCATGCATGTCGTTATAGCCTGATATCTTGTGGTCGATGAGGTTTAGTGTTCTGGGACGTGTTGGTTTTCTTTGGTCGCTCTGCCCTGAGGTTGTCACCTTTATCAGGTGTTCAGGTTGGATATAAGGAAGAAGTTCTTTACTGTGAGGTTGCTGAGGGTTTGGCACAGGTTGCCCAAAGAAATGGTGAATGCTTCATCCCTGGCAGTGTTCAAGGCCAGGTTGGACAGAGCCTTGGGTGCCATGGTTTAGTGTGAGGTGTCCCTGCCCATGGCAGGGGGTTGGAACTGGATGATCTTAAGACTCTTTCTATGATCAGTGCAGTTTTTGATCTCCTGGATGACCACATCACCAAGATCATTAAGCCATACTTTCCATAAATCCCTACTGATTTGAATGTTTAATAACTCGAATATTTAATAACCTTAATAACCCGAGCATTTGGTTACTGGTAATTGAGGAACCAATGCATTGAGCTACGCCTTGCTGGAGAGAAAGCAAGGGTTAAATTGCCTATTACATGAAGAACTTAAAGTACTCACCTTTAATAAATGAGTCCAACATCAGCTGTTTCATCTCTTTCTTTTTCCTTCCTACTTCTTTTCCCCCTTTTCTTTTCCTGGAGTTGTTGTTGGGCTGGCAGGCCATTAATGGGCACTGTATGCTCTGCTTTACCCTTTAGCTTTGATTCAACGTTCCCTTTTCTTCTGGAATTCCCTTGATTTTTGCCAAATGGTGTCACAAATCAGCACTAATGAGCCCAGTCGCTGCTTGCCCTGCTCTTTCACAGTGTTGGTGCTTATGTTACCAAGGCTTGCTGGATTTAATCACGTCTGAGCTGCTATTTTTGAACTTGCCTGAGCAACTGATGGGGTGGACAATAATTTGCACTGGCTTTCAGGGGACTTCTGCACTTGGATGTTTTCCATGTATTTTCCAAAGGTTAGAAAGATGTTAAAAACATTCCTGATTTTTGGAGTTATTTCTGGGTTCAGTCTCTTCTGGCCTGTCCTGCAGCAGCTCCATTGGGCAATTTAGGCTTTCCATTCTCTTGTTATTTGGGTTTTTGGTTGCCTGGTTTCCTCTCTTTTTTTACCTCACATTCATATATGAGCTTATGGGTTTGAAGCATTTTGTACAGTTCTTTACCCCATGTAAGAAGAGTTGCCATCTTCCCTAACTGAGAACTGTGCAATTCCTATGTGTTCATAGAATCACAGAATAGTTTGGGTTGGAAAGGACCTTAAGATCATCCAGTCCCAACCCCTGCCATGGACACCTCACACTAAACCATGTCACTCAAGGCTCTGTCCAACCTGGCCTTAAGCACTGCCAGCGATGGAGCATTCACAACTTCCCTGGGCAACCCATTCCAGTGCCTCAGCACCCTCTCAGTAAAGAATTTCTTCCTTAGATCCAACCTGAACTTCCCCTGTTTCAGTTTGAACCCATCACCCCTTGTCCTATCACTACAGTCCCTGATGAAGAGTCCATCCCCAGCATCCTTGTAGGCCCCCTTCAGACACTGGAAGCTGCTCTGTGGTCTCCACGCAGCTTTTCTTCTCCAGGCTGAACAGCCCCAACTTTCTCAGCCTGTCTCCATACAGGAGGTGCTCCAGCCCCTGATCATCCTTGTGGCCTCCTGTGGACTTGCTCCGGCAGCTCCATGTCCTTTTTATGTTGAGGACACCAGAACTGCACACAGTGCTGCAAGTGGGGTCTCCCGAGAGCTGAGTAGAGGGGCAGGATCACCTCCTTCGACCTGCTGTTGATATTTCTATCATCTCCAGTTACCCTTTTCTTTGTCTTTTTATATGCCTTTGTAAAACTGGCTTTTAAAATTGAAAAGGGTTTATATGACTGTTCTAGAATATGGTTCTATCTGTCTATCTATCTATCTATCTATCTATCTATCTATCTATCTATCCATCCATATATGTATGTATCTATCTACCTATCTGAACCTGCGGTTCCTCTCGTACTGAGCAGGATTACTATTGCAACAACACATCATCAGTAGGGTAAAACTAACCTGTCTCACGACGGTCTGATCAGAATCCCGCCTAGACGTTTGATGTTGTGCTGTTGTGATACTGGTCGCTCGAGATTGACCCAGGAGATGACAGTCTTGTTCAGAAAGCGTGGGTAAAGCCCTTCCCAAATCTTCGTTCGCAAAGCCAAGCAGTCTTCACGCTTGCCTTCAGGCAACCATCCTAGGAGAAGGACAACTCTAACTTCAAACCCGGGCAGATGGAGCTCATCTAGCCTTGTAAGGCCGTCCATCCAAGAGAAGGACACTAAACAAACCTGTGACCTGAGGACTTTGCTGTCACCATCCAAGCTCGCTAGGCCCTGGCAGATAAACCCCAAGTATAAAGAGTGGGGCCAGTTCTGCTCTTGCTGTGCCTCACCTACAAAATCCTCTGTGCAGGCTGGAAGGCTTTACCCACACTTGCAAAGCCCTGTAGCAGCAGGCAAGGGATGAAATGGCAGGTGACAAGGTGCCCTGGAAGCTGCAGATCCAACCCTGCATGCGGGCAGTTCAAGTCATTGATCACTCGAGATTGACCCAGGAGATGACCGTCTTGGTCGGAAACATCCTGAATGGCCAAGCAGCCTTTTTTCCAACTGGATTTGCCTATCCCACATTGCCCTTAGTCATCGTGCTTGTAGTAAGCGTGGGTAAAGCCCTTCCCAAATCTTCGTTCGCTAAGCCAAGCCATCATCATCATCTATCTATCTATCTGTCTGTCTGTCTATCTGTCTGTCTCTGTCTATCATCTGTCTATCTATCTATCTATCTATCTATCTATCTATCTATCTATCTATCTCTTAAATGAACCAGTCACAATTACCCAATCAGCCACAAATTTCCAGTCCTTTGATCAACTCCTCTGTATCAAGATGAGGTCTAACACAGAATCCCGAGTGGTTGCACAGTGCTTCTGAGGCAGGAAACCTGTCATCTGTAATGTTAAATAATGCGAAGGATGTTTTAGTCCTGGCAGCGGGAGACTTGAGGCATATGCCAGTCAAACTGAAGTCCCTTAAGTGAACATTATCCTTACACTTCACAGGCAAGTGCTGGTCTTCTCTAGTGTGTCTTATTCTGCATGCTGCTTGGCTTGTTAGCAGTGTGGAAATATGACAGTTGTTGATCCCTCTTGAATAGGTTATAGCCTGGAAAAGTCATGTCCCAAGTACATAAAGGCCACTCCGTGTTTTGATGGTATCCATCCAAATGGGGCTATCAAAGCTTCCCTAATGGGAGAGCTGACCTTCACTCTAGACTGTGCAAAGGAATTGTGACCATCTGATTGCTCTTTTGAGGAGCTGATGAGTGAAATAACTCAGCCCTGGCTGAAAGGTTGGTGCTGATCTACTGAAGCAACCCCTTTGATTCAGTTCCTTCCTTTTCTGTTGGTTGCACTGAGCTGTAATGAAGCTCCCGTCCCCGTCTGCAGCGTTGGCTGATAAAGGTCTCGCTTGACTTAGTCATGGCATGCATCAGAAAATGATTTAAATGCTTTAGAATTTTACTCCATTAAATGAAAGAGTTTGACAGGTTTCTGCAAAGGATGGAGGCAGTGGCTTCTGGTGTTCCCTGGAGGTAGAATAGCATGGGAGGTTGAGCTGGATTGCAGTAGTGGAGAATTCTGGCATGTTTAAGATAGGAAAAACCTCTCTGGAGCCCACAGCTTGAAATCACAGCCTGGTGTTCACCTGACCAGAAGATTTTGGCTCATGGCTGGTGGGGCTTTTCTTTATTTGGGATTCTTGTGCCTCTCTTTGGTTCATTATAGGCTTGTTTTACAGAGGAAGAAATCCATACTGCGGTTAGAATCACAGAATCACAGGATGGTTTGGGTTGGAAAGGACCTTAAGATCATCCAGTTCCAACCCCTGCCATAGGCAGGGACACCTCACACTAAACTGTGGCACCAAAGGCTCTGTCCAACCTGGCCTTGAACACTGCCAGGGATGGAGCATTCATAACTTCTTTGTGCAATCCATTCCAGTGCCTCAGCACCCTCACAGTAAAGAATTTCTTCCTTAGATCCAATCTAAACTTCCCCTGTTTCAGTTTGAACCCGTTACCCCTTGTCCTGTCACTACAGTCCCTGATGAAGAGTCCCTCCCCAGCATCCCTGTAGCCCCCTTCAGACACTGGAAGCTGCTCTGAGGTCTCCGCAGCTTCTCTTCTCCAGGCTGAACAGCCCCAATGTTCTCAGCCTGTCTCCATACGGGAGGTGCGTATTGAGAGTCACTCGAGGAATCCAAATATTCCAGATTGATTCTGAAAGGTTTCTCATTTTGGGGCTCTTTTGACAGTTATTTAGCTTATAAAATTGAAATTGCTGTACGTTTCTGGATTCAAATTTTAAATACATAGATTCACATACATGCAAACCGAAATGTTAATCACTGAAGGAGGAGCCTGTGTGCGTAACTGCTGGAGAAGAGCTAGAGAATGAAATTCCTGGCAGCTGAGCATCTCCATTCACAAGATGCAGCTTTCAGACCATTCAGGTTTTGCCGTATAAATCCAGTCTTGAGTTTCCAGGTCCTGAGAGGCCTTCAGGTTTAATCTATCTGTGTTGGCTTCAGTGACAGGGAGACTGGGCGTACGTGAGCACTTTGTTGTAACTAATGCCCCTTTAGAGCATCGGGATGCTGCAGCGGTGTTGAGATAACACGTGAGCAGATGCAGGGAGGAAGGAAAACCAGCATCTTCTCTGAGGGTCTGTTGTCTGCCTGGACCTCAGGATGGTGCAAGGTGTCTCTAGGGAAGATTTTTAACCCTGCAGATTGAAAAGCTTGATGGTATTTTGGGTTTAAATAACATTTGAACCTTAAAATCTCAGCAGCAGAAGTCGAGCTTGAAGAATCTTCTGTGTATACTTAAGGCACTGTTAGCTCTTGTACCTTTTCTTGTCATGAGATAGCCACTAAAGGATCTTTGTGCACACTCCAAACTGCTCAGTGTGACACTTGGAATATCTTGTTCTTCTTGTGTTCTCATTCGGACCAGCATGGAGTGAAACACCCTGAGGGTTTATTTGTGTTCTCTTTATTGGTCTCTAGTTATAAATGTATACACAGCTTGGGAAGATGGAAAGAAAAAGGAGGTTTGCAAAAGAGTGAACTAAATCACTGTAAAACAGTACCAGAGAGGAACAGGAGCAGAAGCATCAAGGGTCAGCCTGCCTTAATGAATTTACATCGTTTGAGGTTGCTGCTCTCAAAGCTATTCCATCGCGCGGTGCCTGAGCACCGGTGTCACGCTGTTAAATCAGGGAGGCTGAATTGGTTCAGTGTGTTCTGAGGCAGTATCCCGATGCAGGAGTGATACCTGAGCATTAAGAGTAACTCACACCCGTGGCTGCTGTTGTATTTTGACAGCTGACACACTGTTCTCTCTGTTCATCTGCCCCTTAGATAGGGGAACGTCATGAACAGTGTCACTGCAGTGGGAACATGCTGGTTATTGCCCTGTTTGTAATAGTGGCCATTGCATATGGGAGTTACGTTGTCCATAAAGGGCTTTGTTAAACTTGCTGTTTTTAATTCGTTTCTCATTTCTTTTCTTCTTTTGCTGTTTTAAAAGAAGTGATGGTTTTGAAGACGTGCGTTTGAATGCTGTTGCCGTAGCTAGAAAGCACAGCCTTGACTTTAAGGATGGATGTTACAGCTGATTACAGTCCTCATCTGTCTGTACCATCTCCAGGGAGCAGGATGCTCTCCTAAGGAGATGGCACATGCCCCAAGAGGATAAGGAATAGCTCTGGGTCTTTCTGAGTGTAGTCAATGCGTAGAGACATCTCTATCGCTGTGTAATACCTTCCTCAAGATAAATGCCATGAAAAGCCTGGAATGCTGGACAAATTTGCTCTGCCATATGCTTGTGGAGGAGTATTTTTCTGAAGCTTTTATGTATGACTGGTAATCAGAGATTGCTTTAGAGAGACATTACTGAAAGTGTGAAGGGAAAGGAAGGGCAGCATGCTAATTTGAATTAATTGTAGTGCTTCTCAAGTCAACATCCAGTGGAGACCAAGCCGTTATGTAGTCTCTTTTTCTCTTGTAAAAGCCATAATGTGCACTGAACAGCAAATCTAAGGTCATAAAAAAGAAAGGGATATACCCCTAACATCTCATGTATTATAAATTCTCATGAGGTATGGTAATATGTGAGATGGATTTGGAAGCAGATTGCAGTGTGATGGTTTATGCTTGTTTGTGTGTTTGTTTTCCCCTTTTAAGCTGCAGACATATGAGAGGAGATAGTTCTTTGTGTTGCATAGAGCTGGAGAGCACCCAACAGAGATCGGACTTCAGGTTTAACACAGGCATTGTTATGGGAGGAATTAGTGTTTTAAGATCTTTGGCTCCCTCCCTGGGGACAGGGAAAAGAACAAAGATGCACAGGTCTGAGTAAGGAATCTGAGAGCCGTGACCTGGACCTTCATCCTTTGGTTTCAGCCCATTGGCTTCACCTTGTTACCCTTTACATCAAATCCGTAAGTACCAAGCACTGCCTTGATACACTCCCTGAAACAAAAGTGTTGAATTACCCCCATCGGTGCTGATGTTCAGTTACATCCTTCCCCAAAAGTCCTGCCAGGACCAATGGGATTATTTGCAGTTTAAAGGGCTGTTCAGCCTGGAGAAGAGAAGCTGCGTGGAGACCTCAGAGCAGCCTTCCAGTATCTGAAGGGGGCTACAAGGATGCTGGGGAGGGACTCTTCATCAGGGACTGCAGCGATAGGACAAAGGGTAACGGGTTCAAACTGAAACAGGGGAAGTTTAGATTGGATATAAGGAAGAAATTCTTTACTGTGGGGGTGGTTTCGCCTCGGCACTGGCTGCCCAAGGAAGCTGTGAATGCTCCACCCTGGCAGTGTTCAAGGCCAGGTTGGACAGAGCCTTGGGTGACATGGTTTAGTGTGAGGTGTCCCTGCCCGTGGCAGGGGGGTTGGAACTGGATGATCTTAAGGTCCTTTCCAACCCAAATCGTTCTATGATTCTATGCCCATCTTCTCCATCATTTACAGGACCACCACAAAGGCAAAGTCAGTCTGCATGTTGTGTATATATAAACTGCTCCCTCCTTCTTGGGGAGCTGAGGTCTGGCAGCCTGGATGTTGGCAAATGGAACATCCATTTGTATGAGCAGAAAACTGAGAACTTCCTGGCTGCTTTTTAATGAAAGAGCAGATATTTTACCCTTATCACACATGATGAAGTATCTTTTGGTATCTAGAGACAGCGCTGTCAGGGGACTAGGCTGTTAATTTATTGTGTGAATGATGGTGGTATCAGCCTGTGCTTATCCGAGCTAAGCCTATTTTAATGAACCAACTCTTGAACTTGGAATTTAGGGAACAACTTTGGGCTAAATTAAGCAAAGAGACAATATCTCTTTTCACACCATCTTAGAATCAGCACTGATTAATCAGAGTCACTAGCAGTGATTACAGCTGAGACTGAAGTCTGGAGTGGGGTTTGGTTTTGTAGGGTTGTTTCTTCCTCCATAACGTTATTCTATGGTCTGTGAGGGTTTAAAGCAGAGAAGCAGACAGGTGGAGGAGCCTTCGTTTTCCACCTCATCAAAAAGAAACGTAAGTTTTGGTGACAGAAGAGCTGTAAATATTTGATAGAATTCAGCCGGGAATCCATCTGGACCACGTTTCTGTTTTTAGCCTTTCGTTCCTTTCTAGTTTCCCAGTAATTTTAACTGCAGAGAGCGGCTATCTCAGCTTTTCAAATGGAAAACTGATTTCAAAGCATTTCCCTGCAAAGTAATGGCCTGGTAGAGGCTTCTGTTTCCTTAGAGCCATTTAAAAGTGAGACTGAAAGGAGGTTGTGGTGAAGTGAGGTCTGTCCCTTCTCCCATGTAACGAGGGATGGGACAAGAGGAAACGGCCTCAAGCTGCACCAGGGCAGGTTTATTTGGAGCTGAGGAACAATTCCTTCCCCAAAGGGTGCTCAGGCATTGGAACAGGCTGGAGTCACCGTCCCTGCAAGTGTTCACACACTGTATAGATGATGCCCTCAGTGCCGTGGGGTAGTGGTGGCCTTGGCAGTGCTGGGGTAGCGTTTGGACTGGATGATCCTAAAGGTCTTTTCCAACCTGGTTTGTTCTATGATTCTCCAGTCATTGCTGGAGCTTACCCATACTCTGATTTGCAATGAAATTTATCTTGAAGCGTCTGCAATATTTACAATATCTGGCAAAATGTAGTTGCTGCGGTTGTTTATGATACTTTGTGGATATAGCAACAATGTCTTCTGATTTTTATGAGCCGTGTAATCATTAGGGGCCAGATTCTCACACCTGTCATGGATAACATTCAATCCCTGGATAAAGGCAGCACGACGAGGGAATCACTGTTCAGTTTGAGTAAGTATTTCTGGTCTCTTTGTGGAATGAACCCATTAGACACAACTCTGTGCACTCTCCTTGGGTTCTCATGGATTTATTTGCCTGGCTTGTTTGGGTTTGTATTGGGTCTGAAACTATTTAGGTTGTGCTCCAGTTGCACTGTTTTCATTTCCTTCCTTATAGTGAGGAAGGGGCATCCTGTTCCAGTGCCTCAGCACCCTCACAGTGAAGAACTTCTTCCTTATCTCCAACCTGAACTTCCCCTGTTTCAGTTCGAACCCATCACTGCTTGTCCTATTGCTGCAGTCCCTAATGAAGAGTCCCTCTCCAGCATCCTTGTAGCCCCTTCAGACACTGGAAGGCTGGAGAAGAGGAGTCTTGAACTTGTGAGTGGTTCTAGAAACTAAGAGGTGTCCTTGGAGTTACTGTGATGGGTCTTCAGAAGAGGTTTATGTGCTTTGGGACTCACCAGCCACCATGTTCCCTCCCTAAGGGCTCTCCGAAGAGCCCTCCAAAGAGGTGGAACTCTTAAGGGGAAGTGGAGGGGGAAGTCGACCTGTGCTCCTTGCGGAGATCTGTGTTGAGGATTGATCGATCTATCTATCTATCTATCTATCTGTCTATCTATCTATCTGTCTGTCTGTCTGTCTCTGCCTGTCTATCTATCTATCTATCTATCTATCTATCTATCTATCTATCTGTCTGTCTGTCTGTCTATCTGTCTATCTATCTGTCTATCTGTCTATCTATCTATCTATCTATCTGTCTGTCTATCTGTCTATCTATCTATCTATCTTCCTGTCTATCATCTATCTATCTATCTATCTATCTCTCTCTCTCTCTATCTCTCTGTGTGTCTATCTGTCTGTCTATCTGTCTGTCTATCTATCTATCTATCTATCTATCTATCTATCTATCTATCTTTTCTATCTGTCTATCTATCTATCTGCCCATCCATCCATCCATCCATCCATCCGTCTATTATGTCCCTATGTCTGTAATTGGTTCAGCCAAAGATTTTTGTCTTGTCTGAAGCCACATGAGACCCACAGGGTCTGCAGTTCTCTGCTTTCTCTTGCATTCAGGACTTCGGACTTTCTTGTGCTTCATTCACAAGGGGAGGAAAGTGGCCAAACCCATTAGAGATCTATATTTTCCACAGAGTTAAGACGAGAAACAAAACCAAAACCCTATGGAATTCATAGAAACTCCTCCAACATTTGTGCAATTCATTTTCTTTCATTCTCTTTGTCACTTTCTTGGGGGTGTAATGTTAAATCTCTGTTCATCGTTTCTTTTTAGGACATTTCTCTTCCTGCACAAGCCATTCCCTGCTTTTCACTTTATCCTTGAGCTTTCGGTTTCCAACCCAAACAATTTTCCCTGTTGCTGGCACCTTGCAGCTGTAATTTCCACGGATTATTTTGTGTCTGTATAGATTTGGATGACTCCCCAAAGCTTTGAATGTAACACGAGCGAAAGGTCCAGCAGGATGTTTCTAATACAAGGGGGTTTTTGGTCCATGTCAGAACTCAATTACAGAGTCTCCTTCAATTTATGTTGCATTTGTTTCATATTCAGAACAGTGTTTTCTTCAGGCTGAAAAACTTGGTGAGATAAAAAAATCAGTTAAAACCTGATTGTTTGCATACAAAGAGCGAGAGGAAACAATTGTACTCAAACATGGATCTGATCCTTTATGTAGAATCAAGCTACTAAATCCCCCCTCAAAACTAAGCCAGCAGGAATAGACAAGTTTATATAGAGAATACAAAAAGTAGGGTAGGAGTATGTATTTCTACTCAATATTGCAGTTGTGTGTAATGATGTTGTAAAGGGGATGCCTGCGTTATGAGAGTGCTGTAGGCATCACCATCACAGGTTGAGAGCAGAGACAGCAGAACAGGGTCCATCTCTCACATCATCTTGTTTAGGACCTAAATAAGCCTTGCAACTACCTTTTGATTCATAGAATCAGAGAATGGTTTGGGTTGGAAAGGACCTTAAGATCATCCAGTTCCAAGCCCTTGTCATGGGCAGGGACACCTCACACTAAACCATGGCACCCAAGGCTCTGTCCAACCTGGCCTTGAACACTGCCAGGGATGGAGCATTCACCACTTTTCTGAGCACCCTGTGCCAGTGCCTCAGCACCCTCACAGTAAAGAACATTTTCTTTATATCCAATCTAAACTTCCCCTGTTTAAATTTGAACCCGTTACCCCTTGTCCTGTCACTACAGTCCCTGATGAAGAGTCCATCCCCAGCATCCTTGTAGGCCACCTTCAGATACTGGAAGCTGCTCTGAGGTCTCCACGCAGCCTTCTCTTCTCCAGGCTGAACAGCCCCAGTGTTCTCAGCCTGTCTTCATTCACATACATCCCTTATATTATACAACATAGAGTATTTCTGTGAAGAGCAATACAATGAAGCACCACACAGATGCATCTTTTGCACACTTCCCATCAGATGTGAACTCAGCATCTGTTAATTCCTCTTGCCCGTTCCTCACTTTAGTCTCCAAAACCTGCTTACCTTCAGAAATGCACAGATGGATTTAGATTCGAGCCTTCCTGAGCACAGAAGGATGCTTAGCCACCAGCTGAACATCCTTCTGTGGCTGATGGGCTTCTGGTGATGCCTCTGCTTTCTGCTAAGTATTTATCTTTGCTCCTAGGTTATAGGGAACTAATATCAAGTTGATCTGATAATCAACAGATATCAAGAACTGGTGATTCTTGATAGTATGGTTATCTTGAAATATGGCTCTTGGGGTTGAGTCTAACCTAGTTTAGAAGGCCAGGATACTGGGATTGAGTGGAGGGCATGCTCACCATGGTCATGGAAAGAGGCAAAGACAGAGCAGCTGACCACAAGAGGTGAATCCTTGCATATCCTGGCAGCTCTTGCACTGTCTCGTTCTGGGCTTAGCCTTAAGATTTCCTTCTGGTTTTGACATATGAAGAGACAAAGTGGGTTAGGACAGAGATGTGTCCTTGCGAGGTGGACCAAATCCAGTCCAGTTCCATGGTTAGTTGTGGCTGCTTTGTTAAAAGCATGAGAAGACAGCAAAGGATCAAGGCTTCTCCCAGTGTTCCCATGTTCCCTGACGTGGGGGTGGTGTGTTTAATACCACATGATGGACGTTTTCTTTCCTTCTTCTTCTTCTTATAGTCCTGTTGCATTTTTCAGCTTGTGTAAGATTTTTGCATCCTGTTCAAATAACGAGGTAAGTTCTTAGAATCATAGAATTGTAGAATGGTTTGGGTTGGAAAAGACCTTAAGACCATTCAGTTCCAACCCCCTGCCATGGGCAGGGACACCTCACACCAAACCATGTCATCCAAGGCTCTGTCCAACCTGCCCTTGAACACCGCCAAGGATGGAGCATTCACAACCTCCCTGGGCCACCCATTCCAGTGCCTCACCACCCTCACAGTAAAGAATTTCTTCCTTATATCCAACCTGAACTTCCCCTGTTTAAGTTTGAACCCGTTACCCCTTGTCCTGTCACTCCAGTCCCTGATGAAGAGTCCCTCCCCAGCATCCTTGTAGGCCCCCTTCAGACACTGGAAGCTGCTCTGAGGTCTCCATGCAGCTTCTCTTCTCCAGGCTGAACAGCCCCAACTTTCTCAGCCTGTCTCCATACAGGAGGTGCTCCAGTCCCTGATCATCCTCGTGGCCTCCTCTGGACTTGTTCCAACAGTTCCATGTCCTTTTGATGTTGAGGACACCAGAACTGCACACAATGCTCCAAGTGAGGTCTCCCGAGAGCAGAGGAGAGGGGCAGGATCACCTCCTTGGACCTGCTGGTCACGCTCCTCTTGATGCAGCCCTAGATCCTTTTTGATACTTACCTAGACTTTACATGGTGGAGTATCTCCTTCCTTTCATTCCTATCTCCTCGTGGATTAGACTTATTACTTCTTGCAGTAGAAAAAGAGGGGGTGGTTTACCTTTTCCAGGTGATTCAGAACTCCACAGGGTGTTATTTTATGGGCTTTTCCCCCACTCTGTCATTCATTTCCAAGCCTCAAGAGGCCTCACCTTCCTACTGTGTTAGGAGGAAGTTTAGAATTAGATAAAGCACAGAGAAGAGAGGTGAAAATAAGAAATTTAATCAAAAATGTTACTTTTCTTTAATCTGTTGTACGTTTGTCCTTCCTAGAGCTGGCATCCCCTCCACTCCTCTGTACTGAAAAGTAGACACCTCCTGCCTCTTTTGCTCTCCAGTCTTCACTGCCTGTGAAGCTATGGGTCACGATGTAGTAGTAGCTATGGGTGCTCAGATACCTTTTGCACACACTGACATTTAGGCACCTTAATTTGGAGCCAGTTCCCACTCTCCTGCCAGCCTCCAATGCTGTGCATCACCTCTCAGGTCTACCAGACCCACATGTGCCTCACAAGGGCATCTCCGATGGTGCTTGACACCTTCATTTAGACAGCTGCATCCCACGTTGTATGTCCTGTCTTCATCAGGCTCTTACAAATGGCTATTTGTAGGGAAAAACACTGTGGGGTTTTTTGTGCAATGAACTGCAATCTGTGTTTTGAAGGGCAACTCTGTGCTTACGTGCAGGCTTTGATAGTCAGCTGCTTTGCTTTGGCTTGTTCAGGGCTTGGCGTTCCACTTGCATGAGTCACACGCTTGAAGCGAAGCTGCTTTTTTCTCCTTGCTGTTTGCACTTGGTTCCCTTTGGTGCCATCATGTGCTACACGAGCTTAGCAGCAGATAGGAGGAGTCCCAAAGTGTGTGGCCCATGTTACTAAAGCTGGGAAATGAGCTGAAACAGGGGGTTTTGTGGTCTCCGGTTCATAACTGGAGGCTTCATCCGAGCAGATGACCAATGCGGTCTTCTAAGCATGATATTGGATGTACCCCAAAATGCATCTGTCATAGGGTGAAAGAAAGCTGGGGAGGTGATGAGTTGAGCTGCTTTGTGCTGTTAGCTCTCTCTGCAAGTGCTTTTTGGTCTGGAGAAGACAAGCTCCTTTGACAGCATGTATTTACACATCCAGATGCTCCGTGCACGCTTTCTTGTCGTCCTTGCTTGTAAGCCTTCAAACTCGGTGAAATCTCTTTTCTCTTGCAATGCTAATCGTGTGCTTGCCTACCCCGCTGTGCTGCAGGCAGGAGATGTGGCAGGAGGCTCTGCTCCATTGTGGAGAGCATCCCATCCCCAGCTGATTTTAGTGTGTTTTCGTAGGAGTTAGGCAAATATTTTGCTGTGTTTTTCTGCTGCGTTCCTCATGTGAATGCCTGTGGTCAATAACATCCCTATTGCTTTTTCCTCTTCAATCCATGATACTTCATTTTCATCCTGTTGCCTCGTTACAGCAACACCAACAGTTCCTTGTCCGTGACCTACTGAGGAGCATCCTTTGCTTTAAAAATGTCTTCTTATTTGGGGAGGGGGAAAGTTGAAATAAAGCTGGTCAAGGTGCTTATCTGTTCCCCTGGCCTTGAGCACTGCCAGGGATGGGGCAGCCACAGCTTCTCTGGGCACCCTGTGCCAGCGCCTCAGCACCCTCACAGGGAAGAGCTTCTGCCTAAGAGCTCATCTCAGTCTCCCCTCTGGCAGGTTCAAGCCATTCCTCTTGGCCTGTCCCTACAGGCCCTTGTCCAAAGCCCCTCTCCAGGTTTCCTGCAGCCCCTTTAGGCACTGGAGCTGCTCTCAGGTCTCCCCTTCAGGAGCCTTCTCTTCTCCAGGCTGCCCCAGCCCAGCTCTCTCAGCCTGGCTCCAGAGCAGAGCTGCTCCAGCCCTCGCAGCATCTCCATGGCCTCCTCTGGACTTACTCCAACAGCTCCAGATCCCTCTTGTGCTGCTGCCCCAGAGCTGGACCAGGACTGCAGGGGGGGTCTCAGCACAAGCAGAGGGGCAGGATCCCCTCCCTTGACCTGCTGCTTCCACTCCTTTTGGTGCGGCCGAGCACACAGTTGGCTTTCTGGGCTATAAACCTTGGTGTTTATGAGAGATTAGGCTGATGTATATTCTGCTGGTGTACTTCTACTTTGGGAAGTGGTACATAGGAAACAAATGATACTGGGTTATGGGGGAGCAGGATCCAGGGATTAAGGAATCTATCACTTGATTAATTCAAGCATCCTATTTTACTCTGCATCTTCTTGGGAGTTGGAACTGGATGATCTCAAGGTCCTTTCCAACTCTAACTATTCTATGATTCTATGATTCTTCCCCGAAAGCATTGCAGGTCTGTCAGTCACCTTGTTCCTGTTGCCTCAGACCTTGGTGCCATCCTCAGATGTGTTTTTCCTTGCTCTCTTGAAATGCAATCTAAATTTATAAATGTCATTTCTAAGTTAGTTAAGCTGACCTCGTGCATTGCACTTGGTCTTTGTCCAGTCGTGCATGTACATCTTCCATAATGAATAAGTTGACTCTAACTTCACTGTAGCGAACTAGACACCAGTTCCCTCTTCTTTGTGTTCCTCCTCCCGGGTTTTTTTTGCTTTACAGCAAATAGACATTAATATTCATCCTTTGGAAGCAGTGAAAAGGCGGATGACACCTGGATTCTGAACTGACTGAAAATGCAATTTTGCTGTTCACTGAAATATGTAATACGACTGTGTTTTCCTAGCATAGGGATAGATTAAGACCGTTCTACATGCAAGGTTCACAAAAAGCAGACAGCATGGCACAAAACAGCAGATAGAAGAAGGCAGTATAGGGGGAAAGGAAAGAAAAGCCTTTGTGGATTGGAACAAGCACTGTTTCAGAGCATTTGTACTAGGAAAATTCAAGTTGGAAGCTCTCTAGATCATCTTCTCTTGGAGAAGTGAGAAGAAATGTTGTTTAACCATTATATTAATGCCAGTTTAAAACAATAGGATGGGTTACATCACATCTCAATCCAAATGAGCTAACAGTGACCTGGCACTAAGTCATTTAAGCACTGCCATCCATATAGCCTTGGAGTGGAACAGTAGAATACGTGACATGCAACTCAGTGACAGTAGACTCCAAAACATCTTTGGTCTCCCAAATACAGACTTCCTTCTTGATCTAAATAGCTCAGTATCAAGGAAGCCTGATGGTGAACAGGTATTTGGGTCCTGAGGGTTGACCTTGCTCATGCAATCACTCTGTCCTTTATCACACTCGGTTGCTGCTTTGGGAACCAAACTGTTTCATTGTGTGCTGCCTTGTGCTTTGGAGATGGAAGGCATCCATCTTTCCATGACGTCTGTGAGCCTTTTGATGGAAGACTTTTTCTAGCAGCCCCAAATAGCTGCTTTTGCTCTCGAGAAGTTTATACAACTTAAATGAATGGGTGTCTATGAATCTGAGATTTCCAAGCTAAGCAAAATACATCTAGTCCTTATTCTTGGCATTTGCCTAAGGCCAACCTGTCTCTGGTGCCTCTTAGCAGGATTTGAAGACTTTCATGTGAAGAGATGCAGTCAGGTCGATGTGAAAGAGAAGTCTGTGTATTGAAGTGGCAACTGGGACTAACATGAAAGGAGCACAACAGGCTCCCAGATTGCTTGCCTTACCTCTGTTCTTTGTGTCTGACACGCACAGACATCTGTGTAACGTGAAATGTATACAGATGACTTGCATTCATTCCTTGCCATCTCTTATGGCTTCCTTCTCCTTCATGTTGCGTGACAGTCCATCAGATCTGAAGCCCCCTGACATCAAGAGGAGGTGTTAGATGGAGCTTGGTGGGGATGGAGGTGCCTTGTGATTGACTGGAAAGGGTCTGGTGTGATGAGTGCTGTTAGGCTGCAAATGTTGGGGATGATCAACTGATGAAAGAAGGGGTTAGGGAGAAACTGTTCCTGTTGGGTTTGCATAGTGTTGCTAAGCTGGTGGAAAACGAGAGTAAAGCTTGTGATCAAGTGTGCTGGGGCCAGACAGAGCATTTGGTGTCATCCCAATTAGAAGCACAGCGAACCGAGTGTCTCTGTTTGTGTCTCAGTATATATCTCCATGAAATAGCATGGATGTTTTATCTCACTACCTCTGACTTCCCAGCCTATCCTCATAGTATCTGTTCCCGAGACAAACTGCTCTGCTCCTGGAGACATCTACAATGGCAGCTATACCAAAGGGAAGAAAAGAATCTGTTAGAAAGCGATCAGATGCTTTCCTGAAATAAGGCTTTGACAAGGATGAATGCAAAAAGAGAATTGTTCTCATTGTTTCTTAGCAGATCTCCAGAATAGCAGCAGCAGCTCATTTGTGAGATAATCAGCGCTGGTTTTACTTTGCACCTACTCCACAGTGCCTTAAGGCTGTGGGCGTTCGCTTCGCCCTGTAGTACGCTTCAGCTGGAGGAGGGTAGACAAGAATGTGCTTCAGTGTGTTGAATCAGGGTTGTTTACAGTCACAAGTGACTGTGCCTGTCACGTACTACATATGTGTCTCGAGAAGCTTCTGGAAGTCTGATTACAGATACAATGTCCTGGGGTTTTGGTGGTTGTTGTTGTTGCTGCCATATTTTGTACCGTGTCAACCTAGGCTAGACAGTGTGCTCCTCGGGCCACGGGGACAGAGATGACTTCACTCTCCAAGGACCTTCCATCAGCATTAAAACTTCACTGAGAAGCAAAGTGGGAAGAAGCATCTCCATTGCTGCATCCCTGGCCATGCTGCCAGCAGGGCGTTGCTCCTGGACCACCCTCCTGCCAGTCCTTTCTTCAGCTCCTGAGCACTGCTTTCCTCACTTTGCCCGTCCAAAGCCACCTGAGAACATGATGTTAATATCACGAACATCACAAAAGGTCCGGAGGAGCATAAATGACCTCAAAAGCAAGGACTGGAAAAGGAGGAAATCATCCCCTATGGCTATTCTGGTTGACCTATGATGGCTGTGTCAGGAGGCTCAGGGAGCACTCGGGGATTTGTCCCTATCAGCCGTCCGTGCCCATGGCAGGGGGTTGGAACTGGATGATCTTAAGGTCCTTTCCAACCCAAACCATTCTGTGATTCTGTGATTTTTCCAGGTGAACAGCACAAAGTTTTACAGAGTTTTGGGTTTAATGATAGAGGAAAAACCCTGAGAAGAGAAGCTAAAAAGTGGTATGTCTGTGACACGAGTGACAGAGGCAAGTCTGGGGAACAAACTGTTATAAAGGGGATTTGGGAAAGCAACGCGCTTGCAAATATGCCCTTTTCATCTCGCAGCTTCAAAAAAGCTTTCATATTAACCAAGTTAATCCTGGTGCTCTGCAAATAGGAGGGCTCTGTATCTGTCTGTCCATTTTACAGGCAGGGAAATGCAGAGAGCTCTATGGAAAAGCATGAAAACGGTGAGTATTCTCCCTTCTTCTTGTGACTTGCGAGCGCTGGTAACCAAGTCTCCTACTGAGAAATGAAAGGGGTCAATCTGTTCAGTTCATCTGGGGGAAGGTTAGGAGGCAGCAGAGAGATCAAACAGCAAAGTTCAAGAGGTGAGAAGATGCAGCTCTGCTGATGGAGAGGCTGGGGCTGATCCTTCATTAACTGGAACCTCAGAGAGGCTCTTAAGGGAAGAGGTGACCTGCTCTGACCACAGAGGCTGTAGGGGTTGATGCATAAACATGGTTTGTGTGAAATGATCTGATCTTTATGAAGAAGGTCAGGCTGGTTGGTGCAGTGATTTCATACGGGTTAAAGCCTTAGAAAAACGTATCTGTAGTTGGTCATCCAGAAATGGAGGTGTCATCGTCACTGATCACTTCTGAAGCCCCCAGTGAAGGCAGTTCTCTATCAGGGAGGTGTTGGTAGAGCTGGGAATAGAGAACAAGAGTGCTGTTGTTCTCATTACCCCCTGCATTCGTTGATGGTAGGTAATCATTATCCAAACTGATTTTACTGTGATCAGGAACAGTTTGTGTTGTGGTAGCAGTGCCATTTCCCAAGCAGGAGGAATCCTGGCAAGAGGAGCCCGCAGCTCACTGTGGAATTCAAGAGAAGGAATCCACCTTGATGCCCGGTCTTGGCTTCAGCTGGCTCTTAACCTGCCAGAAAGTCCCACTGAATCCATAGCCAAGTTCCTAATGCTCTTTCCTGAGGAATCTGGAGTTTCTCCCTGTGGTGTGATGGACCGGTCGTGAAAACAGTGAATGCTCACTCTGGGATACTTGCAAATGCAAGACTGGAAGTTGAAAGTCTGAAAGTTCTGTGTTTGTGACCACTTTTGGGACTGATCACAATGTGTGACCCTTTCTTCCCATCTCATAATCATCCATGATCTCCACTTGGATGATGTGGCTGCTTAGATACCAAGGAGGGACTCCAGTTGATGGATGTCAAAAGCTAGACTTTTCCTGGTGAAGTTGTGTAGTCTTCATCATTGGAGACAGTGATGAAAGCCCAACTGGACACAGTCCTGGGCAATATCTCTAACTGATCCTGCTTGAAGCAGGGAGGGACTGGCCTAGATGGTCTTCTCAACTGTTCTGGGATGCTGGCCCATTTCTCCAGCCTGTCCCATAGCAGCACGACCCTCTGGTATATCAGCTACTCCTCCGAGTAGTGAGACGAGCAAACATGCTAAGGGTACGCTCTGCCCCATCAGCCAGATCAGATGAAGGTGTTAAACAGATCAGCCCATTGGCTTACTACCAGTATTATCACCTCCAGCTGTAAGAAAATGAACATGAGCCGGCTGCAGTGTGCGCTCACAGCCCAGAAAGCAACCGCATCCTGGGCTGCATCAAGAGGAGCGTGACCAGCAGGTCGAAGGAGGTGATCCTGCCCCTCTGCTCTGCTCTCGGGAGACCTCACTTGGAGCATTGTGTGCAGTTCTGGTGTCCTCAACATCAAAAGGACATGGAACTGTTGGAACAAGTCCAGAGGAGGCCACGAGGATGATCAGGGACTGGAGCACCTCCTGTATGGAGACAGGCTGAGAAAGTTGGGGCTGTTCAGCCTGGAGAAGAGAAGGCTGCGTGGAGACCTCAGAGCAGCTTCCTGTGTCTGAAGGGGGCCTACAAGGATGCTGGGGATGGACTCTTCATCAGGGACTGTAGTGACAGGACAAGGGGTAAGGGGTTAAAACTGAAACAGGGGAAGTTTAGATTGGATCTAAGGAAGAAATTCTTTACTGAGAGGGTGGTGAGGCACTGGAATGGGTTGCCCAGGGAAGTTGTGAATGCTCCATCCTTGGCGGTGTTCAAGGCCAGGTTGGATGAGGCCTTGGGTGCCATGGTTTAGTGTGGGGTGTCCCTGCCCATGGCAGGGGGGTTGGAACTGGATGATCTCAAGGTCCTTTCCAACCCTAACTATTCTATGATTCTATGATATAAGAAGACCTTCCCCATGTTACCTATTCCCAGAGATGCTTTATCCTTCCTCGTAGGCGCTCCCAGTGTCTCACTTCATCTTTCCTGCTTTGGCTTAGAGCTATTCCCATCCCTTGTCCAACATAGATGAAGAGAAATTTTTCCTCCCTGTCTTTTTGCAACAGCTTTGCACAGATTTGAAGGCTCAAGTTTTCCCATCGGTTTTCAGAGCAACCCCGTTTACTCAGGCTTTACTGGCAGGTCACGTTGTCTTGCCCTGTTGTCAGTCTCCGAGTTCCCCTTAGACTGTCTTTAGTCTCTGTCAGAATCTGTACTGGAGCTTATTGCCTACGGCTCAGGACTGTGCAGTGTGGGTAAGCAAAAGGTTTACATCACCTGTCTGCAAGACTGTAATCCTTGTTATGCATCCCATGACTTCATTCCCACTTCTACATGGAATGTCATTGCAGATTGATGTTCAGCTTGTACTCTGTAGCATCCCTCCATCCTTCTCTGTGGCACTGGCCCCATAGTCCTTTAATGCTCTTGTTTGCTGCTTCTAAATTCAGGTCCCTGCAGTTAACGTGAATTACACAGCATCTTATTCTCTTTGTCGAACATCACTTCTGGTCTGTTAGGATTGTTCTGAGTCATAGCATCATAGAATGGTATGGGTTCAGCTTTATATCCTAAGCATGACATCGCATACTGTAGAATATCCCTTGGGTCATTTGGGGTCAGCTCTCTTGGCTGTGTCCCCCCTGACTCCATGTCCACCCCCAGCCTTCTCGCTGATGGGATGGTGTGAGGAGCAGGAAAGGCCTTGACTCTATGTAAGCTCTGCTCAGTACTAATGAAAATATCCCTGTGTTATCAACACTCTTTCCAGCACAAATCCAAACCACAGCCCCATATCAGCTACTATGGAGAAAATTAACTCTGTTCCAGCCAAAACCAGCACAAGTGCTCTCTAACCTATTTCTTCCATACTGAAATCTTCCCTTTCATTCCTACTACTAACAACGCTGGCCATGTGAATGTCCCTCTGCATGGAGACTGATGTGTGTAAGGGAAATCACAGAATAGTTAGGGTTGGAAAGGACCTGAAGATCATCCAGTTCCAACCCCCTGCCATGGGCAGGGACACCTCACACTAGACCATGTCACCCAAGGCTCTGTCCAAGCTGGCCTTGAACACTGCCAGGGATGGAGCATTCACCACTTCTTTGGGCAACCCATTCCAGTGCCTCACCACCCTCATAGTAAGCAACATCTTCCTTGTATCCAACCTGAAATCTTTAGTTAATTTTGCCTTTCAGTATCTTTGCCAATCCAAGACGCATGGACCAACCCTTTCCTTGACATCCTGCTGAGGCTCTTATATCCCCCGCATGATTGACTTCTACTGGGCGTATAAAGCAAGAAGTAGTCACATCTCATTAAAATACAAATGCATGTCTCTGGCAGGATGGATGGCCTCTTAGTCTGGCTTGGCGGTGGTTGTTCCTTCATTTGTACTTTAGGTGATGAGGCTAAAGCTGTGATAAAATGCTGTTTTCTCTCTCTTTCTTTTCCCCTCCTGTATCCAGTATTTCAGGCAATACTTGTTCCAATCTGTACCAACTGCCTTCACAGTAAATTGGACAAGTCTCCCTGAGGAGCCGTAGACAAAAGACTTAGGTGGTGCCATGGGGATGGGGAGGGAAATGCTTTTGTTGCCAATCAAATTAGAGGCATTTAGATCTACTCTTCCATTTTCCTGTAAATATCTTACTGTGGGGTAGGAGTGTGGTTGCGGAGCTGTGTGAATAGCGGGTATTTCAATGGCTTAGTAGGACGGGGTGGGAGGTGGTTGTTGCTAAAAAGGATGCTTAAACTAAACCAAAATATTTCATTTTCTTTCTCTTTTTTTTCTCCCTCAGAGGGAGAAGTTTTAAAATGGAGGCTTTGAAAATGATAAATGAACACGAAGCATTTGGAGTGCTCTAAAAGCCATCCTGCTCTCCCCCTTCAGCACCGCTCCGCTGGGGACAAAAATAGACGCATTCACTGTTTGCCAAAGGAACGCTTGCCCAGTTGTAATCAAGTCATTTTACAACGCGGTGTAGACTTTTCACTCCACGTTTTGTTGTGTGTGGCCTTGGGGGAGTCATGGCAGCAAATACTTCCACTTGCTTGTCTCCAAAAAGAAAGGATGGGTCAAGATCAGCCTCTGTTTTCAAGCTGTCGGTTGTCCCGCTTCCCTGCTTGCCGTGGTTTTAATCTGTAGCCATACTTTGAGATAAAGAAAGCACAAGTCATTATCCCTGCCCAGAAAGTTTCTTGTAATTGTCTTCTGTGTGCCCTTATTTTCCCAAGTAGGAATTTTGCTGGATCTTTGGTTGGATTTTGCAATGGAGGTTGTGTTACTGTGGGAGATGTGGGCAAATCTGAGACCTGGGAGAGATAAGAGTTGTTCTTAAGTCCACTGCAGGCTCCCCGGGTGAACCTTCATCTTGTTTCTTGTAGTGCTTAGCAGTTGTGATGAGTGACTTCCATCAAGACATTATAGACTCCTTATTGTTTGACATGCTTGACATGATTGATTATTGTATTGTTGAGTGTCTTGGAAACCTTTGTTTTGCAGATGGATTCTTTTAACTTCCCCTCTCATTTACTTCATTTGTTGTCTCCTCAATGCACACACAAATACACACATTCATCCTTCTCTTTGGCTGTTTGGGCTATTGCAGGTTGGCTCCCGTAGGTTTGTACTAAAGGTTGTTCTAAAATGAAGGATTTGTGGCCTAGGGACACCTGTAGCCTTGGATGCCAATTACGTGCATACGTGGTACACTGGGACTGGATGGAGAAGCTGTACTCTGGATTTACTCTGCTTTTAATAGATTTAGCTCCATCCCTTGGTCTCTCAAGGCAGTTGTACTTTCATCCTTTTTTATGTATCTGGCCCAATTAGGCGAGAATGGTGAGTGATTTCCTTTAGTCCTAAAGTTTCCCTGTGTGGTGAATCTCAGCGATGAATCTGCTTGGCTTTGATACCTTGAAAGATAAAAAGGAGACTGAAATACAAGAGGTGTCTGACACCATTAGGCTGTTCCCAGTGCAGTCCACAACTGGGAATTTGTTCAACATCTTTGTGGGTGACATGGACAGTGGGATTGAGTGCGCCCTCAGCAAGTTTGCCGATGACACCAAGCTGTGTGGTTCGGTTGATACGCCGGAGGGAAGGGATGCCATCCAGAGGGACCTCGACACGCTTGTGAGGTGGGCTGATGCCAACCTGATGAAGTTTAACCATGCCAAGTGCAAGGTCCTACACCTGGGTGGGAGCAATCCCAGGCACAGCTACAGGTTGGGCAGAGAAGAGATTCAGAGCAGCCCTGCAGAGAAGGACTTGGGGGTGTTGGTCGATGAGAAACTGAACATGAGCCGGCTGCAGTGTGCGCTCGCAGCCCAGAAAGCAACCGTATCCTGGGCTGCATCAAGAGGAGCGTGACCAGCAGGTCGAAGGAGGTGATCCTGCCCCTCTACTCTGCTCTCGGGAGACCTCACTTGGAGCATTGTGTGCAGTTCTGGTGTCCTCAACATAAAAAGGACATGGAACTGTTGGAACAAGTCCAGAGGAGGCCATGAGGATGATCAGGGGCTGGAGCACCTCCTGTATGGAGACAGGCTGAGAAAGTTGGGGCTGTTCAGCCTGGAGAAGAAAAGCTGCGTGGAGACCTCAGAGCAGCTTCCAGTGTCTGAAGGGGGCCTACAGGGATGCTGGGGATGGACTCTTCATCAGGGACTGTAGTGACAGGACAAGTGGTAACAGGTTCAAACTGAAACAGGGGAAGTTTAGATTGGATCTAAGGAAGAAATTCTTCCCTGTGAGGGTGGTGAGGCACTGGAATGGGTTGCCCAGGGAGGTTGTGAATGCTCCATCCTTGGAGGTGTTCAACGCCAGGTTGGATGAGGCCTTGGGTGCCATGGTTTAGTGTGAGGTGTCCCTGCCCATGGCAGGAGGTTGGAACTGGATGATCTTAAGGTCCTTTCCAACCCTAACTATTCTATGATTCCATGATTCTATGATTTCTCCATGGAGGACAAAAGGAATAGTTGCAAATACACCACTGTGTCAACACAACCCAGAAGAGACTTTACCCTCTGCTGAGGCATCTGTCAATGCGTACATCAGGACATCATTCAACATGTGGCCATGTGTCAAGCAGCTCCTGCAAGCTGGCGACCATTCCCAGCTCTTTGCATGTCAATGGGATAGTGTCTTGTCCAGGCCATGTGCAGGTTGATTACCCAAGCTCAGGATGGAGCACTGCATCTCATATCATCCAGCCTTAGACTCCAGTATCTTTCTCAGCACAGGAAAGACATGGGCCCTGCTGGAGCAGGTCCAGAGGAGGCCACAAAACTGATCAGAGGGATGGAACACCTCTCCTATGAGGAAAGCCTGAGAGAGTTGGGTTCTTCAGCCTGGAGAAGGCTCCGAGGAGATCTTATTGTGTCCTTTCAATGCCTGAAGGGGGCGTATAAGAAAGATGGGGACAAACTGTTCCACTGCCTCACCACCCTCACTGTAAAGAGCTTCTTCCTTATCTCCAACCTGAACTTCCCCTGTTTTCAGTTTGAACCCATCACCCCTTGTCCTATCACTACAGTCCCTGATGAAGAGTCCATCCCCAGCATCCTTGTAGCCCCCTTCAGACACTGGAAGCTGCTCTGAGGTCTCCACGCAGCTTCTCTTCTCCAGGCTGAACAGCCCCAACTTTCTCAGCCTGTCTCCATACGGGAGCTGCTCCAGTCCCCTGATCATCCTCGTGGCCTCCTCTGGACTTGTTCCAACAGTTCCATGTCCTTTTTATGTTGAGGACACCAGAACTGCACACAGTGCTGCAAGTGGGGTCTCAGGAGAGCAGAGTAGAGGGGCAGGATCACCTCCTTCAACCTTCTGGTCATGTTCCTGTTGATGCAGCCCAGTCTTTCTCTGACAGGGCTGCACTGATTCCATCCTGTTGTTGTTCCCTTGCAGCTTTTCCTTTTGCCTTTTTTCCCCCCTTTCTTATTTTTCTAAACCAGCAAGGAAAAATAACTCTGGCTCCAATATTTATACCAGAGGCCCAGGAGCTTATAACATAGCAGTAAACTGTCTCTTTTGAGAGCTCATCAAGACTGCGCTATGATGGATAGACTCGTAGCCAGCTGCGGAGTGGTAATGTTCCAGAAGACAGCATTACCTTTTGTTGATCGAGTGCCTAAGTCTTTGCCTACCAGCTCAGGATCTCAAAGCACCTTGTGAACAGCGGGGAATTGAATCTTGCCATGACTGGAACAGATGAATAGTTGTCCTTTATCGCTGGAGAAGATAAGGCACAGGGAGGTCAAATGACTTGGTTGCCCCTTATGTCTTCTGTGGTCTAGGAAGACTGGATTTTAGTGCAGTGGACATCCTGAAGTTTGGAGATAGTCCTGTATTTATTTCGTTTACCTTTAGTTTTTCCTGTTTTTCTTGGAATACTGGTGTTGAACTGACTTTTAACAGTGTTGTATCTTTTTCTGTTGTCTTAGGTTTGAAATATAATCCTGCACCTTGCTATCTAGAAAATGTCTTATGGATCCATTGATGGGAGTGGATTTGGGAGCAGGAATCCATTTGGAGGCCCTTCAAGACAAGGCTATCAACCTCTCGGTAAAGTATTGATCCCTTCCTGTAATGTATTCTACTTGGCTCCCTGGGGGACTGTAGTTTTACTTGCTCATGTTCAATGTGGCTGATGTACAAATATCACACTGGCTCCAAGGGTCAGTTCTGCTACTGAGTTTCAAAGGTGAAAACCCAACTTCTGTTGAGTTCAATTTGCATGATACCTACATGATGAGGCACCACATCTTAATGCGCTCAGGACTTCAGGCTGCAATGTGAAAGAGCAGCGCTCATGAGGACTTTGGAGGTGTTTTGGGGGACTGTGTAGCATGTTCTCTAGACCTGCTCATGACTTTCCTCATCTACCCATCACCTTTGCAAGAAGTTTGTCCAAATGGTTGCTCTGCTCATTTGCAGACAATGGGAGTTGATGAGAAGATGTGGAAAGGGAAGCACAGAGGGTAACTTAATTGCTGCGGATGCTGCTTGAATGTGGGAAATGTGTTCACGTGTGGCAGCAGGATCAAAAGCTTGCTCAGGCAATGCTGAAACCATAAACAGTGTCTTGCAAATGACTGTGGAGTCTATTTTTAAGCACAAACCAGATGTGCTTTCTGTACCTGTTTCCACCTTGCCCCAAAGGACTCCAGTAATGCTAAAGTAGAAAGAGAAAAGCATCCAGGTGTCAACTTGTGCATCTGAAACAGTCTTAAATGTGCAAGTCAAAGCTGTGCTTCATAAAAGCAAATTCATAATGCAACTGTCATAACATGGAGCACAGGTAATGATTATAACCTCCTGCTTTTGTGTGTTGAAGGTGTGGACTCTACTGTGTCCCCTTCTTGACACAAGCAAGTTGTAGGAGATGTTCTTTGGCAAGAGAACACTGGATAGCGCAATGGTTGTACCTGTTGACGTGGGGCTGGCTTGTGCATGGAGGTTTAAAGTAGGTCTCATCCTGACCACTTCAGAGCTGCTGTTTGAGGCCAGTCCACATGGGAGTGGGCAGATGAGACCACAGCTCCAGCTGCCCAGATGTGCACCACATCCTGATCCAGATAGACAACTGCTGTAGGGCTGGATCTGGGTTAATCTAGTCTGGCTTTCAGGAAGCCTTGTTAGATGGAGCATATCCTTGCATTTAATTTTGGTCCTGGGTCTGGCTTGCACTGCAGGGAACTGGGAGTTCAGGCCTCTGCAGAAGCATCAGGAATGTGATCTTATAGCACAATAAATGGCCGTGTTATCTCTTTGCACCAGGGAAGAACGTCGCCCCTCTCTTCAATTGCCTTTGATTTCGACTGGGCTGTTCGTTAATGCAGCCTCATGTGATTTTCAAGTTTTGAGGCTTGCAAATGTTCTTCAAGAAACATTTAACTGTTTTGCAAATAGCTGTTTCCCCTGGATGGATATATATATATATATATGAAAAAAACAAACCCATGGTTTTCTCTTGGTTTCCTGTTTTCCTACAAGTTTGGGTGTAATTATGACTTTTCTCCTTTGAACAGGGAGAAGGTATTGAACTAAGTGTGAATTGTCTGTGCAGCTGTAAATAGAGATTTTTAGGCTGTTTTACAAGGCAAAATGAAAGACATAAAAGCAAGGAAGAATGAGATACTTGGGCACAATGAAAGAACCATAAGAAAAGAAAATTGAAATGTGGACTAGACAAATGATGAATCTCTGTGCCTTGTAGTTTAGGTTAAAAAAACCATGAATACTTATTGTGCTGTGTGAAAAGACCACTATTTTTAATGCAAGTGCACAGAATAATTCAAGACACTCGCAGTCTCTCAATATTTGAAGAGATACCTCATTGTGCCCAGCTTGCCCATCGTTTGTCAGTTACTGATGTGATGCTGAAGCCACCATCAGTGGATTTCAAAAGCAGTTGATGTGGAAACATCAGCTTTCCTGAGTCCATAGTCTGGTGGCTGCCCACTGGAGCCTGTTAACATGTTGGCTTATGTCTTGGAGTTGAGTTCTGGCTTCCCCTTCATGCATGCACACGTCATCTTGGGTAGCATTGGCGATGGACACATCTCCATGGTCCTCCAGGGCTGATTTCCCCAGGAAGCCAAAATTGGTTGTGGACTTGCTAAATACTAAGTTGATCTCTTGGCTTGGCATCCCTATAGCAAGAATTGCAAGGGAAGAAGCCTGATTGCATTGGCCAGGGCAGCTTGGAGAAACCTGTCTCCTTTATGTGTGAAATCAGAGATGTTCATGTGAACCAGCATTGATTTCCATGCCACTTCACCATGGGAGACTGAGGAACACATGCTGGATGTCTGTTGTTGTAGTATCCCTAAGTATTGGCATTACTTAAGTGTCAAGAGAGGGTAATGCGACACTAATTGTCTGCCTCCTGCTTCTGAAAGATGGATGACTGGCTTGCTAAGACAAACTGCCCGCTGTATTAGATCATGGTATGGCTGGAACAGAAGAGCGTGGCCTTCCCATCAGTGTACGTATGTCTGCTCACAGCAGGGACAAACCTTGATGGACACGTTCTATATGGGCTTTGAACCTCTTCTTTTTATCTAGTAAATAGATATACCAGATGCCATCATCCCTGTCCAATGGTAGTGTATGCTCCAGCAGTAATATTCAGGCATCCAACAGATGCAACATTAAAGGTGATGGGGGTGGCACTGCTCAATAGCCTTTTGGTCGTAAATTGGCATGGAAGCCACAAGCAAAAACCAAGCAGGTTTTGGCAGCCCCAGCTCATCCAAGTAGCTGGAGGCTTGTCACAGCAAGTGGTTGTGCGGTAGGATGGGGGAAAACAGAGCCACTGGGGACTTGATTTCAGGAACCTTTAATTCCATATAAGAAAGCAAAGACTCAAGGGGTTTGAGGGTTGGTTTGTTTAATAAAAGGTGGTACTATCAAAAGGGTATCCTCTGTCTTCATACCCATCTGTCCATGGTGGCTGCATTTCCTCCATGCTCAATCTGAATGCGCTCCCCAGGATGGACAAAGATTAATTACATGAAGGTTCTCCGGGCTGGCACGATGATGGATGGACTTAGAGCCCATCACTGAATGGGCTGAGTGGTGGCTGACCTTGTTGACCAGCCTAATTAGAGAGCTCCGTGGGCTCCATTTGCAGTTTTTGGAGGAATCCAAGAGGCAGTTGTTGGGGGAGTTTGGTTTGCCTGGGATTTCTGAGTGTCAGACAGCTCTGGTTCAAACTCTGCTTTTGGTGGTGTTGCTGGGTATCCAGGATCTCGCGGGGGGGAAACAAGTGTTCTACTATTACTACTACTAATGCTACTACTATTATTATTATCATCAGTATCATTATTGTTATTCTTCCCCTATTTGAAATTGTTGGGAGGAAAGAGAGATTGCACTCAGCAAAACTCAAATATTCTGTGGTTACGGAGCACCCTAAGGTGTGTTGCATGGAGACCACCAGGATGACGTGGAATATAGCAGCTTTGGGGGCTGACAATGTCATCCCACAGCCACTATAGAACAGTGCGGAGCGGCAAGTAGAGGTGTAAGCCATGTCCCTGCTTTGCAGTGGTGAGTTGCGACCTTCTCCAAAATCATCTGCATTTCATATCCTTGTTTTGCTCCCCCAAGTCCATGTAAACCCAAATGAACAGGTTGCCTGGAGAAGTGGTAAATGCTCCATCCCTGGCAGTGCTCAGGGCCAGGTTGGACAGAGCCTTGGGTGACATGGTCTAGTGTGAGATATCCCTGCCCATGGCAGGGGTTTGGAACTGGATGATCTTAAGGCCCTTTCCAACCCAAACCATTCTGTGGTTCTAGGTTCCTCTTTTTCCATGTAGGAGCATCTCTGGGCTTCAGCTGTGCGTTGGTGTTGCATCGAGAAGTTATAAAGTAGATAGTAGGAATTTGTTTGGTATTTTATTTTGGCTTTTCTATTCTAAGTTGAGAAATGAAAAAGATTGAAATTACGTAAAAAAGATATTCTTTTAAAGTAATTCAACATGTCTGAAATAAACAGAGATCAGTCACTACAGTAGTAGGAATTAAAACCTGATTTCTTATGATTTTGGTATGAGCAACATGCGCAGTCTACCATGTTCAACCTGTCTCCCCCAAACCATCTTTTTGTAGGGGAAATGAGCAAAACCTGCTCTACACAGAGAGCCTGAGAGGTCAGGGAATTCAAAGAGCTTGAATTCAAATGCTACAAGCCAGGAAATCTTTAACACTGCTTTTATTAACCTCGCTGTGCCCTGGACATTCAATCATAGAATTATAGAACGGGTTGGGTTGGAAAGGACCTTAAAGCTCATCCAGTTCCAACCCCTGATGGGCAGGGACACCTCACACTAGACCATGTCACCCAAGGCTCTGTCCAAGCTGGCCTTGAACACTGCCAGGGATGGGGCATTCACCACTTCTTTGGGCTTCTTTGTGCCAGTGCCTCAAATGCCAGTTGAAAGGGTGAGGGTGATTTCGTATTCTGGAGGTGCAGTGCTTCTAGGTGCACTTAAGCAACCACTGGGTCAGTGCTTATTTTTACTTCGTTTAGGCCATTCTTCCTTCAGTTGCTCATGAAGTTACTCAGTGGAACACTGGCCAGAGTTGTACTCAAGATATATCGCACGTGCATCTTTCTCCTTGTCTGCTAGGTTGGTTATCTTGTCGCAGGATGAAATTAGATTGGTCCGTGCAAGTTGTTCTTGGCAGTGTTCAGTGGGTATATATCACCTAATGATCACTTGGGTACTTAGCGATTGTTAAATGGTTTGTTCCAGCACTATTCCAGGAATTGGATCTATAATTTTCTCTGCTCTCCCCTCTCTTACCTGCCTCTGTGGTGCTCCAACAAGTTCTTGGGTGGAAAGTCATGTGTAAATGCTGGCAGTGCTGTCTCTGTCCTGTCTGAGCAGTCATTGTCCTTCTTGGGTGACATGGTCTAGTGTGTGGTGTCCCTGCCCATGACAGGGAGTTGGAACTAGATTATCTTCAGGTCCTTTCCAGTCCAAACCATTCTATGATTCTATGATTGTGTCCTCTCCAGTGCTATTTTGCTATTTTCCTAGAAGTTTTGGAAAGTGATTTATCCTTAAAAAACCCATCATAGGGTTCATTGTTGCCTCCATGTCAGCAAAGTTGCAGAGCTCAAGTGCTGCATAGGAGAGAGTTGCTGACACCAATTGTGATCTCTTTGATGGGATGGGGATGGCAAGAGCTCTACTGGAGACCCAGGTCTAGTGGCTGAAGCTGGGGTAGATGTTGGCCAGATTGGACAGGGCCTTGAGCAACCTGCTCTAGTGGAAGGTGTTCCTGCCCATGGCAGGGGTTGGAACTGGATGAGCTTTAAGGTCACTTCCAACCCAAACCAGTCTGTGATTCTGTTGATGAAACTCACCCCAAAACTCACGGATGAACCAACACAGTGGCCTGACAACCACATGGTCTCACTGCAACTCTGGATCTGATGACAAACCATGGGAAGGAATCCATTGCCAGCTTCACATCTTTGCAATGTAGAGTGTTGAAGCATATAACAAACTCTTGAGTACACAAGGAGTCCCCCTGAGGTTAATTACCATTAAGCAGTTGGTTAATCATTTTTCTATACTGGGACCTGAACACTGCTTTGTTTGTGCGTTAACTTCTTAAATGGCTTCCAGTACTTTCAATGCTTTGTTAAAGGGACACTGAAACCCTTGGTCGTTGCAGCATGTAGTGTTGTCCAAACGGTCTAGTAGGTGGTCTAGGTCTGGTTGTGGCAACCATTCTTCATTGGAGCAATGAGGGACTCAACTGTGCACTTAAATGTCCTTAGTATAGAGTGTTAGAAAGAGTTAAAAGTAGTGAGATAAAGCAAGAGCAACACTTTTTAATCTTTTAGGAGATTCAAAGCTACTCTGCAATATTAGACGTGGGCTTTTCTAAAGTTAAAGCCTTTAAAACTGACGGATTGGGCCAGGTCTTGGTCACGTTCGGTAATAGAACCGAAGTGTGATTCTGGGATGGAGTCTCATCAAATAAGTAGAAGGAAGGACTTAAAGTGCGACCTTCTGTACCCACTTTTATCTGCCGTGCATAGATGGGTCCACAGATATTACTCCCAGGTTACCACCTGGACTATACGTGCTCTTGCCTGTATTTTATACAGCACAAAGCAATAAAATGGCTTGTCAAATGTTGTGTAAAAAGCTTCTGAGGGTCTTAATGATTGACTTTGGCTTCTAAGTCTTGGGTTCTGTCATATTGTCTTGAATTTATGATGATGCAGAAGTAGATGACCAGGTCTCATATTTACTCTGTCATTAACTGGCCTGAAATAAAGTGTGGGACACAGCCTTGATGAAAACGATATAAAAACATCATAAGATGATCTGTCCCACTAGACAAGTTCCAAAAGTTTTGTGTGGCATCTACAAAGGAATTGCTTCATATTGTTCCTTTGCTATTGTGCAAGACATCCAAACACTATAGTTGTATTTCCTTAGACCAGCTACACTAAACTTAGAGGATATTCTCTGGTTTACATCCAGTTCTTCGAGATAGTAGCAGTGATTTAATGAATTAATAAACCTAAACATAAGAAAACATATTAAAGAATAATGAACAACATGCTTTATAGCAAAAGAAATTGCCAGGGGGATTAACTTTCATACCCGAATTAACTTTGAAAGTGTTTGTTTTGAAAACCTCTGCCCTATCCCTTCTGGCACTTTTAACATTATAATAAATGCTTTGCTATAATCTCAGTATTCCAGGGAAGTTAAGTACTTGTGCATTTATTTATATAAGTAGCAAAACCAGGAGACACCATTGGAATAAATGAGTGTTTTGATGACATATGTGAGGGTAAGCTGGTACCTTCATAGAGTTTAAAAAGAAAATAACCCAAAAATCTCTGGGGTAAAGACAAGCTTTCTTGTTTCGCTACCAATTTTATGTGCAATTCTTGGTCATCCAAAGCCATTTTACTGTAAACATGTAAAAACCATGCTGGTGGTCCCCATCTTTAATAGATGGTCAGAGGAGGTGATCCTGTTCCACTACTCTGCTCTCATGAGACCTCACTTGGAGCATTGTGTGCAGTTCTGGTGTCCTCAACATAAAAAGGACATGGAACTGTTGGAACAAGTCCAGAGGAGGCCACGAGGATGATCAGGGGCTGGAGCACCTCCCGTATGGAGATAGGCTGAGAACATTGGAGCTGTTCAGCCTGGAGAAGAGAAGCTGCATGGAGACCTCAGAGCAGTTTCCAGTGTCTGAAGGGGGCTACAAAGGTGCTGGAGAGGGACTCTTCATCAGAGACTGTAGCGATAGGACAAGAGGTGATGGGTTCAAACTTAAACAGGGGAAGTTCAGGTTGGAGATAAGGAAGAAGTTCTTTACTGTGAGGGTGCTGAGGCGCTGGCACAGGGTGCCCAAAGAAGTGGCAAATGCTCCATCCCTGGCAGTGTTCAAGGCCACGTTGGACAGAGCCTTGGGTGCCATGGTCTAGTGTGGGGTGTCCCTGCCCATGGCAGGGGGATTGGAACTGGATCATCATAAGGTCCTTTCCAACCCAGACCATTCTATGATTCATGAGTTAATGACAGTCCTATAGGTGGTTGTTTTGGGGTGAAAGAAGTGGCTTGCCTAGGTTTTCAAGTGTGCTTGTGATTGTAGAGGTGTCTCTAAAACCGATTTCACATTGCTTCCTCCTCCTAAGCTGGAAAAGACAGGGTGAAGAAAGAGGAATAAATCAAAGTCCTGCTGAATTGATCATCAAGGACCAAATGCAATGAGCTTAGCCAGGAAAATAGCACAAAGCTGGTTGGATTTGCCAGCTCTCCTCCTGCTCTCCCCTTGTGTTGCTGAACCATAGCATGGCAATGGGAAAGGCAAGTGGAAAACTCATGGTCTCTTGCCTGTGCAGCTGGAGGATGACTCTGCCCTGTTCCATCCCAGTGGTGTTTCATCCCCTGCAGGAAATGAATTTCATCCTCATTTGATGGATGAAGGGTTTGGGTTGTGGAAGGATTCCTGCTCACAAACCAAACCCATTGCCTGCTGCATTCCCCTTGGCGATTATAGCCTAAGGTTTGAAGCTGGCATGATTTCCCAGGAATAACCTTTGTCCTCCCCATTTCTGAGCTGCAGGGTTTTCCTTAGCCACACTCCCTTGCTTTTAAATCTTGGTTATTCCCTTAAAACAGGGGATGCTTTAGACACTGTGTTTTCTTGGCTTGCCATTCACAGTGTTTGCTCTTACCTATGGCTGGCCAGCCTTTGAGCTGAGCTGGTTGTGTCCTGGGCTCATCCTTCAGCAGGACTGCACATGAGCTTGACTGGTGGCATTTCTGTCCATAGAAACCCAACAAAGTGTAAACTTGCTTGTAAATATTAAAGGAAATGCTTGAATAAAGCAAAACTTCACAGTGGACAGTTATGGAGACGTAGATGTTCTTTTAGCACAACTGGTTAGCAGCTATCTTCTATGGCTGCACCTTTCTTCTGCCTGGATGGTTTCTTAGTCTGGAGAAGCAGTTTAAGAAAGCATGGTTTATTCTGTCCTGGAGCTGTGGGACTTTGGTACAGGACATCATGGACATTATGTCATGGTCATCATTGTCATCATGAACACTTCGGCTTGCCTGCAACTTCTTACCATAACTGAAAAGGAAATGAAGCAGATGGAGAGTGAAGTGGGGTAGGGATTGCCCTTCTGCATACATGGATGTCCGGGCTGGAGAAACCAGTCCTGAAGACTTGAAGACTGCCTTGAAGAGCTATAGACCATGCTATTAGTAATGATTCTTCAAGCTATGAAGATCAAGGCTTGTCTCTCACAGCCTTTGGTTGTGACATCCCAAGCAGCACATGCATTTTGTTCTCTGGTTTCAATGCCTTTCTGCAATGCACATGCTTTCTTTCCCCAGATAACTCATAACTCAAGGTCAGAGACTCACACTTCTTGTTTGAAGACTATTTGCCATTGTCATCGCACAGAGTGAAGGGGGTAGACAGAATGGCTTTTGCCTGGTGGCACTAGGGAATGTCCCCAGTTCTTCCAAATCTCCGAGCAGCTTCCTTGGGCTAACATGCTATTTTTAGGTTTAGTTGGGGTTAGTCTATCTCAAAGCTTGATCTTATTGTCCCTGGCAAAGACTCACACATCCAACAGCCAGGCATGCTGCCCTCTCACCAGATGGACAGCAGGGCCAGCACGGTTGTGTCACATCTCTGCTTGGCAGTACACATGACGAGGTGATGGTCACCATCCACTTTAAACTTAAAACACACCTGGGGACTGGCCATACCAATGGGCTGGGTTTAAACCAGTCCCACAGAGCAGTAACCTCATTGAATGTCATGGAAATCATGCCCATAAATGCTTCATAGAATCATAGACTGGTTTGGGTTGGAAAGGACCTTAAGGTCATCCAGTTCCAACCCCCTGCCATGGGCAGGGACACCTCACAGTAGACCATGGCACCCAAGGCTCTGTCCAGCCTGGCCTTGAACACCGCCAGGGATGGAGCATGCATGGAGCAACCCAAGTGATGGGCTGAGCAACGTGAGACTTCTCAATCCCTTTCTCCCACTCATCCCTCCACCACTTTTATATCGCTATATTGACTTCCGCAAGATGGTATAAAGCAGAGATTTATAAACAGGGTTTGCAATAAAGTGCAGTTTGCAAAGAACTTGGATTTCTGACAAAATGCCTTAAAACCCCCTTTATTGCAATCATGTACTAGTCACTATTTTAGATTTATCTGAGGTAATACCGGAGTTAAGCAGGTTGGAAAGAGCAGTTTGCTGCTTTTCCTGAAGTGCTTTACCAGCCAGACAGTAGCCAGATGGCTGTGCCTTTGGACAATGCATAGATGATACTGAGCCGGGAGCTAATAACAGTAAAATCTCTCAATTTATATAGAATGTACACACCTAGGGGCCCCTGCCACGGCCAGGAATGCCCACTTTGAATCTGGGGGATGCTTGGCATCCCCCCCAACAAGATGAGGGGTTTTAATTGAGTTGTTGGTGTGTCTTATGTCAATGCTTCTTATCTCCTCCGTACACCCAGATTTGACCTGGTAAGAATCCAGCTTTGCTTTATATTTTATTGTATTGTATTTTATTTTATTGTATTGTATTGTAATGTATTGTATTTTATTTTATGTTGGTTTATGTTTTTATTTTTGTTTTATTTTATTTTCTATTTTATTTCAATTTATTTCATTTTATTTTACTTTATTATCTTTATTTTATTTTGTTTTATACTTTATTTTAATATAGTTTTATTTTATTTTTATTTTCTTTTATTTCTAATTTATTTTATTTCTAATGTTATTTCTAATGTTATTTCTAATGCTATTTCTAATATATTTTAATTTTTAATAATTTAATTTATTTTCTTTCTAATTTAGCTTAAATTTATTTTATTTTTATTTTCTTTTAATTTAGTTTAGTTTAATTTTATTTCATTTTCATGGTGTGTAGTTGATGGAAGGAGCAGGGCCGCTTGTCTTAGTGCTGCTCTCCTCCTCATTTCAGGTTTCTCATTACGCATCCATCCTATGCTCTTTGGTCCATCTCTAGGTGTTTGAGTGCTGTGTTGCTGTCCTTCCAGGCATGTCTGGGACCTCTCCAAAGCTGAGCCAGGAGGGAACAAGGAGCATTTCAGCATCACGCTAGACGGTGGCAGTGCCTGTCTGCTATAGAAAGCCTTACAAACGCTCCTTGTAGCATCTCTCCTCCTTGGCACTTGCATCAGGGTGGCTGTGAGTCAGGCAGAAGGGATTCCCTGCCGGCAGCGGGGGGCTTTCACATGCTGGGAATTCCTCTTCTTGGCTCAAAACAAAAGCCAGCCTGCTTTCGGGGAGGAATGCTACGGATTCCGCTTCATTTCCTATCTCTCCCTTTCCTGTTCCTATAAACCCCACCTCCTCCATATCCATTGCTTTAGGTACAACAAGGACTCAGCTTTTCCCCCCACCCCAAATGATTTTTGTCCTCATTTTGGGGGTATTTTTGCTCAGTTGTTTCCTTCCCCCTTCTCTCAGTCCTTTTCTCCTGCCTTGCCCATGCTGCTTTTCTTGGCCGGGGTTCCCAGCGTGAAGGCAATGACATTGGTTTACAGCACTGTATAAATGCTTCTTGTCGCTTGGCATGAGCATATTTATGTCCACGTCCCTGTTGGTGCAGGCTGCAGAACAGCTTTGTGCTCAAACCCAACCATCAATCTGAGATCAATGCAGCAGGCTTGAGCTCCAAACCACAACTCCTTGGGAAGGACGGGTTATGCAGTCCTCAACCACCAACGCAAACCCTTTTCTGTGCTGAAACGGGCACTCAACGTTGGTTGGTTTTAGGAAGACCATTCTATCTTCTCATCTAAGATGGGGATCGTTACTGGTGGGCTTAGATGGACTGTCCCATGTTAAGGTGTGTGTGTGACCTTTGAGATCAAGTCCAACTGTTAACCCAGCACTGCCAAGTTCACCGCTAAACCATGTCCTTAAGTGCCATGTCTACATGTCTTTTAAATACCTTCAGGGACGGTGACTCCACCACTGCCCTGGGCAGCCTGTTCCAGTGCTTGACAAGCCCCCCTGTGCAACTTGAGGCCATTTCCTCTTGTCCTATCACTTGTTACTTGGAAGAAGAGACCGACCTCATCTCTCTCCATCCTCCTTTCAGGCAGTTGTAGGCAGCGATCAGGTCCCCCCTGAGCCTTCTCTTCTCCACACTGAACCCCCCAGATCCCTCAGCCATTCCCCATCACACTGTGCTCCAGGCCCTGCACCAGCTCCATTGCCGTTCTCTGGCCCCGCTCCAGCCCCTCAATGTCTCTCTTGTAGTGAGGGGCCCAGAACTGAACACAGGATTCAAGGTGCAGCCTCACCAGTGCCCACTGCAGGAGCACAATCACTGCCCTGCCCCTGCTGCCCCACTGGTGCTGATACAGGTCGGGATGCTGGTGGCTTCTTGGGTGCCTGGGCACAAGCTGCTCGTGTTCAGCTGCTGTCAACCAGCACCCCTGGGTCCTTTTCCCCTGAACAGTTTTCCAGCCACTCTTTCCCAAGCCTGGAGCATTGCATGGGGTTGTTGTGACCTGAGTGCATGACATGGCACGTGGGTTTGTTGAACATCATACAGTTGGCCTTGGCCAATTCATCCAGCCTGTCCAGATCCCTCTATAGAGCCTTCCTACCCTACTGTCCAACTTGGTGTCATCTGCAAACTCACTGATGGTGCATTTGATCCCCTCATCCAGATAATTGATGAAGATACTGAATAGAACCAGCCCCAAAACATAGCCCTGGGTACCACCTCTTGTGACTGACTGCCAACTGGATTTAAGTCCATTCACTACAGCTCTTTGGATCTGGCCATTCAGCCATTTTTTTACGCAGCAAAGAGAATATAAGCAGCCAGTTTCTGCGGGAGAATGCTGTGGGAAACAGTGTCAGAGCCTTCAGTAAAGCATCTTTGTGTGTGTCTTGTTTCCTTGGCGTGGAAGAGGGGATGTAGGAGAAGGTTATCACCACTCCCCTGTAAGGTTTCCCTCCTTGTCCAGCCTGTGGACAGAAGAGTAGCCAGAAGATGAGCTGAAGGGTTATGAGATTTTGCTGTTACCTTCCTCTGCTGCTTTTTCTGAAGTCATATTCATTTTTCTGGGATAGTTTTTTGGTGCTGATTTACCTTTAAATGGTGACTGTGTGAAATTCCCTAACCTAAGCAAGAAAGCTGAGGAAACCACTATAGAGAGTCAGGAAATGAAGGTGATTTAGTTGTTGCTGTTCTTAATGGGTTATGTCATAGAGGTCCTGACAAATACTTAACAGAGCAAAGATGACAAGTTCCAGCATGAGAAATAGCTCCGTTCCTGGGAGGAGGCTCTACCAGGCCTTTTAATGACCCCCAGTGGCCAAGATCAGTTCTATCTCATCCGCAGCTCTGCAGATGGGTACGCGTAGGCACGGATGAAAGGCTCTGCAGCAAAAGGCACATTCAGAACTTGGTTACACAGGAGCCAAATGCCAGGAAATAACGTGGTGATTAGCACAGGCTTGGGACCCAACCAGGGTTTCCTTCTTGCAGTGCTGGATGCAGTATGCGGATGCTTCCCCATCGCCTTGAGTTCAGCTTCCTCTGCCTGTGTCTGCATTTAGAAGCCCAAAAATAGATCAGGATATTGGCTGTGTCTTCTGGGAGGAGCAGCGCTGGGTTTGAAGATGCAGTCATTTAGAAATAAAGAAGTGAAGGTTGGTGTGCTCCAATCCAGGAGCTTTTTTTGTCTCCTTAATACACATGATAACCAGTCTTCAAACTTCAGTGCTCTGTAGGATGCCCGAAACTAATTCTACCTTTAGGATCATAGAATGGTTTGGATTGGAAAGGACCAACCAGTTCCAACCCCCATACCATGGGTAGGGATGTCTCACTCTAGACCATGATGCCCAAGGCTCCGTCCAACCTGGCCTTGAACACTGCCAGGGATGGAGTATTTATGGCATCTCCCACATTTGGATGTTCTGGCTTTGCTTTTTTGTCAGAGAGGGTGCTTCCAGTCCCAGGTTTATAGGTAAAATGCCTGTTGGTACCTGCAGGCACCCTGAATTTCCATTTTTACCTCATTTTATATGGAACTTCAATTATTAGCTCAAGGCAGGACAGTAGTGGGGGCTTTTGGTGACTTTTCATTACGAAACCATCCAATGGTTTTATAGTGGCCAACAAACCACCTTGGGTGTGTTGAGGTTGGTTGCGATTGGAAGGTGGTGATGGAGAAGACAAGGAAGCAGATTAAAGCAGCTGTCCTGGGACACCCTAGTTCTGCCTTGTCCCAGAGCTCCTTGCAGAGGTGGATCTAGCAGCAAATATGTCAGCTTATAGACTTTTCCATCTATTTCACACCCCCATGATTGGAGATGGTGCTTGCCAGTTGTAGGAGAAGAGCATCTTGCACTGCTTCACCTTTTACTGTGCCCAATGGGAGAATATAGGGGTTATTAATTAGTTGTTTGTACCTCTTTCTCCTCCATAGTTTCTGTTTCCCCATAAAATAGATGTGAAACTTATGATTGCTCTTGAGAAAGAAAGACATTTGAGCCGGAGTGGGTAGGCTCAAGAAATAGATGTAAGTGTTGCAGTATGTCTGTAGACACCTTGTATTTCCCTTGTGACTTGCACACGAGGCTCCTTAAACCAGAAGGTTCTATAATCACATATAGTGATTATATTAGTGTATATTGTGTAGTGTAATATATAATATATATAATACATTATATATGTATTGTGTATATGTTTATATATGTATTACACATTATATATGTATATATTATATAGTGTATGTATATGTATATATTATATAGAGTAATATTAAACCATGTGGATAGCTTATTTTTTGTGCTTTGGGATATAACTGTTAGGGAATTCTTTTGGTTGGTTGGATGAGAGTTGCTCATGGAAGACTCAAGCTACCCACCAACATGCAAAACGTGCTATGGGAAGACATCACTGAGGCCAAAAGTGAATCTGAGCACAAAGAGGCACAAACCCTTTTTCTGTGGTCCAAAGAATACACAACTGTAATGATGAATGTTTAAGGATAAGGAGATCAGACCCTTCTGCTCCAGGTTATAAATAATCCTCATAAAAAATGAAGGCTTTGAAGGGACCATTCCCATGTAGATTGTCTCTCCATTTCTGTAGCATCTCGATAGGTCCCAGAGGTAAGAATTGAATCACATAGATTTTGGATCTGGTCCATTGGCCCAGATCTTGTGTAATACCTGTGGTTGCCTTGGGAAAAGTTTTGTTTGGGGAGAAGCTGACTAAGCTCTCCACTGGAAGAGGAGAATTTAGCTAAGAGGATAATTAGATAAAGAGGAATAGAGGATATATTAGATATAGAGGAATTGAGATAAAGAAGATAAGGAGTCAGTGAATGACTGCAGAACAGCTCTGTGTGAATTGAGGGTTTAGAGATGAGGCAAAAAGTTAATCCTTTACAGAAGCAGTTACAGTATCTGGTTGGGACCTTACCAATGAATCAGGTTGCAGAGGACCTGAATCTCTGCATCTTCATTGGAGATTTATCTCATGATAGTTTATGAGACTGCTGATGAGGAGGTTTAGAAAGGATTTCACTTTAGTTGTGTGTGTGCAAAAGGGCAGAGGGGGATGGAACTGGGTGATCTTAAGGTCCTTTCCAACCCTAACTATTTTATGATTCTATGATTCTATGGAGGACAAAGATGGAGAGGATGGGTATGGCAACCCCATAGTGCAGAGCAGCCATGAAGCTGTTGAGAAATGGGGCTGTCGTCCTCAATGTAGAAGAAATGGAGAAGAGCAGGTTGGCTTGGCTGCATGTTTTGATATGTAATTAGTGACAGAGCAAGGTAGAAGTGCAGCCCCCCATTGGGTAAAAGTAACTGTGCAAACACTGCCCACATCTGGGACTGAAGCGATAGGACAAGGGGTGATGCGTTCAAACTGAAACAGGAGAAGTTCAGATTGGATATAAGGAAGAAGTGAGGGTGCTGAGGTGCTGGCAGAGGGTGCCCAAAGAAGTTGTGAATGCTCCATCCCTGGCAGTGTTCAAGGCCAGGTTGGACAGAGCCTTGGGTGCCATGGTCTAGTGTGAGGTGTCCCTGCCCATGGCGGGAGGTTGGAACTGGATGATCTTAAGGTCCTTTCCAACCCAAACCATTCCATGATTCTATGAGAGTTGGTGCAACTACCTGGAAGATCAGATGAGAAATACTCTGTGCTCAGGGATTTTCCCACCCTAAAGCTGGAGCAAGAATAAATCACTTATTTTGCCAATAGAGAAACAAGACCACCGTGGCATAGAGCAGAGTGCTCATTTAGAGGTGATTTCCTGATATTCCCAACATTTGCATTATATGCAGGATTAAATGCTGACCATCTTCTGAAGCTTTCATAGTAATTCTTCAAGGTCAACTTCTTGTGTCTGGAAAGGACCCAGCTGAATGGTAAATTCTGCTTGATTGAAATCTGCAAGGCATAAACCTGTGTCCTTGCATCTGCAGTGACATAATTTTGCTCTGGGATTTTGGAGCAGGCAAACGCAAGTAGCTTGTAGTACAGCAGGCATGTTTGATGTCCTGTCTTAAATCCCAGACTATTAACTTAATTAATATCAGAGGCTTTTAACACCGTTCCCTACTCGTGAGCGCCTTTACCAGGTGGGAGAATGATGCTGCTTCCCCTTTCCTGGCCTTGGAGAGGCAGAAATGTGTGCCATTGGGTTTGTATTAATTATTGCACTCTCAAGGTCCTGATCAGTCTTTAACTGAGAGCTCCACGTGGGCTTTTAGCTCTGGGGTTAAGTAGCTCCCTTGCTTTATGCCAAGGGAAGCTTCACTTTGCCAGCATCTACAGCGATACAAGTGTAGATAGGCAATATCAAACCGCACTTTCTAAGCTTTGCAAGTGTATTTTAAAGGGTAAATGAGGTTTTCTTTCCCTCTTGCTTTAAAGGTAGATATATAATTGTGCACTCTTTTTAGCTACAGTAGTGCTACAACAGCCTAGTTACATGCAAGTGAGAATGTACATCTTAGGAGATGCTGGTGCAGAAGATGTAAAACTGCTCCAATTGATTTGCTGTTTGTGTGGACAGAGGGGAGGATGAGATGGTCAAGCTGCCATCTGACACGGAGATTAAATTCAGTTCAAGCAGTGCAGTGATCTGTCACTGCAGATAAACTGTTCTGAATGGGTGATTCCTTAATCAGATGCTTTTAGGTATCTCCAAAGTGTTCAGTTTAGCACTGTAGCTTCTCTGAAAGTATTTCAGGCCCAGAAGAAGTCTCCTCATTTTTCCATCTTTTTCTCTATAGGGAAGGGAGAGGAGGGAGAGTTAGAACCGTGATTTGTTCTAGTGTTTAGGACAAGACTGAAGAGTTGGGTATGGGTTTAAACTGAAACAGAGGAAGTTCAGATTAGATATAAGGAAGAAGTTCTTCACTGTGAGGGTGCTGAGGCACTGGAATGGGTTGCCCAAAGAAGTTGTGAATGCTCCATCCGTGGCAGTGTTCAAGGCCAGGTTGGACAGAGCCTTGGGTGCCATGGTTTAGTGTGAGGTGTCCCTGCCCATGGCAGGGGGGTTGGAACTGGATGATTTTAAGGTCCTTTCCAACCCAAACCATTCTATGATTCTATGATTCTATATCTCAAGGTCTTGCTCAGCCCTGACACTACCTCCCTCACCATTTCAGGGCAAAGGCTGAAGCTGCTGTTCTTTCTGTAGCGGTGTTGGTAACTCATGTTGCACGTCGCTCTTTCATTTGTAATATTGAAGCGTCTTGAGGATCTTGCTGTGATGAAGAAAACGGTGAAGAAATATTTATGTGTTTCCAAGCTGTTCAAACTGGGCAACAAGGAAGGAAGAAGAAGAACCCTGATTTCTTTGGGATCTCAAACCTGGTAGATGATGGGGAAAGAACTGGGGTTTCCAGTCTCTGCTGGACATTTTGCCTCTTGTTAATCCCCTCACTCCCAAGCATGTTTCATCATCATAAAGGCTTCGTCACAGCTTTTCCTTTGAGTGCTGAAAGCTTTGCTCCCCTCTGCTTTCCTGCATGATTTAAAAGCCACAGATGCTGATACATCTCCAAGACAGAATCTATTGCACTTCTCCTGCCAAGCAGAGCTATGGCGCTTGCTTTATTGCCCTCCTCCTAACACTCAATTTGTTCTTTGTCGGTGCTCAGCTGGCCGCGTTGCTGAGCACCAGCAGGGCTCCCTCCACGCAGTGCTTCCTACCAGCTTTCCCCTTCTTAATTTCATTATCCATTTCTAATGGCTTTTTAATGTCTGAGCTGAATTTAAAGTGCCGAGGACTTGGTGCACCTTCTGTTTCTCCAGAAGGGTTTCAGAGAGGGAACGATTGACCATCCTCTGCTTTACTCATGCCAGAGACAAGAGCTTGTCTTAAATGCATGTATTGGTCTTTCATTTTTTAACTTGCATGTGGCTGATGGAGCCGTCCCCATGTGTGTCCTGCGCTTCCTACCCACTGGCAGCAATTGCTGGTTTTCCTTCTTTGCATCTCAACTTGAACATGGAGGTTGTGGAGTCTCCTTCTCTGGAGACATTCAAAACCCGCCTGGACACATTCCTGTGTAACCTTATCTAGGTGTTCCTGCTCCGGCAGGGGGATTGGACTAGATGATCTTTTGAGGTCCCTTCCAATCTCTAACATACTGTGATACTGTGATACTTGATTGCATGCATGCAGATTGCAATGGAGTTGGAAGCAGATGATCTTAAGGTCCTTTCCAACCTGAACCATTCTGTGCTGAGAAAGCCTTTGTCTACTTGTATCTATCTATTCAAGTGTAAGTAGCATCTTTCTCAGGCTGCTCAACAAGCATTCCTTGCAAGCAATGCGTTGCTTGGCTTTTCCTTGGTTTCTCTTTATAGAGAATTCAGTAGTTACAAATCTCAGTTCCCACTTTATGCTTTGTTTTGTTTCCGTGGACCCCTCACTACAGGAGAGAAATTGAGGTGCTGGAGGGGGCCAGAGAAGGGGAACAGAGCTGGTGCAGGGCCTGGAGCCCAAGTGTGATGGGGAAGGGCTGAGGGACCTGGGGGGTTCAGTGTGGAGAAGAGAAGGCTCAGGGGGGACCTGATGGCTCCCTACAAGTGCCTGACAGGAGGATGGAGCCAGGAGGGGCTGGGCTCTGCTCCCAAGGAACAAGGGATGGGACAAGAGGAAAGGGCCTCAAGCTGCACCAGGGCAGGTTTAGATGGAGCTGAGGAACAATTCCTGCCCCAAAGGGTGCTCAGGCATTGGAACAGGCTGCCCAGGGCAGGGCTGCAGGCACCGTCCCTGCAAGGGTTCACACACTGTGGAGACGAGGCCTCAGTGCCATGGGGTAGTGGTGGCCTTGGCAGTGCTGGGGTAAAGGTTGGACTGGATGAGCTTAAAGGTCCTTTCCAACCTGATTGATTCTGTGATCCTGATTAGTCCCCTCGTCTTTCTCTAAGCAGCCTTTGGCCCTTACCCCAGCAGTGGAGTGGGACAGCAAGTTGCCCCTGGGCCTGGGGGCAACCCATCACACCTCTCTGAACAAGATTAGTACATGCGGTAGTCTCTGTCTGCCATCAAAGGTTCTTACAGATAGAACCATAGAAGGCTTTGGGTTGGAAAGGACCTTAAGATCATCCAGTTCCAACCCCCTGCCGTGGGCAGGGACGCCTCACACTAGACCATGCCACCGTGTTATTTGATGGAAGCAACCAGTGTGTTTATCTCCAACTCTATTCCAAGGTCTTTGAGAGCCACAGACATGCCAAGAGGGTGCATGGCTTCCAAAGCCACCTGGCGCTGTGCAGGGGTTGCAGTCATTGATGTAGGTTTAATATTCCTATGAACATGTGCTGGTTTTGTTAGTCACTAAATCTGTCAGTGGTGGCATTGAGGTGTTCCACATTTTAAAGGTGATTAAGGACTTGAGAGCTTCATAAAACATGATTCAGCCTGTGGGATCCTGGCAAGGTGCTGAGCATTGCGTACAGTTGTCAAAAGGACACCAGATGTTGATGAGAAAACCAAGCTCTTTCCCTTCCCATGTTCTTCACTGAGACCTGAAATGATGCCTCACAACATGCATTGGACAGCGGGGCATTGGATGAGTGCAGGGATGTTGTTTCATTCAAGCTAAGGCATCTTCATGACCAGCAGCAGCGCTGCAGTTCATCCCCACCAAACTGCCCATCGCACTTCTTGTGTTCCTCATCATCAGCGTTTGGTCACTTCTCCAGGGAGATCAATTCAGATCTCAGCGTTGAGAAATGCTTCCTGAAGAATAACCCAATCTTTCCTTGAGGTTTTGGTCCTTCCTATTTTCTCTTTCTTTCTGTGATCCGCCCCAGTTACTTCTTCATTCTATTGGTCTAAAAAGAGCATGGCTGCAGGAAGGTCTTTGGACTCACCTCTTGTCTCAAATGGCGTTGCGTGCTGCAGCCAGTGAGGGTGAACATTCATTTAAGATGAATAAATGTGGTGGTTGCATGGCATGATGCAGGGGTGGCTGAGTTGGAGATCTTCATAGATAACAAATAAATCCCTTAACCAGAGCTATTTGCTTGTTAAGAACCTTCTTGCTTTTGCTTTACAGCTCCAACTGGGAAATCTGGGTGTACTTTTGAAAGGGGAAATGTAGTTTCCTGAAAGGAACAACTGCCATAAAGTGGGAAATAAGGTAATGAAAACTGTTAATATTTGGATGAACACCAAAGCTAATGGGGAGGGATCAGTGTTGATTCCTTGGAAATTAGGGATTGTAGCTGCCTTTATCTTCCGTTTTATGCTGAGCTTCTGGTACGTTTATTCATTGCTTTATATTCTCAGTGAAGACTTACACTTAAAGTTGTGTTTTCCTAGCACTGAGGGACAGGCAGTGAAAACAGAGTAGGATGGGTAGTGCTGTCTTTAGGAAAAGCAAATACAGAAAATAGCTTGCTAATTCCTAGAGTGTGCTGTTGTGATACTGGGGTTTGTGAAAGTGAAGTTTGGGAATGTAATATGTGTGATCTGTCCCATCAGGTATTTCCTGGACCATAGATTGGATTTAGCGGAATTCCTTCATTAATTTAATAATTATTAATTACTTTCATTTATTATTGTAATTATTTTATTAAATGTTTTAATTAGTATAAAATTATTACTTTTCCCCCCATTATAACTGATACTTGTGCTGAAAATGAGTCTTCCTTCTTTTCAAGGACAACTGCAGGAAAGGGAGCTTTGGGATGAGTTTCCCCTTCCATCTCCTGGAATGCTGCTACATAGCAAGAGGAGAAGGAAGAGGGATATCTGCTTTTTAAGCGTGATTTATGTGGGTTACAGATGTGCTCAGCAGCATTTGTTAACTCTTAAATAACCACAGGTGTGAAGCTTTTGACCAAAGCAATGCACTGCATTGCAAATTCATATCTTCCCCTGGAGAGAAGAAAACAGGGGTATAAGTGGCTTTCCGAGAACCAATATCGAGTCACTTTGTGCACCTTGCTGGAGGGTTGCTCTAAGGAACTGCAGAGCATACAGCTCTCAGCTTTCATTTTCACGTCTTTAGCTGTTGGAGAGGCTGATTTGGAGTCATAGAATCATAGAATCATAGAATAGTTAGAGTTGTAAAGGACCTTAAGATCATCCAGTTCCAACCCCCCTGCCATGGACAGGGACACCTCACATTAAACCGTGGCACCCAAGGCTCTGTCCAACCTGGCCTTGAACACTGCCAGGGATGCAGCATCCACAACTTCCTTGGGCAACCCATTCCAGTGCCTCACCACCCTCTCAGTAAAGAATTTCTTCCTTAGATCCAATCTAAACTTCCCCTGTTTCAGTTTGAACCCGTTACCCCTTGTCCTGTCACTACAGTCCCTGATGAAGAGTCCATCCCCAGCATCCTTGTAGGCCCCCTTCAGATACTGGAAGGCTGCTCTGAGGTCTCCACGCAGCTTCTCTTCTCCAGGCTGAACAGCCCCAACTTTCTCAGCCTGTCTCCATACAGGAGGTGCTCCAGCCCCTGATCATCCTCGTGGCCTCCTCTGGACTTGTTCCAACAGTTCCATGTCCTTTTTATGTTGAGGACACCAGAACTGCACACAGTGCTCCAAGTGAGGTCTCACAAGAAAATGTTCTAACAGGGCATGAAACCCAGTGAACCATCAGCTCAGCCTGTTTAGGATGGTTGCATTTAGTTCAGTGCTGCTCCTAAGTTAATACAGGCAAGGGTGATTAGCTTGGAGGCACTGTCCTAATGAATCTATTGAGCCTTCAGTTTGCATCTGTTTCTCTTTGGTGGGGAAGACCATCTTCAGGTCCTATCTGCCCCCCAGTACTTTTAATCGTTGTGATTACTGGTCCATTCGGAGCAGAGACACGCAGATGGGTCTGAAAATAGCGAAATAAATGATGGATCAGAGCCATTTATAAACTGTTGTAAGGAAAGAAAGTGGGGAGCTAGGAAAAGTGGCACCATCTCAGTCCAGGTTCTTCCTTACAGTCTGCATCAAGTGCTGCCAACAATGCCAATAAAACTAAGTCCTTGCCCTTGGAGCCTCTGGAGAAGTCATAGATGTTGGCCAGTCTTCTTCCTCATGCTTTAGCAATGCAGTAAATGGCTAGGCACTAATCACAGCAGCCTCCCAAAAAAACATACAGGAGGTCAAAAGAAGCTACATTTTGGGGGCTTAATTTGTTTCCAGCACTGGAAAAAGTGCTTAACTGCAATTTGAGAGGCATGCAAATAAATATATGAATGCACATATTAGGGTATATCAGATACCTAGCCTTTGTTCTTTGCATAGAATCATAGAATGGTTTGTGTTGGAAGGGACCTTAAAGCTCATCCAGTTCCAACCGACTGCCACGGGCAGGGACCCCTTCCACTGGAGCAGCTTGCTCCAAGCCCCTGTGTCCAACCTGGCCTTGAACACTGCCAGGGATGGGGCAGCCACAGCTTCTCTGGGCACCCTGTGCCAGCGCCTCAGCACCCTCACAGGGAAGAGCTTCTGCCTAAGAGCTCATCTCAGTCTCCCCTCGGGCAGGTTCAAGCCATTCCCCTTGGCCTGTCCTTACAGGCCCTTGTCCCAAGCCCCTCTCCAGGTTTCCTGCAGCCCCTTTAGGCACTGGAGCTGCTCTAAGGTCTCCCCTTCAGGAGCCTTCTCTTCTCCAGGCTGCCCCAGCCCAGCTCTCTCAGCCTGGCTCCAGAGCAGAGCTGCTCCAGCCCTTGCAGCATCTCCGTGGCCTCCTCTGGCCTCGCTCCAGCAGCTCCACATCTTTCTTAGGTGCCCTGGTGCTGGATGCAGTACTCCAGGTGGGGTCTCATGTGAGCAGAGCAGAGCGTGAGACTCATCTCCGCTTCCCTACTGCTCACACTCCTTTTGATGGAGCCCAGGACATGATTGGTTTCTGGGCTCTGAATGTACGCTATTGGGTCATATTGAGCTTCTTGTCAATCACCACCCTGAAGTCTTTCTCATCTGATAAGGACTGGTAGGAGTTAAATGTCCTCAAAATGGAGAAGATCACTCATTTCTTCAATGCTGTAGTTTCCAGGAGAGGGTTGCTTATGTTCACCTCTCAACACCAGTGTTGTGTGAGTATAATTCCCCTTGTGAGTAAATAGATTTCGTAGACTGGATAGAGAAAGATAGACCTGGCTGCCTAAAAGGAATAAATACCATCTTATTGAATGTCTGCCTTTAATTCCATATGTTTTGGGGCTCCAGTGTTGCTTCACACCCGAGTAAGCTTCTTATTCTTGGAGGAACTGTTAATAGACATATGTCTGTGCTATCAGGCCCCCCTGAAAGAGCAGATTTAATTACACGCATGGCAAGTTCATGCAGTTGCTTGAACAAAGAAACATCCCAGTGTAAGCTCTTGTGGAGAGGAAGCATTTAATCGTGCATGTTTTGTGCAGTGTTTGGCGTGATGGAGCGTCAGGGAGTGATTCATTCCCCGCACCAGTGCAAAAATGGTGATTAATGAAATTATAACCATTTCTGCATCTAATACTAGGTTTTAACCAGTCTGGTTGTGTCTTTCCCTCTTTCAGGGTATGGTATTTTCATATATGTGACGCTCAGATAATATGATAGCTCGTTTAATTATATGAAATGTCAAGTTAGTTGAAGAAATGCTTAGGGAAACCCCTACCTCCGTCAAGCAGGAATATGCCAAGTGGTTCAGGAGATAACTTGTACCTTACTATTAAAAAGACGATCAGACCAGAATGCAACACATGCAGAATGTCTGTGCCTTGTGACGTATCTGGAATATTACAGCAACATTGAAACAAGGGATTTTCGTCTTTATTTTTAAAGGTGAATAAACCAGCTTTGTGTTGCTCACAGGGTATCTCAGATGCTTTTTACTGCTGCTGTGTTTAGAACATGGTCAATAAAGGTAGGATTGGGGACTTTGGTTGGGGGGAAAAGGTGTTCACTAGGGTATTACTTAACTCTTCTCAACAGTGTAGATCACAGAATCACAGAATGGTTTGGGTTGGAAAGGACCTTAAGATCATCCAGTTCCAACCCCCTGCCATGGCCAGGGACACCTCACACTAAACCATGGCACCCAGGGCTCTGTTCTGATATGCAGGTGATCTCCTCCTCAAGAAAACAGAGTTCTGTTCTAGAAGCAAGGACTCAGGGAATAAAAGGAATTGATTTGCTCTTTGCTGAAATCTTACAGTGTGGGGTTATTTTTATCCCCTTGCACTCCAAAAGCTTTGAAGCTCAGGAAAGCCCCATCACTTTAACAAGTGGCCATTGATTAGTGAGGCTGTGGTTCATCTACTGAACCTGATGTAAATGTGAGATAAAACACATTCGCCTAAGTCTTTCATGTAGGGGTAAGCAAGTCTGATTTATCTTTAGAATCACAGACTGGTTTGGGTTGGAAAGGACCTTAAGATCATCCAGTTCCAACCCCCCTGTCATGGGCAGGGACACCTCACACTAAACCATGTCACCCAAGGCTCTGTCCAACCTGGCCTTGAACACTGCCAGGGATGGAGCATTCACCACTTCCCTGGGCAACCCATTCCAGCACCTCAGCACCCTCACAGTAGAGAACTTCTTCCTTATCTCCAACCTGAGCTTCCCCTGTTTCAGTTTGAACCCATCACCCCTTGTCCTATCGCTGATGAAGAGTACTGTTTGCTGTCGGCTAAAAGCACACATGCCGTTGGTTCCATCAACTCAATGATAACTTGGTTATGCATCAAACTTGTAGCCCTGAATACTGACAGCGATTGCTCTCAAGAAGAGCTCATTTCAAACTGCACAGGCTATTCTGCAAATAAGCCTGCTGAATGTGATTTTGTAATAGTGATTATTAAATCTCAGATGTGTCTTTATGGTGAGCCGTAGCCTGGTGCGAGATGCGGATGATGTCTGGGTCACATCCTTCTGCAAAAGCCAGGCAACGTGCTTCAGATGTTACTTTGATATAAACTGCTTTTGAGATGCAAAATATTTGGATATCTCTTGTGAAGGCAAGGCTGAATTTAGTAACATCCTTGTGGCACTATTGGATAAATAAGCACTTTCTGCACCAGTGTCATCGGAGTGTTTGAAGAAATAATTGGGTACTATTTTGAGGTACAGTTGAAGTATGGAAATACTAATACGAAGGGAAGTGTCTTTAAGAAGATCAGGTAATGGCTTTTTTTTACTATATAAGAGCAAAACCTGCCTGACGTTTTAGAAAGCTATCTAGAAAAATGAAGACTTTTCCATAGTCATTAAGACTGGTTTTGGGACTCTGAATAAGTTTTGCCTTCTCGGTAGTTTCTAGCACAAAAGAATCATAGAATCACAGAATAGTTTGGGTTGGAAAGGACCTTAAGATCATCCAGTTTCAACTCCCTGCCATGGGCAGGGACACCTCACACTAAACCATGGCACCCAAGGCTCTGTCCAACCTGGCCTTGAACACTGCCAGGGATGGGGCATTCACAACTTCTCTGGGCACCCTGTGCCAGCGCCTCACCACCCTCACAGTAAAGAATTTCTTCCTTATATCCAATCTAAACTTACCCTGTTTCATTTTAAGCCTATTGCCCCTCGTCCTATTGCTATAATCCCTGATAAAACCCTAAAACATTTATTACTATTTGCCCTCAGACTTCTTTCACTCCTTTTCCCATCAAGCCACTTTTTGTGGTAGCTGAGATCTTGGTTAATACCTTCAGGTATTTCAAGCTGAATTTGAGAACTTGAGTGTGTCGAATATCTCTGCTCCTACAGCCATGAGGACTTGCAAGTTTGCTTTTGTCCGTGAAGTTGGAGGATTCATGGTGAGTGCTTTCATAGTCTTGAAGTGCATCTGCAAACCCTTGGAAGACCCAGGAAACGTGGTGTGAAAGTGAGCTTTGGAAATAGATTTTGATTTTCAGACAGATATTATACAATTAGAACTTCATCCTCCTTTTTCTTGCCATTCCTGCAATTACTATTGCAAAGTATTGTATCTGGTAGCCACCATGGCAGTCTCAGTGCTTGCTCATCTCATGTTCTATGTTGTTTGGGGAGCGGTATCTTCTTATATGGGGAATTCTCTGGAAAGGCTTTGAGCAGCATCTGATGTGCAGAGGCTGCAGTCGCTTTCCCTGGATGGTGCTAGCAGGCTGGAAGGCAAAGTGAAGCTTTTCTGTTTCCTTTCCACTTTAAATAGTTCTTTACTGTGAGGGTGCTGAGGCACTGGAATGGGTTGCCCAGGGAAGCGGTGAATGCTCCATCTCTGGTGGTGTTCAAGGCCAGGTTGGATGAGGCCTTGGGTGCCATGGTTTAGTGTGAGGTGTCCCTGCCCATGGCAGGGGGTTGGAACTGGATGATCTTAAGGTCCTTTCCAACCCAAACCATTCTATGATTCTATGAATCTAAATGGAGCTTATGGCTGCTCAAGGTGAATCAGAAGGCTTTCCCTTGAAACAGTTAAAACCTCCATTCGGTGTTTCTCTTTAGTATAGTTGCCAACAATGAAATGGATGTTGAAAATGTTGTTTCTTGGAGGGGAACATGCCCCAAATTGAGAAGTGAAAGACTGAAAACTTCTGCTGCTGGTCAGGCTACTGCTCGAAGCATAAATCTGCTGAACTTCTTCATCCTTCAGTGAGGTTTAAGGCTAAACACATCCGCACTCACTGATAAAGATGAGGTGGCGATGCTGTCTGCCTCGCTGCTTGTGAGCATTTAATTAATAGGCTTAAAATACTTCAATATTGATAGAGAAAAATAAACCTTTCCTTGATGTTGCTGCATTATTCCCGTGTGGCAGCAGAATCCTCCGCTCGTCTGGTGTTTGTCAGCTGTAGAAGTATTGAAGTATTGATTTTGGTATTTCTTCTTTGGCTCCAGTGTATTAGCAGCAAAGCTCACCTTCATGTGTCAGATGCACGTATCTCTGGGGGACCTTGTTAGGAAGCAGAAGATAAGCTGGCTCCAGCACATCCCTTTCAGCTTTGGTGCTGCCTGTCCTCAAGATGTATATTTAATGTTCCACAGCACTTTCCATTGCATTAAGCACAGTCCATAAAGGTACTGGAGTGGATACCGACTCCGGTGGGTTGACCCTGGCTGGAAGCCAGTTGCCAACCAAAGCTGCTCTGTCACATCCCTGCTCAGCTGGACAGAGGAGGGAAAATAGAACAAAAGGCTCGTGGGTTGAGATGAGGACAGGGAGATCACTCAGCAATTACTGCCACAGGTGAAGGCTCGCTTGGGGGACATGGATTTATTACCAATACAATCAGAGGAGGGTAATGAGAAATAAAACCAAATCTTAACACACTTCCCCTCCACCCCTCTGTTCTTCTTGGGATTCACTGCACTCCCTATTGCAGTGCTTTCTCCCCTTCAGCAGCGCAGGTGGATGGGGAATGGAGGTTGCAGTGAGTTCATCACACGTCTCTGCTGCTCCTTCCTCCTCATGTGGAGGACTCCTCATGCTCTTCCCCTGCTCCACTGTGGGGTCCCTCCCAAAGGAGTCAGTCCTCCATGAGCTGCTCCAATGTGAATCCTTCCCACGGGCTGCGGTTCTCCATGAGCTGCTCCAGTGTGGGTCCCTTCCATGGGTGCATCCTTCAGGAACAGGCTGCTCCAGTGTGGGTCCCTTCCATGGGTGCATCCTTCAGGAACAGGCTGCTCCATTGTGGGTCCCTTCCATGGGTGCATCCTTCAGGAACAGGCTGCTCCATTGTGGGTCCCTTCCATGGGTGCATCCTTCAGGACCAGGCTGCTCCAGTGTGAGTCCCTTCCATGGGTGCATCCTTCAGGAACAGGCTGCTCCATTGTGGGTCCCTTCCATGGGTGCATCCTTCAGGAACAGGCTGCTCCAGTGTGGGTCCCTTCCATGGGTGCATCCTTCAGGACCAGGCTGCTCCAGTGTGGGTCCCTTCCATGGGTGCATCCTTCAGGAACAGGCTGCTTCGCTGCAGGCTTCCCACAGGGTTACAGCCTTCTTTGGGCATCCCTCTGCTCTGACATGGGGTCCTCCATGGGCTGCAGGGGGATATCTGCTTCACTATGGACGTCCATGGGATGCAGGGCACAGCCTGCCTCACCATGGTCTGCTCTGCTCCAGCACCTGGAGTGCCTCTTTCCCTCCTTCTTCACTGACCTCGGGGTCTTTAGGGCTGTTCCTCTCACATTCTCACTCCTGTCTCCATCTGCAATCACTGCTGTGCAGTAACTTTTCTCCCTTCTTAAATACGTTATTCCAGAGGTGCTACCATGGGCTCAGGTTTGGCCAGTGGCTGGCATTGGCTCTATCAGACAGCTTCTAGCAGCTTCTCACAGAAACCAGCCCTGTGGTCCCCATGCTACCAATACGCTGATAACGAAAGCATCCATCATGAATCATGCATCTCCACCGTCAAGCCCCACTGGGAGCTGGCTACCAAGCAAGGATGGTATTGGAGAGGTTTGGGCTCTACTCTGGGAACAAATGAACATATAATTATTGCTGCCCATCACGAGTGTGGGAGGGAAATTGCACTCCTGAAGGTTTCGTCTGCCTCTGCCCTGCCAGTTATTTGACTTGAGTGGGAGCAGCGTTTCTCCTGCACTGCAGGATCTTGGCTGGGAAGATCTCTGCCTGCCTGGGAACAGTGGTAACTGTTTGTTCCACTGGTTAAAGGGTGGCTATTAGCAGATGGAGACTCCCTTTTTACAAGGAGTCACATGGAAAAGACAAGGAGGTGATGGGCACAAGTTATTCCCAGGGAGATTCCAATTGGACACAAGAGGGGAATTTTTCACACTGAGGATAACCAGCCATGGGAATAATCTTCCCAGGGAAGTGGTGGATTCCCCAGTGTTGGACACTGTTAAGATTTAGCTGGGCAGGATGCTGGGACATACAGTCCAGGTCATGCTTTGCCTAGAAGGGTTGGACCGGATGATGCTTGAGGTACCTTCCAATCTGGTGTTCTGTGATTCTGTGGCTTACCAGCCGTGGTTTGCATGCACTGGAATCAAGCTTTATCTCCACAAAGCTCAGTTGTTCTACCAGGAAACCATGTTCTGATTTCTTTGTCAGCACTTGTGACAAACTGCACAGTGTGATGGATGCAGCACTGAGCATCCATCCATTCTCCTGCAGGTGAGCATTGGCCATTAAAAAGGCCAAGGAGCTGCAAAGCTCTGTTGTCCCTTTTAGTGGAGGGTTGTATCCCACATTTACCTCTGCAAACTGATGCAGAGATCATCCAATTGTATTGTATGTGCCTTACTTTTAATAAAACACAGATAAACATCTGAGGGATAGTCAAGAGAGAGAAGTAGTGCTGGGCACTGCATTTGGTGAGCCTGGGGAGTGACAGTGATATGATATATCAGGAATAGGCCTCCAGGCAACAGCAAGATCAGTGCCGCATGCCAGAAGACCAGCTCCAAATAATGCCATGCTGCAGAGTCTGATTTTCCCCTTTGCTTTCAGGTTTTCTCTGTCTCCCACTCAATGTCCTTCAAAAGCTGACTGCCAGGAGCTGAATATTGCAGTGGTGTTTACCCTGTGCTGTGTCATAATGAGAAGTAGAATCATAGAATCATAGAATAGTTAGGGTTGGAAAGGACCTTAAGATCATCCAGTTCCAACCCCCCTGCTATAGGCAGGGACACCTCACACTAAACCATGGCACCCAAGGCTCTGTCCAACCTGGCCTTGAACACCGCCAGGGATGGAGCATTCACAACCTCCCTGGGCAACCCATTCCAGTGCCTCAGCACCCTCACAGTAAAGAACTTCTTCCTTAGATCCAATCTAAACTTCCCCTGTTTCAGTTTGAACCCGTTACCCCTTGTCCTGTCACTACAGTCCCTGATGAAGAGTCCCTCCCCAGCATCCTTACAGGTCCCCTTCAGATACTGGAAGCTGCTCTGAGGTCTCCACGCAGCCTTCTCTTCTCCAGGCTCAACAGCCCCAACTTTCTCAGCCTGTCTCCATACAGGAGGTGCTCCAGCCCCTGATCATCCTCGTGGCCTCCTCTGGACTTGTTCCAACAGCTCCATGTCCTTTTTATGTTGAGGACACCAGAACTGCACACAATGCTCCAAGTGAGGTCTCCTGAGAGCAGAGTAGAGGGGCAGGATCACCTCCTTCGACCTGCTGGTCACGCTCCTCTTGATGCAGCCCAGGATACGGTTGCTTTCTGGTCTGCGAGCACACACTGCAGCCGGCTCATGTTCATTTTCTCATCGACCAACACCCCCAAGTCCTTCTCTGCAGGGCTGCTCTGAATCTCTTCTCTGCCCAACCTGTAGCTGTGCCTGGGATTGCTCCGACCCAGGTGTAGGACCTTGCACTTGGCATGGTTAAACTTCATCAGGTTGGCATCAGCCCACCTCACAAGCGTGTCGAGGTCCCTCTGGAAGGTCCCCCTTGTCCTATCACTGCAATCCCTAATGAAGAACCCAAACTCTTCTTCTTTTTGTTTCCATTTTCAGATAAATTCTAAACAAATTTATCAGCCATAAGGAGGAAAAGCTTTAAGAAGCAAATAAAAATCAATTATTTACAGCACCCCACTGAGTACCAGCACTGCTGCTCACGCAGAGAGGAATGCAGAGGAAAGACACAGCAAAGTGATGAAAACCAAAATACACCTGAAAGGATTTGGCTCCAAAGGCAAAATTCCTGGAGGTGGGATTGTAGTGATGGGAGAAGAGGTGATGGGTTCAAACTGAAACAGGGGAGGTTCAGGTTGGAGATAAGGAAGAAGTTCTTTGCTGTGAGGGTGCTGAGGCACTGGCACAGGGTGCCCAGGGAAGTGGTGAATGCTCCATCCCTGGCAGTGTTCAAGGCCAGGTTGGACAGAGCCTTGGGTGTCATGGTCTGGGCTTTGGTTCGTTGAATCTGGAAGTTAAGTTCTCATCGGAGACCTGTGTGAGCTCAGCCTTCCTCAAAGATCTTGTTGCTGCAACTCATATTCATGTTTTTAATGTGTATAGTTCATGGTTTAAATACAGAGGTAGCAGTGGAGTTTGTTGTCCTGCTACCCAGGTCTGTGTTTTGCCCACAGCAGAGTATGCACCATTCCTTAGTGCAGCAGAAGAGATGAAGTTGGGCTACACATCAGTCCCATGTGGCAGGTGATGGTGGAAACACTGCATGGGAAGTAAAGAACCTGCTGTCTTGCATAAGGCTACATCAGAGAGATTGGAACTACATGATCTTAAGGTCATTTAACCCTAAGCATTCTATGATTATAGGAGTCCATCTTGATCTGAGTGTCTGAGCACTCGCACGGCTTTCCCAAAGGGTTTGTAGAGCCTCCATCCTGAGAGTTACTCTAAAGCTATCTGAACATGGTTCAGAGCAATTGGGTCCACTTGGAGCAGATGAAGGGACCTCCAGAAGTCCCTTCCAACCTCAGCCTTTCTGTGTTGTGTGTCAGTCTGTGATGCTGCTCTTTTGATATCATTCACACAGTGTTTTGGCAGGAGGTACAGAAAGCTGGCTCTATGCCCTGTGGAGAGATGTTTTGCTGGTGAATGGTGACCTAGCTGAGAACTGGGTTTCTGTTCAGTCTTTTGTCTGCTCCCTCTTGCACTCCGTGGGGTATCTTCTGTTGTCCATGGAACCACACAAAACCAAGCAGAAAACAAGCACAAACGTGAGTTTCCCAACACCATGCATTAAATCAATGGCTTGAGCAGGAGCTGGTGTGGGAGTAACCAACTCTGCCTGTTTGTGATAGTGGGGCAGTCTCCACTCTTTCATCCTCCATATATTCTCTTCAGTAGCATAATGACAGCTTTCTCTTTCCACCTGGTTTCCTCTTGCATATCGCTCCCTAAAGAGGTGAAATACATCTGTAGATCAAATGTAATCTTGCCACTCTGCATTAGACCATGCTCTTTCTGCTGCTGCAGCAAGTTGATCCTAACTGAGGGTAGCATGCATGCACTGCCTGGTTTCTGTTTCAATAAGTGCTAAGCATGGATGGGATCTGAACACTGTAGGGGTTAGCTTTGCCTCCACTTAGTGTAGAGCAGGCATCTTGAAGTAGAGGTCATGAAGCTGTGGCCTGCCCTCATAACAGTAGTGATTTTCCCATGGTTAGTGCCTTTCATCCAAACATCTCAGCCACTCTCCAAGCATTGATGAATTCAACATTCATGGGACCCCAGACCAATAGTCCAGTATTTGTCATCACTGTTGATGGATGCAGGGGCCAGCTTACAGACAAATGAATCCGTTTTCCTGAAGTGCTATCAGATAGGAATCAAATATTGGAATTCTTGGCTTGTAGGTCTATAGGCTAATGCAGTTTCCTTCTTTCTTTGTAAGCCATCCGGAGGGGGTTTTACCAGTTTGTGGACAAGGAGATGTCTGTTTTCAGGTCTTGATTGGGAAGGAAAGAGGTGCCCATGAAATCTTTCAGAGTCGATGCATCTGAACTACCAAGAGGGCCATGGCAGACCTGCAAACAATAGCTTATAAGGGGTTAAAGTCAACTGTTAGTGCTTACCGCATGAGGCATAATCTGTGCTTTTTTGGGTAGAACCCAAATAAAATGTTAAGGCCAATTACTAAGAAAGGCCCTCAAGTAAACTTAAAATTCTCTGGAGAGATCAGTGTCATTCCTCATTCTGCAGAGATAATAAATCACCGCTGGGACGTGTTACACTGGAATAGTCTTTGAAGAAATTAAGAACGAGCTTTGCTCCTTGCATAGCATTAAAATGAGAGTATGTAATGAGACCAGGTATGTGGAAGGGCATTTCAGTGCTGCTTCCCTCCTGGGAAAGGAGGGGGAGTCCCCGGAGAGTCTCTTTCTTTCCGTGTTATGATTGGGATTTGCATTGCGGACCTCTTGGCTCAGGAAGATATTGGATAATCTTCCTGCCGATGATGGTATGGCTCACCCTAAGATACAGGATAATCTTCCTGCTGATGATGGTATGGCTCACCGTACGAGCATGTGCAGAGCAGTAGCAGTATGGTAGAATTAGTAGAAATCTCTCAAAAGCTGCAAAGAGCCCTTTGTGTTGTAAATCTTTGCCTTTCATTCTTTTCTTCACTCCTTTTTTTCTCCCCCAGAGAGCTGCTATGGATTTAGAGGTTGTGGCAATATTTCACTACCAGAGTGGTTCTTTGCACAGTTTTTATGTAGCAACTTCATCTTTCTTCTGTTATTGAGCCTATTACCTGACTGTGGAGACTAAGATCTGTTTGGTCTTCATACATCGTATGGTAGTAACAGGCGTCATGTTGATGACAAACATGTTGAGCTTCAATCAGCTCCAGTTATGTTGTTGGACCACTTGTAGTTTGTTGCAGTGAGAATTTATGTGGCTTTGAGGGGAGACTAAACACGGTGGGGTACTCCAAAGAAAGCACTTTTTGCTCAAGAAGTCCCTGAGAAGCAAGTGGTTGGTAGCTGGGAAGTTGCTTGTGCAGTAGCATGTGTGCTCTCCACCTTGCTACTCTTCCTATACGTCTGCTGTTCACTGCTGTAGTCTTCTGATCTTCTCCAGCATGCCTGTTCTCGCTTTGTAAGTCATAGAATCATAGAACCATAGAATGGTTTGGGTTGGAAAGGACCTTAAGACCATCCAGTTCCAACCCCCTGCCATGGGCAGGGACACCTCACACTAAACCATGGCACCCAAGGCTCTGTCCAACCTGGCCTTGAACACTGCCAGGGATGGAGCATTCACCACTTCCCTGGGCAACCCATTCCAGTGCCTCAGCACCCTCAAAGTAAAGAACTTCTTCCTTATCTCCAACCTGAACTTTCCCTGTTTCAGTTTGATCCCATCACCCCTTGTCCCATGGCTGCAATCACTGACGAAGAGGTCCCTGATGGGTCAGTTCATGGCCATCTGTCCTCAGAGACAGCCGGTTTTGTTGAGAACTTTACTGACGTAGATGGCACAACCCAGGCCTACTTGATGATCTTAAGGTCCATTCCAACCTTAACTATTCTATGACTCTGTGCTTCCATGATGCAGTAGCTTGGGCGCAACACTGTCTAGAAGGGGATGTTGCATCAGGACAAAAAGGTGCTGTTAGGGAAGTCCTGACTCAGCCAAACAAACCTTTTCATACAGCTGGTTCTCTTTTACTGCCCATCGACTTGCTCTCTGACCATGAGAAGTGGCAACGTAAACCCAGTATGTCTCAGTAACAGGATAGAGAAGAAAATAATTAGCAAGACAGTGTGCCCTGGAGGTCACTGCAGCAGAATGTTAATTGAGCAGACCTTCTTCAGAAATCCTATGTATTTAGTTAAATGTTCAGTACTCTCTGGTTTTGCTCTATTTTACAATGTTCAGTGTTGTGCTGCCAGTAATGAAACTTCAGGGAGAGTTCAGGTTGGAGATAAGGAAGAAGTTCTTCCCTGTGAGGGTGCTGAGGCACTGGAATGGGTTGCCCAGGGAAGTGGTGAATGCTCCATCCCTGCCAGTGTTCAAGGCCAGGTTGGACAGAGCCTTGGGTGCCATGGTCTAGTGTGAGGTGTCCCTGCTCATGGCAGGGGGGTGGAACTGGATGATCCTTAAGGTCCTTTCCAACCCAAACCATTCTGTGATTCTATGATTCTTAGCATGATCTTTCAGGAAAGCCAGGTGGAGTGATGCTGGTCTTGTCTGCAAGCACAACTTGTTACCATGCTTGCATGCCTGCCTCCATAGAGAGGAGGTGCTGGACAACACCCAGGTTTAGGCCATGGCATTTTGGCAGCAGGGATTTGAGCAGCAGAAAAGTGGGAATCCTCTCCATAGGTCATTCTGTTGCTGCCTGCTTCGGGTACATTACCTTCCCTCTCAGCGTGCCCACTTTAATGTTTCACAAAGCTCCAATCAAGCTTAGAGGGTTAATACCTGCCTGGGACAGAGATGGAGGGGAAGCCTTTTGCTAGATGTAATGGCCAAATAGAGGTAAATTCTTATGATAGAATCATAGAATGGTTTGGGTTGGAGAGGACCTTAAGATCATCCAGTTCCAATTCCCCTGCTATGGGCAGGGACACCTCACACTAAACCATGGCACCCAAGGCTTTGTCCAACCTGGCCTTGAACACCGCCAGGGATGGAGCATTCACCACTTCTTTGGGCAACCCATTCCAGTGCCTCAGCACCCTCACAGTAAAGAATAGGTAAAAAGGTAAAAAAGAAAAAGTAAAAAGGTAAGAAGGTCTAAATCTTTATTTCTCCTCTTGCAGATTCCAACGTGGGAGAGAACTCCTCTCCATTTGATTTTTGAGGCCGTTTCTACAAATACACTATTGTTTCGCTAACAACAGCATAGGTGGGAAAGGGGCAGAGTGGCTCAGACAGCCCCGAACAGGAAGATTAGCTTTGCAGCATGCTTATGATTTCATTCTTTAGCTAGGCAAGCACTGTCATTTGGAAGGCAGGGCGGGGGAGAGGGAGAAGAGAGAGAGATGCTATCAACAAAACTGATTGGTTTTTGCTTTTATCCTTTCCTCTGTCAGAATAAAATAAATGTCTCTTCTTGAGGAAGCATATATTCTTCTTGATTTCTAGGGGATAAACTTGAAGTTTAATTAGATTCAGTGGTGCAGTATTGCCTCTCATCTGCTGATCACTTTAATTAAATTATTGCACAGATTGGAAAGTATTAATCTAGTGGTTGGAGGAGTGCTTGGGAAGTTTGGTGCAGTGATTCTTACCTTGAAACTCGTTTCCTGCAGGTGTAGGTGGCTCCATGAGTCTTCGTCATGGACTGTAGCAATAGGACAAGGGGTGATGGGTTCAGACTGAAACAGGGGGAGTTCAGGTTGGATCTAAGGAAGAAGTTCCTTACTGTGAGGGTGGTGAGGCACTGGAATGGGTTGCTTAAGGAAGTTGTGAATGCTCCATCCCTGGCAGTGTTCAAGGCCAGGTTGGACAGAGCCTTGGGTGCCATGATCTAGTGTGAGGTGTCCCTGCCCATGGCAGGGGGTTGGAACTGGATGACCTTAAGGTCCTTTCCAACCCAAACCATTCTATGATTCTATAGTCTGTTTTCCTGGGATATCAAGAAGATGGTGTAATACCTAGAAGTGCTTGAAACATGTAATACATTATGGAAATGATGTCCTACATTCATCAAAATGACACGGGTGTCAAAATCTCAACCATTTCATTAGCAGCACGCTTTGGCTTTTCATGAGAAATTTGAAGGTTTTGGGAAAGGTTTCATAGCTGGGGCTTTCAATGTGCTCTCATTCAGGAAAGTGTTTGCAATGAGCAAGTAATATGCTATAAAACATGTTTAATGTGTATATAGATGTATACATAGCCACATGACATGCATATAGCTGCTGTAAGATGAAGAATTATCGCTAGTATTCTAATACTAACAAATGAACATATGAATTCAGATTTTGTTTTCAAATTACTGCCTTGATTTGAAATTCCTAAAATAATTTTGGGGTTTTGGAGATTCTGCTTTGTTTCTCTGATTTTGATCTTTTAAAGCAATGGGGGATGAAGAGGGCCTTACTTCCTGGTGACAAGGTTTCAGTCTCTATGGGTAAAACCTGATCCGAGGTATCCTGCTGTTGAATGCAAGAGCCCGTGCCCTCTGTTAAACCTGCTGAAACTCATGGCAGAACCCAGGCACTTCCAGGTTTAACCAGATATGGAGCCCGAGAGACGATTCTCACTGAAAACAGTTTGTCACAGGTTTCTGTTCTGCCTTTCATCGTTTCTTGTGGCTATTGGGTAGGGCTGATGTCTTGCAAGTCACTAACTGTATATACTGCATAATTCTATCGTATATGATGCAGTATAATGCAAAATCATGTGCATCTCTGCTTTGGCTGCACTGCTGTCTTGGCATGTATTCTGATGAACTTAAACTGTGGTTTCACCTGGCTTTCACCCTTCTCTTATGATCTGCTCTATGTTGCAATAGAGGAAGAATCAGTCCATCCCAAAGGAGATTGTAGCTTGCCAAAGAAGCAAGGGCTTCCTTCATGTGTCTTAAGGAAAACGAGCTGCACTTGTAAACCAGATGGATTAGTTTGTATCTATTGATGTCAGGTTGTAGGAGATATGTTTATTAGTACTTACTTGGACTACCAACATCTGCAGTGGTTGTTCCTTCTATTGTATATTTTGCAATAGAAGATGTATATGATGCATTACAAGTGTAATACAAGATAATGTGCATCTCTATTTTGGTTGCGCTGCTGTCTTGGCATGTATTCTGCTGAACTTAAACTGTGATTTCACCAGGTTTTCCCCTACTCTTATGATCTGCTCTATGTTGCAATAGAGGAAGAATCTGTTCATCCCAAAGCAGACTATAGCTTGCAGAAAAAGCAAGGACGTCACATATCTTAAGGAAAAGGAGCTGCACTTGTAAACTAGATGAATTAGTATATATGTTTTGATGTTAGGTGCCACAGATATGTTTATTAGCACTGATTTGGACTACCAGCATCTGCAATGGTCATTCCTTCACTGCCCTTTGCCATTGCCTACAGTCAGTGATGGGTAGCATGGGCATCCTTTTCAGCACGCCTTCTCCTTACCCATGGGCAGCCAGGGGGGAATGACAAGCTGTGAGCCAGGGAGCACGGGGAAGTTTTCATCTCTCTGCTGCAGCTTTAATTAGCTCACTCTCTTGAGCCCATTGCCTGACAGCAAATCTCCTCCACGGGCTTGCCTCCTAACTTGTGCTCATGTGGACATGATGGGCAGACGTGCTTGGCATAGCAACACCTTCCCAGCTGCTTGTTGCTGTAGAGACTAATTGAGCCATAGGAATAAGGGGCTGCGTTTGTCCATGAGCGAGGCTGTCTAATCTAGGGAAAGCATGAATGGAAGCGTTACTTAATACTCATTTTGGCACATAAAGGACCCTTTCCCTCCACACATGGCAGACGGGGTGGCCTTTGCTCTGCCCCCAGCCTGAGGTCTCCCTGGCTGGGCTGGGAGCCTGCGTCTCAGACAGATGGCTCGGTCTGTCCCGTTGTCAATGAAGCTCCAGTCAAAGTTGTGTTATTGACTTAACCGTGATGCGAGTATTGCCAAATCTAATACGTGGGAATTAAATGGCAATTATCTGTTTATTTGAGCTGGCTTCTTCCTCTGTTCCAGCTCTGTTTCAGCTTGCAGGCTGCATCCCTCATGGATCGCTGCTCAGTGCAGCGCTTTCAGCTCTGGCTGGGTGAAAGGATGGGGATCTCTCTTGACCCCCAGCAGCAGGAAGAAGGCTGCCCAAGCCAAGTTGAAGGCACATGCAGTTGGGGGGTTTCCAGGGCCACCTCCATGGCGTGAACATCCTGACTCAGGGAGCTTTGCCTTGCTCATACATGGTGCTGCTCTCTGCAGCTGTATTTGCTATCCGCTATCTGAGGTGGGCTGATTTCCTCAAGGAAGATGCCCTTTATGAGATGGAAGAAGAGGAGGTGCAGTCAGATGGCAGCTAAGCAAGGGGCAGGAAACCTTTGTGGGTTTTTTCCAGGGATCCTTATGGGTTTTCTTGGAAAAGACCATCATTTCATACAGGTATCTGTGTGCTGTAGCCCGGGCTGTACCACATTGCTGTATGTTAGGTTGTCTGATCTTGTTATAGCTAATATCTGACCTGATTTCACATCCCAGCCAGGGATTAGAGCACTCTTCTATCTCATCCTGAGTCCTGGAGTTCACCATCTGCTCAGAGTTGTTTTCTAACAATACCAGGATGCTCCCTGGGAAGGTAGGACTCTGGTTCCTTCATGCATGCAGCAAACATGCTTCTTATTTGGTACTTTGGGGTGTTTTAGTAAGCTGTTTTCCAGACAGTGCTTCACCATCACAGAATCATAGAATCATTAGGGTTGGAAGGGACCATATAATAATGTCATAGAGTCATAGAATCATAGAATAGTTTGGGTTGGAAAGGACCTTGAGATCATCCAGTTCCAACCCCCTGCCATGGGCAGGGACACCTCACACTAAACCATGGCACCCAAGGCCTCATCCAACCTGGCCTTGAACACTGCCAGGGATGGAGCATTCACAACCTCCCTGGGCAACCCATTCCAGTGCCTCACCACCCTCTCAGTAAAGAATTTCTTCCTTAGATCCAATCTAAACTTCCCCTGTTTCAGTTTGAACCCCTTACCCCTTGTCCTGTCACTACAGTCCCTGATGAAGAGTCCATCCCCAGCATCCCTGTAGGCCCCCTTCAGACACTGGAAGCTGCTCTGAGGTCTCCACGCAGCCTTCTCTTCTCCAGGCTGAACAGCCCCAACTTTCTCAGCCTGTCTCCATACAGGAGGTGCTCCAGCCCCTGATCATCCTCGTGGCCTCCTCTGGACTTGTTCCAACAGTTCCATGTCCTTTTTATGTTGAGGACACCAGAACTGCACACAATGCTCCAAGTGAGGTCTCCCGAGAGCAGAGCAGAGGGGCAGGATCACCTCCTTCGACCTGCTGGTCACGCTCCTCTTGATGCAGCCCAGGATACGGTTGCTTTCTGGGCTGCGAGCGCACACTGCAGCCGGCTCATGTTCATTTTCTCATGGACCAACACCCCCAAGTCCTTCTCTGCAGGGCTGCTCTGAATCTCTTCTCTGCCCAACCTGTAGCTGTGCCTGGGATTGCTCCGACCCAGGTGTAGGACCTTGCACTTGGCATGGTTAAACTTCATCAGGTTGGCATCAGCCAACTGTGTGTGATTTTTGCTGTAGCTACTGTTTGAGTTTTTCACTGTTTAGAGGCATTGGCTGTATTGGGAATAGTCTGCTCTCCCCATCCCACCACCCCTGGCCACATCCAAGGCTTTATCATCAGTGCAAGTAAAAGGAGTTTTGTTGTGGCTGTACAAATCAATGCAGTGATGTGTGATCGAGTGCCAGCACAGGAGCATCCCTCGGGGTCTTCTGGAGCCTCGTCAATACACATGCCACATCCCAAGGGCTCGACATGAAGAGAAACAGGATAATCTGGTCCTCTGCTAGTGTGATGCTGTTGGCTGCTGGTGTACGCTGGGTCTGCTTTTAATGTGGGAAGAGGGAATTTTGGTGATTCCTCACATCTGGAGGAGTACAGAAAACTGGGGGAATCTCATCATCGCTCCGCAAGGTGTCATTAGTAATGGCATGGAGGGAGCTCAGCACTCAAGAAGAAATAGGTTTGTGCCTTTCCTCATGCCGTGGCTTCTAGTGCAGCAGTTCCTGTGCTTTACTTATTGTGTGCAAAACACTACCCTGTAGCAGTCAGATATTGCTTATGGCCAATTCCCGTGTGAGGCTAGAGCGACTGTAATAGAGCTGTGATTGAACTAGCAAGTGTGTGAGGGCAGCCACTTCAGATGCAAATGCACATAGACTTTGTTTTTAAAGCAAACCAAAACCCATTGGAGAATTGCAATCCTCCAGCTTTTTAATAGAGGCACAAGAAGCTTGACTTCATGATGCTGTGTTTTTCACTCTATTTTATGGCAATGGCATTGAAGCCCCCAGACATAAATCTCAACTCATTTAGACAAAGCATGCTTTTAATGACGCACCCCCGCTGGAAGAGGCTCCTTTATAAAGTGTTGTTTTCCACCTACTCAGCCAGTTTCTAGGCGCAGAAGTTTACTGGAAGTTTGGGAGTTGTGTTGTTTAGCCGCGATCCTGGGTGAAAACATGCCTTGCCATTAATGGTAAGCAGCATCATGTAAGCAGCATCATAGGTTTTTCCTGGCATGTCTTTCAGCTCTCGCAATCATGGATTTTAAAGCTAGAAGGGATCATGAGATTATTTTGTCAGCCTTTCTGGATCACCTGGATGCTAAGAACTTACTGCAGTATTATTTGAGGTAGATTCAGCTTCTTGCATCAGAAGTTGATTTATTCGCAGGATAAGTGGGAAGTGCCCTGTCCTGTTTTCAGCAAGGAAAACTAGGACCCAAACGTGTTACCCAGCAGTCTTACAGGCAGGATAAAAGGGACTTTTCCACTCCAAGCCCCATAGAAAGAGGAGATGGGATTTAGTGGAACGGGGAGAGAGCTTCAGATGTTGCAGGTTGCCCATGCAGGGCCAGGACTGGGTCTGGGGCCATCACCCTGCTCCTGCCCACAGCTTGCACAGAGCAAGATCTTATGCTCTTTCTGCTTGCAAAACCAATCCCAAATCTCATGTGTGGTGACCCAGAGACTGGAGGGGCTCTTCTTCATGTTACCATAGGTGCCTGGCATGGGTCTGTGGGGACAAAAGGGGGCACAAAAGAAGCCCTCATGACTCAGCTGAGACCCCGGTCAGGGTTGTGCACGTGCATTTTAGCTGCACCAAACCCAGCAGCAGCCTTCGGTTGGCTGGTGGTGGGAGCATTTTGGTGGGTGCAACTCCTCAGCAAGCACATCTTGCCTCTTTTAAGTGTTTGGGAACAGAAGAGGTTGGGGATTTGGTAGACCACAATGCTTTGGAGCAGCCAGCCTATACCAGAGCACTGCATGCTATGCTCTTAGTAAATCTCAGCCTATATGAACTTACTCCAGGCTTGTTCCCATAGGTTTCATGCTTTGCGCTGCAAACAGATCCACAGTGTCTACATAGACTCTGCTTAGCTTGTTGGCTAATATTTTAGTTATCTAATGCGTATCTTGTCTTTGGTTAAGCACAAGGGCTGAGGGGTGTCTGCATGTGTGCATCTGTGTGTGTGTATATCATAGAATCAACTGGCTTGGAAATGACCTTTAAGATCATTGAGTCGATTTGGGACTGTTAGACAAAACCCATTAGATACCATACCCAGTTAATGCCTGGTGGCATCATTACAGTGGCTTTCCTCCTGAATATGTAGGTTTTTCTCCCCCAGACATGCACCCACCTTGCTGAGAAAGGTGCGTTTTAGAGATGTCACTCTGCTTACAAATCCCTTCTCTCTTGTGATGCTTCAGTTCTAGAAGCTGCAATGATGTGTGTGCACGCATGAAGGCAGCAGCAGGGATTTCAGATAAAATCAATGCCCTTAAACTAACTTGTTAACTGCTCAGCCTGCTCATTACAACGAACTGGAAGAGAAGTGCCGATTGACCTCCTTCCCAAATCTCTGGGGGATGTTAAACCATCTCAAGTGTGGAATTAGCACAGTGCAGGGAGTGGGACAAGAGCGCAAGCGAGTGAGACTGCCAGACTCTGATTTACAGCTATTCTGGGGAACGTTACCAGATGATGAACTTTCCAACCAGACCATGAACTCGTTTGAACTTAATGGGTGCTTAGGGGTAGGTGCCTACCTCCTAGACAAGCCTTTGAGACCTTCAAGGCTTCTTTTCTTTGTATCCAACAGGAGATATTTTCTGTGTTGAGGGAGAATTGATTGCTTTGACTTCTGTATGGTCTTGTCCATGCTCTCTTCGACCTAATTCATCCCATGCAGACCAGTAGTGGGCAAATTGGTCTGCAAAGCATCCACTTTCCCACTCTATCGATGTGCTGCACTTAGTCTACATGATCTATATTGTGGTCACCCAGTGGGGCTGGTGCAATGATAGTGTGTGGGAGCTGCAAGGTGATGAAAAGTCTGTTAGAGGCAACTTTTCACCACTTAAGGACTGCTGGTTGCCCCTGAGCAGCACCATTTTACCTGTTTGAGCAACAACTTACCCCAATTCCAACATTCTGCTGCCCACTGCACAGCACAGTGGAGTGGAAGGCAGGGATTCAGGATGTGATTACAAAAGAAAACTACAAGACTTGGGTCTTCATCACTGTTTCTTTTGAAGAAGAAGGAGAACAGCTTGTTGAGGAGCCATAGAATGGTTGAGCTTGGAAAGGACCTCTGGAAGTCATCATCCAGGGCCAGGTTCTTCAAGACTAGGTTGGTAAGTGGAAGCATGGGCTGAAGCTTGCTGCAGCTGAACGTGGGCCCTGGGGATGCACCATCCTGGCAACAGACAGAGGGGGACCTTTGGTTTCAACCTACTCTTTCTGAGGAGCACCAAGGAGGTGATTTTGGCCAAGGCACATCTCAGTGTTCCTGTGCTGCCCCATGAGTTCTGCATGGTGGTGGCTGCTGCTCACTTTGGAAATGGTGGGTGGAAAAAGCTCTCAGTAAGAGGCCAAGGAAGTGAAGGCAAGGAGAAGGAAGCAAAAGGAGATGAAAGGAAGGAGAAGGCAGGCTGGCATAGTATCATAGAATCATAGAATGGTTTGGGTTGGAAAGGACCTTAGGATCATCCAGTTCCAACCCCCTGCCATGGGCAGGGACACCTCACACTAGACCATGTCAACCAAGGCTCTGTCCAGGCATCCCCAGACAGGCACCCAGGAGAGGTCCCCATTGAGTGACCGCTATTAGCTTGTGCATGGATAGATCCCCATCCCCAGCTACACTAACCACAGGCTGGAGCTGCTTGTGCCCAACCATTTGATGCTGGTTGATGCAACAGTAGCATGAAGGAACATTGGGGAGTAGGGATTTGGCAGCAGTCCTGTTTCTAAAATACTGTATTTTGCTATTATAATGTCTGCTAGACAATATTCTAGAATATTGTGCTAGAATATTGTATTTTGTTATTATAATGTTGGTGTTGATGAAAATCCAGAGCCAGTCCTGACAACATGCTGCTAATGTGTTCAGATTTAAGTATACAAAAAGGTAGTGGTTATATGTGTACAGAAAATCAGTGTTAACCCCTTTATAGCATTTCATAGGGAGTACACATGGGGAAGGGTTTCTTTGACCCCAGTTGCTGCATCATATCATGGAAAGAGTGTCAGAAAATGGTGACAAAGCTGTTTGAAGAGAGGTTACAAGAGGAGAAAAGACATGGAAGAGTTCAGATGGTATTTCTTGGGTTTGCTGACAGAATGTCGTCTTTGGGGTTCCTTAAGATTTTCCAAATAGGGCTAAAGGATTGGCTCCTGTGACGATTGCACATCGAATCACAGAATGGTTTGGGTTGGAGAGAATAGTTAGGGTTGGAGAGGACCTTAAGATCATCCAGTTCCAACCCCCTGCCATGGGCAGGGACACCTTACACTAAACCATGGCACCCAAGGCTCTGTCCAACCTGGCCTTGAACGCTGGGCAACTGGGCAACATTGAACAATGCCAGGGATGGAGCATTCGCCACCTCTCTGGGCAACCCATTCCAGTGCCTCAGCACCCTCACACTAAAGGAACTTCTTCCTTATATCTAACCTGAACCTCCCCTGTTTCAGTTTGAACCCATCACCTCTTCTCCCATCACTACAATCCCACCTCCAGGAATTTTGCCTTTGGAGCCAAATCCTTTCAGGTGTATTTTGGTTTTCATCACTTTGCTGTGTCTTTCCTCTGCATTCCTCTCTGCGTGAGCAGCAGTGCTGGTACTCAGTGGGGTGCTGTAAATAATTGATTTTTATTTGCTTCTTAAAGCTTTTCCTCCTTATGGCTGATAAATTTGTTTAGAATTTATCTGAAAATGGAAACAAAAAGAAGAAGAGTTTGGGTTCTTCATTAGGGATTGCAGTGATAGGACAAGGGGTGATGAGTTTAAACTGAAACAGGGGAATTTCAGGTTGGATCTAAGGAAGAAGTTCTTTACTGTGAGGGTGCTGAGGCGCTGGCACAGGGTGCCCAGAGAGGTGGCGAATGCTCCATCCCTGGCATTGTTCAAGGCCAGGTTGGACAGAGCCTTGGGTGCCATGGTTTAGTGTAAGGTGTCCCTGCCCATGGCAGGGGGGTTGGAACTGGATGATCTTAAGGTCCTTTCCAACCCAAACCATTCTGTGATTCTACGGTTCTAAGAGTTGTACTGACTGAAATATTTGAGGAAAAAACTCTTTCTAGTTCTCTTATTGTTTTGCATTGTTCAATGTGGACAAATTTTGAGAGTACTCAATCTTTTGGCTCAAAATGTCAAAACGTTTCCCTCGGAAAGCTCGCAATGGGCTGCTTCAGCCACAGTAAAGGGAGGAAGAACAAAAGCTTTCAGCAGAAACCAGCTCACTGCGTCTGGCATTTGTTTCTGTTGACCTAAATCAGAATGCTTTGGCTAATAAGCCAGTTGTGTAAAACATGTAATTCAGCCTTTTCTCCATCAGTTTCCTGTCGCTTCCTCTTTCTCATTCTCATCAGGATTGCAGTGCCGTGGGTTCTTTAGACAAAGTTTAGACAAATACTTCAACCCATGTCTCCGTTTGATTTTGGAAGAAAGGGGAAAGTCTCCGCTCAAGTGCATAATGGAGTCTTTTTGATTAAGATGAAGAGCAAAATCTGGTCTGCAGCTATTTTATGAGTCATGCTAGAATGGGAAAGAGAGCAAAGCTCTGCTGAATTAAACAGCAAAAGGCCAGGTTTTGTCTTGCAACCCAGTGCACAAATGGGCCTGAGGATGGATCAGTCCTCCAGTGCATTGCTCATGCCCCTGTTTTACCCGTATGAAGGGATGTACTTGGTTTTACAAAGGTGCAGAGGGCACTATAATAACCTGTAATAAACATTAAGAGCCATGCAATCCTTTTTGTGCAAATACGGCTACAAAGCTCATTGTCCAAATCACATTACATGTGGAGTAACTACACTTCTTCTGTAGCCTTTCATAAGCTTCTAATTAACTTCTCTTTTAATTTCATACTTTAGCACTGCCATGAGCTGTGTTCTTCTGCATGGGTTAGAGGTTGCTTGGCGCATTAATGGGTCCATGAGATTATGCCTGAAATTGTCTTTGAAACAGTGAGGTTTAGTTTCATTCTAATTAGCAAATAGCAGTAAATGATGTTTCTCCTCTACTTCTGTCTTGGTACGTGAGGAGGGGCTGTTGCTGAGTGAATGTGCCTCTGTATATGAAAATTACAAGGCTAATGTTTGCCCACATTGACCATCTCACTACTGATGAGCAATGCAAGAGCTTGCCCCTAATTTACTCATGGTCAGGGAACTCGGAATCTGGTCCATGTGAATCCCAGGGAGAGGGAGATGAGCCTGTGCCTTTTGTGCCATTCTTTTCTTTTCAGTGAGTAACTAGAGCAGCAGTTGTGTTGCAAGAAACAGGACAGTTCTGTTCAGCAGGAACTGGAGCGATAGGGCGAGGGGTGATGGGTTCAAACTGAAACAGGGGAAGTTCAGGTTGGAGATAAGGAAGAAGCTCTTCCCTGTGAGGATGCTGAGGTGCTGGCACAGGGTGCCCAGAGAAGCTGTGGCTGCCCCATCCCTGGCAGTGTTCAAGGCCAGGTTGGACAGAGCCTTGGGTGACACGGTCTAGTGTGTTGTGTCCCTGCCCATGGCAGGGGGTTGGAACTGGATGCTCTTAAGGTCCTTTCCAACCCAAACCAGTCTGTGATTCTATGGCTTGCAAATGTCAAGGGGGTAGGGGGAGGCTGATTGACTTCATTGGGTGCAGTGGCTAAAACAATGAGGAGAGCACTCCCTTCTCCCACCACACTGTTAATCTCCAGCAGAGATACACTGAGTCTCATCTCTGTCATTGTGTCTGTTAGATTAATGACTGATCCCAACCCTGGAACCTCTCTGATACAGTGGTAGTAAGGATGATCTCATAAATTATACATATATTATACATATCATCTGCTGGAATCACACATTCTTGCTCTTTTTTTGTTTACTAACCTTTTCTCCAATATGCTTTGGGGGTCATTTTGGTAATTGAGTTTACACTTCAGGATTCTGTTTATAGAATCCATAATTTCATAGAGTCATAGAATCATAGAATGGTTTGGTTTGGAAAGGACCTTAAGATCATCTAGTCCCTGATGAAGAGTCCCTCTCCAGCATCCTTATAAGCCCCCTTCAGATACTGGAAGGCTGCTCTGAGGTCTCCAACAGCCCCAACTTTCTCAGCCTATCTTCATATGAAAGGTGCTCCAGTCCCCTGATCGTGGCCTCCTCTGGACTTGTTCCAACAGTTCCAGGTCCTTTTGATGTTGAGGACACCAGAACTGCACACAATGCTCCAAGTGAGGTCTCCCGAGAGCAGAGCAGAGGGGCAGGATCACCTCCTTCGACCTGCTGGTCACGCTCCTCTTGATGCAGCCCAGGATACGGTTGGCTTTCCATAATAATTTACAAGGAATGAAAAATACTCCCATTTACCTGGGAGTTTCCAACGGGAAAGCTGGGGTAAGGTTATACGTTTAAAGGTTTATTTGTAGGATGGTTTTTCTGATGCCATTTCCTCACATCACATGGACTCAATCAGCAAAAAGAAAGTAAAACCAAAAATCATCTCTAATTTGTCATTAATAGCCTGGATCTTTTAAAAGATACTTTCTAAGGCAATTACTGCTGAGTGCATTAATAAGGCCAGAAGAGAGGCTGATTAAGAGCTAGTTTAAAAATAAAAACAACATTTTGTAGTTTATGTCACCAATAAATCTTTAAATAACGATGTTTCGAAAATATTTAGATTCTCCATCTTTTTTTGTTGCCTGTTTTCCCGTTGCATTTCCAGCTGAGTGTGAGATTAACCTTTTCCACTTTGTTTTACAGTCTATTCCTTTCCTTTTTCACATACTGTTGCTGCTGGAGTCTGTGTTTGCATTAGGGTGAGACTGTGGATTACTGTAGGAATACAGCAGTGCAAACAAAACCCTTCTTTCACTCAAGTTTTACTTAGAGTCACCCGCATCAACATTAAAAAACCCCGAAGCAACAAACAAAACCCAAAGCCCAGAAAGCAACCGTATCCTGGGCTGCATCAAGAGGAGCGTGACCAGCAGGTCGAAGGAGGTGATCCTGCCCCTCTGCTCTGCTCTCGGGAGACCTCACTTGGAGCATTGTGTGCAGTTCTGGTGTCCTCAACATCAAAAGGACATGGAACTGTTGGAAGAAGTCCAGAGGAGGCCACGAGGATGATCAGGGACTGGAGCACCTCCTGTATGGAGACAGGCTGAGAAAGTTGGGGCTGTTCAGCCTGGAGAAGAGAAGGCTGCGTGGAGACCTCAGAGCAGCTTCCAGTGTCTGAAGGGGGCTACAAGGATGCTGGGGATGGACTCTTCATGAGGGACTGTAGTGACAGGACAAGGGGTAACGGGTTCAAACTGAAACAGGGGAAGTTTAGGTTGGATATAAGGAAGAAATTCTTTACTGAGAGGGTGGTGAGGCACTGGAATGGGTTGCCCAGGGAGGTTGTGAATGCTCCATCCTTGGCGGTGTTCAAGGCCAGCTTGGACAGAGCCTTGGGTGCCATGGTTTAGTGTGGGGTGTCCCTGCCCATGGCAGGTGGGTTGGAACTGAATGTCCTTAAGGTCCTCTCCAACTCTAATTATTATATGATTCTATGATTCTATGACATGGATATCCTTTTTAAATACAGGTAGGCACCATCTTAATGCTGGTTTCTGCTATTGCTTCGAAGCCTTAAGAGCAGAACATTTCCATCTTGACAGGGTCGACATGGTCATCTTGACAGACTTTCCATCTTGGAATGAAGGAAGCCATGGGATTTGATAGGGAACTTTTGCAAATGGATTGGTATTTTCCAGTACATTGTTTTATTTCAATCCAAAATGAATTGTCTTTTGAGCTCTTCTAATCCACAACAAGAAAAAAACCCCTAAAACCTATTTAACTGCGCCTTGGTGATAATCAGAATTATGCAAAACCTGTTAAAGTTTACCTCCCCTTTGCTTAAAAATGGGAGAAAAGTTCCTAATTATTGAACTATCCAACCAAAGCCACAGTTCCACACTCTGCCAGAATTAGCAGCTTCTTAATCCATTGCACAGTTCACTCTGCACTTATCCATATATTTTAAGTCTTATTTCGCAGTTAACCATTACCGATAATCAACATTCTCCCTCATCCTCCTGTCTGGACAAGAGCATCTCAGCCAATGTGGATGTCTGTGGTGAAAGTAATTGTGTGGGTTCTCTTAATTCTAGATCTTTGTGCAATTGAAATAGGGGTAAGAATCCCACCAACTCATTCCCCATTGGCTGTTAAGCTTGCCTGAGCTTCAGGTTGCTGTTTGTCATCCCTGGCAGTGTTCAAGGCCAGGTTGAGCAGAGCCTTGGGTGACAGGGTCTAACGTGAAGCATCCCTGTGCATGGCAGGAGGTTGAAACTGGATGATCTTAAGGTGCTTTCCAAACCAAACCATTCTGTGATTCTATGTTGCCATGAAGTGATGGGCTTTTATTCTAGTAACAGCCTTGTGGACATTTCCTTCTCCTAAATCAACAAGAGCTGCTGTTTATCTTCTTGCACATATCAAAAGGCAGTGAGTGTGTGGGTTTTTTGAGTTGGTTGCTTCTTAGTTTTGTTTTCTTTTTTACTGCTTAAAAAGGAGTAAAGGATGAGAACATGTATTCTTTCCTAGCACTAATATGGTTTAACAGATTTGGAGAGTATCAGGATTGTACTGCATTTGCCTTCTAGCATCTTTAACAAGCTGGAGAAGAAAAGACTGAAAGCCGCAAAATGTAACTTGGCTGCTGGAAATTCTCTGATGTGTTTCTGGTGTCCTTGAAAAAGCAGGGACCTTGTTAATGATAAAATAAATTGATAGGGTAGTAATGTAGTGAAGGGTTTTGGTTGGTTGGAGCTTTTAAAATGAGTTTGGTTAAGTGTTTTTTTCCCCACACTGTGAGCTGGAAGCGGCTCTGTGAGCATCTCTGCTTCATCTCACCCCTTCTCATAGAATCATCGAATGGTTTGGGTTGGAAGAATCATAGAATCACAGAATAGTTAGGGTTGGAAAGGACCTTAAGATCATCCAGTTCCAACCCCCCTGCCATGGGCAGGGACACCCCAAACTAAACCATGGCACCCTAGGCCTCATCCAACCTGGCCTTGAACACCGCCAAGGATGGAGCATTCACAACCTCCCTGGGCAACCCATTCCAGTGCCTCACCACCCTCTCAGTAAAGAATTTCTTCCTTATACCCAATCTAAACTTCCCCTGTTTCAGTTTGAACCCGTTACCCCTTGTCCTATCACTACAGTCCCTAATGAAGAGTCCCTCCCCAGCATCCTTGTAGGCCCCCTTCAGGTACTGGAAGCTGCTCAGAGGTCTCCACGCAGCTTCTCTTCTCCAGGCTGAACAGCCCCAACTTTCTCAGCCTGTCTCCATACAGGAGGTGCTCCAGCCCCTGATCATCCTCGTGGCCTCGTCTGGACTTGTTCCAACAGTTCCATGTCCTTTTTATGTTGAGGACACCAGAAGAGACCTTGAAGCTCATCCAGTTCTAACCCCCTGCCATGGGCTGGGACACCTTCCACTAGAGCAGGTTGCTCCAAGCCCCTGTGTCCAATCTGGCCTTGAACACTGCCAGGGATGGGGCATTTTTCCTTTATTGGTTGATGCATCCCATCTTGTGGGTGAGGCTTTATGCCAGAAGCATTCTCTAATGCTGTTTTTGATTGCCTGGCGTTTCTTTGCTCCTTGTCAAGATTGTATGTGCAGTATCTCCAGGCTTTTGGTCATAGCTTTGCCATTGAGCCATGAAATCTCTCCACTTGCCCCTGGTTGGGACAGAATCAATGTGTGTGTCTCAAGGTTGGCTCTAGAGGGAAATTCTTCTCTTGGTGGACTACTTGGATATTTCTCTTGCTTGCTTTAATTGTGGATGGGTTTGAGGGACTGTTTTTGTTGACTACTGCTATCAGAACATGGAGGTTGTACTGTCTGGCACATGGATCCAAAGTGGTTTGGCAAGGCTGAACAATGCATTGGCAAACATATCTGCAAATCTTCTCGGCCAGGCTTCCTGTACGTGAGCTGATACACTGGCACTGTGTACAGTCATTCTCTCCTGGACACACAGGGTGAACTGCAGGGCTGAGGAGGTAACAGTATTAACTGTGCACCTAGAGTGTCTTGTTCTTATTCAGCAGTTAATTATTAGCATATATGCTAAAGAAGGAAAGAAAGGAGAATAAAAACATCTTCAGTAGAAATAATACAAAGCAAACCTGATTGAATCTTGATTGCGCTGTAAAAAGATAACTAATCTTAGAAACATAGAATGGTTTGGGTTGGAAGGGGCCTTAAAGCTCATCCAGTTCCAACCCCTGCCATCAGCAGGGACCCCTTCCACTAGAGCAGGGTGCTCCAAGCCCCTGTGTCCAACCTGGCCTTGAACACTGCCAGGGATGGGGCAGCCACAGCTTCTCTGGGCACCCTGTGAAGCACCCTCTTATGCTTCCTACTGTTTCTAATGTTTCCTTTTATCTGGGAACCACTTCTTGGGTAGACACAGATACTCATTTTTGCGGCTGAGGATTTGGTGTTGTGTGTGGAGTTGTAGTGGGAGCTTTCCTTCATGGTAAGGAATGAAGGATGGGGATATGGCAAAGCCCCCCTTGATATAATACTCCGTGTAAACGGCTTAAGAAATAACTTCTCTCTTGGCTGATTTCAAGTGGAAGTGCACAGATTGCCTGCAGCCCCTTGCCTCAGCTGTGCCATGCCTTTATTCTGTATATTCTTTCATTTCTGAGATTGACTTTTACTGCAAGTTAATATTATAGAATCATAGAATCATAGAATAGTTAGAGTTGGAAAGGACCTTAAGATCATCCAGTTCCAACCCCCCTGCCATGGGCAGGGACATCCTTTGCCTTCTCTTGGTTTCTGTAAGTGATGATTCTCCGTTCCTGGGGCTATCCCTTGCAATGCCTCTTGTGCCACCAGAGCAGACACTTGCCAGACCACACAGTTTTGGTCCCACTGCTGTAGACCTGATCTACATGGGAGACTTTTGTCCAAACAGCCTTTTTCCTTGGCTTCTCAGGCTTTCCTTGGCATAAGCTCTGTATTTATCATTCCTTTCAGAGATATATATTGTATATATACTTATAGCTTCATTTTTTCCCTAGGATCTTAACCAGAAAGAGCCATGCTGAGCTCCAGTTGAAACTTAATAACTCCTACCAGGAACAATTGTGCTGGGGCTACCCTGTGCTGCACAGTAGCACCACTTACATCTCCGGGGACATGTTAACTACAGTACTAATCTCGGAGGCTTTAGAAAGGTTAGTGTATTGAAACTGTGCTTTAGAGAGCCCAAGAAATAAAATGCGTGCTTAGGTAGGATCCTGAAATGATTCTTCCTGCCTCCTTTCCGTCCTTGGTCTTGTCCATTCATTGAATTTGAGCTGCACTTAACTTGGCTTAGAAATTAAATCTCAGTTTCCTCAGTCAACTTACTATAGCTGTGATAGATAATGGAATCATAGAATGGTTTGGGTTGGAAAGGACCTTAAGATCATCCAGTTCCAACCCCCTTGCCCTGGGCAGGGACACCTCACACTAGACCATGTCACCCAAGGCTCTGTCCAACCTGGCCTTGAACACTGCCAGGGATGGAGCATTCACAACTTCTTTGAGCAATCTGTTCCAGTGCCTCAGCACCCTCACAGTAAAGAACTTTTTCCTTATATCTAACCTGAACTTCATTCTGTTAAAGTAGATGTGGGGTTTTTTTCCTCTCATTTTCCCTATATTTTTTCTGCTAATGTATCTGGTGAGGAAGTGAGGTGGGTGTAAGGTACTTCTTTAGGGCACGACTGGGGTGAGAGACCTGCTGGCTTCTCCGTTTTCCCTTGTGGACAGGAGGCAGGTACTTCACTACCTAAATGCATCTCCCTTTCAGATGCGTGGAACAAAATGGGTTCTTCCAGCTGAGATGCCTTCAGGTAAAGCTTCCTTTCTAAACCTAAGAATCTGCATTTTGTATGTTCAGGAGAAACTTGGCCAAACCAGGAAGGTTATTCCAAATGAAAATGAACAGGAGTTTGTGTTAATGCAAACTGAAGCCCCGAGTTAACCCACATGTAATTGAGTTCTTGAATACACTGACCCCACTGTGTGAGCATGAGCTTTGGAAGAGGATTGATGCAAACACTGGCTCCATCCCATTTATTCAATGTGTAACCCCCTCGGTGCTCCCTCGTTGCGCTATGGCCATGCTGAGGACACCCAGGTCTTCTGTACAAGTCACCGCACAGACCTGTTTCCGAGAGCTTCAGTGCATTGCCATGTGCAGCAGCATCACGTTTTGCAGCGCTGATGAAAAGCACGTTGCCTGATGAGTGTGATTTTTGCTTACATTTCCCTTTATCACTTATTTCACTCCGACTTCAACAGGAGGAAATAAAAACCTCCTCAGCTTGCATGCCAGGAGCGACTTCGCAACATCAGACGTGATGTTGCTTCTCTCAGTCCTTTGCATTTCCCTTTCTATTTTAAGCTCTTTTCCTTGAGGAAAGGAGCCTTGTCCAAACATGCTTTTAGCAAATCCTTTCTACCTTGGTATTTGTTGAAGCTTTCTTGACCGGTTTCAACAGCAGAGCAGAGGTCATGAGGATAAATGAGGTTCCCGTGGCTGAAGAGCAAAACAGTGTTCTTGCTGTAAAAGAGGTCTAGGGCTGGTAGGAAGCATGGAACCAGACACTGGAGATGCAAAGGAAGGAGCACCCTGGGAAGCTGTTGAGTACTAGTAGCTAAAGGACTTTTCTTGGCTGGGTTTATGTAGTGGTGCATACACCGATTCTTTCTTGTCCGTTTTCTATAGCATTTGCTTTTTTCCATGACAATTTGCTTCTTTGTCTTTACTCTTTTCCCCTTTTGCCTCCTTCAGCTTCTTGCACTTCTTCATTTTTCTATCAGTTATGGAAAAACTCAAATAAAGACATAAATTTAGCATTTTGCTTCAGAGCAAATCTCTTACTTTTCATCCAGCAGTGAGAAATCAATGTTTTTCTCTCCCTTGAGTTCGTTTCCCAGTGCCAGAGGCACATGGCTCTTGTGGATCATAGTCTTCAATAGAGACTTGGATTGCATAGGTATGATTACATCGCTATGGAAAGTCTTCAAGGGGGGAATTGGTGCCTTCTCCGCTGGTCTTGAGAAAGGAATGAGGTTCTTGATGGGTGAGAACTGTTTGTGAAGGGGTCGTGCTAGAGAGCAGAGTGCAATTGTGCTTAATCCTTACTGGTAGAGTTCAACTGAGGATTTGGGCTGGATGGTTTGAAACCATAGTAAGCCGGTTGCTTCCTACGTCCACTTTACTCCTTGCAGGAGTTTCATGGTACAAAAGAGGAGTTTGGATTCCAAGTAACTGTCTGCTGGAAGTTTCTTCAACAAAGGATGATGTTATAACTTCCTATATAACATCTCTTTATATATAAAACATGTATAACTTCCTATAAAACATCTTCCTATATAACATATAAAAGCTATATAACGCTTTCAAAGGAAAGAAGATGTGGGAATTCTGTGGCTGTCTCTTACAGACCACAGACATAGCTCTTTGTGGTGTACTGGGGAATAAATGCATTACAGTTCTGAGGTGCTGAGCTGCTTTGCTACAGCCACGTTAAGTATTGTAAGTAGAAAGATTGAACGCTCATCCTGGTCTTCCTCCTTTTCCTTTTGATTGGAGTTACTGTAATTCTCACCTCTTCATTTCTGCAACTTTTGAGGTATTTTGGCTTAGCTGCAAAATTGAGTTCCCGGAGGGAATTGACTTCACCTGGCTGCAGAAAAGCCATTAGGAGATTCAAATTAGTGTGAAATAATTAATGGGCAAGGAAGATTAACATGAGGAACACGGGCAGTTTTCATTAACATTAAGCAAAAGGATGTTTCTGTAGATACCTTTACCATGCATGTTGTCCTAGACCTCTAGCTATTCCCTTTGGATATTAATTATATCCAGATCACTAGAGACAAGACCTTATAAGCCTACTCAGGCTTTGCATTTGCATTTCCTCTTGAAGAGGAATTGAAAGGAATTTCTGCTTGCCAGCTTGCTCACATTCCTCCTCCCCCTGTTGTCGGTGGTGATTGGAGCTAATGCCTGTCACTGCGCCTTGAGAGCCCCAGGGATGCCAACATGCATCAGAAGGGTCTTCTCCATCCTGAGCAGGATGGAGGGCAGTGGACCAGGAGTTCACAGGTTGTATTTTGCTCCAGGCACTGAGACCACATCAGTGCCTCATCCCGAGTGTCTCCCATAGACAGAGGTGTGATGAGTTACTTGCACTGAAGCATGGAAAACACTGGAATAATGGTTGCAAAAATCATGTGTAAGGCTTGTATGGTTATCAAGCACTCTCTACAGCTAGCTGAAAGGAGGTTGGAACAAGGTGTATGTCAGTCTCTTCTCCCAAGTAAGAAGTAATAGGACAATAGGAGATGGCCTCAAGTTATGCCAGGGAAGGTTTAGATTGGATATGAGGAAAACCTTCACCAGAAGGGTTGTCAAGCATTGGAACAAGCTGCCAGGGAAGTGGTGGAATCACCATCCCTGGAGACATTTAAAGGACTTTAAGATGTGGAACTTGGGGTTTAGTGGTGGACTTGGCAGTGTCAACTCACCACACTCAAGTCACATAGTTCCTTAAGACCACGTTTGCAGCTAAGCAGTCCCGTTGCAGTTGGCCAGAGCGTATGTGAGCACGTTTTCCTTTAGTAAATCATGTACTTATAAGCTTATGCTTTCCATTTGTTGCACAAAACAAATATCAAAACAATATCAGAACTGCCAGTGTTAGCTGCTGCTGTTCTAGTAAATGAAACACATCATCACATCAAGGGTTGACCTGATAGCAGTTGGGTTGTCCTGTTTCCTGCCAAGGGGGAAAATGAGGAAAATACATGGAAACTGTTGGAAATGTCCAGTTAAGGAAGGAAAGGAGAAAAAAATGCCTATAGGATTCTGTAACATACCCACTGCAAAACCCTCACAGCTCTCAGGACCCACAGTGTAAGTGACAGTCATCTTTTCCCAGCTGTAGCCCTGAACTCTATTAGTGTTTGCATGCAAAGTGTTTGCTGGATATCAGCAACCTCATGCTCCTTCTTGGGAATCGTGGTCTTTCAGCATCGCTTGATGTAGTCGAAGACGTTTAATGTTTTATTAGACACAAATGTAGTTCACATTCACTTCCCTGTGCAGTCTCCGTGTGCCTTTACTTCGCTTGGCACTGCAGATGCAGTTTTGCTTTGCATTCTGCTGCTGCTTTTAAATTGTTTTGCTTGTCTGCTTGAACTGTTGAATGCTCCATGAATAGTTACAACGGCGCTGCTGGATGTGTTGAAGCTTGAAATTGGAGCAGTTAAAACTCCTTGTAACTCTTTGCTTTGCTTTTCTAAAGCAAGACCAAAATGAAACCGGGCTGTAACATGATATTAAAGTCCAGGGGCAGGAAGCTGAAGGCCTGGCTCAGTTCAATGCAGCTTTCTTATATAAACTGTTCTTCAAGCACTTCATTTTCAAACTGTTTGAAAGTTCTGCACAAACCCCGCATCCGCCTTTGGTTTCTCGTGTAATTTGTACTTGTTTGAGGTGTGGGGGTGATACAGAGTTTTCTGTTGGGTATTTATGGGTTGAGGTTTCAAACCTTCCAAGGGGGCTACAAGGATGCTGGAAAGGGACTGTAATGGTAGGACATCACCATCAGGGACTGTAATGATAGGATAAGGGGTGATGGGTTCAAACTGAAACAGGGGAAGTTCAGGTTGGAGATAAGGAAAAAGTTCTTTACTGTGAGGGTGCTGAGGCACTGGAACAGGGTTCCCAAAGAAGTTGTGAATGCTCCATCCCTGGCAGTGTTCAAGGGCCAGGTTGGACAGAGCCTTGGGTGCCATGGTTTAGTGTGAGGTGTCCCTGCCCATGGCAGGGGGGTTGGAACTGGATGATCTTAAGGTCCTTTCCAACCCAAACCATTCTGTGATTCTAAAACTGGAGTTAGCACACTCTGTAAAGCTCTGAAAATCTTATCCCGTGCTGCTCTTTTGTCAGTGATTTAATGAAAGCTGGATCTTATTAGTAGCAAGTGAAATTCCTGGGGGACAAGTAAGCCCAAGCTAATTTCTTGTGTTATATATATAGCCTCATATATAAAGCAAGGGAAAGGAGTGCCTGGGATAGCTGATTTAAGAGGCACTACGGGAAGAGAAGAGTGGGAAAATCTCTAGCAATGATCCCCTGTGCATTTGGATTAAACACCATTTAATGCCCTGGATTTGTGTCTACCTGACAGACTGATCCAAGACTTTATTTACGGCTGTTACAGGGCTGGATTGTCTCATGTGAGTGCTGCTGTGGGTGAGATGTGTGAGAGGCAGTGGAAAATCCTGGATGGTGCTGCTGGGATGTGGAGCTCATCCTCAAGCATCCTCAGGACTAACCTGAGCAGTGCATCTAGTGGGCTTCTTTCTTTGTTCAGTGTTCATGGGTTTTGCTGTGCTCCATCACTGCTTGGTGTTTTAACAGCTTCATAGAACCATAGAATCACACAGTGGCAGGTTGGAAGGGACTTTAAGCATCATCTGGTCCAACCTTTCTGGGCAAAGCATGACCTGGACTAGATGTCCCAGCACCATGTCCAGATGAATCTTAACAGTGTCCAACACTGGGGAATCCACCACTTCCATGGGGAGATTATTCCAATGGCTGATGGTTCTCATTGGGAAAAAACTTCCTCTAGTGTCCAACTGGAATCGCCCCAGGAGTAACTTGTGCCCATCACCCCTCATCTTTTCCATGCAAAAAGGGAGTCTCAGTTGTCTTTATAGCCAGCCTTTAAATACTGGAACATGGGGATAAGTAAGTTCTCCCCTGACCTCTTCTCCAGGCTGAACCAGCCCAGCTCTCTCAGCCTTTCCTCCCATGGCCTCCCATTTCTTGGATCTTCTTTGTGGCCATTCTCTAGGCCCTCTCCAGCCTGTCCACAGCTAAGGACCAAAACTGAACACAGTATTCCAGATGTGGCCTGACAAGTGTTAAGTAGAATAAATGACATCTTCATCTCTGGTGATGCCCTTGTTGATGTTCCCCAACTTCATACTGGCTCTTTGTTGCGCCAGCACACTGTTCCCTCATATGGAGCCTGTTGTCCACCAGGATGCCAAGGTCCCTTTCCAAAGAGCTTTTCCCCAGCCAAGTAGATCCCAGCCTGTGCTGCACCCTTGGATTGTGATTAGCCAAGTGCAATATACACTTATACACTTAACCAGGGAAATTTGGTGGAGGGATGCAGGACATGGAACTGTTGGAACAAGTCCAGAGGAGGCCACGAGGATGATCAGGGGCTGGAGCACCTCCAGTATGGAGACAGGCTGAGAAAGTTGGGGCTGTTCAGCCTGGAGAAGAGAAGGCTGCGTGGAGACCTCAGAGCAGCTTCCAGTGTCTGAAGGGGCCTACAAGGATGCTGGGGATGGACTCTTCATCAGGGACTGTAGTGACAGGACAAGGGGTAACGGGTTCAAACTGAAACAGGGGAAGTTTAGATTGGATCTAAGGAAGAAATTCTTTACTGTGAGGGTGGTGAGGCACTGGAATGGGTTGCCCAAAGAAGTGGTGAATGCTCCATCCTTGGCGGTGTTCAAGGCCAGGTTGGACAGAGCCTTGGGTGCCATGGTTTAGTGTGAGGTGTCCCTGCCCATGGCAGGGGGTTGGAACTGGATGATCTTAAGGTCCTTTCCAACCCTAACTATTCTATGATTCTATGATTCCAATATGTCATAGTTACAGCCTATTCAAGTCATACAGTGACTTGAATATATGAATCATAACTACTCTTTGAGTTCCTGTAATGCTTCAGCTCACAGGAGCAGCTTGCTAATAGCAGCGGCTGCTTGAATGCATTGCAGTGTGTTGGGTGGACAAGCCCTGTGGTGCTTTTGGGCTTGAGCAAAGTTTCAAATAGGGCAGATTCTGGGAAACCTGTAAATGCTGACCCAGATGGGAGGCAGAATAGGGCTAAACCGTGGGAAAACCTGCTTTAAAGCTGCTGCCATTAAGCTGGTGCCAAAGGCATAGTTATCAGTGAGTGCTTTTTCTGGGGACTATTGCCCATCAAAACCCCAATGTCTGTTTAAAGCTGAAGTGACGTATCCTTTCTCTATAATACAACCCGGTCCAGCATCATGTTTCTCTTTCTCTGGGGATGATGGAGCTGTGGAAGAGCTCAGGACAGTTTCGGGGGGGTTAAAGTTGTGAAATGAAGCTAACAACCCCACACCCCCCAAACCTCAACCCTCAAACATACAAATCCTCACTTCAGTGCTCGCCTTCTAGGGCAGATTTGGGCACCTTGGCCAAAGTAAGACCTTGGGAATGGAACAGAGAAGTCTTCTGAGCAGTGGCAATAGCGATTCTTGGCACTGGCTCATTGACCCTTGCAGTTGGGCTATCAGGGAGAAATATGAGAAGGAAAACCTCTCTTGGGGGCTGGAATATGAATGCAAGGAGGACCTAAAACCTTTGAGCCCGTGGACCAGTTGCACTCAGGTCACTGCTTCCTCCCATTTTTTGGAGGCAGAACCTACTTGTATGCCTTTTTGCTCTGGACAGGATGGTTAACCATGCTGTTGGGTTTGTGGTTTCTCCTTCATTCATGGCTCTGATACTCCCAACTTGATTAATCAGCAGAAATAATTTCTATTCCAATTTCCAATAATTCCAAGGACATGGAACTGTTGGAACAAGTCCAGAGGAGGCCACAAGGATGAGCAGGGGCTGGAGCACCTCCTGTATGGAGACAGGCTGAGAAAGTTGGGGCTGTTCAGCCTGGAGAAGAGAAGCTGCGTGGAGATCTCATAGCAGCTTCCAGTGTCTGAAGGGGGCCTACAAGGATGCTGGGGATGGACTCTTCATCAGGGACCATCAGTGATAGGACAAGGGGTGATGGGTTCAAACTGAAACAGGGGAAGTTCAGGCTGGATATAAGGAAGAAATTCTTTACTGAGAGGGTGATGGGGCACTGGAATGGGTTGCCCAGGGAGGTTGTGAATGCTCCATCCTTGGCAGTGTTCAAGGCCAGGTTGGATGAGACCTTGGGTGCCATGGTTTAGTGTGGGGTGTCCCTGCCCATGGCAGGGGGTTGGAACTGGATGATCTTAAGGTCCTTTCCAACCTTAACTATTCTGTGATTCTATGATTCTATGAGTCTAGTGACTCCTACAAATGCTGTCTCAGTCCAGCTCTACTGTCCCCATGGTCCTGGAGTAGGTATTTGCCTCTCCAGTGCAAGTTGCATGATGAGACACCGTGTAAGGCAACATCCACCTACTAAGGCTAAACTTCTGCAGCGAGGAGGAGCCTGCATCCCCCTCCAAAGGATGAGCAGGGAGGGGAGCCCTTTTCAAAGTGAATGGTGTTATCTGGTATTAATACATCTCCCTTTTTGTCTTCACAGCTACCCAGATTGATCCCAGTGAACTACAGGAACTTTTTCAAGAGACTTCAGCCAACGTCTTCCGAATCAACTCCAATGGTGCGTATAATGAAAGATTTCCTAGTCAATTGTGTGCTGTCCTGCTGATGGCTGGTGTGTACGTACACACTGTATGGCAACTCCTGTTGTCAGGGAGCAAATACTAATGCAGCATCACTGCTGCTGCATCTCACGAGCACCAGCACATGTCCAATAGCCCGTTTTTTATAAGATATAAAAATATTCCACCATATGTTCCATTAAACAGGCACAGATCTATTTGAATCCGTGCTGAGACCACATCCTTTTCTATTTTTAATTGTGTCATCTGTTACAACAGGGAGTTAGAATGCAGAAAGGTGGAACCAGCCAGACTCGTTTCCTAATGTGTTGCAGCACTACAGCATTCAGAGCCTGTCACATGAGCTTGCAGAGCATCTATCTCCCTTATAAAAACATCAACACCAAAGCTCTTCTGTTATTCTTCACTCTGTAGATGGAGCAGAGATGCTATTCCTGCTCGTGTCTCCCTGGACCGTAGAGCTATAGAGTGCTTCCCTCCTTTGGAGACATGCTTTGGCTCATCAGTTTTGTTGGGTTGGATGTCTTTCGTTGATGGATATAAACTAACATTGCTGAATGATAGCTAATGGCATTCTATCCCAGTTCTAAAATACACAACTGATAGACAAGGATCTAAAATTACCGCATGCTTATTTTATGGTGAACCTTGAAATTGCTTCTGCATTATCTTGACAGTTTCCCTGTCTGTTCTGCTTGGTGTCTATGGAGACTGGGTGACAGAGAGGCCTGGCTTAGGTGTAAAGAAAGGGTCTTAGTGCCTCCTTATTTCTGTCGTTATTGGCTGGAACTGGATGATCTTAAGGTCCTTTCCAACCCAAACCATTCTATGATTCAGTGATAAGACCCCCCCTTCAGCCTTCTTTTTACCAGGCTGAACAGTCCCAGTCCTCTCAACCTTTCCTCATAGGGATGCTCCAGACCCTTAATCATCTTTGTGGCTCTTTCCTGGGCTGTCTCCAATGTGTCCATGTCTCTAAGAACACTCTGGTGCTGTGACCTGGGCTTATGGCCACTGTGGCGGGTTGAATTCCCCACTGCGATCACTACTACTTGGCTTACACATGGGTGTCTAAGCTACTATAACACCCCGAAATACCTCTATTAGCAGGTAGCTGGTTGCTCCAGCACTGATAGTTTTACTTTGAAAACAGTAGTGATGAATGGTAGTGGCACTTCTGCTACCAAACCAAAGGCTCAGTGTGAAGTTTTGCAAGCTGCTTGCAAGTCTATGTGTGCTATTGATATCCAGACTAGCCAGGGTAGGGATGACTGGATGCGTCTCTGTGCTGGAATCACAACTCCTGCTGTAGTGGAGTTTATCCTGAGGAAACCTTGGTGCATCCTTTTGAAATGCCACGATCCGATTGCTATTTTTACTCCTGATTAGAATTCCATTAATCCACTCAATTACTGTTTAAGCAATTTCAGGGGGTCTTTGTTTCTCCTCTCGAGATGGTATATAGAGTATGCGATGAAGTGCTTTCTGTTAAGCCTGCATCGAGTGCTCTGCGAAGCAGGTAATGACAAGGTCTGTACTTAAAACTAGCTTGCAAAATTGGAGAGGGTACAGAGAAGAGCTGTGGCAACTCTTTGAAGTCTGAAAATGAGCCTGTAAAATGCATGCCATCTGAACTTCTGTTTCAGACATCTAAGAGGACTTGATCATGGTATGTAAGTACCTCTCTGGGAAGAAAGGCATCAAATAGATAGCATAGGGCTCATTAATCTAACATTCTCACACATAACGAGATCAGGAGATAGGAGTCAAAGCTAGACAAATTCAGTCCTTCTGTATGAGGATAACTAGCCATTAGATCTCCTTATTGCGGGGATGTGATGGATTTGGCATGGTTTTCAACCTTTAAATCAAGATTTTAATGTCTTTGTGTAAGATACACTTTAGCCCAGCTACAGTCTTGACGTAGGAGTGATGGGACCAGATTTTATGGTAGGAAATCTGATGGGATAATCAGAATTGCTCTCTCTGGCCTTTAAAATCTATGAATCTATGAATTTATAATGCTTTTTAAAGTGCTTTTACATTGAAGAAATGCCCATAAGATACTCTACTGTGATTGCTCAGTTCACCACCCATAGCATTTTTTATCTGCTAAAGTCAGATTCAGTCAGTTTCTTTGTGGCTTCTTCGTAGCCTTTACCCCAAAAGTGGCTCCAGCTTTTCAGCAGAGGGATGCTGAGTGTACTGCTGATGGGCAGAGCTAATCCACATTAGGTAAAGAAGTTTGTAGGGTTCTAAAATGGGAAAGGATGCCCGTGATCCTTTCTGTCCTCTACAGCTGTATCATATGGTCTCATCAGGAAACTCAGCAAGTTCTTTCTCAGAGCATGCAGGGAAAGCCAGTGCTGTTGTTTGAGTACCACCACACACGCGGCTGAGCGGCTTCATTGCAGATGCTCGCCAGATGATGGTTTGCCCTCCTCTTGCGCTGGGCATGGCATGTTGAGCATCCCACAGGGTTGTGTTAGTCCAATCACAGCTCCTTTTTTCCTGCCTTGCCCCAGCCTCCTTGGGGTTTTGTACATTCCCCATTGTGTTTGGAGGCCAAACTATGAGCTTGAAATGCTCCTCTCCCACTCGCGATGCTAAAGATGTCACAAGCTCCCCATAGAATAATTAGGGCTGGAAAGGACATTAAGATCATCTAATTCCAACCCCTCTGCCATGGCTTCTGTTGGGTCGAGTCCCAAAATGCCAAGTTATGGGCAATCTCAGCTATATTTTTTCTCTCTTTGGGAAATGACTGTTTTTAATGAAACAAGAAGTCAACTTTGTGCTGGGATTTTAAAACACTGTTGGTTTTCATTGAGTAACACTATAGTAGTAACAAACACAACGTGCTTTGTCCCTCTTTGCTCTCCTTACTCTGTCTGCAGAAGTCTGAGCCTTTGGGTTGATTTAAATTCTTCTTGTGCAGTCCAGGACATGCTCCCTGACCCAGGAGGATCTTTATAGCTCTGTATGGCTGATCTCACATATACACACCTCCTGCTCCCTTTTCCTGCTATGAAAATGGGAATCTTCCTCATGTGTTGCATAAAAATCATAGCCAGAACGGTTGATGCTGTTCATGTGCTACTGGATCACTCTCCTGCCAGGTGGTGAACTTATAAGCTTTGTATTTATGCCATTTCATACGTAAGTGCCCAGGGTAGAGGGAGATCTTTCCTATTCTTTGCCTCTTCTTTCTTTCTGTAATTCACTGGGAGCTGTTCTTGTTGAGCGCAGGGATAGTGCTTTAACTTACGCAAGTCTTGAATTTGTTGGGTTTTTTGGTCTAATTGCTTTTTCCTTTCAAGGAGAAAAAGAACCCCAAGCACACAAAAAGAAGCTCAAATACTGCGTGAATGTGTCTTATTGATGGCTTTTTTCCTACTTATTTTAATGAAGGTTTTGCATCTCTTTCAGTGCACAGCTCTAAGCTGCCTCGCAGTGAATGCCTCATAAATAAGTAAAATAAATCACAGTCGTAAAGGGGTTGGTTTGGTGCATCCTGTCTGAAGGGCTGATCAGTGGAGGATACACCACAGGAATCAAACCTGTTCTGGCCAGATGGAGAACCTGAGTGCTCTAAGGAGTCTGTTCCCTCTCTAATTCCTGTTCCTTGCTCATTAATGACTCTCTGTGACAGGTTGGTGCCATGTGCAGTCCCATTACCTCGATGTGAGAGGCTGAGCTGAGGATTCTTCAGCAGCCCCCAGGTGTGATTTAGTCTCCATTGCCATCCATAAGCGGTTTCTTATTCCCTATTGATTTTAAGGATTGCAATGGCATAAACGACTGGTGCCAAACTCTTCACTTATGTAAATCACTGCAACTCCAACGGCAGTGATCCCTTCTGAATGTACCTCATCTTGTTCCAGAATGCACCTCATCTTGTTCCAGAATGCATACCTTGTCCTTTTCAGGTAGCTGACCTTTATGTAAGTGTGTAAATATTATGCTTAGATTAGATTATTAGGTAAAGTTTTAGGACAGGGTCTTAAACTGGAGTCGTTGTCTCACCTGACTTACAAGTGCATTCTTGCATTCCTGCCATGCACTTTGCATTCCTGTCTCAGATTCTTTTCCCTTTATGTTTGCTTTCCAAACTATTTAACAAATGTCAAAGCTCTTGGATTTGCCTCGGTGTAAAATGGTGTGAAGTCTTTAACAGATTTGTGCAATAGGAAAACTGCTTCCTTCTCCAGTCTTCTCCAAAGCAGGCAGTACCAAAGTTCTGTACTGGTTTTGCAGAGAACTGTCTAAGATCTGTCTTACAGAATCATAGAACCATAGAATAGTAAGGGCTGGAAAGGACCTTAAGATGATCCAGTTCCAAGCCCCTGCCATGGGCAGGGACACCTCACACTAAACCCTGTCACCCAAGGCCTCATCCAACCTGGCCTTGAACACTGCCAGGGATGGAGCATTCACAGCTTCCCTGGGCAACCCATTCCAGTGCCTCACCACCCTCTCAGTAAAGAATTTCTTCCTTAGATCCAATCTAAACTTCCCCTGTTTCAGTTTGAACCCGTTACCCCTTGTCCTGTCACTACAGTCCCTGATGAAGAGTCCCTCCCCAGCATCCTTGTAGGCCCCCTTCAGACACTAGAAGCTGCTCTGAGGTCTCCACGCAGCTTCTCTTCTCCAGGCTGAACAGCCCCAACTTTCTCAGCCTGTCTCCATACAGGAGGTGCTCCAGTCCCTGATCATCCTCGTGGCCTCCTCTGGACTTGTTCCAACAGTTCCATGTCTTCCATCACCCTCATCTTCATTAGGAGGAAGAATAGCTTTCACTTTGAATTGTCCTGCCTTTGCAGCTCAGGTTAGAAAGGTGCCAGGATGCTGTAGCTGCTGTTTTCCCCTCTGGAGTTGCAGACATGACATTAACATCTTCTTAGAGCTTCATCGTCTGTGTAAGTGCTTTCTCTACATTGACTTGCTCTCCCTTCTCCAAGGACCACACTCTGCTTTGTTCTGATTTGCCCAGGAGTATTTTTAGATGATGCAAAGTTTTCCCTTTGAAAGAGACAGCATATAGATTGCGCAAGGGATTGGTTCGTTAGCATTGCAGAGGGAGGAAGAGAGTGAATTACAATGTCTGGGAGATCTCTGCAGGATCAATGCTGTTCTAGAGAAAGAAATGGTTATTAGTGGAAACTTCCAATTTATTCTTTAAAACATTCTCCATCCAGCAAAGGATAATAATTACTAGCTCAGTTATAGACAGTTCCTTGAGGCTTTATCGTACTGAATCGCCAAACCAGGCACTAAAATCTGTTATTACACTCAGAATGGTTTGGGTTGGACCTTAAAGCTCATCCAGCTCCAACCCCTGCCACGGACAGGGACACTTTCCACTAGAGCAGCTTGCTCCAAGCCCCTGTGTCCAACCTGGCCTTGAACACTGCCAGGGATGGGGCAGCCACAGCTTCTCTGGGCACCCTGGGCCAGCGCCTCAGCACCCTCAGAGGGAAGAGCTTCTTCCATATATCTAGTCTCAATCTCCCTCTTTGGTTTAAAGACATTATGGAGGGAATGAGGGGTTTCTTGCTGTTACAAGGAGTCGGCTCTCGTGAGACCTCACTTGGAGCATTGTGTGCAGTTCTGGTGTCCTCAACATCAAAAGGACATGGAACTGTTGGAACAAGTCCAGAGGAGGCCACGAGGATGATCAGGGGCTGGAGCACCTCCTGTATGGAGACAGGCTGAGAAAGTTGGGGCTGTTCAGCCTGGAGAAGAGAAGCTGCGTGGAGACCTCAGAGCAGCTTCCAGTGTCTGAAGGGGGCCTACAAGGATGCTGGGGATGGACTCTTCATCAGGGACTGTAGTGACAGGACAAGGGGTGATGGGTTCAAACTGAAACAGGGGAAGTTTAGATTGGATCTAAGGAAGAAATTCTTTACTGAGAGGGTGGTGAGGCACTGGAATGGGTTGCCCAATGAAGTGGTAAATGCTCCATCCCTCGCAGTGTTCAAGGCCAGGTTGGAGAGAGCCTTTGGTGCCATGGTTTAGTGTGGGGTGTCCCTGCCCATGGCAGGGGGGTTGGAACTGGATGATCTTAAGGTGCTTTCCAACCCAAACTATTCTATGATTCTATGATTCTATCTCATGGTGTGTGATACATGGATTCACCATTTATGCACCCAAGGAACCCCATTTATGTGGTTTTGGGTAACAGCCATTGCCAGATGTTGTCCCCTTTGTCTCATGAATTACTTGTCCAAACACCACTTCTCTGTGCTGTTTAAATACTAGAATTAAATGCCAACCAGTTGAACAAAAATCTGTACTATTTTCTTTGCCAAAGTGTGCTTCTTCTTTATCTTCTCTTTCTCTGTTGTTGACAGTGACCTCTCTGGAAAGAAGCCTTCGATCTCTGGGGACCTCAAACGACACTCAAGAGCTGCAGGATGGACTGTGAGTCTCTTTTGAATCACTGCAGATCTCTCTTTGTCCCAGCCTTTTCACTCGTTCCTCATCTATCCTCACCCCATCTTCTGTCCTTGTTTTATAACTGGACACTTCTTTGGCCTTTCTATGAATGATTAATGACGGTAGGATGTGCATTGATCATATCAAGCTTTGCTTGTGTTGGTTTCAGGTGATAGAGAATGGTCGGTAGGTAACAGGAGGTGATGGGCCACAGTGAAAGAGGGTTTTCTGTGGCTCTGTGTGCGTCGCTGTTCTTTGTTGTTCATTGTCTTTTGTTGTTGTTGGGGTTGTTTGTTTTTAATGTGAAATCAGAGGTGGATGCAGTGCTGGTTTTGGTAAGGATGGAGTTAATTGTGTTCGTAGGAGCTGGTGTCAGGCTGTGATTTGGATTTGTGCTGGAAACAGTGTCGATAACACAGGGATGTTTCATTATCACTGAGCAGAGCTTACACAAACTCAAGGCCTTTTCTGCTCCTCACCCCACCAGCGAGTGGGCTGGGGGTGCACAAGGAATTGGGAGCTGACCCCAGCTGACCCTAGGGATATTCCATTCTTTATGGCATCATGCTCAGCAAATAAAGCTGGGGGAAGAAGAAGGAAAGGGAGTGAGTTCAGAGCGGTGGTGTTTGTCTTCCCAAGTCACCATTAGGTGTGATGGAGCCTGCCCTGGAGATGGCTGAACCCCTGCCTGACCACGGAGAGTGGTGAATGAATTCCTTGCTTTGCTTTGCTTATGAAATTGTCTCAATGCATGAGTTTCCTCACTTTTATTTCTGATTCTCTCCCCTGTGCCACGGGCAGGAGTGAGCAAGTAGCTGTGTGGTGCTTAGTTGGGGTTAAGCCGTGACAGATGCTTGTAGAATCATAGAATAGTTAGGATTGGAAAGGACCTTAAGATCATCCAGTTCCAACCCCCCTGCCATGGGCAGGGACACCTCACACTAAACCATGGCACCCAAGGCTCTGTCCAACCTGGCCTTGAACACTGCCAGGGATGGAGCATTCACCACTTCTCTGGGCACCCTGTGCCAGCACCTCAACACCCTCACAGTAAAGAACTTCTTCCTTATCTCCAACCTGAACTTCCCCTGTTTCAGTTTGAACCCATCACCCCTTGTCCTATCACTGCAGTCCCCGATGAAAAGCTTACGTATCTTTTTTCTCTCCATCCCTATTATACTTTGCCAAAGACCATTAACCCAAGAGAAGAAAGAAGAGAGAAGGAGCTATAAGATATTTTATAGGTGGAAAAATGTGTTGTGGTGGTGAAACCTGCATCACGCGACAGGGCGTGGAGGAAATGAAACTTCAGTTTCACTTGCAGTGGATGCAGTTCGTTAAACTCCCTCTTCTAGATACGTGTATACATGAACTCACAGTGTTAGTTTTCATTGTACACATGCTAATTAAAGAATGAAAATGCCTTTTCCAAAGGTAGCACCATTTATTAAAGCTGCTTCCCCTCATGCAGCTCGCATGCGGAAATCAGCTTCTTAGGATGTGGCTCTGATTTTGTGTGTGTGACTGCAGTTCCTGCTGAGATTCGGCTCTGCACAAAGGGGACAATTTGATTTCTGTTTCTTTCTATTGGCTTTAGGCACTGTAATTTGCCTGATGGACTTGACTGACCTTCTCAGTGCGATAGAAACTCTCGTGCTGGTTTGCAGTCTCCCTTCTTCTCAATCCATTGCTTTCATTGGTGTCTCAGAGGTGCCCTGATTCACAGGTACTCTGTTGTGCAAACTTGAGGATTAAAAATAGTAATAGCAATAATAGTCACAAGAGCTGGGGCTACATTTAGGAGACTGCAAGAGTGAAGAGTCAGTCTGGGGATGGATGTAACCGCAGAAGATGTTTGCATGTGTTACAATGCTATTTGTAGCATTAACTACCTTAGTTACTGCTGGAGATCCTTAGCACGGGAAAGCCTTTCTATTCTATCACACAGAGCAGCTATTGTGTTGCGCTCCTATTCTTATTGAAGAATCAGTTCCTTGACTCTTCTGAGCACTCCAAAAACCATAGCTGGATAATTTTCTTCTTTCCTGAGCAGTCACATAAATAGATGCATAATGCACTAATTACAATCATTATTTTTGATCTGGGAATTAAAAATAATTGTCTGGATAGCGAAATGCAGTTTATTTTTATGTTAACCGTGCTTCCCTACCCCTGCAACTGTCTCCTTCCACCTGCCTAGAATCATAGAATCACAGAATGGTTTGGGTTGGAAAGGACCTTACGATCATCCAGTTCCAACCCCCCTGTCATGGGCAGGGACACCTCACACTAAACCATGGCACCCAAGGCCTCATCCAACCTGGCCTTGAACACCGCCAAGGATGGAGCATTCACAACCTCCCTGGGCAACCCATTCCAGTGCCTCACCACCCTCTCAGTAAAGAATTTCTTCCTTAGATCCAATCTAAACTTCCCCTGTTTCAGTTTGAACCCGTTACCCCTTGTCCTGTCACTACAGTCCCTGATGAAGAGTCCCTCCCCAGCATCCTTGTAGGCCCCCTTCAGATACTGGAAGGCTGCTATGAGGTCTCCACGCAGCTTCTCTTCTCCAGGCTCAACAGCCCCAACTTTCTCAGCCTGTCTCCATACGGGAGGTGCTCCAGCCCCTGATCATCCTCGTGGCCTCCTCTGGACTTGTTCCAACAGTTCCATGTCCTTTTGATATTGAGGACACCAGAACTGTACACAATGCTCCAAGTGAGGTCTCCCGAGAGCAGAGCAGAGGGGCAGGATCACCTCCTTCGACCTGCTGGTCACGCTCCTCTTGATGCAGCCCAGGATACGGTTGCTTTCTGGGCTGCGAGCGCACACTGCAGCCGGCTCATGTTCATTTTCTCATCGACCAACACCCCCAAGTCCTTCTCCTGTTCATCCCTTCTCCCATGCTTTAGCAGAAAGTCTCCCCTGATTTCTCCCCTTCAGCTCTTTGCATCTCCAAACTGAACAGTTCCAAGGTGCAAGCAGAGGATTACCAGCGGCTCAATCCTCCCATTCTTTCCCCCTTCCTAACACTGATGTGTCCTTCACATTGCCCCCTGTTTCATTGCCTGATACATGCAAGCAGCCTTGAATGCTCTACAAGCATCTCCGCTTGTCTCTCGTGAGAGCTGCAGCAGCAAAAAGCAGCATGCCATGAATCGCGGGAGCTGACATTGCTGCATATATCTCTATGTTCAGGAGCAAGCAGAGGGTCAGCTCTTCAGGTGAGACCTTTGGGGCAATGTTTTCTGCTTCCCTGGCTGCAAATCATGGCTTAATCTTCCTCCTTTGCCACTTAACCCCTTTCCTTCAAAGGCTGATGCATGTTTCTCCTTGAACATCCTCTGACTTGGTTGGGGAGTACAAGTGAACATTTGGTGGTTTCATAGCCTTGGCTATTAGGAGAGCAAAGTGTTTGTGGGTATCTAATAGTAAAATTGCCACACTTGTTAAGTTGATACTAACTAAGTGACTATCACTGCCTAAAATGAGACTGTTAGGCAGGCGAGGAGAAGGAACAATAGTTGGAAATAGGGATTCATGGGGAAAAATGGTCCTGCCACACAGGACATTTAGCTACCATGGTCCATATACTGCAAAACTATTTGCGTACCTAGCTGCAGGGTCCTGCTTAAACAGAACAAACCCAAAGTTGTCTAACTCCTCTTCAAATCCATGTAGACTGTCTGCCTCTTAAGCGTGGGATTTCTAAGCTCATCAGATGAGGACAGGTTTCTGAGGATGATCAGGGACTGGAGCACCTCCTGTATGGAGACAGGCTGAGAAAGTTGGGTCTGTTCAGCCTGGAGAAGAGAAGCTGCGTGGAGACCTCAGAGCAGCTTCCAGTGTCTGAAAGGGGCCTACAAGGATGCTGGGGAGGGACTCTTCATCAGGGACTGTAGTGACAGGACAAGGGGTAACGGGTTCAAACTTAAACAAGGGAAGTTTAGATTGGATGTAAGGAAGAAATTCTTTACTGTGAGGGTGGTGAAGGCACTGGAATGGGTTGCCCAGGGAGGTTGTGAATGCTCCATCCTTGGCAGTGTTCAAGGCCAGGTTGGATGAGGCCTTGGGTGCCATGGTTTAGTGTGGGGTGTCCCTGCCCATGGCAGGGGGTTGGGACTGGATGATCTTAAGGTCCTTTCCAACCCAAACCATCCTGTGATTCTATGATTCTTATTATCAGACTGGGCTATTCCCTTTTCTGCAGTGGTTTCTCTCCTGTGGATAGCTGTGTTGTACAGAATAAGGACTGTGTCTGTGGCAAGGGAATTTGGGAAAGTTCATCCCGAAAGGATGTCAGCTCTAGTCAGAGACAGACTTGTCTGTATATGTGCAAGTAGGGGATAGGTGGACCCCACAGTGAATAATCTTGGTCCAGGCTCTTCCTAGAGCCAACACAAATACCTGTGTTACTACATGCTTACTGCCTATGTGCTACATGCTTCCAGCTGAATGTCCTGGAAGATGAGACACAAACGCTCATAAGAAGCTCTGAATGGAGTCTGCTGAATGCCACTGACCATAGATTAACTGGGGAGGGAATGGGAGCAGAAGATGCATAGAGGCGAGGAGCTGCGACCAGTAGGCAGTGCTGACAGCTTTCTCCTGCGATGCTTGGCTTCAAACAGCTTGCCAAGTACTCGTACGTTGCAGGAATAATCGACTGCTTCTTTTCCTGACCTTTAAATAATCGTAGAATCATAGAATCATAGAATGGTTTGGGTTGGAAAGGACCTTGAGATCATCCAGTTCCAACCCCCCTGCCATGGGCAGGGACACCCCACACTAAACCATGGCACCCAAGGCCTCATCCAACCTGGCCTTGAACACCAAGGATGGAGCATTCACAACCTCCCTGGGCAACCCATTCCAGTGCCTCACCACCCTCTCAGTAAAGAATTTCTTCCTTAGATCCAACCTAAACTTCCCCTGTTTCAGTTTGAACCCATCACCCCTTGTCCTAATCCAAGCTCCCAAGGCATTTTTCTCCTGCTTCGCCAGAGGTTGTAGGATGCGGGGTTTCTCTGACATTAGGCACTGAAGGCAACCAGCTTTTAATGTAGGCAAATATAATTAAACACCCAGATAACACACTGTCTCCAAGAGGCAATGAAAACCAGTCTCTGTTTTTGTGGGTGGGTATGTCTGGTTCATCTGCCAGCACCCTCAAAGAAGAGGCTGGGAATGAAAGCATCCTTCCAATGTGGGCAATGCTCTCTGAGAAGTATGAGAGACCTCAGAGCAGCTTCCAGTATCTGAAGGGGGCTACAAGGATGCTGGGGATGGACTCTTCATCAGGGACTGTAGTGACAGGACAAGGGGTAACGGGTTCAAACTGAAACAGGGGAAGTTTAGATTGGATCTAAGGAAGAAATTCTTTACTGTGAAGGTGGTGAGGCGCTGGCACAGGGTGCCCAAGGATGTTGTGAGTGCTCCATCCCTGGCAGTGTTCAAGGCAGGGATGGAACCTATCAATGTTCAAGACAGAGCCTTGTGCGACGTGGTCTAGTGTGAGGTGTCCCTGCTCATGGCAGGGGGTTGGAACTGGATGATCATTAGGTCCTTTCCAACCCAAACCATTCTGTGATTCTAAGGGAGATAAACTCCCCTGCATCAGTCTTGCCCATGTTTATTCATTACTGACCCAGCATATTGGGGTGAAGGATGCTTGTGCTCAGCTGAATACAGAGGCTTGAGTCCTGAAGCATCCCCTTAGAGGTGTAACCATGGGAATAAGGCTTCCTCTGTGTAACGCCAGAGTTTTTTTTTTCCTGGTGACAAAATTTAAGTTAAAAAAAAGTAAAAATAGCATTTTTATAAGTCTTTTTTGCATTCTGACCCAGTCTTATTGTGACCTTAGAAAAGAAACATGGTCATACAGGTTGCAAGTAGCATTTGACGGCTACCTCAAAGCCATGAGACTGAGCTTTTAGTGGTATGAAGGGTCCTTGATGCCCTTTCTGTGGAGGCTGGTTGACCACAGCAGCAATCCATGCACTCCAAACCAGCCTTCCTGCATTGCTTGTCTCCATGAGGAGCGTATCATCTGGGATGTAGCCTGTGAGTCTTCACTGTGTGGTGTGTTTGGATCCTTCACCAGTCCCTAGCAGAAGCATTTGCCTGTTTAGGGAGGAGTCATAAGGATATTTCAGGGGATTTTTAGTGTGTCCATATTGCAGAATGTCTTGATTTCTCTCTGGGAGCGTTCACAAACCGCATAGACGTGGCTCTCAGTGATATGCTTTAGTGGTGGTCTTGGCAGTGCTGGGGTAATGGTTGGATTTGATGATCTTAAAGGTCTTTTTCAACCGACTTGATTCTATGATTCTGTGATTCTTCTGGTTTGAGGAAAAGCCCAAGTTTTAGGTTCCACCTCCCTTCTCCCACTGGCATTATTCTATTGCAAAAATGAATAGGGTTTTTCTATGTAACTAAGAGAGGGCTGAGCTCTACATCTGTCCAGTGTGAGAAAACAAACCTGCTTTTCTGATTGACTTGGTGCAGCAATCGTAGAATCATGAAATGATTTGGATTGGAAAGGACCTTAAAGTTCATCCAGTTCCAACCCCCCTGCCATGGGCAGGGACACCTCACACTAAACCATGGCACCCAACACCTCATCCAACCTGGCCTTGAATACTGCCAGGGATGGAGCATTCACAACCTCCCTGGGCAACCCATTCCAGTGCCTCACCACCCTCTCAGTAAAGAATTTCTTCCTTAGATCCAATCTAAACCTCCCCTGTTTCAGTTAGAACCCATTACCCCTTGTCCTATCGCTACAGTCCCTAATGAAGAGTCCCTCTGCAGCATCCTTGTAGGCCCCCTTCAGACACTGGTAGGCTGCTATGAGCTTTTCTCTCAATTCATTTTATCAATTATGTGTATTTTTCCCTTTTCCTTTCCTATCTTACCCTTATATTCAATAAGTTGAAGCTTAAAACATATATATATATATATTATATATAGGAAAAAAAAGCTTCTGTTAAAAAGATTTTCATTCCTTTGGAATGCAAATTCATTTAGAGCAGAGATTTTAAAGTCATAATTTACTGAAAGAAGATGTTTTTTAAAGTAAATCAGACAGAAGCTTTTAAGTGTCAGCATGTTTAATTACGGGCAGGATTTAATAGTATTCTATATGGTTTTGTTATCCTGCTTGTATAAGCTTTAGGGAAAAAAAAAAAGATTTCCATAAATATGTTTGATTCTGTTAATATTTTAAGCCCTTCAAAGTAATACCTTCCCTGCTCAACTCCGAGCTGTTGGATTAACTTTATCTGTCCTCCATTTATCGCTGCTGGCATCAGTTTCTGACATGAAAAACCTTCTAGGTTTGGCAGTAAAAATGGGTTGCCAGATTGCAACGTTTGCATTTAACTGTATAATGCACTTGCTGCATTAATAGCTGTATTTATGTGACAGATCTCACCCTTAAGAATCCCCGAGATCCGGATGTGTGACATCCCAGTGATAAATGACAAAAGCTACTGATGAAGTGCAGAACTCCCCAATGATGATAAATTCATCTGCTTTTGACCGCTTTCCCTGCTTAGAGGGGTCCTTGGAGTATCCCTTCACATGCCTGAACAGTTTATAATGGTCGCTATAAATCAATCTGGCTCAAATGTTTTTCTTTGCGTTGTTTTCAGCCCAAATTGCCCTTGCCAGAGGTCTGAAATGGCCAGAAACCTTGGCCAATGGAGTGGTGTCTTCCCATGTTGAGAGCCTTTGGATGTAGGCTGTGAATTTTAAGCTGTGAATGGTGGAACAGCGACTAGTCATCTGTTGCAAGTGATTGATGCTCCAGGAGATGCAAGCCTGGGGACGAGGAAAGGTGCCATCTAGCGATAACCATCTCCTCTTGACGGTCTCTTGTTGCCACTGCTTCTTGTGTCATTTTCTCATGCTTTCGTGTTTCAGCTCGGTTTCTTATCTCTCCTTGGTGTCATGGGGAGTCAAGGGAACAATAAGTTCAGGTTAGATCTAAGGAAGAAGTTCTTTACTGTGAGGGTGCTGAGGCGCTGGCACAGGGTGCCCAAAGAAGTGGTGAATGCTCCATCCCTGGCAGTGTTCAAGGCCAGGTTGGACAGCGCCTTGGGTGCCATGGTTTAGTGTGAGGTGTCCCTGCCCGTGGCAGAGGGTTAGAGCTGGATGATCTTAAGCTCCTTTCCAACCCAAACCATTCTGTGGTTCTACGACCATGGGAGCCCACTCACTGCTGGTGTCTGTGCTGATCAAAAATGGGCTGCATGGGAGCCTCAGCCTTCCCACATATCCTTGTTCCTATCTCCAGTTCGCGTATTTGCCCATCAGCTTTTGGTCCAGCTGGTTAAACACCATGGCTGTAACATCTTCAGGGGATGTGAGAAACAGTAAAGTTGCTTACCACGGTATGAGCACATGTCCTTGCCCATTCAGTCCAAGCAAACATCTGAAGTAATGTCCCATGCTCTTTATACCATTCAGAGCACAGATGTGAGTAAACAGAAGCATGACCATTGTCTTCCTCCAGTGACTAAATATAGTAAGAATAAACCTACTCCCCACCCCATGCACCCCTTTTGATTTGGTGCGTCAGATGCAAAGAGCTTCCCATTTTGGAAGCCAGCTGCATCTTCCAGCAAGTACTCAATTTACAGCAAGAAACTGTTACACTTCCAGAAGTGTAGCTGGATATTGCAATGTGTAAGAATACAGTCACGCTTGGTCTATTCATCTGTTTATTCTAAGGTGTTTATCTGGGAAATGCTGAACACACACTGATGGTGGTTTAGTTTTAGTTTTGTGGGTGACAGCAGGAGGACCAAATAAGGAGAATAAACTGCTCCCCTCCTTTTCTTCTGTTGACCACCACAGAATCATAGGGTTGGAAAGGACCTTAAGATCATCCAGTTCCAACCCCCTGCCATGGGCAGGTACGCCTCACACTAAACCATGCACCCAAGGCTCTGTCCAACCTGGCCTTGAACACTGCCAGGGATGGAGCATTCACCACTTCCCTGAGCAACCCATTCCAGTGCCTCACCACCCTCTCAGTAAAGAATTTCTTCCTTAGATCCAATCTAAACTTCCCCTGTTTCAGTTTGAACCCGTTACCCCTTGTCCTATCACTACAGTCCCTGATGAGGAGTCCCTCTCCAGCATCCTTGTAGGCCCCCTTCAGACACTGGAAGCTGCTCTGAGGTCTCCACGCAGCTTCTCTTCTCCAGGCTGAACAGCCCCAATGTTCTCAATGTGGCTCCATACAGGAGGTGCTCCAGTCCCTGATCATCCTCGTGGCCTCCTCTGGACTTGTTCTAAAACCATGGTTTTAGCAATGCTTTTGCTAATTTTTCAGGAGCTTTTCTGAGCTGCTTAATTGAAAACCATGCAGATTTCCCCTCCTGTTATTACCCAAAATATTAGCTTTTAAATTCTGGGGTTGCTTTTTTTGCCATTCTCATGAAACACAAAATTTGACTAGGTTACAGATTGGCATTTGAGTCAACAGAGTAAAATCCATCCTCACCTTCAGGAATAAACCACCTTCAAATACTTGTCTCTTTTTCCCTGCAGGGTTAGAGACAGTTCACATTCTATTAGCATAAACAGCAGAGGGCAAATAATAGGGACTGTAGTGATAGGACAAAGGGGGTGATGGTTTCAGACTGAAACAGTGGGAGTTCAGGTTGGATGTAAGGAAGAAGTTCAGGACGTTTGTCTGATGTCTTGGGATCCTGGTCACAGTGAGTTGCCTCTGTGTTTGTAAGTACAAGTTTTGCAAAGGTTTTTAGACCAAAAACCCCCAAATTTCCTGGAAGGGAACAGGATGGCTGCGTGTTTATGATAAGTTCTTATGCCCACAGTTACACACTCAGTGATGCAGTTCATGTGGATTGACTGCAGGGACCTGTGGGATGAAGTTTGTTTGATAATTCATGTATGCAGGCATGGAGTGTGTGGTTGTCAGAGCTATTCTGCCATGGAGTCCTTCAGAGGTCTGACGCTAGTCCAAATATCCTGATATCTATTGGAATATTGGCTTTGTAGAAGGTCTCATTTATTCCCTGAGTCTTACACAAGTCATAAAGCCAGGAGCAGCGGTCCCATCACCGGGAATGATGTCTGTTGTGATCTCTGGCTTCAGCTGATCTGTTTGGTCGTGTTTCTGCAGGCTCTCTGTGGAAGCAATTAGCATCCTCTGGAAGGGATTCTGGGTTTAAGGGCGAAAAAGGAAAGGGAAAAAGTAGAATCCAATCTTACAGAAGAGCACAAGCGTCTGCCGAGCCATTACCTGTTGGAGAAGTCACTCTGCCTTGCTAATATCTCCGCATTTTTTCACTGCAGTGCTCTAATACATGATTCCTTTTGCATTGTGGTCAATCAGGACCTATAATAAAGCCCTATAATAAAGCCCATCCATCCATCTTCCCATTGCGGGAGGAAGCACCAGAGGTTAATCAAATCTTTGGGCAATTTGTGTGGACATCAGATGTTTTCATTGAGTAAGGAGATGGTTTTTGGCAAGTCACACTTCCACAGAGCAGCAATGGGAGATCAGAAGGAAATCTCATAGGGGATTTGGTTCAAACCTCTTGTTCTACCTTGTTTGAAGTGGGACTGGAAAAGCCGGATGAGGGTGCTCTTTGGGAAGATTCCTTGGAGGAAGAGAAGTGATTAATGCCAGATGAAAAAGACAAAGAAAAGCAAAGAGACCCAAGGTTGCTTTAAAGGAATGGTAATTTTAATATAGCGTTGGCTGGTTGTTAGTAATGCCACAGCTCTTGGAATTCAGCATGTGACTTAGCAAATGTATTCCATAAAATCCTTATGATCAGCCATGGGTCCACGACTTCCTCTTGAATAACAAAGCTGAAGGTCAAGTGTTTGACAAACACTCATGTTTGACTGGGAGGGAAGTTAAAACCTCAAGGGGATTATACATCTTTACCAGGGTGTTTGATATTGCTGTCTCCTTATAGCCTCTCTCTGCTCACAAAACACAGATGCAGTTTGTACATGGAGAGCTTGCCTGTGATCTTTATGAGTTCAGTCTTGCAGAATAATGAACAAGTAGTGTCATGCTTCTTTCCCGAATTGCAGTGTCACAAAATAGTAGTTTTCTTTCTAGATTTAGGAAAATGAGGGGGGAAGATAAATCTTTGTTCTCCGGTACAGGTCTGTAGGGATTAAACTAGCTGAGGAGGACTAATCATCCTACTGTATGAAGATGAGAAAGAAGGAAGAGGAGGAAGAAGAGAAGCTGCATGGAGACCTCAGAGCAGCTTCCAGTGTCTGAAGGGGCTACAAGGGTGCTGGAGAGGGACTCTTCATTAGGGACTGGAGTGATAGGACAAGGAGTGATGGGTTCAGACTGAAACAGGGGAAGTTCAGGTTAGATATAAGGAAGAAGTTCTTTACTGTGAGGGTGCTGAGGCACTGGCACAGGGTGCCCAAAGAAGTGGTGAATGTTCCATCCCTGGCAGTGTTCAAGGCCAGGCTGGACAGAGCCTTGGGTGCCATGGTCTAGTGTGAGGTGTCCCTGCCAATGGCAGGGGGGTTGGAACTGGATGATCTTAAGGCCCTTTCCAATCCAAACCATTCTATGATTCTATGATCTTATGATATTAATACAGTAAATAAGTTCAGAGGGTTAAGACTGTGCGTGCAACCCCCTGCACGTCAATGAACTTTGAGTGTTTGCGTCCCATGAGTGTAGTGCAACTTGGTTCCATGACAGCAACCATGTCAGGAAAGGTGCAGACAAGGAAAACAGATTTGTTAGAGCATTGAAAAGGTAGAGTATTGAATAAGCATTTTGTTTCAACTGTATTTCTCCTTTTCTTTCTCTTAAGCTTCAGGAAACGGTAACCCTGAGTGCTAAAGTCGTGTCTAACACCCTTTTAAATGGTGTTAAAAATGGTAATATCCTCCCTTTTGAGTGAAAAATGGAGAAATCTCTTGCCTTGAGAGGAGGTGATTGTGGCTGGAATCCAGTCTGGTTTCTCAGAGGCAAAACCTGGGGTGGGGAAGACATACAAAGGTAGCAGGAGCAGAAAGAAGCAGCTTTTGGTTTGGGTGCTGACTCCTAAAAGGTGCAAATGGAAAGATCCTGGGTATGGCCAAAAATAGCATCTGTCCGATGTGTGTTGTCTGATGAGCTTGTGCCACCCGTGAGCCAAGATGCTGCTTCTAGATGCCTTTTTGAGCATGGCTTTATATGCGGGACTTGAGAGGAAGCTGGTTGAGATGAGTATCTGAAGGGGGCCTACAAGGATGCTGGGGATGGACACTTCATCAAGGACTGTAGTGACAGGACAAGGGGTAACGGGTTCAAACTGAAACAGGGGAAGTTCAGGTTAGATAGAAGAAAGAAGTTCTTTACTGTGAGGGTGCTGAGGCACTGGAACAGGGTGCCCAGAGAAGTGGTGAATGCTTCATCCCTGGCAGTGTTCAAGGCCAGGTTGGACAGAGCCTTGGGTGCCATGGTTTAGTGTGAGGTGTCCCTGCCCATGGCAGGGGGTTGGAACTGGATGATCTTAAGGTCCTTTCCAACCCAAACCATTCTATGATTCTATGTAAAAGACAAGGGGCGATACAGGTTGTGTTTGTATGATCAGCACAAACGATGCTGACTGCGGGATAGGGGGAGGTCAATCAGTGTTACTCATTCAGATGAACCTGTCCCTGGTGGAAGGAAGGAGATGGGAGGAAATAGAGCTTTGCATTGCAGGTGAAGGTTCTGCATCTCAAATTGTGTGTTCAGTTCTGGGCCCCTCACTACAAGAGAGACATTGAGGTGCTGGAGCGGGGCCAGAGAACGGCAATGGAGCTGGTGCAGGGCCTGGAGCACAGTGTGATGGGGAATGGCTGAGGGACCTGGGGGGTTCAGTGTGGAGAAGAGAAGGCTCAGGGGGGACCTGATGGCTCCCTACAAGTGCCTGACAGGAGGATGGAGCCAGAAGGGGCTGGGCTCTGTTCCTAAGGAACAAGGGATGGGACAAGAGGAAACGGCCTCAAGCTGCACCAGGGCAGGTTTAGATGGAGCTGAGGCACCATTCATAGAATCATAGAATCATTTGGGTTGGAAAGGACCTTAAGATCATCCAGTTCCAACCCCCCTGCCATGGGCAGGGACACCCCACACTAAACCATGGCACCCAAGGCCTCATCCAACCTGGCCTTGAACACCACCAGGGATGGAGCATTCACAACCTCCCTGGGCAACCCATTCCAGTGCCTCACCACCCTCACAGTAAAGAATTTCTTCCTTAGATCCAATCTAAACTTCCCCTGTTTCAGTTTGAACCCTTTACCCCTTGTCCTGTCACTACAGTCCCTGATGAAGAGTCCCTCCCCAGCATTCTTATAGACCCCCTAATCTGGGGAATGCCTTCCCCGAAGGGTGCTCAGGCATTGGAACAGGCTGCCCAAGGCAGTGCTGGAGCCACTGTCTCTGGAGGTATTTAAAAGCCACGTGGACATGGCATTTAAGGACATGGTTAATGGTGGATTTGGCTGTGCTGGGTTAAGGGTTGGACTCGATGATCTGAAGGGTCTTTTCCAATCTAAATGATTCTCTGACAGTTCAATCCTAAATGATTCTATGACGGTGCAGACTCAGCTGAACCATGAGACCCTGGGGTTGTGTTGGCAAAGAGCAGTGCTGGGGTGGGTTAGACACTCTTAAAAACCATTATCTGTGGATGGACTCCCAAGAAGTGAAGGAGGTTCATGAAATCAATGCCTTGAGGACTTCCTGCTCGTGTGCAGGATTGTGATGTTTCTCCCACGTGAAGCTCTAAATGCACTTGTTTCCTTAATATATAATTACCTCTGATGCCTCACATTTTACTTGTGCGTTTATGGTACCGAACCCGATTGCAGTTGTATTATTGTGTGGCATGCTTAGAGATAAAACCATCTCAAATGGTCCTGATGGATCATATCTGTATGTAGACCATTTACCCGTCTGAGGTAGCGGATTGCAAAATGGATTTAATATGGATTAGAATTAGCTGCTGAGGTGTTTGAGAAGGTGGGCAAAACTGCTGAGTCCCGTGCCAAAAAGCAGGTTACAGCAGTGAGTTGATAGGAGATTTAGATGATAGTGCTGATAAAGCTCCTCAGCTTCTCCTGCTTGATTTGCTTCTGAAGTAGAGAGAAAATCCAGCGATGCCACATTGTCTGAAGAACAGCAATGAAAGAAAGTAAGATTATTGAATTGCTGAGCACGGCAAATTCCCCCAAGCCCTGTAGAATAATACCTTTAAGCGATGCTGTACAGTTGATAAAGGTCAGTTTGCACTTCAATTACAAACCTAGGTTTAAAGGTTGTAAAGGACACAGGGAAAAACAGTGATTTCTCTTTTTATTCCTTTTGTAATTACCCCTTGGAATGCTGATAATATTTCAGGCTCATTTGTAAAAAGGATCCCACAGTTCTATAGCAACAGATGTTTTAAAGCCTTCACTAGAAATGCTGAAAATCTAAGTCCTGATTTTATTTCTCCATTTTGCAGATGGACAAAATAAGGCAAGTGAATTTGTAACGTGTTGCAGTGAATTCATTGTGAAGTTGGGAAGGAATCTTGGATGCAATCTTGTAAGCGCAGTGTGCGCTCGCAGCCCAGAAAGCAACCGTATCCTGGGCTGCATCAAGAGGAGCGTGACCAGCAGGTCGAAGGAGGTGATCCTGCCCCTCTGCTCTGCTCTCGGGAGACCTCACTTGGAGCATTGTGTGCAGTTCTGGTGTCCTCAACATAAAAAGGACATGGAACTGTTGGAACAAGTCCAGAGGAGGCCACGAGGATGATCAGGGACTGGAGCACCTCCTGTATGGAGACAGGCTGAGAAAGTTGGGGCTGTTCAGCCTGGAGAAGAGAAGCTGCGTGGAGACCTCAGAGCAGCTTCCAGTATCTGAAGGGGGCCTACAAGGGTGCCGGGGATGGACTCTTCATCAGGGACTGTAGTGACAGGACAAGGGGTAACGGGTTCAAACTGAAACAGGGGAAGTTTAGATTGGATCTAAGGAAGAAATTCTTTACTGTGAGGGTGGTGAGGCACTGGAATGGGTTGCCCAGGGAGGTTGTGAATGCTCCATCCTTGGCGGTGTTCAAGGCCAGGTTGGATGAGGCCTTGGGTGCCATGGTTTAGTGTGAGGTGTCCCTGCCCATGGCAGGGGTTGGGACTGGATGATCTTAAGGACCTTTCCAACCCTAACTATTCTATGATTCTATGATTCTATTCTATGGAAACTTCATCCAAACAGCAAACCAAGTTTAATCTAAAGAATGCACATTTCTTTTTAACCCTTTTTTTTGCCAGCATTCTGTTTGTTAATATTCCTTATTGAGCTCTGTGCCTTTTAGCATTGAACTGATTTTTCCAAGTGTATAACTATAGTTATACACTTAGTTACTTATGTATTACTTATATAGTTATACTAACTGTAGTGTATAATACAGCCACAGAGCTTGGGAGTGAAGGTTCTTTGCATCCTGGTTTAAATCTAGACTTAACTGGGATGACTAGAGAAAAGGTTTTGGGCAATGAGGAAACGACCAGAAAAAGGAATGACCTTTTCCTCGTGTATATATATGATTGCAATAGGACAAGAAATGCTAGGTTTAAGTAGGCGAGGAAATGCTGGTGCTCCCGCTGCACCATAGCTCCGTATCCATCTTTTCCTTTCCTTGGCTATGCCTGCGTGCCCATGCTGCTAACAAGCCACAAAAGAGAAAGCTGCATCACAGGGTAAAGGTGACGACGTTAACAGGACCAGACCGCAGTAATTATGGCACTGCAAAGTGAATTTGAGTGGATCCAGCTAAATTACTGCGTTTCTTAGGCTGGTAGAGCCAAGGAAAGCTCCCTCCCTTGACACATGCGCTGCAGTCTAGTTTATGTGTGTCTTCATTCAACCAATTATGCCTGAGAGATGGACAATTAAAAAAGCATCTGTTTTTTACAGCAAGAACACTGCTGCCTCTGGCATTTTGTGCGCCATAGCAGTTTTCTCCATAGGAAAAGAAGATGGGGGGGGAAAACAGGGTGATAAGGAATAAAAAATGAAAAGTAAAAGGAAGGAAACTTGAAAGGTGCTCTTCTAAAAGCTGTTGTTTCTTCTGTAAAGGCGGCTGTGGGCTTTTGGATCACATCTCTGCCCAAATCTAAGCTCGCTGAGCCAGAACTGGGGATATGGGATATGGTGTTGCCACCCAGTAATCCCAGGCACACTCACAGAGCTGTGGCCATTGCCTTAGAGAGAACTCTGAGTATACATCCTATGTGCTGTTTAGCGCTTGTTAGTCATAGCCAAGGAAATGTCAGCTGTGTTTCATCCTGCTTTTCATGAAGCCACTGGGGCTCAGTTTCTTTCTGCTCAAGCAGTGTAACCAACAGGCAGTATTTTAGCATGGAACTGATTTTTCCAAGTGTATAACTAGAGTTGAATAGTGTAAGCGTATACCAAAGTGTCTACGTACACTATGGAGACATCCTTACATAAATATGCAAAACGTGTTATTAGCTATATATAATAACAAGTTTGTGTTTCATTTCCAAGCAGCTCGTGTGTTGGTGTGAGGAGTGTCTGTCTGCCAGACACATGAATTAAGGCAGGGAAGGAGATGAAACAGGAACCAAAAAAAACCCCTGGGATTTGGGATTTTTATTTACCTAAACCCCCATTCCCAAGCTGTTATTTAAGGGTCACAGTTTTGCAACCAGCGGAGCAGTTACAGTGCCTGATTCTGCTGCTACTGGGAATCAGTCCTTTTCCTTAGGGATTGAAGTGATAGGACAAGGGGTGATGGGTTCAAACTGAAACAGGGGAAGTTCAGGTTCGATATAAGGAAGAAGTTCTTTACTGTGAGGGTGCTGAGGCACTGGCACAGGGTGCCCAAAGAAGTGGTGAATGCTCCATCCCTGGTAGTGTTCAAGGCCAGGTTGGACAGAGCCTTGGGTGCCATGGTCTAGTGTGAGGTGTCCTTGCCCATGGCAGGGGGTTGGAACTGGATGATCTTAAGGTCCTTTCCAACCCAAACCATTCTATGATTCTAAGATTTCCTCCATCTCTGTCTTGAAAAAGTGGGTACCGTATAAGAATAAGAACAGAGACAACTTTCTGTGGATAACCAGGATACACAACCACAGTGTTATCCCTTATTCCCTTTTTAATGTGTACGGTTCATTAAATATTGAATATTTTAGTATTGTGATCTCTCATTCAAGACTGCTGACCCTCTTCTCTGTTATTTAGAAATGAAATGGGTATGTACAGTTCTCTTCTCACACTTGTCAAGTGGTAAGATGATGGATAAAGAGGAAAAAAAGAGATGCTTGTACTTCTCAGTGATGCTTGGATCTTTCTAAAAGCAAAACACATTATATTTGCTTGTGAAGATATTCCTTCATCCAGCTGTGAGATCACTGTGATTGTGGAGCTCTTAGAAAGCTGGAGCATCTTTATTGCATTGTCCCGATTTCCTTTCCAGAGCAAGTACATTTCCCTGACTGGTCCAAGTCATTTTTTCCAATCTGCCCATCCAAATAATATATGGAAAACTATATATATGTGCCTGCTTTCCTCACTGCATTCAGCAGGGGCTGCAAGGTAAGGAGTGCTGGGAAGATCTGGTTTATGCATGAGGTGCTGTGCCTGCTCAGCAAAAGGAGATTATTCCTGTGCAGATGGGTAGTGTTACTGCAAAGTGCACCTTGGTGGCCTGGCTCTCTGCTCTCTTCCCTTGGTGTTTCGCAGGACTCAAGGTGAATGACAATTACCCCTGAGCAGAGTAACTTATTGCTGTGTAATTGTGCTTCTGTGGTTTAGAGGTTTGCTGCTCAGAGGGAATTTTGTCTCCACTGGGTTCAAATTGATGTTTTTCCTAGGTATTTTTTTGGGGGTAATGGTCAAGTCTTTGTTGGCCAAGCCCTTACTTCTTGTTCTGTCTAAAGCATTAAGAAGTTACTCCATGCTGATTAGGGTTAAAGGAAAAGAGGACTTAAAAGACGTGTTCACACCTAAAAGGCTATGATTTTATTGGCATAGAAGTGTGGTGGAATGGCTCCTATGGTTGAAGTGTTGCAATGGAAGGATACAGGATCTTCAGGAAGGAAAGGCAGAGGGAGTGAGGAAGGGGTCACCCTCTGTGTCAGTGACCAGCTGCAATGTATGGAGCTCTGCTTGGGATGGATGAGGAGCCAACAGACATCTTATGGGTCAGGATTAAAGGGAGGGAAAGTTCAGATGATGTTATAGTGGGGGTGTGATGCAGACCACGAGACCAGGAGGACCAAGAGGATGAGGCCCTCTACAGATAGATGCAGCCACACATTCAAAAGACCTGTTCCTCTTGGGGGATTTCAGCCACCCTGGTATCTGTTAGAGGGATGACACTGCAGGCCATAAGCAATTCAGGAGGTTCCTGGAATATATTGATGATGACTCCCTTCTTCAAGCAATACAGGAGCAGATACAGGAGCAAACAAGGAGAGGTGCTATGCTGGACCTTGTTCTCATCAAAAAGGATGATGAAAACCTTCCAACCCAAACCATTGGATGATTCTGTGAGATTATTTAGTGCTGATTAGCATTAAAGAAAAAAACAATGAGAATAAAGACATGGTCCAAAGAGCTGTTTTCCCTGTTGTATAATGCAGGATGCTCTGAATAGTTCACCAGCATTGGTCCTTGCTGTGTGCTGCCCAAATCTGCTGCTTTGGCGTGTTCATTAACACCTGAGTAGGAGTTCTTATGGAGTCAGATGGAGCTCAGCAGGAGACAGAATATACCCAAATAACATTAGGGTACAGCAACTTCCTCTCCCCACTCCTTGCAAAAGGAAAGTGGGAAGAGAAGGAGTACAAGCAGACAAGATTACCACCTCTGTGGTGCCTTACATGTGAATGTTGGCCTAGGAAAGAGACTTCACTTCAGTCTCCCATAGGAGGCTCCACACTTTCTGATGTGAAATTCCTCTCTGAGGTTTCTCTCTAGTGTCTTATTAACATTAGTATGAGCTGTTGGACCTATCAAGAAAATGTGGTAGCTTAATAAATGGTGGCACAGGCAGCATTTTGTTCATAAATGATGGTGTGGATGTAGGCACAAAGACGGGAGTAGGAGCTGAAGGAGGCATTAAATCTGGCATTTGTAGTGGGAAAATCATCAGCGTGAGGGGGAGCTGGAACATGATGGACTGTTTGTTGTGAGAGAGGAGAGATTGATGACGAGCATGTGAAGGGCTCGCTGTTTTCCCCATCGCCTCCTGTTTTCATGAAGGAATAGAGTTTGGAGCTGGAATCAAAGTTTGCCTAGGCAAGAACAAAACGCTGTTCAGAGAAACCAGGGCAAATAAATAACGCAAGTAAAGAACCTCATATCACATTTTAAACTATGCTTGGAGCAGGGTAAGATGATTGTAGTATTGCAAAGATGCCTCGAAAACACAAACTCTGAATAATTCCTGTCTGAAATGAAGAACTGGATTGACTTCAGAAGAATGCTGGATGTAAAAGTGTTGAATCAAATACAGAAAGCTGACTCCATCCTTTCATATGTACCCATAAGTATTCATGTTTGCTTTTCTCATGCCTGGCTTCCCTCCCTCATCAATTGGTTTAACAAAAATTGCTCCCTTTGTTCATGTGCTTTCTTGCCTTATGGAAATAGGACTGCGTAGCTTTTATAGCCCAGTGCTTTCCACCTTGGTGGATGTGGTAACACATCTGCATTCTGATCTACCTGCCTTATCATTTGTTATTTATTGTTATTTATTATAGTTGAGAATTTATGCACTCTTTTGGGTGTTTTTTTGACTCAAAGATGTAACATAATCACGTGGTGCATCCCTGGCAGTGTTCAAGACAAGGGTGGACAAAGCCTTGGGTGACATGGTCTAGTGTTAAAGGGTCCCAGCCCATTTCAGGGGGTTGGAACTGGATGATCTCAAGGTCCTTTCCAACCCAAACCATTCTGTGATTCTATGATTCTATCTTACAGCTTTCTTCATTAAATATAGATTTCATGCATACATTAGTTCCGTGTGACCACTGATGGCTGCTTTTGGAAATGGTTCACTTAACTGTGATCTGATCAAAGCGTATGCCTACAGACAGTTGACTATTCAGCCAGGGATTGTGTGAGGTATGCAGCCACTGTAGTATATTATGGGTTAAAACTTAAACAGGCGAAGTTTAGGTTGGATATAAGGAAGAAATTCTTTACTGTGAGGGTGCTGAGGCACTGGAATGGGTTGCCCAGGGAGGTTGTGAATGCTCCATCCCTGGCCGTGTTCAAGGCCAGGTTGGACAGAGCCTTGGGTGAGACGGTCTAGTGTGAGGTGTCCCTGCCCATGGCAGGGGGTTGGAACTGGATGATCTTAAGGTCCTTTCCAACCCTAACTAGTCTATGATTCTATGATTAGTAAGGTTGTTCTGTATTTACAGGGGTGCTGCTCAGTATGTAGGTGTGTGAGGGCTTGGGGAAGTTGCATGCTGTTTGTCATGAGTTGTATTTTTCTTCAGTTGTGGGTTAGATTTGTTGGTGGGTTCTTTATGTCTGGAGTAATTTTGAGTGAGTCGTCACAGCTGTGATTCCTCAATGTGGGAAACAACAGCAAAGAGATCATTTTTAATCCTTTTTTACTCGTTTTCCCTTTTTAGTTTTGTGCTGTTAACACATGGCCGCAGAGTCTGTGCCGTGTGTACTGGAGAACGTTTAACTCTTGATTGTGGAGAATGAGGAGAAGCAAACAAACACAAACCATACAGTCCTTTCTACTTACCTGTGAAGCCTCAAGGCCATCCCAGTCCCTGTTTTATTCAGTGGAGAGATGTTAAGTAAAAGAAGTGTTTCTGTACCTCTATGGTACTGGAAGGTAGTAAAGCAACTCCTCTCTGAAATCTCATAAACTTGATGCTTTACTGCATCTTTGTGTATATCCCAATGTTATTTTATTATTAAACAATTTGTTATCAACGTCTTAAAATCACTGCAGTGCAAAATGACTTAATTTGGTGTGTCACCACCTTCCTTCTGGCTCTTTGAGTTTTCACGGGGACAAACAAGAAGAGCACTGACCACCCCTGTCCACTTAACCAAGCACGTGGCACTGTCACTGATTCAGGCTTTGGAGCTATTCAATCTGGAGAAGAGAAGCTGCATGGAGAGGTCAGAGCAGCTTCCAGTGTCTGCAGGGTGCTACAAGGGTGCTGGAGAGGGACTCTTCATTAAGGACTGTAGTGACAGGACAAGGGGTAACGAGACCAGGGATAACAGGGGAAGTTCAGGTTAGATATAAGGAAGAAGCTGTTTATTACGAGGGCGCTGAGGTGCTGGCACAGGGCAGCCAGAGAAGCTTTGGCTGCCCCATCCCTGGCAATGTTCAAGGCCAGGTTGGACGGTGTCTTGGATGCCATGGTCTAGTGTGAGGTCCCTGGCCATGGCAGGGGGTTGGAACTGGATGATCTTTAGGTTCTTTCCAGTCCTAACTGTTCTATGATTCTATAACTCTACGTTAAACCTCCCTTTTTAAAGATGTAGGTACAATAGTCCATGTTAATTCAGACATTCACTCACTGAGCTTCATAAGGGGAAAACAGGAATGCATGGTTAAAGGACGTGCAAAATCCATTGTCCTCATTCTGCTCATTCCCAGCCTCCATATTTGAGCTTTTTGCCTTCTGACTGGAAAGTATTACCTTGCTTCTGGTTGTATTCTTGTAAGTTAGCTAAGAAAAGTCCTTTCGCCCTGTTCTGATAGACTTTGCATGGGCAAACGTTCCACAGGAGGGAGTTGGGTGCATGTTGCTGTACACGCCAACAGCAATGCGCATGGTGGGTGTGCAGCACTCCTTAATGTGGTAATTAGGGGATGCCTGATTTAAACACACTAAAAAAGGCTGCTGTCACTTGTTTGCTTTTTTATTTGGGGACTCAATTCATTTGTTTGCTTTATAAATAACCTGACTAGTTTGAAAGCGTGCACAGCAAAAAGCCTGTCTGGCTGCAGTCCCTCTGCAGTGTCCCTGCCCCATCATGGGTCTCTGCTATTCCTCAGATGAAACAGTCCTGTTGACAAATAGTTTGTTGTGTAAATGTGTATTAAAAAAAACACCAACCAACCAAAACCAACATCAAAACCCATTTAAATAGAGATAAACTCTATAACAGCATGGCAACAAATGGATTGGGTCTACCCTTCAGCCTAGTGAAGTAGCTGCACTTCAATCTGGTCTTTGACTTGAGTCCTTGGCTAAAGCCAATGTTACTGGGTGAAATATTGCAAGTGAAGTTCCGAGCCTAAAATAATTCATTGCAGCCTGGCCATTTGGTTTTGTCACATAGCTAAATTTATCTCTAGCCTGCCTTCACTGCAGCGATGCCCAAGCTCCTGGTATTTATTACGGTTTTAGTCAGCAGTCCTTTGAGTATCAGAATAAGGTATGTAAAACTCCTGCAGTGTTTGCTTCATTGGGACAGCAGCTGTGCTAGAAGCAGTTGTGATAGTAATAAGAATGAGAAAGGTTGCTGGGAGGTATTTTAGTCACTGTCGGAATCAGGATTTCACTTTCAAAACAGGGCTGTGCCTCTCAGGTCAGCACCACAGCAGTAGTCTGGGGACTGAAAGATGTAGCAGAACGCATCAAGCCCATCAGTTTGCATGGCAGTTTGTCCCAGCATCTTCCAGTGATCCCAGTGAACACACAGTATTACCCATTTTGTTATTCCCCCAAACCTTGTTGACGCAAAAGGGAACATGCCATTTATATGGAGCCCTAGTCTTAATATTAGTCCAGTTAATGTTTTAACAGTCTGATTGTCCAAGTCATCTAATTACTACAGAAAGGTTCATTAATAATCCAGTTATTACCAGTACTTTTGTCTTGGTTCCCAGTTATTCAGGTTTTCTGTTTTCTTTTGTCTCTCTGAAGCTGGTTGAACCTGGTTCACTGCTGTCATGACTTCTGATGAACCACAATGAGTTATGTTTATGGGCTAGGATGGCTGGTACCATCTCATATTGCACTCATCCGTACCTCGTTTTCCTCTAGAGTCATAGACAGAGCAGCTACTTGTTATTACTGTAATCCAACACTAAACTAGAACAAATTTAGGCAATGACAATTGTCCAGACCATTGTTATTGCAGCTCAAATAAGCTCAGATGAGCTCAGGTCAAGACAAGTGCAGACAAGGCCTTGAGACCCTGCACTGTCGGATCAGGCCAAGGCCTGTGTTTTTCCACTGAATAATGGCAAAATCATATTTACTGACTATTTTTCCCAGTCAGAACAACAGCAGAAACACAAATGTTGGTGTGACTAAGAAAAGAATGTGACCTGTTTGTTCATAGCTACTGGGCAAATTACAATAACCAAGATTAGCCCAGAACACAGGATTGAGGCTGATTCTGAGATTGCGTTAAGGCCAGCATGATAAATGACATTGTGTTATGCTCAGATCTTGTGGATTTGGGAAGTGATTTCACATAGGGAATGAATGAGACTGAGTGACCAGTATGTCACTAATCAGAAATGTCTTGTGACAGGCATTATCATCCTTCGAAGCTGAAATGCTATTGGCACATCTGGAGTGTAGCCCCTTTTCCCAGGGTTATTCATTAAATCTTAGGACAAGAAACAAATGGTACTTGCTATTCTGTAGGTGGCACAAGCAACCAAAATGTCTTTTATTGATTCCTGTAGTGTCAAAACCTCATCCTCTTCAAGTGAGTGTAGGTAATATTGCACATGTGGGTATCACTGAACAAAAAGAAATGTGTGCATTGAGAAGTGTTGAGGACTTGTGTAATTAAGGCTGGTTTTCTTTTTATATGGGGTGGAGTCAGTGCTCATCATTTTTTTTATGCCAACAGATTTCCAATTATTCCCACTAAAAATTACTATATCAAAGGGAAATAGAAAGTTTCAGCTCTATAGTTTTTCTATACTAGGATTCCTAGAATAGAATGGTTGGAAGGCATCTTAAAGTTCATCTAGTTCCAACCCATCACATTCCACTAGAGCAGGTTGCTCCAAGCTCCTGTGTCCAGCCTGGCCTTGAACACTGCCAGGGATGCGGCAGCCACAGCTCCTCTGGTGTCCTGGGTTCAGCAGCAGCAGTCACTTTTTCTCCTTCTTAGTAGCTGGTGCAGTGCTGTGGTTTTGACTTTCAGCCTGGGAACAGCGCTGATAACGCCGATACTTTTAGTTACTGCTCAAATGTTTAGCCTGACCAAGGACTTTGTGAGTCTCATGCTGTGCCAGGGAGGAGGGGAAGCCGGGAGGAAGCAGAGACAGGACACCTGACCCAAACTAGCCAAAGAGGTATTCCATACCACAGCACGTCATGCCCAGGATGTAGAACTGAGAGTCCCCGGAAGGGCTGGATCACTGCTGGGTGGTGGCGAGTTATTGGTCGGTGAGGTGTTGTGTTCTCTTCCCTTGTTATTTCCCTTATCATTATTATTATTGGTGGTAGCAGTAGTGATTTGTGTTATACCTTAGTTATTAAACTGTTCTTATCTCAACCCATGGGAGTTGCATTCTTTCCATTCTCCTCCCTGTCCCTCCAGGAGTAGGGGAAAGAAAGGGTGGGGGGGAAAGTAGACTGTGTGGTTCTAATATACGGCCTGGGCTTAAACCACGACAATGGGGAACTTGTTCCTATGTCTCATCACCCTCATAGTAAAGAATTTTTTCCTAATATCTGATGTAAATCTCTCCTCTTTCAGCTTAAAGCCATTCCCCCTTGCCCTGTCACTACATACCCCTGTCCAAAACCCTTCTCCAGGTTTCTTGTAACCCCTTTAGGCACTGGGAGCTGCTCTAAAGTCTCCCTGGAGCCTTCTCTTCTCCAGGCTGAACAACCCCAACTCTTTCTCTGTTTTGATGGTGTTGGTCTCTGAAGAGAAGGGAAGAAGGATACTTCTGCAACCCAGTCAGTCACTGTGACTTTCTTCATGAATAAATGCCTCTTACTGAAGCCACAGATTGATAAAAGCCATGTGAGTGTTAAGTCATGCCAGAAACAAGCCCTGTAGCCTGAATGCAGCTCTTGTTAGACTAAAGCTTGTTTGATTTGAGAGGTGATGCTGGGGGTTTAATGTGTTTAGAGTGGTGGATACAGCAAAGAATAATCAAGAGGGCTAAAGCAACCAGCTGTTCCTGCCTGGACAACTAGACATTCCATGATCCTTCATGAATCATGGTTCAGCTTGGAAAGGACCTTAAGATCATCCAGTTCCAACCCCCTGCCATGGGCAGGGACACCTCACACTAGACCATGGCACCCAAGGCTCTGTCCAACCTGGCCTTGAACACTGCCAGGGATGAAGCATTCACCACTTTTCTGGGCACCCTGTTCCAGTGCCTCAGCACCCTCACAGTAAAGAACTTCTTTCTTCTATCTAACCTGAACTTCCCCTGTTTCAGTCTGAACCCATCACCCCTTGTCCTATTGCTACAGTCCCTGTTGAAGAGTCCATCTCCAGCATCCTTGTAGGTCCCCTTCATCCACCATTGCTCGCTTCCTCAGAGGTCATGACATGCCTGGATGGGCGGACATGAATTTCATGGCTCATCTGAAACACCAAATTGAGGTCCTCAGCACACTGTGCTCATACCTCCCCTTCATACATGGGTGAGTTGTGTTGACATCCGTACTCCTCTCTTGCCACCTCCTGCACAGATTGAACAGGGAAGGAGGCAGTGGGGGGGACCTGCCAGTTTTGCCAATGAGCTTCCTCTGCAAAGCCTCAAATTAGAGTTGGTTTTTATGTTCATTTTCCTGTATTAACAGAAAGGAAAAGAACAGTGCTGATGCTGTGTGCAAAACAAGTCAGGAAAGTAGTACTTTGTGCTGAGTGTGTGGGGGTATGGAATGAGGAGGTGGTGGCAGACCAAGCTTTGTGAAGGCAGGTATTGCAGAGCTCTACTGTTCATCAGGACCTGGTCTAACTCAGACTGGGTATTAAAGAGCTCCTATTGCTTTCCATGGGCTTGTAGGTAGAGTTAGCATCTTTTATTAGACCAAATGGTAGAGTTGGAAAAATAGATAAGCTTCTTTCAGATGTGCAAGAACTTTCTTATAGGCCTAAAGCTTTCTACCACGTGTTATGATATTACCTCTGCCTAAAAACGTTGTCTTAAGTATGTTCTGAGACCTTCACAACTACAGCAAATTGTTATCTTGGGGTAGGCAGATTTTCCAGAGTATTCAAGTAGAAAACACCTCTTTTCCCTGCAAGTTGCTGGGGCTGTTGTATGTCCTGTGTCAGACTGTACTGCTGGGGCTGCAGAAGACCCCTTTGGCAAATCTCTGCTTGCAAAGCGCTCTGCAAATGCATCTTTCATCTGAAATGTAACTTCTAGGATGGGAAATCTAAGGCAAATCTGAGATTTTAAGGCTGTCACTGAAGTATTTTGTGCCTCTCCCCTCTGGGACTGGGTGGTTGAAGCCAAGAGGAGGAGTAGGACAATAAATTACTGGGGGGCATAGATTACCTGAGGGAGGAAAGGAGATTGTCTCATGCTAAATGGCAGAGGGAGAAAATAACAGCTAATCTTTGCTCTATTGAGCAGAGACAGCTAAGGTGTGTTTACAGGGAGTAGTGACAAGTATAATAACCAGTTACAGCGAATTCCCAGGCATGAGTCCCTCAGTCTAACGTCACTGGCATATTAAATGGTAGGAGAAATAATAGTAACCACAGGATGTCATCATGTGAATTTCATGCAGCAGTTCCCACTATCCCTTCACCCTTCCCTCTTTCCTCTTTCCCTCTTCTTCTTCCCCCTTTTCTTCTTTCCCTGTTCGTCTTTCCCCTTCCCTCTTTTCCTTTTCTCCTTTCCCCTTTCTCCCTTCTTTCCTTCCCCTTCTCCTTTCCTGCTCCTCTCCTCCCTTTGCCTCTTCTCTTCCCCTTCTCCTTTCTCTCCTCTCCTCTCCTCTCCTCTCCTCTCCTCTCCTCTCCTCTCCTCTCCTCTCCTCTCCTCTCCTCTCCTCTCCTTCTCTCTTCTATCAACACTAAACCAAACACAAAGCTTCTGCTATAGGACTTGCTCTGATGCTTTCCATCTCATTTAAAAGCTAGCAGGAATGTCTAAAAGCTGTCCTAGCTCTCCTTAACCACCATCTGATGGGGAAAGCAAATGAGTAACCCTCAACAGTGTCCTTGAACTTAACAGCAAATTGCTGGCTAAAGGCTCTCTCTCTGGATTAGCAGGTCAGTAACATTAGCACTAATGTGCATCTGCACACCCGGCCCCAGCAGTGAGCAGAGGTGGCTCTTATGTGGGTGGTGATTGCCAGCATGAAAGGAAGAGTAAATGACACAAGAGTTCATTTTTTAGCTAGCAAAACTTGGAGTTTTGGGGAGGCGGTAAAAGAAGGAAGACAGCATTGGAGTTGTGTTTTGAAATGAGGAGGAATTGCAAAGCTTCTGGCTTTGGTAGCTTATATTCCCTTCTGTTCTTTAAATGGGTTCTTCAAGCAAAGGTTTTGGGGGCTGGTTGACGACAATTCAGAAGAGATTCAGGGCTCTGCTTTGAATTCACTTCCAACCAGCCGTGGTGGCTGGAGACATCACTGCCCTGTGTCTCCTTTGTTCCATGCTGGGGTCAAAGCAGACAGAGGAAAATGGCTTTGTTGCAGTTCATCACATGGCTTTTTAGCACAGACACAGTTAGTTTAGTTCTGTCTTTTAACTAAATCCTGGACACACTTTTCTCTCTGCCAACACAGAGAATCACAGAATGGTTTGGGTTGGAAAGGACCTTAAGATCATCCAGTTCCAACCCCCTGCCATGGGCAGGGACACCTCACACTAGACCATGGCACCCAAGGCTCTGTCCAGCCTGGCCTTGAACACTGCCAGGGATGGAGCATTCACAGCTTCCTTGGGCACCCTGTTCCAGTGCCTCAGCACCCTCACAGTAAAGAACTTCCTCCTTACCTCCAACCTGAACTTCCCATTTCAGTTTGAACCCATCACCTCTTGTCCTATCACTGCAATTCCTGATGAAGAGAAGCACCTTCCAGAGGAGTGCAAGAGATGGGGCAAGATGAACTTGTGGAGTTGCTCAGTCTACCTTTTTCATCATTCTCTTGTTTACTTCCATTTTACTATATCCTGTTCTATTTGCCTGCTGCCATTTTAGCTTTTTGGGAAAATGCCATGGGTAGGATTTGCTTGATTTATGTAAGTACGTCAAAACACGAAGACTGTCTGAAACATTGTATTTGCTTAAAAAAAGCAACCTGGAAAGAAAATATCCAACAGAGATGTTCTTTTTCTTCATTCTGTGGAGGATTGAGAAACCCTCCTGATGTTGCCAAAGCTATTTTAAGCTATGAGAACACAATACATTTGAAAGTTTAATTGCTTGCTGAATAATGTAAGCTGTCAAAATAAATACTCAAGGTCTTGCATAAGGGAGAACATTAAAAAAGAAAGGAAGAAAAGACAACGCAGATACGTGAAGTCAATCAGAAGTGCAATCACATACTTTACCCCAGCATTAACAGCACCTTTATCTTTGCAGTCAGTAATTGCAGCAACAAAGGTTTCAGGGGTAATACTTTTTATTGTCTAAAGTATTTAGGAAGCTGCTGGCTGGCTCCCGTAACTGCTCAGTGATAACTTCCCTTTCCCAAGGCTGATGAATATACAGGCTGCCTATTCTTCTGGCTAACCAGAAGGAACAGTTAAGCTCCATTATGCAGATGATAAAAGCTCTCGCCCTGCAGAATGAGTAAGAAAACCAACTGGAGGGGTGGCCACGGAAGCACGGATGGGCAGGAGGCTTTGGGCTAAGAGCTTGCCAGAAAGACAGCTTGAAAAGAATCCCATGGCTGGTTTAGTGGCTTGTTTTGTATTGTTTTTCTTATTTTATTGCACTTAGGGAACAGGTCTTTGTGCATATTCTTTCTGAAGAACCAGGATTGCGTCAGCTCTTAAAACAAGTTCTTTTCAGAAGGAGAAAGAGGAAAACCTCTCCCTGTCCCTGCAAAATGCAGGGAAACACACACACTGAAAGGGGGTTTTGTGGAAGGTCACTCCAATTTAGGCTGAGGTTGGTGAAGAAGCATAGCAAAGTTGGCAAGCAGTGATGCTTTCAGCTAATAGGGTGCTGAGCTCAGAAATATTTAGCAAGAAACATGGAATAAACGAAGAGATTTCACCCCTAGTTGGTCTGCAAATGCATTTTAATACCTAAAGGTTTTTAGGAATGTTAATTAAGACTCTTAAATTCCTTTAATTAAGTTGTATCTGTGGGTTGGGTTGATGATCCATAATAATAGCACTTTCTAACAGTGTTCTGCACAACGAGATGTGTTTTTTCTCATGTCTTGTTGCTGACAATAGCAGACACTTCCAGTTACCCCATTAGGATGCTCAGCCACTAGCACACCCAGGGAGAGTCATTTAGGGGTTGTGAGGGCGTTTGTCCCTCATGATACATTATACATCATCAGTCCAGTCTGGCTTGTGCAACATCCAGGCCTGTAGCATTGCATGGGGTTGTTGTGACGCAAGTGAACTTGGCTTGTTGAATGTCATACAGTTGGCCTTGGCTCATCAGTCGAGCCTGTCCAGATCCCTCTGTAGAGCCTTCATATCGTTAAGCAGATCAGCACTGCTGCCCAGCTTGGTGTTACCTGCAAACTTATTGAGGGTGCACTCGTATTAAGGAGAACTGGCCCCAGTAATGAGTCCTGGGGAATGCCATATGCTACCAACTGGATTTAACTCCATTCTCCACCACTCTTTGAGCTTGGTCATCCAGGTCACCCTCCCTAAGTCCCATTGGGAAGCCCAGATGATTTTCATTGATGGGGAGCACTGTGAGGCTGGGTAAGGAGCTATCAGGGATCCATCCATGGGTTATATATTGTCTGCACAGGAGACATTACTACCATCCATTGCCTGGTCGCCCAGGCTGGGATCTGACTGGCATATACCATGTCTCTCTGGTTTATATGGGGTGTTGGTCGATGAGAAACTGAACATGAGCCGGCTGCAGTGTGCGCTCGCAGCCCAGAAAGCAACCGTATCCTGGGCTGCATCAAGAGGAGCGTGACCAGCAGGTCGAAGGAGGTGATCCTGCCCCTCTACTCTGCTCTCGGGAGACCTCACTTGGAGCATTGTGTGCAGTTCTGGTGTCCTCAACATAAAAAGGACATGGAACTGTTGGAACAAGTCCAGAGGAGGCCACGAGGATGATCAGGGACTGGAGCACCTCCCCTATGAAGATAGGCTGAGAAAGTTGGGGCTGTTCAGCCTGGAGAAGAGAAGGCTGCGTGGAGACCTCATAGCAGCTTCCAGTGTCTGAAGGGGGCCTACAAGGATGCTGGGGATGGACTCTTCATCAGGGACTGTAGTGACAGGACAAGGGGTGATGGGTTCAAACTGAAACAGGGGAAGTTCAGGTTGGATCTAAGGAAGAAGTTCTTTACTGAGAGGGTGGTGAGGCACTGGAATGGGTTGCCCAGAGAAGTGGTGAATGCTCCATCCCTGGCAGTGTTCAAGGCCAGGTTGGATGAGGCCTTGGGTAGCGTGGTTTAGTGTGGGGTGTCCCTGCCCATGGCAGGGGGGTTGGAACTGGATGATCTTAAGGTCCTTTCCAACTCTAACTATTCTATGATTCTATGATTCTATGCAGCCTGTTTCCCTCTTAATAGAAGGGGAGATTCAAGGGCAAAGGATATATGCCCAGGTCTCACTCTAAAGAAGAACTAAATGCTCCTTTGTCATCTAAAAACATCTCTGTTTCCCAGATCTCTCTGCCTCTTCTCCTCCAGTAAAGGCACGGACACATACACCCAAGAGAAGTTTTCCTCTATGGTCTGCTGAGTTTGAGAAGCAGGATAAGCACTGCGACAGCTCTCTGCAAAGTCAATGGGAATCAAACCTGAGCATTTCTAATGGGTTTTCTCTGTGCCAGCACTGACTATAGAAATATTTCTGCTAATATTCAGAGCTGGCACAAAGGTCAGTGAAAATACCTGGAGGAGCTGTGCACAGTGTTAGGCTGAGCCCTTTCTACCAGCATGTTCCTGTATAGCCAAACATGAAGTTATTGCTAAGACGAAGTGGTATGAGCTGTGCTTATAAAGCAGGGATGCTTGTTGCAAAGCAGTGACATGATGTGGCTCAAGGAATTGCCAGGGATGGCATTTGCAGGTGTATGATTTTGTGTGTGATTTGTCCCTGCCCATGGCAGGGGGTTGGAACTGGATGATCTTAAGGTCCTTTCCAACCCAAACCAGTCTGCGATTCTATGAACATTTAACTAGTGAGTATGGGGTGGGAAGATGATCACAGGAATTGTGCATCAGGACAGAGCAGGATGTTTTCAGTGTTCATCATTTTAAAGGCAAAACTCTAAAAAAGGATCCAAAGGAAATACAGCAAATAATTGAGATCTATAACAAAATCAAAGGTGTTTCTCAGTAAGCCTCCTAGCACAGTCTGTTTGTCAGAAATGGGGTTGAGAAGTGACTTGGTAATGGACTGCAAGCACTGTCAAAGGTGAAAAGTAGTAGTATTTAAGAGCTCTTAAATGCGGTACGAAGAGGAGTGATAAGAAGAGATGGTAAGAAGTTGACACAAGAAAAACTTGAAGACAAAAAAAAGCCATTAAAAATAGTCTTGAGTGTGCATAACTGGGGAAATGAGCCCCTGAGGCTTTGGTATGCTCCATTGGGCTCCACTTGTGCGATGAAAGAGAGGTTGGGCAGGTATCTGAGAGGCTTTTGAGCTGCTTTTACTGAGGAGGTGTTCACAGAACAGAAGGAAATGTTCCAACCCTGTGGAAAAGGGCAGATGCTGGAGGTGAGCAGGGCTCCTCTCCCACCAGGAGGGATTCACACGTTTGGGCAGAGGTGTTTTTGCTGAGCTGGTCACACATAAATGCTCTTTAGTCAACCAAGAAAAATAGACACCTCCCTGACATGTAGTTGCCTGTATCTGATTGGGTTATTCCCATTCCGTGACTGTTTCCACGCTTTGATAGCTCTTTATTTTATCTCTCCCTTTTCTTCTTTATTTACAAAATTAATCCACCCCTTTGATGCCAAGAAGTCAATAACTTTGTGTTATTTACAGAGTAGGGGTGCTACAGTGGTTTGCACTAATGGAACGAATTGGAAACCTCTCTCCCACCTCTTGCTTTCTCATCACCCACCAGATCACCTGTGATGGTTTCCCTCCTGGACTGAAATACAGTTCTGGTGTCTTCAACATAAAAAGGACACGGAGCTGTTGGAGCAAGTCCAGAGGAGGCCACGAGGATGTTCAGGGGCTGGAGCACCTCCCGTATGGAGACAGGCTGAGAAAGTTGGGGCTGTTCAGCCTGGAGAAGAGAAGCTGCGTGGAGACCTCATAGCAGCCTTCCAGTACCTGAAGGGGGCCTACAAGGATGCTGGGGATGGACTCTTCATCAGGGACTGTAGTGACAGGACAAGGGGTAACGGGTTCAAACTGAAACAGGGGAAGTTTAGATTGGATCTAAGGAAGAAATTCTTTACTGTGAGGGTGGTGAGGCACTGGAATGGGTTGCCCAGGGAGGTTGTGAATGCTCCATCCCTGGCGGCGTTCAAGGCCAGGTTGGACAGAGCCTTGGGTGCCATGGTTTAGTGTGAGGTGTCCCTGCCCATGGCAGGGGGGTTGGAACTGGATGATCTTAAGGTCCTTTCCAGCCCTGACTATTCTATGATTCTATGTAGAATGGCTCTTTGTGTGTCTGCTAAGCCGTAAATTTTCTGCAACACCTCTTTGAATCTGCCTTTCAATGGGCACAAGCTGGGTCATGAAGAGCTATAATTAAAAGGTAGAACACAAATTTCAGGAGGTTAAAAGAGAGCCTCTATGCAGAAAGCACCTGGAAATGAGTAAGAAAATTTGTATCAGGGCCAGAAAGGCATCTACTGGAGAACACTGTCCCCTTTTGTTCTCAGGCATCTTGGATTACAAATAGGAGATAATGGAACACAAGGTCCTGCAGGAACCATGAATAATTAGATGGCTGATGTACAAGAGCAACTGGAGGTCACCCAGATAAACTAAAGTAATGCTTGGATTTACTGGGGGGAAAAATGACTTGGGAATGACTTTGGCTTCCTTCTTGCTGTAATGGTAGGGAAACAAAATGTATAAATCCTGAAAAGCAAAAGCTCAATTCAAGAACACCAGTGCAAATCAAGAATAATTCCATTAAAGCTAATGGAATTATGCCAGTGTACGACCGGAGGTAAGTTCAGATCCAATTACATGCTGGTCCTAAAATGAGATTTCAATATGTTCGCTAGTATTTGTATTGCAGTGAGAGCCCAAATGAGAGCATCATTTTGCTGTGCTGGGTGATGCTCCCAAGAACCTCCAGTCCCAACAGAGAAGGTGCATGAGAGAAAAGAAGCAGCAATTACTTCTGTGTGTAACAGAATGGGGAACTGAGGCAGAGAAGAAGCCCAAACTGATAATATAGCAGCAACCTGGCTCATTAAAATAGGGAGCAGCATATACCTGGCCGGTGCTGTGAGTGTGAAGAAAAGCTTGTCCTTGGAGCCAATTATGAAATAGAAAACAAAAGAAGAGTGCAGAAAGGGGCATCTGATGTGAACCAGTTGGATACATGGCTGGAAGGCAGCACGTTTTGGTGACCTGAGTTTTTTGATCTTGGTATAAAGAGACGGGCAGAAGATGCAGGATAAGGAATAGTTATTTCCTTTAACAAAAGAAGTTGATTTTGCTGATTAGGGAACATGGAAAAAGCCAACATCTATGAAAGGGGTTGTGTTGTGGTCAGTGCTTTCTCCTGAACCCACAGTTTTATTACTTCTTTGTTATAGAATCATAGAATCATAGAATAGTTAGGGTTGGAAAGGACCTTAAGATCATCCAGTTCCAACCCCCCTGCCATGGGCAGGGACACCTCACACTAAACCATGGCACCCAAGGCCTCATCCAACCTGGCCTTGAACACTGCCAGGGATGGAGCATTCACAACCTCCCTGGGCAACCCATTCCAGTGCCTCACCACTTATACTTAACATCTGTGTGGCTTCAGAGGGACATTAAGATGTTCTGTGTTGTTAGCAATGAGCTGAAATAGATACCTTGAATCTCTCCCAACCATCCCATCTGCAGACAGATGGGCTTGCAACAGCTTGTAATCCATGACAGCTGTTAGAAGGTGTTGGATTCTCCTTAACAAAGAGTATTGTCTAAACTCTGGTAAACTTATTCAGTATCTTCATCAATGACCTGGATGAGGGAATTGAGTGTACTATCAGCAAGTTTGCTGATGACACTAAGCTGGGAGGAGTGGCTGACACGCCAGAAGGCTGTGCTGCCATCCAGCGAGACCTGGACAGGCTGGAGAGTTGGGCAGGGAGAAACTTGATGAAATATAACAAGGGAAAGTGTAGAGTCCTGCATCTGGGCAGGAACAACCCCAGGTTCCAGTATAGGTTGGGGAACGACCTGTTAGAGAGTAGTGTAGGGGAGAGGGACCTGGGGGTCCTAGTGGACAGCAGGATGACCATGAGCCAACACTGTGCCCTTGTGGCCAAGAAGGCCAATGGCATCCTGGGGTGTATTAGAAGGGGGGTGGTCAGTAGGTCGAGAGAGGTCCTCCTTCCCCTCTACTCGGCCCTGGTGAGACCGCATCTGGAATATTGTGTCCAGTTCTGGGCCCCTCAGTTCAAGAAGGACAGGGACCTGCTGGAGAGAGTCCAGCGCAGAGCAACTAAGATGATGAAGGGAGTGGAGCATCTCCCTTATGAGGAAAGGCTGAGGGAGCTGGGTCTCTATAGTTTGGAGAAGAGGAGACTGCGGGGGGACCTTATTAGTGTATATAAATATATAAAGGGGGAGTGTCACAAGGATGGAGCCAGGCTCTTCTCAGTGGCAAACAATGATAGGACAAGGGGTAATGGGTACAAACTGGAACACAAGAGGTTCCACTTAAACTTGAGAAGAAACTTCTTCTCAGTGAGGGTGACGGAACACTGGAACAGGCTGCCCAGGGAGGTTGTGGAGTCTCCTTCTCTGGAGACATTCAAAACCTGCCTGGACACATTCCTGTGTAACCTTATCTAGGTGTTCCTGCTCTGGCAGGGGGATTGGACTGGATGATCTTTTGAGGTCCCTTCCAATTCCTGATGTTCTGTGATTCTGTGATTCATGTAGTCTCTAATTTACCATCCTGGTCAGTACCAGGCCAACTGGGGAATAGTAAAGGTGTTTTGATTTCAATGACTATCAGGACTCTGAATGGGACACAGGAGACGTAACATGATCTTAAGGTCCTTTGCAGCCCTAACTATTCTATGATTCTATGTTCTGTGATGTTTTAGTCTGATTTAATAGTAAAACTATGGAATTCCCTTGGCACTATATCACTGCTTTTTGATGGCTAGTGCTCAACTACTTAAAGGTAGTAACTCTTACAGCTTGAAGGTGTAGCTGATAGGAGGTGTAGCTGAACAAACCTATTTGGGCAGCTCTCAGCTCACCGTGCCAGTTGATGGAGCTGGAATTGTGACCCAACTGGAGATGAGGACTTGCTGTCTTTGATATATAAGAAGGGAGTTGATAAATTACTGGTTTGACTGCTTTAAAGATTGATTTGATTTTGGTCTGTGGGAATTTGACTGGTAGATTAATTGATATTCCTCTTTTTACATCATTTTGCCTGCTCTTTTTTGACCATTTGCATTTGGAGAGCTACAGCTCCAGCACTGAGAGTGTTCAAAAACAGCAATCCAAGGAGGCGAGGCGGGAGGGAAGAGGAATAGTTCTGCATTATTTTTCTCTCCATTAAGAAAGAAGTCCCTAAAATGATGTAATGACTGGTTGAGATTGAAATCTCCTTCCCCATCAGGTTCCCTTTGACACATCCAGACATTTGATAAGCTGATTTTGTATCATCGCTGTAAAGCTGCTTCTGTGCATTGATGGTCCCAAAGACCTTTCTTTGGGATAAAATCAAAGAACACTTCCAAAGTGACATTAACTTAATAATTAATGTAAGTAATTGATAAGGGATAATCAAATAAATGCACCTGATTCAGCAAGTTCTTTTTAGGGCAGATAAGATCCCTCACTGACAGAATATTTTTGTCTTAGAATCATAGAATCATAGAATAGTTAGGGTTGGAAAGGACCTTGAGATCATCTAGTAGAAATATAGAATGGTTTGGGTGGGAAAGGACCTTAAGTTCATCCAGTTCCAAACCCCTGCCATGGGCAGGGACACCTCACACTAGACCATGGCACCCAAGGCTCTGTCCAACCTGGCCTTGAACACTGCCAGGGATGGAGCATTCACAACTTCTTTGGGCAACCCATTCCAGTGCCTCACCACTGTCAGAGTAAAAAGATCCCTTCCTTTAAGTCTCTTTGGTAGGGAATGTGCTTTAGAACTAAAAATGGGATCTTGCCTTTGTGACAGAGATGTTGTGTCAGAGAGGCGCATCCAACCATCATTCTGTGAGTGAGATGACACTGGTTGCATGAGGCTCCTTCGAGCTGTTGGCTAAGAGCTCTCTTTAACAGACACTGTTAAATAGCAACTCTCCTCTTTACTGGAGAGAAGAGGAAGAGGGGATACAGCATCATGCTGCACTGTGTCTGCAGATGGATGAGAAGCAGGTGATAAGGACCCATCTGGACGACAAGTAGGATCACAGATTATAAGTCACGTCTACGGCAGGGAATTATATCTCACCAAGGGTGTAAGATTTGCCCAAATCTTAACTGGAATTGAGCTTGCCTGTGACGATCACAAGTGACAAGTCACAGTAACATGCTGGGTTGAGAACGGCTGCAGCTGCATTCAGGATCACTCTGGACTACCTTTCGTGTAGGACTGTAAGGTGGGTTTAAAGGTTCAGATCTGGCAATGAATTTGATCTAACAAAGCAGAAGCTCGTGATCTGATGCAGTTTCTTAGAGGAGCCTACAACCACAAATACCCAATTATTGTTAGGCTAGTGGGATGAAATGTATGGGCAGGAGATTTCTGTTTGGCAAGTGAAGGTAAATATATCGCCAGTTCTCTTGGCTCTTCCATGTTGCAATGACTTAATTCTTCTTTGTAATTAATACAGGAAAGTAGATAATGAGCAAGCAGTGATTATTTTTATTTCCCTCCACAAACTGCATGATTGCTTTGGGGCTTTCCAAACATGTTGATAAACTCTGTTGACCAGAGACTGCCTTCAAGGCTGGAAGAAACCCTTGGACTAAAGTGGTTGGGAAAAGCATCAATCCAGTGAACTCAACAGATCTCATCAAGTTGCAAGATAGAGATGGTTGGAATGGTCTTCTGGATGTCATCGCATCCAAACCCTTGCTCAAGAGCAAGGCCAACGCTGAGTAGGCTTCTAGGGGCCTTGGTGTGTGACATAGACCTCAGTTAAGGAAAACAGTGGGGTTCATTAATGTCTTACAACTTACCCATGCTGACTTCATGCCTTTGGATGGCTTATCTTCGTATCTTCAACTTTGTGATGAGGGGGAAGAGATGCAGCGAATGCTGCAGCCAGAAAACATGGTAGAACTTGGAGGTTGGCAGCAGCTGAACTGGTTTTAGGAGTTGTTTTAGGGGTTAACCGGCAAACAAGTAGGAGGGAAAAGTTTTTTTGCTCCTTATGAGCTAAGTCATCATCATTTATCCAAGATCTCCGGATTTTCATTGTACTCCAGAAGTGAGTTTTCAGCTGAACAAACTTCTGTCCATTTGGGAAAAAAAGGGAAGAAGATATATTCCTGATCTCTCCCTTTCTCTTCCTGCATTTCAAGTGACCCTGTTTCCATGTAAGATCCTTTTGTTTTTCAAGGAAAAGTCAATCACAAGCTTCAGTAACACCTCTCCCGTTGTGCACTGGGCCTTTAATGGATATTGTAGCTGTATTCATGTAAATAACTTGTCAGCTAGATCCATGTGCACAACCTTTTGGCAGCTATTTTCTAAACGTGGTATACTTGCTATTTAGCATGGAAGGCTTGTTTTAAGCATCTAGACTGCAAGGAAGTACATTGGGGCTGTTCGAGCTGATTTTATGGTGCACCGAGTGAGACTTTCTGTTTTCTTTTCGTGTCCCTATCTGCACAAATGTAATGTGATTTTCACAATGTGATAGTAAATATATGATTTCCTAGCTTAGTTACATGTACAATAGGTTGTGTTGAAGGAAAGAGAGAGAGAATCAGTTCCTGGAATATTTTATTCTGCACGTAAGCCTCAATTCAGGGAGAGGAGAAATATTATTGACCTTCCATCAGGTAATTTTCTTCTTTCAGGTACCTCCATTGGACTCTTAACAGCGTTCCTTAAGCTGAATCCATTTTCCCCCTAGAGAACAAATTTGCCGTCAGCAGCAGAGGTTTCTGATAACGGGGCTTAGGGTTTTCACATTGGAATGTTTTGGAACGATTGGATATTTCCTTTGTCCCTCACTGTAAACAGAACGTTGCTGTATCGGAGTTCATTATATACCTGGTCCATTGCCTTCTGCCAGCTGAAGAAGCTAGTCCTGCCGTACCTGAAACAAACCTCAGAGCCTGCTGATATATAATGAATCTCTTCATATGTTTTATTCTGTTTGCCCTTCTATTATTTATTTGTACCCTATTATTATTAGGAAAGTATCTCTCTGAGATTTAAGTCTTTGGACCACTGATGGTGTATTCTAATCATTGCTCTCCCCGTATAGGTGCACATCCTTCTGCCCACAGCCTAAGACGTTCTGTCGTGGACCATGCATCAATGCCTTGTGGGTGGTGGTGCAAAGCATAGCCCCACAAAACACAGTCTTCATTCACATGGCCGCTCTTGCAGGTGTTTTATGGGCCAATAAAGTGCCTTGTGTTTCTGTAATCTAACTGCTAGGCTGCTTTATGATCCTTATGGTCAGTTGGAGGGTGATGAGAAGGAGCAACTTGTGGTTCATTAAAGTGACGAACCCTGGGGCTGACGAGCAGAGGAGCCTCACCAGTAGCATGTCTTTTAAGATGCTGTCTCTTTGTTTTGGAAACATAATCATTCCTGGAATGAGACAGACACATCTTTCTGCCCGCTAAATTAAACCATTGCTATAAAGGCAATGCGAGGCAGAGTGAAACGTAAGTTGAATGGAGAGGACAATGAAGGAAATAGAAATGTAGTTAGGACTCAGAAATTCTGTATTTGGAGCGTATTGCACTCTGTGCAGGATAAATATATTAATTTCCCTTGCACTTCACAGCTTGCCCTTATGTTCAGAAAGTTGCAGAGATGTCAGATTTAAAGAGGCTGATGAAGTATATGGGATAGAGCACTAGGTGGTAAGTAGGCTGCTGAGATCCATTTCTCTTCCCAGCACAATTCCTTTTAGTCAGCTCCATGCTTTTTAAGACAAGTGTGGTATGAAAACAAATAAAGCCTCAACAAAAAAAATCCCACTTGCAAGCAAACATATTCTAAAGGTGTTTTCTGCCATATATTATCTTCAGGGTTTCCTCTTTTCCTGCCTCTTGCTCTCAAAAATCAGAAGAAAATAGTACTTGGCACAAGTGCCTCAAGGGAGTGTGTTCAGGAAGCGCCAGCACTGTTACCAACTGCAACTTTTGTGCTTCACTTTGTACTGTAAAACATCTTTTCTACAGCTGGATTCCCTATCTCCATACTACTGTACTTCTGATGCGTTCTAGGAGAGGAAGAGGAGGTGGAGAGAGAGGAGATATTTGTTGGAGTAAGTCCAGAGGAGGCCACGGAGATGCTGCGAGGGCTGGAGCAGCTCTGCTCTGGAGCCAGGCTGAGAGAGCTGGGCTGGGTCAGCCTGGACAAGAGAAGGCTCCTGAAGGGGAGACCTTAGAGCAGCTCCAGTGCCTGAAGGGGCTGCAGGAAACCTGGAGAGGGGCTTGGGACAAGGGCCTGTAGGGACAGGCCAAGGGGAATGGCTTGAACCTGCCAGAGGGGAGACTGAGATGAGCTCTTAGGCAGAAGCTCTTCCCTGTGAGGGTGCTGAGGCGCTGGCACAGGGTGCCCAGAGAAGCTGTGGCTGCCCCATCCCTGGCAGTGTTCAAGGCCAGGTTGGACACAGGGGCTTGGAGCAAGCTGCTCTAGTGGAAGGGGTCCCTGCCCGTGGCAGGGGTTTGGGACTGGATGAGCTTTAAGGTCCTTTCCAACACAAACCATTCTATGATTCTATTTAATCAGATACATCAGTCATTATGAGATTTACGGTGACATTTCCTTCATTTGTCATCAGACAAATGGGCAGAATGGGGTGTCAGTGTAACTTACACCATCATAGAATAGTTTGGGTTGGAAAGAACCTTAAGATCATCTAGTTTCAATTTTCCTTTGACAACCTGCTTGCTTCTGAAACCCACAGTACTTGATTGCTGCCATGGTTGAACACAAAGCCTTTGTGTTTGTGCACTGCTTCCATGCTTTCTGGATGTTTGTCTGTTGAGTCTTAAAGCTGAGCTTCTCAGAGATGATAAACCACCTGGGTTTGCACTTCAGACTGTGAAAGAATTGCTTGGTCATTGCCTTTCTTCTTTGATTTCTTGCTAGTTTGAGGGTGGACATTTTTCACTGCTTTATAAGACAGCCTGGTTGCTACACATTGACAATTTCAGTGGTGCAATCACTGCTAATGCCTTTTCTTTCTCATTTCAATCTTGATCAAGGAGCCGGGTTTAGGCACATTGCTTAATTTAAGTATACACATAGGAGTGTTTGTGCTTTAATACCCCTGTAACTGGAAATACACAATAGCAGCAAGCTGAAAGGTATCTCAAGTTGTTTGTCTTTGATTTCTTGCTCACTTTGCAAAATAGCAAAGCACCTCGCAGTCGTTTGAGTGAAATGGACCAATTTTTCCATTAAAATTGCCTGGTTTTAAGCAAAGTTGGATTTTTAAAAAAGAAAATACATTTTATGGGGTGAAAATGCTTCATCTCAGAAATTTCTGTCATTTATTCCCTTTTTGCACGAGTTTGATCTTCATGTTCTTCCCACCATAAAATTTGGTGGCAACAAAACACATTGAACAGCAAAAATTAAATCAGAATAAAGCCTCAGATTACCTACATCTCCATTCAGCAAACCTGTTCATACTCCAAGGTACAAAGCACTGGCTCTTGTATTAATGATGGTTTCAGTGTAGTTTCTCAAGGAGAATGAAACCAATCGATCACTCATTCACATCAGTAAAGCGCCCTTCATCTTTACCTTTCACAGTGCTACACCAAGTATTTGAGGCATGTTAAATGCTAAATCCAAGCGAACAAGTGTGGGAAGGATAATAGGGTAAATTAATCTGCAGTTCAGTTATGTCCTGTGCATTTGTCACTTCCTTTCTACATACATGTGTCTGCAGGACACATTCCTGCACACTCGTGCGCCCACATTCAATTATCAAGTCCAAATTGCTTCATTGGTTGAGATTGGTTCATGCAGTGAGGGGGATGTATCGCTGTATCATTGATAACATAGCAGCATGGCACAGCTAAAACAATACCCATCAATGCCAGAAAACGTGATGTAGTGGGAAGTGAAGCTCTTAACACCACACATGACCCTAAAACTGTATGGGATAGAGCCACTGGGATGGAGGTTAAAATAATACCAATATCTTAAAATAAAAATTAATAAAATTATAAATACATATATCTATATATATGTTATAAAATATTATACAATATTATGAAATAACAAAATCTTAATTAAAAACAGTAGATGGGACTGCCATCTGCAGTGACATGCAGAGCCTGTGCGTGTCCCTGGCTCATCCCTGTAGCACTTGCCGTAGAGGGTTTTATGGCTGGGAAGTTCCAAAGCAGGGAGACACGGGCTTCTTTTGCTTCTGATTCTACTCTGAAATATGGGAGCTAATATCTACAGGAGTATAAATTGTGAGGAAATGTATTAGCAGCCTTGCAATGTCTGAAGGGGGCTACAGGGATGCTGGGGAGGGACTCATCATCGGGGACTGTAGTGATAGGACAAGGGGTGATGGGTTCAGACTGAAACAGGGGAAGTTCAGGCTGGAGATAAGGAGGAAGTTCTTCCCTGTGAGGGTGCTGTCATCCTGGCACAGGCTGCCCTGGGAAGCTGTGAATGCTCCATCCCTGGCAGTGTTCAAGGCCAGGTTGGACAGAGCCTTGGGTGGCATAGTTTAGTGTGAGGTGTCCCTGCCCATGGCAGGGGGGTTGGAACTGATTGATCTTCAGGTCCTTTCCAACCCAAACCATTCTATGATTCTATGAGAGGCAGCTCTGATACAAGCTTCAGCAAAGAGCCACAGTAAATTACTGGAAGAAGGGTGCAGCAACACCTCTATGTAGGTTGTTCATCACTTCATTGCTTCCTGGTATTGTTACAGGCACCTTTGGCTATGCCGCTGAGAAGTGCTGCAGGGATACATCCCGGTAGCCTTTCCGTGACAGATGTTAAGCCGTGGTCCACTTTTTAATGCAGAAATGTGAAAGGCATGGCAGAATTAGAGAGCACAGGCACAGCAATCAAAATAGTCACAGTTTGATGCCATTTATCTTAGGGCGCTAAAAGGGTTATTCAGTAATACCGGAAACACAGGCAAATATGAAGAGCTCACGGAGGGTAGCTGAGGTTCTCGGGCTCGAAAGGGAAGGACGTGCTTGCCTTTTGCTGAAATACAGTCCAGGAAGATGATTTCCTTCTGTACAACCTCAGTTGCAAGAATAGTTAAAGAGAAATAAGCAGTTTATCAGCACCTGAAGGAAAAATACCCCTAAAACGCTATCACAATCAGTAGCCACCAGGGTTCATCAATATGAAATGATGGTGAATTATTTTCTCTCTCTGATAAGCGAAGAGGTTTGCTGGATAATGACAGAGAGGGAGGTGTGATGTGGTTCAGCGCTAGCAAAGCGTTTGCAAAGGATCCAAGGGGCTCTTTTAAAGTGAAACTTGTAAAATTCAAACCTACTTGGGAATAGTAGGGGTGGGAGAGAGAAAAATAACTGGAGAGGTGAGTAATGGCAATGCCGTTGTTAAGCTGCTTCCCATGGGGTCCTATTTTGAGTGCTCTCTGAGCTGTCAGCAGTGACTTGACAGATGGGAGTTTGAGGTGATGTTGAACTAATCCGTAGGTGATGCGGGGTTAATAGGGGGTCTTACGTGCTGTCCTGGAGATACCTTAGTTGAAAAGCACAAGCCTAGGTTTTTGTTAGCAGGTCAATGCTGCTTGTGAAAACTGGTCAAATGCTGTAGGGGAGGAAGCGTTCTCCTTATTTTAGCAATAGAATCATAGAATCACAGAATGGTTTGGGTTGGAAAAGCCCTTAAGATCATCCAGTTCCAAGCCACTGCCATGGGCAGGGACACCTCACACTAGACCATGGCACCCAAGGCTCTGTCCAACCTGGCCTTGAACACTGCCAGGGATGGAGCATTCACCACTTCTTTGGGCACCCTCTGCCAGCGCCTCAGCACCCTCACAGTAAAGAACTTCTTCCTTAGATCTTCTTCCTCTTCATTTTTGATTATTTATAGCAAAAAGAAGATGCTTGATAGGTATAGAAAATACCATGCAAAAAATATGCCGGGACTTGCATTTTTGTGACGAGATTTGTGAGGGCTGCTATTTGACTACAATTCATATGTTTTAATCCAGAACAGCTGAACTACACAGCTATTAGCCTATAGCCATGTTCATCTCTCAAGATGACACAGCACCCATGCCAGGTGGACTTGAAATACCTCCCCTTCTCTTCCCGCACAGCCTCAGAGCATCCCCTGGGCTCCTTAAGGAAAAATAGCACCACATCTCCTAATACTTTCCAGTGACAGGCAAATTGGAAATCTATGATGCTTTTATTATAGAATATTGTGTGGCTGGAAACTTGGAAATAGCTGCCTGGTTTTCTCCTGACTTTTACTCCCCTGGCTGATTTACACCTATGCAAAGGGGTTTGCTGACAGGTCAGAATTAGAGCTGTTCTTTCGCTTTGTTGTAAATGATACCTTGACGTGCACAATCAGGTCCGAAGGAGGAAGGGGGGGAAAACTGCATTGTGAGTTTCAGTTTGGAGCCAGAACAAGTAGCTGTAGTCTTTCTTTGGTGACTGTAGCTATAAAGATGCTTTAGGGCTTGGTGAAATAACCTTTTCTCCTAGCTCATCTTTCTGCTTTGTTTGCATCTGCAATAATTACTTACAGATCAGAGATGCTCACTGTCTTTGTCATGCAGAAGCAGAGCCAGCAGCCTTTAGAAGATGAGGTGTAGGGCTGTCTGTGGGCAGTAAGTTATAGTGGCCTAATGAGGCATATCCATCCTATAGATACATGTTTGCTAATGCAACTGTGGAAAACACCAGCCTGGATCATCCGTTTCTGGAAATATCCTTAACTTTGCTGTAGGAATATCCTGGTTGTGTAAGAGATACCCAAAAGTGATGGGTTACTGCTGAAGGGGGACATCTCTGCAGCACCGTTGGGGGTTCTCCTCTCTACAGATGCTGAAGGACCTCTGTTGGCTTTGCTCTGAAGTTAAGCACCTTGATGATGTGGAGAAAAGGGAATAGGAGGCCCAGGAACTACATACTCCTTGCTACTCAATAACTGTCCCTGTAGCCAACGCATGAAGTTTTATATACATGGATTTCTAGTTTTCGGAGGCCTGTCATCAGCTCCCACAGACATCAGTCCTTCACAAAATCCAGGGAAGAGATTGGTGTGAACAATTCCATTTGCATGCTTGATGCACTTTACCTGTTTATCTCTCCAACAACAACGGAATGTGTGGAAATACAGATACTGAAACTATTTCTGCTTAAGCCTCAGGTCATGCAGCTCAGTGCTTTACTCCTCATACTACAGTTTGTACCTCTTTTTGTACAGAACTGCAGTTAGCATTGCAGCAGCTGTGAAGAGGACAAGTACAGTTTAATTTATGCTGAGCCACATGGCTTAGCTGTGGCCAAACCTACTTGACCATCAAGCTCTTAAATGCACAGAATGCCATTGCTATGCAGTTGCACTGTGCTGAAGGAGATACTAAATCTAATGATGTTTAAGATGGTGCAGTAAAGGTATTTTTGATCTGTACCTGGAAACCTCATTATCAATCCTATATTAGGGATAAGCAAAATAAGCCACATCCTGTATTACAGATGCAAATACCTTATCCTGCTAGAAGTAGGAAACAAAGCTCTTTGGGATTATGGTGACTGGCAGCAGGCACAGGGAGACAGAGTGGAGCCTTTCCCTTGTCGGTCTTTGCCGTTGCGTTTGGGTTGTGATTATTTTGTGTTGACTTGGTCATTCATCAAGTGTCTCAAAGAAGCGGCGCAAACAGTAGTTAAGCTCCTTCACTGTGTCCCTGTGGAGGAGGGAAGCAGCCGTCATCGCATCTGCCTCTTTGCTGCGCTCGTTGGAGAGCTGGATAAATAAATTAGAGATATGATGGCTCAGAAGAACAAACTCTAAGCAGCTGTGCGCTGGGGATTATGGATGCGATGGACTGTGCTTCCCTGGCAAAGAAAACACCCGCCATAGGAAACTCTTAGGCACCAGCGTGGTACCTCTTGTATTATTTAGTGCGTTGTCTTTGCAATCTCTGCGCATACAGCAATGCACAGCAAGGGATGTTATTCTTCCTAGGAGATGCCCTTTTTGGTTGTACTCTTAGAATGCTTCTTTTCAGAGTAACGCTGTAGTCTGTGTGGTTTAGGTACTCGGTATCTCCACAGACTGAGTATTTATTAAAGTGTGGAGGGCTTTTTCGGAGCCAAATTACATTCATCAGAGACACCTCTTTAATTAACTTTCACACTTCCATGGGGTGAGGAATATAAAGAAAGCCAATAATAATAATAGTAATAATAATAATAATAATAATAATGACATATCTTGTTACCATTACGCATTAAAATACAATGCTGTGGGGAGTGGAGTTTCAAGGCTGCTTTTTAATGAAGATCTTAATAGCATTTAATGTAAATTAAATATAATCGCTGCCTGATTCCTGAGCATATCTCTGAGGCTGAGGAATAAGAAGTTAATTGTGCTGACAACATAGCGGGAAGTGCCAAAAGCAGGCACCAGCACGCTGGTTAAAGTGCATTTTGAAGTGAAGGCAGCACTTTTGTTCCTTGCACTCCTGCTCCCAGGTGTTGTGCAGCATCTCAGTGCAGAGCTTGTGCACAGCGTGGATTTATTGGGTAAGATATCTCACCTAAAACTTGCATTGAATGCAAACGGAGGAGCCTTTATTGAACTTTGGAGGTTGGGAAGGATCAGATGCATGAGATTAACAAGCTATTTGTCTTTGGGGATGGGGAACTGCTGGTCTGTGAGTGCCTGACTTGGTCTGTGGGCAGATGATTTAATGAGGTCTGCAAAGTGACTGGACGTCAACTCCAGTGTCTTGCATTTCATTAAGAGAATTAGTTGTGGAAGTCTCCATTTTGAAACTGCTGCTTATGGAATTCATGCACTTGGTGGCAAGATTGAGTTGAATTAAAGATTAGGGATCAGGCTGACTCCTCAAGGCAGGCGATGTGACAGCATTCAAATCCCAGCTCCCATTCATGTGATGGCAATGTGGAATATCTGTGGTAGATACAACCTCTTCCATCTCAAATTAGAAGTGATGTGATTAGTCAGTTGGTGCAGTGGGTCCTGCAATCATAAATAAATGAAATGCATTTTGATGGATGGACACAGAAATGGTATCTTAATTTAGCTTAGGCAGAACTGAGAATAACTAGTTATGGGGTCCAGTCTTGTCTTCATATGAGATGATTTCTCTCTATGGTGCCAAAGGAGTCTGTGCCTCCTGTGTGTTTGTTCAACCCTTAGGGTACATCTGAATTACTGTTCTACAGCTTAGAGATGTTATCTTCATGCTACACTAAGCTTTCACTTGTATACCTGCTAGGTACAATGCATAAAATTAAGTGTATTTCATCCTAGGCAGCTTTTCCGTCTGAGCTGTCTGCACAGAGATCTCACTTAAGTGGAGAAAACCCAGTCAGACTTGGCTATGGAGGTGAATATTCCAGTTTGTTGGTGCCTGTGTCCGTCTTCCCGGACTAGATGGAAATGACAGTCAGTGGAATGCTTGTTGAGGGGGTCTCAATGTATTTGTAGTTAAGGTTGTGTTTGGTAAAGAGTGTTTGGGGGCTGGCCTTGTTCCTCAAAGGAGATGCTAAAAAGGTTGACATAAGCCTTGAAAGAGGTGGTGTTGATCAGTACTGGAAGAGAAGCAGGAAGGAGCTGGAAAGCCAGGACAGGGCATGGATCTTCAGGACAGAGGAGCCATAAATGGTCATTTTAACACTTTTTAATCAAAGAAATCCGATTCACTCCACATCCCACCCACCCTGATAAAGGAGCACTGACAAACGAGTCTTTGCAATACAACCATGGCTCAAATGTGGCATCTGAGGGAGAAAAAGGTCATTTTCCCCAGGTCTTCCTTGAGTCTTTGTAGAGTTTTTGACCGAAGCATTATGGAAAATCACCCCTTTCTGACTAGAAAGGCGTGAAGTGCTCCCTGGAGAAACTGAGAGGCTAAAGATGCCATCTTGGCCTTATAAAGCTTGAGAACGACTGGATTGAGCTAATAAATATTTTTGGGCAGCGTTTGTGTCTCTTCCCCTTACTTTGTATAGTCCCAAAAAGCACAGCCAGCAAACAGTGCGTGCAAGAAATAATGACAGTGGCATTTGGGGTGAAAGGAGAGGAATAAACATGACTGGAGAGGGGACTGGTTTGGCTCACTGACTGCTTGCTCGGGACCGGTCTTGTTCAACATCTTTGTCGGTGACATGGACAGTGGGATTGAGTGCGCCCTCAGCAAGTTTGCCGATGACACCAAGCTGTGTGGTTCGGTTGATACGCCGGAGGGAAGGGATGCCATCCGGAGGGACCTCGACACGCTTGTGAGGTGGGCTGATGCCAACCTGATGAAGTTTAACCATGCCAAGTGCAAGGTCCTACACCTGGGTCAGAGCAATCCCAGGCACAGCTACAGGTTGGGCAGAGAAGAGATTCAGAGCAGCCCTGCAGAGAAGGACTTGGGGGTGTTGGTCGATGAGAAAATGAACATGAGCCGGCTGCAGTGTGCGCTCGCAGCCCAGAAAGCAACCGTATCCTGGGCTGCATCAAGAGGAGCGTGACCAGCAGGTCGAAGGAGGTGATCCTGCCCCTCTACTCTGCTCTCGGGAGACCTCACTTGGAGCATTGTGTGCAGTTCTGGTGTCCTCAACATCAAAAGGACATGGAACTGTTGGAACAAGTCCAGAGGAGGCCACGAGGATGATCAGGGACTGGAGCACCTCCTGTATGGAGACAGGCTGAGAAAGTTGGGGCTGTTGAGCCTGGAGAAGAGAAGCTGCGTGGAGACCTCAGAGCAGCTTCCAGTATCTGAAGGGGGCCTACAAGGATGCTGGGGATGGACTCTTCATCAGGGCCTGTAGTGACAGGACAAGGGGTAACGGGTTCAAACTGAAACAGGGGAAGTTTAGATTGGATATAAGGAAGAAATTCTTTACTGAGAGGGTGGTGAGGCACTGGAATGGGTTGCCCAGGGAGGTTGTGAATGCTCCATCCTTGGCGGTGTTCAAGGCCAGGTTGGACAGAGCCTTGGGTGCCATGGTTTAGTGTGAGGTGTCCCTGCCCATGGCAGGGGGGTTGGAACTGGATGATCTTAAGGTCCTTTCCAACCCTAACTATTCTGTGATTCTATGATTCACCTTCACGGTGCTTTCCTGGAGATATTGTGTTATTAGCAGGTAGATGATCATGGTAAGTAAATATATCCTGCTCAAATGCTGAGTACAACTTTTTCCTGAGCAAACCCTCAGGTAGCTCCTCAGTCCCGTCTCTTTTTGCTACTCAACAATTTTAGTTGTGATGCCATCCATCTGTGATGTCTTTGTTATCTGCCCTATTTCCACCTTATCATTCCCCATTGACTATTTAGCTATTGTCTTTGGGGTTACCAGAGTAAGAACATTTTGGGCAGCTCCTTGTTGGTGTTTCCTACACCCTTCTGGCTGCCATTGCTGGTCCTGGGCTGGTGTAGTCCCAGTGTGGCTCCATGTGCTGCTTTGTGTTGTGTTGTCTCAATTGCTCCGCAGCCTGATACAGTTCTGTGAGTGTCTCATTATGCAATTAATCTCAATTGCATTTCCCATCATCTCTTCTCTCCTGCAGGCATGCAACCCAGCAGGAGACTAATAAAACCATCACGACTAGCACCAAAGCCATCAAGCAGCTGTCTGAGGTTGTCAGAGGCTCATCCAGGGTATGTGTCATTAAGGATGCTGTTGGGGGAGAGTGCTGGGTCTTATGGAGGGAGGATTAATGAAGAAAGAAGTATTAGTGGGTGGTAGTGGGTGCTTTAAAGCTGAGCTCTGTGTGTGGTTTAGTGTGAGGTGTCCCTGCCCATGGCAGGGGGTTGGAACTGGATGATCTTCAGGTCCTTTCCAACCCAAACCTTTGTCTGACATTCTATGTCTTGTTATAACTTCCTTTCCTGTTGCACAATAAGCATAGCTTGCATTTATAAATGACCAATGGGAAAACAGCTGCAGAAACCAGTTCTTCTCCCAAAACTGGGTTATGTGGAATGGGAAATAAAGAACTGAGCAACAAAGCCTTGACTAACTCCCATCCATCTCAGGGTCTCACTCAGTTTGGGTGAAAGTACTACAGGAATCATCTGGCTCAACATGAGCTTCTCAGTTGTGCAGTGAGTGCACTGAGTGCAGATGAGTTTGGAACTGTGTTGAAGTGTCCAGAAAGGCCAAAGCAGTGGAATATGTCTAGATACAACATTGATTCAGTGCTGTGTGCTAGTGCAAAGGCAGTGGTAAGCATAGATAATTACAGGCTGTGTGACCAGATCAGAGCAGAACACTGGATTACAGCTTGCCCCACAGCAACCCCTATGTATTGTACAGGCAGAATGGTCTTCTGCCATCAGTAGGTTCAACCCATATGAACATCATTGCCACTGGGGTATGAATGATCCCCATCCCATGGTCCCCAACTGGACAAACAGAAGGCTTCTGACCTTCTGTATAAGGAGCTGTATAAAGGTATGTGTTCCTGCTGACTTTGTCCTGGGGTATGGATCATGGGGAAGAACAGAAACATACTTTGGGGCATACTCCAGCTGCTGTGTGAGTTGAGAAGTTTCACCCTCACAGCGGGTTATTCAGCAACTGAAGTGAGAACAAGGATAACTCTTTTCTACTTGATTTGGCCTAGCAGTTTTCTCTTACGTTCTTGCTTCCAGCATCCATGTAGTTTCTGTGCTGGGAATTCAATTGGTGTTCTATCCTCACTTGCTTCCTGCCATTTCCCAAAGTCCTGTGTTGCTTCAACTCCATTCTCATGGCCCTTCCACCTAGAAAGAACACTGCTCTTGGAACACTGCTTTGCTCCATCCAACTGAGTTTGTATAGTTTGGATTTATGGCACTTGCCAAGAGGCATATGGGATAGGGATTGAAGAGCTGGCTCACCCTGGGCTGCCTTTGTAACCTGTGAAGGACCATGTGCAGTTCAGCCTGCCTAAAGAAATGAATGGGTGATGGATGGAGATGGAACCTTGGAATGACTGTTCTCCATGAACCTTATGCAGGCATCAACCTTAATACTTGGACCTTTTTTAACATGTTGCTAGATAAGTGATGGACTATAAAGACTTGTTTTTGCATATCCTGAGAATAATTTCGCCAGAGCTTGATAAAACAGAAAATGCTTTCTTAGAGATAGGAGGATTGGGACTCTTTTGTGCTGATCTCCTGGCTCCATTTTGTGACATAAATTGGGACCAAAGAGGAATTAAGCAAGGTCACATTAAACCCAATTATAGTGCCGTGCAAGGATGTCATTATTTACCCATGAAGCACATGAGAACGCTCAGGAGAACAGCTTTTATTGTCATGAGGAATAAAATGGCTAAGTTAAAGGGAGACTATTTAAGAGCTGAAGGAAATAGACACACAAACAACTTTAGGAACACGAGGGATAAACTTACCTCTCTCTGTTGCCATCATATAATAACTTTTTCTTCTCCCTGGCCAATTAATTTAACAGGTTTTATTTCTTAACCTCCTATTTTCTGTGCTGTTTAAGTAACTAAACCTACAAATTCTGGTATAAAGCCTTTACCCTCATCCCTTATATAGGATAAGCAGTTCTGGTGGGGATTGGCTGCTGGGCTCTGAGTCCCTGTTGGGGACCTGGGTACCATTGCAGCTTTCCTTCCATCAAATTTCTCATGCCATAGAATCATAGAATAGTCAGGGTTGGAAAGGACCTTGAGATCATCCAGTTCCAAGCCCCCTGCCATGGGCAGGGACACCTCACACTAAACCGTGGCACCCAAGGCCTCATCCAACCTGGCCTTGAACACTGCCAGGGATGGAGCACTCACAACGTCCCTGGGCAACCCATTCCAGTTCCTCACCACCCTCTCAGTAAAGAATTTCTTCCTTAGATCCAATCTAAACTTCCCCTGTTTCAGTTTGAACCCGTTACCCCTTGTCCTGTCACTACAGTCCCTAATGAAGAGTCCCTCCCCAGCATCCTTGTAGCCCCCTTCAGACACTGGAAGCTGCTCTGAGGTCTCCACGCAGCCTTCTCTTCTCCAGGCTCAACAGCCCCAACTTTCTCAGCCTGTCTCCATACAGGAGGTGCTTCAGCCCCTGATCATCCACGTGGCCTCCTCTGGTCTTGTTCCAACAGTTCCATGTCCTTTTTATGCTGAGGACACCAGAACTGCACACAATGCTCCAAGTGAGGTCTCACATATAGGAACAAGTTCGTTACTGTGAGGGTGCTGAGGCACTGGCACACGGTGCACAAAGAAATTGTGAATGCTCCATCCCTGGCGGTGTTCAAGGCCAGGTTGGACAGAGCCTTGGGTGCCATGGTCTGGTGTGAGGCATCCCTGCCTATGGCAGGGGGTTGGAACTGGATGAGCTCAAGGTCCTTTCCAACCCAAACCGTTCTATGTTTCTGTAATTCTAATTTAGAGCTTTATAGTCATTCGTTTCCAATGCATTTCTCTGTATATTACTTTGCTTATACACATGGACAAAGAATGGTTCTTCTTTCTTTTCTCCTTATTTTCCACCAGTAATGCACTGCAAAGGAGGTGCACGGTGGGAATTCCCTTGACTTCCCTTGAAGCTCCAACTACTGCTGGAGATATTTGGGGCAGGATGCCCAACTGAGCAGATGGATAGTATTTCAGGAGTAAAGATACTGGTGTAAGTGGATCAGTGTGATACAAGGCAGGAGACTGATGTAAAATAGCACATGGCTCTTTTAGGGCTTCTTTCAAACTAACCTCAAAGGAATAAAGAAAAAGGCCTATCTGGAATTCCTGGGTTTTGTAGGATAAGTGCTGGACCATTAGATCAGATCTCCAGGGTGTCAGTCTTATCTTAGGTTCCATGTGTAATAAACATAAGCTTTATAGACCTTTATCTTTAGAATGGGGATGATGATACCTGTTCTAAAAATGGTTTTAAATCTTTGGATGAAGAACTGAACACTGGGATATCCCTCTGTGTATGGAAGTAGTACCATTAAATATTAAGGATGTTTATCCCATCCTTTATAACATTTACTTTTGTATCCTTAAGCAGTTGTCTGAAACTGCTTAAATGGCTGTGAAGTGAACATTTCTGCTTAGAAGCTTTAGAGTAGATTGGGGTTTCTTTGCTACTTGGTTTTTAAGGTGGTGCCCCACTTCTTCATTCCGCTGTGTAAAACTTGGACACGTGAGCTCCTGCACACCTGAAATAGTTTGAATAGGGTAGAATAAGGTAGAATAATTCCAGATGAGATTCCATTGCCCAGCACTGTTTGGGTTTGATCACTCCTTTGGAGGGCAGTGATTCTGCAGCATGTTGGACAGTTACATCAGTCTAGACTGGGGTATTCCTTGTTTTGGAAGCATAGATCTGTATTCTGCTGGGACAAGCTCCAGGCACAAAGGCAGTGACATTTGGGTCCTTGTTTTGGAAAACATAGAGATAAGTTGGTTTCTAACAATCAGGCACAAGGCAAGGCAGAAGGAGTGTTGTTGTGGCTGATGGACCTCTCAATATCAGTAAATCACCCGTTGCCATCAAATGAGGTGATGAACTCCCTCATGGTCTTCATCAGGGACTGTAGTGACAGGACAAGGGGTGATGGGTTCAAACTGAAACAGGGGAAGTTTAGATTGGATATAAGGAAGAAATTCTTTACTGAGAGGGTGGTGAGGCACTGGAATGGGTTGCCCAGGGAGGTTGTGAATGCTCCATCCCTGGCAGTGTTCAAGGCCAGGTTGGATGAGGCCTTGGGTGCCATGGTTTAGTGTGAGGTGTCCCTGCCCACGGCAGGGGGTTGGAACTGGATGATCTTAAGGTCCTTTCCAACCCAAACCATTCTGTGATTCTATAATTCTATGGGCTATCATCCAAATAAAGGACTTTTTATAAGAGTATCCCTCGGCTTATCAGCTCCAGAAGGTAATCTGAGGCTGGATTCTAGTAAGTAGAAGCAGGATACCATGCTATAACCATTCTGTTCTTTTGATGGCAGGAGGATATCCACTTTTGTTTCACAGTCTTTAAGAACTGGTATTGGAGTGGGACCCCGTCATACAGTAAGCAGGACAGCAAAATGTCACACTATCTCTGGCACAGGAGGTGTTCAGTTCAGACCACACAGAAGTCATGACTTGGGTGCTGTCTTGAATATCCGAAGCATATTGTGCTCCTTTCCTAAAATAAAGCTTTGCAGCATCCTGGCACCCCCAGTGAAGTTGAGTTATTTAGAGTACTGTGTGTGCCCACCCTGTTTATTTGGTGTCTCCATCCAGGACTCCTTCCCATGGTCACAGACAGTCTTCTACTTGATAGATCTCTACAGACCTGCTAACCAAGCTTCTGTTTTCCCCTAACAGCAAGAACAACTTCAGCTGGACAGGCTGAAGAACCAGCTGTCAGATGCCATCCAGAGATACGGAGCTGTTCAGAAGGTGAGGATGTCTCCACTGTTCTGTATTTGAGTTTGGGAACATGCTAAGTTACAGCTAAAGGCATGGCTACAGGTTGGGCAGAGAAGAGATTCAGAGCAGCCCTGCAGAGAAGGACTTGGGGGTGTTGGTCGATGAGAAAATGAACATGAGCCGGCTGCAGTGTGTGCTCGCAGACCAGAAAGCAACCGTATCCTGGGCTGCATCAAGAGGAGCGTGACCAGCAGGTCGAAGGAGGTGATCCTGCCCCTCTGCTCTGCTCTCGGGAGACCTCACTTGGAGCATTGTGTGCAGTTCTGGTGTCCTCAACATAAAAAGGACATGGAACTGTTGGAACAAGTCCAGAGGAGGCCACGAGGATGATCAGGGACTGGAGCACCTCCTGTATGGAGACAGGCTGAGAAAGTTGGGGCTGTTCAGCCTGGAGAAGAGAAGGCTGCGTGGAGACCTCAGAGCAGCTTCCAGTATCTGAAGGGGGCCTACAAGGATGCTGGGGATGGACTCTTCATCAGGGACTGTAGTGACAGGACAAGGGGTGATGGGTTCAAACTGAAACAGGGGAAGTTCAGGCTGGATATAAGGAAGAAATTCTTTACTGAAAGGGTGGTGAGGCCCTGGAATGGGTTGCCCAGGGAGGTTGTGAAAGCTCCATCCCTGGCAGTGTTAAAGGCCATGTTGGATGAGGCCTTGGGTGCCATGGTTTAGTGTGGGGTGTCCCTGCCCATGGCAGGGGGGTTGGAACTGGATGATCTTAAGGTCCTTTCCAACCCTAACTATTCTGTGATTCTATGATTCTAAGTGTGAGCGAGCATGGTGAGTGTGGAGCATATCCAAAGAGCTGCTCCCATGTCGTTTCCTCCCTTTATTCTTAGTTTATCAGTCAAGCAGAATATTGTTGAGTTGGAATATGCAGACACAGAGCAATTCAGCATCAATGGAAAGGGAAAACTGTGCTTTTGGCAGCTCTGTGTCTGGTAGAATCTTCAATGGTTCCCCTGGCTTAGCCATGACATTGTTTTGGTGCGTCTCCACTTCCAGAGGAGACGGAGAAATGCTTGCACAGTGCCCCTTTCCCCTTTGCTCACAGAACACGTGCAGGCACCATTGCTATTCTAAGTGTTAACCCACCCTCTGCCTCTGCTGCGTTACACAGCTTTTGCCAACAGGTTTCAGAAGGCATCTCGTGGTTTGAACCTGTCACCAAGATCAAGCTGGTTAATAAAACAATCAAAACCTGAATTCCAGCTCCTTCGTTTGCTTCTTGCTCTCCCACTTTTCCCTCAGGAGGCTCTGCTGATGAGCAGATTTGCTTTGCTTTTAAACACTATCATAGCAATTTCAATCTAGCATCCTTAAACTGCTTCTCCCTCTTGCAGTAACAAGTTATAGATATATGGATTAATCAAATCACAAGCTGAACAAACACTGGTTGCTTTCTGATACTGCTTTAGTGAGTTTGACCCATGGCTGCAACACATAGGAAGAACATTGTAATTATAATAGGTGTAATGAAATTAGGCTGGCAACGTGCACTTAACAATGCATCTCTATTTAGAAATACTCTGTACTGATTGATTTCCCCAAACTTGCTGCCTATGGTTTAGAAATAAATAAATAACTCAATAAAAGCACAGAAAATTGCACTTCAACAGCATGTGTATCATGTAATAGCATTGCATTATCTCTCGTGCTATCTGGTATTGTTAATTATTACTCTGTCCTATTCAGAACATTTGAAGACCTCACAGAGTGAGGTCTTGAAATGAGATTACTTCATCCCTTAAATGAGGAGTTGGAAGGATTCAGGTAAAGGGCTCTGCCTCCATATACACACACCTTTATGATGCTTTTATTTCATACCAAAGAGTGAAATCCATCTCGACTGCATATGGAGGTGATGGGGGTTTCTTTTTAAACACTGTCATCAATTCACAAGTGCCAAAATTAGCTGCTGCAGTTTGTCAATGCCCGGTTACGTCAGGAAACCAATCTGAGTGGTAAATTAATACCTATCCCCGTCCTAGCTGTCATTTCTTAAATGCAGGTTTCAGTTTGGATAACCTTGTCGTGCTGGAAGCTTTGAAGACTTTGAATTCCTGCAAGACCAAACTTTTCAGTGCAGTTATGCTCCTTTTCTGAATAGGAAGAGTTTTCTCTATGTCCTGTCCTTTAAGAAGCAGAAGGAATAGTTTCATATGGTTTCAGGCTGAGAAAGTTGGGGCTGTTCAGCCTGGAGAAGAGAAGGCTGCGTGGAGACCTCAGAGCAGCCTTCCAGTATCTGAAAGGGAACTATAAAGATGCTGGGGAGGGACTCTTCATCAGGGACTGTAGTGACAGGACAAGGGGTAACGGGTTCAAACTGAAACAGGGGAAGTTTAGATTGGATCTAAGGAAGAAATTCTTTACTGTGAGGGTGGTGAGGCACTGGAATGGGTTGCCCAGGGAGGTTGTGAATGCTCCATCCTTGGCGGTGTTCAAGGCCAGGTTGGACAGAGCCTTGGGTGCCATGGTTTAGTGTGAGGTGTCCCTGCCCATGGCAAGGGGGTTGGAACTGGATGATCTTAAGGTCCTTTCCAACCCTAACTATTCTATGATTCTGTGATATCTTCCCTAAATATTAGGACTCTTTTCTTAGTCCTTTTCGCTCTTTTTTTCCCATTTTTACAGAAAATAGCAGAGAAATCCAAAGCTTTGCTTCCTACTGGGCAGAGAAGCACCAAACAGGTAAGTTCGTCTGCATCTCTATGTTTGACAGTAAGTACATTGCTAAAACCAAGCTATTTTCTAACCCCACTAATGATGCTGAAGAACACTGAGCTCCCCCAGTACCTACACTGAAGCCAGTGGTTTTCATACAGTGGTTTTCCATTTTTGGAGGTGGAAGATACAGGACCCAGGAAAAAAAGGCATATATAAGCCCTGCCTAATTATTCTCTGCTTCTCTATTCTCTTGGGGCTGTTTTTCCATTCTCGATGGGAGTTTTGAATACTCTGAAATACATAAGAGCAGTCCTGTATCTCCTTGCCTGGGATGTGGGCTCGTAGGCCCAGTGAAATCATCCCCCAAGAGCAAGGAAGGTAGAAGGAAGTGAGAGGAGGTTTTATCAAACCTCTGTTCTCAAAGGGGTCATCTATTCTATATAGATTTATATCATCTATTCTGTGTTCTTCGGCTATATTACACTTTGGTTAACTATTAAACGCATGTTAAAATAGATGTTTTTTCCTCTTTTTACCCATATTAGGACCTCTGTCCATGAATAAATGCTATGTATAATCAGAGTGTATACACTGTAGTGTTGTGCATAGGTTCATATGTACATGCATGTGTATGTAAAATGCAATCAAATGTATGTGTGCTTGTGCACGTATGATTAAGAGTTTAAAGATATATGCATATGTGTGGAGTCTTACACAACTGGTAATGCAAAATACTAGATATATATATATAATATTTGTGTGTATAAGAAATCCCTACAAATTTCTGTAACAGCTTTGATGCCATGAGATCACTTAGCTGCAGTATGAGTGGAACTCTGCCTGATTTCAGTGATGATTTCTCATATTCTTGATATTCTTGTCTTTTAAGGGGCAGTCAGCAGATTTTCTGCCTTTCTAATCCGTTTTCATTCCCTACCTTGTGTTCTCTGTCTTTCTCTTTCCTCCTTTATGTGCATATAAGAGATTGTTGTTCTTTGTAGCATTAATGTTTCTCTGTAAAGAAGGGTGGAATGATGCCACTGAAGACCCTTCCATTAGGGCAAGTCAATGGACCAAAGCTTTATAATATTACCTAGGTTTCAAGCAATTACAAATCTGCATTAGACCTTCTTGGTTTTAGGTGGTGGTGCCACTGAAACGAAGGCCTTTGTGTGTCAGAGGGCTAATTCCTTTACCCTTATTCGGAGTTCCTACCACTACCTCTGGAGTGATTGTGCACAGATGTTGTTATCCAGCTTTGCATGTGTAGAAATCTTCCAGCTTAGTTTTGTCCACCAACTGGTGATCTGTATGGAACATGGGTATTGTGCATGGTTACATATAGCATGGTCTTGAATGGTGGTCAAATCCACTGGACGTCAAACAGTTATTGGTAGCTCAGAGCTAAGGGGGTTTATTTTGTGTGAATTAGCTGTGATTTGTGGTTTTTGCTGTCTGTGTTACATCACTTCTTGTGCTTTTAACCAACTTTGTTAGACTGCTATTGGAGTAGATTGCAGAGATGAAAACATCTCTGGTCTTGCCTGGACTATACCACATGGTTGCATGGCTGTGGCTGTTGCATATGATGTGGGATACTGATGGCCATTAATCAGTGCAAATAGGATGCATAGCTTTTGTGCATCCCTGCACCTGGAGTAAGCCTGGATGCAATTAACTATTTTGGTACATTGAAAATGGTTGATGATTGTGAAAACAGCCTTCTGGAAGTGATCAGGGTTTTAGTAGGGGGGGAAACCAAGCTGTTGGACAAAAATACTTGAATCTTGGAGGCAAGTAATGGTGGACTTGGAAGTAAAGGGATGCTGGAGGAAGAACGGGACAGAAACAAACCCTTTTGCCTCAAAAAGGGTAAGAATCCAGGCATTAGGAGACTGTAACTATAGAAATTTAGTGTAGGTCAGGCAGCATCAGCAGAAACTGTGTTAAACTGGATCAGCTGCACGTTGTTTCTCCTTGTAGCTGTCACTCGCCAGTGAATGCTGGTGGTTGGCTTCAGTGCATTATGTAAAAGAAGGGGTTGTAGTATGCCTTGATGAGATGCTTATGACTCAGAAATAGGCTTGATCACACCCAAGAGCACATGCGTTTCATGCAATGACACATGATTGGGCTGGGAACGCATGAGGTTTCATCCACACTGCTCGGAAAGGATGGAAGTTAATCCACATCTCTTTCAGCTTTCCTGTGCGTTTGCAGCTTCACACGTCTTCTTCCTTCTTCAAGTGTAGAAGGAGAGAAAGTATAAAACCTGCTGAAGGGAGTGCAGTGCTGTGATTGGTTTTCACTTAATATCTATCCAGCTGCAAATTGGTCAGGACACGCAAAATTATAGCTCCCCCAGCAACTCTAACCTGACCACTGTGTGCCTGTGTTAAGGGGTTCACACGCTATATATTACATTTGCATTACCCTATACAGTAACGTAAAATGCGACATATGTGCAGTGGACTTGATTTATGGGTCTTATGAGACTGCATAGTGAACTTTTGGATGTGGTGCTGATCCAGTCTGCACCATGCAGGGCTTTCTTTTATTTACTTGCAATATATTTATATATAATATATATAATAATATATCTATATAAATATATAGAATTAATTAATATATACTACAGCAAATGGTAAGAGGTTTGAAGAATGCCAGGTTTTCTATGTGCATGTTCCTGTAGTTCTGTTCTTCCATTGGTGGGTGGGGAATGTAAAATGTTTAGTACCACAAACACTAATAATTTCTCTTTAGGGAGTAATTGATTTCCTAGACCCACATAACAGGTAAAAATTGGAATGTGAAGCGTTGGGAAAATTATTCTCCTGCCCATTGTGGTTTGCTAGAAGTACTGTTTAATTGAGTTTATGTGTGTATCAAAGCGAAAGAAAGACATTGATCCACAATTCCTTGAAGCTTGAAGTTATATAAATTCTTAATCAAGTATGTGCTTGTAGGAATGTATCTGTGTGCAGACAAATCGATGTAGTTCTATAGGTGCATCTATTGAAAGGCACAGATTTTTACTGCGCTCAATGATCATTGTGGAACGGGAGTTGTGGCAACTATTAAAAAGAGGGGGAAAAAAGCCCTTTCCGTTGAATCTGTGGAAGTGGCTTTAACTCTTCACCCAGTGACCAAAATGAGACTTCAGAAGTCTCATTAAGGCAGTGCACAGGGGAATCCTGGAAAGCAGCTTTCCATTGATGAGAACTGCTGTTGCAGCAATACGGTGATGTGTTTGGTGATGTGTCGCCTCTGGTTCCTGCTTATGTATGGGGCAGATGTGCCTCAAATCCCACCTTCTCCCCCTGCACAGACACAGCTTGGTGCAAACCAGTTATTCCTCCTTCCAGGCAGAGCCCACTGTAGGAGATGGGTGTTTTAGGTACATAGGAGTGATGCAGAGCCTGGGATAGTGTGGCTAAGGGCAGGAGAGGTTGGATGTCTGCGTAGACCTGTCCTCTTGGGCTAAGTCCATCTCACATAATGGTTAGGTATAATAAAATATCATGTTTTAATAGCACAGATTGCCCTTAATATTAAAATAATAAAGGATAGCCTTCAGAAACCCCACAAAATAGCCAATAATCCCTCTGGACATAGGAGATGAAATGAATCCTTCTTTTCAATTCTTTTTAATTATCATGCATCTAACATCATCTACTTCCTATAGAAAGAATATGTTATTGTGCCCATGGCTGAATAAGTTCAATGGGTATTAAACCCAGCAGCAGAGTAGGCTGACAAGCTGAATGCTCCTAGGGATCCATCCCTGGCAATGCCTAGCAGTGACAGCCCATTTTCTTTATCCTTATGGCATCTGCGACATGTCTTTGGACCACCTCCATCCTTCCTGGATCCTCATTTGCACTGAAACAGGGGAAGTTCAGGTTAGATATAAGGAAGAAGTTCTTTACTGTGAGGGTGGTGAGGCAGTGGAATGGGTTGCCCAAAGAAGTGGTGAATGCTCCATCCCTGGCAGTGTTCAAGGCCAGGTTGGACAGAGCCTTGGGTGCCATGGTCTAGTGTGAGGTGTTCCTGCCCATGGCAGGGGGTTGGAACTGGATGATCTTCAGGTCCTTCCCAACCCAAACCTTTCATGAGTCTATGTTTTAGCCAGCTAATGAGGAGGAAAGTGGGCTTTGTCACCGTGTAGACTTTGTAGGTGGTTCCCCAAAGGCAGTGGGAGAAGGGGAAGCACAGCTCTGTTTGAGCTGAGGAATGAATTTTAAACTAAAGCCACCCCAAATATCCAAAGAGAGTTTTTTTATTTTTTTATTTTAGAGGAAACTTTCCTGGCAATTTTTAGAAATTAAAATTACAGTAATTGTCATGGGGTAATGGCCCCCCTCTGCATTTCCTGCTTCTCACGGGGAGAGGAAAGGATAATTACTGCTCTGGAACACGGCAGTTACCAAAAGAGATGCCTTTGTTTCTTATTCTGTCAGCCTACTTGACCCAGTTCTCAAAGGTCAGTAAATTATGCTTTTTAGGAGCACAAAAACGGGTAATAAACCTCTATTTGCATATACAAGCTTTTTTTCTTTCCCCTCTCCTAACTGCATCAATTTATTTGCGCTTTAAATGGACTTCCTTCTCACAGGAAGCATCATTTCTCTCTTTCTTCCTGTGTTTATGGAGTTGTTCTTTTTATGTGATTAGAGTAAAACTCTCATTTTGGGGCAGTGAGATCCAATCCTGCTCTTAATGGGAGAATAATTTTTTGGCAATAATATCTGCATAAACTGCATATATGTGTGTGTGTGTGTGTAATGACTCTAGTTATTTGGGCTTCTATTTTTGCAGGCTCCTTATCGTGGTAGATGCTGTATAAGCACAGCTATTAGATTGTGCCACCCTGAGGATCTCACAGGCTAAGCAAACACCAGCAAGCTATTATGAATGATCATTAACAATGAGGTTTTAATGCAGTGCTGATGTCCACAGCTCGGTTTGAAACTGGCTTCAACGTTGGTGTGTGTTGGTCTGAACTGGGAAATTGAATTCCGCACAATCAAAATGCAGCTTTTGCCCTGAGAAATGGAGCTTTTGGATTTATGCATTTATCTCGTTGACTCTCACAGCTTATCTTAGGACTCATCCCAGTTCCTAATGTTCCAGTCGGGTGCTATATATTAGGACGTCAAGCCTTAGCTTTGGTGATAATGTATCTCATATGTGTGGAGTAATTGCTGTGTCTTTTCAAGGTCATTTAGTATGCAGCTACTTGGGTAAAAAGTGTGACTTCAATAATGCCAACTTGTCTTTAAGTGCCTTTGCATCCATTAAAAGCCATATTGTAATCAACCCACTCCTCTGTTCCTAGAGATGTCAATATGGAGCATTTAAATCGCACGGCTATTTTTCCTTGTCTTTAAGTGGGGGTTTGTGTTTCTTTTTTAAGATGGGCATTAAAGCAATTTTCCGAAGACATTTCCCATTCTCTTTTTCTGCCTCTTTGGGGATAGGGAAATAGATTCTGATACCGGGATTTAATGCATCAGTCAAAATAGATTCATACCTGATTTTCTTTATTTGCTTCCTATGTTCTAAAGGGAGGTGGAATCTATTCTGAGTGGCCCAAAGTGCTGTCCTTGCACTGCTTCCAGTCGGTCTGAGAGGAGAAGGTGAAAGAAAATGCCAGTGGGCTTTACAGGCACAGTACTTCACTAACCATAAATCTCTCTTTTTGATGTGACGAGGATGCAGCACTTTGCAACTGAGAGAGTTAAATGGAGATTCCTCCATCCTTAAAGGCACTAAAACCTGCGCTGCAGCCCTTGGAATAACACCCGTATTCCTTGTGCTATGTGTGGTTGTGTGCAGGTTTTGCAGGGCAGCGGCAGTGCTGAGGACTTCAGAGTTGCATGTACAATAGTGTCAGAAACCCCCCGAATCCCACTATATCTTTAAAGGTGGCAATTTGCAAAGGCTGGAGGCGTGAGCTTCCAGTCGCACACAGCCCCTTATTCTACAAAGAAGAGAAAAAGAAGAGAAGAACAAATCTATATGAAGACCAAACCTGTATAACCAGGTTTGGGGGTAACTTGACGTTTCCTAAATCACCCGAACAACCTGCGCGTTGTAGCTTTTCCTTAGCAATCCCTTATCAAGTGCCTGTCGCGGGATAAGCCCACGTTGCTTGCTGATGGTAAACTGCAGCCGCCTGTATCATCACCCGGGCGAAGGGGGTTGTATTCATTAGCAGGGTTTTCTGGTTAGCTGAAGGCTCGGGGTTTTGTTTGTTTGTTTCTTTGTGGGCTCTTTGTTGGAGCGAGAAAGGACAAAGGCTTTAACGTGGGCAGAGGATGAAGGGTTCCTTTTGTGCGGAGCCTCCTCCGCAGCAGCTCGCTGGCTTCACGCGCCGTGCTGATGCTGCTCTGCTCTACCCCAGCTCTGAGTCACTGCCGGAGCCGTCTCGCAAACCAAAGGGTTGTTTTGTCTGCAGTGAGCCAGCCTCTCCGCCCAGCTCTGCATGCACTTGCCTTTATGCTCCCAAAACCCTGGGGCCACTTTGGCTCACCCCACACTGGCAAAGACCCCATCGGGAGGAGGCTGTGCATGGGGAATGGTGACACTGGGGTTGCATGGAGGCGTTTGAGGTCACAGGATGAAATGCTGGCATCAGTGTGCCTTGTTAATAGGAGAGAGTGCTTTCGTGGAGAGCAAATCTATATTGTGCCCAGAGGCTTGGGCAGATAGCATCACTCAACTCGTGCCCACATTTTTATCCCTCCATAGCCAGCAACATCTCTGCACATATTTATCTCCATTGCTTGTAGTAGCTGTTTGAGTAGTTGAGGTGCTCCTTTCTCCTCCCAGTTGCTAGATCTAAAGGATATTGCCAGTACCCGCATCTTCATGCCGAATGAGGGTCATTCATGGAGGACAGGAAGAGCCTTTCTAACCTCTTGCAGTAAGTTAGGCTGTGGTTTCAAGTTGTGCTGTCTCCTGTTTGCTCATGAGTACTGCTTTGTGCACAGTGAGTGTGGCAGTGCCTCGCTGTCAGCACTGCTGACATGGATGTGTATGCCTGTAGATCTACCTAGGTATCTGTAGAAATCTACATACAGATAGATATAGGTATAGATACAGATACAGATAGATACAGATACAGATATAGTTATAAATATGGTTATATAGATATAGAATCATAGAATCACAGAATAGTTAGGGTTGGAAAGGACCTTAAGATCATCCAGTTCCAACCCCCCTGCCATGGGCAGGGACACCTCACACTAAACCATGGCACCCAAGGCCTCATCCAACCTGGCCTTGAACACCGCCAGGGATGGAGCATTCACAACCTCCCTGGGCAACCCATTCCAGTGCCTCACCACCCTCACAGTAAAGAATTTCTTCCTTAGATCCAATCTAAACTTCCCCTGTTTCAGTTTGAACCCATCACCCCTTGTCCTGTCACTACAGTCCCTGATGAAGAGTCCATCCCCAGCATCCTTGTAGGCCCCCTTCAGACACTGGAAGGCTGCTCTGAGGTCTCCACGCAGCCTTCTCTTCTCCAGGCTCAACAGCCCCAACTTTCTCAGCCTGTCTCCATACGGGAGGTGCTCCAGCCCCTGATCATCCTCATGGCCTCCTCTGGACTTGTTCCAACAGTTCCGTGTCCTTCTTATGTTAAGGACACCAGAACTGCACACAATGCTGCAAGTGAGGTCTCCCGAGAGCAGAGTAGAGGGGCAGGATCACCTCCTTCGACCTGCTGGTCACGCTCCTCTTGATGCAGCCCAGGATACGGTTGCTTTCTGGGCTGCGAGCGCACACTGCAGCCGGCTCATGTTCATTTTCTCATTGACCAACACCCCCAAGCCCTTCTCTGCAGGGCTGCTCTGAATCTCTTCTCTGCCCAACCTGTAGCTGTGCCTGGGATTGCTCCGGCCCAGGTGTAGGACCTTGCACTTATATAATATATAGATGCACTTATATAGATATAGGTATAGATATACATATATATAGATATATAGATTTAACTATACAAATATAACTATAATAAATATAATGATTAATATGAATGTCAGTAGAGCTATTAATATCAATGCTGATATTAGTGGATATAGTGCCAGGTGTGGTCAGTTGGATGGATACTCACCTTGGTCAGAGAGCTTTGTCCTTGCATGCAGCTTTTCTGGGCAGCAAGGGACACCTTTGGCAGCACTGTCAGATCTGTGCTGACAGCAGTGTAAGAGGAAAGCAAATGCAGGGCAAGATCCCACAGCTGATGAAACATAGGCTGGGTCTGCAGGACATGTGTGGCTGCGATGGCAACAGTATACTTATAAAAAGTGAACCTCTGCATGGGTTTTCATTATGGGCTTTTTTCCGCCTATATATTCCTTCTGTTTTTCCTGTGCGGGAGCCTGATGATAACAGTGAGTGCTTTTGCCCACTGTAAGTGGAGGTGGTTTCTACCGGTGTGATGGGGATGCTCATACAACCTCATACACTTTCCCCTGCTTCAACCCCACTTTGCAGAGGTTGCACTGCAAGAGTCTAAATTCGCTTTTGCCCTGGCAAAGATCATGCAGTAAGTGGAGAAACAAATGTGAAACCTTACCGAGTGTGTCACCTTGCTCCAAAGTGAGTGCAGTGTTATTTAATACATTTAAACCCCCCTGTGGAGATGGATTATTGAAAGGAAGGAAATTGTATTCTTCTAAACCCACTTTGATGGCTGCATTTATCACGCGATTAAATATGAACAGCAATGGTGCTTTCCCAGGGAAATAGGTTAACTCTTGCTTCACCAGAATGAAGACAAAAGTAGTATTTAGTGACCCTTCTGTGTCTCCATCTGGTTTGTTTTCAGGGTTTCAGTGTCCAGTGTTATATCCACCATACGATTCAAAGGTATTCAACCCCTTTCACTCTTACGTAGACGGCACTGTCCTCATGCTGAGTATCATCCGTGAAATGCCATATGATGTTCCAGCTATTTCACACACCAGCCTCCAAATTGACCCAGCATAGTAAGACAGATTCCCTGTCTCAGACTCTTTCAACCGACCCCTGTTATTCCTGATTTAGTGCAAACACAAGGAAAGTCAGGGCCAGGCTTATAATTTGGATTCTCTATTCTGTCCCTTAGTTCTGGTGCCCAGCTGAAAACTGTAATCCAAGTTCATGTTCTTTCCCTAAACTAAACTTCCACTGATGTTTCAGTTTCTTATGTAGTTTCATCTTCACTTTAAATATTAACTCAGGATGCTTTGGAGTGAAATCATAAAGCTGGATATATATCAGAGAGGTAATGTATATGCAGTTTCTTTATAAAGGACACCAGGATCTGTAAGATAAGGTATGTGCTGCGGATGTTTCAAGTAGTTATTTTGGAGATGCTAGCGATAGTGTGTGTGATAAATAAAATCAATGCCTTCCCATTTATTTAAACATAGATAGCAGTTCTTCTTTAGAACTCGCACAAGCTTCTCAGTTTGAGAAGGTGCCTGCATAGCAAATAATTCCTTTAACTTCAAGAGACTTCTTCAGCTATGTCTGACTGTCCCAGTTCCGAAAGGAGATGGTGGTTCACATCATGTGCCATGGGCAAACCCTGGCGAAAATTCCCAGGATGTGGAATCATAGAATCACAGAATGGTTTGGGTTGGAAAGGACCTTAAGATCATCCAGTTCCAGCCTCCTGCCATGGACAGGGACACCTCACACTAGACCATGTCACCCAAGGCTCTGTCCAACCTGGCCTTGAACACCGCCAGGGATGGAGCATTCACCACTTCTCTGGGCACCCTGTGCCAGTGCTTCATCACCCTCACAGTAAAGAACTTCTTCCTTATATCTAACCTGAACTTCCCCTGTTTCAGTTTGAACCCATCACCCCTTGTCCTATTGCTACAGTCCCTGATGAAGTCCCTCTCCAGCATCCAATATGCGCCCATAGATGGGAATATAATGGAAGCTGGACATAGATGGGTCCCCTCTAACTTGAGATATTCTGTCTCCTTCCCTTCCCCTTTTTCCTCCTTTTATTTTCTCTATGGGGGTACATGCATACGAAGCGCTCAGTAGTGACATGATGAGAAATGCAGATGATTGCTGTAAAAAGCCCCACCAAAATAAGCAATTGAAGCATCTGCTTGCAGGCAGAAATGGTTTCTGGTGAGTGAGGAACGTGTTTGCTCCCTTTCTGTGCCCAACAGTTTTCAATTGGATTGATGATTTAAAGGAAGAGAGTGCGAATCCGTCTGTGGTGTGCAGCAGGACGTACTGACCTCTTCTGGAAGCTAAGGACCGGGAAGTTTGATGGCCCTATGGTGTGATCTGCTTCATTGCCCCTATATTCAATCATGATTAAAAACAGCACAGAAGAGCCAGGAGCATGGGAAAAAGCCTTTTTCAGCAGGTGCTGGGGATAGGGCCAGGGAAGATGCTGCACACTTCAGGGTGCCATCTGCTGGCGTAGGACTTGTTTAATCAGGTTTTATAGCTCTCAGATGAGAACAGTGGTGGAAAATGCTTGATGAACCATTGATGCTTGTTGTCAATGAATGTCATTGAGATGAGGATAAAATCCATACAGAGTTGGAGTGAAATTGGGTATTTTATGCTTCTGTTGAAGAGTCTCTGCTTACTAGATGGTGGAAAAATGCAGTAACCACCTGCTACATGTTCCCTCTTTGTACTAGGTAAAACATACATTAAAGAGAGTTGAAATTTCTTACACTTTATTGCAGTATGTCAACGTATATCAACTCTACTAAATGGAGTTGAAGTAAGCATAATATTAATGCATTTGTGTGCATGCATGTGTAATTTCTCAGATGCCTCAGGAGGAGGAACTTTAGGTGTAGGTCACATCTTCTGGAAGGCATCAGGGAGTTTAGTCTCAGCTAGTCTCATGCTCATCTGTGTTGGAGCCCATAGGGCACTTCTCCCTCTCCCCAGTTTACATCATCTTGGCACCCCCAAGGTAGGAGTAGTCCAGGGGCATCTTGCTTAAGCCCCAGTGGGGTCTGGCAGGGCCATGGCTGCGTGTGTAATACATGGGTGAGGGAAGCGTGGTCACGTATCACCAGTACTAAGAGTGGTATTGAGCTGCTACCTGTGAGTTTAAGAGGTTCAAAATAATTTTAATTAGCAAGAAATCTCAACTCATCTGTGTGAGTACAGGTAATGGTCATAGAATCATAGAATGGTTTGGGTTGGAAAGGACCTTAAAATCATCTGGTTCCAACCCCCTGCCATGGACAGGGACATCTCATGCTAGACCATGTTGCCGAAGGCGCTGTCCAACCTGACCTTGAACGCTACCAGGGATGGAGCATTCACCACTTCTCTGGGCACCCTGTGCCAGCACCTCAGCACCCTCACAGTAAAGAACTTCTTCCTTATATCTAACCTGAACTTCCCCTGTTTCAGTTTGAACCCATCACCCCTTGCCCTATCACTGCAGTCCCTGATGAAGAGTCCCCCTTTGTCATCCATGTAGCCCCCTTCAGACACTGGAAGCTGCTCTGAGGTCTCCACACAGCTTCTCTTCTCCAGGCTGAACAGCCCCAGTGTTCTCAGCCTGTAGTGTTCACTTGTTGAACACCAACCTGCCTGCCTGGTCACAACTGCCAGATAGCATCAGCCTGGGAAATGGTGGGGCATAAGGGAGGGTTTTGCAGAAAAGTAGAGGAGAAAAATGGACTTATTTAAAAAGGACCACATTTTTTTTTGTCTAAAAATGATGCTTTTTGGGATATGCATCTTTTTATTTTGTTTTGTCCCTCCTACCTCTCATTTTACAAAGGCACATATGGGGACTTCATTTATGTTCTTGTCCTGGTCCTGCTTATTTTGAAATGCTTTTTATTTTGAGCTTCGTGATATCCAACATTATAAAACCTGTTTTCTTCTCCTAGCACTGCTTTTTGCTACAGGCATTGTCCCATTGTAGAGACTCCAGTTCACACAAAGTCACCCTTTGCCTTCTTGACTCTCCTATTCTGCCCTCTTGAATCACAGCTTGCCAGTGGTGTTTCTTCCTCTCCCAGCAATAATAGCCTGGAGAATATTACAGGATATAAACTGTCCACCAAATGAAAAGGACAGGTTTAAAGAGGTTGTAGGGTTTAGACTTAAAACAAGGGAAGTTCAGGTTAGATATAAGGCAGAAGTTCTTTACTGTGAGAGTAGTGAGGCACTGGCACAGGTTGCCCAAAGAAGTGGAAGAGGTAGGATGGAGACTGGAGGTCATGCGACACAGTTTGCTTTTGTCACTGTTGTAAACACAAAGTGTTTGCTCTCAGAGTAACCCATGCCATGGGTTATCTATGCTTTGTTATGTCTTAGGGTTTTGTTTGCTCATTCGTGTGGGGCTTGACATACAACAAATCTGCAGCATTTATATGTTTCATGGCTTTGTTTACCCACTGTTTATGTTTGGGGTATTAGGCATGGGATTGGGATAAACTAAGTCAGATACTTTCGGGTAGCCTGTAAGTAAAGTTGGAAAGCTTCTGTCTATGAGATCAGAGGAACTGGGCCTTCCTGGTGCGGGGATTAAGGAGTATATCCTGTTGTTTTCAGTAGGGTTGTGTTGTCGTTGGCCTTGCTTACAGAGCAGCAAAAATGGAAGGAAGGATGAATATATTTCAGTAAAATTCGTCTAATATGAATCGGGAATTAATTTCTTCTTCATTTCTTCCTCATGAAACCCCTGTAGTCATTGTAGACATTAACAGGAAGGCATTTTGCAGAATGGGTAATGTGCCACGTTAATCTATTCATTTCCCTGAGTTTCTACTAAAGAGCCAAGGAATGAGCGAGGTGTTTCATATTTATCCCACATCATAACATTTAGTATCCCGGAGCTTTCTTTTTGATATCCTCTGTTAATTCTCAGTATCACAGCAGAAAACAAATCATTCTCCTCATTCCCTGGTGCAAATATTTGATGATAAGGTTACCAATAAGCTCTAAATTAGCTTTCATAGTTGCTTAATGCAAAGTTATACATGAATTTGCTTATATACCATGGCAACTGGTTCCTCTTGGCAGGTTGTTCCGCTGAGTATGATCAAGATGGCTTTGGCTTCATTTCAGGACAAGTGATGTGAGAAGACCACTTGTCTGCAGAGTCTTTTCCGTCAGGAAAATTCCTTGCACTATGATTCACTCGCACCATATGTGGGTGAATGAAATCCTGGGTGAGATGCATGAAGGAAACCCCACAGGAGAAGAAATGATTTGGCAGCTGATCCATAGAGCTCTTTCAGCCACCTATAACGAAAATGCTGTGATGCCAGTATCAGTTTCATTACACATCTGGGCTTGACTCATCTGCTCCAGTAGAAGAAGAAAGAAATGCAAAGAAAGAATTAAAGTTCATTATCGCATGTATATGAAATAGCATTATTAAAGTATCTACCTTACACTTATTTATAACCCTTCTTCCTGACAGAGCCTGACATGTTTCGCAAACACCACTGAGTGATTATAGATTCTTTGCCCAAAATCTGAGGATGTTGCTCTGCATTTTATTCATCACTTCTTCAGTCAAAATTTATGTTCCTGTACATTTTATGAGATCTCTTTGTGTAGGTGCATTACTCATGAGACCTACCAGGTACAGTTAGAGTAAGTCGGAGTGGAAGGGCTCAGATTGCTCAGTGTGTTGGATTGGGCACTGCCACTGCATGACAGGGTGAGATTGGAGGAGAAAACCATCATCGTCACTACAATCTAATGGACGTGTTTTGGTTAGGAGGATGGAGTTATCAATGATGACACCTATCCAGGATTAATGGCCATAAACTAACATGGGTTCTCTTGGAAAAACTCCTGGGATTTTGGATCCAAAAGTTAAACTCAACCCAATGTAGTTTCCTACAAAACTAAAGCATGTGTCAACATTCTTGGGAGACTGGCCTAGGACATACCTCAAGGGCTTGTCTTTTAGTTAGGATCATAGCAGTCTTATCCCTTTCTATTTCCCAAATGAGACCCAGAAATAGATGAAAAAGGATTAGGTAGGTGACTTTGGCATATTAGCACAGCTGTGTTTGAGCAGAGCAGCAGGAGTGGTAAAAGCATGTGTGGTGGAAGGAAAAGAAAGACTAACAGAAAGATAATGTAAACCCAACAGGGACTTCAAAACGCTGAGCCAGATCAATGCTTCTTTAGTGATGGAAAGTGTCAACTCGCTCAGCAGGCAGTGTCAGTGATTCGTAGAGTGCTTTCCATGGAGACAGTCAGTGTGCAGCCTGATGATTATGATAAAATATGCAGTGATATTATGGACTCAGTCACCTTCCACAAGTTGGTATGAAAAATAGATGTCCAACATTAACTGTGCCAGCAATTTCCTTGCGCAGTCTAATCTCAGATCAGTAGAGTTTCGTATTTATCAGGAAAGAGCCTTTTTCCTATGCTTTCCTTTGCCTATGTTTTAAGCTCTATTAATAGTGGTTCCTTGTGGCAAGAAAGTTCCCCGTCCAGAAGGTTGCCAGGGTGTTGTTTTATCTTCAGAAATCAGAGGCAAATACTTCTCTAGGAGAAGACAGAGATTTCTGTCTATAAATGAGATTTGCTGCTCAACCACTGTGGACTTCAGTCCCCAACAGCTGACTTGCATATGGTAGCTATGGAGCAACAACAGCAATGCATAGGCTTCCCTAATGGGTACACGGGTTTTGAAAGGATTCCCTGCCTTCTTTCTCCTATCTTTGCTTCGTTCCATGTGAGGAAGACCTGCAGATGGTCCTATCCCAGACTTTGTCTTACCTGAGTGAGAAATCTGTTCATTTTAGAAGCACCCTGGATCTGCCTCTGGCTTCCTTTTAATTCACTTCCATTTATTCTTTCCTCTTTGTCCTACTCTATCACCTTCCGAGCATCTTCTGTGTTCTTCATTCACTCTTGCTAGGTCCCCTCTTCTTCATTAGTTGTCCCTCTTCCTCCGTCACTGTTTGACCTTCTCTGCATCTTTTGCTCATGCCACTCTCCTCTGTAGAAGTTTTAGCAAAGAATTGAAGAGCATTAAGCCGTGTCTTTGACATGCGTACCCCTTTCATAGTATGAGATATGATCAGTTGCAATTCTGCCCATAACCATACTCATATCTTGCAGTAGTGATACCTATTGCTAGGCTAACAATACAAATAAGCTTGAGGAACAGCTAGGAAAACAAGATAAGAATGTCTCAATGCCCAGGGGACGTACACAGGGTGGAGAGTAATAGGGAACATTATGTCTTTTACTCATCAACAGTTTTTCCATGAAACATTTAAAACCTGCAGCAGTTTTGAGCATATTAAATGTGTGGCACTGAAGCAAATCTGGATTAGCTCGTGCACTGACTCCTTTGTCTGCTGTAACAAACTACTTCTGACTCAAGCTTAGGTGATGAAGTTCCGCTCCTCAGTGGAGCCTGGGGAGCTCCAAGATGTTCTATGCAAGTATCAGTCTCTTCATATTGGGAAGTTTTAAGGGATGTGAACCAGGGTTGATCAGGGATTGGGAGTTTTAATTGCAAAACAGTATCTGTTTCTGCCTGGTTTCTGCAGTGTCCTTTAGGAGAACAGGGTAGCCTTTTAGGAGAGAAGAATAGCAACCTTCATAACTCAAAAGTACACTTGTATGTCATGTTAAAATTAACCAGGTGAAATTAAATAGGTGTTTTGAATAAATAGTTAAATATCATAAAGCTAAGTAGAGGTGGTAAATAACTTTTGAGGAGTCATCATAGGAAGATAAAGGATCAAGTATTATAGTGGTGATGGGTTCAAGGGGTGATAGGTTCAAACTTAAACAGGGATAAAGTTCAGGATGGATCTAAGGAAGAAATTCTTTACTGTGAGGGTGCTGAGGCACTGGAATGGGTTGCTCAGAGAAGTGGTGAATGCTCCATCCCTGGCGGTGTTCAAGGTTAGGTTGGAAAGAGCCTTGGGTGACATGGTCTAGTGTGAGGTGTCCTTGCCCATGGCAGAGGATTGGAACTGGATGATCTAAAGGTCCTTTCCAACCCAAACCATTCTGTGATTCTATGATTGAAAAAGACCCCGTTGATATCTACAAGAATTTTGCCATACGCTTCACTAGGATCAAAATTCAACCGTCAGCAACTAAGTCCTAGGAATCATAACTCTTAATTATAATTACAATTAGAATTATAATTCTTGCTGATACTCGTTTCCTTCATCAGGGTCCCTCCTTGTTGTAACATGAAAACTCAGCCTGGAGCCTGGAAGAGAGGAAGGTGGAATATGTGAGGCAGCCAACACAGTGGTTTCCTCACTGCAGTATGTATAGGGCCTCCTTTGATTTATGTAAATTGATCTTCAGGCTTCTTTCTGCCTCCTGTATTTTTCTGAGCACTAAATCTTGAAGAAGCAAAGACCTCTTATCCAACCTAAGCACACTTCATGGACAAACTCTCTGTCTATAGACTCTATTACGTCTTCAAAAGACACAGCATTGAGCATCTGCTTTCTCCTCTCTCCCCGCCACTGGTTTGTTTCTAATGACGTATTTATTAAGAGAATGATATTTGCAGGCATGGAACGAGGTAATTCATGTGAGCAATCAGCTCTGGGTTAACTGAAGAATGAAAATGTCTTGGGCCATAGCAAAAACTCATAATCAAAGGGCTCCCCAGCTATCCATCAAACAATCAATTACTGTATCCATTAGTCTGCTTTCACCGCACATTAGAACGATTTACTAGACATGCTAATGTTCGGGTCATTGCTCATTGAGGATGAGCAAATAGCGGAGGCATCTATCAAAGTTTTGATGCAGTGTGATCTCATTCAGTGTGAATATATACCTTAGATCATATCTTCATGGTATTATTAAGTCTATTGAGGACCTGGTCTGTGAGGGGGATGCTGGTTTACTCTAGATCTCACCAGCTGGAGGAAACTTGGCAAAAGAGATCTAGTGTTTCGCATGGTTTAGCCTTTTGTATGGTGAGATAGAAGGTCATTCTGTGTGAAACGTGGACAAACATCATTAAACAGTGGTGTCACTTCTTGGTTATGCTGACCGTATAATTGCAAACATGTTTTCTACTCCTAGATGTCCCATGGTTTAGTGTGAGGTGTCCCTGCCCATGGCAGGGGGTTGGAACTGGATGATCTTAAGGTCCTTTCCAACCCTAACTATTCTATTATTTTATGTGGGGAAGACAGGATTCCTTCATGAAGAGGGCGTCAGGCAGGTTCTAAGGACCACTGCAGATCTGTCTTGTCTCACTGTCTTCATCCAGTACCAGCTAAATCTAGTGAGAACAGCGCATGCCAAAAGAATCTCTGTTCATTATTCCACAGTGTAGATTTCTACCTCTGAGGGCAACAAGACTCATTCTACAGTGAGCTGAGAGAAATAGACACATTTAATGGACTCATCCGAGCTAAGTAGGATGGATTGTTCTATAGGAAAAAATCAAAACTAGCCTGTGGGGGTTTGTGTGTTTCGGGTTTATTATTATTATGGTGATGGTTATTATTATTGTTTCCCATATTATTGGCCACACCTGCACATGTGAAGTGCAGGTCTCTACTTCTGATCCTAACATTCAAGACTCCCTTTATAGTCTACGACGCAATCTCATGTTAAGTAGCTGTCAATCTTTCTAATTTGGAGAATAAGGCCCTTATCTCCATTGACTTTATTGACCCTGTCTTCACTGAATATAATGAGAGCCTTAATAAGGAGCATCAAGGTCAGTGTTTCCAGTTTGAGTATGCAAAGCTTGGAGAGGCAGATTTCTGGCAGTTCAATGAATTCAGGTGAAGATATCTACCATGCAGACATCTCAAATTAGTGTCCTGAACCAGCATCTGCCTAATTTATCCTTCTTCCTGTGAATGTACACTTGATACCTGGTAGAACAAACTGACATCTAACTTCAGGTTAGCAGCATGTAACTCTTTGGCTCTATTAGCGATTTAAAGCTCTTGAGAGAGTGAGTGGGGAAAACTCAAAAGAAGTAAGGGCATAACTTCATGGGCTTGAATTATTCACTGGAGAAGCGTTCTTCATTGTTTTGAGTAGATAAGGAGCAAAAGAGTGGTTTTGGTTCACTGTGGTTCACTGTGGTCTCTTTGTCCCCCGAACATTCATGGCTCCTTGGGTACAGAGAGGGGTCAGTGTCAATGGATGTATTCTTGAAGCCATGCACAGAGACCTGTATTTGTTAGTGAGGAGCATCCTGTGCAGTGCAAAGCCTTAGGTTATGTGATAAAAAGCTTGTCCTCCGCAGACACAAAGGAGCACCGAGGAGCAATACATTATACACTACAAAATACTGTGCATTTCTGCATGCACATGTGTGCTGTGTGACCTGGAGCAGCTCATTGCTGAGTCCTTAGGTCCTGATTTGCAAAAAGAGCAAATAAAAAAGAGGTCATTTTGGGTATTAACTAGTTATTTCATAATGCATTGAGATGTAATCAAAAGATTCAAAAGAATAGCAATCCCAGGTACAGCTACAGGTTGGGCAGAGAAGAGATTCAGAGCAGCCCTGCAGAGAAGGACTTGGGGGTGTTGGTTGATGAGAAAATGAACATGAGCCGGCTGCAGTGTGCGCTCGCAGCCCAGAAAGCAACCGTATCCTGGGCTGCATCAAGAGGAGCGTGACCAGCAGGTCGAAGGAGGTGATCCTGCCCCTCTGCTCTGCTCTCGTGAGACCTCACTTGGAGCATTGTGTGCAGTTCTGGTGTCCTCAACATCAAAAGGACATGGAGCTGTTGGAACAAGTCCAGAGGAGGCCACGAGGATGATCAGGGGCTGGAGCACCTCCCGTATGGAGACAGGCTGAGAAAGTTGGGGCTGTTGAGCCTGGAGAAGAGAAGGCTGCGTGGAGACCTCAGAGCAGCTTCCAGTATCTGAAGGGGGCCTACAAGGATGCTGGGGATGGACTCTTCATCAGGGACTGTAGTGACAGGACAAGGGGTAACGGGTTCAAACTGAAACAGGGGAAGTGTAGATTGGATCTAAGGAAGAAATTCTTTACTGAGAGGGTGGTGAGGCACTGGAATGGGTTGCCCAGGGAGGTTGTGAATGCTCCATCCCTGGCAGTGTTCAAGGCCAGGTTGGACAGAGCCTTTGGTGCCATGGTTTAGTGTGAGGTGTCCCTGCCCACGGCAGGGGGTTGGAACCGGATGATCTCAAGGTCCTTTCCAACCCAACCCATTCTGTGATTCTATGATTCTAAAGCTGTCATCTTTCCACTGAGAGGGTCCTATTTCATTGTGGTTTTGGAGCCAGAGGTCAATTTTGGGGGAGTGAAATATGATTTTAATTCAGTGTGAATATCCCAGCCTTTCAGAATCAGTTCATTTCTATTGCTCCTTTATTACTGCAGGAATGGAGAAGTTCCAGATTTGAGTCCTTTGAGACTAGGTGGAAGAGTTAAGAAAATTACCTAAAGGCAACTGCTGAACCAGCCAAGCACAGCCTCCATACAGCGGGTTTCAGAGTAGATGTTAACATGTGTTAGAATATCTCTTGGTTTTGGGGGGAAAGTTTCCAACAGAAATGTGTTTTGTGGCACAAGCAATGAAGTCTTGGAGTTTATGGCTTGGGAAGGGTATTGATATATTGGTGAGGCATTGGAATGGGTTGCCCAACGAAGTGGTGAATGCTCCATCCCTGGCAGTGTTCAAGGCCAGGTTGGACAGAGCCTTGGGTGCCATGGTCTAGTGTGAGGTGTCCCTGCCCACTGCAGGGGATTGAAACTGGATGATCTTAAGGTCCTTTACAACCCAACCCATTCTATGATTCTATGATTGGTATACACAGAGAGAATAGAAAAGAATGCAAACAAGGCGAATAAAATAACATGAGGTATGTAGTCTATAAACATCTGATGAGAAAATGAGGGAGCTAAATTAAGTAGGGTACACGAAAGTATCAATGGAGAGATGATTACAGTCTATAAATACTTTCAAGGTGAAAATACAAATGAAGACCTGGTGAATTATTCACCAAGGTAAATTATAGGAGTCAGAATGGGCTGGTGTTAGGGAAGAAACATGTGAGTTAAATGCTAAGGGTAATAAAGAACAGTTGTGTGGATGGTTAATGCCCCATCAGTTTGGAAAGTCAATAGCACAGTTAAAACAGAGGTAAAATAAAGGATAATAATAGTCCAATAAAAATGGGTGGTAGGAATTATCTGAATGTTAATCTGTGGCTTCTCCTGCTTATGACACAATGAAGACATTGTCCTGATGCTAACTGGAAAAATGGGCAGAGTTGGGACAATTTTGTTCCCTGTCACGTTCCGCAGGCGCTGAGCTGGAAACCTTTCAGCATTTTTCATTTTAATCCTCTCGCTGAATGTTTTATTTTGCAAACATTTTAGGTGGCTTTTCAATCCTCATGAAAGCCTTCATGAAACCCACATGCTAATCGCGCGGTATGGGACTGAATGCTTGAGCTCAAGAAAGGTTAGCATCCCTGTAAACGTCTATCACAGAGGCAGCGTGGAGCACATGAGGATAATAAAGCTGGTCTGCATTGCTTTCCTTGCTGGCACTTCCTATTTCTTGTCATTCTTTGGAAGGTTAAATTCACTTCGTCTTGGCCTCATATAGAATTATTGAGCAAACTGGCAAATTCTTCCCATTCCCTTCTCCCTGGATAAACTGTTTCAGAAACAAGATTCTGTCCCCTTTAGCAATATTTACACTTCCCACTTGCATTATTGTCCTCTGCAGGCGTTTTCGTCACAAATATGCATCTGTGACTAAATTTACCCAATATCTTTAGTTTTATCTCTCTTGAGACTTTGTCTAGTTCTATAATAACTGTATCACTGTTCTTCAGGAAGAATACAGTTTTCTTGCTGCTGTCCTTGTATTTTGCTTTAAAGCAGTAAATATCCTGCCTTCACTGAGCTTGCAGTTCAAGTTGTCACTCTTCATTTTCCTTGAGGTCAAAACTCACATCCTCCAAAGAAAGTTGACTCATTGTTATGTATTTCCAGTAAGAGTGTCCTCTAATCCATGCTGCTCCTTGCTATAATGAGACACAGAAATCAGTGCAAACATTTAATTCCCTTTATTTGCACCTATTTCTTAAGGTTATTTACCTTCATAACCTTAAGATTAGACTATGTTAGGGATTAAGGCTGGAGAAAGAACCAGACACCTGCTCTCCTTTATGGATGTATCTAGTATAGGTAGGAGTAATGGCCACTGTCAAAGTCACAGGTGATATTTGTGTACTTCAGAGGGAGCACTCTTAGAGGGGCAGCAGCCAACGCACCAATTTAGTTGAAAATGTGATCTCTATTTCATTGAATATATCTCTTTAGGAACAAATGCTATAGACCTTGTGGTTGCAAAAGTCCCTGTCTGACTCTGCTCTGCAGTGCTTGGCCATTAATTATACTCTTAAGTATACAGCACTAGAATCATATGGTGATTTCCACCTTCCTTGCTTTTCTCATAGCATTGCCAGTTGGAGATAATAAAAGGAATTCAGCTCTGGGACCCCAACATTGGAAGGAAAGGGAGCTGTTGGAGCACAAAGGTCACGAAGATGGTCCGAGCCAGGCTGAGAGAGCTGGGCTGGTTCAGCCTGGGGAAGAGAAGGCTCCTTAAGGGGAGACCTTAGAGCAGCTCCAGTGCCTAAAGGGGCTGCAGGAAACCTGGAGAAGGGCTTGGGACAAGGGCCTGTAGGGACAGGACAAGGGGAATGGCTTTAACCTGCCCGAGGGGAGACTGAGATGAGCTCTTAGGCAGAAGCTCTTCCCTGTGAGGGTGCTGAGGCGCTGGCAGAGGGTGCCCAGAGAAGCTGTGGCTGCCCCATCCCTGGCAGTGTTCAAGGCCAGGTTGGACACAGAGGCTTGGAGCAAGCTGCTCTAGTGGAAGGGGTCCCTGCCCATGGCAGGGGTTGGAGCTGGATGAGCTTTAAGGTCCCTTCCAACCCAAACCATTCTATGATATGATTCTAGGAATTTGCTTGTTGCATTGCACACTTTCAGCACACCCCTTGTTAACTCAAGCAGGTAGATCTCTTAAAAGAGATGAAGTAACTTGCACTCTTAGCAATATTTGATTGCAGCACACAGAAACTGTGAGTAACATGGGAAAAAAAAACCCTGCTGGTCTTGCTAAAGCCCTATTTTGTTTGTGAAGTTTAAGGAAAAACCCATAAAGACTGTGCTTTCTTGGCCTTGGTTGTTTTCTTGACTGAAGAGGAACAGCAGAACCTCTATAATAAGCACAGACAGATGTGCCCTTCCAGATGCAGCTGAGCTGGCTGAAAACACAACCCACTCAAGCTGTGTTGGGATTGTCTTCATGGCTGCCCTAACAGGATGGGGTTGTGATTGTTCCCAAGTCCATCTCTAGCAATGGGTAATTACTCAGTGGGGTAATATCCATCTACCTGTTTCTAAGGTCACCTGCATGTATAACTGATGGGGGATATGGGGCTTTCACACAAACTGCATGTCAGGATGCATGGATTTGTCCTTTGTTAAATAATATGAAATGGGACCCTATCTTCAGTGCTACCTGTTTTGAGAAGTAGCCCACCATAATTATCTAGTCATTTAATTGACTAGATTAATTTGTTAATGATTACTTCCTCATTCATCTTCATTGTATCTTTGCTTTCCTAAGTCTTATTTTCGACGCTCGTGATAATTTCAGTTCTGCTCAGTTTTGGTCAAAAAGCTCATTCTAATTAGATCTCTATAGGAATAGAAGGGTTTCAGTGAATCTGTTGGAAAGAGAAGCCAGGGTGAGCCCTTTCCATGCTGTCTGGCCATGGTGAGTCAGTTCACCAGAGGCTGACCACAGATGATGCCACTGATCTATAGCAGCCTTTTATATCGCAGTGCTGCTAAACACTCCCAAATCCCATTTTCAGTGTACTCAGTTGGTGTCTCTTGCTTCACTCCAGGTTTCTATAATTTTATATCTTTTAACATTTTAATTACCTGTGTTGGTATTTTGATTAAACCCAAAAATGTCCTGAAGAAAAGCAACTGAATGCTCGTGTGTAGTATTAGTGTAGTATCTCATAAGCCGCCACCTGCAATTAGACTTGAATCAATAAGCTTTATTATGGCTGATTTACAGATAAATTAACAATAAGTGGTTTTCATGGCAATGAGAAGCATGAACTTCTGTTCCCTCCTCCTCAGTCACTGCTGTTCATATATGAAGAGTCTGTCAAAGACCCAGCTTCTGGTTTTGATCTGTTTGCTTTCCCTGCTGACACCATGCCATGAGGTACGTGCTGCTGGCTTCACATTTGCTTGGGATGGCTCTTTTGAATGGGTCAGATCCTGCCCTAGACTCCATTGACTTGATTTTCTCCATTGAGAGGTTGCTTTCTTAGGTGGAGGTGCCACATGGGAATCACTCACGTGGACTCAGCCTGGTTCTGACTCTTTTGCTTGATGGTTTTGGGTTAATCATTCTGACTTTATGTTTTCAGGTGACCAAACTGTGATACCCTCCCTGTTTTGTTCTGAGTTAGTGCTGAAAAACATCCGCTGGGAACCGGACCAAAGGTCTGAGCATCCTTTCTGATAGAAGGCAGACCATTTATATCTTGATGCCTTATGTTGAAAGCCGATGGATAACAGAAGGCTGCTGAGAAAGGCCTATAAGTGAATATAGGTTATGTTGTCCTGCATAGGCCTTGCTGTTCCCTAGTGCGGAGCTACTCATTTCTGTTGCTGTTTTCGTTGTACATATGTTCTAGATGGGGCTCTTCTGCGGCTGGTGAAGTGAACAGATGTTGTCCCATCCTGCTGCTCAAAGCTCAACCCCCAATTTTCTCCTCTCCAACAAAGGTGAACCCCATTCTCACAAGGAGGCAGGAACCTGGTCTTGTTTGCCCATCCCCATCAATTTAACACTGACAAGGGTCAGTGAAGCTCCTCCAGACGGGTGCTTAAAAGCTGCCTCTGGTTTCTGTTTCTAATTTGGGATCACACTTTTGGGCAGTAGGTGAAGTATTCTACATGCAGACAGTGCAGGGGGTCTTGGGAGACATGTTTAGTGCAAGGTGTCCCTGCCTATGGCGGTGGGGTTGGAACTGGATGCTCTTAAGGTCCTTTCCAGCTCTAACTACTCTATGATGCTATGATGTGTGAAACAGTCACTACATGAGAGTGTTCCTCAATCCCAGGCTGTCAACATTTGATTTGCCACTGAGCACCCACTGAAACCCTGCCAAGGTTCAATAGTGAAAAGAGATTAGAAGACTGATGCCAGAGAGGTTCTGTGGGTGTCACCCATGCTGAGCACTCCACAAGCTAAAGGCAAAATACAAAACCAATCTATTTAATCATAGCATCATAGAATAGTTAGGGTTGGAAAGGACCTTGAGATCATCCAGTTCCAACCCCCCTGCCATGGGCAGGGACACCCCACACTAAACCATGGCACCCAAGGCTCTGACCAACCTGGCCTTGAACACCGCCAAGGATGGAGCATTCACAACCTCCCTGGGCAACCCATTCCAGTGCCTCACCACCCTCACAGTAAAGAATTTCTTCCTTAGATCCAATCTAAACTTCCCCTGTTTCAGTTTGAACCTGTTACCCCTTGTCCTGTCACTACAGTCCCTGATGAAGAGTCCCTCTCCAGCATCCTTGTAGGCCCCCTTCAGACACTGGAAGCTGCTCTGAGGTCTCCACGCAGCTTCTCTTCTCCAGGCTGAACAGCCGCAACTTTCTCAGCCTGTCTCTCTACAGGACGTGCTCCAGCCCCTGATCACCCTCGTGGCCTCCTCTGGACTTGTTCCAACAGTTCCATGTCCTTTTTATGTTGAGGACACCAGAACTGCACACAATGCTCCAAGTGAGGTCTCCCGAGAGCAGAGCAGAGGGGCAGGATCACCTCCTTCGACCTGCTGGTCACGCTCCTCTTGATGCAGCCCAGGATACGGTTGCTTTCTGGGCTGCGAGCGCACACTGCAGCCGGCTCATGTTCATTTTCTCATTGCCCAACACCCCCAAGTCCTTCTCTGCAGGGCTGCTCTGAATCTCTTCTCTGCCCAACCTGTAGCTGTGCCTGGGATTGCTCCGACCAAGACATACTTTTTATTTCCACCACCTTCCTACTTTCCCACTGCTCCACACTACAGGGTGGCACTGCGCCCATGTAGGGGTTGTCTCTGCTGCAGGAAATCAAGCTGAATTTGGCTCTTGCCTCCATGTGAACCCAAGAAAGAGACTTCTCACTTCTTCTTTGCACTAGATAGGTGTTAACAAGTGAGTCATTCTCCTTCCCGTTTGCCTTTCTAGCAGGAACCTGCTCACCAGCTGTGCAGCACATATGTTGAGGCAGAGACAACAGGGTCCTTTCTAGACAGTCGTGATGTGTCTGTGAGCACTCTCATGCATGGCCCATTTACACAATGTTGGGTGCTTCAGATGTTGGGCGAGCTGTGAGCAGGGGAGTTTTCTGCCTAGCATCAGGACGCAGGGAGAACGGAGAAGCACAGCTCTCAGACAGCAGCGGCAGCCAAAACGTGATGCCAGCAGTAAAGTAGTGCTAGAGATGGAGAATTATGGTAATATAATTCAGACAGCTAGGAAATGGATGCTGGAGAGGGATTCTGGATGCTAGAGGGACTTTTCTTCAGGGACTGTAGCGATAGGACAAGGGGTGATGGGTTCAAACTGAAACAGGGGAAGTTCAGATTGGATATAAGGAAGAAATTCTTTACTGTGAGGGTGGTGAGGCTCGGGCACAGGGTGCCCAAAGAAGTGATGAATGCGCCATCCGTGGCAGTGTTCAAGGCCAGGTTGGACAGAGCCTTGGGTGACATGGTCTAGTGTGAGGTGTCCCTGCCCATGGCACTGGATGAGCAGTAGATTGGATTGGAACTGGATGATCTTAAAGTTCCTTCCAACCCAAACCGTTCTATGATTCTATGAAAGGGCTGGAAGAGCTTTAGGAATGTGTTATGACAGTATAAAAATACTGGTTAATGCTCTCCTTCATTAAAGGAAACCTTTATCCGCTTGCTTTGCATGTATAGAGATGCCACCTGAAGCTTCTGATAGCACAGGCAGTTGGCTTTGTGAAGGATCTGTGTAGACACGTGTAATAAGACTTAAGTCATTCAATGAAATGGGTTTGAAAAGGATGTTAGATTACAGGAAGGGGAAATGTACTGCTCTCTTCACTGTTACTGTTTCGTTTCACTCACAGCACCACGGGACCAGCTATTTGCATGGTAGATAAAGTTGCCAAATCAAGAGGAAAAAAAGGAGAAGGGCTGGAAATAGTAACAGGGCAAGCTGCCTTCCCCTTCCCTTAGGGAGCATCTGTAAGAATTATACAGGGTGAAAATACATGACAAAAGGTAGCCCTCATGATCAAGTGAAGTTTGCCCTAGAAAGTGATGATCTCCATTAGCCCGGAGATCTAAGCCTGGTAGGAAGGGCATTCCTCTTAAATTTGGTCTTCACCTTAGGGTGAAAATATGCTGTGCTTCTTAAAAGCACATTGGTTATCAGAGAGCTAAACCTCAGGCCCCTGGCTTATTTCCTTTTTCTTCATCTACCACAGACAGGTCATTTAATTCTGTCACCCTGAGTACAGTAAGATCGACTCAGAACGAGAGCAGCCCTGGGTGATGAGGTCAGGATTACTCCGAATGAATTTGGTGAAGTAATAAAGTCTTGAAGGAAGAATAAAGCAGAAGCAAACAGCAGGAGCTATGAACTAGGGACTCTGCTACAGAGTCTCTTCCAGTCCCAGGAGACTAAATGGATTTTCTTAGTCTTCATGACTGCAGACTTGAACAATTCAACTTATAAATGCTGAGAAGCAAACCAGCAAATCCATTTCTGCTGTTACATTTCCCCTAAAATGAGTAATTTCTTGCAGATTCTGTAGCAGGAAGCAGGTAGAATTAGTGCTTTTTTGTGGCTCAGTTTCAGGCTCACATCATTCAAAAGCAAGCAACTTGATCAAGAGTGAAGACAGAAACACATGAGAGATGCTAGTTAATCTATATAAAAATACACTTGAACCCTTCCCTTTATGCTGATTTCCCCATGCTGGTTTTGCTCATGCTGCATTGGTGCAGAGTAATCAAATTTACATCACTTGAAGAAAATGCAGAACCCATTTCTGTTATTTACCTGTGTTACTAATACATGCAGGAAGGATTGAAAATATCCCACTTTAAAGTTCTTATGGTAGCTTTAAATGTGCACATGTTTGAGTGAAAGGGAAGAGCAAGCCATGGTTAATTTGTGGTTGTACTCGTTACCTCGTTGTGTGAAGCTCATCTCATAAGCTACCAGAGCTCACATTACCAATCGCTGCTGTGATCTTCGGTGTGAAAGATAATACAAAGTAATATCACTTTTTCACTCCTTTAAAAGATTTAGCAGTCCCAGTCTGCTTGTTCGGTGCCTGCCTGAGGCCTTTCTACCTGTAATTGCTTTGGGCTTTTGCTTGGTGAGACACAGCTCTAAATCTCATTGAGTCTGCAAGGTTAGTTGCTCTGGGATGGTGGTTTGAGAATGATCACCTAATCCCTTTGATCTGCCTTCTTAACCTGGCTGTACATGGTAGATAGGCAGGACAAACTTTGTCCTGGACGGCTTGCAATGCCAACGTGCTATTACAGATGTATCAGGCACAGGCAGGCAGCGTTAACTACAGCAGTGTTCTGCACAGTGGCATTCCCTGTAAAGGATTTTATTGATCTGTAATGCAGGTACTCTGGCCTCGTTATTCTACATGCAATAAAACGTGAATCTCTAAGCCTGGGTGCTTGTGAGAATAGGATATCCTCATAAAGTCTAGCCTGGCTGTTTATATGTCTATACGTACTCTAAAGCAAGAGATAAACATCTCTACATTTGCATTTGCTTTGGAAGCCAGAGCCAAAATGTTACCCAAGGAGATGTGATAGTTTGAAGGAGGTGTGGGAGGTGTGTTGATGACTGCTTGAGCTGGCCATATCCGTGCTGGGGGTACAGAAGACTTCTGGAGATTGGAGAACAAACAGCAAGCTTCCTTGGTTTACTAACTGAGTCATAGAAGACCTCTAAAATACTCTGTTTTCATAGTGGCAGAAGGTTTCCTTGGAACAACCCGCAGTATATAGTACATAATTAGCTTATGTATTACTTCTTTTACCTGTGCTGATACAAACTTGGAGGCAACAGTGAGCTTGTGGGCTGTGCTGTGCACATCAAAAGCTGTCTCAAGTGTGTTACAGCCAAGTGATGATGAGGAAAGCTCCAGCTGCTTAAAATGTGCGTGTGAGTGAGTAGTCAGAAACAAAGGAACTTATGTTCCTTCTTATTCACCAGAAGTAGGTTTTCAGTCCAGTTAGGAGACCCACCTTTTGCATTTTGATGATATCAACAGCTCTGTCACATCCATCCTGAGATACTGCATTAGTATCCTCTTCCCATGTTTTCACACACAGTTGAACTGAAACCCTCCTCTGCAGGATACAACTCTTGATTGAAGGGGGAATGGCTTTAAACTGACGCAGGGTAGATGGTAGATTTAGATTAGACATTAGGAAGAAGTCCTTCACTGTGAGGGTGCTGAGGCAGTGGAACAAATTGCCCAGAGAAGGTGTGGATGCCCCATTACCGGCAGTGTTCAAGGCCAGATTGGACACAGGGGCTTGGAGCAACCTGCTCTGGTGGAAGGTGTCCCTTGCCCATGGCAAGGGGTTGGAACTGGATGAGCTTCAAGGTGCCTTCCAACCCAAACCATTGCATGATTCCATGATTCTATGGATGGAGATGGTGTATAAACAAGTCCACATTGTCTAATTTCAGGTACTGAGCTCAATAAAACCTTCTTTTCAAGTGATTTCAAGCTGAAATTGGAAGTACAAGTATGTGAATGTCTTCCTCAGCCCTTCATCCTCTCCTCCCTGTACTGTGTCATGCATCTGGTACACAGTGTATAAATCCAGTTCCAATGAATCCTTACTATTTACATCAACTTTCACAGTTCTTGTTGGAGAGACTGTGAGAGGCCCATCTTACTACAGCTGATATTGGGCACCTTTAACGTGTGATTTGTAAGTAACCTGAGCTGGAGGGAGCGTAGGAGCTGGTCTCCTTCTTTCTCTTTGTGGTCTAATTTTTTTCTACATCTTCAGGTTTTGATGAGGTGTGGAAAATAAATTTGCCTTTGAAATCACTGAATATTTCAATGGCAATGAGAGGAATCTCTCATCCATCTCCAGTCAATATTTCATGTCCTTAATTTCTGATAAGGGAACAATCTTGTAATGAGCCATCAGAAATGGCATCGTTAGAGAGGTAAAAGGGAGCTACAGGACTGAGACGGTACCAGCACCCGTCTCACTGCTACAGGAGTACCCTAACTCTCAGAGGATGAGCTGTGAAGGCTGGTTGAGGTTATATTAGAGTGGGTTCATGCTACATTTCTGCTTCTGGGTAGAATAAAGACCATATGGGAACTAGAAGAGAGGTCATTTCAGTCCCTTGCTTGGTGGTTTTATGTGACATGGGTTGTAAAACTTGTGATATTGCTGTGTACAAGGAGAAGAAACCGTGTGTGTTAAACGCTCCTCTTCTGTCCCTTCTAATATACAAAAGGAGAGTGAGGCAGGCACAGCGATGGGAGGGGGTCATCTTCGAAGGGGTTTCAGACCTGCATCTTCTGATACAAAGATTTTTACTGCTGGCAAAGTGCAGATACTGCAGAAGTTGTCACCATCCAGATAAAACCTTCTTTCTATCAGCAGCTGCTTATAGCATCTCCCCAGTGGTAGAATAAATCTGATAAAAAAATGTAGTTGTAAGCAGCAACGATTTTATCCTAGTGAATAGATTTCATCCAACAGAAAAGATGTGCTTGGCCATAATTTTTCAGATATGATGAATAACAGCGTAATATGACCCTCAGTCCTAAGGATTTAATTTTAAAGGAACTACCGAGCGTATCAGATAATACTCAGCTTTTTCTTACCTATCATTTTTTTTTCCACAGAGTTTAAGAAAAAAAAACAACTGCCACAGGCAAATTTCAACAAAAGAACAACTTCAAATACACCCAATTAACAATTTATGAAAGAAAATCCAAGCCAAAATTACACAGGGCAGAAAATTGGGCACTAAATCAAATGTAATGTGGAAATGTCTCTATAGGGAGTTATGGCCCCTTCCAGCGCATTGTCAAAAGGGGCTTTATCAGTGGGGGCTCAATGAGTGCCCTCCATCATATCTTTTCTTGCTAGAAATGCAATATTTTGTCATAGAATCATAGAATCATAGAATGGTTTGGGTTGGAAAGGACCTCAAGACCATCCAGTTCCAATCCCCTGCCATGAGCAGGGACACCTCACACTAAACCATGGCACCCAAGGCTCTGTCCAACCTGGCCTTGAACACTGCCGGAGATGGAGCATTTGCCACTTGTTTGGGCAACCTGTTCCCGTGTCACACAACCCTCACAGGGAAGAACTTTATCTCCAACCTGAACTTCCCCTGTTTCAGTTTGAACCCATCACCCCTTGTCCTATCACTCCAGTCCCTGATGAAGAGGCCCTCTCCAGCATCCCTGCGGGCCTCTTCAGACACTGGAAGCTGCTCTGAGGTCTCCACGCAGCTTCTCTTCTCCAGGCTGAACAGCCCCAACTTTCTCAGCCTGTCTCCATACAGGAGGTGCTCCAGCCCCTGATCATCCTTGTGGCCTCCTCTGGACTTTCTCCAGCAGCTCCATGTCCTCCTTATGTTGAGGACACCAGAACTGCACACAGTGCTGCAAGTGGGGTCTCCCGAGAGCAGAGTAGAGGGGCAGGATCACCTCCTTTGACCTGCTGGTCACACTTATTTCAGACATGGCAATGAGCACAACTTAGAATGAAGACCACTGATAAACCAACCTACGTGCAGTTCTCAGTCAGAAGTACTAAAAGCCATTAGATTTATTTACACTTTTGAATCTAAGATTTGTTCACTGTATCACAGCAATGAGAGTCTCTGTTGCATCAACAAACACAAAATCACTTTTAATTTGTTAGCACAGCCAGCTGCCATGCATATCCCAGTAGGTCATGGTGACTACATTTAATGTTAGCATGGAGCCATTCCTATGTCTGGGATGCAATTTCAGCCCCAATGCATCCCGTTGCTTCCTGATTTACTCATTCATTCAGCAGCCGTGGTTGGATTTTCTCAAAAGATATTAAGGATACAAAGAGGTAATTGCCTTCAGCAGCTCTGAAATTAACTTAAGCCACTACTTTGTTTAGAGAAAAACATCTGTGTCTAGACCATTATCTATTTAAACACATGAATAGCCGGCTTTTGTAAGAGACGACTGAGCAGTATCGCTTGCATTGCCCTATCTGTATTATGTGGGGTGGCGTGTTATCTACAGATACCAGGACCAACAATTGGGGAAGACTAGTAGAGCTGACACGGGCCAAGATCAAGCCTATTTGTGATACAACTGTAGTATTATATGGATTAATATAGTTAGAATGTTTGGTTGCTGTATTAGATGAAGTCTTGGGTGACTTGGTCTAGTATGAGGTGACGGGGGGTTGAAACTAGATGATCTCAAGGTCCTTTCCAACCCTAACTATTCTATGATTCTATTGCCATTTATCCTGTGCTCCCACATCAGAACAGAAAAGGAAACCTGTGAAAACATATATATTTATTATCTTCTACTGAAATGCATGTCTGCGTAAGAGAACGTGATTTTTAGTGTCTGTTCATGTGCATGTAGGTCCATGGCAGAGTGTCCTTGCTGTGACCGTAGTACAAGAATTCCATTAGATCACTGTTTTCCTGCACCTTCAAAGCACTAATACTCGAGCTCTTCCAGCCTCCTTGGCATTGTGCAGTATGACTGCCTCTGCATGTCTTAGTTATCCCACTGGTGAAGATGTGAGGACACTTCTGTCACTATAAATGAAGCATTAGAATACCCCAAGGGTTTTTTTTCGCTTGAATCCATTAAGTCATGCTTTTGGCACTGAACCACTCTACCAGATAAGTTAGTGTCCAAGGCACGTAATAATTAGTGAATAAAACACCCCCAGAGTATCTTAAACCTATTAAAATGTGTCTTTTAAAGTATAAATGAGTTTTTAACCTCATTTTGAATGATGATTTTCTTCCTGTAACACACCCTTTCTCTGCAGATAACAGATCCCAGGGAAGCAGAGGATAAAACAAAGGCACACATTAGTGTCAAAGATTTTAATCTTCTGTTTGTATTTGTGAAAGATACTTGACTCTTTGCTGCCAATTTTCTGTATGACTCTTGTCTTCTTCCATCACCCCACTTCTTTCATCACATTGTGTGATGTTTGTCGCCTGCAACTAGATGATGCTGATAGTAAAGAATTAAGTTCATAAAGCAAAGTCTAGGTTTAGGCAACTGCAAAAGTTCCTTAGTTTCTAAATGCAGAAATGATGCACTTATTAAAGGCTCAAAGAAGATCTAAAGAGTTAAATCAATGTTTCCAGATGGGTGATACCCTTCAAAATCTGGCCAACTGGAGTGTCTAAATGTGATCTCAAGAGTTAAATATTGCCCATTTTCTCTATGCCTTCACAGTTCCTCCAAGGCAGATCTCTAAGCAAACAAGCAAGAAGCAGAACTCATTATAAGTGACTCTTTTTCTCTCATTCCCTTGCCTTGTTCATGCTTGCTTGGTTGGGCTTCTCATTCTTGCCATGGTGATTTGGCGTTGTTTCTACTGTGACTTCCACTCAAGTGATAGAATCATAGAATAGTTTGGGTTGGAAAGGACCTTAAGATCATCCAGTTCCAAACCCCTTCCATGGGCAGGAATGCCTCAAATTAGACCATGTCATCCAAGGCTCTGTCCAACCTGGCCTTCAACACTGCCAGGCATGGAGCATTCACTGCTTCTTTGGGCAGCCTGTGCCAGTGCCTCACCACCCTCACGGGGAAAAACTTCTGGTCTCCAACCTGAACTTCCCCTGTTTCAGTCTGAAAACATCACCCCTTGTCCTATCACTGCAGTCCCTGATGAAGAGTCCCTCTCCACCATCCTTGTAGCCCCCTTCAGACACTGGAAGCTGCTCTGAGGTCTCCACACAGCTTCTCTTCTCCAGGCTCAACAGCCCCAACTTTCTCAGCCTGTCTCCATACAGGAGGTGCTCCAGCCCCTGAGCATCCTCGTGGCCTCCTCTGGACTTGCTTCAACAGCTCCGTGTCCTTCTTATGTTGAGAACACCAGAACTGTACACAGTGCTCCAAGTGGAGTCCTCCCAATCCTTTCAGTTCCCCACTCCTTCCAGCAAGCTGTCCCATGGCCTTGCTTCCTATTCACTGGGTGGGAACTGAGAGCATTTCATGTCATAGAACCATGGAATAGTTAGGGTTGGAAAGGACCTTAAGATCATCTAGTTGAAAACTGAACCACAGCAAAGGCCGTTATTTCTCAAGCACAACGCATTGCAAAGCTCCAGTGTTTGTGCTTCAGATTAGTTCAGATTCATAGAACAGAACAGCTTGTTTTCTCCTGTAGCTTTCCAAGGCTTTGGGGACATTCAGGTCGAGAATGTGCTGTAGTCACTGCCATTTCTTCTTTCAAGTTCAGAGTGTCAGAATCACTTGGATTGCTTTTTTGTTGTAACTTCTGATTAGGAGTCAAAGCTCAGCTCAAGGCCGGTTTAAAGGACTATGTGTATTGTTTGAAGTGACATACTCATGCTGCTGTAGGGTTGGAGTCTTCAGCAATGACTATAAAGCTCAGCCTCCTGATTCTCCAAACCATCCTTGTGCCAGTTCATTCTGAATCCAGTCAGAACACCTCTACTGGCACAGAAACCAAAGGCTGGGAGGAGAAGACCTTGTTAGATCTCTGCCCTACCTGCAGTATAGATGCAGCTGCATCACGAGCAGGCTCTTAAAATCAGGTTCTGAATGCAAGCACAGCTCCCAAAGGCAGTGTAAACTTCTAACTACCTAGAAAATGGCATCTGATGTGCCAGCAAAATCAGGTCAACTCTACACAGTGCAGACTGTGAGCCTGTGTGTTGCTTAAACTGATGACTCTGCAGTCACATTACTCTCATGATTTCCCCTTATTTTAGCCGTATTTAGTTTATCTCATATTATGTATTTGGTATATCTCATAAATAGACAAGATAGGATCGTTTGTTATGTTGAATGTTGCAAGCTGCATCGCAGTCTCCAAGACAAATGCATAGGCTTTCTGTCTGCCTGAGCAAGTATCTAATTCAGGAAGAATTTGCAGGAAAGCCAACAAAATAGATACGTCATTTTTCTGATGCACGTTAATGTTATGTTCTGTCAGAACTGCTGGAAAGTTCAAGTGGGATGCTGGGGCTCAAATGTAGATCAGGAGATCTGGCTTCAGGTCCTAAAGATTCCTTCAGGACTTAATGTGTGTTTCCTCTCATAGAACTTACTCATCTTCACCTTTTCTCCATTGTTTATACACTCCATATTATTTTATATATATATATTATAAAAATGTATATTGTTAAAACATATATTATTATAATATGAATCTGTTGCATTCATATTATATTTTCCCATAAGAGCACTATGTAAAACTGAACACCACTTACACATCCTTTTCTTTCTTTCCATCCTCCCATCTCAGCAGAGCCCTAGGACCCCCTTCTCTGACCTCCGTGATGATGAGAAGATCTTTAATGGAGGAGAAGGCATGTGGCAGAACCAGTACCAGGACAAAGCCTTGCTTTCAGAAATCACAGAGGAGGATCTGGAGGCCATCCGCCAGCGGGAAGAGGCCATTCAGCAGATTGAGGTCAGTCACTTCTCCCATCATGGGCTTTTGAGGTGGAAGTGGAGATTCCTTGTGGTGTGTGCTCAACATGATAGAAGAAATGGTGATTTACAGTGCTTCCAGTACAGTATCACTGGAAATGGGAGAGATTATCAAGCGTTTCTAAACATGGAAATCAGTGGCAGAAGGAAGAATTAGAAATCCATATGACCCATAATGAAAACGTCAAGAATGAATTCATGTTCATGGACTAATGCTGTATGGAGCGAGTCTTCCATTACAAAGTCTGCGATGAGGTAGTTTAGTTGAGCTTGGCTCTGCAGCAAAACAGCTTTCTTAGTGCGTGCAAACTTGAAACTGGAATTTGTCGCAGACAGAAAATCTTCAGCTTTAACATAAAAGAGGATAATAGGTAAAGGAAAGGAAATAACTTGTTAATTTTTTCAAGTAATTCAATGTTTTTGCTTTATCAAAGTATTTAGCTGTTCTTAATGTAGTTAAAAGAAGACATACTATTTTTATTCCTTTTTTTTTGGATGCACTATAAATAAAAGATGAAAAAAAGGAACAAAGAGAGGCCTGAATAAGTTAAACATCCCACATCTGTCTTTTTATACTTCTCTTTTTATGCTTTTGGGAAACTCTTGTCCTTAAATTGGAGGAATAAATGAATAAACCCAGAACACATTAAACCTTTCTAATTTGTGTGCTTTTACAGGCCTAAACTCAAGATGAACCAACGAAAAAAGGGCTTCAGAATAATCAGAACATTTAATTAAGGGCTATACTTTGTCCTTTAATTGGATTGAGCTAATTTTATCAGGATAGATTTTGGTTGCGGTATAGCGGGAGTTGTGATTGAGTTACCAGTGCAAAAAGGGGATAAACGTTCCTGCTGGAGACTGGTGTTTTGAGGCTGTGACCTCTGTTTGCAGACAGTGAGAGCTACATATGATTCACACAGTAAGTAAGAAATGTTGATGATGGTTTCACAGGAGCAGGTCGAGGTTAGTGTATATCTAATTTCTGTTGTGGTTTGCTGAATAGAGATGATTGAGCTTTGTGGACTTGCATGCATCACTAGGGATGAAATTGTTATATTCTCACACTGAGTATCCTTGGATGTGAATTGTCCTTTCATATTGAGGATCCTCTTTGCATCCACCAGGACAAACTCTAGGGAATTTTGTTGCCGGAAAATGCATGCTTTGGGGTGTTCCTGCCTTTTGATGTTCAAGAAGGATGGTAGCAAAGGTGTTTTTGGACAGAGCCTTGTGCGGTATGGTTTAGTGTATGGTGTCCCTGCCCATGGCAGGGGGTTGGAACTGGATGTTCTTAAGGTCCTTTCTACCCTAACTATTCTGTGATTCTATGATTCTGTTTCTGAAATGGTGTTGTGGACACAAAAGATACTGTTATAATCCTTTTGCCTGAAGTATATTCACTGCCTTTTTCTTTCCATCTTTATGTTGCCTCCTCCTGTGCTGCCCAAAAAACACACTGCATTGAGTGTTTGCCCATTAGATAGAGGAGAATTACAAACCCCAACCCATCCTCAAGCACGCCAGCTTTGGAAGAACAGGAGATGCAGTTGTGTCTCCTTAGAGGAATCCTTAGTTTCCTGCTTAAATCCCATTTCTGTGTCAAAATTTGATATCTCTGCATTGAGCCGCATTGGACCACGTGGCCATGGTGGGATACTTCAGGCAGTTTAAGTCAATCCAGTCCCAGCCCTACTTATTCTAAGTTCAGCAAGCTGGTCTAGTGTGAGGCATCCCTGCCCACAGTAGGGGGTTGGAACTGGATAAGCTTAAAGTCCTTTCCAGCCCAAACCAGTCTGCTATTCTATGTTTGTGCAGTTTGCTTATCTATTGATATGGCAGATCCGTCATACCTTTCTGCCTAATATGAATTTACCTCTGAGTAACTTATTCAGCTTCTGGAGTTAATACTTATTCAAATTAAGCAGTTAATGCTTTCTGCTTCCTAACAATGTGGGTGCTTTCATATTACCTATTTTACCCCCATCTTCTGCATCTATTTTGCTTTGCTGTCCAAGATCCAAGCTCACCCTGTAAGGAGAACTGCATTCCACTAGCATTATTCCAAATGTAGCTTAAACGTTTCTCCTCAGAAGCAAAGCATTTAGGACTAATAGCTTTTCATTTAACATGTCCTTTGAAAGAAATATAATGAAAATGGTATGGACTGTGTGTTACTTCTCCCCACTTGTATTTGAATGAGCGAACAGTGCTTTTAAATAGTTTTCACTGGGGCTTGTTTTTCTGATGATGACCCACATAGAATCATAGAATGGTTTGGGTTGGAAAGGACCTTAAGATCATCCTGTTCCAGCCCCTTGCCATGGGCAGGGATTCCTCACACTAGACCATTTCACCCAAGACTCCGTCCAACCTGGCCTTGAACACTGCCAGGGATGGAGCATTCACAGCTTCTCTGGGCAACCCATTCCAGTGCCTCACCACCTTCACAGTAAAGAACTTCTTCCTTATATCCAACCTGAACTTCTGCTGTACTTAACATGTTTCTTATGAGAGGACTCACCTTCCATATTAAAACTTCCCTGATTTCGTTAGGAGCTGCGGGTATACAAAGAAGGGACCCACTGAGCTCATAGTCACCCTTACAACGTTTCCCCATATATGTTCTCAAAACCAACAAATAGCCAAGAGGTTTAATAGGAAATATTATTCGATTCAAACACAGCTAATAAACTAAATTTATTGCCAAATTGATGTATGGCATTTGTTCTCCTTTGGGGATCAGAATGAAGAATAGAGCTGTGCAAACATCTCTTATGCAAGTGGATTGGTCTTGCTGCATATCTAGCACCAGAAACATATCAGTCTTGAGGAGCACAGACGAGGTCACAGGAGCACTGCTGGAACATCACATCTCCTGAGCCACACTGATTAGCACTCAGCTTTGAAGAAAATCATGGTGATGGTACCAGTAATGAGGCTGTTTTCTTTTAACATTGAATCTGCCCTTTTTGCAAGAACAGATATAAAACCTTTTTCATTGCTAAAGAAATGAGGGAATAAATTCTCTTCCCGTATTGTGTCCTGAAAAACAGATATAAACTTGTGCCCGTAATAGACACCTTCTTAATGTCCCAGTGACTCTCTCCCTTTTGTGTGTTTTCCACCTCTCCAGAATCTCTTCAGAGGTTCAGGTTAATGGGGCATTGTTCTCTGTCATGAACATCCCTTCAGGGCACTTTTCAGCTTCCACCTAGAAAGAAAACAGCCATGTCAACAGTTCAGCTGGCTGTTCATTTCATTTCAATGTGCTGCTTTTGCTATTGCTTGCTGATTAAAAATAGACAAGTCTCCGATGGAGATGTCTCGCCAAAACCTCACATTTTGGATAAAGATCTTTATTCCTTGGAAATGTCAAAATCTGGTAGGGCACGGCAGCCTTGACACAAGCGTTATGTCTTAAAATATTGCTTTGAACTGTTACATAAAACCTATTTTAACTTCAACTGTATTGGCAGTGAATAATAGATGCCATAACAACTTTATATATAGCCCTGTAAAAATGTGCCGTCGGAAATACATGAGCTGAACTGTAATGTGCATTGTCAGTGCTCAGTGCTGGCACGAGCTCTGTCATAGCAAATATATGTAATTTAGCATCTCGCGCCTTTCATTGGCACCTGTGGTCATGTGAAAAATGGAATTAGATAAAGCTTTGAGAAGAAATTGATAACCATGGAATGGGGAACATCAAAATTTCATCTGCTGACTGGAAAGACCTATGATAAAAAGATGCAAAAATGCCATGTTCATTCAGAAAGCCTCTAGTGAGCCTCCCCACATGGACAGATACTCCAAAAGTGATGAGAAAGGAAGATAGGATCATAGAATCATAGAATCATAGAATAGTTAGGGTTGGAAAGGACCTTAAGATCATCCAGTTCCAACCCCCCTGCCACGGGTAGGGACACCCCACACTAAACCATGGCACCCAAGGCCTCATCCAACCTGGCCTTGAACACTGCCGAGGATGGAGCATTCACAACCTCCCTGGGCAACCCATTCCAGTGCCTCACCACCCTCTCAGTAAAGAGTTTCTTAGATCCAATCTAAACTTCCCCTGTTTCAGTCTGAACCCGTCACCCCTTGTCCTATGGCTACAGTCCCTAATGAGGAGTCCCTCTCCAGCAGCCTTGTAGCTTGAAGGAGAATTGGGTAGGGTGTAGCAAGAGGCATGAAGTAATAACTTTTATGTTTAGGAAAGTGTGTTCCCTCTGGATCGGCATTGAGAGATGTTGATGTTGATTCCCTCTCTGATTTGAAGAGAAGTGATAGCTGCCAGCCTCCACGCCTGTCAGTCAAGCATTTGTAAGTAGACAAGATGAAATACAATAAGAATAAACCAAAAAAAAGGCCCCACAGAGCCTGTTCGTTAGTTTAAACGTGTTCCTTGTTTGCTCACTACTACCTGTCATCTCTTGCTGAGGGGTATTTTGGGTAAAACCTCACTGATGCTAGCGGTTTAGGTTTAATGCAAGCTATTTTAGATCTTTCATCAGCTTCAGTAGCCCAGGGTTTTGACTTAGGAGGGCTCTGTTTGCCTTTTCACAGAGACTTTTTGACTCAGAGTAATGTATAAATAACACAAAATCATGACAAGCACCCTAAGTGAAAGATCTGGTGCAGCGTTGAGTGTCAAACAGCTCTGTTTTCATGGCAGCGTGGTGGAGCCTCATTATGAGGAGTGGGGAGTGAGGTTGACATGGCCAACAGTGGGACTCGGTATTGGGTTGTTGCCTAAAGAATCTGCTCCAGTATTTTGGCCAGTCTAATTTAAAATGACCCAAGCTATAGGACTGCCACCATTTGTTTCAGGAGACTATTTCACGGTCCAGCAGGCTTCAGTGTTGATGAAATGCTTCCCTCTGTTCTTGCTAAAGATCCCTTTCTGATTCTCAGCTTTTCACACTTAGTGAAACTCTACTGGACCGTGCAAATAATTCTTCTTCCCCTTTGGCTTTTAAACTCCTCAAATGCTAACAGTTACCCTCCTCTTCACAAGTCAGTCTCTTGCTTTTCAGTCACTTCAGTGTTCTATTCTCAATGACTTCCCATTTGTTAGTTCTTTCTCCTACAGCAGGAGACTGTGTATAGGATCTTGATGTACCAAAGCTGAACAGAAAAAGTAGAATTCATCTATTTATATATACATTGGGTTTTATATATAATAGATATTTATTTTAAATATTATAAATATAGAATAGTGCCTTTTCTTTAGAATAAAGGCATTCTGTTCTATACCTGTATAAAAATCCCCATGGACCCAATTCAGAGGTTACAAGTGCTAATGGAGTATTTCTAGGTAATCTCTGCCTTAGTAAATTAAACAGTACCAAGGACACTAGAACTGACTCATTACACTTCTAAATTGTTAGAGGATATCCTGGCACACTTTTGACCTAGGTTAGACAGTGCTTGCCCAAATATTGACACAGTTTGAGAGTTAACATGTTCGTCATAAGGAGATTTAATGCAGCTACCCTGCTCAGACGGTGAGGGGACTTACTGATGTGAATGCAATGAAGTCTGAAGTCCACACCTGCAGTATCCATGCCTAAGAACAGACATCTTTCATGTCCTTGTATAGCCGCTGCCCTATTGATTTGATGATTTCATCACAAAAACTCCTTTTGCTCCACTGAGGTGTCCCTGCCCATGGCTATGTGATCTTAAGGTCCTTTCCAACCCAAACCATTCTGTAATTCTATGACATATAGGGAAGAGAAGTAAGGGAAATTAAGAGTAAATTCTGTTGGGATCCATGCAAGCCTGAGGGCAGAATAAGGAATATGTGAGAATAACAGCTGGCCTCTTTGAAAATGTAGAGGAGCCTTAGCAAAAGAGAACAAAAGGCAGTCTATCCCAGCAGACTCATGCAGTGCCCATTACTGTGCATACTGATTTGCCCATGCCTTCCCTCTCTATCCCTTTGTGGCCTCCATAACTTATGCATTGCTCCAAAACACAGTTCACAGTTACGTGCCTTCACGTCAAAACCCTTCATAGACTGAAAACCTGCCATTGTCGTGCCAGTCAGCACTGAAAGGTTTTAATCATTTATTAGTTGGAGTTTCAGAGGCTCTGCCCTGAATGGGACAGTTCTGCGCTGCTGTTATCAGTGTCATTTTGACTCATTCCCTGTTTCACTCCAGGTGATGCTCTCTCAAGCGTTGTCATTAAACACGAGCTGGTTGACTGTGGAGCAATTCTGCTTAAGGTGTTTCTATTCAAATGTTTTGGCTTTGATGAGAAAGGCAGTTTTAGAATCATAGAATTAAATTAAATAATCATTTAGGTAGGAAGTAACATCACTGAGTCCAACCATTATCCTAATAGTACCGAGTCTACCACTAAACTATATTCCTAGGTGTCTTTTCAATACCTACAGGGATGGTGACTCAACCACTGCCCTGGGCAGCCTGTTCCAATGTTTGACAACCATTTGGTGACAATTTTTTTCCACATATGCAATCTAAACCTGCCCTGGTGCAGCTTGAGGCCGGTTCCTCTTGTCCCATCCCTTGTTCCTTGGGAGCAGAGCCCAGCCCCTCCTGGCTCCCTCCTCCTGTCAGGCACTTGTAGGGAGCGATCAGGTCCCCCCTGAGCCTTCTCTTCTCCAGACTGAACCCCCCAGGTCCCTCAGCCGTTCCCCATCACCCTTGGGCTCCAGGCCCTGCACCAGCTCCACTGCCCTTCTTTGGCCCTGCTCCAGTACCTCAATGTCTCTCTTGTAGTGAAGGGCCCAGAACCAAAGACAGGATTCAAGGTGCAGCCTCACCAGTACCAGGTACAGGGGGACAGTCACTGCCCTGGCTCTCCTGCCACACTGATGCTGGTACAGGCCAGGATGCTGGTGGCCTTCTTGGGCACACTGCTGGCCCGTGTTTTGGTGGGAATCACAAGTTGTGCTCCTATATTGTGTTTCAGTTCACTTCTCAGAGCGCTCTCAAAGCTCACAAATTAAATTCATGTGGGATGAAACTCCTGTAAAAGATGTACTGCAAGTTTCTACCTTATGTACCCTGGCCAATGACAGACATTCAGTCCATAGGAACAGGCTGGAGGTAGTGTGAAGTAAAACCCTTATGGATACTTTGGATATTGGTCCCCAATACTAGCTGTTTTTCTCTGTTCATCCGTACCTGCTGGTCTGCAGTACTTGCTGGTGCAGGTACAGACTTAGTTCTTTTCAGGACAACTGAGTGTTAATCTGCTTCTTGGTCTTCTCCAGAAAGGCAATGTGATTACACATGACCTTAAACTCTGCTTTTTCCATCCAGAATGGTTTCCAGTGCTGCTTGAAATACCATATACTCTTTTTATAGTGTCCTAGAGCCCAGAACATCGTTATGCTAGAGGATTTTCACCATCATAATGTAAGAAAATTGCTTCAACAAGCTGACTCCCATGGTACCTCCCATCTCACACAGAGAAAACCAATATAAGGTGGCTGAATGTCTAAGACTTCCATGTTTCTGTGTATCTGCAGCAGGCTGTGCTGCTACAGCAGTAAGCAACTCAGGTGAGTTGATCAGGCACTGGAACAGGCTGCCCAGGGCAGTGGTGGAATCACCATCCCTGGAAGTGTTCCCGAACTGTGTAGATGAGGCCCTCAGTGACATGGGTTAGGGTGGCCTTGGCAGTGCTGGGTAAAGGTTGGACCTGATGATCTTAAAGGTCTTTTCCAACCTGATTGATTCTATGATTCTAAAGGGATATCACATGAAACCCAGAGGAGATCCAAGTAAAGTGAATCCTAGTGAGTTCAGCTGGCATTGCACAGTATGGTGTTCAACCAGTCCATGCCAACTGGCTCCAGCATCAGCATCCTTTCCTTGCTGAAGCACATGGAGTATAATGACTCAGTAAGAACCTGAAGAACAGTATAGATGGGATTTACATGCTAATAGAGCAAACACAAAAATCACATCCACCCACAGAGTTCTTGCTCTATTTCCTTCTCTTTCCACTTCCACTATTTATTAAATGCTACTGTTATATCAATATACGTCCATCTGGCCCATAAACCAAATGCATCCATACACAGAGGCAAGAGATTAAACACCAGCAGATAATACATTGTGAAATTTCTCTCATCATTTCCTTTCTGCTCACACATCAGTTTTGCTTCCAAAAGTCCAACCTTTTTCTTACTGGCTGGCTAAAACAGATTTCTTCCTCTCCTCATGGAAATGATTGTCCCTGCCCATGGCAGGGGGGTTGGAACTAGATGATGCTAAGGTCCTTTCCAACCCTAACTATTCTATGATTCTATGATTAGAGCTTGTATGTTTTCACAATCAGATTTCATCAGGGATGTATGTACAACTTAGGATCTCCCTTTGCAAGACAGAGAGGATGTAGGAATATGTAACATTTTAGCCTTAGATATGTCTCAGGTGTAACTCTGTGACAATACTGCGCATAGTAAAGAGCTTTTATCTAAATCGGAGAGGTTTCCATTGTGTGCTAGAGATGATTTTCCTCTTCTGACTTAGATTCCCAGTGCCTTATCAAAAGACTGTGAGTGTCAGAGTCTTGCCCTAAACCCTTTTCTTCATGCACTCTTCCTTTCAGTGAGCTTGAATGAAGAAGCCTTGATTCAGCAAATCACTTATGTACGTGTAAGAGCTTTGCTGAATAGGGATGGACTTTAGCACCTACTAAAAGTGAAGTATTTCCTCTGCAGAGGGAGGAAATAGTGCTGACACACACATTATTTGCTAATAATCCAAATTTTAGGCAGATTTCTTTTATCCAGAGAAACTGAGCTGAGTCAAAGCCTTGTATTATGACTGTCAATGTATATTGATAAGGTAGAGAGCTGGAAAGACATATCTAGTGCTTGTGATGAAATAGTGTTTACTTTCTGCAGATCCTCTCACTTAAGTCTTTATATTTCCTTTGTCAAAAGGATGTGTTACTTTTCTCCTCCATTTATTGCACTTTGGTCTATTTTTTCCTTGCTAGATAATGACTGTCTTAACCAAGGGAATACCTTGCTCCTATTTCTGTTAGCACAGACAGCACAAACATCATCTACCTTATCGATACAGCTATTTCTGTGGATGTGATTTTGATGCCCCAAAGGGGAATTTACCACTCTCACCTATTACTTCGGTTAGAGCAGTTCACTTTCTAGTTCTCTGGTGCTAATTAATAACAATGTAGATCAATAGCCTATCAACCAACCAAGATGGTTGTTGAAGTGTAGAAGTGCTCTCAAGAGCTTTTCCTGCACAGCTGACTTCTTGCCTTCCTGGGTTGAGTGCTAAGATTGCTTTTTTGTTTCTTTTTGGTAGATAAATCATTTTCCCCCAAATCTATATGGAGAAAATAGCAACTATTTAGTCTTATATATCATGAATAGATAAAAGGCCCCATGGCAAAGCCTTGGAGCATCCCATTGAGACCCAGCTGGTTGGCAGGGGAGTCAGCCCTCCCTGAACTGCTCAGGAGAAAGGAGGGTGAACTGAGTGTATTGAAAAGACCCTACAGATATTGCAAGGGAAGAAATTACTGAGAAGGTGATTGAAATCCATATTTCACAGCAATATTTCACAGTTCATGTGCTGGAGCACCTCCCATATGAAGACAAGTCTTGGGCAACATAGTCTAATGTGAGGTGTCCCTGCCCATGGCAGGGGGTTGGAACTGGATGATCTTAAGGTCCTTTCCAACCCAAACCATTCTGTGATTCTATGGTTCTATGTTTCTATGTTCCCTGCTACTTACCAAAAGGTGCTTTGTTCTTTATAAATTAGGCTTGACAGTAATATTCTCCCATATCCTTGCAGATATTAGACTGAAAATCACAGACGATGTTAACAGTATTAAAAACAGATGTCACATTTTAAGGACTGATGCCAAAGACAGTATTAGTTTATACTCTCTGCACTATGCAGAGTCATGTTCTTTAGATATTCTTTAATACTTTCAGCTGTTCCTTTATAAAAGAGTATGTTGTAGAACTTTATTTCCCCACCACCCTCTTCACTATCTATCTGCTTACTCAGTGTGTTTCCACTGGTTGTCATTTCCTTTCCTGAGCTGAAGTCTCCTGTTCCCCTTTGTACCAGGCTACCAGACAGCACACTTGAAGCAGGAAGTCTGTTAAGAGTCACCTGGTGTTATGGAGAAATGCAAACTTTAATGTCAATATTTTAATGGGTTCCTTTTTCAATGCACATTTCTAGCTAGCGCCCTGAGTAACCTGGTCTGACCTTCTAGTTGGTCCTGCAGTGAGTCAGATGCTGGACTCAGTATCCTCTGTGGCCCCTTCAAACCTGAATTATCCCATGATCCTATGATCCCATTATCTCTCCATGCCCTCTGACTGCACCACTGAGGGCTACCAGAAGTTCGTGTGTTAATCTTGCTTCAATCTAAAGCCAAGACATCTCTATTTCCCTGCCTGTGTGAGGTCCCAAGTCACTCTCATTCTCCCTCCTCTTCCATTTATTTTCACTGCAGGCCCAGGTTCACGCTTTTCTTCCCCTTTCACACACCATTTGTCGTTTATTTGGGAGAATAGTTAGGATATTAGGATGTCAGCATCCTTTTCTCCATCAGGTGGATGGACAGAATTCAACAAACACTAGTGTGAGAGACAATGTCTATGCCTATGTCTGCACCTCCCTGGAAGAGTAATCCTCTGAGGTGGCCCTGTGCCCAGTGAGTCCATATCCCATCAGTGGGGTTACACTGTGGACATCCCATGGAAGTGTCCATTTGCTCTGGCCAGTCCTGATTCCCCACCAGTTGCTACAAGTGCGGATAACAATGCTGATGTTATGGATAACAATTGGATAACAAATGGATAACAATTGGAGTCCTGGTCACACAAACAGAGCTGTGTGGTCTATAGACCATTAAATAAATACCTGAAAGTGTGACCTCTTGCTGGTAGAAAGAGCAAAGCTGAATGATCTTGTAACTTCAGGGTGAGGGATCACTGTTGAAGGATGGGCGATGGAAGGGCTTTGAGTCAACGATCAAAACAGCGTACCCAGACAGGGGTTTTTACTGTTACTCTCCACATCTGCTGAGCTTTCAGAGACTAACAGGGCTTTTCTGGATCACTGTAAGAATTTGTGTGAATGTCTAAGACTTCCATGTTTCCGTGTATCTGCAGCAGGCTGTGCTGCTACAGCAGTAAGCAACTCCAATGAGTTGATCAGGCACTGGAACAGGCTGCCAGGGCAGTGGTGGAATCACCATCCCTGGAAGTGTTCCCAGACTGTGTAGATGACTCCTTCAGTGACATGGGTTAGGGTGGCCTGGGCGGTGCTGGGGTAGACGTGATGATCTTAAAGGTCTTTTCCAACCTGGTTGATTCTCTGACTCTATGAACTCCTGAGCTTTAACTCTGCCTTTGGTGCTGGTGACTTTTGGAGCAAAATCTCCCAAGTCCATTTTCCTTGTCAGTTCTTGCCCTCACGGCACACAAGGGATCAAAAGTGACTGCAGATTTCTTACCCTGCTCCTATCCCATTTCACAGCTGGGAAAACTTGAGACATTATGGATTGCTTCTCTGCCAACGGAACTCCATAGAAATGTTAATGCCTTGTCTAAGACCTGGGAAGGAATCAGTATCAGTGCCAGGGTTAAAATGCTGCTTGTTCTATACTTAAGCACCGAATTCCCTGCAGTGTGCTGCAATGAGAGATCCAAATACAAGGATCTAGCATGTTTGGCTTTCAATTTTAACCCCCTCATTTGAAATGCTAGGCAGATGGAACGTGCTCCTGTTCACAAAACACACTGTCATCTATCCAGCTTGGATGAAGCTCAAGGAAAATGCTGATCATCATTTGTAACTAAAGGCAGATCTCCCCTACAGCGGGAGCTTGCTGTGCTCTGAGGTTTCGCCCATGACATCTTGACTTTATCAAGAGGAGCTACACAGCAGCCCCAAGAGCACAGAGCAGATTGCGCTGTCGAAGAGAGCGATAACCTCTTGCCCTTTGAAGAGCCTTGAGATAGGAAGATGAGGCTATAGGAGGGAGGGCAGGGAGGAAAAGCGCTTCTCTGATACTTGTGCACGTAAAACACACCAGGGTGAAAAGTTGCAGCGGTGTCAGCTATGTCAGACAACGTGCTGTTAAGCTCTTAAAGGATGAGGAGTCTCCTGAGAGCCTTGGATCTGACAGACACATGTCCATAGGGATTCAGGTACGGTGAAAACAGAGCACTGGAGACTTCAATCAGTATATACTGATTTTATGAATGATGGTTTGCTCCTGCATTCACAAAAGGAATCTGTGTTCAAACACAGAGGGGCATTTTGCTCCTGCCAAGCTTCTTGGTGGACACCTTTCTCCCATGCAAATGATGGGAGCCCAGATGTATGGCAATGATGAGGAGGAACAACTTTAAAACTCATATAGCACTGAGAGCTCTCACAATGTCTTTAAGAAGACAACCCCCTATGGCAGGGGTTCTTTCCAACCAAAACCATTCTATGGTTCTATAATCCTATTTCTGCATGTAAGAAAAAACCTGAGCAACCCCCATGACTTCTCTTCCTCTCTGATTTCAGCTCATGTTTATAAATGTGAGACTCAGCTTTGGGATGTGAGGACTTTTGGGTTTAGATCATAGAATCATAGAATAGTTAGGGTTGGAAAGGACCTTAAGATCATCCAGTTCCAACCCCCCTGCCATGGGCAGGGACACCTCACACTAAACCATGGCACCCAAGACTCTGTCCAACCTGGCCTTGAACACTGCCAGGGATGGAGCATTCACAACCTCCCTGGGCAACCCATTCCAGTGCCTCACCACCCTCTCAGTAAAGAATTTCTTCCTTAGATCCAATCTAAACTTCCCCTGTTTCAGTTTGAACCCGTTACCCCTTGTCCTGTCACTACAGTCCCTGATGAAGAGTCCCTCCCCAGCATCCTTGTAGGCCCCTTTCAGACACTGGAAGCTGCTCTGAGGTCTCCACGCAGCCTTCTCTTCTCCAGGCTGAACAGCCCCAACTTTCTCAGCCTGTCTCCATACAGGAGGTGCTCCAGCCCCTGATCATCCTCGTGGCCTCCTCTGCAGGGAGCACTAACTTAGGAGCAAATAAGATGATGAAGGGAGTGGAGCATCTCCCTTATGAGGAAAGGCTGAGGAAGCTGGGTCTCTATAGTTTGGAGAAGAGGAGACTGCGGGGGGACCTTATTAGTGTGTATAAATATATAAAGGGGGAGTGTCACGAGGATGGAGCCAGGCTCTTCTCAGTGGCAAACAATGATAGGACAAGGGGTAATGGGTATAAACTGGAACACAAGAGGTTCCACTTAAACTTGAGAAGAAACTTCTTCTCAGTGCGGGTGACAGAACACTGGAACAGGCTGCCCAGGGGGGTTGTGGAGTCTCCTTCTCTGGAGACATTCAAAACCTGCCTGGACACATTCCTGTGTAACCTTATCTAGGTGTTCCTGCTCCGGCAGGGGGATTGGACTAGATGATCTTTTGAGGTCCCTTCCAATCTCTAACATACTGTGATACTGTGATACTTGTTCCAACAGTTCCATGTCCTTTTTATGTTGAGGACACCAGAACTGCACACAATTCTCCAAGTGAGGTCTCTGGAGAGCAGAGGAGAGGGGCAGGATCACCTCCTTCGACCTGCTGGTCACGCTCCTCTTGGTGCAGCCCAGGACACCTTGAGTGAACCTGGAAGCAACAGAAGGAAATCCTGCACCTTTGTGCGTCAGTACTGATTGTTTAAGAGGGAGTCATCTCCTACTGAGGTCTGACAGCGAAAGGCCTCGTTCCTTCAGTTCCTTCCTCTGTTGTTCTTTCTAATTTATATCACTGTGAAGGGTTAAGGAAGGTGACTTCAGGTGTTGCCATTAGAAAGTCAAATTGCAGGAGTAAAGCATTAAAAATAAATGCCAGAGCAGAGTTGCTGAGCCAGTGAATAAAGAGCTTTAAATGCAAACAGGGAACTAGCCGTGCATTTCTCTACCTGTCTCCCTATCGAAGGATTAAGGACTCCGCGTCTTTTAGGTTTGAGGCTTCCAGTTTAATTCCAGGTGCTGCTGAGTGTCACAACTTTTTACAACCCCTCTCTTAAGATTTAGAGGAACTTCCTTTTATTTAGACCACAGTGGAAAAGTTTATTACGTCTTCTGAGATGTCACCTCATAGGAATGAGACCCAAGGAAAGCATCTCATAAATCAGTGTGTTTTAAACGCAGGTAGTCATCCCCCAAATACACTTCAGTATATGAGTGAGCTCATTTGCTTATAGTATAGATCCTCAGCTATTGGAAATTAGTATAGATCAACTCATTTCAATGCAGGTTTCTATGAGCTGTAAATGAACTGGTGTTTGAATGACTTTCAAACACCTCCAAAGAAAAACGTGAACAGCATTTCTTTCATGCACAGCTTTCCTCTCCCCTGGGTGTTTTTGCAGAAGCACAAGGTATTTTACAACCACACTCAAACAGATCCTGCTACACGAGTTCATCTTTCAACATTTGTCTCTCCTTGTCTCTCCTTCAAGGTACCGTGTTATCCCCCTGTATCTCAGCGTGTAGTGGTCCTTCCCTGTTGTCCCCATTCCATGTCTGCGATGCTGGTACCTTACCCTGGACCTTTGCTGGGTAACAAAAGCAGTCGGAGTATTTTCTGGTCCCTTCCTGCTGTGTACTGCTGAGGCTGGGAATACCTCATGGTACCACAGTCCCTGTTGCATCCAGAGGTAGCTAGAAAGATTTAGGGGCTGGAAACTGCAACACAGAGGAGGTTTGAGACAGGCTGAGGGACAAGATGGGTATCTCCAATATCCCAGTAGCATCATCACCTCCTAACCGGGGACACTGTGAGGGGCTATTCATCAGGGACTGTAGTGACAGGACAAGGGGTAATGGGCTCAAACTGAAACAGGGGAAGTTTAGATTGGATCTAAGGAAGAAATTCTTTACTGAGAGGGTGGTGAGGCACTGGAATGGGTTGCCCAGGGAGGTTGTGAATGCTCCATCCTTGGCAGTGTTCAAGGCCAGGTTGGATGAGGCCTTGGGTGCCATGGTTTAGTGTGAGGTGTCCCTGCCCATGGCAGGGGGGTTGGAACTAGACAATCTCAAGGTCCTTTCCAACGCTGAATATTCTATGATTCTGTGATTCTATGATACAGTTCTGGTGTCCCCAGGGCACCAGTATGTCCCCGTGAGACACATGCAGTTATTATACCAGCTTCAAATCTAGCTCTGTCTGAGCTTTCTTTTCTCTTTTCCACCCCTCCATCTCCACTGAAGCAGTGCTATGTATTAATTTTGCAGCACTCTGTGTGGGAGTCATGAGGTTTGGGTTAAACACTATTATATTAATACCTCTTGCTAATCTTTTTTTTCTCCCGATGCCTGCGGAGTTAAAGCATCTATTGTTGTGTGCCATCAAAAAGACTTCCACAATAGCTTTGGCAGAGCTGTGAGAAGCCAGCACTTTGTTTCAGAGGTGGGTTTGCTCTGTGGGTGTCAGGACAGAGCCGCGTTGCGGTGAGTTGAGCCGAGGGGGTGGCTTTGTGCTTACTGCAGGCTCTCTGATGCTTGGTGACCTTCGAATAAGGTGAGGTAGGACCCCGTCCTTTGAGATCTGGGGGCAGAAGTGCCACTGAAGTGCCACCTACCTCTGCCCCATTGTTCCTGTCTATAACAAAGGCGCTGGCACACACTGACCATATTGCATTAGCACAGAGATAAATTAGTCCTTTTGTTCCAATTGAGACTGGAGCTGGTAAATGGTGCCAGACTGGCAACCTTGTGTTATTGGTTGCCCAGTCCATTGTGCCTCCTAATATCTTGTTTGCTGTTTTGGAAGGCATCAATGCATCAAGCAGCCATTTTCCTTGGGCCGTTTCAAGTCTGTTGAACCTGTGTGCCAAATGTAGAGTCATGTGAGCTGTACGAGCCATTTTAATTTTTCCCTCTTATACTTGCATTCATCAATGTTGGACATCATTCACTGTCATATTATGGAAAGTGCTTGTGTCTTTCTGATGTTTGTAATAGCCCTTTCCAGTCTCGACAAGCCTGACTGCAGAAATACAGTCTGTTTCTGCCCTGCTCATTGCCTCCAGTCATTACTTTCTACATCTCTGTGTACCAAGTCTATGCTACTCATTATTCCATCTTCTCTATACAACTATCACCTCGCTACCCTACACACTGGGCAATGCACTCCGGGTGCTTTACCATCGAGGTGCCCTGTCTCACATGGTCCACACTGATCTGCCCTAATTCAGTCTTGTTGAGCCTGGCCTCCTCTTAGGGTATTTTGAGACGTGGTTAGGATTAGCCAGATGTTTTGGAGACGTCCTTCTTCTCACTAAACAGCCAGTTACAGACACAGCTCCATGTTTCATTGTTCTTGGAAGGTTTTTCCATCCTCCAGTCTCAAGTCTTGACTGAAGATTAGGCAGAATAGGCAGTCGCTCGACCTGTAACCCATGTAGTGCCATGTGTGCTTGGGTAGATGAGCCTACTCCACCTATGTACCCTCCAGATGATGCTGTTGAAGTGGTTATAGAGTCACAGACTGGTTTGGATTGGAAGGGACCTTAAAGCTCATCCAGTTCCAACCCCTGCCACGGGCAGGGACACCTTCCACTGGAGCAGCTTGCTCCAAGCCCCTGTGTCCAACCTGGCCTTGAACACTGCCAGGGATGGGGCAGCCACAGCTTCTCTGGGCACCCTGTGCCAGCGCCTCAGCACCCTGGGTTTCTCAATAGTTCTCTGTCAGATTTCTGCCCCAAGGGGGCTGACCAGAGGTTAGACTCCTGCAGCTGAATAGGAGCTGTCATGTTACCATGGCATTTGCAGGATCATCATGAGGATTGAGATATTTAGTCTTGGTTTTCAGGATTTCTTTTTTTTCCCCCACCCTCCAGCACTGATTCCCTCACCTAGAACACTAATAAATGTATTTAATGATGGACATCCATCAAAATGACTGGAGGCAGACAAAAAGACTTTAATTTTTTGTCATCATGAAATCTGACCCACTTTTACTTTTAGGTTGGGTTGTTTCTTCTTTCTCCTGACCTGCTTTCGCATCTCACATTGTTGCGTACCTTACTCCATGGCAGTTACCTTCCTTAGTCACCTCAAGAGTGACAACATCATAGACCTTTACAACCAGAAGAAGAATTAAAGCAACTGGCTTACAGTTCCTTTTTCACTCTGACTGAGCTATTGACTCATTTGAGGAATTGCAAAGGATAAGTGAGTGGAGATTTTCCTTACAAGGACCAGGCTATCACAGCCTTGCGTGTGTTTTGTTGTTCTGCTCCGGTTTAGCCATTTTCCCATGATGTGTAAGGTTTTATGACTCCATTCATCATTCAAACAGCCAAGACTTTTTGTTAAGCTCAGTTATTTGTAACCAGCAATCTGCAACAAGAACTGTTCTTAAATAGACATTCGATGTTCCTGTTAGTAAGTCCGCTTGTGGATACTGCATGTCGTTAGGACCTCTTAGCGCCAGGAGCAAGGTACCTCTTCCTTGCTGTAGGTTTCCAGGATGTAGATGTCCCTGCCTGACTTCAAAGTCTTCAAATAATCTAGAAGACACTTTCGGAACATAGTGCAAGGGAGCTGGAGCACCTGTATGGAGGCAGGCTGAGAACATTGGGGCTGTTCAGCCTGGAGAAGAGAAGCTGCGTGGAGACCTCAGAGCAGCTTCCAGTGTCTGAAGGGGGCCTGCAAAGATGCTGGAGAGGGACTCTTCATCAGGGACTGTAGTGACAGGACAAGGGGTAACGGGTTCAAACCTAAACAGGGGAAGTTCAGGTTAGATAAAAGGAAGAAGTTCTTTACTGTGAGGGCAGTGAGGTGGTGGAACAGGGTGCCCAGAGAAGCAGTAAATGCTCCATCCCTGGCAGTGTTCAAGGCCAGGTTGAATGGAGTCTTGGGTGACATGGTCTAGTGTAAGGCATCCCTACCCATAGCACGGAGTTGGAACTGGATGATCTTAAGGTCCTTTCCAACCCTAATTATTCTACGATTCTATCCAATGTGACGTTAGATGTCTGTTCTACCATGAGCTGACCCATGATCATCCTTTCGCTTCATTTACTGTAAGTGCTGTTCATCTCAGGCATACATCCATAATCAATGATACCTCTGGTTTTCTTCTTCACCAGACTTCTAGAACAAAACGCTTTTTCCTCTAGATTTTAAACTTCTCTTTGAATGGTGGTTCTGTGTCCCTGCTCCTGTCATCCCCACCTCTTAGATCACCTTCTCACTTCAGGTCTAAGTCAAGAAGCTTTTGTCACTTGAGGTGTTTGTAGTTTGATCTTGCAACTTTAGGAATTTGGGGTTTTTTCTTACTCATTTCATTTTCTTCTTACTCTTTAAAGTGTGGCATAGAACTTTAATATCAGCTTTGTTTGATTGGCCCCATCAGTTGTTTCTCCATGGGTCTGTAGTTAGAGAGAAGAGGCACATTGTTCTCTTGATAATCATGGCCTGATGAATGCATGAGTAAATGCATTTATAAGCCATCAGTCTGGATAATGAAATTAAAGAAAAACAATGTCCTGATTTTGATGCTTACTTTTAATTGAACAAATGAAAAGCTTTCCATTTAGGCATGTCAGGGTGAGCTAAGTAAGATTCTGGCAAGTTGCCCTTTCACCGATGTGACAGTACATTCCAGCAATAAAATGGGGAAAAAAAATCAATTCTAGTGAAAAAACCCCAATAATCGAACCTAAAGTTAATTGCAGATCAGAAAAAAAATACATTTATTTTTACAATTTAGGAAAACTAAGTGAAAATGTGAGTTACAGAATAGTTGGCCCACCTCAGGATGCAATTCATAGGTTGTTGGAGAATGATGCAATGCGTCTTTTGATATGACCTTGCGAACTACTGACAGTATCTCAAATCAGGCTAAGATCTCTAGAGGGAACAAAACAAACTTTCCCAAACAGCTTTGGTATTTTCAATCCTTGCAACCTAAAGGATCTGCAGAGTTCACTTCAGCAAACAAAAGGTCCATCTGTCTATTTGCATATACGAAGAATCATAGAATCATAGAATAGTTAGGTTTCGGAAGTACCTTAAGATCATCCAGTTCCAGCCCCCTGCCATGGGCAGGGACACCTCACACTAAACCATGTCACCCAAGGCCTCATCCAACCTGGCCTTGAACACCAACAAAGATGGAGCATTCACAACCTCCCTGGGCAACCCATTCCAGTGCCTCACCACCCTCTCAGTAAAGAATTTCTTCCTTAGATCCAATCTAAACTTCCCCTGTTTCAGTTTGAACCCGTTACCCCTTGTCCTGTCACTGCAGTCCCTGATGAAGAGTCCCTCCCCAGCATCCTTGTAGGCCCCCTTCAGATACTGGAAGCTGCTCTGAGGTCTCCACGCAGCCTTCTCTTCTCCAGGCTGAACAGCCCTAACTTTCTCAGCCTGTCTCCATACGGGAGGTGCTCCAGTCCCCTGATCATCCTCGTGGCCTCCTCTGGACTTGTTCCAACAGTTCCATGTCCTTTTTATGTTGAGGACACCAGAACTGCACACAATGCTCCAAGTGAGGTCTCCCGAGAGCAGAGTAGAGGGGCAGGATCACCTCCTTCGACCTGGTGGTCACGCTCCTCTTGATGCAGCCCAGGATGCGGTTGGCTCTTTGGGCTGCGAGCACACAGTGAAGCCGGCTCATGTTAACTTTCTCATCAAATGTATATATGTTCATGGTCTGAGAGATATATTGGGGAAAAACATATATTAAAGTGGTACCTCTTGTCCTTCCCTTGCTCCCAGATTTGGCAGAGCCATTGTGGCATGGTTCCTGCAAGCCAATTTATATGAATAATGTCTACTATGTGGTGCAGCCTCTATGCATCATTTACTTGTGTTGCGTGCAGTACATATACACCAACTGTGGATGCATGCTCTGTTCCCACCTCGTCAAAGGACTGAGTTTTTATAATCTTCTAAGTCTTACAAAGGCTCCTGGTGGTGATGTTGACTTCCTACTTACAAGTCTCTTTGCTGGGGCATTGAGCAAAGCAGGAGTTATCATTAGGGCATGAGCAAATCTCAGTCTGAGACAACAACAGAAAGTATTTAGCCTCAGTGAAGGGTTTAACTTGGTGGCTTCTTTCATATTATAGGTCTTGCTTGCTACTCATAAGGCTGGAAAACATTACTGCTGTAATAGTGAAATATCTCTTTATAGCTGCTGGAAAACAAACTTGTGTGCAGATATATTTAAAGAGAAGTAGTGTAAGGAGAAGCTTTCTGAAATGAATTGAAATGTAGCTGCTGTTTCACTAGGAACAGTTTGGGGTTCCTGTTCTTTAGGTGAAAACGAACTTCGGTTCTTCCTCTCTTGTATTGGTGGTGTTTTTCTTGGATGGAAGTGTTATGAAGACAGGCTGAGAAAGTTGGGGCTGTTCAGCCTGGAGAAGAGAAGCTGCATGGAGACCTCAGAGCAGCTTCAGTGTCTGAAGGGGGCTACAAGGATGCTGAGGAGGGACTCTTCATCAGAGACTGTAGCGATAGGACAGGGGGTGATGGGTTTAAACTTAAACAGGGCAAGTTCAGGTTGGATCTAAGGAAGAAGTTCTTTACTGAGAGGGTGGTGAGGCACTGGAATGGGTTGCCCAAAGAAGTGGTGAATGCTCCATCCCTGGCAGTGTTCAAGGCCAGGTTGGATGAGGCCTTGGGTGCCATGGTTTAGTGTGAGGTGTCCCTGCCTATGGCAGGGGGTTGCAACTGGATGATCTTAAGGTCCTATCCAACCCCAACCATTCTATGAGTCTATGATTCTATGTCAAGAAGGGAACTGTCTCTAGATAGGCTAATATGCATGTATAATCCCTTACGTAAAAGTACTGTTCTCCTGTGTCTTGGATTGTAGCCTATTCTGGTTTGATTTAGTTAATTCTGGGTGGCGGGAGGATCATAGGAAGCAAGAATGCAAAGTACGTTCCTGGGAGATGAACAATCCAATTTCTGCACAGCGAGGGAGCAGGGAAATTTAAACCCAGTGGCATTAATGGGGAATTTATCAGGAGGAAGTGAAAAGTCTAATAGCCAACTGGAATGCAGCTGCACTCTCCTGAAGTTTAACTTTTCCTCGGTAATGCAACTTCACATTATGGGATTATAATGTCTTTGTGTTAAAAGGGAGAGGAAAATCATCATCATTCTCTGCACTCATCTAACGCGCCTTTCTTCCCACAGCCCCATAGACCTTGGAAATAAAGGAGAAAAGGGAGGGAGGGAAAAAAGAAAAGGAAAAGGAGAAAATGAAGATTGAAATGAAACCTTGAACTTGGCAGCTGTCAGCAGCCCTCAGGACAAGTGATAAAAGGCTGCATTAAAGGAGCTCCAGTGTGAAATGCCATTGACAGAATAACGAGGATGGGAAATCACTTTATAAATGTGCTTACCAGGGTAAACAGATGTGACTGAGGGCAACTCCATTCTGTCACTAAACACTTGAAAGGGCACAATTTATGGCAATCCATTTTCTGTTGGGAAAAAAAGGATATACAAAAATACAATGAAAAGATACAAAACTAAACCCAAAGAGGCTTCAGACAGAGGTGAGGGTTCAGTGCACTTGTAAGGGTGGGAATTAGGGCAGAAACAGTGTCCTGTACGAAACCATTTTAAGAGTCCAATAAATCAAAGTGTGGCAGTACCTCGTGATGCTGAGAAAGGGGACTATTGGGGTATCCTTTGCAAAGGCAGGAGCCAGTCTACAGGCATGACTTGGGGTCTTTCAGAGGCTACATTTGCAAAGGGTTATTAGTTATAAGATATTAGTTTGATTTTGTGCTGAGCTGAGGGTGGCTGGACAGTAGCTCCTTATGGAGGCAGCCCAAATGTAAAGGATGCTTTAGGCTCTGGTGAGGAGCTGAAGGACTGTATGTGCCACTGGGGATGTGTACCCACTAATAATAGGTTTCTGAGTGCTTTCATGGCCTCTGGCACTTGGGGAGGATGAGCTGTAGTAGGTGATATGATCACCTCCTTCTCATCACCATGTCACAGAGGAGACCTGGTGTGGGTGCATGGGAGCAAAGCTCAGCCATATTCAGGTGGGGAGGAATGTGTCAGGGCTGGAGGACAGTGATGCAGAGCACATGGGCAGGGTTTTCAGAGGTCAGTTCAGGTGCAGAACATCTCTGGTGTGTGGGAAAGCAATCAGGATTTGTTCATTGATGTTCAGTGAGAGCCAAGGTGTATTCAGCCTGCTGGTGGAAAGCAGTCATCAGAAAGGGATGGGTTGAGTCTTGCAGGACAAGGGTCTCTATAAGTGATTTCATCAAATAAAGGATTCTGCTGTCAGGATCTATGACTGTCCAGGCAGTAGCAAACAAATGCAACTGATGCTTTTCAGTTTTGCATAAGGAAACTAAACCTTTGTACTGTTTTTGCTCTAAAATTGCCTCCTCTTTTCCTAGCAACTAAGGAGATGCTGCAGTTGTGTTTGACTCTTAGTAACCCCACAAGACCTGCTGGAAGGAGGTCAGCAGTGGTTGGTAAGGAGACAGAGAAGGCTCAATATAGTCATCAAACAGTGAGAACTTATGGTCACCAGCCACAAAACGAAGCAATGATTCTGTTCCCTCTCTCCTTTAGAAGTGTTAGAACTACTTCAGAGGTTCTTCAATGTTGTTCACCATGGCCTAATATAAGTTTACTGATATTGCTTAGAATTAATAAAATGTCAAATACCATAGAATCATAGAATGGTTTGGGTTGGAAAGGACCTTAAGGTGATCCGGTTCGAACCCCCTGCCGTGGGCAGGGACACCTCACACTGGACCAGGCTGCTCCAAGCCCTGTCCAACCTGGCCTTGAGCACTGCCAGGGATGGAGCAATTATGACTTCTTTGGACAACATACATGTGTCTGTATCAGACTCTTTGATATATTATACTATGGGGTCTGATGGGTATAGTGCTTAAAGTCCTCTGTGCTGGAAAGTTATTTGCTTTGCCATTTTGCCTTGATTGGAAAACAAAATAGCTGCAGTTTTGACAGTGGCCTTCTCAAGGTACATTCCTATAGGTCACTTTTCATTGAGCTATGAGAGAAGAGCAAGCTATTGCTGGTATGTTTACATCTTTTAGTATGAGGTGTCCTTGCCCATGGCAGGGGGGTTGGAACTGGATGATCTTAAGGTCCTTTCCAACCCTAACTATTCTATGATTCTATGATTCATAGAATCATGGGATGGTTTGGGTTGGAAAGGACCTTAAGATCATCCAGTTCCAACCCCCTGCCATGGGCAGGGACGCCCCACACTAAACCATGGCACCCAAGGCCTCATCCAACATGGCCTTGAACACCAACAAAGATGGAGCATTCACAACTTCCCTGGGCAACCCATTCCAGTGCCTCACCACCCTCTCAGTAAAGAATTTCTTCCTTAGATCCAATCTAAACTTCCCCTGTTTCAGTTTGAACCCATCACCCCTTGTCCTATCACTACAGTCCCTGATGAAGAGTCCCTCCCCAGCATCCTTGTAGGCCCCCTTCAGATGCTGGAAGCTGCTCTGAGGTCTCCACGCAGCCTTCTCTTCTCCAGGCTGAACAGCCCCAACTTTCTCAGCCTGTCTCCATACGGGAGCTGCTCCAGTCCCCTGCTCATCCTCGTGGCCTCCTCTGGACTTGTTCCAACAGTTCCATGTCCTTTTTATGTTGAGGACACCAGAACTGCACACAATGCTCCAAGTGAGGTCTCACAAGAGCAGAGCAGAGGGGCAGGATCACCTCCTTCGACCTGCTGGTCACGCTCCTCTTGATGCAGCCCAGGATACGGTTGCTTTCTGGGCTGCGAGCGCACACTGCAGCCGGCTCATGTTCATTTTCTCATCGACCAACACCCCCAAGTCCTTCTCTGCAGGGCTGCTCTGAATCTCTTCTCTGCCCAACCTGTAGCTGTGCCTGGGATTGCTCCGACCCAGGTGTAGGACCTTGCACTTGGCATGGTTAAAGCTTGAAACTTTCTAATAAACTGGAAGATTAATCCAGATTCTTCTAAATCAGTATTTCCTTGGGGGTCCAGCGTAGGTAGGAGTGAAGTCAGGATAGCTTGCTTCTCTGCTAAGTGAATAGTGGTTTTGTAACAGGAGTATCTGCTCTGTCACTGTACACATGCTTAATGGCTTCTAAACACAGCCTTTGGGACAGAGGTTGGTCATGGTTTGTTTTTACACACAGCGGATAAATGGCACACTGTTGTAAGGATTCCCTGCCTGCAGATGTGATTGTTCCATTCTAAAGAGGAGACGCTGCTGTCTGATTGTTATCTGGTTCTATTTAATGGCAGAAAACGTCTTTGTTGCTATTGATGGGTTGGTTAAAGCTTATTGAGGCTTGCCTTTTATTTCTGTGGACAGGGACGTTTAGCAGAGCAGAGGCTTGCTGAATTTGTCTTAGCACATAAGAGCTGAGGGAGAGGTGCGTGCTTTAATCAGTCTACTGCCTCGAGTTGACTGGAGGTTTGTGGCTGCTGTCTGAAATAGTCCATCTCTCTCTGATTTCAAGGGCTTGTATTGATTGCATTGACTATTGGACAAGTGGAGTTAAGAGCAATCTTTCGACATCATCAAACCCATCTCTCAGCTCTAAAGACAGGATCAAATACCCAAATCATGAAGTGCTTGTATGAATGTCTTCCATTGCAGTTTAAGCCCATGAATTTCTGTCGTATGGATAGTGGATATGATATTCTATGACTATGATTCTATGATATGGAGAACAGGTTATTTCCTTCCTATTTGCAACAATTGCAGTTATTAGTAGAGCACTCTCATGTGTGTCCCACCACCACCAGCCTTTCGCTATTAAAAACCACACAACTTAAGTGGGGTTTTTTTTCCTATCAAGATGTGTTTCTTACACCTCTGATTATTCCCATGGCTTTTCTATGAGCTTTCCCTGGGTGATCCATCTGAGATTTATTGCTTAAAATTGGACACTGTGCTTCATCTCACAAGTGCCAGCTTTGTCTCAAGAAGCCCTCAATGCCCTTTTTTTTGCGGACTTCTGGCTGGAAGATGGTTTCAAAGGTCTAACTCCTATTTTCATCATCTGATTTTACCCTTTTTTCTTATAGTGTTTCCCCAATTTAACAAGATCACTTTGATTTCTAATTATATTTCCTGATAGGCTCAAAATATTTCTGAGCGTCACTGCACTTTCATATTTAGGAACTGTCCTTTCTACTCCATCACCTAAACCATTGCTGAAAAATCATGGTTAGTCCTGGTGTTCTGGAAATTTACTTAATTAGAATCATATCATAGAATCACAGAATGGTTATGGTTGGAAAGGACCATAAGATCATCCAGTTCCAACCCCTGCCATGGACAGGGATGCCTCACAACCGTGTCGCCCAAGGCTCTGTCCAGCCTGGCCTTGAACACTGCCGGGGATGGAGCATTCACAATTCCCCATGAATTTTCAGAGTTAACAGTTCTAAGGTTTTTTCACCTGTTTCTGTAAATATTTCTGGTTAATATTTATGAGTCCCAGACCGTTTGAAAATGCCTAACCCTTAATCTAAACTCCTTAAACCCATTGCTGGCTTTCCATTGACTCTGAAAGGAGCCTAGGGCTATTTGCTGAGCACTAAATGTAGGTGTAGCAGACCTCAACATGTAACCCACCAGCTCTGCTCTATAAATAGTAGCTCTTTCCTTTAGAGACTTAAATGACCTAAACATCTTTCTGTGACAGCATCCCTCTCATCTGCCAATGACACGTAAGCAAAAGTGACAAAGTGAAATAAACGATGAAGTGTTTGAATGATGCTGCTTTGGTCAGAGAGTGAGCTGCTTGATGTCCATAACTATTGCTTTATTCACAGGATAGCACTGTCATGCACAGCGCTTGTCTGAGTTGAACATTAGATTTCTGGATTTGCAATGTCAGGCACCATCCAATATCGTATTGGCAATCTGTATACGTAAGATTTCCAGTGCATGCAGAACGGGATACAAACAGGAGGAGCGGGAAGCCATTGCACAGCAGGAGAACATAGTTGTCATCAAGGAGACATGGTGGAATGAGTGGGACAACTGGAGTGCCGCAGTGGATGGCTGTAAACTCTTCAGAAGGGATAGTCAAGGAAGGAGAGGTTGTCGGGTAGCACTTAGGGAGTGTTTTTATTGTCTACAACTTATTAATGGTGACAACAGGGTTTAGTGTTTATGGGTTAACATAACCAACAAACCAACCCAGCTTTTCTCAGCTTTTCTTATCCTCTTGAAATACATCATGTACTCCAGACCCCTGAATATGATGGTGGTGCTGTGGCTGACTCAGTACACAAAGGCAATGTCTTCCTTGTACTGGGGAGCCCCTAACTGGACAGTATTCCAGATTTGGTCTCCCAAATGCCAAACAGAAGCGAAGGGTCACCTCACTGGACCTGTTTGCTAAACTCCAGTGCATTCCAGGAGGCTGTTAGCCTTCTTTACCACACTGATGACTCGTGCCAACTCGTTGGCCACCAGGACCTGTTAAACTTCTTTCAGTCCCCAACTTGTACAGGGGGCAATTTTCACCCTCTTGTGCAGGACTTGCCATTTGCCTGTGTTGAACTTCATGAGATTCCTGTTTTTCCATTTCTCCAGACTCTAATATATGGAAAAACCAAGGCTCAATGTAAGAAAATGCTGTAGTTTTAACAGGAAATTGGTAATTTTTGACAGAAAAGTAAATACATAGAGTTGGAAGACAAAGCAAAATGTCCAACAGTCTTTAGTGTCTGCCTTAGATATTGGCACCTTTTATCTGATAGGAAGGTATGTAAGAAATGAGAGCTTTTTGGCCTGTTCTTTCTATTAGAAATTTGGAGGTGATCCAGAAGGACAGAAATGAGGAAGAAGTATTAAGTATAATTTATGAAGAGAGATTACAGGAATTTACCAACTGCAGGCTCAGAAAGTGCAGCAGTGATTAGCTGAGCTGTGATGACTGTGTAGAAATACTTGATGTGTAATAGCATTGGAAAAAGGGTAGAATAATTTAAAATATTAAGGTTGAAGGTAGTAACAAATTACCAAGTAGTAACTAAGGACATATAGTTATAAATTAAACATTAAGGAACAATGAGATTAATCATTTTGGATATAACGGATGCTTTAAGAAAAGAAGCTTTCTCGTGCACAGAATGATGAAGGTTGTTTCGGAGAGTCAGCTCCAGCAAGTCTGACTTTTACAGGAGTTGATAGCCATCAAGCCTTTCTTTTGTAAGCTTTTTAGCTGTGGTTGTAATTAGTTGTCCCTCAGATACCTTTGCTCAGCATTTGCACCTTTTAAGTAACCTGTGTTATTGACTATACGAGATAAGTATCAACAGCACAGCCTGCAGTCCACAAAGCCAAGGTCTGGGATAGTCTACAAAGAACACAGCATTTGGGTTTGAAATGCATAGGGAAATATAGGGCACAGCCAATTCTTTTTCACTTGTATTGAGTGTGTACCTCTCTTTGCCCTGTTTATACCATTGAGAAGTTCCTGAACCTTGGGTAGACCTAGGATATGTAGTTACTCACAGAGCTGGTGCTATCTGCAACCCTTGGACAGCCATACTCCATCTTCTGGCTGTGCCCCTTCAGTCTCCTGAAGAGAGACAACATCAGCCTCTGGCCTTTGGTGATCCCTCAAGGAGATTACAACTTCCTCTCTGCACCAAAACCATGGACTCCACTTGTAATGGGTATGTCCAAACAATATGCATAGGACAGGAGGTTCAGCTATTTCTAAGCTGTGCACTGGCAATATAGCAGTGAATTGTGAAAAGATAGAATCATAGAATAGTTATGGTTGCATAGGACCTTAAGATCATCCAGTTCCAACTCCTGCTGTGGGCAGGGATGCCTCGCGCTGTGTTGCCCAAGGCGCTGTCCAGCCTGTCCTTGAACACTGCTGGAGATGGAGAATATACCACTTCTTTGGAGATGCTCCATGCTTCCAGTTTTCTCCTCTCCCTTGTCCCTTTGTCTTTCCCCTTTCAGTCGAAACTAGATATTTTAATTTCTCAGTAATAAATAGAGCATCTCAATAATAAATACTGCTCCTAAATGAATCGCTCAGTTGATAGTGACAGATCAGACTCTGCAATCAGTATTTTATTTAAGTCAAATAATTGAGTGGCAATTGATAATACATGACAGTTTAAGATTGCTCTAATTGCTTGGTTTCCCAGAACACTCCTAAAGAGAAAATTAATTCCTCTATTGTATTCCTCTGGTTACATGACCCTCATGGAAATAAATCCAGAGTGAAGAATTAATAGTGCTGCAAACAAAGTGTAGAAAGTGTTGAAGTTTTTCATCATAATCTTTGCACAGTTTCTATTTTGGAAGATAACATACCGCCTGCAATAAACTACCTTTCCTGGGGCTGGTATCAGTCAGTGTGATAGATTACAGCTACTTCCCTCACTACTCGTATTAGTTTATACATTGCAGCCAGGGGCAGAAAGCAGGAGATGCTGAAGGAGAAGTCGGTGTGTAAGTTACTGAGTTTGGAGTTTGTTTATGGATTTCCATATCTTTGGTGACTTACTACTCAAGAGACCTTCTTCTGAACAGCCAAAAAAAAAAGGTGTAGCTGTAAATATTAAATGCGATTTTTTCTTTTATTTTCTTTTTTAAAGACTTAAGTGTCCCCAACAATAATTCCTATTATATATTATAAAAATAATAATAAATGAAAAGAAAAAACCCTTTTCGTAGGTTGCTGTAAGAACTCATATGTCTCAGCTCTTGCAATTTGCTGCTGAAGAGACCCATGGCTCATTGGAGTGGTTTGGAAGCTGATACAAAATAAATGTGTAATATAGACTAATAGCTCCTAGTGGACTGGTACCCACATCCTGAACTGGTCCATGGCAATTGCATCTGATCAGAGCGTTTATTGTCAAGCGCTTGCAGAAAGAACTGAGTGACCTCTTGCTCATAAAAGCCTTCTCTCAGACAAGGCCATGGATAATTGTGGGTGGACATTTCTCCTCTGGTTGACCTGGTTTTTATTATTACACTTTGTGTTGCATTTCATTTTTGCTCCCAGGCAGCAAATTTCACAAACCCAAGGCTGTTCCCTGTACTCTAAGTACTAATGGGCTCAAACTGAAACAGGGGAAGTTCAGGTTAGATCTAAGGAAGAAGTTCTTTACTGTGAGGGTGCTGAGGCACTGGAATGGGTTGCCCAGAGAAGTGGTGAATGCTCCATCCCTGGCAGTGTTCAAGGCCAGGTTGGACAGAGCCTTGGGTGCATGGTTTAGTGTGAGGTGTCCCTGCCTATGGCAGGGGGTTGGAACTGGATGATCTTCAGGTCCTTTCCAACCCAAACCATTCCATGATTTTATGATTCTCCTCTGGGAGAACCTTTCTTCTTCACTGAGCATATTTATTTCTAGAATATGAAGGCCTCAGTGTCAGGCATTTCCTTATCTCTATTTGTACTTATTCTTTTGGGCTCTTTCATGTGTTTATCGTGCCGTTTGATTACCCCATAAACAAGAGAGAATTTACCTTGTAACAGACTCCTTCATTCAAAACCAGGAAGTTAGGACAGATGAGTTGGCCAAAAATTCCATGAAAACCTTGCTAGCAGAACATAAAACAGCAGCAGTATTTCTAGGCTGCAAGTTGACAGCCCCAGAGTTTGTTGGAAACACAAGGATATTGAACTTTCTTTAGTGGTAGAGTAGCTAAAAACTTGGTTGTAGGAGAGCAGAAAGTTGGATTTGTAATGTGGGTTCAGGTACGATCTTCTGCAATGTTAACAAAATAAATGCATAACCTAAGAAGCAGAAAGAATGAGCGTTAACTGTGACCAGTCTAATGGAGTTTTGGTGTTAATGCTTCTAAATATGCATTATGACATCCCAGAGACTTGCACCAGTTTTGTTAACAAAGTGCAGTAAGATCGGACACTGAGTAAATGGAAATGGAATTGTGGCATGCCCCCTTTTGGAATAGCAGAGCTGATGTTCTCCCTCACACTCAGGAGAGTAACGAAATCACTTCCCTCTTCATTTACTTGGTTGTGGATCTCCCTTCTGCTTTCCTGCTTTGTGGGCAACTCGGTCTCAGGGGTTTATGAGTGTCTAGGGGAAGAGGAGAGCAGTGGGGATGAAGGAAGGGCATCGCAAAGCAGAATACATAAATACACATGGTCTCCTCCATCATGGATGATTCCTAAAACATTCCTCTGCTCCATACCTTGACTTTGCTCCGGAATTCCTTTGTTCTTCGTACTAGTGTTGCCTCTCATTTTTCTGATGAGACGCATTCTTGCCCTCGCTCTGTCTGCTATCAAACTATCGCAGCATTAACTTGAAGGCAAAATGGAATCAATGCAGCTTTTTTTCCCCTCAGAACTAAGCAAGGCAAACCAATTTGTACTTTTTATTTGCTTGCCTGTTATCAGAACGTATCAGTGTTCGTGCTTATCTTGCACCAGGGTGTTTAGGCAGGAAAAAGAAGCCTGAGATTTAAGGTGGTTTGCGCTACTGTAGACAGAACACAGTTGGCTGTGTTTGTATCTCTGCAATCTGCTGAGCCTCAAATGCTTATTTAACACCTGGTGTATGGTGGGGACAAGTTAGATATTAAAGTTATTAGTGTATCTATATATACAGTTGCTATTTGTATGGGTGGATGCATTTGTTTTACACGGTACCTGTGTGTATGTATAAATACACTTACCTGTATAAATACTCACATTTACATGCATATGTGAAGTCAAATACCTTTACAAACTATAGAATTTAAATGAGATTTTGGATGTAAGTTAATTTTAAGTACAAACTTGTGGTTAATAACATGAACTTTTGACATTATCTTTGATGCTTTATATGCTATGTGTATATAAAGTATATGTGTGTACATACATATGTATGCTATACTTGAAAAACCATGTTTTTCCAAATATGAAGTGAGGATACCTACTTAAAACCAGAACTACAGCTGGCCTCCATTAACAAGTCTCCTATTTCCAGATTTAAAGGGTTTTAAAAGGGCAAAGTATCTCTTCCTTTCATTTGTATTATTGTATTTCCCTTAGACTACAGTCCAGTTCTGACCTTCAGCACAGGGGTGGAACTGATATGGATCCCATGAAAGAAAATATCCTCCTTCAACAGTCTTTGATCTCTTATATGGGCAAACACTGAGGGATACAGAGTACGTAGGAGATAGCTATAGCAATACTTGCAGGCAGTCTGATCCAGATGGATGGTTGTGAAACTTCAGAGTACAAGCATAGTACAAAAGGTGGCTAAAAGATACTAACGCAGCTCATGGTAACAAGCTGTTGTTCCCACTTGCCTCTCACACGTTTTAGGTAGCATCAATGATAAAGCCTGTCATTGACACAGCTGGCCAAGATGTGTCCTCAAATGTGGCTTAATGCCTAAGAGAGGAGATTTCCAAGGGAGCTGCCCATGATACCCACTTACACTGGTGGGAAGACACACGCTGTGTGGTAGAGTAGATGGGTTGAAGGTCTCCCACCCAATTCATTCAAGTATGTTATTGAAATAAATAGCAACCTGTATCTGATCTGTGAGGTGTACGTTAGAGTGAACAAGGGCAAATGAGCGGCAGTAAATGTATCACCACCTTTTACACTCTTCCCAGTCATGCGGTAGAAGTTGCTTCTGCCTCTTCTTCAAATAGGCAGAGCAATTTGATCTTCCCACCCAGCAGCCTTGCCTCGTGCATTGCACAGAAGTTTGCACTGAAGACGGCATGGGTAGGTTGAATATGTCATTAAGTCATTTCTCACTTGGTTTTGGTTTGTATGGCAAGGTTTTGGTAGCAGAGGGCTACAGAGGTGGCTTCTGTGCGAAGATGCCAGCAGGTTCCCCTGTGTCTGATAAAGCCAATGACAGCACGCTCTAAGGCAGACCCACCAGTGGCCAAAGCTGAGCTGGTGGCAGTGGCTCTGGGATAACAGATTTAAGAAGGGGAAAAAGTTGCTGTGCCGAAAGACAGGTGTGAGGATATGTGAGAGGAACAGCTTCGCAGACACCAAAGTCAAGTGTGGAAGGAGGAAGGAGGTGTTCCAGGCACTGGAGCAGATATTCCCCTGCACCCATGGTATAGATCATGGTGAGGAAAGCTATGCCCTGCAGCCCATGGAGGTTAACAAGGGTGCAGATCTCCACCTGCAGCCCATGGAGGTTAACAAGGGTAGATCTCCACCTGCAGCCCATAGAGGCTAACAAGGGTGCAGATCTCCACCTGCAGCCCATGGAGGTTAACAAGGGTGCAGATCTCCACCTGCAGCCCATGGAGGCTAACAAGGGTGCAGATCTCCACCTGCAGCCCATGGAGGCTAACAAGGGTGCAGATCTCCACCTGCAGCCCATGGAGGCTAACAAGGGTGCAGATCTCCACCTGCAGCCCATAGAGGCTAACAAGGGTGCAGATCTCCACCTGCAGCCCATGGAGGTTAACAAGGGTGCAGATCTCCACCTGCAGCCCATGGAGGTTAACAAGGGTGCAGATATTTACCTGCAGCCCACAGAGTGTCCCATTCCAGAGCAGGAGATGCCTGAAGGATGTTGTGACTGTGTGGGAAGCCTAAGTTGGAGCAGGCTCCTAGCAGGAGCTGTCTTTCTCTGGAGAAAGATGGGAGTTCATGGCGAACAGCAGTGTGGGGCAAGGGCTCACACTGAAGAAGTTAGTGAAGGACTGTCATGTAGGAGGGACCCACACTGGAGCAGGAGAGGAGTGCTTCCTTTAAGGGAGGAAGGAGCAGCAGCATTAAAGACAATGTGTGATGAAGTGACCATGACCTCCATTCCTGTGAGCCACCTGGGAGGAGAATTTGGGAGTGAAATTGAGCCCAGGAAGAACAGAGAGGTGGGGGAAGGTGTTTTAAGATTTGGTTTTGTTTCTCATTATCCTACTCTGGTTTGGTTGGTAACAATCATAGAATGGTGTGGGTTGGAAGAGACCTTAAAGATAATCTAAATCCAAATCCTCTGCAACCTTCTCTAGATCAGGTTGCTCAAAGCCCTCTTCAATCTCAGGACCTGCAGATGCATCTTGTTAGGTCCCAAGTACTTCTTCACCTAAAGGTTCCTTAGATGTTCTCAGATCTGATCTTCTACAGCATTTTGTTCTTCCTTCTCTCAGTCTGTCTCTTTGCCTAAATTGAGCTATTTTCCCCAAGTCAAGTCTGTTTTGCCTGTGATAGTAGTTGGTGAGTGATCTCCTTGTTCTTATCTTAACCCATGAACCTTTCATTATGTTTTCTCTCCCCTGTCCAACTTAGGAGGGAGAATGATAGAGCAGCGTTGGTGGGCATGTGGCTTCTAGCCAGGATCGACAGGTACAATGGATAATATTGCTCTATCTGGCTGGCTCCAGGATCTCTCTTTATTGATGCCTGTTGATGTGTCCTCTGTGATGGTCTCACCTCTGATGAACTTGAGGCACCTCACCTTCCACAGCCTCTCCTTTTGGATTTTCATGGTCAGAAACACCCTTCATGTTGTGTTTCCTTGCCTGCTGTCCCAAGGCAGATGTGGATTAGCATGCTGCGGCTCAGCAAGGCTATTTTAATGATGCAAGTGCAGTGCTGCACTCCCTGAGATGACACAGACCGCTTAAGACAGCACAAGCAAGAGGGAAAGAGAATCTCCCCGCACTGGCTGTTGCTGGGTCCCAGAGGAGATCTAACTCAGTCTGTAATTGCTGTTCTGGATAGCTTCTGCCCTCAGAACAATTTTCTGCTGGTCTGTTGTTGCTTGGGCTGAATCAGTTTGATTTATAGGATGTCATTTTTTTTTCTCCCCAGCCATAGACAAGAGAAAAATATTTGTTGGAAGGCTGTTGCAGCAAGATTTAGGTTTTGTCCATCCAGCATCAGAGAAGCTTGTTCACTCTTTATGTTGTTTCCCCCCGCCCCCTTTCCTTCCTGTATCTCACAGAAGAATATGGGGGTATAGATGTATGTCATGCTTTGGTCAGTCTTTGTGTTCTCTGGTTCACACATGACGGACTTACAGCATAGGGGACACCCCAGGGGTGTTGCAGAGGGGACAATGCACAAGGGGCATCTCTTTGGTAAAACGTGCCTTACACTACAAAAGGTTGGGGTTTGGTTTGGTTTCCCTCAAAGGTAACAAGTACTAGGGTTTTGTTTTGCTTTGGTTTGGAGTGCTTCACTATATAGAAATACACACATAGACTCACAGAATGGTTTGAGTTGGAAAGGACCTTAAGGTTATCCAGTCCCAATCCCCTGCCATGGGCATTATATTACATCTCACCATCTCCTTCACTTGATGTAGTACCTCTTCTGGCTGCTTGTTGCAGAGTAAATGGTGGGGCAGAATGAGACCTCACGTGTGAAAATCAGTATCTCATGAAGTCAGCAATTAATTTAAATGCTAATATGTAGTCTTTTCCAAAATGGGATGGATGGTTTGTGAATGCACACAGAAGCATAGACCACTGATGCTTCTGATCTCATTTTTCATACAAAGCTAAAGCAAACAGTGTTAGAATAAGTGCGACTTTTCCCTTGAGGACCTGAACTGACATTGATGAAGGATGCTGGGATCTGGCTATATGTGAGAGAGAAATTATTGACATCACGTGCTTGTTCTGTGTCCTTTTGAGGAGGGCATGTTTCCCCTCTCTGGTTTATTTAATGCTGTTCTCATGGCTGGAATACAGCAAAGTCATTAGGATATCATTAGGGTTGGGGTATGTTAGAATATGGCTAAATTCACCCCACTAAGCACGAGGATGGAAGTGAGGGGAGGTTTACTTATTTGCTGTCTTGGCCAATACTTCTGCAGTCTTTATTCCATGAGTAAATGGGCTGCTGGGATTTATGATTAGGTTGTTCCTGTCTTGATAAGAATGCTGGGGTTTTACAACCCAACTTGCTCCCAGTTTAATTTTTAAAGTGCTGAAATGATGGTCTTGTTAAAGTAAAAAATGGGAAATGGAAATTTCTAGTTTATCTGCAAAATCATATATCCAGTCATTTCCAGAGTTGGAATTTCAGCTTTCTTTAAGAAATCTCAGTACTTTGCAGTGGCATTATTCACTCTCTGAGTAAGGTTAAATGACTCAAGTAGTCCTCCATTTTGACCTGGTACCTTCTCCTCCAAACTAACTTTCCATAGTGAGAGCTAATCCTCCAAGTCTTTAGGGTCCCAAACTCTTTCATTTCTCTGGTTCTCTCATCTGCATGACTTACTTGGTGGGATATCTCTGCCTTTTTTGGTCGTCTTTAGCTGCTGCCATTTCTTTTTGCCATCTCTGATTTTCCTGTTGACTAGTTTAATTCTTCTTGTTCCAGCATGAATGGCATTAAATCCTGTCTGTTATTGTGAACAATGGATTTTTCCATATAAAAATAAGGCTTTAGATGACACAATTTAAATGTCTCCCTTGTGCTGCAGAATCTACTGAGTAAGTTGTTCACAGACAAGAAAGGATGGGGTTTCTTGATTTTGAACCAACAAAACTTGACTTTCTTGAGTGGTGATTAAACCCCAGCCTAGTTAGCTGGCAGGGAGACAGCATTTTGGGAATACAACTGGCTGTTGCATTCCTGGTTCCTGTGGAGTGAAAGAGACTGATGAGGAGCTGTATGTCACTGTGAATTAGAATCATAGAATCATAGAACAGTTCGGGTTGGAAAGGACCTTAAGATCATCCAGTTCCAACCCCCTGCCATGGGCAGGGACACCTCACACTAAACCATGGCACCCAAGGCTCTGTCCAACCTGGCCTTGAACACTGCCAGGGATGGAGCATTCACAACCTCCCTGGGCAACCCATTCCAGTGCCTCAGCACCCTCTCAGTAAAGAATTTCTTCCTTAGATCCAATCTAAACTTCCCCTGTTTCAGTTTGAACCCGTTACCCCTTGTCCTGTCACTACAGTCCCTGATGAAGAGTCCATCCCCAGCATCCTTGTAGGCCCCCTTCAGACACTGGAAGCTGCTCTGAGGTCTCCACGCAGCTTCTCTTCTCCAGGCTGAACAGCCCCAACTTTCTCAGCCTGTCTCCATACTGGAGGTGCTCCAGCCCCTGATCATCCTCGTGGCCTCCTCCGGACTTGTTCCAACAGTTCCATGTCCTTTTTATGTTGAGGACACCAGAACTGCACACAATGCTCCAAGTGAGGTCTCATGAGAGCAGAGCAGAGGGGCAGGATCACCTCCTTCGACCTGCTGGTCACGCTCCTCTTGATGCAGCCCAGGATACGGTTGCTTTCTGGGCTGCGAGCGCACACTGAAGCCAGCTCATGTTCATTTTCTCATCGCCCAACACCCCCAAGTCCTTCTCTGCATGGCTGCTCTGAATCTCTTCTCTGCCCAACCTGTAGCTGTGCCTGGGATTGCTCCCACCCAGGTGTAGGACCCAGGTTTCCACATAGTGTGTGCAAATGTGGGCAACCAAAAGGCAATGTGATTTTGCTAACAAACTCTGATGGCTGGCCAGTTCAGAGGTGCTTCATGATAGAGGTAACCTGGCAAGAAGGAACAGGAACATAGGTCCTGTGTATATTCCTTTGTCTTTATTTCTGGCTGATTTTCTTCTATTTTTCATTGTGTTTTGTTTATATATATCTGGGACTTTGAAACTTCACGTTGCCAGGTTAAATTATTCAACAGATTCCTTGCTTCGGGTCAGATTGCTTTGTGCTCTGTGCTTTACAACTCACCCCTGTTTGTTTTGCCTTAAATACAGGAGTCGCATTTTTCCCTTTCCAGCAACTCAGAGGCTGGCTTTAACTAATGCACATTTGCTAAATGATGATTTTAAGTGTTGTTACAATGCTATGAAAAGGATCTATACTCTGCAGCACCAGATGGCTGTTCTGTCCCAAGTACCTGAATATAAATGGCAAATCTGGAACAGCACTGTTCGTATACAACATTGAATATCTGTTCTCATTCTTCCCCTTCTTATCATGGTATCTGGCATAAGGAGGAAGACAGCCCAAATCGGTGTGGTTAAATTAGCTGAGGAGGACCCTATGAGGAGTCAATACATCATCTGGTCGATCTTAGACCACGTTGCCCACTTTTTTTATTACAATGGGAATACTGGGGTGTGGTGTTGTGCTTGTATAATTCCATAGATTGCAATAACCTTTATCTAGTCAAATGTACATGCAAAAACATGTTCATGATGCTGTGTTCACTTAAAATGCTGTAGAATCGTACAACAGTTAGGATTGGAAAGGAAATGAAGATCACCCAGTTCCAACCCCCTGCTATGGGCAGGGACACCTCACACTAAACCATGCCACCCAAGGCTCTGTCCAACCTGGCCTTGAACACTGCCAGGGATGGAGCATTCACAACTTCCCTGGGCAACCCATTCCAGTGCCTCACCGCCCTCAGAGTAAAATAAACCAGACAGACTGAAACGGCGGCTTAGCCAAGAGATATAAATGAACATTCCGGGTCTTATTTAGTAGTATTATTTGTTTGTTTAATTTTTCCTTAATCATCTTTCGCTAAGGAGCTTTATGAGAGCAGAACAACACATTGCAGTTAATTCTCAGTCCTTCCGATTTTACTGGACTTTGTAATTTTGTTCATTCACAGATTTTTACAAAAGAAAAAGCCCCAAAAAAGAAACCCTCCCACACTGAAAAAAATCAGAACTAATTTTTTCTCATTGCCTGGCAATGATTTACTACCACAGAGCTCAAGCGCATTCTCAAGTTACTTAAACTTCATTGCTTTATCAAAATATTCTGCAGTATTTACAAGTTAGGAATAGTACCATATATAATTTAAGCTTCATTATGCTTGACAAGTGAATGAATGAAGTGAATTCTGTGATGCATTACCCAGGCTTTGGTTAGGGAGGTTGTTCTTAGCTTTATTATGATTTCTCACAGCTTTTTGAACCTTTTGTTTCTCCTCCTTCTTCAGTTATTCAGCCATTTGGTGTATTCTAGAATTCACAGTGGGGCTCCCAGGCTTCATTGCAAGTTAATGTGATTCTCTTGCATTAGATGATTAAATGTTGTGCCACTTATATTCTCATAACAAACTTCAGGAGAAGGGAATGGATTCATTTTGCACCATTTTCCAAGTTTGCCAGTATGGAAACTCAGTTCATAGAATGGAATCATAGAATGGTTTGGGTTGGAAAGGACCTTCACAGAACAGAACAGATCATCCAGTTCCAACCCCCTGCTATGGGCAGGGACACCTCCCACTAAACCATGGCACCCAAGGCTCTGTCCAGCCTGGCCTTGGACACTGCCAGGGATGGAGCATTCACCACTTCTTTGGGCAACCCATTCCAGTGCCTCACCACCCTCACAGTAAAGAATTTCTTCCCTGTATCCAATCTAACCTTCCCCTGTTTCAGTCTGAACCCATCACCCCTTGTCCTATCACTGCAGTCCCTGATGAAGAGTCCCTCTCCAGCATCCTTGTAGCCCCCTTCAGATATTGGGAGCTGCTCTGAGGTCTCCACAGAAGTGAGGTGAAAGCAGTCAGACCTTTTGGTGCAATGGACTAGAGCTGCACCAGGACCCAAGCAGATAAATGAATTCCTGTGCAATTAGCCAGAGGAGAAGCCGATTCCTAGGAACTGTTTTCAATGGTTTAGAAGGTATCTAGTGCTGGGTTCCCCAATACAAGGAATACATGGAACGGGCTGCCTAGAGAAGTGGTAAGTGCTCCATCCCTGGCAGTGTTCAAGGCCAGGCTGGACAGAGCCTTGGGTGACATGGTCTACTGTGGTCATTCTGTGATCCTATGATGATTCTATGAAATAGTCGCTTTTCAGAATTGTGAAGGGCTGAGAGAGAAAAACAATAAAAACAACAAGAGCAAACCCTTCTCTTTCTGAAAAGGTTATTGTTGATACAGGGCATTGATCCCAGAATGGGAATTCTTACGCAGAAAAAGGCCATGTTTCAGCATAGCATCTGATAAAATGCTATCTGTAAACTGATGTAGTTATGATCAAAAGCTGACTGAATTTGAAATCTCCTTATTGGTAAGGCAATAAGGAAAGGCCTGCTTTCATGATGGAATTAATTTATACATTTTCAAGTGTAAAACAGAAGTAACTAGATTCAGCCTTGAATTTTCAGTTAAAACGCAACAAATTGCCAGTGCATTTGTTTGCTTCATTTCTGAACACTTACCATATACAGGAGCAAATGTGAGCATATGCTGCTTTCGTATGACACTGCCACTTATGAAAAGAATTAATCTAGCAGTTATAAACATAATAACATAGATACTGCTAAATGCAGTAGCAGTAAGGCAACATCACAGAAAAAGAGACAAACAGAATGCATTTTGTTAAGCTGCACAAATCACAGAATCACTGAAGTTGGCAGAAAGCTCTGGGAAAAACTCTAGCCCAAAACCCTTGCTCAGAACAGTCAATGAAAGCAGGTTGCTTAGGGCCATGTCCACTTGGTTTTGTAGATCTCCAAGGGTGGAGGTTCCATGAACTATCTGGTGAACAGTATGTCCGTAGAATCATAGACTGGTTTGTGCTGGAAGGGACCTTAAAGCTCATCCAGTTCCAACCCTCTGCCATGGGCAGGGGCACCTTCTACTAGACCTGGTTGCTCCAAGCCCCATCCTACCTGGATTTGAACACTTAATCTGATCATTCTACTTGTTTCTCATAGAAAGCTTGAGTCAACTGCGTGCCTTCGATCCAGCAAGGTATCTTAGAGGTCTTTTCCAGCCTACCCGATTCAATGATTCTGTGGTTTGGGGTTTTTGCTTTGCAAAGCTTGACTGTGGAGCATGCCTTTGATGCTTGGACATTACCCATTTGTCATTAACGTCAGACCTTCTGTCTTTTCAGAGTGACATGTTGGATGTGAACCAGATCATTAAAGACCTGGCCTCCATGGTGCATGAGCAAGGAGACGCAATAGGTAGGTATCACATTTAACGTATCAGCTTTATTACCCCCCTGTACCATTCCAATGTGATGTTGCGTGGTCCTTCATGAGAAGTGTTTGTTGATGCTGTGATTGTACAGTCAGTCATATTCTGATCTGATGAGCTTCCCTGTGCAATGGGGTTCTCATCTTAAGGATAGTTAGCTGGTATATCTAGCATAAGGCAGAATTCACAGGGAGATTAATCCATCCCCTTTTGACTGTAAAAAGGAAGCTGGAGAAGATATAACATTAACTGGAAAGAGATCAAATTCTTCCTTTCTATCTGGAACTGTGATTAAAAAGCAATAGTAGTAGCAATTATTGTTATGAGTATTGATGATGGGGGAGAAAATTGAGCAGCTTGCTTCTCCTAAATGGAATTTGCTTTCCACATTGCAGGGTGTGTCTGATTAAATTTGCAGTAGCCTAACATCATGATGTGCTCACATGCATAGTCTGAGGTTTCTGCCCATTAGTTGACCTCTTGTTCTCCAGCTATCAGTAGCTAGGTGTATGGTGAAGAAAACTTGTGAAAAGACATGTGAGTAACCCCCAGTATTATCTTTAAGATCACCATCGCTTGTGTGAATAGAGAGGTAAGACTCAGCAAATCACCTCCTTTTAAATTCCCTCTGACCCTTGTCTTTGTCTCTGCTGTCTCCTGATGTGGCTTAGAAGACTTATATATCTTCTATTTTGTTTAGAAGACTTCTATATCTTCTATTTCGTATATGTACGATAACACTGTGCAGTGCTTCAGAAGCAACTGCCTGCTTCCAAATAGCTCTAGTTCTAAAGCCACATTGAGGGATGTAAACTCCAAAGAAGCAAGATTTGTGGAGATATTTCTAACGTGCAGGCTTCAGCTACAGTTCTCACTGGAGCTCCTGGGAGCTGATCCTAAGACAGCCGTATGTAGATCATAAAGGAAGAAACTCTTCTTTTCTGTGTCTTAATCACTCTGGTGTTCTTTGCCAAGCTCCTACCTTTTTGAGTTTCCATTAGCCTAAGATACCTGCTTTCACACTGAAATGAGCTACCTGCGTCCACTGAGAAACACCACTCAGGTTCCCAGGTGCAGAAGGAAATCACGGTTATATCTAAGCCCAGCTTTTTAGGGTGTTTGTTTGTTTGCTTTAATTTATGCATGTTCAGAAGCTCATTTTTGTACATGGATAACTTTGCAGCCTGATTCATCTCCTAAAAGCACATCAGATGCTCATGCCTCGAGGGACATGACAACATACATCAGCTAGCTTCAAGATCCTCCTAGCTCCTTTTCTCAAGGCACTATTTATTCTTTGAAGATGTTGCCCATGTATAGAAGTAACCCCAGTATTAGCTTGCCTATGAGAAGCAGTTAGACTAAGCAGGACGTTTCGTCTTTCAGCCGGCATAAGGTTTTTGTTGCTTTTATATCTGACACATGCTTCCTTCTTCCTGTTCCACTGCAGCAGATTATTAGTTTCTTCTTTATGAGTATCTTTTGAGCCTGGCAGCAAGTCAAGGTATGTTCCCAACGACTGCTGGGAGGGCCCACTGTTTGTCTGTTGACATTCATATTACACAGAAGTGAGATTAAGAATCAGGAGGCAGAGGGAGTTGAAACCCCTACAGTGAAAATTCAAAAGCAAGGATGACAAGGAGCAGTTCTCTTGGCACTTGTTTTAGGTTTTTAATGTTGTCCAGGGAAAACAGATAACCAGGAATATGAGATGCACCACACAGCAAAATGCTCCCAGGGCTGTAGAGCAAACCATGCTCTGGTTCACCTGAGCCTGGAAGGATCAATAGGAAGAGCTTGTCTGGTCTCTGCGTGGCACAGGCAGAGTAACCCATACTGCTTACAGAAACCTAAGAGCAGTTTTGTTAGCATGTGGGCCAGTTCCTTAATGAGCACAGTGTAACACTCCTGAGGGTAGGGAGCAATTTCTGTCATGCAAGGAGGAAATAGATGAGAAAAATGCAGATTTGAGGGCATATCTCTGCTATCTTTTGTCTTCTGCAAATACACTCCATGCATGTGTTCGTACTCATGACATCTCTTTGATAGAATCATAGAACAGTTAGGGTTGGAAAGGACCTTAAGATCATCCAGTTCCAACCCCCCTGCCATGGGCAGGGACACCTCACACTAAACCATGGCACCCAAGGCCTCATCCAGCCCGGCCTTGAACACCACCAGAGATGGAGCATTCACAACTTCCCTGGGCAACCCATTCCAGTGCCTCACCACCCTCTCAGTAAAGAATTTCTTCCTTAGATCCAATCTAAACTTCCCCTGTTTCAGTTTGAACCCGTTACCCCTTGTCCTGTCACTACAGTCCCTGATGAAGAGTCCCTCCCCAGCATCCTTGTAGGCCCCCTTCAGATACTGGAAGCTGCTCTGAGGTCTCCACGCAGCCTTCTCTTCTCCAGGCTGAACAGCCCCAACTTTCTCAGCCTGTCTCCATACTGGAGGTGCTCCAGCCCCTGATCATCCTTGTGGCCTCCTCTGGACTTGTTCCAACAGTTCCATGTCCTTTCTATGTTGAGGACACCAGAACTGCACACAATGCTCCAAGTGAGGTCTCCCGAGAGCAGAGCAGAGGGGCAGGATCACCTCCTTCGACCTGCTGGTCACGCTCCTTTTGATGCAGCCCAGGATACGGTTGCTTTCTGGGCTGCGAGCGCACACTGAAGCCAGCTCATGTTCATTTTCTCATCGCCCAACACCCCCAAGTCCTTCTCTGCAGGGCTGCTCTGAATCTCTTCTCTGCCCAACCTGTAGCTGTGCCTGGGATTGCTCCGACCCAGGTGTAGGACCTTGCACTTGGCATGGTTAAACTTCATCAGGTTGGCATCAGCCCACCTCACAAGCGTGTCGAGGTCCCTCTGGATGGCATCCCTTCCCTCCGGCGTATCAACCGAACCACACAGCTTGGTGTCATCGGCAAACTTGCTGAGGGCGCACTCAATCCCACTGCCCATGTCACCCAGAAAGATGTTGAACAAGACCGGTCCCAACACCCATCCCTGAGGGACACCAATCGTTACCGGTCTCCAGGTGGACATTGAGCCATTGACCACAAGTCTTTGCGTGCAGCCATCCAGCCAGTTCTTTATCCACCGAGTGGTCCACCCATCAAATTGATGTCTCTCCAATTTAGCGACAAGGATATCATGTGGGACAGTGTCGAACACTTTGCACAATATGAGTATTTATTTATGATATGAGTATTTAACTAACCGTTACTATATCAGGGAGTCCAAGCCCTCAGAACCAAAACAAGCTAGTGTCCTAGGTTACCTTTGAATCAACAGAAACAGTCTTTTCAATGCTGTCTTACAGGAGCTGTTGGCAAAAGCATTCCTGTGCAGCAGGGGAAAGGGTGTGAGGACGAGGATGCTAGTCAGACAAATCAATAGCTGGCTGTGGAATTGGTGCTAGTGACACAGTTTTGGGTTTTTTAACCATAGGACCCTGTTTTAGATCAGCATTTGCTTGGGAAAGGTGGGATCTACCTCAGAGCAAAACTGTCTTCACCAGTAGGATGCTTGACCTCGTAAGGGTGGCTTTAAATTGGGAATGATGAAGGAAGAAGGGGATGACCAGCAGTCAGGTCAGACAGAATTGCTAGGGGTGGGGGTGTCGGAATGGTTCACTAAGTCATCAAGCAAGCTCACTGCCCTCAGTGACATGGTTCAGTTGTAGCCTTGGCAGTGCAGGGGAATGGTTGGGCTGGATGGCCTTAAAGGTCTTTTCCAACCAAGTTGACTCTGTGATTCTATGGTTCTGTGAAGTTAGATCACCTTTGATGCCTGTTTTAGCATCATTTCCTTTCTGATCTGAAGGCTGGTTTAACACATTGACACTGTCAAGGAAGCCAATCGACATCCTTCCACACGTGTCCTTCTCCCATCTGACTGCCTGAATGGCACAGCCAAGAGTCTGTTGCCAGATGCGCTAATGCAAACTGAGCTGGAAAATCATTCAACTGGATTCTTAACTAAACTCTCCTGAGTTATGTGTCTCGGTTGGGACATCTAAGGAAAATTAGCACATCTTGAGAATAGTCCCCAAATACCTGAATGTAACAGCTTTAATATCTACTTTCAGTTGAATGTGGTCTGCAGAGTCTCTCATTTGGTTACGTTTTCTAAGTGATCTCAGAGGAGGCTATTATGTGAATGGGTACATTTATGTTCTTAGTAGTTCCTGAGGAATTGGGAAATCTTCCCATGGCTTTTTTGCTTTCAGCTGCTTTTTGAGATGCAGAGTTACGTGTCAGTACAGGGCACAGCCCATGCAGGAAGGGTATTACAAGGGGTGATGGGTTTAAACCGAAACAAGGGAAGATCAGGTTAAATATAAGGAAGAAGTTCTTTACTGCGAGGGTGGTGAGGCACTGGAGCAGGTTACCTGAAGAAGTGGTGAGTGCTCCATCCCTGGCAGTGTTCAAGGCCAGGTTGGACAGAGCCTTGGGTGACATGGTCTAGTGTGAGGTGTCCCTGCCCATGGCAGGGGGTTGGAGCTGGGTAATGTTAAGGTCCTTTCCAACCCAAACCTTTCTATGATTCTGTTATTCTGTGATCACTGAATCAGTGATTATCTATTCCACTTCCCATTTGCTTCCCAAGAAACCTCCAATTTCTTTGTTCATCTGAACTATCTGCCGTGTCGTCAGTTGTTCTGTTATCTAAGTGTAATTAAGCTTTATTGTCAACCACCCCAGCCGCTGGAATTGCATGATATCACTACCCTTAACTGCTTTGTAGGCAACAATTTTAAGGTCATGGTGTTTTGTATACCGCTTGCCTTGCTCTCCCTATTATTTAGGACTGCAGCAGTGGTGACCTCCACTATGACTTTTCACACACCTTTGTATTCAGACAGCACTGAAGAGTCTATAAGATGCTCGATTCCTGTTAGGCACAAGTTGATGACCACAGCTGAATTGTTGGAGTCATGCATGGGCTACCATGATCTCTGACCAATTCATTTCACTCCAGATAATAGGCAACACAAGAAATGAATGAGCTTTTCCTATTTCTGCTCTCCGTGAGTGTGGGGGTTAGTGTCTTCCCTTATTGTATGTAGACTTTTACATTTAGCTGTAGTGCTGACAGGTAAGACAGCACACGCTGGTTTATAAGAAGAATGTGCAACTCTACACTTGCAAATCTCCTAACGCCTGAAGATTTGTCTGCTGTTCTGTGTTTGACCCTCATAATGTGATTGGGCTGGTGCACTTGCAGTTAATGAGCCAGCTAATTCTGTACAAGAAACAAGGCTCTTCCTTTTTATGAGGTTTATTGCCACCAGTAGGATTCTTCTCACACCCATTTATCCTGAGTCATTTTGGGGAAGCTGGAGCTGCTGTGCACTCCATTTCTAGTAATGCTGCAATTGAGCAGTAAATGTCATAAAGGCAGAAGCTGCCCAGGTGGCTGGTTTATTTCTGTGGGGAGGTGCTATACTCTGCCACAGACAGACTGTGTTTGGGAGGCCAGAGCTTGAGTGGGTTAAATAAATCAAAGCATCCCTGTAAAGCAAAAGGTGTCAAGCAAGTTGTAAATATCAGTGACTTTAATTTGTAGGTAAAATATATGATCTTTACAGGAGAGCAAGCAGGGATAAATATGGATATTCCTATGAACAGCACTCCCATCATCCTTCTGTATCCCTGCGAGTACTCAGATTGGCACTTCTTAAATGAGATGACTCAGTAGCTTATGCACTCAGCTGCATAATGGAAGGTGTTGTGTTAATTGAAGACAAATGTGGACCTCTGGAAAATGCTGCATGCAAATGAAATTACGGCATTTATGCAAGATGTGTTAATTCATGAGCTGGATATGGAAAGGCAAATATGATTATTTTGGGTCTTTTGTCCTTTTTTCGTCGTTTCAAAGAAATGGGGTTTTTTTCGGTTGGAAATAAGATTTTTCTTTCACATGGATGTCTTCTAGAATTAGAAAAAGAAATAAAGAATTGAATTTACATCACAAGGGAAAAATAGCGTGGGGAATTTCCCAATCAAAGCTAGATTGAGTGTTCTTCTGCTTTTTAAATGACTTTCAGAGATTGTTTTGGGCAAAAAAAGAAAGAAAATCTGACATGCCCATAAATTTCTGCACTTAAAAAAGTCAGATTGAAATAGCATTTTCCATCAGAAAAAGAAGAAAATGCAAAACCAAAAGTGAATCAGGTCCATTGCCATGATGTAATACTCTCCAGTGCTAATTTTTTGTGTGGGATTTAAACTAGAACCTTGGATTACCCAAAGCCATATGGGAACTGTGGATTAGATAGAACTGAGATGGAGAGCTGAAAGTGTACACCAGGCAATGAGGGCAGAGGCCATACCCTCAGGAAACTCTTTGTGTGCTGATTCTTCTCTTGGGGTAAGTATCAGTGATTTGAGACCACTTGTCTCTGTAAGAAAGAATGGTAAATGGCTTTGCATCTGCTAAAGTGCTCATATTCCCATTTAGCACAAAGCAAATGATACGAGATGCCATATTGTCTTTACTATGTTCCAATAACATACATAGGACAACGTTTGCATTTTAAATCCCTAGAAGCTGTATCCTAGCAGGCATGGCAAACCTCTGGCAGGGCAATACCATTTTCCAGTGCACGTATATGTAGCAGTTAGTTGACATTTCCAAGATGCAGCTCAAGGACTGTATAAATCATTCAGGAGCTGAAGTGTTGTGAATTTATGCTGGTGTTCAGCTTTCATGCATACAGACTGGGCTTTGGGCTGTTGGCCAAAGAAAACCAGCAGGAAAAGCTGGTTATAACATTTTAGGGTAGTTTAAATGGTCTTTCCAGGTTGAAAGGATGCTGGAGAGGGACTCTTCATTAGGGACTGTAGCAATAGGACAGGGGGTGATGGGTTCAAACTGAAACAGGGGAAGTTCAGGTTGGAGATAAGAAGTTCTTTACTGTGAGGGTGCTGAGGCACTGGAATGGGTTGCCCAAAGAAGTGGTAAATGCTCCATCCCTGGTGGTGTTCAAGGCCAGGTTGGACAGAGCCTTGGGTGACATGGTCTTGTGTGAGGTGTCCGTGCCCATGACAAGGGGTTGGAACTGGATGATCTTAAGGTCCTTTCCAACCCAAACCATTCTGTGATTCCATGAAGGTTGTTCAGTGCCTCAATCCTTACCTCTGAGAGCCATGCTGTGTTACCATGTGGAAGAATTAGAGCTCTTCTAAAGTCAAATAGAAAGCCAGGTTCTATCTGTCGTTTGTTGGTAGCAATAACCACAACTGATGATGACTTCTGGAACTGACAATTGTATTTCATTGCACCAGTCTAACCCAGTATGACCCATATAGCCTTAGTTTAGCATATGGGTGAGATTAGTTTATAAATCATAGAATGGTTTGGGTTGGAAAGGACCTTACGATCATCCAGTTCCAACCCCATGCCTTGGGCAGGGACATCTCACACTAAACCATGTCTCTCATGTATAGAGTTTCTCACTTGATGCTTACATTGAAGTTTCCACATGACTAACCCTGAGCCATTCTAAACTTCACTCTGGAAGAACTGCCATAGTTTTCCTTCTCTTTAATATCCACAGTTGTGCCTGAGGGTCTTTAGCTCCTAGAATAGCACTCGCTTAAAACTCTACGAGTACACGGCAGTTAGAATGGGCAAAATTCATTTTCATGCTGAATGCAATTTCACTCCAAATTTGGCTTTTAATTAGTAAATAAACCTTTATACACTTCCAAAATGCTCTTTTTTATTATTATAATTGTGCTTCTTGGTATATTAATTATTTTTAGCCAGAAGTTGTAGTGATGAAAGAGGGTTAAGCTTATTAAAGTGCTAAAAATAAAAGCATCCGATGAAACCTGAGGGGACCCATTTTGGTTCTTGCCAAGTGGAAGCACTTTAAAATTCTCATTCACAAGCTCAGTTTCCTGTCTTTCAAGCAGTTTTACTGAAAACGCTGCCTCATGAAGCCAGTCCATTGCTGTGGTGGCTATAAGGACTCGGGTCCTAGACTCACAGAATGGTTTGAGTTGGAAAGGACCTTAGGATTATCCAGTTCCAACCCTCTGCCATGGGCAGGGACACCTCACACTAGACCATGTTGCCCAATGCTGATTCTTTGATATGTGAGGACAAAAACCCCATTCCAGCCACTGTCATTCAAGTTATTTAACATAAGACTCCTTTTGCTCATTGGAAGGGCTTGACCTCAGAAGACAGGTAAATAGATAGGGTCAAAGACACCTCTTGGGTTCATCATGATTTCTGTCTCTGTGTGACAAATGTGTCATAAAATCATGGAATCACAGAATGGTTTGGGTTGGAAAGGACCTGAAGATCATCCAGTTCCAGCCCCCTGCTGTGAGCAGGGACAGCTCACACTAGACCGTGGCACCCAAGGCTCTGTCCAACCTGGCCTTGAACACCACCAGGGATGGAGCATTCACAACCTCCCTGGGCAGCCCATTCCAGTGCCTCACCACCCTCACAGTAAAGAATTTCTTCCTTATCTCCAACCTGAACTTCCCCTGTTTCAGTTTGAACCCGTTACCCCTTGTCCTATCACTCCAGTCCCTGATGAAGAGTCCCTCTCCAGCATCCTTGTAGCCCCCTTCAGAGACTGGAAGCTGCTCTGAGGTCTCCACGCAGCCTTCTCTTCTCCACGCTGAGCAGCCCCAACTGAAAGGATGTCTTTTAGCTGGGAAATTAGAGCTATCTGAATTCCTGGGTGCATTTGTTTGCAGCCACCATCTGCTTCAGTGCTGCCCTGTCACTCACTTTAATACAATGGCAATCACATCGCCTTAAGGTTTCTCTTTGTTTTCAAACCGCACCATGAATTTGGCATCAGAGGCTGAGAACAGAAAATTATTGTGGGATTCAGGCTCTTTGGAAAATCCCAGCCCCGGGGCTGTGTTATCTGACCTGTTTGGGAGCAGAATCACTGTCCATGCATACCAAAGACAAAGGAAAAGGTAGACCCCTCCAGCAGGCTTTCTTCAGTCTACTGAAGCAAGGTTCCTTGGCAAGGAGCCTGAAAGCGTGCAAGGTAACGCTGTGGACCATCACTATCATTCAGCAATGATGCACTGAAATAGCTGTGAGTGACACATTCATCATTGACTTATTAACATCATCGAGTTATCACTTATTTCCTTGTGATTTGACCCAAATTCTCTTTGCTTCCCTTGCTTTTCTGTATTAATCAGCAGGAATATCTGGTTAAATTGTGTTACATATTTATGTCTCATTTTTATAGAGGTTTAGAGTTGTTTTGGGGTGGTTTTGTTCTAGTTTTCCCCCTGTCTCTCAGGATTACAAATGGCTTCAAAAAGAACATTTAAATGGGAGTTTTGCTTATTCCAAGGCTGGTATTCTCCTGTTAGGGGAATAAGTGAGCAGAAGCGGTGCCACCAGGGTCCAGCCTCCTCCCGTACCATGGCATCAACTCCAATATAACATGTAGCACACACATCCATCCTACTTGTGAAAGCCTGTGGTGGTAAATAGGTGGATGATGTTTGCAAAACACACTGCAGAACATATGATTAGCCCATTCCATGCAGCGATAAGGGGGCGTTCACAGCGTTTAATTTTATCTAAGGAAGGCAAATCTCCTTAGGCCCCCCTGCAGGCAGTGAAAAGCACTCGGTTCGTCTGGAGGGCTATTTAAAGATGTTAAATTAAGCTCCTTCTGTGATTTCTCCCTGCCCCAAGAGGAGCACAGACAGATTACTCTTGGTTTGGTAAGATATCTTTCATAAATCTCTCCTCTGTAGCTCTCCTATGCATAACTGATTGATTTTCTGAGGACCGTTAGCCTTTACGAGGCAATGAGTAGTGAAGAGTGTCTGCACTAAGATCCTGGGAAACATCAAATACATGAGCAAGTTCTATTAGCTTGATTAGGTCAGGCTGAATGGGGCTTGGAGCAACTTGGTCTAGTGGAAGGTGTCCCTGCCCATTGCAGGGGGTTGGAACTGGATGAGCTTTAAGGTCCTTTCCAACCCAAACCATTCTATGATTCTATGATAAGGCAGTTTCCCAAATCCCTCCATCCCTTCCAAATCCCATCACAAAGTAACTTAAAAATGAGGTGCTTTTCTACATAAAATTCTATTTTTTTAACCCAAACCCATGGTCAGCTTTTGTGTTTCTGCAGGTTTCCCAGCAGGATATGTTCTTAGTTCCATTTTTAGCTTGTTTCTTCTCTTCTCCCCAGCCTAATGTGTGTCATAGCTTGGCTGTAGGAATGTTATGGCTCGTTGAAGTTCTGAGTGATCAAGATCTGAATTTCAGGTCTTGTCTCAGTGGCTAGTTCTTATGGACTTCCACAGGACATCGTTTGGACTTCAGGCAAAACCAATCTGGTTAACTATGCATCATGTACTCATGCTTAACCATGGAAGTAAATACTTGTCAACAACCAGGCAACTAAGAATTTGTCACCTTGAGTGAGTGACAAGTTATACTGACTGATGCATCCTGTCAGTGGTAATGACAAATTGACTCTTGATTTCTCTGCCTTGTGCCCTCTTTCCATATGCAGAGAGGTTCGTATATACAGTGCTGGAAATCAGACTGGGGCTCGTAGTCACCAATTACACAGCACTGTATTAAGGTGTGAACACATAAAGAAAGCACTTCCTTGTCCTACATAGCCCACGGATCTGCCACTTTTCAGGTCTTTCTCAAATCTAACCAGAAAGCATCCCTTTGTTGTTGCTCATAAAATACGTTGAATGAGCAATAACGGATTTGTGTGGCAGTCTCAATGTCTGGCTGGAAAGACATGAGGGCCTACCCTGGAGTTGTGATGTCTGTTATCCAGAGAAGCTGTGGCTGCCCCATCCCTGGCAGTGTTCAAGGCCAGGTTGGACACAGGGGCTTGGAGCAAGCTGCTCTAGTGGAAGGTGTCCCTACCCATGGCAGGGGTTGGAACTGGATGCACTTTGAGGTCTTCTCCAACCCAAACCGTTCTGTGATTCTATTTAAACAGAAGTGTTTATACCAGTTGTCAGTGATAGAACTTGTGTTGATGTGCCATGAGGGTTTTCCTTGTAAGCTTGCCTAGAACACCACTATTATCAAGTAACGGGTTGAAATCTGTTTACTCGGTTTTACTCACAAGAAACACCTTGTTTCTCAGGCATACCTGTTTGAGGTAGACCGCAGGTAGATCTTCTAAGGCTCTGTAGAAGGAAACTGGCTATTTCTTCATAGGCAGAGGCTGAGTTCCTTAAAAGCCTTTTGATCTCTTCCTGCTGAGTCCTGAATGCAAGGAAAGCGTGGGGGAGAGGTGATACCAACCAAGGTCCATGGTGTTAAAGGCTTAAAAGACATGGTTTGAGAAGCATTTGATATAGCAAAGAAAATTATCCTGTATCAATCTATGAAAGTGCTGGCCATGTATTTTTTCTTTCTCATGCGGGAGATATCTGAAGGGGGCTACAAGGATGCTGGGGAGGTACTGGAGCAATAGGACAAGGGGTGATGGGTTCAAACTGAAACAGGGGAAGTTCAGGTTATATATAAGGAAGAAATTCTTTACTGCGAGGGTGGTGAGGCACTGGAACAGGTTACCCAAAGAAGTGGTGACTGCTCCATCCCTGGCAGTGTTCCAGGCCAGATTGGACAGAGCCTTGGGTGACATGGTCTAGAGTGAGGTGTCCCTGCCCATGGCAGAGGGTTGGAACTGGATGATCTTAAGGTCCTTTCCAACCTGAACCATTCTACGATTCTACTACTACATGCTTAGTCTAAAATAAAAGGAATGGAAAGCCACCTACCCCAGGTGTAATATAAGACTTCTAACAGGTTTCTAAGTATGAAAATGAAGTGATTTCATTCCATGGTGGTTCTGGTTTGTGGGGTTTTTGCGTTTTTGCTTTATTTTTGAGTTGTCAGAAATGTACAATTATTTTAAATTAAAGTTTCACTTTAAAATGGCAAAACATGAACCCAACCACTTTCCAGAGTTTATCTGTAAACCCTCATTTCTTTACCCACTACAAAAGTGCCCAGACTAATTAGCGTTCTTTCCTTCAAAAATGAAACAATAAATTAAATCTTCTGTGGCGTGTATTAATCCTATTCCTAATGCCATCAGTTGAAGAATTTCCATTAATTTTATTAAGGATTAGAGAAAGCACCGAAACCTTAATTTTTCATCCATTTTCAACCTGTGGTTTTGTTCCTCTGACCATTTTCATATGCTTCATGTTGCAATATCTGCTTGACAACACACAAAAGCAGACCGAACTCACGTACTCTTCCATTGTGGCAGGAAATTATTGTCTGCACATCTTTTAGGGGACAAGGTGGTCTAAGATTTCTTCTGGGAACACAAGCCCTTATTGGCGGGTTCTATGCCATAGATGTTTTGCTTTCTAAGCAAGTCAGAATTAATGAATAAACTCTGGAGTCAGAATTAATACTTGTCTGATGGAAGTGAAGAGCTGCCAGCTGCAATGTGTACTTGAGAATCTTTCTTTTCCAGTCTTCTTTTGATTTCTTTCTCAGCTTCCCCCAACATCAGACCTAGCCAGTCGAGGTCTGAGATTCCTCTTCCTTAATATTAGATACAAGCAATGTGCCTCAATGTGAAGCATCTGATCACACCTTGCTTTCAGCTTGGAAATTGATCCAGGAGTTCAGGTTGTGATTCATCTCATCTGATCAGCAGCAGGCAGCTAACGTGGGATGAATCTCACACTATGGGCTTGGTCTTTGTAGAGTGTGATAGTGTCTCAGATGACTTGCTCAAGTGAAGGCTCCTGGGGATGGTCAATAGCGCACATGTACTTGAATGGGGTGCTAATGATGAGATAATTTCAGATACAATTTGCCATGTCCCTTCTTTTATATAATCTAGCAAATTTACCTGTCTTGAGCTGCTTTCCTTTGAATTCTCAATAAGTCTTCACATTGGTTTCAGTGGGAATGGGATGAGCTGCTAACCTCTGGGGACGCTTGGATAGATACCAGTCATACAGCCTCTGACTGATGGATTAGGTATTCATCAAAATGGGTGGCATTCCTATTTCCCTGTAGTACTACAGCTTGCAAACAAGAACGGGCTCATCTCTTTATGCTTTATTGCTGTTGGTATCAAGGTTTCCACCCTTTAATGATCTTCTATTATCTTAATTTGCAGATAGCATTGAAGCCAACATTGAGACTGCATCTTCTAATGTAGAGTCAGCAAACGAACAGTTGGCAAAAGCCAGTCAACACCAAGTAAGTGGGCCTAAAAATCCCTGCGGATCCATTCAGTAATAGTATTTAAAATAAAGAGAACACGTGGCTGATGTGAGCCACATGGGCTGCATTGGATTTGTGCTACCTGGAAAGATGATAAAGCGTACTCTAAGTAAGAGCTAAACTTTTTTCATACATATATGATTAAATCACTGTAGCATCAACAATTTGCTTTAAAGTAGTCATTAAGAGATGTGCATATTAAAGAGTCATTTCCCAGTAGGAAACTCAACTCAAATTAGCTCCTGTTGTTCTTGGAAAGATTGTCATAAAAAGTGCATCATTTCAGTGAATATGTGCTTCGTATTGGAGTGTTTCCCTATAATCAGGCAACAGTGCTTTTCCGAAACAACTCAGCTGTCAAAAGACATGATGTGCTTGGCAAGTAATGGCTATGGGAATGGTGTTCAGCACTTTTTAAAGGCAATTTGAGGGTAGGGGTTTGGGGTTGGATTTTTCTTTGTTGGAGCAAGAATAAAGCACTCACACGCTCAAAAAAACACCCAAACATTAATCTTTTTGAAGATAGCTTGACCAGAAAGAACTCTTCGATAGTTACAGTTAGTACTTCCTAGGGATGAAAGGGCAGAGGAATGGGAGGAAGCGAACAAAGAAGAAATTGTTCTTGCTTGCATTGGATTGACAGAAGAAAAGCTGTTAGCTTCCTTTTTTATTCCTCAATCATAAATCATTCTGTTGAAGTCCAAAGTGATTTTCATGTATCTGGAGTCTTGTTAGGACAAAATGTAGCCGAGGTCTGTGCGAGTACATAGTGCCTCCTTGTTGGTCCTTGGACACGATGAATTGTGAAGGCCTGGAGAAAACCTCCAGACCAAAGGAGTAAGAGCCACAGGCCTTTTACTCCACTGAAAAGGAGTAATGTGATTTTACATTATCTACAGCTCTGGTAAAACATACTTTGCCAATTGTGGGTAATAGGAACAACTTTTGCAGAACCTAGATATTGCAAGAAGCTAAGGGTGGTCTTCAGCTGTGTTTGATTTTCAAGGCATATGTATTCAAGATAACGTGCGTCACGCTGCACGCAGTCCTGCAGCTGCTTTGAAAATGACCTGTTGTGTTTTTACTGCATGAAGTCTAAAATGAGACTAGAATAAATTCAATACTTGACAGTAAAACGGATCACAAAGCTGCAAATGAGTTAATGGCAATTTTGGCGAAGAAGGTCACAGAGTAGTCAGGCAGAAAATGAGTGCAGCAGTGTAAAGGATCTACTTTCTTCAGCCAGCAGGAGCTGCTGAAATAGCCTGCCCAGTTAGGAGGTGCTTTATTCCTCAAATATGTTGATCATGGTAAAGATATAGCCAATATTAGTCAGTCAACTGCTGCTAAGGGCATAAATGTCCTATCAATGACATAAATTAAGGCAGAAAATGAGGTGAAGTCGTTCCGTCTTCGATTGCTGGCCTATTGTATGGGGTTTATCAAATAGCATTTGATGCCTCCTCTGTTCCATGTGTTGATACGTGTTCATTTTATATCCAAAAGGACATAGTCTTCATAGTGTGAGAAGAAGGGTCCTGATCACACAGTCCTCAAGGGCTTTTGTAGGAAGCAGTGTTGGTGCCACTTGCATCCATATGGATAATGCGGTCATCCTTCTGGGTTGTATGTGTGTCTTTGGCTGCTTTGGAAGGATCTAGGATGGATTTGAAGAATGATCAGCCAGATGCCTTTGTGGGTGAACTGCTTTCAGGGGAGCTGCCATAGGTTTATGCACTTTATATTCCCTCTGTATTGTGTGCTGCTCAGAGATCAAAAGTACAGGCTGTCTTTTAAATCCTACTGGGTAGTTTGCCTGCTTTTGTTAAACTACCAATTCATTAATGTATTTGGCTGTTACCTCTGCCCTCTAGTACAGTGTGATTGTCCTGTAAATGCAGACTGGCTTACACACATTTGTTATTTATTCCTGTTTATGTGTATATATGTATATAAATCTGTGTGTGATTCCTATTTTTATGTGTATGCGTATAAAAATAGATGCATGTGGTATTTTTAAGAGTATATGAACAAACATATGCATAAATTGAGAAATCAAAAATGTCAAAATCATTGAAACATTCAAGTTAAGACCTACCCTAGACCTTAATGAATGGATTTCTGTCAGGAATGAAGATTAAGTGACTGGTTATAACGTTCGCATATAATGCAATGCAGTCACTTCAACAATACAACTTGGAGCACCAGTCCCAACTTGTACATTAACATAACAAAACATCCTTTAACTAGTACAGAATAAGGCGTTTAGGTTCCCTGAAATGATAGAAATGTTTAAACAAAGTAAATATCTTCCTGCTGAGCTCATTTGCTGCATTTTAAGTTTTGTGAGGTGCTCCTTCATCTTGAGATGTATATTAATAGTAGTGTTTCATTACTTCATGTGAATTCTCTTGTACCCCATCGAAACTCTTCACTCACCCACAAAAATGCCCCTACAACACTCTTCCTCACTCCACTGTAAAACAATAATAATAAGCATATGTGGGAAATATATGGTAAGGTACTTAGTGGTGGTAAGTAAAGGATGGACAAGGCCGTGGGGTGGCTCAGTGCTCCCTGAAGCCAGCCCAGGGAAGGGAGCAGCAGGTAGTTATGCGAGTGCTTCTGCTTCCCTTCTTTCTGTTCCCTTCCATCTCCTACCCCATGGGCTTCTATCTTCTTTCTGTCATCCTCCTTTTCAATGGATACACACATGCAGGCTGCATCAAGAGTGTAGGTGCAACTCTTTGCTGGTCATAAATAGGTGAGATACCAAATCACAACCATTTTGTGTCTCCATCTGACGTGGGGCAAATGGATTCAGCACAAGGGTTGGGCACTGTTGTTACAAGAGGTAGGATGCGACAGCTCGGAAGAGTCAGTGATGTTCTCAATCTATCATTATGATCTTGATCTTAGATGCCACATGAAGTCCCTGACTCCATGCTGGGTGCCATAATTGTCAGCCACATTATTGTCTGTAGTCTCTCAGCTGTATACTTCACCCTCTGACAGCAACACTTCCCTGTTTCACCAAGTAAATTCACTAAGGACTCGGTTGCAGTCAGATATTAGACTCTATGGACCATATAGAAAACAGAAATACCCATTATGCCTATCCATGATGTAGAAAAAAGTTTATCCGATGCCATATTCACTTTATTTCCATATTTTTTTCCTTCCCATTATAAATCATTGTACATGTTCTGATTTCAGCACTGCTTGATTTGTATTGGGTGAGAGAGACTTGCTATATTTGTGCTGGAACAGAGGATGTAAAAGATGAACTTGTAATTAATCATGAGCAAAAAAAAAGTCTTACATCCCAGAGGCATAAAAGGTTTAGTGGGGATTGTCAGAGCTTTGGAGGAAATAATTTGTATTTTTAATTATTAGCAGATTTTTCCCCCTCATTTTAAATTACTGTCATTACAGAATAATTGTTTGTGCTTAAACTTATTTTTACTATAAGTTTCAATTAAGCTGCGCCACTGCATTATCTGCAGGAACCCACAGGATCAAAATGCAGATGAAAGTATAAATGTTGGGTAATGACACCAGAAGCAGAGGAACAGTGGTCTGTTTCCATTAGAAATCCCTCTTGGTCACAGAAACTTGACAGTTTATAGAATCATAGAATGGTTTGGGTTGGAAAGGACCTGAAGATCATCCAGTTCCAACCCCCCTGCCGTGGGCAGGGACACCTCACACTAAACCATGCCACCCAAGGCTCTGTCCAACCTGGCCTTGAACGCTGCCAGGGATGGAGCATTCACAACCTCCCTGGGCAACCCATTCCAGTGCCTCACCACCCTCACAGTAAAGAATTTCTTCCTTATATCCAATCTAAACTTCCCCTGTTTCAGTTTGAACCCGTTATCCCTTGTCTTATCACTGCATCCCCTAGTGAAGAGTCCCTCCCCAGCATCCTTGTAGCCCCCTTCAGACACTGGAAGCTGCTCTGAGGTCTCCACGCAGCTTCTCTTCTCCAGGCTGAACAGCCCCAACTTTCTCAGCCTGTCTTCTTACAGGACTTCAATTTTCTCCTTTTCACTAGAGAATTCAAGTTTAGAAAATTACTGGAAGTCAAACAGCAAAGAGAAGCCAGAAGCAGCCATCTCCTGCAGAAGACTTACTTCAATAGGGGTCTTGTTTCGTCTGGATAAGAGAAGGCTCAGCAGGCACCTTATTGCTCTTTACAACTACCTGAAAGCAGGTTGTAGTGAGGTGGGGTCAGTCTCTTCTCCCAAGTAACAAGGGATGGGACAAGAGGAAACGGCCTCAAGCTGCACCAGGGCAGGTTTAGATGGAGCTGAGGAACAATTCCTGCCCCAAAGGGTGCTCAGGCATTGGAACAGGCTGCCCAGGGCAGGGCTGCAGTCACCGTCCCTGCAAGTGTTCACACACTGTGGAGATAAGGCCCTCGGTGCCATGGGTTAGTGGTGAGGAATGGTTGGACTTGATAATCTTAAAGGTCTTTTCAAACCTAGTTGATTCTATGATTCTGTATTTCTATGGTTCTTGGACCTAAAGCAGAAATGAGGACCCTTGCCATCTAATACCTAATGGCCCAGATTTGTCTCCTGAAATGTCACTGCCCATGCCCCTAGAAAAAATTATTCATCTCATCTATCTTAAAACACCTATTTTAGCATAGGTCAAACTGGTCTCTGCAAGATAGGGATTTATTGGACCACATATGAGTGTGTTTGGTGGAGAGTTTAGTGTCTGGACTCCCTTTACAACCTGGAGGAGGAATTTCTTCCAGCAGGCTTTTATCATCTCACAGTGGATGTTTGGCATAGGTTTGATGACTGCCTCTGTGGACATGTCTGTTCTCTCCTTTTGTCTATAAATCATAGAATTATAGAACCACAGACTGGTTTGTGTTGGAAGGGACCTTAAAGCTCATCCAGCTCCAACCCCTGCCACGGACAGGGATCCCTTCCACTAGAGCAGGTTGCTCCAAGCCCCTGTGTCCAACCTGGCCTTGAACACTGCCAGGGATGGGGCAGCCACAGCTTCTCTGGGCACCCTGTGCCAGCGCCTCAGCACCCTCACAGGGAAGAGCTTCCTTATCCCTAACCTAAATCTCTCCTCTTCTGGTTTAAAGCCAGGTAAAGTCCAGGCAATAGCAATTACACTGCAAACATTTCAAGACAAACTGAATCCCATGCCTATCACCCATTTGTTTATTAGGGGAAGGGGAAATCTGGATCCCTGATGGTCTCGGTACCTTTGAGATAAGCTCAGGTGTGCTGAGCATCACAGAGAGGCTGTGGCTGCAGCAAGATGAGCAGTTTTACTTAACACAGTTTGCTCACAGCTTCCTGCAGGTGGATTAAGAGGAAGAAAAAGCTGCAAACACAGGCTCCACGGATACATATTAAACCAGTTAGTCTTTTTGACACGCAGTTTGGCCTACGTTCAGCTTGGCCGCACTGACTGAAGGACTCTGTGTGCTGTTGAAGCTAATTTGTTTTGGAAGAGCTGCTTGTGTAGCTCTGATTAATGCTGGTAGCTTTCCTTCCCTGTAGCCTCTGTGGAAGTCAAGCTCATTTGGATTCACTGGCATCGCAAAGGAAAGCAACAGTTCAGTGACCCACTTGTGTAGTCTAAGAACAATGAGGTTTTTTTTTCCTGTAAAGAAGCAATCCCTGGGTCTGCCTTTCAGGGATACACAGAGAGGCACTTTGAAGGCTGGAGCTTTAAGGAAAAAAAGCCTCATAAATCTGTGGCATTTGCAGAGAGATCTTTATTGCCCAGGGACCGCCAATAAAGGACCGGCTTCAAGTTTTGTGCACACAACTCATTGGTATTTTAGAAACAAAAGAAAATTTGGGTTTCAAAAAACACTTTCTCCGAGTGTTTGAAATATGAAAGGCAAGAAATAGAAGAGTCCTAGAATAATAGAATGGTTTGGGTTGGAAAGGACCTTAAGATCATCTAGTTCCAACCCCCTGCCATGGGCAGGGACACCCCAAACTAAACCATGGCACCCAAGGCCTCATCCAACCTGGCCTTGAACACTGCCAGGGATGGAGCATTCACAGCCTCCCTGGGCAACCCATTCCAGTGCCTCACCACCCTCACAGTAAAGAATTTCTTCCTTAGATCCAATCTAAACTTCCCCTGTTTCAGTTTGAACCCGTTACCCCTTGTCCTGTCACTACAGTCCCTGATGAAGAGTCCCTCTCCAACATCCTTGTAGGCCCCCTTCAGATACTGGAAGGCTGCTCTGAGGTCTCCACGCAGCCTTCTCTTCTCCAGGCTGAACAGCCCCAACTTTCTCAGCCTGTCTCCATACAGGAGGTGCTCCAGCCCCTGATCATCCTCGTAGCCCTCCTCTGGACTTGTTCCAACAGCTCCATGTCCTTTTGATGTTGAGGACACCAGAACTGCACACAATGCTCCAAGTGAGGTCTCCCGAGAGCAGAGTAGAGGGGCAGGATCACCTCCTTCGACCTGCTGGTCACACTTCTTAAAGACCTTGCTACTTAGAAGCATGGTGATAATGGAGGTTGTCTTCTCCTCTTCCCGTATGGTTACGCCCTGAGACTTACACTGCCATTAAATCAATTTAAAGCTAATAGTTTCAAAACTGCTGTGTACAGCCTGTTAGCACCACAATATGACGGGATTGCACCCTGACATCTGTGCTGCAAAGCCACAGTGAGCTGGCATGATTGGAGTATCTTGATGCAAGCACAGCTTTGTAGCTACTGAATCTCCTGGGATGAGAAGGTGCTGCATGTTCATAAGACAGATTCGTGACCGAGCTGCAGTGATGATCTAACTATATCTATAATGATAACTATATCTATAGTGGTGATCTAACTATATCTAACTATAAGATGCAGTTTATACAGTCAACCTCATGTTGCTGTTCCTCAGCTGTGTCTGTCACCACCATGAGCGTGGCTGAGTTTGCTGCTTCTTTGGGGAATTAACACTTGGAAGTTTTATTCTGGGGATTATGAAGCTATTCTTTCTTCTGGCATTTTCTGCTTGTGAAAGTGATTGGAGCTGAATTAAAGCTGCAATAAGAACTCAGAGCTCTGTAAGGACTCCAAGCAAAAGCCATTACTGAAGTGACTGTGTAATTACATGACTGAGCCTTAATCCTGGTCTTCAGCACCAGAAGGAAACTTTGCCACCATCCAGAGCCCTCATGATTCTGTGCCATGACCTTCAGTTAATAGAAGAAATCGTCCCCAAATTGCTTGATTCTCTCAAAAAACAACCAACTTGCAAAGTCCCTTTCTGTTTCTGTGTTTCTCAGTCCATGGCAACACACATCAGCTCAGTTCAGAAACCTCTGCCTGGGCTTCCCACTCAGAACTAATCTCTTCAACTTCAAAGCATCTGTTCCCCCATAGCACTTGTTTTCCCTTCCACCCTTTCCCTCTCCCTTTAATGCATATCTTTTCATTTTCACTCTCAGTTCCAATATCTCAGTCCTCCCCTGTTGATGTATGGTTGCCTCAAATAGCCCATACCCTTATAATGATCGCACTGATTTGCTTGCCCAGATAGCTCAAAACATACCACACAGAATCATAGAATAGTTAGAGTTGGAAAGGACCTTAAAATCATCTAAAGTTTGCCTATCCTGTCCACGGGCAAGGACACCACACACTAAACTGTGTCACCCAAGACTCCCTCCAACCTGGCCATGGGGATGTTTGCCATTATCACCTGTCACATACGCCCCCAACATGGTCTGTATACGTACAGAGTCTTGAACTCCTTGCTGCATGCATGCCTCTACTTTCAGGCTCCTTTTGTCTTATCAGTGTGCTGTGGCCAGAAAGCAAGGCTGTCCAGGGCAGTGCTTTGAGCAATTAGTTTCACCCTTTATTCTCCCTCTACAAGCAGGCATCAGTAGTAGGTGGTTGGAATAAAACCTATGCTTCCTTTTCTCCTTGTTCCACTGGCTCCCTGTGAAAGGCAGGGTGAGTTTTCAGATTTAAGAGTGTTCTATTTTAAAGCAACTTCTGTTTGAGCGTGTTTTTTAACTGTATTTTAATGCAGTGCATTTACAAAACAGCTGCTTACCATAGGAAATGGTGTTCAAGTCAGTGACAGCGCAAGTGATAAATGAGCTGCGTGAGCGCAGCAACTTAACCTCGGTGAGGTCTGAGCCATAACATTTATTTAAACCTATCTTCTTCTTTTGTAAATAATGGATCTCTGTGATCAAATATTTATTGGGAAAAGGCTTTGTTTAGAGCTTTTGGTTGTTATATAGTTAGTTGGGTGCTTTTGCATGTGAAGGTAAAATCATTCAGGCTATTTGTAATCACAACTGAGCATCTCTTCAAGAAAAGAGAGTTGACTCATCCGAATGGTAGCTTATTCTTTCTTTCCTTTGTTATAAACCATTCCCAGTAGGCTTTTGGGAGGAAAAATAGAAGTTAAAATTGTCTATTGTGAGCTCACTTTTCAAGGGGGAAATGGTAAGGGCAAGAGTGGAGGAGAAGGGAAGGATATGATGGCAACGTTGGGGGCATATTTAGTGGTGAGGCATTGCTGATGAAGCTGCTTTGGCTGGTGAGAGAGTGAATGGGTAGGCTGTAGTCTTCACTGTTTCCCTTGGTGGTGTGCAACACTGAGACTGTACAAAGTCAGGATTTAGGAATATTTAGGTTACATTATAAATGGCGGTCAGGATTCAGTATTCCAAAGGCAAGGATTTTGTACGTGGAAGCTGAACAAGTCTCGTCTGTGACAATTCAGAGATGGCAAAAGGAAATCGTGTTCTGTCTTTTGTCTTTTCTATTTCATTTGTTTAACAGAATCTCTTTCCAGGGTGCAATTTCACTTTGAGGGGTCAGAGATTAAAAAGCAATTTTCCCTCACTGACAATGGCATAAACTAGTGAGTTACATTTCTCTTAATGGCCTCATTTAACAGAGGAGTGAATGGAAATCCTTGGTTACTGAGTGGAAAACCACACTTAGAGTCATTCTTATGCCCAGTGGCAGCACATATAATCGATTGCATTGCCCAAAGGTCAAAGCTCTAAGAAATGGTATTAAAATTGCCTCTTAATGGGATAGGAATGCCACTTGTCAGGAATATTAGCACTGGCGATGTATATCTAACCTGGATCTGAGGAAAACCAGGAGCAGAAACTGAGTATCCTGGTCTGAGTCCCAGCTGTGTAGCCTAAAGCAGTATTTCACTGTGCTGTGAGCTTGTCAGATCTCATCAAGTAGCAAATAGTTGAGCTTGGTCAGTGTTCGTAATGGAAACCTCGGCTGAAAGCCTTCACATGCAGGCAGCAGTGGTTTTCTGTTCACTTCCTGAGTGACGCCTTTCTGGTATATGGACACTGTCCAAACAGTGCCACCATTCCTAGGGCATTCCATCAGGCTTTGATAATCAGCCTCAGTAAAGATGCCACATTGCTTTTCAAAGCCACGCAGAAACTAATAGTTGAATTCTAGTATGAAGACTTATATTCTGATTTCTGTACTTTGATCTTTTACTTGATTCTCATGAGCATCACTTTATCAGCCCATCTTTTTCACAGGCATAGTGTAGGGACCTGTAGTTAGCATAGAGTCATTTCATCTGCCTTGGTACTTAAAATTCAGGCAGCTAGTCCAAGACAAGCTAAGCCTTTGCTTTACCTCTGGGAGACAGTTCATCCTGCTTCTCTTGGATACTGGAGTCTATGATGAATAATGTGTTCGAGGTGAACATCTTAGCTTCATTGCTATAGACAAGTACCTTCAAAAAAGCACTTAGCTGCTAGGCAGATAGGGTTTGATTTCCTTTCCTAAAAGTAAATATTTAGTATCCTCCTGTGCTGAGTAGAGAATCCTGCCGTGTTTTTAGTTTCCACTATGGAAGTCTGTTGTTCCTCCCAAAATCACAAGTGACCTCTGTCAGATGTGTTTAAATATTACAGAGATCCGGGGGAATCTCAAAGCTCAGAAGTAGCTGAGAAAGTAAATGCATTTTCCCCTATCGTGTTTTAATAGCTGTATTGATCATGAAGGGAAAATTATGTGGAAGGAGAAAGAAGTTACAGAAAATGAAGTTGCTTTTATCTCCATTTTGACAAAACATGGAAGGACTTCAATCAAAGGATTTCTCCATATCCCTGAAAGAAATAACAGGCCTGATAGGACACATTTGTAGTACAGCTGTCAGGTCACAGCCTGGCACTATCAGAAGTGGAGAACAGAAATTGTTAAGTTCAACTTATGTTCAGGAGGAGAAAAGAGAGTGAATTATAGTCTCGCTAAATCTGACTTCAGCAACATGCAAAGCTCTTGAACACATTTGGAAATGAAGAATTGGAAGTGGAGGGTGGGACAAAAATGGGATTTCATTTTGCTTTGAAGAAGTAATTGCATATCTTTGTGAGGATAAAGGGTTTCCTCAGACAAAGGTGATGAGAAAGACTTGACTTCTTGGTCTTCAGAGAAACATTCTTTACGTTTCTCTCACATAAGGATTGTCCTTATTTAGAAGTTTCCTAGGAAAAGAAGTGCTACTGCTAGGCCATAGCTTGTTCTTACATGGTAAGCTCTGACGTCTCTAGTTTGTTTGATATTTGTACTTTTAAGGGTTCAGGGTGGGCAGCTCAATCCTGTCTTTGCCAGTATTCAGTCATTCCTATATTCCCTACTGAGCTGATGCATGTATGCATACCTGTGATATTTTGGGAGTGATAGGCTTCCTCCTTATTTTCTCACATGGAATATGGTGACTGAGCACAGCTCTCACTGGCTTTTCAGATCAGAAGGCACAAATTGAATGGATGTAGCCCTTGGATAATGTGTTTTCAGCATCTACACCTGATCCACAACAACATGACATGTATCAGTGCTTCCCTGAACAGCTGAAAGAGTAAGCTGGTTGGGGGTTAATTTGAATTGAAGACACTTGACTTTGTCTGCTCTGTAGGTACCTACATCTGATTTGAGTGTCAGAATTCCCATTGTATTTGATGGAGATGGAAGGTACAATTCAGTTGCCCAACACAGGCATCTAGTGCCATTTGAGATGCACTTGGAAATCCCAAGTGCATCCCATGTAAGGCTGACAGGTATGAGACAGGAACTACAGGAAACCCATGGCCTCCTGAGCTGGCAGCTGGTATTCATCTCAAATGACGCTGGATGCTTGTGCATGGGCATCTGGAAAAAGATTCAGCTGACCTTCCAGTAAATCTGTACTTTGGAGTTATCTGATTCAATTCCTAGTCTTTATGATGGGAACCAAGTGGTTCTACCATTATTATAATAAGAGCTTAGACATCAAAGTATGTGTGTTTATGTAGCACATCAGGTGTGGATACATATAGCTGAACTGGTGAGATACGGACTTGATAAGTGGGAGAAAACTTGTGTGGAAAATTGTCTGAACTGTCAGGATTAGGATTAAAGGGATGGAGCTGGTTGTGTCTGGCGTGGGGCAGCTGATTCCTGTCAACGGAACCCCATTGGACACCCAATACATAGTTATATACTGATATTTGTACAGAACTTTGAAAAGAGATTAATGCTTAGTGTTATTCATCATCTTTTTTATTAGACATTAATATCAAGCAAAACATTTTTTTCATTATGCTTGATAACTTAGGAAGCATCAGGAGAGCTGATTTTACCTCTTGGCTATTGATCATAAACAATAGTTTAGTGTGAGGTGTCCCTGCCCATGGCAGGGGGGTTGGAACTAGATGATCTCAAGGTCCTTTCCAACCCTAGCTATTCTATGATTCTATGATCATAATCCAACTTGCTAGTGAGATAAACTTCAATTCTTATTATTATCTCTTTTTTTTTCTACATAAAAGCTGAGTCATAGCTTAAGCTAAAAATCACTGAGTTAGATGTACTTGTGTAATCTTCTCTAAGATAAAACAGGTATTTTGGACACAGATTGCCTGACACAGAGACAGATTTTTGTTATCTAACAGAAGAACAAAGTTTGAGCTCTAGACTCTTTGTGGATCCTCTGGTCATAGAATCATCAGCCCACCTCCCAAGCGTGTCCAGGTCCCTCTGGATGGCATCCCTTCCCTCCAGCGTATCAACCGAACCACACAGCTTGGTGTCATCGGCAAACTTGCTGAGGGCGCACTCAATCCCACTGTCCATGTCACCGACAAAGATGTTGAACAAGACCGGTCCCAGCACCGATCCCTGAGGGACACCACTCGTTACTGGTCTCCAGCCGGACATCGAGCCATTGACCACAACTCTGCATGCGGCCATCCAGCCAGGTCAACAAAAGAGACTTGACAGCTACAGAAGGATCCAAATCTTTCTAGTCTGTTGAAACAGCATAAGTTAGAGAACACTCAACTAGGCCTTACTTTTATACTTTTGTAGGAAATTAATATTTAATGAGGTTTGGTGCAGCTGTTTCCTCTTTTGCACTATGTTCAGACCAAGAGAGGAATGTCCATTGATTCAGGCTATGAAAACTACGAAGAACTAGAAGGGTACATGGCCAAATGAGACATAGGTACTACATATTCATTAAGTCCTAGTGCTTTTGTGAGAGTCACCCGTTTGCTACAAGACAAAATTATTTCATTGACAAAATACCTTGTTTTTTGGAAGCAGCCCTGTCCATTGTATCACTCAGATGCTGTTGGGCAGCCCCGTAAATCCAGGCAGTTCTGCCAAGTAAACCAGTTCTGTCTTAGGAGCACCCTCCCCCCCCCCCCCACCAAGAGTTTCTTTACCATTACTGGGGGTTTTATGTCTTGATAGACAAATCACTAGCCAACGAGTTCTGTAAGCTTAGCTCCTACATTACAACAAACACTGATATAATGAAAAGTACATCAGGGATCTCAGAGCAATTCAACAATAAAAATGTAGGAGATTGAGGTTGCACTTGAAGAGTCTTATTATCAGTCTTGGTAAAGAGAGAGAAGCTTCTTTTAGACATTCATCCAAATGAAATCTTCTGTAGTTAGGTTTTGGATTCCTTAGGAACATATGAAAAGCTGAATCTGGAAAGTATACTTTGGTTCTGCTTAGACTTTTAGCAACATGGGTCTTTTGGTTTCTACTTTAATTGTTCTGGTGTAAGTAGAAAACCTTGGACTGGTTTTAACCTTTCAGGTTGATCCTCAGGTATTGTAAATATGTGCAGTTGTCTGCCATTAAGGTTTTTGCACCTTTTTACACCTTTTTTGCTACATAGTACTATCAGTTGTCATGCTTGTCTTATCACCTGTGGAAGCCATCAGTAATTAAGATCAGCACCAGCTTATCTTTCTCTGTATCTAAGTAATCTTCAGGATACCACATGTAGTTCATTACGTTATTCTAGGTTCTTGTAAAAATCCAGTATCAAACTCTCTTGGAGTAGGTATTCCAAAGGCAAAGCAAGCCCATTAGGGCATCGTGTGAAACATGGAGACATTTATATCCACAGAACAGTTAAGGAGAAACAAAGCTCCCAAATGCTTTTCCTGAGTTCAGAAGTACAAGGAAAGCACTGCTCCTTGGGTGCTCTACTACTGGGGGCTTCTTGTTATGTTGCTGAGATATAGAGATTGATGTTCTGATACTGTGATCCCCCCATGACAGGGAAAGAGAAGACAGTGCCTTGTTGCAGATGAGTCCCTTTGAAGACAACTGTGTTGTCTGGGACAGCTGAGATGGAAGTGTTTAGGAGCTCGGGGTGCTACAGACTAGTTTTGTCTTCCTCCTCTCTTCCTACTCAGTCTTTGAGAGGTGGTCATACCAAATTACCCAACACCCAAAGTATGATGTCTCCAGGTTTGTGAAGCAAGTGCTTGATGCCCACCTCCAGTTGAGCACTCTCGCGTTCTCCTGGTACCAGTCAGAGCTCTCCTTGGTCCAATAGAAGCTCACCCCGAAGGACTCAGTGGAACAGAGGAGGCCAGCAAATAACGCCATGAGCCGTGTCCATTGAGCAGTCATTGAGGAGGCTGGTGGGTTACTGGCCCTTGTGTGGGGAGACAGTTTCAGTGCAAGGCTGCACTACTGCTGTCCTAGATAGGCTGTGGAACAGACTGGGGTTAAGGTCTTCAGTGGAATGACCTTAGAAGACTAGAAAACATGTAAAGGAACCAGGTCCTCTTCACAAAGCACAATTCCACTATTAAAGCAATTTATACAGTGTGTCAAAAGTCGGGGTTTTTTTACGTCACAGTAAATGCTGCGGTAGCTCCATTTTAGTGGGTTCATCTTGTGTATATTCTTCACAGCTTGCTTTTTTGTTTCCCATGTGAGCAACAATATATTGTTCTTTTTTTATAGACAACAGTGCTCCCCATTTATGAGAAACAATTCTTGCATCAGGTCTTTTTACCGGCGAAGGCATTTTTCTTACATAGATCTGAAACATATAAAGACTAAACTAAAGTCTGCTTGTATTTATCTGTCCTCTTTAGAGCCTGTCCCAGTGGATATTACTCTTTTCCTGAAACTTTCTTTCTTCCTTAAGAGTTTAAAGGAAAGGAAATCATCTGTAATTTCAGGCTTTTGCAGATGTCAAAGGCACACTTCTTGTTGCCATGAATGGAAGTAGAATAGAGCTCTATCCACTATAGAGGTCAAATGTGCTGATTTAATAGTACTGGGGAAAATTCATGAACATGCAGGTAAGTTGGTTTTTTCCTAAGCAGAGAAATCTTAAATTCTGCTCATAGTCTCCAAGCTTTCCTTGTTTGTCTTCCCAGTGGTGTCTTTAAAAGATAAAGAGTTTATTATTTAATATGTAGGTGTATAAGAAGTTAGTAACAACTGATTTCAGCTACCAGCAGTACAATAAAAAATGCCATAATCACATTCTACTTCAAGTTCCAACTTCTTTGACCTGAAAGGAATATGAATGCCATGTATTCATGTAACTGAATATACCTTGCTGTCTTCCTTCTTTCTTTTTACTGTGAAAGCATGCAGTGTATGTGTCAAGACTCAGAAACCACAGACGAAATGAGACGCTCCTGCCTTTATTTTTAAGCCCCATGTTTCCAAGGTGTTTTGTCATCTTATTTTATGTGGGCTTAACCATTGTCTAGAGGTACCTGTTTCCCTGATGTTTTTTGAGGGAGCATAGGGCATCTGGCTTCCTATTCTGAGGTCCTAAATTAGACATCTGAAGTTCAGTAGGATAAGTCTCAATACAAATGCTTCATAGCAGGATTTTAGAAATCTTCAAGTAGGCAGAAGTGTAGGACCATAAAGTTCCTTGTAGTTACTCTAGGTTCAAAGACTCGCATTTCTCTTTTCTTTCATCTCTTATTCAGTAATATTGATGGACATGCAGCCATGGACATAAAAAACCCAACCTCTGCTTGCTTCTTGTTCCAAATAGAATCATAGAATGGTTTGGATTGGAAAGGAGCTTAAGGTGGTCCAGTTCCAACCCCTTGCCACAGGCAGGGACACCTCACACTAGACCTTGTTGCCCAAGGGTCTGTCCAACCTGGCCTTGAAGACTTGAACTGCCAGGGATGGAGCATTCACCACTTCCACAGACACTGGAAGCTGCTCTGAGGTCTCCACGCAGCTTCTCTTCTCCAGGCTGAACAGCCCCAAGTTTCTGAGCCTGTCTCCATATGGGAGGTGCTTCAGCCCCTGATCATTCTTGTGGCCTCCTCTGGACTTGCTCCAACAGTTCCATGTCCTTCTTATATTGAGGACACCAGAACTGCACACAATGCTGCAGGCGGGATCTCATGAGAGCTGCTCATGTCTATGAGGATGTGTCAAGATACTGCAGGGCATTTCTCATGCAGATGCTTGTGTTCAGGTAGCTAGATTATGAGCCATACTTAGTTGGACAGATCCCAATGCAGGGCAGTTTATCCTGCCACAGCCAACCTGATGAAGTTTAACCATGCCAAGTGCAAGGTCCTACACCTGGGTCGGAGCAATCCCAGGCACAGCTACAGGTTGGGCAGAGAAGAGATTCAGAGCAGCCCTGCAGAGAAGGACTTGGGGGTGTTGGTCGTTGAGAAAATGAACATGAGCCGGCTGCAGTGTGCGCTCGCAGCCCAGAAAGCAACCGTATCCTGGGCTGCATCAAGAGGAGCGTGACCAGCAGGTCGAAGGAGGTGATCCTGCCCCTCTACTCTGCTCTCGTGAGACCTCACTTGGAGCATTGTGTGCAGTTCTGGTGTCCTCAACATCAAAAGGACATGGAACTGTTGGAACAAGTCCAGAGGAGGCCACGAGGATGATCAGGGACTGGAGCACCTCCTGTATGAAGATAGGCTGAGAAAGTTGGGGCTGTTCAGCCTGGAGAAGAGACGGCTGCGTGGAGACCTCAGAGCAGCTTCCAGTGTCTGAAGGGGGCCTACAAGGATGCTGGGGATGGACTCTTCATCAGGGACTGTAGTGACAGGACAAGGGGTAATGGGTTCAAACTGAAACAGGGGAAGTGTAGATTGGATCTAAGGAAGAAATTCTTTACTGAGAGGGTGGTGAGGCACTGGAATGGGTTGCCCAGGGAGGTTGTGAATGCTCCATCCCTGGCAGTGTTCAAGGCCAGATTGGACAGAGCCTTTGGTGCCATGGTTTAGTGTGGGGTGTCCCTGCCCATGGCAGGGGGTTGGAAGTGGATGATCTTAAGGTCCTTTCCAACCCAAACCATTCTATGATTCTATGATTCCTGAATCTGAGTTCTTACTCCAGTGACAGGTGGTGCTTGGGTTGAGACCATATACTTTAGATTCCTTAAAAACCATTCTTTAATGTGTCTTTAGTGTGGGTCATCATCACATTAGTCCAGGACAATTTAATCTGCTGTCTGGTGTTGAGCACTTGTTTTGACACAGGAGCTGGTTATTGAGAGCTTACAGGAAAGCAGCAGGAGTGGTCTGAGAGCTTGCACGCTTTCCTGCAGAGGGGAGCTTACAAAAAGAGATTGTTAAGCTACAAAATAGAAGATGGAGATGAAGATAACAGTCTCCGGGTACCTAGAAGTCTGCTGCAGAGAAGAAAGGAATCGTCATTGCTCTTGTGTTTATTACAGATGAGAAGAACCAGAAGTAATGGGCTTAGACCACAGCAAGAAAGAATCAGGGTCATTATTAAGAAAAGCTGTCTAATGATAAGGAGATTGAAACACTTTCTGGGGAGATTTTAGACCCTCCAGCGCTGGATATCTGTAATGGTATCTAGTGGAGCATGTTTCAGGAATGCTATTTGTATAATTGCTTTTGCAGCTGCCTGTCAGATCACGCTGCAAGGTGCAATGTAAACAGGACGTGTTCCTATTGTATCACAAACCATCACTATCTAATCAGAAAACATTGCAGCCATGAATCATTCTTTGATTTTCATTCTCATCCTCCCTTCAGAAAAGAAGTGTGTTGCTGTTAGACGCCTTCTTCAGGGACCGAAATTGCTGATTTCATGTGACAGAGGTGATGACACTCAGAATCTGATGTCAACTTCAGTTAGAGTGGCTGTTGGATACAATTGCATAAATCACTTCACTTTATCCAAATGCTTTCTGCTTGGCTTTCAGTGTCCTGGACTTGGCTGGCAATCACCATCTATTCTCCATAAAAGAGGAGTCAATGTGATAGTGTGTGTCCTCACTAGTCCTTTGGATGACGTAGCTGAGCCACACAGTCATTGAAGGTGACGTATGTGGGAGCTGGGTTGGCATTGTGCTGTCCTTCAAGAGCAACAGGGAATCATCACATTTCACTTGAACAAGCTGTTGGTTTTCTGAGTTTCTGTTATGTTTGATTAGCATCGTGGCTGGAAATAAGGAGGATTTATAGGAAGAGGTGAAATTAATGTGCTAGTAGAATTCAGAAGGGAATGCATCTATACTGCTGAATAAAATAAGGCCAGGGGCTGTCCTGTAGATCCAAGGCCTGGTCATGTCCTCATGGTTAAATTATAGTCATAGAATCATAGAATAGTTTGTGTTGGAAGAGACCTTTAAAGGTAATCTAGCCCAATGAGGAGGGACATTTTCCATGCAGAAAGAAGGTGACAGCATCCAAACTGTCCATTAGGAATGGTTGCTGGCATGTGGTGCTTTGGACCTCAGTCATTCTTTAGGAAAGAAGGACAACGCTGCATCAAGAAGGTTGAATGGGTGATGAAGAGACAGCATTTGTGCCTATGCCTCATTCCTCTTTATGTGTATAAAAGTAGCTGCTTTGTGCCAGAGTTTGTACAGGGGCCTGAGTGCACCAGAACTATCTGCCTGTCCTCCTCTTGCCCTAGTGATTTGGCTGACCGTGATTTAGGCCATCTCTGATACTCACTGCTCTGTACCCTTGGATCACAATGCTGTAAGAAAGAATGTGAGATGCCTCCATCGGAGCAGCACCTCCTTGCTTGGGAGATGCAATGAAGCTCAGTCCCTTGCTCTTGATCCCTGCCTGAGCTATGCTGTAGGACTGCTCTGCCTGGCCACGATGCTGAACCTGACCCAACTCACTGGCTTTGCCTCGGGTCTGCCTTATTTCTACATATGTGCTGGGAGGTCACTAAGCCTTTGGCTATCCCTGATTATTGTCTTAAAACTGCTGTGCTCTTGCTTGGGTGCTGTGGGATGGAGCCCTTGTTGGAGAGGGCACTGCCTCAGCTCACCTTGCTGTCACCCTCTCCCCTGGCTCGCCCTCCCCAGGACAGCACCTTGCTCTTGCAGCTCATTGACAACTTAAGGGTCTCTAATAAGGTAAAAATTCCCTTAGGAATGGATAAACTTCATTAGTGCTTGGAATGCCTTTTAAGAAACCTGAGTCCAGTGTTCACAGGGGTGTAAATGCATCAGTGCAGTGCACTCTGGCACCTGTGCTAGGGGCCACAAGATAGATTTTTTTCCTTATGGTGCAGTTAGAGATTAACTTTGAGTGCTTTTTGGGGTCTTGTTTGATTGCATGCATTTAATTTTTCCCTGCGTTGATTTTTTGGATATAAATATAAACAGAAGGGACATTTGGGGGCTGAAAGGATGCTCGAGAGGGATGCTTCATCAGGGACTGTAGTGATAGGACAAGGGGTGATGGGTTCAAACTTAAACAGGAGAAGTTCAGATTGGATATAAGGAAGAAGTTCTTTACTGTGAGGATGGTGAGGCACTGGAATGGTGATTCGGAGGAAACTCCAGAAACAAACTTGCCAACAAAGTTTTCAAGCTGACAAGCAGGTATTCTTTATTGCGGCGCCGGGAGACACGGGGGATAGCTCCTCCTAACGTGTGTCTCCCCCTATTGCTCCATACACTGCCTTATATAGATGCTGGGCATACATACATATTCATGAGGTTACGTATGGATTATAGAATTTTCCAGAGAGTTCCCCGCATGTGTACAAAATTGTGGTAGGGGTCTGTGAGGGTCCTTTACTTCTTCCAGCAATCTTCATCACTTCTGGCTGCCTTTGACGCATGCGCAGTAGATGCTCGTACCAGCTTAATTGGATCGTTAACACCAAAGACATAATAATCCTTCTAGCTTCCTACTTATCAGTTAGTTTAACTGTAGCCCATCCTGGACACCTGCCATTCCCGGATACTCCTTATCCCTGTGTCTCGTTATTCTAGACTATTTTTCTTAAAACTATGTCAACTAGAACGACTTATCTTGCACAAGAATTCTCAGTGTTTTCTCTAGCTGTACTCTATTTTTCCTTCTACGTATCATGCCCCTCAGTAATTTTCCACTGCTACTGTTACAAAGCCATTAAACTTAGCATTACTTAAAACTAATTCTAAAAGTTTATATATTCCATTTTATGATTTTATGTCCCCCTTTGTTTCAATGGGTTGCCCAAAGAAGTGGTGAATGCTCCATCCCTGGCAGTGTTCAAGGCCAGGTTGGACAGAGCCTTGGGTGCCATGGTTTAGTGGGAGGTGTCCCTGCCCATAGCAGGGGTTGCAACTGGATGATGTTAAGGCCCTTTCCAACCCTAATCTTTCTGTGATTCTATGATTTTTAACCTGTAGATTCTGAATTAGTTGCAGTGTTGTCAGTAAGGGTATTGCATACTTGGTTTACTTGTGATCTTACTATTTCATGGCCTTAAAGGAATTCTTAATTTGATAAGGTAGGGCGTTTTTTTCAGTGCTAAAAGAGATGATAGAATCAGCATGAAAAGGGGACCAAAGCACTACCTGGACCCTTAGGTTCTGATATAGAGACTAATAATACACAGAAACAGGTCTTTTCCACTATGATCATAAAGCTGATACTCGTTAATTGCCTGTAAGCCCCTATAAATGGCAAATAGAATTCACAGGTTTCAGCAATAGATATGCTGGAGGACAGAGGATGGAAGGGATGACATATTTCTGTATCTACCTCGAAATTCATTTTGGAGAGGAAAAGAATGCTCAATATAGGTACTGCTTGCATAACGCCAAATTGTGTTGGCAGGGAGGACCTTAAATCACGGGTATTGCACTTCGAGAGGGTTTAAACATAGCAGAGGATCAGCAGCATGCAATAAAATAAGAGCTGAAAGTGCAAGGATTTGGAAATGAGGGTGGCATGCCCAAGACCGGGCAGCGGATTGAGCTGTGCAGTAGGAAATGAAACCACAGAGCAATACAAAGCAGCAGAGTAAGGTGAGGGGCGAAGTTTAGCAGATCAGGGCCTCCATTTGGTTTAATCTACATTCGTCTTTAATTACATGGAGTACTTCCCAGCATGCAGTGAAAAGTCAGATTGGTGTTATTGTCGTCATGAATCTGGAGAATTATTGTGGAATTAGGCGAGAAATAATCTGGTTTAAAGACATCAGAATACGTCCCACTCTGACAATGCTGCTTCTGGACCAGGTGAGGGATGCTTTCTGTTTTCTCATCCCCCAGACTGTTGCCTTGCAGAGCAAAGCTGTAGTGAAATGCCTGCAGTGTCTTCTGGCGATAGCATTCTGTGTTGTACAGCAGCCTGCTGCATCAATAACTGCTGTCATCTACACCCATGAATTAGATTACTACTGCAACGTGCATCCCCAGTCTTCTTCAGCAGCGTTGCTTTCAGTGACATTCAGCATGAGTACTGCTTTATTGCTTTACTCGAGCCTCCCTTGCATTTTAGCATCCAAAGCTCATTAGGATTGAACAACAGAAAGAGGTTGTTGAGTGACTGTTCTCAAACACATCGTGAAATTTGGGTGTACATGCTTTGTTTGTAGAAGAGGATAAAATGTTGGCCACTGTGTAGGCATCCACAGATGGGTTTTCAATGAGAAACAAGCATATACTTGTAGAGCAAAACATTGCCTCATGACTGGGGTTTTCCTGGTCTGTCTTCTAAATACAGTTCCAGTGCCTAAAGATGTGGTAAGGAGACATCAGCCTTCCCTTATAAGAATTCCAGATGGCAAAAAAAGGAGCATTTCATATCTGCCTTTGGAGAGCAGTAAAGGAAGCACTTCATAAGGAAGGGAAGGCATATGTTTGACTCTGTGCTCTCTGATCCTCTGTCTTCCCACCTATTCTTTTAATAATCTAGTCAATCTCCTTTCCCTTTGTGTTCCTTATTTCCTATGTGTCTGAAGGGGGCCTATAAGGATGCTGGGGAGGGACTCTTCATCAGGGACTGTAGTAACAGGACAAGGGGTAACGGGTTCAAACTGAAACAGGGGAAGTTTAGATTGGATCTAAGGAAGAAATTCTTTACTGTGAGGGTGGTGAGGCACTGGAATGGGTTGCCCAGGGAGGTTGTGAATGCTCCATCCCTGGTGGTGTTCAAGGCCAGGTTGGATGAGGCCTTGGGTGCCATGGTTTAGTGTGAGGTGTCCCTGCCCATGGCAGGGAGGTTGGAACTGGATGATCTCAAGGTCCTTTCCAACCCTAACTATTCTATGATTCTATGATTCTATAATGGACTTATTGTCACCTGGACATAGTAGATAAGGATTTTCAAATATATGCTGCAATCACATCACTTCCTCTCTTATGTCTACATGGAAGGAGAGGAGGAACAAGAAAACCCTTGAAGCATCAGTTCTGATTGTGGCTGTATTCATCCCACTGGGAGCTGAGGTAGACACAGCTTCCTTGACATCACCAGCCTCTTGCATGGTTGAACCTAATGATAGCAAGGTGAAAGATGGGGAGGGATATGTCAGCAGTAGAGCAGGAAACAACCTGAGTAGCTGTACAGTAGCAAAATCTGGGTAACTACGACTGTAACTACACAACAGACAACACCACAACGTTGAAGTCCTTCAGCACACGTACCCAAAGCATCATAACCTTTGTGTGTGGTGCTCGCTGCAGCTTCACTGTCTGCTAACACCATAAGTAAGTTTGCTTTCAGTTAAGTTGTGCACTGCAGCAGTTGGGCTGGCTCTGGCTTGACACCTTGCTAACTAAATGTACCAGTGCATTAGTACTTGAAAGCACCATCAGAGGTCAACCTGGTAAAGGCATCAAGTGGTGGGAAGTTCATACTGCTCCTATCTTGCCATGAATTGTCCATTGTCGTGGTGTCAGGAGGTGACTGACAGTCAAGGCACAACACTATTAACCAAAACCAGAATTCATTTTAATCGCAGTTTTCTTAGTTTCCTTTCAATCACTGAAAACATTGAATTTCAAACTTCCTGAGAGAGATTGTCAAAACAAAACAAATAATGGCTTTATCAGTCATTTTTGGATTGGATTTGTGGTCTAGATGAATTTAGAAGCCACCCACACAATATTTATATTTCTTAACATAGAATAGAATCATAGAATAGTTAGGGTTGGAAAGGACCTTAAGATCATCCAGTTCCAACCCCCCTGCCATGGGCAGGGACACCTCACACTAAACCATGGCACCCAAGGCTCTGTCCAACCTGGCCTTGAACACCGCCAAGGATGGAGCTTTCACAACTTCTTTGGGCAACCCATTCCAGTGCCTCACCACCCTCTCAGTAAAGAACTTCTTCCTTAGATCCAATCTAAACTTCCCCTGTTTCAGTTTGAACCCGTTACCCCTTGTCCTGTCACTACGGTCCCTGATGAAGAGTCCATCCCCAGCATCCTTTTAGGCCCCTTCAGATATTGGAAGGCTGCTATGACGTCTCCACGCAGCCTTCTCTGTGACTTATCTGTAACATATCTGTAACTTATGACTAAAGCATTGGGCCACCTAATACATTTTGGATTTGAGAAAGGTAAAAGCATCAGTCACATCTCATAAATACATATGTATGCTCTGTTTGTTCTGCAGCCAACTGAGGAGGACTGTGTTGCAAAGCCAATCACCCATCCCAGCAACATCTAGGAAAGCCCTAGGTCACCTCAAGCTGGGAATGGTTCAGCAATACCCAAGTGTATTTGCCTGGTATCATTCTCTTTTCATTTTAGCTGGTTTGATTTGATTTTCTCCATGTTTCAGAGTAAAAGATGAGAATTTTATATACTCCCTGTGAAAATCATCCTTCATCCCTCTTTAGCAGCCTGATCAATTGCTTGAATAGCTTTCTGAGAATGTCTTTTTGTGCAGCATTAAATATTCCCTGCCGTGGTGTTCATCTAATATTACTTGGGTTGACTTCACTAACTTCAGAAACAAATGTAGTTAGTTAATTAGTTAATGGTGGATTTCATTTATTTATAGGCAATTAACCTGTATCCCCAGGCCATATTTTCTTCCTAAGCCTGCCATCTGTAATAGACACTATTTACCAAACCTTTTTATACTTGTGGGTGCTCCCCTCCAAACTCATTTCTCTACATACAAATCAAGTCAATCTGTGACTTTTTGATCTTCAAAAAGAAATAAGCCCATCATGCCAGTTTAGTACGAAGGCATCAGATGCAGGGAGAACAGCATTGTGGCATGGGACATTGTCCCACCATATACACTGCGTAAAACAGGTTTGGTTATTGGTGAACAGACATGGGCAGATTAGAGCAGTGTGGTAGAGAATCTTCCCCAAATCCAAAATCCACTGCGCTATGCAGATGTTGAATCGTGATCTTAAGGTCCTTTCCAGCCCTAACTATTCTATGATTCTGTGTTGTATTTCTTGCATTACCATTATTGTTGTATGTCAAGAGGTGTCTTCTGAAATGCTTAGCCACCTCTATCATCTCCTGGTAGTAACTAGTAACTCTTCCTTTATTTAAGCAGACTTCTGCCTCTGCTCAGCTGTCAACACTTTTAGGTTGCCTAAAATGAACAAATATATTCAGTTCCTTTATGAGATTGCCTTTTCTGGACAAATGCATGAAAATCCAGTGAGATTCACATGTACACATCCATGACTAGAGCATGCCCTGCAGGGAAGATGTGTTCCTGACCTCAGCTGGTGAGTGTGTCCGGTACCCAGAAGCACCAAGTATGAGGTAGCCCTTGTAATTCCTGTTCTGCTTGCACAGCAGCAGATGCTGCTCTTGACAACAAGCCAGTCTTCTACTGAAGCTCACTCCTGGTTGTTTTATTTTAGCTTTTTCTCCTCCAGAGCATTCTCCATCAGAGCACAGCAGTGGTTTCCTTCAGGTTTTTCATTCCTAAGTCCTTCCTTCCTTTTATCCTTCCTTTCGCCCCTTCTTTCTCTCTTTCTTTCCTTCCCTCATCCCTTCTCTCCCCCTCTTCTTCTCTTCCTCTCTTTCTTTTTTTCCATTTTTTCATCCCAAACAGAAAATTGCTTTTCAGGTGAAAATCCACCTTCCTCTTGTGCTTTTTCCTCAAATCTCCCTCACACTGCGGAACGGACGTGATGAATCAATAGCAAAATGTGTCTTTTTGAAAGGCTTTTTCTCTCGCATTCACAGTCAGTGTTTCCTGGTCTTTCTTTAGCGATGTTCTACTGATGTTTATCCCATATTCAGAAAGACTTCAGGACTGGTGAGGTGAAAGTCAACACATTTCACCTTTGAAATCCCATTTTTAATTTGACAGGAAAGTGCAATTCAGGAGCTTCCAGTCATTAAATATTAAGGACAACCTTTACCAAACAGTGTCCAGAGTGCCAAACCGAGTTAGAAATGGAAAAGGCGTTTTCTTTACACGTGGAATGTTTTCTGGGTCTTAGTGAACAAAGGATGAATCCAGGCTGAGTAATGCCTTCTCCTTGCACAGTTGCTTCATTTTTTCATAGTCCAAAACTCAGCAAATGACCTTTGCAAATAATGCAATGAAATAATCTGCATTTTCCCCTCGCACCAGTGTTTCACTGAGCAAAAAAGGCAGCTGCCCCTTCAGCCCATCAACACCAATCTTGTCAAAGCCATAGAGTCAAAGAATGGTTTGGGTTGGAAAGGACCTTAAGATCATTCAGTTTCAATCCCCCTGCCATGGGCAGGGACACCTCACGCTAAACCATGTCACCCAAGGCTCTGTCCAACCTGGCCTTGAACACTGCCACGCATGGGGCAGCAACAGCTTCTTTGGTAAAAGCAGCCTCAGCTGCTCACAGAGCGTCAGCACCCTCACAGTAAAGAATTTCTTCCTTAGATCCAATCTAAACTTCCCCTGTTTCAGTTTGAACCCGTTACCCCTTGTCCTATCACTACAGTCCCTGATGAAGAGTCCCTCCCCAGCATCCTTATAGCCCCCTTCAGACACTGGAAGCTGCTCTGAGGTCTCCACGCAGCTTCTCTTCTCCAGGCTCAACAGCCCCAACTTTCTCAGCCTGTCTCCATACAGGAGGTGCTCCAGCCCCTGATCATCCTCGTGGCCTCCTCTGGACTTGCTCCAACAGCTCCATGTCCTTCTGATGTTGATTTACTCCATGATTTACTAGCATGAGTTTGGTTTATCAAGGCTGGTGTTCAGCCTCAGCAAATCTTCCTTTCTGTTTCTGGGGAGAGGGACACACAACCCTTGACAAACAGGAAAATGTAAGTATTTCAGTGCTTTTTGGCAGATCAGATGCAACTCCCTTTAGCATTCCCTGAAAATGATCCCTCTGCTTGCTTTGTAGCCTCCAAACAGAAGAAAACAGATGATTTGGGGTTTTTTAACCCTAAATCAAGAGATCTGACCTTGTGACATATCCCACATATACCCTTATTCTGTATTTCAAAATTCCTTAGGCCTAAATTGTGAAAATCAGGAAAGCACCTTAATTCCTGCTGGATTAAATAGCACAGAAAGATTGTGCTACCAGTGCAGAACTCAATGTCATATCTAGTATGCTACAGGGTGATACCGGAGGGAGAAGCGCCTTTGAGTGAAGCAGCTTGAAACATAGCCTAATTGAAATATAAGTTCCTTTAATTGCATTAATTAGGCTTTTAATAGGATTACAACAATTGTTCCTTTCTCTTTTATCCTGCAGCTCCTTTCTTTCCCCACACAAATTCCGTATTTAATCTGCTTGTGGTTATTTGCCTTTACAGTCATATCTCAACCCCAAAGTCTGACTATTTCCAGCTGAGTTCACCTCCCGACTAAGAATGGTCCAGAAAAGGCAAGCTTTGAAGAGATTTCCTTCTCTTTATTTGAAGAGGTATTTCCAGATCTAATGGCCAAGCCAAAATACAGATGGTTCCTATAGATATATTTAGAGCTGAACAAAGGTGAATTTTGGTCTCAGGTTTCCCAGTTTCAATCTGGAATCAATCCAGGTAACAAGGACTCTTTGTTCGTTTGTTTTGTTTTGCTCCTTTTTTCCTCATTTGTAGTGGAATTTTGGAGGAAAGGGTGACTGAGGAATCATAGAATCACGGAATGGTTTGGTTTGGAAAGAACCTTAAGATCATCCAGTTCCAACCCACTGCCATGGACAGGGAAACCTCACACTAGACCATGGCACCCAAGGCTCTGTCCAACCTGGCCTTGAACACTGCCAGGGACAGAGCATTCACAACCTCCCTGGGCAACCCATTCCAGTGCCTCAGCACCCTCACAGGAAAGAACTTCTTCCTTAGATCTAACCTGATCTTCCCCTGCTTCATTTTGAACCTGTAAATGTAGAGGAGGTGGTTTAAATTCCTGTTTCACTGTAACAAATGTGGCTCCAACTTTCTCCACTGTAAAGCTGGGCTAAGTTCTGAAATCAGTACTTACTTCATCTGTGTCTTCAGGGCAGCGAAAGCAGAACATCACCTACTTCAGCTAGCAACAACCACCCCAAAAGTGCTCACACTTTTAATTCTCAGGTGCATCAGATTAAATTATAAAGAACCGCATTTCATTAAAGGCTACAACAGGCTCTAACAACTCAGAACTCCCCTGAAGGCAGCGCTCTTGCAAATGTCATTCAGTTGATCAGATTTATATAAATCTCTGCCTTCATGGCACCCTGTACCATCCCTGCTGTGCTTCTGAGAACTGTAAATTCAGGTGTTGATTTTCTTCCCTGTAAAAGGCAGAGGGCTGGTTTCCTGTCGAGGCTCTTTAAATCGATGTGCCTTTGTCCTCCTGGTCTCACATGCAGTACTTGGATGTTTCTATTATATGCTGGCATTAATGCAAAACAGGAAAATGACCTTGAATAAGAAGTTAAACCAGTGTGTTCTTTCACAGTAATTATTAGGGTGGAAAGGGAAGGTTTGAGGTATTGCAAAATGTTTCAAGGAAAAAGAGATTATTCCAAGTCAAATGTAAATGCGTTGTACATAGGTTTTAAATTGATATCACACAAGCCTGATAATTGCAATATATATACATTGATATATTTCCTTAAACACTCCTTATAACTGCAGTAAGTATGAAATAATCTAAAGAAAGTAATTCTCTTTGTAAATCTTGCTTCTCATTCATTCTGTACTTGGGTATTAATAGCCCCTCTTTATCCAGAATGGGTGATGTTTTCAAAGGCCATGGATAGCTGTAAGGGAAGAGGTTTACTCTTTTATTTCAAATATAAATAACAAAGTAGTGGAGCACATCGACATATCGGTGCCTTTAATTCAGAGAGCAGGAGAAAAGAAAATAGTATTTCTCCCATCATATAGTCAGACAAAAGTGGGGTTCAACTAAGCTTATTTTTTCACCTAAGCCAAAAGCAGACATACCCAGGCAAGTGTCTCTATCTGAAATTGGTACCTATTCTTGTTTTGTAATCAGGGGACAGAAATAGGCACATTCACAGCATGATCTGTAGGAAATCAGTGCAACAAAACATGGAAATGATGTTTCTTTTAGACAAGATTGATCTCGGTGATGCATTCTCACTCATAATCACTGTCTCATAGATTTTGCTTGCGCTTGCGCACCCACATATCATAATCCACATAACCATAATACCATAATCACCAATATGCGTGCGTCAAGTTGTGTGGCCAGGATGACTTGCGTGGGACAGGACAAGCAGCACTATCTCAAGTCCTTGCTATGTCTCGTGTTCCTCTACAAAACAACATTCAGTCAGTCTTTTTTGGTATAAAGACGCATTCATTGGTCTTTATCACTTTATCTGTTTTCCATTGTGCCCTTGGTTATCAATGTGTGCCATTTCTGTGATTGTTCTTCTAATGTTTGCTCTGGTACTTTCAATCACAGACATTTCCATTCATGCATCTTTCAAACTACTTTTAATATTCCTGTTATAAAGCTCTACTAATCTGTCTCATCCTACAGCAGACACCTTAAGTTTATCAGGTGAATGGCTGCCTTAGAAAACACATTTCCTCTTCCTGACTGTAAAGACAGCTGAGGATGTCTAGGTTGGCTACACGTTATCTCATTCTGAACCCATTCTAAACCAATTGTCAAGCGTTGCTTCATAACCACTTGAGAAAGATCAGTGGCTTTAGAAAGTGAATCATCCTTCCTCATTTTAAAGATCTACTTCAGGATTCAGTGACTTGCCCTCCTGAGGACAATTATTTTGGTTAATCACCTTGGTTTTGGACTTCTGAAGTCCAAAAGTGAGTTGTGCCTTAAACAGTGAACCTTTTGGTTTGCCTTACAGCAGATTGTGTTCTGTAGCACAAATCAATGTGTAGATGCCCACTGGAGACAGGCTAGCAAGATCAGTGCAATTAATTGTGCCCAATCTACTAGGCTATTAGGAAACGCCTGACAAGATACCTTGTTATGTGCCTGATATAGCTGTTCTGAATCTAACTCTGTGCATAGAACTATTGGAATATGCCAGTTACAATGACTGCTACCTTGGATTTCTAAGATGAGTTTCTAAGGATCTCACAAGAGACCTGCAAGCTGCCAGTTACCTCTTCCTCTTACAAGGAAACAGCGATGAGAATTGTTCTCCTTTACTGGCCAGATGTCACCTCAATAGAGTCCATGCGATGACCAAACACATCAGGCTTAATCTAGGAGATTTTTCTCCTGAAGGTCTGAAATTGGAGATGAAGGGAAGGAGTGTTGCAAATAGACACCTTTCCTCATAGCCAAGTAGGACTAGGTGAAGAAACCAAACTTGAGGAAAATGAAGATTTTGGTAGTTACCAGAGTCACTTTTGGGTCCTAGTCTTTCATGGGTCTTCTATTAGATGAATAGCCCTGGCTATTCATATATGTGATTTATATATATAAATATTCATATATATAATTTCTGTATCCACAGAAATTGATTGGACCTTTAATTTTCAAGAACTTTGAGAGGATGAATATTGAGTTTTGCTGATGACCACTGAGGTTTTAAAATTAGCAGTCTCAGCTGCCAAACTCCCACCAAGCGTTTAAGACATTGACAAAAGACTATGTCCTCTGACCTTTAAAATTCTTGCCACATCCAGCATGGTCTTAAACACTTGTACTGCCATGTCCTGAGTGGCAAAAAAGTAAATAATGTTCTTTTATTTGTAGAATCATAGAATTATAGAATGGTTTGGGTTGGAAAGGACCGTAAGATCATCCAGTTCCAATCCCCTGCCATGGGCAGGGACACCTCACACTAGACCATGGCACCCAAGGCTCTGTCCAACCTGGCCTTGAACACTGCCAGGGATGGAGCGTTCACCACTTCTCTGGGCACCCTGTGCCAGCACCTCAGCACCCTCACAGTAAAGAATTTCTTCCTTATCTCCAATCTGAACTTCCCCTGTTTCAGTTTGAACCCATCACCCCTTGTCCTATCGCTACAGTCCCTGATAAAGAGTCCCTCTCCAGCATCCTTCTAGCCCTCTTCAGATACTGGAACGTACCTTAACTTGTAAAAGACCATCATCCTGTTTCCATTATTTGCTTTGCGTTATAATACCATCTACAGAGGCCAAAGAGGTTTTCTTTGAGCTGCCAAATAATGGGAAACAATATCATTCACCTTAGTGACATAATGCAGGTCTTAATTGGGAAAGGCTTGTCAATAAAATTGCTGGTGTATAGGCAAGATAGTCAGATGAATGTGTGGAGGTGGTTGTACTCATGTTTCCTTAATGAAATGTATCTCATGCAGCTGTGTCTGCAGTAAGGCTCTCACCAGTATCTACATAGTCCCAAGAATAATGGCCATAAGTGGTATTATTGTACTGAAAAACTACTTCAGGGGAGATCAGATCTACCTTCCTAATGATAAATGTAATACCCAGTCCCTAGAAAAAGTGGTGGGTAGAATTACATTCAAAAAACAATAAGCTGGTGAGCAGTTCAGGTGTTAGAGGAGCAGGATACGTATAAGTATGTTAGATAGACTGCTGTGTCTTCTCTTGGGATGCGTTTGTGCATCACCTTCAGGAAATATACAGCATGGTGTATAGATGTTCTTTTGCAAAACCTGTGTCCTTTCGATATATGTGGAATTGTAGTCCCGTTGGGTCCTTTCCTGTTGAGCTAAAACTATACAGATGCTCCCCGAGATGCTTAGTGCAGAAGGAAATGTATGTATCTATTCCACTCCAGATGGATGTTTCAGTAGGTGTCAGGTCATAAAATCACTTTACGCCGCTTCTTCGAGGCAGTTTATGATCACTGGATATCGTGCCTTTGGTCCATAATATGGGGCATTGCCATATTGATTAAATGCCTTGAGCTGTTACGGGGGAAAAAAATAAGGCTATTTAATCAATAGACCTATACTTTAGTTACTGTTCCTGTCAGGCTGGAACAGAAATAGCACAAGAAAGGGGCAGCTTCTCATACAATTTAAGGGAGTTAAAGTTTGATGAAAGCTAAATAATACCTCTTCAGACGTGTGAGGGAAGATAATCAACAATTGCGAGTGTAGAGATTGCGTTACAAGATCTGTCTGGCTTATGGGTTCAGAAGGGTTGAGAAGGGACTTTGGGCCTTACAAAGGAGCCCCAAAGAAACTGTGGCTTAAACATGAATGGATTAAATGCTGTTGGTTGCCAATGATATCTCCCAATCCTGAATGTTAGATCTTTGAGGATTAACTGCTTCTCAGCTAAAGCATCTCATTTAGTAAGGTAATTCAGGGAATGATCTCTCTCTCATGTGCTATCATAGAATCATAGAATGGTTTGGGTTGGAAAAGACCTTAAGATCATCCAGCTTCACCCCCCTGCCATGGGCAGGGATGCCTCACATTAGACCAGGTTGCTCCAAGCCCTGTCCAACCTGGCCTTGAACACTGCCAGGGATGGAGCATTCACAGCTTCCTTGGGCAACCTGTTCACAGTAAAGAACTTCTTCCTTATATCTAATCCAAACTTCCCTTGTTTAAGTTTAAACGCGTGTAAAAGGGAAGGAGTAGTTTTCCCAAAACTGCTTAACTGAATCTCATGACTGCGTTGTTTTCCTGACATAGTTTATCTGTTCTTACATTACTGTAATTCAAGGGCTGTATCTTTGGATATATACCTTTACTGTCAAGTCGGTGTGATTTCTGACTGACTTTAGATGCTGCCTTTGTGAATGCCTACATCCACATTTACAATCAGTGCTTTTGCTGTAGTCAGTGCGCAGAAATAGGCACTTTTAGGACACAGTTTGTCCCATCTACTTGCAACATTTACCCTTGGCTGAGAGTGGCCACAACAATCTTATCCTTGCTTCTTGCCTGTCTCTTCCAACTTACCAAAAAATAAGCCTAGGTTGACTGGTTCTGAAGAAGACTTCTATGCAGTAGAAAACCAGGACTAGTGAATCCTCCTTAGGATGCAGGAGGAGGTTTGAACTCTGCATCTGTCAAGAATACGTAGAGAGATCTCTTTCTGTTACCTCTTAATATGGAAAAATTCCAAGTCAGAAACAATACATATATGAAAAACATAGACGTGTATATGGGTTATTGGAATGAAGACTTAGAGAAAACTTTATTACACTGTACTTGTACTGCACTTGCGGAAAACTACTGAGCATTCAGGGTTCTTATATGTAGTAGAGAAAAACATAACAAGAATCAATGCCTAGAAGCTGGAGCCACTTTCTGGATGGAGGGAAGACATTTACTTTATTATTTCTAACAGCAAAGGCAATGAAAAACTGGTGGAAATTATTAAAAGAGCATAGGTGTTTTGTCAACTGATGTATTCCAATCCAGGGTGGTTGCCTTAGTCAATGGTAGCTTTCTCTAAGGAATTGTTTTATACCTGATGCATAGGAAACGTGATGCAAACGCAGACAGCCTAGATTAATTAAAATGAATTCATTTTCCCTTCTCATCCCCAATCTGTGGGAATTCACTGGGTAAAAAAACACAACAAACCAATGTGAGTACATCTCTGTACAAACACAGGTTTTACGTAGCAAGTGAGGTGTGCTTGGTATTTGCTGCCTGCCTGTATCTGTTTTACAACAGCATAAGAAAGGAATTGGCTCCTAAGTAGGATTCTTGAAGCTTGGTACAATTGAGTCATTACTGCTTGGGGTGGAAAGGACTGATGTATGCATTCAAGAACAAATACAGCTTGACAGCATATAAGCTGGTAAAACAACCTGACCTTTGTGTGTACTCTATGAACAGTAAGCTCAATTAGCTGTAATGCTTCCAAGTCTTCTACCACCATTAGGAAATGCCTTATTCAGCTGAAGCTGTGATTTTTGGGGGGCTCAGTGTAAAAAGCATGAAAAGATCCATTATAAATATTGCCATCAATAAGTGGAAGGCTCTCATATTCAGAAAGGTCTAAAACTTAATTAGCTTTATTCCTTAAACACAAAATATATACGTTCTGCCATAGCCAAAGTCGTTGGGGCTGAGTTTTAGCTGATTGTGTTCAAGCCAAGATGAGAGCTCTGGATGCTGTTGGAAGCATTTTGTTATAGAGCTTGAGCTGGTACATGTCCCATTAGAGATCATGTGAAATCTCAGGTGATCTCTAAACTGAGATTTAGAGATCATCTGAAATCACCATCTCTTTCTACAAAGACAAAGAAAAAAGGCTGACATGTAGGACAGCGATTCTAGAGTATGTGTGGTCTGGCAGTAGCTTGCATTTCCTTGTATGTTATTTAAATGCCTCAGTTTACACCTTTCTGAAGGGATGTTGTGATCCCTTGTGTTGTATGAAACTGGTTTAGCAAGGTCCTTAATGTCATCGCAGCGTTTCTAGAGACTTCCAGTATCTGAGGGCCAAGAAGCAAAGCTAAAGTGTTGGGTTTTGTTGGAGTAGCACTACAGTGAAAATGAATTTGGTTTGTATTAGTGATTTCTCAGATTTTAAGGTGAATTTGCTTAGATATTGGAGCTGTGAGGCTCACTGAGGTTACAATCATAGAGTCATAGAATGGTTTGAGTTGGAAAGGATCATAAGATCATCTAGTTCCAGCCCCCTGCCATGGACATCTCACACTAGACCTTGTCACCCAAGGCTCTGTCCAACCTGCCCTTCTCCAGCATCCTTGTAGGCCCCTTCAGACACTGGAAGCTGCTCTGAGGTCTCCACGCAGCTTCTCTTCTCCAGGCTGAACAGCCCCAACTTTCTCAGCCTGTAATCCGTGGAAAGCTTCCTATGACATTAATGCAGGATGATGTTTTTGCAGTTCATAGGAGCAGCAGGGTTTGTATGCTGTCCTCATCATACGGAATACAAGAAATGCTCATTTTCTCTCCATTTCTTGCATAACATTTTACGTTAGTGCCTCTGAAACAAAGCTAAACATTCACCATAGCAGATATATTACAAAAGAAGATCTTCTCAGGGAACCCAGAGTTTAAATAGACCAGACAGTCAAAGGAGAAGGACGGAATATAGAGTCATAGAATCGTAGAATAGTTAGGGTTGGAAAGGACCTTAAGATCATCCAGTTCCAACCCCCCTGCCATGGGCAGGGAAACCCCACACTAAACCATGTCACCCAAGGCCTCATCCAACATGGCCTTGAACACCGCCAAGGATGGAGCATTCACAACCTCCCTGGGCAACCCATTCCAGTGCCTCACCACCCTCTCAGTAAAGAACTTCTTCCTTAGATCCAATCTAAACTTCCCCTGTTTCAGTTTGAACCCGTTACCCCTTGTCCTGTCACTACAGTCCCTAATGAAGAGTCCCTCCCCAGCACCCTTGTAGGCCCCCTTCAGATACTGGAAGCTGCTCTGAGGTCTCCACGCAGCCTTCTCTTCTCCAGGCTGAACAGCCCCAACTTTCTCAGCCCGTCTCCATACGGGAGGTGCTCCAGCCCCTGATCATCCTCGTGGCCTCCTCTGGACTTGTTCCAACAGTTCCATGTCCTTTTGATGTTGAGGACACCAGAACTGCACACAATGCTCCAAGTGAGGTCTCCCGAGAGCAGAGCAGAGGGGCAGGATCACCTCCTTCGACCTGCTGGTCACGCTCCTCTTGATGCAGCCCAGGATACGGTTGCTTTCTGGGCTGCGAGCGCACACTGCAGCCGGCTCATGTTCATTTTCTCATCGACCAACACCCCCAAGTCCTTCTCTGCAGGGCTGCTCTGAATCTCTTCTCTGCCCAACCTGTAGCTGTGCCTGGGATTGCTCCGACCCAGGTGTAGGACCTTGCACTTGGCATGGTTAAACAAGGAATCTGTAATACATCAGGAGCTAGACACCAGACTTATTCGGTACACCTTTATTGATAAATAACATAAGGCAGGACTGTCCTGTAGCCCCAAAGCTATCCTTCGTAGTTGAGCATATGTCCTTCTAGGATAGCTGCAAGCAAAAAAGAGTGCCTGCAGCATGTATGCCTATCTGCAATGGACACTGACCTATATGAGCCTTTGGAATTTGCTGGGAAAGAGTTATCTTGCCCAATCCAAAAGTGTGCTACTTTAACAGTTCAATTCTCTGAACATCTGCAGAGCAGTGCTGGGGCATGGTGTAGTTTACTGGTACTGATGTGGCCACTGGGTCCTTGTTCTGGGCTTCCATTGGATGTTCAGCCTTTGTCTTTCCTGTCCTTTTGTTGGGGCTTTGGGGGGTTGGGTTTGGGTGTGGGATTTTTCTTTTCCTGGTTTATTTTGAAAACTTGGGATATCAGGAGATAGTGGCATTTAATGCTGATCGCTACATCTCATCATAGAGCAGTCCAAGGTATAGATCGTTGAAGATTCACTTTCGAAACAAAAGGTTTAGTACTGCTTGAGGCATTTCAGTGGTTTCAGGATACCGCAATTATACACATCTGTGTCAGATAAGATACAGAACTCAGGGCAGATTTGTGCCTTTCTGGATCAGCAGTTGGAGGCCAGGTAGAAGTCTTTCCAATGGCACTAGACTCCTAGACATCTGACCTGAGCCCCAGAATGCAAACCCTGATCCTTTTCCTCTTGTTCCTGTCTGAAAGGCCAATTACCCAGATGCATGCTGTTCCCCACCACTTTTTAACCAATACCTTGCTGTTCCCACTGCTTCTCAACTAATATCTTGCTAAGAAAATGCTGTGGATAGCTTGTCCTGATGCTCTGGTGTCACAGTTTTCAATGGCAGTTACTTGTTTGTATGCCCCATTTCTGAGGTTTTGGATTGTGTTCTCCGTAATCATCACGTATTTGTCAATGCTTAATTTTATTCACTTGGCACCCAAATACCCTTTGAAGTATTGGCTTAAACTGGCATCATAGCTCCTCAATAGGTGAAAGAAAAGAGAGATTAATCTAGTTTTAAGAGCTGTCCCTCAGTCACTCGGCATTGATTTGTGTGGAATTGTCCTTTTAATTCTGTTTTCCGTCTGACTTCCCATAGCCTTCTGATGAAAGCCGGTCTTCAAGTGCAGGGTTGGATTTACATTGATTATTCCCTTTGTTATCTTCCTATGACCCCCTGTTGAACTATGAACCCGGAGCTGTGGCTTGGTTGTGAAGTGCTTTTGTTCCTATCACACTGACTATAACTACGGATTAAAGAGTTGAATGTGACAGGCGTCTGATCTTGCTTCTGTGCAAACTTCCCACCCCGTGTTAAACTACAGTTGGTTTCTAAACAAGAAACACATTAACAGCTGACATCAAAGTGCATTTAGAGGCTGTGGGATGAGAGAGACAGGCAGAAAACGTGCATAGAATCATAGAACGGTTTGGGTTGGAAAGGACCTTAAGATCATCCAGTTCCAACCCCCCTGCCATGGGCAGGGACACCTCACACTAAACCATGGCACCCAAGGCTCTGTCCAACCTGGCCTTGAACACCGCCAAGGATGGAGCATTCACAACCTCCCTGGGCAACCCATTCCAGTGCCTCAGCACCCTCTCAGTAAAGAATTTTTCCTTATACCCAATCTAAACTTCCCCTGTTTAAGTTTGAACCCATTACCCCTTGTCCTATCACTACAGTCCCTGATGAAGAGTCCATCCCCAGCATCCTTGTAGGCCCCCTTCAGACACTGGAAGCTGCTCTGAGGTCTCCACGCAGCTTCTCTTCTCCAGGCTGAACAGTCCCAACTTTCTCAGCCTGTCTCCATACAGGAGGTGCTCCAGTCCCTGATCATCCTCGTGGCCTCCTCTGGACTTGTTCCAACAGTTCCATGTCCTTTCTATGTTGAGGACACCAGAACTGCACACAGTGCTCCAAGTGGGGTCTCACAAGAGCAGAGCAGAGGGGCAGGATCACCTCCTTCGACCTGCTGGTCACGCTCCTCTTGATGCAGCCTAGGATACGGTTGCTTTCTGGGCTGCGAGCACACACTGCAGCCGGCTCATGCCTTATTTGACTCAGTTTGGGATAATTGTGTAGGCAAATATCTGCAGATCTCATATTCTGGAGATATTAGTGCTGCCATAAAGAAGCATTTGCTACTGTACATGTTATAAACCTGTCGTGTTTCATTTCAAGGGGAGAACAGGAGGTAAACACGTTTATATTCACCTTCAGCAGTGGATGCTTTGCAGGTGGTTGGTAACAGTTAGCATGGATTTAGCAAGGGTAAATCATGCCCAACCAACTTGGTTGCCTGCTATGATGAAAGAACTGGATTCTGGGGTGGAAGAAGAGCAGTGGGTGTAATTTGCCTCAACTTTATGAAGGTTTTCTTGGACACAATATTTCTGTATCCAAGTTAAGGTGTTACAGTCTGGATAGATAGACAACTTGATGGGTAAAAACTGGCTGTATGATTGGACAAAGGGTGGCAGTTAATGGGTCAAAGTACACCTGGAGACCTGTAACAAGCAGAGTGCCACAGTGGGCTGCCCTTAGACCCGTCCTTTATAACACCTTTGTCAGTAACACCAAAGAGGTCATGGAGTGAGCTCCCAAAGACTCCAAACTGGAGCCATGGGTACACTGAAGGACAGAGCTGCCATCCAGGAGGACATGGACAGGATGGAGGAATCGGCTCGACGGAATTGTCCAGAATTCAACAAGGACAAATGCAAAGTCCTGTACCTGGGAGAGGTTAACCCTTTGCAATAAAACACGCTGCCACTGAGTGTTTGGGAGCACCTCTTGGTTTTTACCTAGAGTAAAAGCTGAGCTTGAACGAGAGGTATGTCCTGGCAGCAAAGAAGGTATCCTGGGCTGTGTGAGCAGCAGCACGCTGAAGGAACTGATTATCTCCCTCTAGTCAGCACTAGTTAGACTGTATCTATGTAGTCCATCCAGGTTTGAGACCCTAAGTGCAAGACATTGATCAAATGGATCAAATCCAGGAGAGGCCATTGAGATAGTCAGGGCTGGAGCACTTGTCTGGTGGCTTGTTCAAGCGTGGAGAAGGGATGGCTTTGGAGGGACCTAATAGCTGCTCCCTGTATCTATGGGGAAGATCATCAAGAAGACTGGGCCGGGTTCTTCAGTGATGCATAGTGGGAGTATGAGAGACAACACATACTAACTGAAGCAAGATATGTTCAGAGTGCATCTAAGGAAAAACTGGTTTCCCCTATGGACAGTCCAGTGTTGGAAGAGGCTGTCCAGAGAGGTTTTGCAGTGTTCATTCCTAGAGGGTTTCAAGACCAAAGTGGAGAAAACCCTGAGCAACCTCATCTGACCTCATAGGTGACCCTGCTTTCAGCAGGAGGTTGGACTACGAATGAGAAACCTCCTGAGGTCTCTTCTACCTTCTGTGACCCTATGGAGGGCTCGTGCATGAGTGAAAACTTGCAGGTTACTCTGCAGTGAATACAAGTATGAAGCACCGTGCAAAAGAAAAATGATGCCATTAGGCTTTGTGAAGTTAATCTGGAGAACAATTTCAATTAGCTTTGGTGCCTTAGTAAGTACCTTTTTCATCATTGTAATACATTTCAGGACAATACACAAAGTGTTAATTTAGCCATTAGTGATTTCTTTGGGACACAAACAGTAAGTACTAATAACATGTGCCTAAATGCAATTGCAGCTGATAAATCAAGGACTAGTTTTCCAAGTTTTCATTTACTTGTTATTTCTCCTGGCTTTGTTGCTTTCTCTTTGTCTGTCTCCTCACATAAATATATTCTTTTTGGCTACCCCGAAAGTCTTTGGAAATTTCCATTTTGAAGAAAATGCATCTTTCCCTATAGCAGCAATGACTCCAGATACAGCACGTAACACCAGTTTTCAATAGAAGCAACAGCAAGTTATCAGGTAGTAAGAAAACAATCCTTATCTATGCTCCTTAGTAGAATAATTCATGTGTCATTTACTGAATCTTTGGAAAACCAGAAGGACACAGTCAGGACTGTATTAAATGACCTTCATAGGTAAAGAAAAATAGTACCTTTCTTTGATGTTAACTATTTCTGAACCCAGACTGTTCAATGCATTTGAACAGTCTTTAGATGCTTTAGATGCATCTAAATGCATTTAGATGCTTTTAGATGCTTTAGAAGCATCTTTAGATGCTTTCAAAGCCTTTAGATGGCTTCTGAAGGGTGAATACAGTTGACATTTTCATAACAATGTAATATTTATGTTATTTTTGGGGGGAAACAGGAAAATGAAGATAAGAATTCTACTGCATCCTAATTGGATACCCAATTCAGCACAGTGTGCCTTTGAGCTTTAAAGGTGATTCATCATCACCCATTACCCGTGGTTGCTGTTACCCAAGTACAGGACCCAACAGTGAGCCTTGGTGAACCTCATACAATTGGTCTCAGCCCATTGATCCAGCCTGTCCACATCCCCCTGTAGAGCCTTCCTATCCTTCAGCAGATCAACACTTCCAGACAACTTGGAGTCTTCTGCAAACTGACTAAGGGTACACTTAGAATTATAGAATGGTTTGGGTTGCTAAGGATCTTAAGATGGCAATAATAAACTTCTAAGGGTTAGACCTTAGAGAGGTCCTCCTTCCCCTCTACTCTGCCCTGGTGAGACCGCATCTGGAATATTGTGTCCAGTTCTGGGCCCCTCAGTTCAAGAAGGACAGGGACCTGCTGGAGAGAGTCCAGCGCAGGGCGACTAAGATGATTAAGGGAGTGGAGCATCTCCCTTATGAGGAAAGGCTGAGGGAGCTGGGTCTCTATAGTTTGGAGAAGAGGAGACTGCGGGGGGACCTTATTAGTGTATATAAATATATAAAGGGGGAGTGTCATGAGGATGGAGCCAGGCTCTTCTCAGTGGCAAACAATGATAGGACAAGGGGTAATGGGTATAAACTGGAACACAAGAGGTTCCACTTAAACTTGAGAAGAAACTTCTTCTCAGTGAGGGTGACAGAACACTGGAACAGGCTGCCCAGGGAGGTTGTGGAGTCTCCTTCTCTGGAGGCATTCAAAACCCGCCTGGACACATTCCTATGTAACCTTATTTAGGTGTTCCTGCTCTGGCAGGGGGATTGGACTAGATGATCTTTTGAGGTCCCTTCCAATCTCTAACATACTGTGATACTGTGATACTGTGATACCTCATAGCAGCCTTCCAGTATCTGAAGGGGGCCTATAAGGATGCTGGGGAGCGACTCTTCATTAGGAGCTGTAGCGATTGGACAAGGGGTAACGGCTTAAAACTGAAACAGGGGATGCTCAGGCTGGAGATAAGGAGGAAATTCTTTACTGTAAGGGTGGTGAGGCACTGGAATGGGTTGCCCAAGGAAGCTGTGAATGCTCCATCCCTGGCAGTGTTCAAGGCCAGGTTGGACAGAGCCTTGGGTGACATGGTTTAGTGTGAGGTGTCCCTGCCCATGACAGGGGGGTTGGAACTGGCTGATCTTCAGGTCTTTTCCAACCCAAACCATTTTATGATTCCGTGATTCTAAGGTGGCTGCTTGAAAGAGACCCAGTTGAACAGAAGCCTGTTTACCAGCAGGCTTCTACCTCCTGACATTATTGACATCAAAGGAATTCTTTCACTTTGAAAGTTGATGGGCTTTATCCTTGTCATCCTTTTCTGCTCCCAACTGCTGTTTACCTGAGCCCTTCTGAAACTTGAAGATACAGCAATTGCAACACAGATATGCAAAGCTGAGAAACCACAGATTGGTATAGCTGTGAAAAGGATATAGAAATAACTTCAGTGATTCCTTCTGGGCCATGCTGACAGAAGTGAAAACTTAACTATACCATACATAGTGTATGTTCACCATATAATATAGACATATAAAATGCCCACTTATATTTTGATCAGTTGGTAACAGTTATGCTTTAAAAATATATAAGTAACATACGGTGATTATGACAGTGTTGTTTTAATGAAGCTTTAATTGAAGAGAGTGCTGTACTGTAAGGAGAAAGACTAACAAGCAAGCTCAAATGAGCAGGAAGAGAAACTAAACCAGTGTTCTGAAGCTGAAGTCTGTATTTTACCCATAAAGTGAAGGCACTGGAATAGTTTTAAGTGAGAGTTTTAATTTTCAGAGAAAAGTCTGAAATTTTCAGCTTTTCAGTTAAATTCAAGTACATAGACTCATAGAACAGTTAGGACTGGGAAGACCTTAAGATCATCCAATTCCAACCCCTCTGCCATGGGCAGGGGCACCTCACACTAGATTTTACATCCTTGCCACTATCCCTTCATACTTAATGAAGTGTCACTACAGTCTATAAGTTACAGCAATATTTGCTCCTGTATCTGTAGCTTCTTTCCCTTGGTCTGGGTTTTCAGCTGCAAAAATTGGCAGTCAGCCTATGGCACTACAGCAACTCCCACTTTCTGATGGTCTTAACCTTGGTGATGTTGACTCTGATTTTACTGAAATGCTTTAGCTTTCTTCTCACTTGTTTTAGCTTGACAGACTGTGATGAAGCTATGCTACAGCAAGGTGGATATCGTAGTGTTCTGCCTTGTATATCAACAACATGGTCGGTCATTTAATATTTATAATCTCTGTGACTGATGAGGATGCACAAAGGAGAAAGGACGGAGAGCTTGATAAATAATCTCTGGTGAAGTTTATAATATTGGCTCTTAGAATAAAGAAACTTTTGCTGTATACAGTGATAGAATTTGGCCTAGATGAAGAAAGAAAGTAAAATGATTATATAGGTACTTTTCTGATTGCAACAGCAATGAGAAAGAACTACTAAAAGTAACTTCCTGCATAGGAAATCAGTCTAACCCTACACACTATGCATTGTTTTTCACAGAACCATATACACTACGCATTGTTTTTCTAAACACATTGACCAGGCACTTGAATCCATCAGGTATGGAATGAATTGCTTAACACTTTGACATGACCACAGTTCAGTCTGTGTAGCAGTAATTTTGTTGTCCGCTAGAGCATTTCCATTTTGTAGAAAGGAAAAGAGAATAATCATCAGTCTTTTTGTCTCAATGTAAAAATATAAGGTGTAAAAGAATCTTCTAATCTTCACTGTTCATTCACATGTCCAGGGAGGTTGTGAATGCTCCATCCCTGTCAGTGTTCAAGGCCAGGTTGGATGAGGCCTTGGGTGCCATGGTTTAGTGTGAGGTGTCCCTGCCTATGGCAGGGGGGTTGGAACTGGATGATCTCAAGGTCCTTTCCAACCCTAACTATTCTATGATTCTATGATTCTATGTCTAATACTTGGGGGTGTTGGGAAAACCAAGCTTACTCCCATACTTTTCAGTTATAGGGTGCCACACACAAGATGCTATACCTGTTTAACAGCTAACCATGTTGTCCCAAGCTAATCCTCTAAGGAATATGGGCAAGGTAAATGTCCTCAGAGAGGTGAAAGGAACTTCAACCTTACCTTACATCAGTTCTTTGAGAAATAACCACAGGTGTTTGCTTGCCTGATTTCCACTGAATATGAAATGAAACTCCCACCACAGGTCCACAGAAGCCATTGGATAGAGATCCCTTAATAGCTGTGAATTAGACAGTTTCCAGTGGGTGAGGACCAATGGAAAAGCCTCTCTGCCATTACATTTCCAACCAGTTTGCCTTTTGGATTTGAATGTCTAGAAATCAGAGTGGGTTCTTTTTCTTTGAACCTTTCCTTCATCTGCTTTCCATCTGATTTACAGACAAGTTGCTTTTATGCATCTTGAATCCATCAGGTATGGAATGAATCGCTTAACACTTTGTAACTTTAAGTTGTTCACTACAGCGTTCCCATTTTGTAGAGGGGCAAAGAGAATAATCATCACGCTTTTTGTCTCAGTGTGAAAAAGTAAGGTATAAAAGAATCCCTGTTCTTCACTGCTCATTCACACGTCTAATGCTCCACCGTGCCGCTTGTGGGTTTGGCCATCTATGTGTCCTGTCTGCACTGTATAAATTTACAACCATTTGGCTGGTTTCTAGCCAAATGGCCAACATGGAAATCTTCCAGTTTATGTTTCTACTAAGTTTTGAGCAAGCTTTACCCAGGTAGAGGTGAAATAGTATTAATACTTCCACCAAGAGAATTGGTACAGAGCAAGTTAATTAGATGTGGAATAACCCACACAACAGAAGGCTTGCAAAACCCAGGTTTGATAGTGTTGATGCTCCCTGAGTTACTATATTTTGAAGTAAGCTTCTAAATGAGCCATTATTACTACAGCAGAGAGCAAGATACAGATGGGCCAACTATGCACACCTGATTATACATGTGTTGTGGTTGTGGTGCTTTGAGATAGAAGTCATACCAGCTTTGTAGTGAAGTTCATGTCTTTTATTAGGCTGACCCATATATCTGGATGAAAATAGAGACTCTTTTACGAGCACAGACCCTTGAAATGGTCTGAAGAGCAGCTTATGTGCCTGTAAGCTTTCTGCCTCTTCCCTCAGCTATTTCTATCACTCTAATAAAAGATACATGCTCTTCCTACAGAGCTTGTTTGAGTGGCGTCACCCTGATCTAAATTGGGACAAAGATGAAGTAAAGAAACAGTGCCCAGACAGGGACCAAAAAAAAGGAAGGAGAAAAAAAAGTTACTCGGTTATTATGGTGTCAGGCCCTGAAAATCTGCTCTTTTTTTCCCCGTATTTAAATATCAGATTATGATGATGCATTGCCAGAGAGACAGACACATACTAACTACAAGAATCATAGAATCATAGTACAAGGGTACAAACTGAAACAGGGGAGGTTCAGGTTGGAGATAAGGAAGAAGTTCTTTACTGTGAGGGTGCTGAGGCACTGGCACAGGGTGCCCAAAGTGGTGAATGCTCCATCCCTTGTAGCGTTCAAGACCAAGTTGGACAGAGCCTTGGGTGACATGGTCTAGTGTGAGGTGTCCCTGCCCATGGCAGGGGGACTGGAACTGGGGGATCTTCAGGTCCTTTCCAACCCAAACCATTCTATGATTCCATAGAATAGTTAGAGTTGGGTAGGACCTAGTCAGGTTTATGGCTATGGTTATTTTCCCCTCACTCGCATAAAGTCCCTTGCTCTCTGATTGAGCACACATGCAAATAAAAACTGTACAAATTAGGAGGTGATATCTAGGAACCAGGAGATGACCCATTTAATAGAGCCAAACACATGGCTATTTAATAAAGATCACCAGCTAAATCAGTCAGAAATGGCTTAGGCTGGCATGTGGAAGCAGAGCTGAATTAGAAATGAGTGAATCCTAACTTTGGCCACAAACGTGTGGAAAATGAAACTAAATTAAGTTGCTTCAGCCCTTTCACTGCCTCAAACTGATATAAATTGGTTTCATTAAAAAACCTTAACATATTTTAAGGCAGCAGTCCTAACCTATTAGGTTTTGTGTGGTTGCCGAGAGCTAGTAGCTTAGTGGCATTTTATGTCGAAAATGAACAGGGGACAAATGGAATTTTATTGCTTTCTAAATGAAAAGGCTGGGAAGTTTTAGAATGAAATTGATTTTCACATCTGGAAAAGTTTGCCTGATCATTAGCTCAGTGCTTGCTCTTTCTCTCTTTCTACTTATTTTTCACTCCATTGTTTTCCACTGATTTTTGCAAGGCAGCCGTGTAATTCCCGTTCTCATTCATTCATGTTCCCAAAATGTGTTTTTCTTTTCCAAGTGCAGCCTTTGGAAATGTTTGCACAGGGGCAGCTTCTCTCAACTGGTACTTGGATAAGGTGGGACAGGCAGTGATCTCTGCCTCTTTTCACCTCATACCTCTGGTGTCCTCAATATCAAAAGGACATGGAACTGTTGGAACAAGTCCAGAGGAGGCCACAAGGATGATCAGGGGCTGGAGCACCTCCTGTATGGAGACAGGCTGAGAAAGTTGGGGCTGTTGAGCCTGGAGAAGAGAAGCTGCGTGGAGACCTCAGAGCAGCTTCCAGTGTCTGAAGGGGGCCTACAAGGGTGCTGGGGATGGACTCTTCATCAGTGACTGTAGTGACAGGACAAGGGGTAACGGGTTCAAACTGAAACAGGGGAAGTTTAGATTGGATCTAAGGAAGAAATTCTTTCCTGAGAGGGTGGTGAGGCACTGGAATGGGTTGCCCAGGGAGGTTGTGAATGCTCCATCCTTGGCAGTGTTCAAGGCCAGGTTGGATGAGGCCTTGGGTGCCATGGTTTAGTTTGGGGTGTCCCTGCCCATGGCAGGGGGGTTGGAACCGGATGATCTTAAGGTCCTTTCCAACCCTAACTATTCTATGATTCTAACTATTCTATGGTGACTCCAGCACTGCCCTGGGCAGCCTGTTCCAATACCTGAGCATCCTCTGGGGAGAGAATCATTCCTAATATCCAATCTAAATCTCCCCTGGTGCAGCTTGAGGCCGTTTCCTCTTGTCCTATTGCTTGTTCATTGCGATCAGAGACCGACCCCACTTCACTGCAACCTCCTTTCACTTAGTTGTACAGAGCAATAAGGTGCCTGCTGAGCCTTTTCCAGCCTAAACAATCCCAGTTCCCACTCCGCTAGTTCTGTGCTTACTTTCATTAATTTCTTTCTTATTAAAAGGAGCAAATTCTTCACTCAATCACCAAGAAAAGTCTTATCACAAGGAGCAGCTGGGAGTTCAGGGTACTGATTACAGAGTAACTTTGGATTTATTATGGCCTTCTAGACAGTCTAAAACCTGTAAACTTCCACACCTTTCTCTTTGCTTTGGGTTGCTGATTCACATTAGGTACACACCATTTCTCTAGCAAAGATAAGCCTCTCACAAGTTTTGTCTCCAGTGCTGTCAGCTGGTCACCTTTTAATAGCACCAAATGGAATTCCAACTGAATAAATTCAGGAAGATGTTTTGCTAAGATGTGCTGAGCTCTTCGTGTTGAAATATTAATCAATGGCGTCTCTTTAAAACTTCTCTTCGCTCCAATCATTTTTATGGCCTTGCAATTTACTGCGTGGAAACAGGGAAGTTAAAGATACAAAACATCTGTTAAGTTGCTCAGTATTAGTAATATTTATCTGTCATTTACAGAGCTCCGAAAGGTGTGCACAGCACTTTCCTGTTCAGGCAGACAACACAACTGCTTTCCCATGGAGCGTAGTTGTGAATAGGTACAGGACTGTAGTCAGAGAAATGCCTTTAAGCAGCCTTGTGGAGCTTTCTGCCCAGCATGTCCTCATTAGCCTATGGGGTTTTTTAAAGTAGAAAAGGAAGGAGTATTCCTGAATTTGTCAGAAGACAATAGTGGATCTCAGACCCTGAGCAAAGGAAGATTAAGTTAGAAATAAAGAATGAAGTGATGTAGAGGTCTGAGCAGGACAGAGTGCTCTGATTTAGGGCTGAGCAGTGTCTTCCTCTATATTGTTTTGTTGGGTTTTTTTTCCCCTCAGAAACTTTCCAAGATTTAATTCATGATTCCCAATGAGCTCTGGAGCAAATCTAAAATATTTATGGTTTTGTTTTCTGTTTCCCTGTAATGAATTTTGCAAGAGCACGTTTCTCAGCACAAAAATGCTCAAGAGGCTCATGCCCAGGGCACTCTTAGATATGTGCAGGTGATCCAAGATCTAGTGGTTACTTCTTATTCCTGTGTATCCTAAGGAAGAACCTCATCAACAGAAGCTGCTGATTACACCAGGGAGAGGGTTTAGTAAAGGATTAAATATTCATTGGTGATGGATTCCCCATAGCCTGACAGCTACACTCTGCAATGTCAATGAGGAAGACAAAACAGCTCTCCCAGAATAGCTGCGGGCTGCTGGTGAGAAATGAATTTGTAGGGAACCATTAGTTCAAGGCTTGGAGCTGGTCTGAGGACAGAGATATTCCCATGGTCCATTTAGTTGCAGCATATTCCTCAAGGATCTTTGCTAGCATGTGATGCAGGGCATCAGCCGTATGCTTGACCTGTGGAGCCGTTCACGAGAGATTGAAGCAGATACTTCAAGAGGATGTTAAATGTGGCAATGGATATGCATTGAAGAAGGATGAGGAGGAGAGACAGAAGCTGTATTTGTAAAGGAAAATGTTTAGAGCAAGGTGGTATATTTTTCTAGGCCACCATGAGGAAGGTACTCTTCATTGGCACATACACAGAGTCAGTGTGTGACTGCGCTCCTCAACACCGTTCCCTACTGAACTTGAGATTCATACGTAAGGAAACCACACACAATGTTTGTTTCCACATCCTGCTCTGTAAGTGAGGTAATTCTATTCAGTCATGAAAGAAATACGTAATTCAGCATATAGGCAATTCCAGTAAGGGAATGAGTTTGGAGCAAGAGCAGTGTTCAGGCTTCAGTGGTTTTCAGGCATTGAAAATAGCACAAATATGTTTTTATAACTGAGGTTCCAAATAATGGTAATTACACTGATTATGCAGTGGATGTCTTGTTTTCATCTTTTATACATCCTTTATTCACTTACCACTGTAAATGGACTAGAGGTTTTGCTTTTCTCTGCTAAAAATATAGGAACAGAATCTCATTCATTACTACCTATGAGCAGTAGAAGGAAAGCAATGTCAGTACAGCTGGGCTTGACGGGGAAATCACAGCACCATACGCTGAAAGTATGCAGAGTAGTACCCAGTGTCCAGACACTGGAAATGGAGGCATGATAGATAGATAACACCTCTGAAATGTCAGTTAGTCTTGGTTTTCCCAGGCTGTATTCTATGAGCTTGTCAGTTGTTTAGTGACATTCCCCCTTTCCCAAACCCACAAATCGTATTGTGAGCCTTGACAGATATTTCAGTCACAGGGAGATTTTAGACGAGATGATTTCTGTCTTTTCCTTTCTGTATTATCTATCTATCCTTTATAACTTAAGAGAAGATTTATATATATACATATATATGCATCTATATATTTTAATTGAAAGATGTGGTATGTTCTAGCCCTACTTACGTTTGAGAAATACGTGGAGGAACTTGGTTTACATCCATGTTCCTTCTGAGTTTCTGCTTTACAAAAAAAACCTTGAAAGCTGCAAGGAAAGAATCCAACACTCATCTTCAGTCACACTGGATCAGTTAGTCTCCCACAGAGGATGATATAAGGAGCTTTTGCAGGACACTGTTTAGTCACACCTGGGTTTAAAATGAGAAGGAGCAATATTGTGCTTGAACCCTTCTCCAGTTTGAGAGTTCTCATGCCTGTTGCTTGCATGGCTCATTTGCACTAATGCTTGGAAATAAGCTGACTTCTCCTAGAATGGGACAAATACATGGAGATCACATCCATCTCTCTTGGAAAGAGCAGTGGAAGGACGAATGCTTGAATGTTAGAGTCTGAAAGAAACGTTTCTAAACCTTAACCGTGTTCCTGGGACATTTGTCACCAGCTGAGCATAGTGAGATTTACTGTGGCCATACTGGGCTCATAGGATATTTCTGGTGCAAATTGAAAGCATCTTCTCCATCTCAGATAAATCAAGTGGATAAGAAAACATAGTGAGTGCACACTCCTGAAGGAAAGCACAAAGAGGAGGATGCAGGAAGCCCTGGGAACGCCTGAATAGCAGTAACTCATACAATCATAGAATGGTTTGGGTTGGAAAGGACCTTAAGATCATTCAGTTTCAATCCCCCTGCCATGGGCAGGGACACCTCACACTAAACCATGGCACCCAAGGCTCTGTCCAACCTGGCCTTGAACACCGCCAAGGATGGAGCATTCACAACCTCCCTGGGCAACCCATTCCAGTGCCTCACCACCCTCACAGTAAAGAATTTCTTCCTTAGATCCAATCTAAACTTCCCCTGTTTCAGTTTGAACCCGTTACCTCTTGTCCTGTCACTACAGTCCCTGATGAAGAGTCCCTCCCCAGCATCCCTATAGTCCCCCTTCAGACACTGGAAGCTGCTCTGAGGTCTCCACGCAGCTTCTCTTCTCCAGGCTCAACAGCCCCAACTTTCTCAGCCTGTCTCCATACAGGAGGTGCTCCAGCCCCTGATCATCCTCGTGGCCTCCTCTGGACTTGTTCCAACAGTTCCATGTCCTTTTTATGTTGAGGACACCAGAACTGCACACAATGCTCCAAGTGAGGTCTCCCGAGAGCAGAGTAGAGGGGCAGGATCACCTCCTTCAACCTGCTGGTCACGAAACTCAGGTTTAGTTGTTTTCAAGAGTGGCCGATGAAGAAGCTGCCATTTGCCTTTATAGCATGGAAGGCCTTAAATTACTTTGTAAAGGAGCCTTAAAGCGTGGTGTGCTTCTGCAGCTTGGGAAGCCTGAGGAGAATGTAAGAAAGTGGATTTCTGTGAGTAAATTGTGAATGAGGATTTTTCTCGGAGCTGTTGTTTTAATTGAGCTGCAGCTGGAGCTGATTGTGTTTGTTTTTCCTCCAGTGGCTCTCATTTCCCTTCGTTTCCGTTAATTCCTGCTTTCAGTGGGCAACTGTTGCTGAACAAGATTTTAAGAGCAGTAAAAAAACATCAAAAAGAAAACAAGAAGAAAAAAAATGCGTATTTTTGGGAGTTTTTTTCTGCCAGTTGTTCCTGACGACACCTGTAAACGATTGAGATGAATTGGGCTGCAGCTGCTGCTGACTGTATGGGGTGTAAAGGAGAAGGGGAATGACTCATTCTTCTGGGTGTTCTACCACACTCCTCTTTGGCTGAGCCTGCTGAGATGGTTGTCAGGACATGTGTGCTCTGATGTTGTGTCTGTGGGTCAAGAAGATACTTGACTGCTGGTGGCTGAGACCAGAGGATGATTGAGGAGTCACATTGAGGACTGAAGCATCACTCCCACCTCAGCTTGGATAGGGGCAGTGCACTGGTATAGATTCAGGTTACATGTTACGGCATCTAAGGAGACATCTATGGCATTGCTGCTGTATATGAGAAGTCAAACTTTGATGTGTCCTGGTCAGACAATGAACTGGGTAGATGGAGAATGAATTCTATCCTTTTTATCTAGGTGAACAGAAAGTGAAGGTGGTTGAGATGGGCTCACAGCAACCTCATGAACTTGATCATAGAATCATAGAATAGTTAGGGTTGGAAAGGACCTTAAGATCATCCACTTCCAACCCCCCTGCCATGGGCAGGGACACCTCACACTAAACCATGTCACCTAAGGCCTCATCCAACCTGGCCTTGGAGCACTGCCAAGGATGGAGCATTCACAACCTCCCTGGGCAACCCATTCCAGTGCCTCAACAACTTCAACAAGAAGAGCCAAACCCTGCACTGGGGAAGGAACAACCCCATGCACCAGTATATGCTGAGGGCCATGCAGTTGCAAATCAGCTTGATACCAAAGTACCTGGTGGTCCTGGTGGACACCAAGTTGAACATGAGGCAGTAATGTGCCCTTGCAGCAAAGGTGGCAAGTGGTAATATCCTTGGCCACATTAGGCAAAGGTCAAGATTGGTGATCCTTCCTCTCTGCTTGGTCCTGGTGAGTCCATACCTGGAGTCCTGTGTCCAGTTCTGCGCTCCTCAGTCCAAGAGAGACATGGACGTACTGGAGAGAGTGCAGTGAGGGACCACAAAGATGATTAAGGGTCTGGAGCATCTTTCCTATGAGGAGAGGCTGGAGACCTGAGGCTTTTTAGTGTGGAAAGGAGAAGATGGAGGGGATATCTTATCAATGTAAGTAAATACTTGAAGGCAGGATACAGAGAGGACAGAGCCAGGCTCTTTTCAGAGGGATAACAAGGTCAAGATTCTGGCTGATCTGAGATAGGTAGAGAAAGATAGAGAGATAGCAAGATAGATAGGTAGATAGAGGTAGATATTTGCATACTCACAGTCACTGATTTTACTTTAGACTGTGCACAGGTTTTGTCTGGAAGAGAAAGTCCATTGTTCATGCATTCTGCATCACCTTTGTTTTCCACCAAAACCATTTCTTAGTGGCATCTGCCAACCATGGAGAGCCACAGTCAGCTTCTTGTGCCATTTAACTATTACTAGGCAAAGAGACAAATACGGAGATCTCTGCTACTTCTATGATGGGTGGTTCATTTTCCATTCTAAAAGTGCTTTTTTGTCTCCTGTTTGAAGTAGCCTAGGTGTCTTGATCTGTTCTGAATCCCCTGCCTCTGGACATTGCTTTGTCTGCCTGGGGCATTCCCCTTAACATTGCAAAAATACCCTGTAGCTGACTTCCAAAGATCACTTCTATGCAGCCATCTTTGTGTGTTATTTTCCCTATCAATAGATAGAGTTGTCTCGTAACTCCAGGGTCACTGAATGTCTACAAACACATAAACCAATAAAGAGCTCAGATTCCCCTGGGATTTTGTCAGTCCTGCTTTTGTCAGTCATGCAATGCTAAACAGATAACCAGTGTTTATGGTATACCATGCCACACTACCACATGGTAGCACAGCAGCCTTTTGAAAGCATAGAATCATAGAATAGTTATGGTTGGAAAGGACGTTAAGATCATCCAGTTCCAACTCCCTGCCATTGGCATCACACACTAGACCATGTCACCCAAGACTCTGTCCAACCTGGCCTTGAACGTTGCCAGGGATGGAGCATTCATGTCGTATTTTAACATTGCAGCTGTGACTACATGCCATTTCCTTTAACCGATATTTGATGGCATAGTCTAAAAGGTGTCTGTGCAAGTAGGTGATAGCCTCTAAAGGCTTTTGGTCACATTTCTTCTTTGTGACTATATATATACAGATTTCCTACATAGCTCTTTGGAAGCTCTTAGAAAGTGAACTTGCCTCCAGTGGCTGATGTTGTTGAAAACCAAAGTTCCTTGGGTCAGAGTCCGTTTCTTTGTTCCAGTTTGTAATGGCACAAGTTGTGCTGTATTTTAATAGCAGTGAATTCGTAATTGTGGGTCCGTATGGAAATATTTTGCCCCGTTAATTTTGCCTGAGCATTTGTATGCAGAATAGGATAGTGTTTCCTTACTTCTGATTTTAAGAAAAATTTCCACCTTAAGGACAGATTTTCCTGCCACTCTGCAGTTATTTCCCTGTGGACTTCACTGACTCTGTATGGAATTAAGGCAGAATTAGCTCTCAGATTTGAAGCAACCAGAAGCGATGCAAATGGACGCACCAGCCTGGCCATTCAGCTGCCGGTTACCCCATTCGCATGGGCAAGGCATGTTCTCTATGAGCGTAGTAGGGACCGTGTTTTGGAGCTACTCCTTGTTTAAACCCCAGTGCAAAGTCTCAACCACTTGGCAACTCAAAGGCAAAAAGCTTGGTTTATAATCATAGAATCATAGAAGAGTTAGGGTTGGAAAGGACCTTAAGATCATCCACTTCCAACCCCCCTGCCATGGGCAGGGACACCTCACACTAAACCATGTCACCTAAGGCCTCTTCCAACCTGGCCTTGAACACCGCCAAGGATGGAGCATTCACAACCTCCCTGGGCAACCCATTCCAGTGCCTCACCACCCTCTCAGTAAAGAATTTCTTCCTTAGATCCAATCTAAACTTCCCCTGTTTCAGTTTGAACCCGTTACCCCTTGTCCTGTCAGTGCAGTCCCTGATGAAGAGTCCCTCCCCAGCATCCTTGTAGGCCCCCTTCAGACACTGGAAGCTGCTCTGAGGTCTCCACGCAGCCTTCTCTTCTCCAGGCTGAACAACCCCAACTTTCTCAGCCTGTCTTCATACAGGAGGTGCTCCAGCCCCTGATCATCCTTGTGGCCTCCTCTGGACTTGTTCCAACAGTTCCATGTCCTTTTTATGTTGAGGACACCAGAACTGCACACAATGCTCCAAGTGAGGTCTCCCGAGAGCAGAGTAGAGGGGCAGGATCACCTCCTTCGACCTGCTGGTCACGCTCCTCTTGATGCAGCCCAGGATACGGTTGCTTTCTGGGCTGCGAGCGCACACTGCAGCCGGCTCATGTTCATTTTCTCATCGACCAACACCCCCAAGTCCTTCTCTGCAGGGCTGCTCTGAATCTCTTCTCTGCCCAATGCTTGCTGGGACCCTGCAGTGGACAGGGTTAATGTTTTCTGTCTGGGTTAGAGCAAAATCTTGTTTAGCTTGCTTTATGAGAGAGAAGCCAGTGCATCAATCCATAGCACCTCCAAGTCTGCTTGACATCCTGCTTTTGGTAATGAATACATTTCCTGCATTGCTTCTCCCACTGTAGATATCTATGATTAATATGCCTTGTCTTTTATAAACAAACCTAATGCAAAGCCAATAATGTGAGTCTCATTTCTTTACTGCCAGCCCACAGCTCAGCTTTGCTTGGGTATATATGTAAAGGAAGGAAGATGAATGTTCACTCAAGCTTGGGAGCTGGAGCCATAACAAATTTATGGGATGAAAAACATGCATCAGTGTGAGGCAAATACAGCCTGGGAAGGTCTGGTTTGCTCCCTCCCTTAATTTTACTTTCTAATAGCAAGAACACTGCGTTGTGCACCCAGCCAACAGATGTCATACTACGCAAGCACATTGCAAGGGGAGCAAACAAATGGAAGCACCTACGTAGCTTTTATCAGTGACTGGATTCAATCATGATATCATAAGTGATGAAAGCAGAAGGAACTGCTGTGGTCACATAAACTGATCACCAGCCAGTGAATTTCCCCCCCAAAATCAGGTTTCACTTGAACTGCTTTATCTCAGAGACAAGAAGAGGTAGAGGGAGGAATTGCAGCTTTAAATGATGTGGTTGCTGACCGCAGCCTGCATCCTGCTACTCCAATGGCAATTCCCTTCAGGGCTCAAAATGCACACTGGGTTTCCAAAATGAATTTGTCCATCTCGTGGATCCTACCATGGGATTTTATTTATCCTTTACATGTCCCATTAACAAAGTCATATTCCCCAAACAACTATGTCCTGAAGCCATCAGAGACCTCGATTTCTCTTTGACAAGGGTGGATGATACAACTTCCAGAGCTCAAATCTCTCAACGTCTTCCCCAGGCGGATGGATGTGTGGCTTTGTTTTACCTCAGTCTTTCAGTTACTGCATTTTTCTGGATTCTTTCCTATTCCTCAAAAGCTTTCATGGCTTGTGGATCCCAGATGTGGATCTCAGCACTTACGAGTGCTGAAAGCCAACTTCTTATTCCTGCTTGGGAGTCCCACATTCCTTGTGGCAGCTATTAACTATTCTCTTCCTTTTTGATGAATGTGATTCCTGAAGTTAAGAGGTGTGATTCCCACTCCACTCCAGTCAGGTCTAATAGGAAACATGAAAGAATGCTCATAGGAGATTAGATTAGCAGCTGTCAGAAACAACCCTCATCATAAGGGTGGTGAGGCACTGGCATGGGTTGCCCAGGGAAGTTGTGAATGCTCCATCCTTGGCGGTGTTCAAGGCCAGGTTGGACAGAGCCTTGGGTGCCATGGTTTAGTGTGAGGTGTCCCTGCCCATGGCAGGGGGTTGGAAGTGGATGATCTTAAGGTCCTTTCCAACCCAAACCATTCTATGATTCTATGATATAAAGAGCAAAGCAGAAGGATCCAATATTAAACGAGAAACTGGCAGGTGAGTGTGCAGTAGCAGTGAATGCAAACCTCCTTAGGAAACAACAAGAAGGAATTTTGCCCAGGTAGTCTGAGAAAGGTCTTTAAGGAAGAAGTCAGGATGGTCAAAACATCACATGTGGGATCTGAGCATCACTTTGTCTCTGGGCATCAGAGAATTATCACAGAGGCAGAGAAGTCAAGGCAGAAGAAGGGGGTTTATTGGTCCAGCCTCTCCTGATACATCAAGTGTTCAGAACCTTTTGTCATTCTTGTTGCTCCACCAGGACTATTACCAGTTTATATCTACAATTTATAAAGTGCAGTGTCCAAAAGCAACTATAGTACTTTACCTTGCTGCCACTGAGTTCACTTGAAAGGTCTGTTCTCCCTTACTGAGTATACTGCCATCGAGACATTCCAAAATGAGATTTAGTTTTCTTGTACAACATTGCATCACTGCTGTGTTTGGAGTTTGAGGTCCCCTTTCAGCACCAGCATTTTGTTCAGTAGTATTCTGACCAGCCAAACAGTTTTGTGTCTGTGCATTTAACTTCTTTATCCATGGCACAGCAAACTGCGTGACTGTACATTACAGTTCATCCTCCTAATTTCACATCTGTTCATTCTTTTCAAGATCATTTTAGATTCCACCTTTGTTTTCCAATGATACGTTGTACATTTGTACGTTTACTCAAGCCTGTTGTCATTCACTAGTATTTAGTTATACTTACTATTCAAACAAATCAGTGCATGGGTTTTTTTTAATAGAAGCCTAAGAAACATCACCAAGATATCTCATTTAAGATCTGCTTCTCGTCTGACGCTAAGAAGCCTGACCATTACCCTTCAAAAATGATTTACCAATCACTCCTATCTTACTACAATTAGATCTTTCTAACCTTACTGTTAAAAAACATTTTCAAGCACCACATAGCATCTTCTTTTACCTTCTTTGTCACCTGACTTTTAATAAGTCAGAAATGAAATTAGGTTATTTAGAATTAGTTCCTGTATTACATTTTCATTTTATTTCTTTCTTTTAATATTATGATTTTCTCCTGGGCATTTGCAAGTGGTTGCTTAATAATTTCCTTAGGATCTGCCCACAAACTGAAGTTAGGCCCTACCAGACTGTAATTTCTCAGACGTCAACTCTGTTTTTCATAGGCAGGTTCTATATTTGTCCTTCTTCAGTCCTCTGGTACTTGTGAATCCTCCACAAACCCTTGAAGATAATCACTAATGACTCAGTTTGCTTCAGCGAGTTTCCTGCAAAATCTTCAAGACTCAACCGACTCAAACATCTCTGCCATCACAAAGTGCTTTAAAACCATTTTTCCTGTGCTGCAACCTCAGCGCAGTCCCTTGGGTTAAGATTAACTCCATCAGCATCTAGTCGCAAATGACTTTCTTTGCCAAGGAAAACATCCCTGGGATACTTCAACCCTCTCGGTATCTTTACTAGTTGCCCTTCCTCAGCATTCTATTTCTTGATTTATTAAACATTATTATCATTCTGATGATAAAGCTGAGGCGCAGGAGTCTCTGCCTCTCCACTCTCTCTTCGGAATACAGTGGGCTTCACAGGAGCTCCTGTATAGTGCTTGCCCTGTAACTCACTGCAGTAAGCAATGCGCTGGCCTCATCCCTAAGGTTGTGCTGCTGTAGTTTCTCTTTGACCACACTGAAAATCATGCCAGTGAAATAATCCAGGTGGTTTTAAACAAAGAAAGGCATCCCTGCCTGTGGGACATTGGAACTGAATGATGTTAAGGTCCTTTCCAGCCCAGTCTGTTCTATGATTCTTTAAGGTGACCATGTACCATCTCTAAAAGGGAGAGGACATTACCCTTTCCCCCATATCTCATCCTTGATTTTGCTTTGCACTGGCTCTGGTGCTTGGCTTATGCTTAATAAGTTCAGCTTACTGAGCTAGCAGAGAAATAACTCACAAGGCAAGAAAGGAGTTGCAGTTCTTTAGCACTAGTGAATTCAATAGCTCCAGGAAGAGTCGATCCAGCACTACAGCTGGCACACACTGGCACATTGGGTGGTAGGGAGTTAGAGGGTTAAGGAGAAAGACACCTTTCTTTTGGTTGATGTCTTTTTACATCAGCTCAAGCAAGTGATGCAGCTGAGTGGGTAGAGCATTGGCAAAGGTGAACTACTGGGAACTTCTTACAGTGGCTTTGGAGACAGATAAAACCTATCTTCCAGCTACAGTAGGTGTCTTCTTTTAGCCTTTACAAGTCTTTGCATCAGCTCTTAGGAATACAGCAGAATTTGCCTAACCTTCCACAATCTTAATTTCCACGTAATGCTCCAGCTGTAGTTTTCCCTTGTACATAATATCTGGAATAATAATGCTGATAGAAAGGGCTATGCAAAGCATCTGAGGAGGAAGCTCATTCACTTGTCTGAACACCCGTCCCCCGCCCCTTTTATTCCTTTAAATATTAAAGATTACACTACAAGCAAGCGTCTGATTGTCGGAAGTGCTGAGCTCCCATTGTCTTCAGTGGGCGTCGTGGATGCTCAGCATTTCTCAAAGCCATAATGATCAGCATGTGGTGAAAATACTTAACAGCTAAATCTTTCCTGTCCCCTCCATTCCATCCTCAAGCCAACAGAAAGCTTCTCCCTATCCCACATTCTGCTCCCTGTAGAAGGACCACCTTTGTCCCACCTGTCCCTTTCACCTAACGTCTTACAAGTCACACTCTTCACCTGGACCAGTTTTTGTGGGAGTCACCTGGTTAAGTGCAGGTATCTGCAATGTGGATGTCTGCATCTGGGCATGTTGCCCTAAACTCTATTCATAGTCAATGGAGAGTGAGTCAGCAGAGTCAATGGAGCTTAGGGCGTGATTTCGCATCCTAAAATAGGCATTCACATTTGGTCAGATGATTCAAACCCTGAACTCCATTGAGTGTATTTACTATATTCCAGTGGCTTCAGTGGGAGACTAGACAAGAAACTTAGGTGAGATGCCTGTGCCAGGTCCTTAAAGTGAGATGAAATTATGATCCCACCCCTCCTGTGAAGTAAAACATCAACTCACTGCATATATCACATTCACCTCCTTCCTTAAGAACTGTTTCTGTCTTGGCGTCTACAGGGAATGAATCGAGTAATAAAGGGTAGTGAAGTGGAAAGATAATGGTAGGTCATAGCAGAAAGTCAGACAGAAGCTTAGGTTGGATAAATTGGAGCAGTTTTATTGAATTCAGTGAAGTCTCTCCTTTATATCAGAATTTTGCTTAATACAATTAGAAAGAAAAAAGACAAAGAAGCAGAAGCTAACTGTGCCTGTGAACCGTCAAGGTGGATTCTAGCCATTATCTTTCCATGCGAATTTATGGTTCATTGTATTTTCCTTCCAGCTTCACTATTACTGTCTGGATTAGGAGACTTTCCTTAGTGGTAAACAGTTTCTTGTTGTGTGCTGTGTAACACTCCAGCACGTCAATGACTTCTGCTTGTAAGGATTAGTGGAGAGCTTCTGGGATCTCTGTAAGACTATAGGCAGAGGACAATCTAGCAATCGTATAATAATAGAATGGTTTGGGTTGGAATGGACCTTAAAATCATTTAGTTCCAACCCCCCTGCCATGGGCAGGGACACCTCACACTAAACCATGGCACCCAAGGCTCTGTCCAACCTGGCCTTGAACACTACCAGGGATGGAGCATTCACCACTTCTTCAGGCAACCTGTGCCAACTCCTCAGCACCTTCACAGTAAAGAACCTCTTCCTTATCCCCAACTTGAACTTCCCCTGTTTCGGTCTGAACCCATCACTCTTGTCCTATCACTCCAGTCCCTGATGAAGAGTCCCTCTCCAGCATCCTTGTAGCCCCCTTCAGATACTGGAAGCTGCTCTGAGGTCTCCATGCATCTTCTCCAGGCTGAACAGCCCCAACTTTCTCAGCCTGTCTTCATATGGGTAAGATCACATGTCAAATATCCCCCACCTCCTTTACAATGCAAACTCACCTTTATCACCAGTTGTGTGCCTCACATAGAGATTTTAGACCTTGGTTACTTCTGATCTCTCTGTTTATATAGGATTTGGTTAGTTTTCCCTGTGGGAGCTTCTCTTTGCAGGAATTAGCAACCAACTCACAATCTGAACATTTACCCCAAAGAAAGCAACTTTGCCTGGCACATCCTGGTAATTCCAAATGCAGTCAAAAAGCCATGTCAATGCAGCTTAGCCGAGTAGGGAGCAGCATGACAGGAAGAGCGTAGTTATGAAATAGATACACACAAATCAGTGTGCAGCACTGCAAAATTGACAGTAATAATAATAAATTCATTTTAATTAGTGCTCTTCATTACTGCTGTTGCCATCTTTTGCTATTCCAGTTCACCAGGCATAAGAATAGATGCTATTGCTAATTTCTACATATTTAAAAGACAAAACCCACCGTCTCCTCAACCTTAAACATTTCCTCTTATCTCCCTCATTCATTACACCATCCAGTTCAAAATTACCCTTCTGTGTTATAAAACCCACTGTAAAGGGAGACCAGTCTCTTCCTCCCTCTCTTCTATTAGCAGGCACTTCCTAGAGTGTTCCTGCTGGTGGTGGGGCTTCCCTGCAGCTCTGACTTTATCCTTGTGTCCAATTTGTTCTGACTCATTTTAAGCATAAGCTGCAAACAGCTCATTTCTCCCCAGCTTCTGCCTGTTAATTTCTCCTTCCCTCTGTTATTATTTAGCTATAACCGTATTATTTAACTCTAGACCATTTCATGAGTGCAGTTGGCATGAAAGGTTCTGCATGAAGTATTGTAGTAGATAGACAGTTTGTCATAGAATGGTTAGGGTTGGAAAGGACCTTAAGATCATCCAGTTCCAACCCCCCTGCCATGGGCAGGGACACCTCACACTAAACCATGTCACCCAAGGCGCTGTCCAACCTGGCCTTGAACACCACCAGGGATGGAGCATTCACCGCTTCTTTGGGCAACCATGTAGTACAATGAACATGTAGTTAATGAACGTTTTAGATCTGTTTGGTCTGAGTTGCTGAGAACAGACTGTTACCAATCCTCTGTTTTGTGAAGATGGAATAACACTGGAGAAAATGCTAAGAAACCAAACTATCTCGTCATGTTTCTCTTTCCTGTGCACGTAGATTTGTGGCACCTGTGGACACACACAAATCATTGAACAGTATAAAAGGTTTCCATAACGAAGCCCTGAGATCTGTCGCTAGTGAAGGTTGTAGTGTCACTCAGGGACTCGTTGACAAGCTATGTGGCAAGAGATGGATTCTCCGGAATAAAAGAGCCAACATCTATCAGCCGTAATTGAGTGAATGAATGGCTTTGTGAAGTCTCTTCTTTGGTTTGCATGCCGCAAAATGACAGTAAATATAGCAGAGTTTCACTTACAGCCTCTGCTTGCTTTGTTCTCTTTTCACTGTTGTCTTGTGTACAGCAGGTAACGACAATGAAATAAAGGGGTTTCCTCTACAAAATCAGCAGCAATTTTAGCATTGAAACAAAGACGGGAAAGGTAAAGACTGAAGAGTGTTCATTTTCCACTCTGAAGGAGGGAGGAAAGAACTTTGAACCCAGGTTTCTTTGCATTTAGACACCAGGCATTTCAGTCACAGGAGGAGTCACTAGGGAGCCAGCAATGGGATCTGGAAGCCCTGACTCCTACTTCCCCATCTTTGAGTAGACAGGCACTTTATGGGCCATTTTCTTCCCACTTCTTCACTGTTTCTGGACATCAGTGGCTATTCTGCTGCACTTGCTGCAGAAAGAAACACTAGCAAGTTTTCCTTGAAACAGAGACTTTGCTCTGTGCTTGCTACCAGAGGAAGAAAATCTTAGGAAGAAAGTGTGATAGCCTCCGCTAGAAGAACTAGAAAGGGAATGCTTTCCCCTGCAGGTACCAGAGGAAGAGAAACGCCAGTTTGGGCCATTGTAATTGTAGAGAAAAGCCAGTTTGGGCCATTATATTTATAGAGAAAAGCCAGTTTAGGCCATTGTAATTAGAGGCAGTTCTCTATATTTCGGACAACTCAATACTCTTGCTTTGTTTATGCTCTGAAGAGTAAATATAGTAGTAAATTGTTGGCATCAATGTCTTTATAAAGGACATAGAAACTGTTCATCAGGTACTGCTGCAGGCAGGATCAGGTCGTTGCTATTTAGAGCAAAGCAGTACATCACAGGACTCATCAAACTGAGTGTTATAAGTAAACAGAGACGAGAAAGAGGGGCCTGAATAGAGATCCAGAGGCATTAATCCCTAGTGTGGCACTGTATTCCATCATACTCGCAGGCACTTTAACCTATTCTGAAACAGAAAGCTATGCTAAGAAATCAGTTTAGCACTTTGAGTCTCCCTCTTTAAAGCTTTAAAATAATACTTATCTTTTCCACCTGATATGTAGTTTGTCTTTTCTCTTTTCTTTTCCTTTCTTTTCCCTAAATGACAGCAGGAGTCCACTATTGATCTCATTACAGCATTTGCAAATGAGTTTGTGTTGTTTGTTTTACGTTTCTAGTCTCTGAAATTGCCCAGGTCTTCCAGATTTATTAAAAATGAATGTAAATGGGTCATTCTTCTTCTAAGAACATTAATTTTTGTGGAACTTGCCTGAATTGTTTGTAAGGACTTAGTTCTGAGAGCAAAAAGAAGGTGAAATCTTGATTTCTTGCTGTTTTCCCAATTGAACTAAATATTTCTTATATGTCCATCATATGTCAGTGGTTTTGATCTGTGTGCACTATGCAACTTGTTAAATGTACTTAGTTTCAAGTTGTAAGGACAGATGAAACATTCACAGGGCTACAGGGCCTCAGGGACTCTTCATCAGGGACTGTAGTGACAGGACAAGGGGTGATGGGTTCAAACTGAAACAGGGGAAGTTCAGGTTAGGTATAAGGAAGACGTTCTTTACTATCTGGGTGCTGAGGCACTGGAATGGGTTGCCCAGGGAGGTTGTGAATGCTCCATCCCTGGCAGTGTTCAAGGCCAGGTTGGACAGAGCCTTGGGTGCCATGGTTTAGTGTGAGGTGTCCCTGCCCATGGCAGGGTTTTGAAACTGGATGATCTTAAGGTCCTTTCCAACCCAAACCATTCTATGATTCTGTGGCATGCAGCCCTTGTGCATGGAGGGCTTTCTTTGCCCTTGAGTTCCTAGTTCTTCTGGGGTGAGAGGATGGTTCATTCTGTAGTTTTTTGATAGGTGCTTTCAGTTTGGTTTGTTTTTTCCACCTCAGATTAATTGTTTATGGAAGTTTTATGTATTGATTCTCTGGAGGAGAAGGAAATGTTGAACCCAAGCCTGTTCAAAAAATGAAGCCATGTTTGTGTCCCTGAAGTTTGTGTGCTACCAAGGAGGGGAGAGCTGAGTGATATTTAGTCCATACAACCAGCATTATTTATTCATTACTTAGGAACGTAAATGCATCAGTTTCTATCTTCACACCCATCAGTTTGTTCCTTCCCACACCTCTTCCCACTCTGGCTGTTCCACAGCTTCACAGCTCTTATGCTGACAGCCTTCTTCTCGTTTCCAGTCTGTACATCTTTATGGCTACTTTACAAGCATTTGTCCTTGTGACAACTTTTTCACTTAGTTTAACTGGCTTCTCTCCCTCCCTGCTTTTTACTCCCCTGATTTATTTATAGAGATTGGTCATACCCTTTCTCAGCCTTTATTCTGGGAGCCTAAACCAGCCGTGGGTAGCATACACACACATAACATGAGACATGGCGTCTTCAAAACATCTCGCATGGGCTTCGAACTTGGGTTTAGTGGAACGAAAGCACATAATCAAAGCCTCCCAAGCCATAGACCAGCTTTAAGGCTTCACAGTTGTGCTTTGTGACAATGATACCGTTCCTTTTAAGGCCTTTAGAAGCAGTAGCAACTTTTAAAGAGCAGGGTCTGCCTCCTTCCTCCTTGCTTATCAGGTGTGTTAGGAGAACATAGGACTTGGCACAAGTGATAAAAGAGCGCGATGGTGCAGGAGTTCATCCACTGTTGTCCTCCTCTATTTTCCTGTTCTTCCATTGTCACAGCACTGGCTCCTGTGTTGGAGAATTGCATTAGGGCTAATTGCTAAATGGTCTGGGATAGGGCTCATATTTGCCCTGCTTGACATCCTTATTTCATGCATCCTCCTTCTCTTGGCCTGCTCAGCAGCAGGGGAAGTCATCTCTTCCAGAGGAAGGCTGTTGCTCGTTCTCCCATGGATCTCATATTTGTTCACCGGTGGTTTATAGACAAGATGGTATTCTCATTTCATTCATTACAGCAGCCCTAAAGAAGGTGATGTTCTGGACCAGTCTGGCCTTCCTAATACGACTAATGTACTATCTGTAAACTACGGCTAAAGCTACAGGCCATTGTTTTCTCTGAAGTGTTCTCTGTTCTCTCAGCTGACAGATTGCTTTTGGCCAAGTTAAGAGTGCGTGAAGAAGAAGAAGATCTGCCAATTATATCCTCACTGCTGCTCAGGGGCAAACACGTGTTTTATGCATTATGATTCAGAAACCTGCTTGCACATTCTTTCCCAGCCCCTGAATTCTCTGTATTGATCTGTCACTTAAAGGAAAAACCAAGAAGATACAAATAAGGATTATTGTCCAATGCAGGATGTGTTTGGGCAGTACCTCAGGGTAAATGCTTCCTCCCACCAAAGAAAACTTAGTAGCAGCCCCAGTTTTGACCTCATGAAGGAAAATCAGTCACTATTATGATGGCAGGAATATTGGTGACTAAAAGGGGCCTGTAGTCCAAAATCCGATTTTCTTTAGATGTAAGTTATTCTTGAATTGGATTCAAAAGAAAAATCCAGTTTTCTTTGGTTTAATTTCATTGTTAGTTTTTGGCCTCCAAAAATAGTGTGGCCAATCCATATTCTTCTCAATATTGAAGGAAGGTGACATCAGGAATCTTTACATCTCCTAAGTCAACGTGACCTTTCTTTGATATCAAAGGCTCCAAAAACTCTTTGATATCAGAGGCTCAAAAGAAACAAGTCTCTTTTTCTGACCTGCTTTAGGAAGCATCCCTCACTGTGGTCTGCATCGCTATTCTCTACTCAGAGCAGACAAGTTCAACCAACCACCTTGAAGATCACCTTTGTCTCTGCTGGAAGGGACTGGTTGCTTCTGGTCTGGGGGTGAACCCAGCAATGTGGACAATGGGAAGACTGAAACATAGGGATCAACCCTGAAATAGTGGTTGCTGTACTTACAGTGAGGTGCTGACACTGCTGAAGCAGCACAGCAAAGCCATATTTTGTCACACCTCCATTCATCCTTTCCTTAGCTGATTCCCTACATCAAGCCAGAAGCAGTCATCTGGCAGGAGAGCTGTATAAATGGCAGAGAAATTCCCCATCAGCTCTTTTGGGGAAATATCAATTCTCTGCATTCAAGAAGCTTTGAGCTTGCTAAGCTCCCTACCTTTTAACTGCAAATGGCTCAAAATAGTTTTCCCTTATCAATAAGAGCACAGGAAAGCAAACCCAGCCTGAGGCTGAGCTGGTTTATTTACAGGCCAGTTTAAACCAGCCTTTTTATGAATTGATTTTTACCTATGTGTGCAAAAGCCTGCCTCTCCTGAAAGCCATGGAAGTCCTGCTTTGGTGGCATGGAGAAGAGTCCATCCCAGAAGGATCCAAACCCAACCAACTGGTGAACATTTGTGTCACCTACTGTATCCTGGGCTGCACCAAAAGGAGCGTGACCAGCAGGTCGAAGGAGGTGATCCTGCCCCTCTACTCTGCTCTCATGAGACCTCACTTGGAGCATTGTGTGCAGTTCTGGTGTCCTCAACATAGGAAGACCATGGAGCTGTTGGAGCAAGTCCAGACGAGGCCACAAGGATGATCAGGGGACTGAAGCACCTCCTGTATGGAGACAGGCTGAGAAAGTTTGGGCTGTTCAGCCTGGAGAAGAGAAGCTGCGTGGAGACCTCAGAGCAGCTTCCAGTGTCTGAAGGGGGCTGCAAGGATGCTGGGGAGGGACTCTTCATTAGGGACTGCAGTGATAGGACAAGGGGTGATGGGTTCAAACTGAAACAGGGGAAGTTCAGGTTAGATCTAAGGAAGAAATTCTTTACTGTGAGGGTGGTGAGGTGCTGGCACAGGGTGCCCAAAGATGTGATGAATGCTCCATCCCTGGCAGTGTTCAAGGCCAGGTTGGATGAGGCCTTGGGTGCCATGGTTTAGTGTGGGGTGTCCCTGCCCATGGCAGGGGGGTTGGAACTGGATGATCTTAAGGTCCTTTCCAACCCAAACCATTCTATGATTTTATGATTCATGGGGAAGGATGGATGCTGGCACTCTGACCAGATGTCGTGTTGCTGGCAGCCATGAAGTAGGCTGCCATGAAATGAACAGAGATAGGCAGGGTCAGGAGCAAGAGGGTTTAGGTCCAAAAAATGGGGAGGAATGGGAACAAAATGTGACCCAAAAATTCTTTGTAATCATTGGATATTATTTTAACACCCTCTTTGTTCAAACTGGGCCAAATTTCTTCTAGCAAGGGTGCATCTTTCCTGGGGAATGCTTGTGGAAGAGTGAAACACCAGTAATTACTATGGCCAAGTCCATCAAGCAGCCCTTGTATGAACTGTTTGGCACTGTACATGACATGCAATGGCTTGCCTTCAAACTGCTATTGTAATTTTCATCACAACTGTGCTTCTGACTCAACACACTGTAGTTAACACAATTTATGGCTATATTCCTCCCTTAGCAGCTTTCTGTAGTGTGTGTGCAACCTCTTCTGCAGGCTGCTGGTTTTCTTACTTAGCATCTATTTTATGCTCTGCATTTTAAATTGCTTTAAGTGCAGGCAGTTGAGGAACAAGTTTGTGTGTGTGAAAAAGCTATCACTACTCCATCCCAATTCCCTCCTGCAGTATCTGTATGCTGTTTATGGGCCAGTACCTATGTTGCAAGAGGCTGTGGCATTTCAGGAGGAGACAGAACAATCCCAGTCTGTGTTCATCACTGAAACTGATAATGTTCTGTGAGATTCTTCCATATATAAGGAACACGCTGAGAACATTGGGGCTGTTCAGCCTGGAGAAGAGAAGGCTGCGTGGAGACCTCAGAGCAGCTTTCCAGTGTCTGAAGGGGGCTACAAGGATGCTGGAGAGGGACTCTTCATCAGGGACTGTAGTGACAGGACAAGGGGTAACGGGTTCAAACTGAAATGGGGGGAGTTCAGGTTGGATATAAGGAAGAAATTCTTTACTTAGAGGGTGCTGAGGCACTGGAATGGGTTGCCCAAAGATGTGGTGAATGCTCCATCCCTGTCAGTGTTCAAGGCCAGGTTGGACAGAGCCTTGGGTGCCATGGTCTAGTGTGAGGTGTCCCTGCCCATGGCAAGGGTTTGGAAGTGGATGATCTTAAGGTCCTTTCCAACCCAAACTATTCTATGATTCTGTGATATAAGACGGAGTGTTGATATTGATGTGACAGTAACTTTTAGCTGAGATCACAGACCTCTAATACTAGGCATTAGCAAAATCCATAGGGAGCTTCTGAAAGCTTGCTTTGTAAATAGATGTATGAGCTCAAGAATGAAGGAATAAAGAGAAGCACCCACGGAAGATGCATCTACATTTTCAAATAACTCCCACATCTTTGTCCCCTGGTCACCCATATTGCATAAATATTGATTCTCTACCAACTATTCTGTGATTCCATAATATTGTTCTATTTGTATGTGGTGATTTCCTGGGGTAGTGTTTGGACTTGATGATCTTAAAGGTCTTTTCCAACCCAGCTGGTTCTATGAGTCTATGATTTGGGGGGGGGAGGTGGTGTGTGAAACAGTCTGCTCTTTTTGGAATGTACCAACTAGTCCTCTCCAAAATGAAACCTTGACGTTTGTGGGCTGAATCACCTCTATCTGACTAGAAACACACCAGGTATAGCTCCTTGCACTATCTGGAGCCTTCCAGTGCTCCACTAGACTTGCAATGCCAGCCTCTAATGTCAAGGCATATAATCCATCCTCACACAATCATGCCATAAAACCCCACTCTAGTGGGCAGCAGCAAAGTTTTCATGTGCTTCAGGCTGCTTTGATATGGAAAAAACCCCACAAACAAGCAAAAAAGCAACCCAAAAATGGATAATTAAATCTTAGAGCTACAGAGGCACCTTGGTAAGGCCTGAGCCACGCACTGTGACCCATGGACCGTGCTGGTTCATTTCAGAGGCTACAGTGTTAGATACAGATACTCTGTACTCTTGTTGCTGATGGAGTGACAAAGGCATTTGTTGATGTAAACCAGTGATTTAACAAACTTTGATAGTAAATGTGATGGTGGTTTAACAAGATTTGATGGCAAGGTGCACTGCAGTATGTACTGCATATTGGGCAGGGTCAGACGGAACTATCAGGGACACTGTCCCATTGAGTCATGAGGTTCAGAAATACCCCTTTGCATTCCAGGCTCCTGCTCAGAGAGGAGTCCACCTAGAGCTGGATCCAGACTTCATTCCAGACATGGTGAATGGATTATGTCTAAGTGGTTATACATGTGCAATCAATCCTTTATATCATTTAGCCAAGATGTCAAAGTTTAGCATGCTGTTACTCACTTACTGAGGATCTGTTGCAGCAAGGGATCTCTCAACCTTGAGGAATAACCTTAAGAAACATCCCCACTCAATGGGAGACCCTGTTGTGCAGCCTGCTGCATGCAGGAGAGCACAACGGGCCCTGGGCTGCCCGCTGTTTATGATCTCAGATAATAGACTTATAGACACATTTGTATGCTGATTACAGAAGTTAGGGGGCCTTATCAACCTTGACTTGGGCCAAACCTTGACCAGCACTATGGTTGGCAGGGGGTGCACATGGCTTAGATTAGCCATTGGCTAGTGTGTCTCCCCTCTATCCACTTTGAGTCAGATGCAGTCAGCACAACCAGATGGATCCATTACCACCACTGATGGTTATCACTTGAGCAGAGTTATGGGAAATAAAGGACCATGTAGTCAAGGTCCTAGAATAGACTTTTTTGACCAGTGTAAATATAACCATAATAAAGTCCTGTGGCAGAAAAGCTTATTAAACTCTCAGAGTCCTTCTCAGCTGCAGCTTTCTTACCACTGAGCCCAGCTTGAGGAAAGGAGGATGAAGGGTAAATGTAAGGCTAGCAACTTCTCAAGGGGTGATCACAACATGAAAAGCCTGAACATCCACTAAGCAGGATTAGCTTAGTAGGAGAAAGCCAGCCACACTGATGACGTCTGACAACGTAACGTACAGGAAAGGTTAAATATGTCAAAGCACATCTTCATACGTTTAAAGTAGTCTTAACTTGTGCATAACTGATTACTTTGAGGCATGAAAAGCTGTATTCTGATTATGACATTAGGTTCAGGATCATAAGTCAATGGATGTCTGCTGTGCAGAACTCCAGAGATCACAACAGACATGCATCTGAATCCTTTGGGTGAAGTATCAGGCACATCCATCATGGCCCATACAATCAGAGCGTGTTGATTAGCAGAGCAGTGAGTACATGAAGTGTCAGTCACAATGATCTGGTTATGCTTTTCCACATCACACACATAGAATCATAGACTAGTTAGGGTTGGAAAGGACCTTAAGATCATCCAGTTCCAACCCACCTGCCATGGGAAGGGACACCTCACACTAAACCATGTCACCCAAGGCCTCATCCAACCTGGCCTTGAACACCACCAAGGATGGAGCATTCACAACCTCCCTGGGCAACCCATTCCAGTGCCTCACCACCCTCTCAGTAAAGAATTTCTTCCTTAGATCCAATCTAAACTTCCCCTGTTTCAGTTTGAACCCATTACCCCTTGTCCTGTCGCTACAGTCCCTGATGAAGAGTCCCTCCCCAGCATCCTTATAGGCCCCCTTCAGACACTGGAAGCTGCTCTGAGGTCTCCATGCAGCTTCTCTTCTCCAGGCTGAACAGCCCCAACTTTCTCAGCCTGTCTCCATACAGGAGGTGCTCCAGCCCCTGATCATCCTCGTGGCCTCCTCTGGACTTGTTCCAACAGTTCCATGTCCTTTTTATGTTGAGGACACCAGAACTGCACACAATGCTCCAAGTGAGGTCTCCCGAGAGCAGAGCAGAGGGGCAGGATCACCTCCTTCGACCTGCTGGTCACGCTCCTCTTGATGCAGCCCAGGATACGGTTGCTTTCTGGGCTGCGAGCGCACACTGAAGCCGGCTCATGTTCATTTTCTCATCGACCAACACCCCCAAGTCCTTCTCTGCAGGGCTGCTCTGAATCTCTTCTCTGCCCAACCTGTAGCTGTGCCTGGGATTGCTCCGACCCAGGTGTAGGACCTTGCACTTGGCACGGTTAAACTTCATCAGGTTGGCATCAGCCCACCTCACAAGCGTGTCGAGGTCCCTCTGGATGGCATCCCTTCCCTCCGGTGTATCAACCAAACCACACAGCTTGGTGTCATCGGCAAACTTGCTGAGGGCGCACTCAATCCCACTGTCCATGTCACTGACAAAGATGTTGAACAAGACCGGTCCCAACACCGATCCCTGAGGGACACCACTGGTTCCATGCTTCCAGCCCTAAGGCTTTATTATTTGCGTTCAGGGTGAGGCATTCACTTCTGATCAGATGGTCTTCTGCAAAGCCTAGGAATCACTTAAATCCTCCCCAAACTCCTCTATGATTCATTTGGCTTTTCCTCCATACCTTTTATTCCCAGAGCAGCTTGCTGTGGATCTTGGATAAAGACACTAATGCCTTTAGTGGGTGTTCTGTGATGTGGTGATCTGTACTGCGCCAGGGCTTTCCTTAACCTCTTGAAGTACTGTAACAGGCTGCACCAGCAAAAGATAAAACTGAGATGGATAGCCTAGGTAAGACTGATACTTACCTTGTAGGAAATCAGGGAGCTCTGTAGCCGGAAGTCTTCAGGTTAATTGTGTGTTTCATGATGCTGTATCATTTGTAATAAAACTTTATTTCAGCCATTCATGTGTGTGACCAGTATAGCCATGTACATTAGATAGATGCTTCTCTTCCTTACTGTTAATTACATTTCATTAATTTCATTTGTCTTTTCTTACAAGGAGGATTCACACTTGTAAAACGTTTTCCATCTGTCTCAACTGCTGATTTAAGATGCAGAGAGACAACAGGTTTTCAAACCTTCGCAAAACAAAAGCAGAAGCTGTAATTTAGGAAGTCTACTCAGTAGCCTATGACACAAAATGCTCATCTCTCCCTTTCTGTCCCTTGTCCTCCTCTGACAGCGCTGTGCTGTTGTAGCTCTTCCAGTTTCCTTTCCCTCTGTCCTTCCCCTCTCTGTCTTACTTACCAGACTCTGCCTATCCCAATCACAGTTCTGGCACTCTCGTGATCCAAATGCTTGTTCTTCTCTCTTGTTTTGTTCCTGAGTCCTCCCAGGCTTCTGATCGTTTTCTTTACCTATCCCTGCCTCCTCCTCCCCTTACCTACTGTATTTTATTTCATTTCACTTCATTTCATTTCATGTTTGAGGCAATACAGTCAAACTTGAACACAATCTTCAATGTGAGACATCTTGTTAAACGATATAATGGCACTGTGCTACTTGCAGCTTATTCACAGTTCCATGCTTTCTGTACAACACGGTTTTCTTTTACCACTGCCATTGTGGATGTGGCAGATATATTCATGGAAGTGTCCACATTTGGACTCTGAATAGAAGAATGGGAGAGTATCAAAGAGGTTACTGCAGCCAACTGTACTACAAGCTGTAGTTGAGGAGGCAAACTCTTCAGTCTGATTTTCCATGGTGACGTTGGTGGAATGGCTGTATAGAAATCTTAGGCTAAATGATTTTGTTTTGTTTTGTTTTGTTTTGTTTTCCATTGTAGGGGAGTTGGAGGTCTAGGCAAGAAAGATTCCTCATCGCTGCAGAAATAATTGGGATCTGAGTTCAGGTCAGTTCTTGGCACAGAAAGATACTGAATAAGATGCTTTACCTCACTCTGCTTTTACTTTCCATCAGCAAAACAACTTTACTAACCTAACTTCTTATTCACTGGGATGGAAGCTTTCTTGGAAGAGGTGTTCCTTGAATATTAACCAGCTTTTGTGAGTCCCTCTTTCCTCTACATCCTTATCCCATGAGACTCTTCCCAAGAAGATCTTTGGCCTTTTCCCTTTTCAGTGCTGTGGGACTTCCGTCCTGTGTGGTAGGATGCTGTAGGAAGTAAAGATGCTATGTGGGCACAGTGGAGTCATCCAGCAGTGTGAACCATGGACAGGACATAACCAAATGGGCCTTCTTTAGGGCTGGCCTCAGAAGCAGCAAAGAGATGTTAATCCCCTGTGAGCAAAGAGATGTTAATCTCTTCTCCTGGGTTAGGGAAGTAAGAGGCAGGTTACACAGTCAAGTCTAAATTAATCTGAATGAATTTCTAATGACTGTCAGTAGGCAAATGATGCTATTTGGAAATAGCAGCAGGATCATGTTGAGTTCTGTTGAGCAAGGCAGAAGGCAGCATGGCTTGGGCTGCTTCCCTTCTCAAGCCTGCTCTATACCCCGCATACCTTCCCTCTTACTGTGTGTTAAACCTGTTCACAGCAAGCGGCAGTTCTAGCATCATTTTTTTTCCTGGTACAGCTGGGATGTGCAGCTAAACCTTAAGCACAGACAATCAATTCTGTCTTCCCAGATCTTTCCTGTCTGCTTCAAACAAAGCGAGAACACGAGTTCATACAAAGAGATTCAATTCATCCCTCCTATTCCTTGCTGCATATTTAGGCTAATTTTTTGTATTGTGTTCATGAAAATCACCAGGGATACAAAAATATAGTAGGCTTGTGCTTCTTCAAGACAGTTACAGCGGGGAGTTTCCTGCTTTCCCATATAAGTAGATTTAAGAATGCTGATGTTATTAAAATATCCATCACCAGTGCTCTTATCAGTCTGTGAATGGAGGGGAAGTTTTGAGTGGAATAACCTTTGCATTTCTACATTCCACTGTAAACCAGTAGAGGAAGAGAAAATAGTTATCCATATCTATAAATGTAGAGGGGGTTTAACCCTGGAAAATGCCCCTCCGCAACTGCTAGCATCTCCCACTCCTTTTTCCTCCATTCACCAAAAAAGCACTTATTAAGTCTGTAATACCCACTGGGAAGAATATGTGACTTATTCATCTGACTCTGCTATGTGGAATTTTCTCCTCCTTTGTGCACCACTATCCCAATTGCAGGAATTTATGTCCTTCTTTGTGGAATAAGGATTTAATTGCCATCTTTCCATGAAGAAGATGGTCAAATTAAGTGGGGATAAAACGCATTTCAGCAGCAGCCTGAGTTATACACAATCAGAAGCTAAGTCAAGCGTGTATTTACCCCAGAGCTTCCCCTTCACCACCAGTTCTTGGCCTCTGATCCCCACTCATCTCCTCCTGTTATGCCAGTTCTTCCCTATTTCTGATTCCGCCCTGCCTTTGCACCTCCTTTTGTCCTGGCAGTGTAAAAGTGAAGGTTATCCAATGACATTGCATCTGATGCTATGCCAAGTAACCCTTTTTTAGGGCAGCGTGAGCTATCAGGAACAAGTTAAGCATGTGGAAATACACCGAAGGCAGAACAAAAGGGACACAACATCATCCCATTTATTCTGTTCCTCCTGAAATAGGTAATTGCCATCTTTATCTGCCATTGGAAGTTCCTGCTTAAAAGAGGTAATGGGATACTAGGAAGAAAGAAGTTGTTAAACCACAGGTTGCTTCACTCACCGATTTCTTGCCTTAATCCTCATTTAGCTCTGAAAACATGCTATTTTTCTGCCTTTCTTAGAGATCTTCTTCTAATACTCAAATACCTCAGCCCAGACCCTTAATTTTTACAAGATATAAAAGTTGTTTTATACCAGACTGCTTACACATTTAAGCCTCTGAATCCCTCAGCTAGTTTTAGTGCCGCTCTGACAATGAAAAGGGCTAATTCAAGATCTATTCTTACATTTATAGCACCATAAAGAATGTTCAGAGTAAAGACTTCATTTGCATACATCATAAAAATAAAGAAAATAATTTGCATAAAAGGCTGTGCATGCAGCAGTGCTTTGACTGAATAAGGAATGTTGGGAAATATGATTGTAAGATGAGAAAGAGGAGGCGGTGAAGAGGATGGCTTACCAAGTGTAGGAACGTTTTCAAGAGGTGGGATGCTGTGCTTCTTTATATTGCTAAATCCTTTGGGATTTTGCCGTTTTGAGGCAGACATGAGCTATAAAGATCCCTGGGAATCCCTCGAGAGGTGCTATGTGATGGGTGGCAGATGTAGGGATGGATTCTCTGGGTTGAAAGCGGTAATCAGTGCTTTTCCCACTCTAGGATTGCCGTGGTCTGGCCAAATCTGGAGAGAAATCCCAGTGATGGGTTATGGATATGTAGCATCTGTGTCTGCATCCCAGATTCTCTCTGGTGTGATTCAGTATTGCTCAAGTCAGTAGCCTGTGTTGGAAGTACCCTGATTTATTGTGCAAGGGGAGAATCTAGGTTGGTGGCATACCCTAATGGTATGATGTGGTGCCCATTTAGGGTTTTATTCATTTTAACCTCAAAACCATGGAAAATAAACCTGACAGCCTACACTGATGGTGTTCATCTCAGTCATGGTTGCATTACTGCGATATTAACCTTTTTTTTCTTAGGAAGTCATTTTGCTTTCTGTTTTTATTACTTCTGTTTGCACGTATTGTCTTCCATGGTGCCCTACTTGAAGCAAATTTGAAGCCAGAGGAGCATAGATTTTAGACGCTAACAACAAACTGCTTCCTAAAGCTTTAGAAAGTGCATGGCCACATTGCTGCTTTGGGGCTTTGGATACACCACTACAGACCTTCCCAGTTCCCCAAGTCTTTTGGGTAAGGTTTAGGTTTCCATGACTCAGTTCTCTCCCCTGTAAAGCGAGGATTGTCAGAGATGATGCTTCACTTGAGAACCAGTGTGAAAGGTGCTGCGTAAATAGAATGGAAATGCAGATCTTGTGAGCTAAGCATAGCAGCCTAAAGAGTTATGTGACAGGTTGTGGCTGTCCTGTGGTCTCCTCTCATCCAGCTAATGACTGTAAAGCAGAATTGCCATTGGGATGGAAAAGCCTCAGGAAATGTTTGAGTCCTATGCTTGAGTAGTTATGTCTAACACCGGGGTGATTAGCTGCTGCTGTGGGGAAAATCACTCAATACACATCAGGGTTTCACAGCCCTCTCTGATCCTGCCCTCATGTAAAGGTTAATGGATCCATGAATTGCTGGAGCGCATAGACCTTACCCGCAGACCATGCTGATAAGGCAGCCCATGAGGACTGCAGGTCCAGTACCTATCTGTCCACCAAACCATTGCCTCTGTAAGGGAAGTCTCCCTGTGGAATCAAGGGAGGAAAGACTGCTGCCTGTATCATCAGTAGCTGAATTTCATAGGTTTAATTCATAATAAGGCTGTGATTGTATCTTCGTATTTCAGTAGTTTCAGGAGACTGTAGGCATCAGAAATCACACAGGAAACAATTTGCAAGGTTTGGAGTTTCATAGAATCATAGAATAGTTAGGGTTGGAAAGGACCTTGAGATCATGTAGTTCCAACCCCCCCTGCCATGGGCAGGGACACCTCACACTACTTGTCTCAGCCCAAATCTTCATGTAGAGACCCCTCCTTCCCACCCTTTGCCTTGTAATTTAAGTGACAATAAATGTGCTGTGCTTCACACACTGGGGCCACGCTACATTAGCTACACACACACACGCAGACACAGGGACAGCTGCATTTCAATAGGGAAGTAAAACCTATATGGCTTGACATTCAGTTTTAACCCATGGTATAAACCAGCTCATTGTGTATTATAGGATGATTGCAGTGCAATTGCAGCTGGAACTGGATCTTTTGAAGCTGAATAGCTGAAACTAGAAGAGTGTAGAGAAACTATGGGATGTTGTCACCCGCCTCTGCTCTGCACTATTGAACAGATCTGGGTGCCAGGTCCCCCGAACAGCACATGTCCAAGCTCTGGGCTCAGACTCTTGCAAGCTAAAGAGCATCTTGCCTAAGCTGTTATTTCTCCTTGCTCTCTGATATCTTGGTGCTGTTGAGAGGAATCTCCATGAAGACAATGTATAAAAGCAAACGGGATGAAGGGAGGAGGGACTGCAAAGGCTGGTTGTGTTTTGTGGGCTCTGGTGATTCATAAGGCTTGTGAAAAATTCCATGCCATATATATGGCATGGAATATATATATTGGCATATATATGCCAAAATAGCATAGCAGGTTTGGTTTGCTCCCCAGTGCATAGCGCTCTATATTATACAGCAGTTCTGTGCCTGGAAATGGAAAAGTTGCTCACTTTTAGGATTTTCTTCTTGCCAGGTATGGTATCTTTCAGCTTTGAAACAGAACACCCTTTAACTGATCACCAACAGCGTGGTACAATGGACAAGACGGCCGGTTTGGGTGTGATGCTGGCAACACCAGCTAGTATTTTATACCATATTACACAGCAGGGCAGGAGCAGCTAATGAAGTGCTACCTAAGTAAACAGTCATTTGTGCGACTCCAATTAAACCTTGGGAAGCATTTCCAGCAGAGTACATAGCACTAATGAATCTCATTATTACAGAGTGCCAAGTAGAGCCAAGTGGACGGGGAGACCTTGCCCGTCAGCCCTCAATAGCCACAAATCAAAGAATCATAGAATCAGAGAATGGTTTGGGTTGGAAGGGACCTTAAGCTCATCCAGTTGCAACCCCCCGCCATAGGCAGGGACACCTCACATTAAGACATGTCACCCAAATGTTGCAGCCATAACTTAGCATGGGCATAGCTTGCACCATGAAGAGGAAGAATTCCTCGAGATGAGCTCTATGAAGTCAGGCTGCTCAGATGTGACAACCTTGTCTCCTCCTCTCCTATCTGCCTCTCATCCTGAGTACCTCCACCCTCCTCTCTTTCTCCATGACCTTTTACTGTCTGTTCTTACGTTCTTCTGTCTCCAGGAAAAGCTCTTTTTTCCCCTCCTTCCCCATCTCTGCTGAATCACACCAGAGAAATAGAAAATGAGAATATCCAGCACAATAGAGATCATCCCTTGCCCACTTCTGCCTCCTTTGCTAGAGATAATGCAGAAACCATCAAGCCAAATAAGCGCAGTCTGTGAAGTTTCTATCACTTTTCTTTCCCTCTTCTTCACCTTATTAATATTGCAGCTGTCTCACTCTATAATCTCATGCGTTAGCTTTACCCAGGCGCGCAGCTCTGTGCTAATCAAAGCTTTGCCTCCTGATATTTTCCCCTGTCCAAGCTGGAACAGAGAAAATGAAATCTCAACAGCAAAGCACACACACAAATCGTTAATATTTGACCTCTGGAAAGGATTCATTTATTAAACATTTTCTCATCCCTTCAGGGTATTCAGAGACACAGTTTCTTTGCGTGTTGCTTTGGCAGTAATACTACAGCATTTCCCCATGGGCTTCTCTAAGTGATCTCAAGCGAACATTAATAGCTCTTCGCCTTTGGCTTTCATGAGTATAACACACACTTAGTCACAGGATCCCCTTTGGGTGATGTGGGTTTTTTAGGTGTGGGGTTTTTTATCATTTTGGGGTGTTTTTTTTCTGTTTCTTTTATCTGTTGTTAGGGGGTTTGTGTTTGTTTTCCTTTTCTGTGTGTGTGTACAGCTTACAAGAAGACAGTTTGTTACTCTTTCAGTCTGAAATATAGGAGCCTTCTGCCGCAGCTCTGGAGTTTTAACAGATGGAGAATATTAAACCCTCATATCTATATCTGTCTATGTATTTCAGAGTGTAAAAGGATTGATTGCCACAGAGCAAGACACTAAAAGCTGGTAGTTGTTTTTTCTCATACTGAAGCATGTTTCCCTCCTGATGGTAAATGGCTCCAGGAAGACGTTGACATACTGATTGTCTACTCATATCATTCTGGATGGCGGATGCCCGTATAGACAATTCAGAGATTGAAGGGCCTGGAATTACATATTAAAGAAAATTAAAAATCCAATCAAAACAACATAATAAAAACAGGAACCAGAAGTGCAATCGCTGCACTGAGCACTAAATCTTGAAGGGATCTGTTTCAACAAGCTGTTTGTCAAAGGTAACAGAAGAAACTTTCCATTCTTGGGTTGAAAAGGGAACATTCATGATGAAAGAGGATGTGGGGTCATGTTGTGAAGTGGTGTTGGGGGGCTCACATGGCCAAATTCAAAGGTTACTGGACCAACAGCTTGAAGGTAGAGCATTAACTGTGGAGCAGTCTCTGGTCCTCAGAGCAGCTTGGATGTGGGACATTCCTAGCCCCAGGTATCAAGATTGTGCAGGAAGACCTTGCATTGGAAAAAGGAAAAAGCTGGCTCTGTTAGGGAGGGCTAGCTAGTTTGGTCATGCTGGTATGGATTTATATCCTCTTTGTTCCCCTCAAAAGCTGTATGGTTTCACTATACTTCACCTCATAGCAGCCTTCCAGTATCTGAAGAGGGCTTATAGGGATGCTGGGGAGGGACTCTTCATTAGGGACTGTAGTGACAGGACAAGGAGTAATGGGTTCAAACTTAAACAGGGGAAGTTTAGATTGGATATAAGGAAGAAATTCTTTACCGTGAGGGTGGTGAGGCACTGGAATGGGTTGCCCAGGGATGTTGTGAATGCTCCATCCTTGGCAGTGTTCAAGTCCAGGTTGGACAGACCCTTGGGTGACATGGTTCAGTGTGAGGTGTCCCTGCCCATGGCAGGGGAGTTGGAACTGGATGATCTTAAGGTCCTTTCCAACCCTAACTATTCTATGATTCTATATTGAGTATCTGGATGACCTCTCGATAGGATCTGACCCAAGGGATCTGCATATACCAGTTTGTGCCAGATTAAATATGACAACACAAGCAGTCACCTTCGTACTTCCCAATTACAACCCCAACCTCAACCCAGTCATCCTGCAGGACCAGTGCTTTGCTTGCACTTGCCTGGGTTATAAGACACTTGTTGGGGTCTGGAGTCAATGTCTTCTCCATCTCAGCTGCCCAGCCGTGTACATGCCATGACTGTAAGTGGTACAGGAGCACATCTGTGAGCAGCACTGAGCCATGAAGCAGCAATTAGCAGTGATTCCTAAGTTTCCTTGGTTGTGCATCCATTGTATGTCACCAGCCCACTCTTTCCCTCCACTCCATCCCTCAACAGCCAGTTCTTTCTCAAGATCTGTTAATATCCTGTGATTTACCTACATATGAAGTATGTTACTTTCTGATTCCCACCGGGCATATGGAACAGATGTCCGTTTTCAAGGGATTTATCAGCAATTACATATAATGCAGTGTAAATAAGTTTTTCAAGACCTTCAATTATGCTCATTAGCTTGAAGCTAATGAGACGTGGGATCAGATTTAAATCCACCAGCCTATAGATTTGGGGATGAAGAGGCTTGCTTTGGTCCACAGTTACAACAACTGAATGCAAAGCCAGTGCAACAAAGCACTCTAGATACTTGAGGCAAAGCTCCTCAGGATTTTACTAGGAGCTTTGCATGAACTGGAATTATGACTTGAGCTCTCATAGTTTTACCCCAGGCATTACTCAACTTAGCCTTTTTTTCCTTTAAAGGGGCTGCTATTTTAGCCCCACGGGAGAGTAAAGTCTTCAAGGAACACCTTCAAGAGAAATCAGAGGGCAACACAAATGTAAAGATTCTATTTCTGGGAAGAGAGCATGGTTTTAGCTATGGGCTACCCAGGTATTCTTAGTTGCACATAAAATCATAGAATAGTTTGGGTTGGAAAGGACCTGAAGATCATCCAGTTCCAACCCCCCTGCCATGGGCAGGGACACCTCACACTAGACCATGGCACCCAAGGCTCTGTCCAACCTGGCCTTGAACACTGACAGGGATGGAGCATTCACCACTTCTCTGGGCAACCCATTCCAGTGCCTCAGCACCCTCACAGTAATGAACTTCCTTATATCTAACCTGAGCTTCCCCTGTTTAAGTTTGAACCCATCACCCCTCGTCCTATCGCTACAGTCTCTAATGAAGAGTCCCTCTCCAGCATCCTTGTAGGCCCCCTTCAGACACTGGAAGCTGCTCTGAGGTCTCCACGCAGCTTCTCTTCTCCAGGCTGAACAACCCCAACTTTCTCAGCCTGTCTCCATACGGGAGGTGCTCCAGCCCCTGATCATCCTCGTGGCCTCCTCTGGACTTGCTCCAACAGTTCCATGTCCTTTTGATGTTGAGGACACCAAAACAGTACACAGTGCTCCAAATGAGGTTTCAGAAGGGCATCAGGTGCTTTAGATAAGAGTACATTTGGAGACTACAGTTTGTCTGCCCCCTTAGAACCCTCCTGTTTAAAGCTACTGGGGAAGAGAAACACCAAACCAACAAAGGCTGCCCTCCCAAACACAGCCTTCCCCAACAAAACAGAAGACAACAGCTATGTCTATTTTAGTAGCTCCACTTCTGTTCTTTGGGGTCATTTCTGCAAGCTGATCTTTGCAATACAATTTCTTTCTTCTATTCCCCATAGGGTAATCTCATAACCCTGTCAAACATTTATGCACACATATATGCACACATGTGTATTCTTTTGCCTTACAGATTAGAAATAGCTCAGGAGAGCAGCTTTATCCATGGCTGGCTATTAGTAGGAACAAGGGCGAAGAAGTGGCTGATAGAGAAATACTTCATTAGCCTTCTCAATTTCTCATCTTCAAGGAGAACATGGCTATTGGTCTACTGCAAACGTATCTGAAGATAACTGACATGTATTTAATATGCTGATTTTTGTTGTTGGATCTTGGCTGAAGCAGCAGAGGAAATGAGACAGGATTAAATACATCCCAAAGAGATAAAAAAGTATGCCTAGTGCAGGAATGTGCAGCAGCCTTTGAAGTCTGTGGGAGGTATGACTGTTCCCTCCAGCTTGGAGTTTGTATCAGATTATTTAACTCTTTTTAGGGCTGTATATTAGCAGACTTTCTCAGCAGTGCAGCTTTGTGCAAGTAAGTCAATGAGCAGACTGGAGCAGAACTACTGTTATACTTCTGCTCTCTCTGTCATGATCAATAATATATCACCTACTCTACTGCTCAGTGTAAAGTGAAAGAACATTTGTCCCAAAAGACATTCTGACACTTTAAAACTTCTTTTTTTTTTTCTCTCTTCATATACATTTAGAATAGATATATAGGTTTTGCTGGAATTAAGTCTTTCTATACGTAGAATCATAGAATAATTAGGGTTGGAAAGGACCTTAAGATCATCCAGTTCCAACCCCCTGCCATGGGCAGGGACACCTCACACTAGACCATGGCACCCAAGGCTCTGTCCAGTCTGGCCTTGAACACCGCCAGGGATGGAGCAGTCACCACTTCTCTGGGCACCCTCTTCCAGAGCCTCAGCACCCTCACAGTAAAGAATTTCTTCCTTATATCTAATCTGGACTTCCCCTTGTTCAGCTTGAACCCATCACCACTTGTCCTATCACTGCAGCCCCTGATGAAGAGTCCCTCTCCAGCATCCTTGTAGCCCCTTCAGACGCTGGAAGCTGCTCTGAGGTCTCCACACAGCTTCTCTTCTCCAGGCTGAACAGCCCCAACTTTCTCAGCCTGCATAAAAGCAAGCAAAATGGTGTTAATTCAGGAGGATATTCCGTGGCCACATCCAAGAATGAAAGGCATCCTGGAAAATTCCAAGATGTGTTTCATAAATATCATCATCCAGGGTAAGGTGCCCAAATTGACTTCAGGAGTGGATTGTTGTTATTAGGAGTTGCTATAATAAGCAGAATCAACTAGCAGCTATTTCCTAATGGAGTTTTATAATTGCTGGTTGGATATTTCTAGTTTTTGGCTCAGAGTCTCTTATTCTTGTTGCTAACAGAAAAAGTGTAATGACAGATAGTTGCAACCTACTGTGGAAGACAACATCCAAGTTAGGAGTGTATGTAATGAGTGGTTTTGATTCCCATTCTCTTACACTTTAGAAAATAAGTCTAGTCTCTAAAAGGCTCCCTGCACCACAGCTCAGTAATTGGCAAGAGAGGATGGAAATACAACATTCTACAAGCAAAGCTGCACATTTCAGATTACCCTGTAAAAAGAGCAGGTGCTTTTTGTCACACATCCATAACTTCTTTCCACTACTCAATAATGATTTGGTATCAGGGAGTCAGCAGGACCTTACATGGAAGGATGCTGCCTTCGTGGTCTCCAGAGTATGGTACAGGCACAGATACTCAGTGCTCTTCCACACCACATTTTAAGAGTTAGACTGGGCGGGAATTTAGTGATTGTAGGACAGGGTAACACAGATGCTTTTCCAGTCGACAGGGAAGAGAATTCCACATGAAGGTGTCCACTAGGCTAGAAGGGTTACATTAAAGATGGAGGTCGTGTAGTCAAATATAAGCATCTGTGGTAGAGTGAGAAGGTTCATGCCATAAACTCCACTGTTCACTAGCTTGTCGTTGAGCATTAAGTATGCTCGGGTCAGGAAGGAAGGAAAGAAGGAAGGAAGGAAGAGAGAAAGGGAAGGAGGGAGGAAGGCAGGCAGGAAGGAAAGCGGGAAGGTAATTGCATCATGCACTGTAGCTTTAGCTGTCATCACATCATTTTTCATTGCAGACATAGGATTTCATGCCAATTTGCAAAGCACAGCAGATCCCCATTTGTGTGGCTTCTGAGTGCTTTTTGCCTTTTCAGAGAGGCTAAAATTCAAAGGAAATCATCTCAAATTTAATATGTTCTTGTGGTCTACTAATTTCAACCCTCTCTTTTCAGTAAACTCCCAGGTACTGATAGCAAATCCTCTGTAGAACTGACAGCCTCTCTCAATTTACTTAACCTTCTGGAGGCATCCAGGAGTTTATGCTCCAACAAGAGTATTTTTAAGGTACAAAATCTTGCTTTCTAGTTCACTGAATGCAAGCAGGGCCTTTTGTTGATGTTACCTGCACCGTATCTTCAGGGAAGACAGCGAGTTTATAAGTGGCTTGTGAAATTCACATCCAAAAGTCAGGGAAAGCATAGAAGCAGAGAGATAAAACATTCCTGACAGTACAAAGTTCAATATTGCAAACTGGAGAGGAAAACAACCCCAAAGGAATGATTTTAAACTAGAATTAAATCTGTTATTTTCTCCACTTCTTGCATATTCTTTATGCAGAGTTCAATTATGGCAAGATTATTAATCTGTTAAGTGATTAATGTAAGATTCTATTAGAACAGACAGGTTTCTCATTACGGATATCTTGGTTTATCTCATCGTTGCCAACTGCAGTGTTGAATTTTGAATGTTTAAATTCTGTTCTTCTTGGAGGAAGAGGAAACTTTCTATTCTTCTAGACAAACATCTAATATTTGTTTAGAGGCACACTTGAATATCTGGATTATATATTGGCTGCTAGAAATCTGTTTTCATTGCTGAAAGATGCCATATATGTCCGCTGGATCTTGGGGAAAGTTCTTTACCTCTAATATTTGCTGTGTAAACTGAAGATAGAAATTCTCTGGTTCAATATGTTTGTTCTTTAATTGTACTGTAATTAGTTTGGGGATGAGATGACACATTGTTTGGAAAACAAATGGTGAATATAAGTTAGGTTTAGTTATACAAAGCTAAAATCAAGCAAAATATGAGCAGTTTGCCTCTTTTACAAGGATGCTGGAGGGGAACTGTTCACCAGGGACTGTAGTGATAGGACAAGGGGTGATGGGTTCAAACCGAAACGGGAAGTTCAGGTTGGAGATAAGGAAGAAGTTCTTTACTGTGAGGGTGGTGAGGTGCCAGCACAGGATGTCCAGAGAAGTTGTAAATGCTGCATCCCTGGCAGTGTCCAGGGCCAGGTTGGACAGAGCCTTGGGTGACATGGTTTAGTATGAGGTGTCCCTGCCCATGGCAGGGGGTTGGAATGGGATGATCTTGAGGTCCTTTCCAACCCAACCCATTCTATGATTCTGTGATTTATCATTTTTGAAGCAGAATAACATTGGTAATGGAATTTAAACTTATTTTTTAGTCTAAACAGGCCTCAAGATTCTCATGGTAATCTATGATCTAAGCCAGACAAAATGCAGTCCCACACTTATGCTGAGAGAATTTTTAGCTAACCAGACTTCATCCTACCTCTTTTAAAGAAAGACTGCCTCCTGGTAAAATCTGTGGCTAAGCTTTCCAAGAGAACACTGGGAGCTTCAACTCTCTGTAGCATCATCTAAATGTTAGGCTTTGCCTTTGTAAGGAAATGCCCATTCCCTTGATGTCAGGCATGTCATGGGGAAGCAAAAGGTAAAGGCTGTATTATAAACTGAAGATAATAAAGACATGAAATACATGTGATGATGCCAAAGCTTTGTTCTTAAGGGACATACTTTTTTCCTGAGTTTTGTTTGGGATTCATCAGCTGCGGTGTATAATATAGGAAGGCTTAAGTAACTTTAGTAATCCGTCCAAAGAAACATCTGTGTCCTACAATGTGGTGCTATGCGGTGGTACTTGGGAACATTTCTGTAAGAGAAGCAGCATAGGATTTTCTCTGGTGCAGGAATGATCTCTCACCTTTGCATCCCTGCATTGCACCACTCTTTGAAGACATATCCTAGTGATTCAGGAATACAAACGCCATTCAGGGTCAGTGGGGTTCAGTCAATAAGGTCTGGTTGACTCAAAGGAGAAAATCAGAGACAAAGAGGAGCATCCCTAAGATGCCACAGCCAATCTTAACCTAAATACTGGGGGCAGTAGGGAAACCCTGCTTCTGGTTCTGCCTGTGTTTTGCTTGCCCGTGGCCAATGCTAGTGTAGATTCACTTCTTCATAGCCTGGTTTATTTCCTACTTAATCAGTGCTGTCCCCGAAGCCACCAATCCTTTTTTCCTCGCTCAAAGTGAAGAATTTAACCCCGGCTGTTGCAATTAATAAGATTTTGAAGAGTCTTATTTACGAAGGATGTTTGTTCTTTTCCTGAGGTGAAGATCAGAGCTTGTTTTGCTGGAATTTCCTTTCCACACAAATCAAACTAGACTATTTCTTTCAGTTGTTTTTCCTCTTCCAAGAGGGCTTCTGATGTTCCTTTTCCATCACAGTCTTTTGCAGAATTACTCCGCTTCCCACACACTTTAATGTCTTAAAAACTGGCCAAATTCCTCACTGAGCTACGTGTTTAAGGTGACTGCATAAAAAAGGCGAAAGAAGAAATGTAATAACTATTGAGCGGGATATTCTCAGCCTTTAATCTGGCATTGATTTAAGCCTCACAATGAAAATATAAGCGAAGAAACACAAATGAATTTGCTTACATAAAACTCACTTCTTATTAAAAGTGATAAGCAAGGTCTGGGAGAAACATTTATGCAATTCATCTCCTTTGATTATTTCTTGCCTGGGTAGGCAGGAAAGAAATCATGTAAGAGCCTTAGCAGCCTGGCAGGGAGAGATGGCACAAAGTAAATGGGTATGTTATGAGAGGGAGGTCAACACGGCCCACCTCAGGTCTGAGACCTGCTTGGTACCATGCAGAGTATGGCAAAGGTGCACTCTGTACCTTTGGTACACTCAAAGCACCCAGTGCTTGGGTTATTCTGCAACGTGACATTATGACTTCAGTAAAGGGCTGACAGTGTTTGCACAGTGCGTACTATTCCAGACCCCTTTTTTCCTGGCCTGTAAGTACTATCATAAGCGTAATTAACAATATTTATTATAAGTGCACATTATATTATGCATTTTATGAGGCTTCTACAAATCCATGGTCTTTAAAACGTGCTTTTCAACTCAAATTCCACCTCAGCCAAAACAGCGAGAATTATTACACTGCAACACCACAAAAACAAGAAAAAAAAGACTTTATTTTTCAATAACACTTTATTTTCTGCAGATGGAGTCACAAGGGATCTTTTTATTTGCCTACAACTGCTTTGACTATAATTTTCCACTCATCTGTCTTCCCAGGGATCGTATTCACATTGTATGTGCAAGGATTGCGCGCCTTGCTAGTGGCATGCAGCCACTTCGGGGTGGAAAACTGAAGCTTTTCATTCACGTGCCATTCACACACCACTGGAAGCTATAGGTCAAAATCTTGTGGCCATACGTTATCTGTCTTTTTCTGTGCAATCTATTTTTAGAGACCAGCATCCAATTGCTAAGTTGGCTACAAAAATAGTTATTTTATGATAACATTCAAGCATTTTTAGATAAGGAAATTAAGCTGATGGGATGCATGTAAAAATCAGTCAGCTCTTTGATATATTATCACACGGAAAAAGAATACTTATTATGAAACAGCTAGAGATTACAGAAGACACTTTAAAGTGGGTAATACACTGATTTAAGGGGAGATGTTAACAAATGATGAGTAGCTGTTGAATTTGAATCGGTTTACAAACTGGGACTAACCTTATTTAGTATTTTCATAGTGTGTTATTTTACCTCCGTGCAGTCAGGAGGTATTGGTAGTTCAGAGGGAAAAAAAAACAGATATCACAGAGGAAGAACAGTTTTAACTATGTTAGTAAAGCAGCAAATGCATTTCCTAACATAAAGTACCAGGTTGTTCACTCAAGGACTTATAATTCCCACTGTAAATGATGTCACATCAGATGAAAGTTAGAAAGAAAAAAGCTTGTGCATCCTAGGCAGAGAATAAATTATTCATGCACAGGACCATGAAAAGACGCATGCGGCAATAGGATGTGGTAGGCAAAGTATTTCTAGTGCTAAGAAGGACTCTTTGTCAGGGACTGTAGTGATAGGACGAGAGGTGATGGGTCCAAACTGAAACAGGGGAAGTTCAGGTTGGATATAAGGAAGAAGTTCTTTACTATGAGGGTGCTGAGGCGCTGGAATGGGTTGCCCAGAGAAGTGGTGAATGCTCCATCCCTGGCAGTGTTCAAGGCCAGGTTGGACAGAGCCTTGGGTGCCATGGTTTAGTGTGTGACGTCCCTGCCTATGGCAGGGGGGTTGGAACTTGATGATCTTAAGGTCTTTTCTAACCCTAACTATTCTGTGATTCTATTCTATGATTCTATGACTGCTGCCATGGTAGCAGATACTGTGGGGACTTCAGATTATCATCTGTCATTCTAAGCAACAAAAGGGAGGTCAAGTGAAAACGGAGCTGAACAGATCTGATATGGTGGGGAGAGGGGGGATGTTACCTGTAGAAAGGCACGTATACCTGCTGCAATCTGCAGTTTAGCGTTGAAACATGCTGGCTGGTTTCTTATTGACTATATAAGAAACTCTGTGTACAACTACATATATTGACTATATATAATGGAACTATTGGCGGTGCATGGATAAAATTCCAGCATGGAAATTCACCTGTTTGCTTTCTGGAATAAAATGCCAAAACCAGAGCTCCTTACGTGGCACTTCAGCAGAAACACTATATGGCACAGCAAAATAAGGGCTGTAAGGAACTGTTCATCGCTAAGATCAATAGTATTGTAAGAACGAAGAGTAATAAAATGTTCATCAATATATTAATTTTAAACTTGGGTTAATACTATCTAAGGGAGACTGTCTGACTAGGGTTTAGGTGGAGCCTGATGAGCTGGCAAGCTGGCAATAGCAGGGGAGAGGGCACCAATGGAGATGTCCCTTTCAATATGTGCTTCCTAAATAAATCATAGCAACAAGCACATATCAAGAGAAGTATCTCAGTGTCCTATCTCCTCTTCTTAATTCTGTTGGATTCTACAGAGCTCCTGTGACAGTTCTCCCCATACTGCTTTAGTGGTACCTGGGGCTGTTGTGGAATGATTTCTTACTGCTTTAATTCCTTTATGCATTTGAAGTACCAACGTCTCAGTGAAATAACCAAGTACAGTGAAGTACCTAAGGAGTATGATTAGGTGACACAGTTCTCTTCAAAAAGAGGTCATTGTACCCAAAAATTCAGAAGAACCCTTCTTAATAATGTTGTTTGAACTGTTCATAGCTGCTGAGAACTGTTCTGCCACCAGCTGTTCTCAAACCAGCCTAGAGAAAACATGGCTCATATATATATGAGCTTTGGCTTATGTTTGATTTGTTTCTTTGTGTCATACAAACCCAGTACTTCCTAGTAAAAGAATCTGACACCTTTTTCTTCTTTGCATAATTTGTTACTTTTGAAATTCATCTTACTTTCAAGACTGTCATATTTGAGTGCTTTCTGTTTAGGATAGTTATCCCTGTGTTTTCCCAAGCTTTGATTTGTTGGGATTTCAGCGCATCTTACCTGTGCGTTAGATTTCATGGGTAATACTTCGAAGAAGACCATTTATTTTATTTAATGATGCAATTACAAAGGTATCTTGTTTATTACATTAGTGCCCACATCCACGTCAGGCTTGTCTTCAGGAGAATTAGCATCATTTGTCTTATTTGGGACCTGTAACTTTACGCTTCAATTACTCTCTACTATTGCATAAGTAACATTGCCAGGATCTCTATTAGATGGGGACACCAGGTGACTTAAGGAAATTTAATACCCTGGCATTTTCAGCTGCAGAGCACTTGGTCCTATTATTAATCAAGGCACCAGAGCCTTATTCATCTCCTGATTAAAGATTTCAGCAGAAGGGAATCATGCAAGCTTTCGGTACAGTACTTTTAATTAGGGACAAATTCAGCATATCACTATGCATTATTCTTTAGTAGGTGCAATTAAAGAGCTGATCTGTAACAAGCCCGCTTGGAAAAATATTCCTCTTTAAGTCCTAGCAGCCTGCTCTTAAAACACAGACCAAAAGAAATGGGGCATAAAACCTATCCCTCGGACAGGTGGATGGGAAATGTCCTGTGGTCACTGTGACCACCTGAAGGCTGAACACCTTTAAGGAAGGCAGTTTGGTCACACTACATAGTTTGCAAGCACACTCACACAGTCTTCATGCAAGCTAGAATCATAGAATCATAGAATAGTTAGGGTTTGAAAGGACCTTAAGATCATCCAGTTCCAACCCCCCTGCCATGGGCAGGGACACCCCAAACTAAACCATGGCACCCAAGGCCTCATCCAACCTGGCCTTGAACACCGCCAAGGATGGAGCATTCACAACCTCCCTGGGCAACCCATTCCAGTGCCTCACCACCCTCACAGTAAAGAATTTCTTCCTTAGATCCAATCTAAACTTCCCCTGTTTCAGTTTGAACCCGTTACCCCTTGTCCTGTCACTACAGTCCCTGATGAAGAGTCCCTCTCCAGCATCCTTATAGGCCCCCTTCAGACACTGGAAGCTGCTCTGAGGTCTCCACGCAGCCTTCTCTTCTCCAGGCTGAACAGCCCCAACTTTCTCAGCCTGTCTCCATACAGGAGGTGCTCCAGTCCCTGATCATCCTCGTGGCCTCCTCTGGACTTGTTCCAACAGCTCCATGTCCTTTTTATGTTGAGGACACCAGAACTGCACACAATGCTCCAAATGAGGTCTCCCGAGAGCAGAGTAGAGGGGCAGGATCACCTCCTTCCACCTGCTGGTATTTAAACATTACAAGCCCATTATTATGGGAAGCATGTGGACCAAAACCGAATTAGTGTTGTTTTGCTAATTTGGTTATGGTTCCTCACAACAGATTCATTTTCTATAATCTGCTTGGAGCTGACTGGTATGACCTTGAGTTTTAGGAACCATCACAGGAGTTTTGAGTCCTACCCAATGCTTAGTTCAGGGGCTCTCCATTGCTGGAATACTGGCTTAATATAGTCTTGCAGCCAGGTTAGAGCAGGGGAAAAAGCTTCCACACGTCAGCTTCCAATTAGTAGATTTCAGATGAGATGCTGTAAATGAACACGTGTTCCCAGTTTGTTCCAGCATGAAGAGTAACAGGGACAGCATCTTCACTGAGGAGGCACCAAGTAGGACCTGAGGAACAATAAACCCACTGGTTTCTATGAAAAGAAGGTATCTGACCACAAATATAACTGTTCCTTAATGGATGCTCACAGGGAAGCTGAGGTGTCTGAAGGCACTGGTTTATAGAGAGCTGATGGAGAATACCAGACAAGCTCTGTTGGATAGGTTGGAGATGTAAATCCACACCATGTAAATACTGTAACTGAACCGGAGAAAGCTCACCTGGGAATTAGCCACTACTCTTATTATTTGCAGTGAGCCACTGGAAATAAAATGAACACAGTGTGAGCTTCAGAGAAGGGTATATGGTACCTTACAGAAAAGCTCAGGCTGCTGTTCTGATATCTGTGGTTTGGACTATTAATACCACATTTAAAAGGCTGTTCCAATACAATGCAGTGTTCTGATTGTCTAAAGACATTCATCTGGTTAAATTTGTTCAAAACTCGGCTGGAGTAACTTTGCCGTGGCAAACTGTATGTCAGACAGGGGTTGAACAGCCCTTTATCTTAAATTTCTCTTAAAGCAGGTGTCACATGAAGGTAGCATGAACTGCTTCATTGTATAGCTCAACAGAAACATGAAGCAGAAACAGTCAACAGAAACAAACTTAAACAGGGGAGATTTGGGTTAGGTATAAGGAAGAAGTCCTTCCCTGTGAGGGTGCTGAGGCGCTGGCCCAGGGTGCCCAGAGAAGCTGTGGCTGCCCCATCCCTGCAGTGTTCAAGGCCAGGTTGGACACAGGGGCTTGGAGCAAGCTGCTCTAGTGGAAGGTGTCCCTGCCCATGGCAGGGGTTGGAACTGGATGTGCTTTAAGGCCCCTTTCAAACCGTTCTATGATTCTATATTCAGTCTTATATATTCATCGTTCTATGATGGTACATTGAAACCTGATCAGTGGGTAGGGATCAAATAGTTAGATCCAGTCTTAAGGAATGCAGTATCATAGTCTGGTCTTTGTTACCTCAGCAATGGTAAAGAAAAGATGAAGAACACAGTATTACAGCAGTGTACGGGTGGAAGAGAAGGCAGTCACTGGCACACACCAGCTTCATTATACCAAACATTCTAATACTGCTAGCAGTTGCTGAGCCTCAGATCCTAAATTTCTTTGGGAGAATTATCCCTACAGGTATGGAAAATAATATTTTAATTTATTACTTTTTTTATTAATTTAAAAAGTTAAATAATTAAAACTAACTAAATGCTTTTAACAAAATCCATCAGCACAGTAAAGGGAGAAACATTTACCTCATTAGGAAAAGCACCTTCAAAGGCAATCATTCCTGTTCAATTAACCAAAATTACTATAGGGAATTAGGATGACAGCTGCAGAAAATAAAATGTGGGTGAGAATGTACTGAGAGAGTAGTAGTAGATCAGGAGCTATCTCAAGTTTGGTTGATTTATATAGGGTTTCTGCATGGAGGTTTACTATGTGTGGGTTTGAAGACATTGCTGAAGCACGACAGGGGCAGGCATGTAATGATACATCCCTAACACCACTTCCCCTGAGCTCCATAGCTCAGGCACTTTCTTAACCATGGTACCCATGTGCTCAATACTCCTTGATGGAAATCATAGAATCATAGAATAGTTTGGGTTGGAAAGGACCTTAAGATCATCCAGTTCCAACCCCCCTGCCATGCGCAGGGACACCCCACACTAAACCATGGCACCCAAGGCCTCATCCAACCTGGCCTTGAACACTGCCAAGGATGGAGCATTCACAACCTCCCTGGGCAACCCATTCCAGTGCCTCACCACCCTCTCAGTAAAGAATTTCTTCCTTACATCCAATCTAAACTTCCCCTGTTTCAGTTTTAACCCCTTACCCCTTGTCCTGTCACTACAGTCCCTGATGAAGAGTCCATCCCCAGCATCCTTGTAGGCCCCTTCAGACACTGGAAGCTGCTCTGAGGTCTCCACGCAGCCTTCTCTTCTCCAGGCTGAACAGCCCCAACTTTCTCAGCCTGTCTCCATACAGGAGGTGCTCCAGCCCCTGCTCATCCTCGTGGCCTCCTCTGGGCTTGTTCCAACAGTTCCATGTCCTTCTTATGTTGAGGACACCAGAACTGCACACAATGCTCCAAGTGAGGTCTCCCGAGAGCAGAGTAGAGGGGCAGAATCACCTAAAATATACTTTATTTTTTTACTTCTGTGATTTTTCTACTCACATTTTGCATCCATATAGACCTTTAGCATTCATCTCTTCTGTGTTAGTGATTTCCATAGTCTGGATTCATGTGAGCAAAAAAGAAATCCTTCCTTGTGTTTCACACTTCCCATGTGATACTTTCACGTGATAGTCTGTCATTCTTGTGTCAATGATCTGAGTGGGGAAAGAAACATAAAAAGACCAAAAAAAGCCACCAAAATTACCATGCCCACTTTATCTAAAAACACGGAAGGGAGCTGATCCACCCACTGATTTGGATGTATAAACAGTGCTGGGGTAAGTCATCCTGTCTCTTCATCAGGGACTGTAGCGACAGGACAAGGGGTGATGGGTTCAAACGAAACAGGGGAAGTTCAGATTAGGTATAAGGAGGAAGTTCTTTACTGTGAGGGTGGTGAGGCACTGGAATGGGTTGCCCAGGGAGGTTGTGAATGCTCCATCCCTGGCGGTGTTCAAGGCCAGGTTGGATGAGGCCTTGGGTGCCATGGTTTAGTGTGAGGTGTCCCTGCCCATGGCAGGGGGGTTGGAACTGGATGAACTTAAGGTCCTTTCCAACCCAAACCATCCATGATTCTATGATATCAGCCTGCACCCTTCCTTGTGAACCTGAGGCACCAGAAGAATATTAAAGGGCTGCATACAATGGAATTTCTGTCTGTAAACCATTGATAAGGCTATTTCCTAAAGACACAGAGTTTCCTACCCCAGCTTAAAGGTGCGTGTCTGAATTTTGCACCGTGTACTCATTGGATAGCATGGGCCAGCCAGTTTTCCAGTGCTGTTGCATAAATGGGAGCTAGACCGTAGGTGCTATGAATGGTTGCTCATGGTATAAAGGCAGGAGATAATACCAGTGCAGAAGGGGAAGAAAAAAGTGATCCTGAGGACAACAAAGACATGAAATGTAGTATTAAACATCATTCATTTGGGGATGAATATTGAAGAAAATGATCCTACTATCATATAATTAACCCATGTTATCAGAGACAGCAAGAAGGATATGAGCCAAGGATTAGGATGCCGACTAGCGGAGTTCCAATCCTGGCTCTGCAAATGGCTTGATGTATGCCCTTAGGTAAATTGTCTACCTTCTCTCTTACTGCTTCTCTTTCTGTATTAACAGGATAATAATATTTAGATGAGCTTTGCAAGGACTAATTAGTTAATGCTTGAATATGTAAAGTGCAATGCAAGTGCTAGGGATTATCATCATCTTCGAAATAATGAAGAATGTTTATTAGTTAGTTATTGTGATTATTTCCTTTAAACCTGTTTATTGCTAAGTGTATAAGAGGCTGTCATCCATAAAGTAGGTTTTACAAAGGGATTTAAATGTGAAGGGGTGGAGGAATGGTTAGGAGGCACAGATACAGTTTTAACACTCTATGCATGCCAGTTCCCAACTTAATATGACAGTTGGCAGTCCAGGCTGGAGAACAGCAGCATCTGTAGTTTCCAGTCTGTGTTTTGCTAGTTCTGTGACCTTGCACTGCCTGTTTCCTGGGTACAACTACTCTTTAAATGTGCAGTGCTTACATACTGCTGCTCCGTAATCAAGGGTTCCCTCTGGGCACCTGTAATAAGAGCACAGAGGGATAACAAAGATAAACATGTTGTTGGATCTAAGGTATGAAGCCCATGTCTCTCTGTGAGCAGGGCAGGGATGCACATCAGGAGGTTCTAGAATCATAGAATACCAGGTGGGAAGGGACCTTGAGGATCATCTGGTCCAACCTTTCTAGGCAAAGCATGGCCTAGACTAGATGTCACAGCGCTCGGTCCAGCCAAATCTTTAAGGTGTCCAGCATTGAGGAATCCACCACTTCCCTGGGGAGATGATTCCAATGGCTGGTTGTTCTTACTGAGAGAAATTTTCTTTTAGTGTCCAACAGGAATCTGCCTGGGAATAACTTGTGCCCATCACCCCTTGTCCTTTCCAAGTGTTTCCTTGTAAAGTGGGAATCTCCATCTTCTTTGTAGCCACCCTTTAAGTACTGGAACATGGTGATAAGGTCTCCCCTGAGCCTTTCCATCTCCAGGCTGAAAATCTGAGCTCTCTCAGCCTCTCTTTGTATGAGATAGTCCACTCCTGTAATGAGCTTAGTAGCCCGGTGGTGAATGTTTTCCAGTATGTCCATGTCCATCCTTTCCTGGGGAGCACTGACCACAGCACTCCAGATATGCCTCACCAGGGATGAGTATAGGGGAAGGATCACCTCCTTTCACCTGCTGTCAATGCTTCTGTGCTTAATGTAGCTCAGGAGGTTGTTGGTCTTATTTAGTGCAATTGAATATTGCTGGCTCATGTGCAAGGAAGATCCCAAAGTCCTCTGCAAGGCTGCTTTGCAGTCAGTCATCCCCAGCCCATGCTGGTGTATGGGGTTATTCCTCCTCAGATGCAGGACCACGGACACATAAATCCTGAACTGCAAACAAAAGAGTGTCTTCATTTTCAAGACTGTGTAGGTTTAATTTGGGTTTGGTAGGTAAAATAACATAGGTTCATGTCATAATTCAGGCTTGAAGGGGCCTCAACAGATCTGTAATTCAACCTCCGGCTGAAAGCCTGCTGCTTCTAGCCCTGAGTGCAATCCATTTTTACATTGCATCCCTATCATTAGTTTTCTGCTGTCATGGTTTAAGCCCAGCTGGCAACTAAGGACCACATAAACGTTGCCTTAGGCGACCCGGTCTAGTGTGAGGTGTCCCCGCCGATGGCAGGGGTTGGAACTGGATGATCTTAAGGTCCTTTCCAACCCAAACCATTCTGTGAGTCTATGATTCTATGTCTGGGCAAGGGACACTTTGAATTTGAAAACCTACTTTGAGGATGCTTAGCCAAAACTCATGTATTACAGTTATCTTTGCTGGGCCCTTTAGCTGGTGGGCATAAATGCAGGGGTGCCAGAGTGAGCTGACGCAGCACCGCACTGAGCAGGTTTACACTCACCAGCCCAGGATCTCTGCAGCAGTTATAGGCATGTTCTACATTTCCTCTAACATCCTAATCCTTCTAGAGCACTTTGCTATCAACCCCTTAAAAGTATGTTAATACTCAACCTGTAAAAGCTCTGCTTATCTTCCTCCTGCCCTCCCACCATCCCGAACAGAAAACTGCTGACAAGGCTCAGGATGAGATAAACTTGCTCATGAGGGTGACGGGAGAAGGAAAGAGACTTAAGCTGACAGCCTTGATCTCCTCCTGCCATCCTTATCCTCCAGACAGCCCTTCAGATCTCCAGCACAAGCTGCATGTGGAACAGCTTCTACATGACAGCGTTTGCACTGCTGAATCCTTCCCGTTAGCCTCTTAGGGAGGAAACCGGATTTACTTCCACTTCTCTGAACTTCTGTTCTAGCAGTGAAGCCCAGCCCCATGCTCTCCTTCACACCCTGTCAGATGGTGACAGCATGATCTACAGGCGGCTTCCGAGAGGGAGACTAAGCTTATAAGTGCCTTAAAATTTCACATGGAGATGGGTTTTCCATTGTAATAAGAACTGACGATACCTTTTTCATAATCAAAATGCAAACTCCTGAGCTCACTGCTCAGGAGCACAATTGAGAGTGACAGAATTCATTACACAGCGGAGACAGATGGAGTGCTTTAAAAAGAACCATATATCAAGAACGGAGGTCTGCGAGTGTGTAGATAGTGGGCAAAAAAGCTTAAAACCTTCAATCCCCTCCATGCTGCTGGAAATTACCAATCTCCTTATCTTGGCAATACCTTATGATGCAAATAGTTGTCAAGTGGAACACGCAAATTGGCAAAATTACTTTGTTGTAGCACTTTTTGCACTCCCTCCAAGGAAAGTCTGTTTTGCTCCTGTGATAAGTAAATGATTGATTACTCTTGCTGTTTCAGAATAGCGGAGTGAAAAATGATGTAGTAATAGCATCAGTGGCGCAGGCTCCATTGAAACAGTGGGATGCTACCAACTTTGGAGTGTGCCACTTAAAAACAGCTCTTAGCTTAATACTTCTGGAAGCATGAAGGTAAGTGGGTAGACATAGATTTTTTTCAGACACCAAATGATTCCTTCCTTTTGCTTTCACTATTATGGACTTGGTTGTTTTCCAACAAGATATGGAACTTGCCATCACTTCTTCTCTGCCCAAAGCACTAGACTTAGCTTTTTTATTCCTCTCAACAGTTTTCTCTGTTGGAGTACTTAAGTCTTTCAGTTGTGGACTCAGTGATGTTGCTCCAACATGAAGAGTATTATTGCCTTGGATTTTAACCTGAGAAAATAAGAATTGGCAAGAGCTAACGGAGCAGAACTGCTTACTGCTGCTCTTCAGATGTATGCATCTTTCGATCTATACATTCAGATGTATGCATCTTTCCTATGTATCTTCAGATCCATCGCTTCTGTCCAGAGATGGTTCAAACTGGCTGTTGAATCAAGAGCCAGCTATTGAGAGATACACCACAGTCAAACTTCTTGGCAATGGCTTAGTACTGAATAATAAACAGCATCAGAGAGGAACCAAATGTAACATGAAACTACCTGAAATGGTCACTGCATTATTGAAGTTATTCTGTGAGTATCATAAAATCACAGAATGGTTTGGGTCGGAAGGGACCTAAACCTCATCTAGTTTCAACCCCTGCCACGGGCATGGACACCTTCCACTAGAGCAGGTTGCTCCAAGCCCCTGTGTCCAACCTGGCCTTGAACACTGCCAGGGATGGGGCAGCCACAGCTTCTCTGGGCACCCTGGGCCAGCGCCTCAGCACCCTCACAGGGAAGAGCTTCTGCCTAAGAGCTCATCTCAGTCTCCCCTCTGGCAGGTTAAAGCCATGCCCCTTGGCCTGTCCCTACAGGCCCTTGTCCAAAGCCCCTCTCCAGGTTTCCTGCAGCCCCTTTAGGCACTGGAGCTGCTCTAAGGTCTCCCCTTCAGGAGCCTTCTCTTGTCCAGGCTGACCCAGCCCAGCTCTCTCAGCCTGGCTCCAGAGCAGAGCTGCTCCAGCCCTCGCAGCATCTCCATGGCCTCCTCTGGACTGACACCAACAGACCTTCTCCTGATTGAGGCCTCATAGCTGGATGCAGTACTGCAGGTGGGATACAGTGGTGATACAGATGCGGGCAGACTCCAGCTGCCTTCCAGAGCAGCAAGGATTCCTGGTGGTGTTGATAGCAATCTGTAGTGCAAATCACTGTTGAAAGTTTGCAGCCAGCCCAGGAGCAAATAGATGCCTTCTTGGCTCCAAGGGATTACTGAACAACAGGGTGGTGGAAAAGGAGAAAAAAGGACCTGTTTTAATCCTTACATCCCACTTGAGTTGCTGTAGGTGACACTAAAATGAGTGAAAAAGAAATCATGCTATTCTTTCTGAGACAGGGGAATGGAATAGCAACTAAAAAACATGCCCATGGGCTGCCATTAAACCAGCTTTAGGAGGGCAAACAATGACCATTCATCTCCTGACATGCCTTCACAAGAAGAGAAACTCAGATTGCTTGCTTGTTCGTCAAGTTGTTTGCAAGTTGCTATTGCTGATTTCCCCATCCATCTTTTTTTCTACTCTCACAAGGTGATAAAAGCAGAATAGTATCTGCTGGGCTGGACCAGCCTGGCTGCAAGAGTGAGGATTTGGGTCCTTGCAGAAGTCAGTGGGGCTTTGTGTGGCTGAAACACTCTCCCTGCCTCTGCATAGTTGTTCCTGAGGTCAGTAGTTTGCCTTCAAAGGAAGTAGTGTGGCAATAGCTACCTTTACTGGAGAACTAACAAGTGCTTTCTGTCATTCTAATTCCTTGATAAATGAGTTCTGTTGTTTGCACATAGAATCACAGAATCAATCAGGGTAGAAAAGAGCTTTAGGATCATCAAATCCATCTCTTCCCCAGCACTGCCAAGGCCGCCACTAACCCATGGCGCTGAGGACCTTGTCTACACAGTGTGTGAACACTTGCAGGGACGGTGACTCCAGCCTGTTCCAATGCCTGAGCACCTTCTGGGGAAGGAATTGTTCCTCAGCTCCATCTAAACCTGCCCTGGTGCAGCTTAAGTTTGTTTCCTCTTGTCCTATCACTTGTTCCTTGCGAGCAGAGACCAGCCACCTCCTCTCTCCATCTTCCTTTAGGTAGTTGTAGAGAGCTGTGAGGTCCCCTCACATCTACATGGTTTTGGCATCTCTCCCCAGTGCAACACATCCTAGCATTGTAAACAGCACCACTTAAGAAATAAGTACACTTCACATTGATCTATCTGAATTGCATGTTTCTAGCTTACTTTATCTAAAATGTAATCTAAATATAAATAAATGGTTTTGTCTCAAATTACATGTTTTATGGATACATTTACATAGAATGCATTCGCAGTTTTGGTAAGTCTATTTGGAAATGTTGCAGCTAATGTTCAGGACAAGTGCAACATCTGGGCAATCCACACTTCTTCCACTTTGCACAAGCACACAACCCTGCTTCCTCAAATGCTCTCTTTTTCCCCTCTTTGAGTTAAAGTGATGAAACCTATGCTTCTAAAACTCCACAGAATTTTGTATACGACATTGATAATCCATCAGTTTTCATAACTAATTAGATGATCTGTCTCATTGCTTATATATCAGCTCAATTATTCGTCCATGGAGTCTCATAACTGTGTTTTGTAAAAGCATCTATTACCCTCAAGTGTTCAGGCTTAACTAGCAGACCAGACTCGGGAATTACACCATTTGTTCCAATGGTTAACCAAGCTCACAAGCACTGTACCTTGTTTCTAATTAGAATGTGACTGATGTCTGTTTCCATCTACACACGCTTTAGAAGTCTTTTCCATCAAGTTGAAGAGCATTTTAATAGATGGCACCTTTTTTCCTGTCCCTGCACATATTTGCAGATTGTAACTTTCTGTCTGTCACTGAAAGGCAGTCTTACAACCCTTAAATCACTTTTCTTTACTAATCCATGTTGTGTTTTGTAGCATCCATTTTAGACTGTGAGTACTATTTTAGTACTAAATCTCCTCAATGTCACACGGTCATGAAGTCTCCTTCCACTCTTAGTTGCCACAGAGCATGGCCAAGGTTTGCCTCAGACCTGTGGGCATAGGATTTGCCCAGTAGCTCATCCTGAGCCATTTATCTGCTTTGACTCTTAAGTCCTCTGCACTCTCTAGTTATTAAAATATAGTTTCCCATTTCTAGTATATATATTCACCGATCCCAGATACTTGGGTTGACATTTATCAACATTGAAATGCCTTCGTTTGGAAGGTGTCTTATGATGTTTATTGCCTTGTGTTTATTGGCCAGATGACAGGTACAAAGATCAGAAATGCAGGATCTAGTGGCTGTTCCTGAGAAACAGGTTAGAGTGTGTTCCATTCAGTGTTCTTCTCAACAACAGCACGAAGAATCGTAAAGCTTTGTCAATATAACCGTGCCCAGGAAATGGATCATGAGGGGTTATTGATGAGCCCAGATTTTCACTGCCTTTCCTGAACTTGATTCTTTAGTGATGTCTATACTGGAAACATGCAAGTTTCTTCATTTGAAATGGAAATTGTGTTTCATGGAAATCTCTCAGTATTTTCCATCAGAGTGTTATGGGCTGTGGAAGTCAAACATCTTATACTTGACAATTGGATCTTCACAGTCACCTTCAGCAATCAGTTATCCAACTTCTCAGAGCACAATCCAATAACTCAAATTGGATTTGAATTTAAATTCAAATTTAAGTTTGAATTAGTTCAAATTTAATGTTAAAGATTAATAAATAAATTAATTAGCTGGTACTGAGTCCAGCCCAATACTTGAATTCATTCTCAGTTGAGTCCTGTGTTGTATTCTTTTAAGGTCAAACAACACTTTCCAATTACCTCTTGTGTTTCTTTAAGTAACATAAATATTCATCCAGCATTATGGAATTTCCCCTGTATCACAGGATTTATTAACATATGACACACTACTGGGACAGGTCTACATGGCTGTGTCTTTAGGAGCCCTTGGGAACAGACTGTCCAGGCTTGCTCATGAAAGATTGCAGAAGTTGTTTAGAATCCTTCTGTGTTCCTCATATAATCTGTCAAGGGATAGAAACACAACATCCTTCATCATCCAAATGTGTTAGGGTTGGAAAGGACCTTAAGATCATCTAGTTCCAACCTCAGGGAGTAGCTGACATTAAAGTCTGTCTATTTTTATTGCATTTATTCTTTTAAGCTTCACCTCATAAGGAAATGACACATATTTAATCAACCTGTCTGTCAGCATCTATCATCACTGAAGCTTGGGGATATTGCTGATTAAGGTGAGGTTTGGGTGTCCCTTATGGGGATTCAGGTCTATGGGCATGCCATTGGCAATATTATTGTAAGAGCTGTGATTGCCACTGCAGAGACATGTACAGTCTTCTGGATATCAAACTAGAGGATTACAGGGGGAATTCTTCCCTCACTCACAGTATAACTCCTTAGATTTCTGAATGATGCCTGAACTTCATCACTGAATCAGGATGAAGTTTTAACTAAAACTCCCCATGTTTTGGTTGCAAGATCAAGACATTCTGGCCAGTTTATGGACTGTTCTTTTATGTTCTCTCCGTTTTCTTTCTAATTTTTCTATTTACGTGCTTTCTGCTGTGAATTTTTCTCTGAACTTTCTCAGTTTTGGGAGATGTGCCCTTCTGAGACACCAGTTGTATACCTAAGATGTTACTGATTGAAAATTGATTCTGGTTTTCATATTGAATATAATAAAATCATGATCACTCATCCCTTGGAAACTACAGATTTCCAGTCCAGTAAGGAATTCATCTGTATCTGTTACAATTAGATGCAACTAAGTCATTTCATTTAGGCTACACTAGCTTGACATAAAACATAGCAGCTGTAATTTTTCTGTATTATTAGCAGCTCCTTTCAACCTTAATCACATTCCTTAATCTATATTCCCTTCACAACATAGATTCTGGTTTTCTCTCTCATCAGCAGGCAGGTACTTAAGGAGTAACTTCATTGTCTCTGCTTTCTTTCGATACTTCGACCAAATCCCCACCACTGCATCTGCTCCTGGGCACTGCACATCCAAACCTATGAATTATTCTGCAATGATAGCTCAGAAATAATCCTGATATTCTGAATTATTAATAATCCTTTGAAATGTTGTCTTTGACAACGAGGTCTTCGTGTCCCCCTCTCCACCTATCTCACCTTCTTGAGCCTTGTTAAATTAGAAAGTGCATAGCATCAGAAGTGGTTTGTTTCTGGTCTTCTGAAAAGAATTCCGTAATTTCACTTTGGAACATGTTTTTAACTGTAAGAATTTTTAGTTTCTTTTGGTTGTTTTCCAGCAGAAACATACAAGCAAGTTGAAAGAATTCTTTGTCGTGTCAGGTCGATCAGTTCAGGACCATAGAGTTAAACTTCGCAGCATATCTGCCTTTTGCACATTCTCTCCTTGCATTTGGAGCATGGTTGGCCAGACAATGAGAGAAGATTGGTTTTCCTCTGCATGTGCTTTACAAGTCAAACCACAAAGCCACAATGAAACCAAGGGATGCCTGCAAGGCCAAACACTGACTTTCTGGGAGGGCTGAGGGGTAAAAATCCCAAAATGTGGTTCCAGCTCTGCCAGATAGAGATTAAATCCATTGCCCTCCTCTCTTCACAGGCTATCCCGTCACCTTCCAAAGAAGGGGCTCAGCACCCGCCAGGTTGCAGTGCTGTAAATCTCTGTAGCAGAAATGTCTACACATGCATAACAGATGCACAACAGTATGTGTTCATCCTGGTATTAGACCTCTGCCTTGTCTCTGGCCTTTTATTGACAGGACTTTGTGTCACGCATTGAGATGCACTGCAGAATTCAGTATTGCCTTATAGCTGTCATGTCCTGAATCATTTTAGCTGAGCTGCTGGGGAAAAGTTAGACATAAACAAGAGGTCAAGCCAATTCCCGAACCAGAGAAATCTGGTTAAGAACAGTATCAGCATCTTCATTGACTGTCCTGGCAAAGATTAAGCATTGATTAAGCCACAGGCTCAGTTCTTTGGTGTGTAATTCTATGGCAATGCTACCCAAGCTGAGGTAGAAGATGATGGGTAATTGGAAATGGTGTTGCCTATATTGAAGTGTTGGTTTTATTTCCTTTGGAAGACTTGGATTTTGGAGCTTGTATCCCCAGAACTTCTGTGCTCTTGGAAAAAGAAGTCTGAAGACTTGAATCATCCACTGCAAGGAGAAACAAAGAAAAGCAAAATAAGAGGTCTAAGAAGAAGCAAAACTTTCTTTACAGATACCTATAATTTCTCATTTGTCTTTTACCACCACAGCCATACACTCGTTTATTGATTCCTGGCAGTTACAAGATGACAATCAACAGATCAACACCTGATGCCAGCTAATGGGATCAACAGAACTAATTATAGAAATACAACAATTATTTCAGTTCCATTGGTTTGAACAACATAGTCTGATGTATCCGGAAAGGCTCCATGTGCAGGGATTTTACAGGCTGAGTGTGTAGGCTGTGAATTTGAGTGAAGCTCACTTCAGAAGATGCTAGGTAGGTACCAGATCCTTACTCACCTCCACTTCTTGTAAGTAGCTGTTCCAACAAGAGGTTGAAAGGATGATCATGATTTTCTCTTTTCGGTGTATAGTAGCACCCTGGTAATAGGAACCTGTAAATTTGAGGGATACATTTACATTTTTTTAAGAAGGATTTTACATCAGATAATATTCCATGTCCTTGGCTGCATCAAAAGAAGCATGAGCAGCAGGTCGAAGGAGGTGATCCTGCCCCTCTACTCTGCTCTCATGAGACCCCACTTGCAGTACTGTGTGCAGTTCTGGTGTCCTCAACATAAGAAGGACATGGAGCTGTTGGAACAAGTCCAGAGGAGGCCACGAGGATGATCAGGGGCTGGAGCACCTCCTGTATGGAGCCAGGCTGAGAAAGTTGGGGCTGTTCAGCCTGGAGAAGAGAAGGCTGCGTGGAGACCTCAGAGCAGCTTCCAGTATCTGAAGGGGGCCTACAAGGATGCTGGGGAGGGACTCTTCATCAGGGACTGCAGTGACAGGAAAAGGGGTGATGGGTTCAAACTGAAACAGAGGCAGTTCAGGTTAGATATAAGGAAGAAGTTCTTCACTGTGAGGCACTGGAATGGGTTGCCCAATGAAGTGGTGAATGCTCAAGTGTTCAAGGCCAGGTTGGACAGAGCCATGGGCAACATGGTCTAGTGTGAAGTGTCCCTGCCCATGGCAGTGGGGTTGGAACCGGATGATCTTCAGGTCCTTTCCATCCGAAACCATTCTATGATTTCACATAAGCATCTAAGGAGGAGTACCTTGTTTTTTTCTGCTATTGTCTTCCTCAAAGCTCTGAGGTCTCTGTGATCTGTTAGTAATGGTAATGTGCTCTGAGGGATTAAGCTACAAATGCAGACAATTATAAAGAAAATAAATATTCCATCCTCGTGATGTGTGAAACAAACAAATAATGAAAATTTTCCCCCAATCTGTTAACAGAATTTCTGTTCCATTGAGCAGGTGGAGCAAAGGAGATGGGTGTTTTTACCATCTTGGAACTATCATCTGTGTGTCTTTCTAAGATGAAAAAATAACAACACTCCATTCACCTGCCTGCCATCTGGATCGTCTTCTGAGCCCTATTTAACAGTTCCAAGGTCTTTGCATGAAAACAATGAGAAAAACATAAAATTCAGCAAGGAGCAAGGTGCGTGGATTAATGCCCAGAATGGCATTGGAGAAACAGCTCCATATACTGGGGATTTCTTATTCCCACCTCTTGGCACCAGAGTCAATGAGTGTTTTCAGAGTTGACAGCCCCTTATAGTGTTGGCATAGCCTACGAATTCCTTGAAGCATGAGAGATCAGATGTTAGCAAACAGTTCAAAGGCAACAGCAGTCCAAGATGTTACAGCTCCATTGAGCATGCTTTACGTGCAGTCACCATTACCTTTGCTCTGGCATTGCGGGAACAGATGCCCATGGCTCACGTGATAAGTGGAATTGAACTCATCCATTTGCTTAGTCTTTTCCTCCTTCAAATGCATTTAGTAACTTAAAAGCTTACCAAGGATGGTGGATTATGACTATGGCAAAGAAAATCCTTCATTCAAGAGCAAAACCTTTGCTTCCACTGTCTTTAACTTAATTATTGAATCACAGAATCATAGAATGGTTTGGATTGAAAGGACCTTAAGATCATCCAGTTCCAACCCCCTGCCATGGGCAGGGACACAGTTATGTCTGGAGATGGGATTATAGTCCAATATGCATCATCAGTTCAGTCTATGGCCACGTTACTGCTAAAAGGCTGGTTGCAGTGTTGTCAAACCAGAACCTCATACAGTGTTCTGTCTGCTTGATTAAGAGGCAGAGCTTCTATTTTCTGCTTTGTTACATATTTCCTGGTTAGAGACGTTATCTAAGACCAGATGCAAAGGGGGCCTTTGCATTAGAAAGAGAATAGGAGAGTGAAAAATGAATTATTATTCTATCATATCTCTGCCTGCTGGATGCTGTTCCTCAAATATTGCCATCGCAGCCTACTAAGCCTTTTGGCCAGGTAGTAGTTTTCATGGGTAATAGGTAATTACATTTCACACTGCATCTCAGAAGCAGTTTCTTGGACTGAAAACCAAGTTTTTCTGCGAGCAGCAGAATTAATAATGTCTCGTTTGCTGCCAGCTGTGACCGTTGTCACCCTGCATTTCTCCTTTTTCTCACATTCCTCCCTTTTACTTAAACCCCATTCTACATTGTCTGAAAAAAGTGCTTCCAGCATTTGCACTATTTGCTGTTTGACCTGTTAACTGCTGCCAAACCAAAGAAGGAAGAGTCTTCTCTGAAGGGGGCCTAAAAGAATGCTGGGGATGGACTTTTCATTAGGGACTATAGCGAAAGGACAGAGGGGAATGGGTTCAAACTACAACAGGGGAAGTTCAGGTTAAATATAAGGAAGAAGTTCTTTACTGTGAGGGTGATGAGGCTCTGGATTAGGTTGCCCAGAGAAGTGATGAATGCTCCATCCCTGGCAGTGTCCAAGGCCAGGCTGGATGGAGTCTAGGGTGACATGGTCTAGTGTGAGGTGTCCCTGCTCACGGCAGGGGTTGCAGCTGAATGATCTTAAGGTCCTTTCCAGCCCAAACCATTCTGTGATTCTCTACAAGGCACCAAGTATTCTGAGAACATAAGTACTTGAGAGGCTTCTATTCCTCTCTCAGATGGGCGATTGAATGTGGCGAAGTTTGGAGCTCTTGGGAGGAAAGGAAAGGGACAGTCAAACAGAATACCCACTTTCTTGCAATTTAGAAGGCTAATGGCAGGGCATGTCAACCATACTTTAAGAGGGTATGGAAAGAAAGGGAAAAAGATGTGAAAAACATGCAGTTTCAGGTTCAATTTGTATCTGTCAACAGTGATCACGGAGACAATCTGATAAGCATAAACTGTAATGTACCTTTGTAGAGCAGCATTTTGACTGTTTATTTGGGGACTCCCTGGTTACAGAACTAATTTACACCCGCAATTTAATAAGGCATATGATAAGATTTAGCAGGATTGTGGATTTAAGAAGAAAAAGTGAATAAAACAGAACAGCCACTGACATTCTCTTAGTCCTATTTAAAATAGATACCACCTACTGCATGGTTAGACTCGGTTTGCATCAGAGATACTAAAAACAATAAAGCCATGCATTTAGATGGTTTTGCCTATTGCACAGATTGGATTGGATTTCAGCAAGGATTCTTCTAGTTTCAAATTGACTGCTATATCTGCATCCTAACCGAGAAGTGTGTTCTAAAAACAAGGGCTTCCCAGTAAAATAAGACAAGGGATGCAACTGGGTCTTGGCTATAGTAGAAGGTAAAAAGCTAGATATTACTAAATTGAAACCCCCATAGGGTAGGAACTTCATGTGTGCTGTTCACTTGTATCTACAGCACTGTCAGGCCTACTCTGAAGAGAGGTCATAATAAATGGCATCCTCTCTCCTGCTTTGGTTAATGGATGCTTCATCCTAAATAGGACTTCTCTGACTGACAGCAAGAAAGTATCTTCAATTTGTGCTGTTGTTTAAGTAGTGCACAAACTAGTCTTCTGTCCAGTATTTTGCTGAAAAAGGAAGGAGGCAAACTCATCAACCATGGTGTCTAATTTTCCTTTTAAACTAAAACAGGGGAAGTTCAGGTTAGATCTAAGGAAGAAGTTCTTTACTGTGAGGGTGCTGAGGTGCTGGAACAGGCTGCCCAAAACGTGGTGAATGCCCCATCCCTGGCAGTGTTCAAGGCCAGGTTGGACAGAGCCTTGGGTGCCATGGTCTAGTGTGAGGCATCCCTGCCCGTGGCAGGGGGTTGGAACTGGATGACCTTAAGGTCCTTTCCAACCCAAACCATTCTAAGATTCCTTGCACTCCATCCATCTAGAACTGGTTCCTGGTTGTTATGCAATAAATTAATCATATTCCTGATAAAATCTTTGTCCACCTACTAAAATAGTGTTGCCACTTCTGATATTGCCACTTCTGATACGTTTTTTTAGCACTCTGTCATAAATAATCTAAAATTGTACTTTAATTTTAAGTATATATGTATATTACCCCCCCTGGGGAATAATTACACAGTCTAATAGAGCTGGTGTTAAGGCTTTTTCTTTCCTGAAGTTTAAATTGCCTTTTGTTTTTAAGGAATATAATGCATTCCAACTGCTCCTTATGGAACACTCTAAGTTATTTTCATCTTATACTTTAGTTTTTAGCTTTATCCCCCACTTCCCCACAACAGTTTCTTCACCTTTTTTTTCCCCAAGTTATTAATAAATAAACACTTGGCTTCATAAGTTCCTTGACATTTTTGCAGACATTCTGGCAATAATGAATAAATTATATTATCAGATGTTAACCAAAGTAATGGCCTATTATGAATGGAGAAAAGCAAATAACACTAGCTCGAGCTTGGCATTTCAGCTCTTACAGCATGTGAACTGTTGTATTATCGAATCCTTTGTCTCTGTAGCAATAGCCAAACAATAAGTGTGTGCCTGAAGGCTGCAGCAGAACATGCACATCCCTCTGACCTTTTGCAGTGCTATTTCAATGGAAATGGCTGTTTCTTTCTCCAGTCCACTCTTTTTCTCTCTGCAGGAGCCTTGGGCGACATGGTTTAATGTGAGGCATCCCTGCCCACAGCAGGGGGTTGGAACTGGATGATCACAGTATCACAGAATCCCGAGGGTTGGAAGGGACCTCAAAAGATCATCTAGTCCAACCCCCCTGCAAGAGCAGGGTAACCTAGAGTACATCACACAGGAACTTGTCCAGCCGGGCCTTGAATATCTCCAACGCAGGAGACTCCACAACCCCCCTGGGCAACCTGTTCCAGTGCTCTGTCACTCTCACAGTAAAGAAGTTTTTCCTGATGTTCACATGGAACCTCTTATGCTCCAGTTTACACCCATTACCCCTTGTCCTATCACTGGACATCACTGAGAAAAGCCTCGCTCCATCATCCTGACACTCACCCTTTACATATTTGTAAACATTGATGAGGTCACCCCTCAGTCTCCTCTTCTCCAAGCTAAAGAGACCCAGCTCCCTCAGCCTCTCCTCATAAGGGAGATGGTCCACTCCCTTAATCATCTTTGTGGCTCTGCGCTGGACTCTCTCCAGCAGGTCCCTGTCCTTCTTGAACTGAGGGGCCCAGAACTGGACACAATCTTCCAGATGTGGTCTCACCAGGGCAGAGTAGAGGGGAAGGAGGACCTCTCTCGACCTACTGACCACCCCCCTTCTAATACACCCTAGGATGCCATTGGCCTTCTTGGCCACAAGGGCACAGTGCTGGCTCATGGTCATCCTCCCATCCACCAGGACCCCCAGGTCCCTTTCCCCTTCACTACTTTGCAGCAGGTCAACCCCCAACCTGTACTGGTCCATGGGGTTGTTCCTGCCCAGATGCAGGACTCTACACTTTCCCTTGTTATATTTCATCAAGTTTCTCCCCGCCCAACTCTCCAGCCTGTCCAGGTCTCGCTGAATGGCAGCACAGCCTTCTGGTGTGTCAGCCACTCCTCCCACTTTAGTGTCATCAGAGAACTTGCTGAGGGTACATTCAGTTCCCTCATCCAGGTCGTTGATGAAAATACTGAACAGCACTGGTCCCAGCACCGACCCCTGAGGGACTCCACTAGTCAGAGACATCCAGCTAGGTTCTTAAGGTCTTTTCCAACCCAAACCATTCTATGATTTTATGTGTGCAAGAGTCAGCAAGTATCATTGTCTCAACACTTTATGAAGCACATTTTTGAGTCTCAATATGTAGTGTTGATAGAATAAGCTCTACAAAGGAAACCAGCTTTCCTATTCAGTAGGCCTACAGCAACCACCAACTTTGTCAAGTGTCCCCACACCATCAGCAGTCAACCCGTGCCATGCAATAAAGTCATCCATGATTAATTATTCTTAAATGACAGCAGCATATTGAAACAAGCTGATAGCTGCTGACAGTGGAAATCCAATTAACCTGAATTACTATCTTGATTGTGGCACAATTAATGTCAGCTCTGCCGTGTCAGAAGTGACTGCTTGGCTAATGTAATTGTTTAATTAATTTGCTGCAGAGATTAGCTGATGTGGGACTGCCCTTACGCCAACTGCTTTTCTTCATCTTTCTCTCCCCTGCCCCACTGAACATTAGGTTTGAGAAAGAAGGATAAGCAGCTTGCTGTCTACAGCTTTTTGCTGTAAGTGGATAAATGAAGTTCTATCTTTAAGTAGGGTTTGCAAGATCACAGAGGAAACAGCAGAACTGTTAAACTTCTCCTAAGAGTCTTTTGTTGCCCATTGCTTCAGTGAGTTTTACTGTGCCCCATAGCTGAGATGCAAAGGGATTATGAGGACTTTTCTTTGATGCATTCGAACTCAGATATGATGTTGCCTGCATTAATGATTTCTCTGCCTTTTAAAGTACATATAATGAACAGCAGGAAGGCTGGTAATGGTGAGGGGTAGATTTATTTATCTTTAGAAATAGAAACCTGAGTCAGAGGTGACTGGAAGTTTGTTTCTCATGCTGTAATAGCTGCCTGGCGTACTGAGATTAGTTCATGTTCTCAGATCTCTTGTGCAAAGACAGTCTTGAATGTCAAATAATTGAGAGTATTAAGAAATGCATTATGACCAATTTTAGGGGTGACTCACTCAAGAGAAGGGTCTGTTGGTGGTTCTTCCATTTGCAGCGCATTACAGTAGCTATTATGATCTTTGCCATAGCTACTTTAATTCCTCTAGCTCTCTGCTGATCAACTTGCAATAGCCATGATGCATGTGAAAGAAAAGTAGCATTTCTCTTCATAAAGGGCAACACAAGAAACAGAGAAGTGCAATGAAAAGACTGTAACCAAAGTGTCACACCGAACTACTGACTAATAATAAGTTGGAGTTGGTGAAGTAGAGCAAGAGAAAAACTTTCCTTGATCTCCACCGGAAACTTTGCAATGTTCTTAGAATATACAGGCAGACTCGGACTGATTACCAAATAAGAGGATTATAATGAAGAACGGAGCTCTAATGACTTAAAGGAGATAGCATTAAAAAGTTAAACTCAGTAAATTAATACGTTAAGTACGGAGACTTTGACAAGCAGAAAAGGGGAAATATATACACACCCACACGGATATCTATATGATTTTTTGCCCATGTAGAGCTCAGCTATTTAAGCTCTTGTCACAGATGTCAGGAGCAAAGGAATGGAGGGCTAAAAGCTTTGATCAGCTGCATATATAAAAAGGCTGGGAAGCTTGACAAGTTCAGAGGTTCCCTTCGCTTCTGCAGAACCTTCAAATATATCTGGTTTCTTCAACATCCACCTCAGAAGATTCCACAAGCGGAACCTCTCTGGAGACATCTTTGAATTGTTCTCCAAATAGCACCAGTGCAAAACCTCCGTGGGTTTCAGTTGAGGTGGGAATGCTCAGAACTACTTTAGAAACTTTCTCAGAGCTTCAAACCAATCGTTTGGTTCAGGTTTTAGGAGTTTTGGAGGATTTGTAAGTGGGTTTGGGAGGATTTGTGGATAAGCTTTATCCTGGGAACTGATTTATATCCTCACCTTCTCGGCAGCTTGGGAGAACTACCCAGCGTATCTTTAAGAAAGCCATATCATAACAAACTGATCTACATAAAAGCTTTCTAAACTTAGCTTAGTTGCCAGTTTAGGTTACGTATAGTTAAATTACATGTTATCTTTTGGCTAAATGCCCCTGGTTTTACCACCTCTCTGCTGTCTTGTTCATTGGAGGAAATGTTTTCAAGTGTTTGGTTTTTTTCCCTTACGTATCATAAATGCATGGGATAGATGTGCTTTCTAACATGAATCTTGCAAACTGGCTGCACATTGTCATAGAATCATAGAATAGTTAGGGTTGAAAAGGACCTTAAGATCATCCAGTTCCAACCCCTGCCATGGGCAGGGACACCTCACACTAAACCATGTCACTCAAGGCTTTGTCCAACCTGGCCTTGAACACTGCCAGGGATGGAGCATTCAACACTTCCCTGGGCAACCTATTCCAGTGCCTCACCACCCTCTCAGTAAAGAATTTCTTCCTTAGATCCAATCTAAACTTCCTCTGTTTAAGTTTTAACCCATTACCCCTTGTCCTATCACCACAGTCCCTAATGAAGAGCCCCTCCCCAGCATCGTTATACGCCCCCTTCAGATACTGGAAGGCTGCTATGACACTGTGACAAAAATCAAACACATACAAAGATAGGGTGGCTTTAATAGATTTTATTGCTTTCTTTCCCCTTTCATCCTTTGACCATTAAAGCTAGTTTTTTTAGAGCAGCCCTGTGGAGAAGGACTTGGGGGTGTTGGTCGATGAGAAAATGAACATGAGCCGGCTGCAGTGTGCGCTCGCAGCCCAGAAAGCAACCGTATCCTGGGCTGCATCAAGAGGAGCGTGACCAGCAGGTCGAAGGAGGTGATCCTGCCCCTCTACTCTGCTCTCGGGAGCCCTCACTTGGAGCATTGTGTGCAGTTCTGGTGTCCTCAACATAAAAAGGACATGGAACTGTTGGAACAAGTCCAGAGGAGGCCACGAGGATGATCAGGGACTGGAGCACCTCCTGTATGAAGATAGGCTGAGAAAGTTGGGGCTGTTCAGCCTGGAGAAGAGAAGGCTGCGTGGACACCTCAGAGCAGCCTTCCAGTGTCTGAAGGGGGCCTACAAGGGTGCTGGGGATAGACTCTTCATCAGGGACTGTAGTGACAGACAAGGGGTAACGGGTTCAAACTGAAACAGAGGAAGTTTAGATTGGATGTAAGGAAGAAATTCTTTACTGAGAGGGTGGTGAGGCACTGGAATGGGTTGCCCAGGGAAGTTGTGAATGCTCCATCCTTGGCGGTGTTCAAGGCCATGTTGGATGAGGCATGGTTTAGAGTGAGGTGTCCCTGCCCATGGCAGGGGGGTTGGAACTGGATGATGTTAAGGTTCTTTCCAAACCTAACTATTCTATGATTCTATGATTTTTGTTTTTGCTCTTAAAGACTCATAATTTCATTTAATTCTTTCCTTTGCAGATCGTCCTCTCATTGCTGCTAGTAATGGATACACTCAATAGGCTTGACTCTTGGCACTGTGCTTTGTGACATTTGCAGAGCTCTATCATGTTGTCTGTCGCAGTCAAATTATTACTATATGCTTCACATAAGCGTTCCTGTCTTGGCAGTGCTGCCTAGGCTGCGCCTAGAGCTGGGGGTTACGATTCTGATCGACAAGGTCAGGCTCCAAGGCCATTTGTGAAGCAGTGCTGATATTCCATTGTTTGTAATAACGATCCCTGTTATTCAGAATCCATTACAATTTGTATATACACAAGGATTTTGACATAGATGCAGGAAACACTATTTTGATGGCAGTGAATAATTCAGCAGGTTTCTGAATACTGTGTTATTACCAGGAACTGATGAACAGTAAAATGTTTAGAGCTGTGTTCATTGTCAGTTTTCATATGAGACATTGTTCACTTTAGTTTAGCTCAGGGTAAACTACAGTTTAGGAAATGTATGTAAGAATAATGTTGCAGAGTGCTCCACATTGTTGTTTGAGGGATGAAGGAAGGGACTACATGTTATTCCTCTGATGATATACTCACAACTCTATTGTGTGACTACATAATTAAAGTGCTAGTATCCAGGAAGATATTAAAGCATCTTAGAAATGGCTGAACTGGTTTACTTAAAAACAAAGAAAATCCCATCCACATACAAAATGGATACTAAGAAAACCCAAGTGGTTAAGTGTTGATCTTAGCAAATAATGAGGTGTCCCTATTTTTTTCTTCAATGAAGTAACATCTGCTTTAAAGAAGTAACTTTAGGGGAAGTTCAGGTTGGATATAAGGAAGAAGTTCTTTACTGTGAGGGTGATGAGGCACTGGAACAGGCTGCCCAGAGAAGTGGTAGATGCTCCATCCCTGACAGTGGTGACATGGTTTAGTGTGAGGTGTCCCTGCCTGTAGTAGGAGGTTGGAACTGGATGATCTTAAGGTCCTTTCCAACCCAAACCATTCTATGATTCTATTCTATCCCTAATCTTATAAAAGGGGAACTTAAGGAACAAAGAAGTTAAGTTACCTATGAAGGATCATATAACAGTTTAATGAGAAAAGGAGGCATAGGCACTATATCTGTCTGTACGATTTTCTGCATTGCTCACTATTTCGAATCTTTTTTGGTGGTGTTTATATTTGAATGGCATGCTTGTGAGTCCTGAACTTTGCTCTTTGACTTTTCCTGAATCTTCAACTGCAAAACTGAACAGAGAACACTAGCAGAATACTATTTCACACAAACCTTTCCATTACTTTGTGCTTTCTCATAGAGGCAGAAGCGCGGCATCGACTCAGGCTGCCTCCTGCCATTTGCGCATTTAATCCAACAGAAAACTGAAAGCCCATAGGGCAATGTGAAAATGAAAAATCACAGAGAGTAAAAATACTATGCAGACCTTGAGGAGCTTGTTTGGGTTTAAACAAAAGTTTCGATCAGAAATTTTGATAGCCTAACCAATTCTTCATGGCTTCTACAGAAAACCGTGCTGCCTCAGATTTAACTCTGTCCCATTTATTGGATGATATGGAGGCACTGCTATTTCTTCTTAGTTTCACTAGTATTACATTAGATGTGATTTCATTCACCTCTTCTTTGCCCAAAGAAGTGATAAATGCTCCATCCCTGGCAGTGTTCAAGGCCAGGTTGGACAGAGCCTTGGGTGACATGGTCTAGTGTGGGGTGTCCCTGCCCATGGCAGGGGGATTGGAACTGGATGATCTTAAGGTCCTTTCCAACCCAAACCATTCTATGATTCTATTGTTCTTGTGACAGGCACTAGTAAGTAGTAAAATGTAAATATCCTTTGTCCTTTAATGATACTGATTTGGCAGTTAAAGATTCAGCTTGTCTCTATGAGATCTACTTTAAGTATGTGAAGACCCACATACACAGTATCACAGTATGTTAGAGATTGGAAGGGACCTCAAAAGATCATCTAGTCCAATCCCCCTGCCGGAGCAGGAACACCTAGATAAGGTTACACAGGAATGTGTCCAGGCAGGTTTTGAATGTCTCCAGAGAAGGAGACTCCACAACCTCCCTGGGCAGCCTGTTCCAGTGTTCTGTCACCCTCACTGAGAAGAAGTTTCTTCTCAAGTTTAAGTGGAACCTCTTGTGTTCCAGTTTGTACCCATTACCCCTTGTCCTATCATTGTTTGCCACTGAGAAGAGCCTGGCTCCATCCTCGTGACACTCCCCCTTTATATATTTAGATACACTAATAAGGTCCCCCCGCAGTCTCCTCTTCTCCAAACTATAGAGACCCAGCTCCCTCAGCCTTTCCTCATAAGGGAGATGCTCCACTCCCTTCATCATCTTAATTGCCCTGTGCTGGACTCTCTCCAGCAGGTCCCTGTCCTTCTTGAACTGAGGGGCCCAGAACTGGACACAATATTCCAGATGCGGTCTCACCAGGGCAGAGTAGAGGGGAAGGAGGACCTCTCTCGACCTACTGACCACCCCCCTTCTAATACACCCCAGGATGCCATTGGCCTTCTTGGCCACAAGGGCACAGTGTTGGCTCATGGTCATCCTGCCATCCACTAGGACCCCCAGGTCCCTCTCCCCTACACTACTCTCTAACAGGTCGTTCCCCAACCTATACTGGAACCTGGGGTTGTTCCTGCCCAGATGCAGGACTCTACACTTTCCCTTGTTATATTTCATCAAGTTTCTCCCTGCCCAACTCTCCAGCCTGTCCAGGTCTCGCTGGATGGCAGCACAGCCTTCTGGCGTGTCAGCCACTCCTCCCAGCTTAGTGTCATCAGCAAACTTGCTGACAGTACACTCAATTCCCTCATCTAAATCATTGATGAATATATTAAATAATACTGGTCCCAATACTGACCCTTGAGGCACTCCACTAGATACAGGCCTCCAACTGGGCTCCGCCCCATAGACTACAACTCTCTGGCTTCTGTCCTTCAGCCAGTTCGCAGTCCATCTCACTACCTGATCATCCAGACCACACTTCCTCAATTTAGCTATGAGGATGCTGTGGGAGACTGTGTCAAATGCTTTGCTGAAGTCAAGGTAGACCACATCCACCGCTCTGCCATCATCCATCCACAATGTTATTTCCTCATAAAAGGCTAGGAGGTTGGTCAAGCATGACTTCCCCTTGGAATACAGCTCTATATGGGGTTAAGAAGCTGTAAAATAACTTTCAGTCTGCCTGTGTATCTATGCTGTCTTAGGCAAAGTGTGGAGGTGTGCATTCCTTGAGCTCCTAACACGCAATTTGTTACTTCTCACAAGTAAGATTTTCATGCTTAGTCTCAGTTTAATTTACTCACTGCTACTTAGCACTTTGCTCCAGAGTAGTCTGTAAAGGAGCAGCAGTGACATGGTGGATGCCTGCAAACTGGTGAAAAATAGCATGCTTGGGAGGAAAAATCATGAGCTTTAGTAGTATTCTTGGTTACAAAACATGGTCATCCTCTTGGGGTTTCTTTTTTAAGGAACATTTTGTTAATCTTGTTATTGGAACATGTTTTTTTCTCTACACTGTTTTGACTTCAGTACCAGAAAAACCCTATTTACCATGTTTAGAGATCCATTTAGTGTTCAGTGCAGCAGAAGTTAACTCTGCTCTACAGCACTATGATGGAACGCATGATAGTTTATGCCTGTGAATCACTGCTTGACTTGCTAATGATGGTAGTGTTTTAGCAATAGTAGAGGTACTACTGGGATAGGACTGATGTTAATGATGGTCTGGAGAAGAGAAGGCTGCGTGGAGACCTCAGAGCAGCTTCCAGTATCTGAAGGGGGCTACAAGGATGCTGGGGGTGGACTCTTCATCAGGGACTGCAGTGATAGGACAAGGCGTAACGGGTTCAAACTGAAACAGGGAAAGTTTAGATTGGATATAAGGAAGAAATTCTTTACTGAGAGGGTGGTGAGGCACTGGAATGGGTTGCCCAAGGACGTTGTGAATGCTCCATCCCTGGCGGTGTTCAAGGCCAGATTGGACAGAGCCTTGGGTGCCATGGTTTAGTGTGAGGTGTCCCTGCCCATGGCAGGGGGGTTGGAAGTGGATGATCTTAAGGTCCTTTCCAACCCTAACTATTCTATGATTCTATGGTCTAGAGATACTGGTGAGCAAAGTTTGTACATAATGCCCTATATTAAATCAATGATCACAGTAAAGATCAGGCAGACTTTGAAATTAAGATCTTAGGGTCCTTTCTAACCCTATCTTTTCTATGATTCTATGAGTAACACAAGTCTTTTCTGCTTTTTGGGTTGACTTCTTCCAATCGTATCAGTTGCTTAATGAAGACACAACACAAAATACTGCCTGTTGTGTTTCCGTGACATTTTCGCTCTGGAGATTCACCAGCTCCTAACACTGACTTTCTGGAATGTTGATGGGATGCTACTTCCTGGAACCCCTTCCAAAATTTATTTTTACTTACAATTCATAAGGTTGGGAGAAGCTTCTTCATGGATCAGCAATCTGCTGACTGTTGTTTATATGTACAGATGCTTTCTGGTGATAGAATCAGACCAGCTTATACCTTCCGTTTGTTCCCTGGTGCCTGAAGTCTTACCCTGAGGGCAATTTGTCTTAATTGCTGCCGAGGTTTGAAGGCAAGTCTTAGTTCAAGAACACTGTGCTTTGAATACAGAAAAACCTTTCTTTCAGTAACAATGTGAACAATATTACATGAATTTTTTACTTTATCCCAAGAAGTGCCTTTGTTTCCTTTATCTGACACTTGCACTTGTTTGAGGATGATCTGAAGATCCTTGATGGCTGATGCTCCACTGTTTACCAAGCGTTTTGTTTTTACTAGACTTTTTTAACTATGGAAGTTGCATATAGCTATCCACATGGTACTAAGTAGAAATTATTAACTTCTTTGGATCAGAATCTCATAAGGGTACACTGAAGTAGTTCCATTAACACTAATGGAATTGAGCCAGACTATGTACTTTCTTTGGCTGTGGTCCTTAGAAGCTTGTGCAAAGTTTGATGTAGTTGCTGTTGGCAAAAGGAGACAATTTAGGGAACCCAACTATTTTTCCTCATTTGGTTCTACAGTTAAGGCTTTCTGCATTGGCTCCTATAACTCCCTCACAGAAACACTGATAACGTAAGACTAGATAAGGGAGATGGGTTGAAAGCTATTTGAACTGGACTCAGAGGGTTGAGATCAGCAGCACAGTGACTCAAAGTCTGTGATTGCGAATCCAGCCAAGTAGTCCTATTCATAAGATAATATACCCTAACTCATAAACATGCCTCAGCAAGAAGCCTTTCTCTGAGCACAGCACTGCCTTAATGTGGTTGAATCATTCTCTCTCCACTCCCTTGCAACTGGGTTTCTGGGTTTGAATTGTTGGGGGAGTTAAGTCTCTGTGTGGGGCTGTTAAGCATCTCAAGGTGGTTTCTGCAGAAGCATAAGGGCATTTGCTTTGCTACCTTGGGCAAATTCTGTTTCGAGAACGTGCGGGCTCTGTGATGTTTTGGATACACACAATAGTCATTACCTGCTTTAGACTGCTGCCTAGATTTGCTGTGTAGAATTTAAACAGCTACCAGAGGTAGGTGGCTTCATTCCAGTGCTGTGGAAAGAAAATAAACCTCTTTATAGTGAATTTGTAAATCACGTTAGAGGTCTGCTGCCTTGAAAGACATGATAGAAATGTAAGCCATTATCATGTGTTATTACAAATGATGTCTCAGCCATTAAAACCCCAAGTATATTAAGAGAATATTAGGATTGCTAATTCAAGCGTTCAGAAGTTAGAAAATGCAGCAATGAAATCCATGCGTACAGGCTTAACATCAGCCCCTGTCAGCTTCTAGGCAAACCAGCACAGAAAACATTGTGCTTCTATCCTCGTCCTATTGCAGATGGTGAAAATCAGCTCAGATTTTGAACTAGTCATAGAACGGTTTGGGTTGGAAAGGACCTTAAGGTCATAGTTCCAACCCCTCTGCCATGGGCAGGGACACCTCACACTAGAGCATGTCACCCAAGGCTCTGTCCAACCTGGTCTTGAGTGTACATGAACCAGAGGTTGAGACAAGTCATCTCTTTCCCAAGCTGAACCAAATCTCCTAGAAACACTAAAATGAGCTCCCTCACTGATGGGACAAACTCCTTTCTCCCTATCTCTCCTCACATTCTCCATCTTTCTCCCTAGAGAAAAGGTTTGCATTACCTTTTTCAGGGTGGGATACTTTCAACTTTTCAATAGTTTTCTTCTTCAATATAGCTGTAGTATTTTCATTTAAATTAAATAACTTGAGGTCGACTGCAGCCATAGAAAATGTCTCCAGCAAGGATGCTGGAGAGGGACTTTTCATCAGGGACTGTAGTGATAGGACAAGGGGTGATGGATTCAAACTGAAACAGGAGAAGTTAAGGTTGGATGTAAGGAAGAAATTCTTTATTCTGAGGGTGGTGAGGCACTGGAATGGGTTGCCCAGAGAAGTGGTGAATGCTCCATCCCTGGCAGCGTTCAAGGCCAGGTTGGACAGAGCCTTGGGTGACATGGTCTAGTTTGAGGCATCCCTGGCTGTGGCAGGGGGTTGGAACTGGATGATCTTAAGGTCCTTTCCAACACAAACCATTCTACGACTCTATGTAATCCTGAATGGTTATCACTGGCTAAATAGCTATGCAACCGAAAATACAGTCTTACAATAGGGTGTTCTGAGGAACCATACCAATTGGTAGCAGTTGGCTTCACCTGGGGTGTATGCAAAGAAGATAAATGAATAAGAAAGGGATGAGGAAATGATTTGTGGGGAATGGGATGACTGCATAGAATTAGTAGGAAGTGGCAAATACATAGAGCATCATAAGGGAAAGTTTGAAATCAGTCCAAATGATGGGGAAGCAAAGGCACACAAACAGTGTGATAAGCAAAATGCTATTTCCTTGGTGGTGAGGGGTGGCCTTTTTCTGTTGCTCTCATATCTTGTGGGTTTTACTCAGATGCAGCTTGTCTGCTTCGTTCTCATTTAAAAACACTGAAAGTGCTTAATGATATTACTGGCCTTTTCTAGCGCGTCTGCAGAAGCAGTGATATTTGATGGCAAATTCATTGTTACTCTATAAGGAAGCTTTACCATAAAGGTCATCAAATTTGGTCAGTGCATTTTAATTTGTACACACGTTAAAGGTCATATTCGTCACTTCCACTGCAATAACAAAGTGTGTTTATTTTCTCATCAGAGAGGATTGTGTATGAGCTATCGAAGCACCTTATCAATGTAAATGGAATATAAAACAAAAATCATAATGATGAAAACACTGGTGCAAGTGTAAGGTGATTTTTTCCCTGCTGTATGCTTAATACATAATACTTGGAGGTAAACACACAACTACAAGGTCTGATTTTCTGCTGTGTTATTCCAATATTTCCTTTTGTCCCCTATGAGAACTCCACAGCCTTCAGCAGAGCTTCTGCTGGTGTATATTGGAATGACAGTAGTGTGAGATTCATAATACCATCTTTGCATAGACACGTCCAAACATAATTAAGGACCTGGGTTCTCAATCCAGCAGACCTCAAATTAGCTTTCAAAATTCATATTAAGGGCATAGACAAATGCCTTCATGCAATTCCAAATGACCTCTGAGGGCAGGGTGAACAAAATTGTATGAACCTCTTTAATGTCACAAAACTCTCTCTACAGAGATTTGCATATAAAATGTACCATTTTATGTCAAGCAGATTTGTTAATCTTACAATGAAGGAAACCGTACTTGAAAATTAATCATGGTGGGTTTTCATATCCCTGCAGAGGCCCTTAAAAGGACCTGACCTGATAACTGGAGGCTGTTACTGTGTGGTTTCTAAATTTAATCATTTCGGTATTTCATTTGCTGGATGGGTTTGCAGGAAATAGATCTCCATAGAAGATAAATCTTCAATGGTTTCTTTGCTCAAGTAACAGAATTGTACTTCCAGAAGTTCTTGTAACACTGTCTCTGTTGGAAAAGCTTCATGATTTGTTCATCATTTAAAGCTGTGTTCAAAATACGAGTAAGCATTCATGTAGGTAAAAATGGGTCATCCTAATGAGTCTTTAGGTACTGACTATGGGTTAGCTTTCTGCCTTTTTTAACCTAAGAAACAGTAACTGAAAAATGGACCTCCTCCCCTCGGAAGCAGGTTCTTGCCCATGCAACCTAACTGAAAAGCCCAGGACATGTCAAATGCTTATATTATTTGTTATTGCAGGATGAAGGAACAAAGATATGTGGTCTTGAGTTAACCATCTCAGATGATGCTCTTTCTCTGCTATCATCATCCTTATCCCAGTCCAAAGGATAAGAACAGAGACAAGGGGAGTAAGAAGGTGGGATATCGATGACATTAATTTAGCTAATGATACCAGCCTTCCCAATGCTTTTGTCCTGCAGGAGACCTAGAAAATGCCAACACCATGGAATTACAGGGTATGTCTCTACTTTGAAGGAGTGTCGTATGCTGTGAGATTCCCAGAATAGAGCAGCTGTTCTAGTACAAATCCCTGCCTGAACTGTTTCTAGGACTTTTTGTCTCCTTAATAGACCCACTTATGAAATCTTAACCTCCTGCCTTACAGTTTACAGTGTAACTAATCCATAGGGGGTAGGAAAGCACAATGCTGCTTTTCCATGCACAAATCAAATGCTTAACATTGTTTTTTCCTATTCTATATAAATACAGGAAAAATAATTTCCTCAACCCCTGCTATTATTATTTGTGCTTTGCCCCAGCTAGCTTTCAAATCCATAGCAAGAAAACCTGTCTTTCCTCCGTGTAAATGCATTTGCTTAGGAGTTTCCAAGATGAAACTTGCTTTTCTGGGCCTGGGGCTTAATGAGCTTTAATAGTTTGTAATTACTTAACTATCTGTTGTGACATAATGAAAATGTCTTGCAATGTTTCACATGTCACCCCCAAGAAATAAGCATCTTCTAGGCTGTAAAATAAAACTCACAGCTTATTTTTAGGAAACAAAGAGGGAAAGCTTTCTTCCAGGCTCAATCATGTCCAGTTTGCCTGTCAATATAAACCGCATCTCAGCTGTGTCCTTAAGTAGCCTTGCTCATTCCTTTTCTGCTTTTCACTCCTATTTCACATGTGTGTTTAAAGAGCCTCTGTGAGGATTAAGATATATCTGTACCTCTAATGTTTTACTAAAAAACCCTGAGAGCCTAGCAAAAAATAACTGCAAAAAGCCATTATGTCTTACTACAGGATTAGGGTTTTTTGTCCCAAGATGCATTCTTTTCGTCTTGTGAAAACACGTACAATGAAAACAGATTAGCTCCAATTTAATCAACAAATTCTAGGTGTTATGGGAAATGGGCTTACAACAGGTTGGGAAATAGCTATAAACCCAAAGCAGTGCAACAGCATGCCGAGGTTCAAAATAAGCTCATATAATTAAAAGGAAATCAGATAGCACTGCTTATAATGATTTCTCATACATTTTCTAGCAGAAGATAATGCTTCCTGGTAGCTTTCAACTTGTCCAAAATTCAGCCTGAAATTTCAGTTGTTGCACTGATTTCTATATCTCAATTTTGATACTCATTTGAAGGGGTCGCTAAAAGGGGTAAATGTTTTCCAAAATGGAGTTTTGAGAAACATGTTTCCCTGTAAGGAACGTGTTTTTAAGGAAGTTTTGTTAAATTCTTGTGCTTCCTATATGTGGACAGAGCTTTGCAACTTAGTAGGAAAAAAACTGGAAAAAGCGGCTTGTGACCTTTAGGAGTGTTAGGCAAAACCTTCAAGTGTGTGAAAATAAAACCCCTTATATCCTTACTTTTCCATTGATACTACTTTGAGGGAAGACCCTCAAAGTTCAGTTTGTACCAAGACTATACATCAACTGTTGATGCCTTTGTTGTGCCAATAGTCAAAGAATCATAGAATCATAGAATGGCTTGTGTTGGAAAGGACCTTAAGATCATCCAGTTCCAAATCACTGCCATGGACAGAGACATCTCACACTAGACCATGTCACCCAAGGCTCTGTCCAGCCTGGCCTTGAACACTGCCAGGGATGGAGCATTCACAACTTCTCTGGGCACCCTGTTCCAGTGCCTCACCACCCTCACAGTAAAGAACTTCTTCCTTATATCTAACCTGAACTTCCCCTGTTTAAGTTCCAACCCATCTCTCTTTGTCCTGTCGCTACAGGTCCTAATGAAGAGTCCATAGTCCTAAGTATGTCTTTTCTTTGGTAAGCATCTAAGTATGCTACAAGTGGTCTTCACATGGTCTAGAGTGAGGTGTCCCTGCCCATGGCAGTGGGGTTGGAACTGGATAATCTTAAGGTCCTTTCCAACCCAAACCAGTCTGTGATTCTATGATTCAAGTGGGAGATGCTGGGCAAAGTTATTTTACTCCTGCAAAGAACAATGGGTGTAGGTTGGAGGAACTGAGAGGAGGTCACAGAGCCTCAGAGCTTCCTGTGCTGGAGACCAGGAAAGTCAACAAGAATAGGGAGTAACATTAACGCACAGTGTCAAAGAAAGATCTTCAGCAGGTCAAGGGAGAAGGAGCTGGAAAAAGATGAGTGAAAGCAACTGTGGATTAGTCAGATGTGTGGGAAATGGTATGAAAACGCAAAGCTCCTGGAAGAATTATGTCATAGAATAAATGATTCATTTTATAGGTGGTTTTGGTTTTTTGTTGTGTTTGGGGTTTTTTTTAACCTTACATTTCTTGTGGCTGTGGCTCTGCTGTTCTGAGACTAGTAATTTTGTGTCTGAAACCTAGTAATATCTGTTTTAGGGCAGTAAGGAACTTGCCCTGGTGAGAAATGATCCTGTTACAGGTTTACCATTTCCATGTGGGTGTAGATTAACCTTGATTCAAGTGATGGCATCATGAATCACATTGGTGAATTGGAGTTCTCTTGAGATCAGCTGTACTTCTGCTATTGTCATGTGTCTCTCGTTCCTTGGTTCAGAACAAACATAAACCCATTTCTGCATTTATATTAGGGATGGAAAGTATTAATTGTATAATTCTGCTGTCATGGAACTCCCATGGGGAAAAACTAGGACTTTTATATTAGGTGAAAGGTTTGCATGATCTCATGTGAATGTGGACTCCCACATTCATAATGTATGTAGCATAATAACTCATTTATTGAATAAGGCAGAGATTCTGCTTGAGAGGGAGGGGAACAAAATACTGCCTGTATGTGCATACATGTGGAACACAAACTCTAGTATTTCCTAGCTGTTGAGTGATCATGTTTCTGATGCTGATGTGCTCCCACTGTTTGTCGGTGCCTTTGGATTACTGAAGATGTAGGGATATGTTTATTTTGTCTCCCAACTTCCCTCAAGATTGACAGTGATGGCGTTAAGATACCATTTGTAATCTCAGTTTGGCAATCAGATTCTGTTACCCTAAACAAGAGATAATAACCAGAGTTTGTTCTATGTAATGTTATTTTGTATACTGTTTGTTGGTGTATATTTATGTAGTAACCATAGTCTGCAGATCGTATCTGGTGAATAGAACAATCTGTCCAACATCCTCTGGGCTAACATCTTTCTCTTTTGATAAGGGAAGGGAATGGGTCACAAGAGCCTCTTCACACCAAGTCATATGTGAAAGGATGCTTGCGTAGCCTTTCCTGATGCAGCGTGTGCATCAGTACCTCGAGAGGAACTGCTGCCTTTTGCTCATACATCAGTATTTTTCCACCTAAGTGACAAAAAGAAGCTGAGGTATACAGCTACTCTTCCTCAGTGTGTGTAGGAAAGCTTGTGGGATCAGGCAGGTCTCTACTGCTGTTTCTGCTGTTCCTCCAGCATGTACAGATTTATGAGTGGAGACTAAAGGGACTCAAAGAACTGAACATTTTCCTGCGTGGAGACCTCATAGCAGTCTTCCAGTGTCTGAAAGGGGGCTACAAGGATGCTGGGGAGGGACTCTTCATCAGGGACTGTAGTGACAGGACAAGGGATAACGGGTTCAAACTGAAACAGGGGAAGTTTAGATTGGATCTAAGGAAGAAATTCTTTACTGAGAGGGTGGTGAGGCACTGGAATGGGTTGCCCAGGGAGGTTGTGAATGCTCCATCCTTGGCAGTGTTCAAGGCCAGGTTGGATGAGGCCTTGGGTGCCATGGTTTAGTGTGGGGTGTCCCTGCCCATAGCAGGGGGGTTGGAACTGGATGATCTTAAGGTCCTTTCCAACCCTAACTATTCTATGATTCTATAAGGTAAAGAAAGAACTAGGAATTAACAGGAGACTACTGCAACAGATTATATGGCTGTGAAGGACAGTAATAGTAAATCCACTAAGAGATGTTGTAAACAGAGCAGGGGAAGAGACTGTATAAAGTGTAAAATAAGAATGAATAGGGTTTTGCAATACTAGAAGGAGTAAAACAAGGAAGTCTCTCTGCAAAGGGACTGATGGAAAAGCCATATGAAGTGGTAACTGCAGCCATTGAAACTCTGGCTAGGAAGAATTGAGAATGCTGCTGGAAGCTAAATGACCCATTAGCATCTTCTGCTGGCCAAACAAAGGCTCTGGCACTTTAGAGGTGGACAAGGACATCTAGGTGCAGTTGGAAGCACAGGTTTCCTGGTTTGACCTGGAATTAATCAAGGTTAAAATAAATGAGGATGCTGTAGCAGGTCTGTTGTCTCATGCTCTCAGCTTTCAGAATGCGTTGTAGTTACCCCTCTAGAAATGAAGGCTGCAAGTGCAGAGCCACTGAAGGAACATCACTTTGTAGGTGAAATAATCTGTTAAACAGACGTAGCTCTTGTACATTTGTATTGACCCCAAGAGACACAGCAGACTGATTGAAAAGTGTGGGAGAATGGGTGCCCCCAAGTAGGGTTTTGGGGGGTGGAGAACAGCGTCTCTCTGTACACTCCTTCCTGTCGTACTTGGCAAAAAGATCCTTCTTAACACATGCGCATGGAATGATCTGTTTGAAGCACCCATTTTTTTCCAAACCAAATGAAAACATTTCTGTGTGAGTTTTATGTACAGTTCTGGTGTCTTCAACGTAAAAAGGACATGGAGCTGTTGGAACAAGTCCAGAGGAGGCCACAAGGATGATCAGGGGCTGGAGCACCTCCTGTATGGAGACAGGCTGAGAAAGTTGGGGCTGTTGAGCCTGGAGAAGAGAAGCTGCGTGGAGACCTCAGAGCAGCTTCCAGTGTCTGAAGGGGGCCTACAAGGATGCTGGGGAGGGGATTCTTCACTAGGGACTATAGTGATAGGACAAGGGGTAATGGGTTAAAACTTAAACAAGAGAAGTTTAGATTGGATATAAGGAGGAAGTTCTTTACTGTGAGGGTGGTGAGGCACTGGCACAGGTTGCCCAGAGAAGTTGTGAATGCTCCATCCCTGGCAGTGTTCAAGTCCGGGTTGGACAGAGCCTTGGGTGCCATGGTCTAGTGTGAGATATCCCTGCCCATGGCAGGGGGGTTGGAACTGGATGATCTTAAGGTCCTTTCCAACCCCTAACTATTCTATGATTCTGTGAACTGAAAAGTAAATGGAGAGCCAAGATGAATCACTGGGTATCTGCTGTGGTGGCAGGACAACACAGCATTTTAATTTGTTTAAAAATAATAATCTGGAAATCCACATTTTGATAAAAATACACCACTTTGGTTGGTTGGTGTGCATCACAGTTCCCTGCTGCAAATACTTCTCTAGCTCTGCACGGATGGGCCTTGGGAGGGTTATGAGGGAGCGAAGCACTGTACTTTGGAGCACCAATTGAGATGAGTCTCCTGTCACTTACAGTATAAGAGGCCAAAACATCTGTGAAACATAAGAAATAGGTCAAAGTATCTGTGGAACAAAGCAGCTGGGGAACTATGTCTCTATGGGAAATGCAGTGTGGTGCAGAGTGGTGTAAACCCACCAGTTAACCAAAGATCTGAGGCAGACTCGGAGACCTTATTGCAGCAGTTTGAGGAAGAAAAGAAGGAAAAGTACATAACAACAGTTATGTTCTTTTCTCCTGTGTGAGTACTGCGTCAGTTTTAAGAAAGGCAAATAACTCTGGACAAAAGCAATTGGTTTATCGTGTCAAGATGGTGTTATCAAGTCTGGTGGCTGCAGGACTAGTTGATCTGGTCTCAAGAAGAAATTCTGAGTTAACTGTTTCTTTGAAGTTACTTTTCGTGTGTGTGTTGGATAAGAGGATTATTGACACTGTGGGATCATGGAAAAACCCTTCTTCTAATCCACCCAAAAAGGAGGAAGAGAAATTGTACTATCTGCACAAGATTTTAAATGGGAACAAACAACATAAAGTTTATGGAGGTCCCATGGGAAGGCTGATGAGTTTAAGTAGAAACAGACATCAAAATTAAAACCCTGTAGAATCTCTTTTACCATATCTTAATTTGAAGGAAGTCAGGGTGGTTAATGCTGGACATACATTTGCCTTCACTGTAAACAGCCTGCCTTATTGCTTGGCTAGATTTCGTTGCACAGCAGGACGAAGAGAGACCTCTTTATCTCACAGGAGACAGTCTTCTCCTGGCAGCCAGAAAGCAGATTTGACACCCCCAGACCGAACCCAAACTGAATAGCCAAGTCCAGCCCTCCAGACAGAGTCTGGAAATCTAGTGTGACACAAAGATTTAAGCAAGAAGAAAGTAGTATAGAGAAGGTGATTGTATTTAAGGGGGATTTTCATGAAAAGGAAGACTGGATTGTCCAGAAGGATGAGTCAGTCCAGAAAATAAGACAAAATCTCCATGTTGTATTGACTTGTTTCAAATAGTCCTACCAATGGAAAAATAGCAACATTTCCTCATAGGTTTACTCACCATCTCCCCATTAAAAGTCCATGTATTTTGTCTTTCTCCTCTTAGCTACGAGCCAGGAAGATGAAGTGCTGCCTTCTCTCTGTTGCGTTGGCTGTTCTGCTGTTCATCATCATAATCATCGCGGTCTCAGTCAAGGGTTGATCTGGCTACGGTTTTCACAGGTAAAAGCCTTTACCCAAGTCTTTTATCACACTGTGAGATGGTTGGAAGATAGTTTAAGAAGCTGATTATGGTAAGAAAAATTGATCTTAGCTTGCAAATTCAGGTCTGGCCTGTGGAAATAATTTCCTTTAAAGGGTATTTGGGCTCAGAAATAACATCCTTAGTGGGTCTTTAAAAGTATGCCAAGGTGATATTGATATTCAATCAAAGCATGTTGTTACCCTTTTGTCTCTTGTTTGTGCTATGTTTGATTTTACGTGGGTCTCATAGGAATGCTAATTAATGAATCAGAAATTGATATGAATTAGAGATGCAGAAGATACGTTAAAGACCCCAGACTGAAGCAGGGTTGGGGGCAATCCAACAGATATGTTGAAATGTTCCAAAGTGCATCTAGCTTCTGAGATGTTTCAAAGATGCCCTGGAGCCAAGCTGTCCTGAGAGGCAGGAAGACAAAAAACTGGATTGCAGTACGGGCCAAAATAATAATAGGTTTCTAGTGATCTTTGCTCTGGACCCAGCCCTAAAAGGAGTATTGGTCTGTAGCAGGGAGACTGGGCAGTAACCAGGACAGGTGAGACATCAAAGCAACTTCATCCCTATAGTTTAAGCTATAGTATGTTTTCTTTCTTTTCCCTTTTCTTCCCCCTCATTACCCTAGGAGAATGAGTCCTAAGTTATTTCTGATAATCTCAGTCTGAGAGAAAGCATTTCTGTTTCTTTAGAAGGTGGCCAGGCCATTATTAAAAGAGAGATTACCAGATTTACGAATTTCTACCACCTGTGGCATTCCAGGTCTGTGTGCCTGCTGCCATGGCAGGGTTTCCAACAGGTAAAGCTGGAACCCAAGAGTATCAATGGGACTTGGCTTGCAGACCCCAAGTAGGAGCCCTGAGGCAGAAAACAGTCATGGATGGGAACAATTTTTAGTTTAGAGACCACTCAAGTCCCACAGAGACTTTCATAAAGCACATGTGATATCACTGCTGTACTTAGTAGATACTCCGTTATCCTGAGGCTCGTTGGGACCTTTTACAACAATTTAAGCAGAGATTTCTTAGCCTGAACCATGCTCTGGAACTACCCTAGGGAAAGCACAAAGGACTGATAGAGTTTATCTGTTGTTCTGTTTTACAAGACTTCCGTGCTACTTGACCATGCCATCCTTCCCCTTGAGGATGGAGTCATTGCCCTTTAGAAAGTACTGTGTGTCTTCTTTGTGCTCTCAGCTGAAACTAGCAGGGGTTGCTTCAAAACAATCACAGAAAGATGATTCTTCACATAAGGTGTGCTTAATCTTTGGGGCTCCTTCTAGCATGACATACGGGATACCAAAATTTGGGTACAAGAAGAAATTGTACGAATCCATGGAAGAAAAAGAAATGGCATACAGCAAATGGCGTACAGCAATTGTTGAAGGATGTCATGTACCATCTCACTGGGTTTGGATGAGGATAATCATGAGCCCTATATTATTGCTAGGAGAAATGGCTGTAAATGTTTTCTTGCACTTGCATGCTTACTTAGGTGTTTTGCCAGCACTAAAGTTAATAGGATATCAGTGAGATGGACCTTTAGATTGGTTGAATATGGATGTTCTTACTGCATATATATATTATACATATTTTTTTGTCCTTCTTTTGCATGAGACACTGCTTATGAGTGCAGATAGCTATCTGTCCTGATGATTTAAATCTAGAGCAACTACAGTAATTCTAATTGCATTACTCTGGTTTTATTCTGCATTAGTCTGGTTGGAAATGTGATTCATCGTGATAATCTATGCTACAATACAATTTCTTCTATATATAGTTAAATATTCCTATCTACTAAAAATCACAAATCTTATCAACAGCTGACTAAATCTAGAGACATTTTAATATAAATCACTTAAGTGAAGAAAGAACTGAAATGTTCTTACAGTAAAACTCCATTGGAAAACTGGAGTTGATCTTCTGCTAAGAGATCCTTGTCTTGAGGGAAGTGAGCCTAGAGATGCTAATGAAAGCCCTAGGAAAATATAATGCTCTACTCTTCATCATCAGTTGTGAAACTAATTATGAAGCTTCTAAAACTCTTCAGCAGTGCAAATGCAGGAAGAACCTGCATTGAGTTATATTGGAACAAGTATGCTTTCTGGTCATTACAAACTATTCTTAATCTAGGTTGACAGCAAATGGCGCACAGCAAATTTCTCATTTGTATTTTGGAGGTTTCTGAAACAGAATTTCCATGTTCATAGTGAACATTTTTTTCTATTCTGAACTGCAATGGAAATGGATTTTAAAATATCAGGGGATTTAAAGTTTCAACTACCTCAACAAACTGTATCGTACCAAACTGTCTTATATACTTCAGGGAGATAGAGAACAGCTGGGCTTTAATGTATAACAGCTCTACATGACCATTCAGAGAAAATAAAGGGAAGAAAGCAAGCTAGGGAACTAGTTACAAAATACTCTGATTGGCACACTGAATAAAAGCCCAAGTTTAGTAATGACTTGCCAGAACTTCCATTTAACATGTCATCAGAGAGTTTTCTCTGTGCTGGATCAGGAAGGAACCAAAAGAAACAGCACCAGCCACCGGAATTCAAGTGGTTTAAGTTGCATGATATTCCAGGTAGGCTTCCTTAGCTTTCATTAGTGCAGCCACAATGAGAAATCTAAAGTTCACTATTCAGTTAGTTAGAGAAATTATTATATTCTATATTGTTAGAACTATTCTATGAAATTATTCAATTAGTATTTATGATAATAGAATGATAGAATCTCAGAATAGTTTGGGTTGGAAAGGACCTTAAGATCATCCAGTTCCAACCCCCTGCTATGGGCAGGGACACCTCACACTAGACCGTGCCACCCAAGAGTCTGTCCAACCTGGCCTTGAACACTGCTAGGGATGGAGCATTCACCACTTCTTTAGGCACCCTGTGCCAGCGCCTCAGCACCCTCTGTCCTGGATTCAGCAGTAGCAGTCATTTTTTCTCCTTCTTAGTAGCTGGTGCAGTGCTGTGGTTTTGACTTTCAGCCTGGGAACAGCGCTGATAACACCGATGGTTTTAGTTGCTGCTCAGTAATGTTTAGTCTGACCAAGGACTTTGTGAATCTCATGCTCTGCCAGGGATGAGGGGAAGCTGGGAGGAAGCAGAGACAGGACACCTGACCCAAACTAGCCAAAGAGGTATTCCATACCACAGCACATCATGCCCAGGATGTAAAACTGGGGGCAGTTACCCAGAAGGGCTAGATCACTGCTCAGTCAGGCTGGGTATCGGTCGGTGGGTGGTGAGCGGTTGTATTCTCTTCCCTTGTTATTTCCCTTATCATTATTATTATTGGTGATAGCAGCAGTGGTTTGTGTTATAGCTTAGTTACTGGACTGCTCTTATCTCAACCTGTGGGAGTTAAATTCTTTCAATTCTCCTCTACATCCCTCAAGAAGGGGGGCAGGGAGGAAAGTGGGGAGTGAGAGAGTGACTGCATGGTTCTGAGTGACCGGCTGGGCTTAAAGCATGACACCCTCACAGTAAAGAGCTTCTTCCTTATATCCAGCCTGAACTTCCCCTGTTTCAGTTTGAACCCATCACCCCTTGTCCTATCACTACAGTCCCTGATGAAGAGTCCCTCTCCAGCATCCTTGTAGCCCCCTTCAGACACTGGAAGCTGCTGTGAAGTTTCCACGCAGCTTCTCTTCTCCAGGCTGAACAGCCCCAGCTTTCTCAGCACTGAAGATCATTATGATCAGTAACACTGTTAAGATTGTTCTGATCAGTCTTCTTCCTTTTTTTTTTGTTCCTGTTTCTACTTTTGCAATAATGATACTGAATCAGTTGTTCTTTTTAAAAGGACAAAAAAGCTGTGGTTTTCCCCCCTTCCCCCACAAATCAGACGTGACTTTGACAGGCAAACCCATTCCTTTTATAGGAAAGATCACTTTATGAATCCTGACAAACAAAAAGGCCTTTTTCCTGTGAGTTTCTCAAGCAGCGGTTGAGCATCATTGGCTGCTGGCTCGATGCATGCAGAGGGACCAGCTGTTCAGGAGAGCTCCAAGCCCTGACTTTTTCCTGTTGAGGCCCCTGCCATAAGTATGTCACTGCTCCCTTGGGGCACTTTTGTCTGGCAGAGAGAGAGAAGAACATCTACAGAGAAACTCCTGGGGACTTACGTCTGTACATTTGTTTGCTGACACCTTAGGAAAATAGCCCAGGAACTTTTGGGTCACATTGCTCATATTTTAGCAGCACTGCAGCTGCTCTTTTTTCTGTTAAAGTACATCAGTAACCATTTACAAGGACAGTATTGCTGTAGCAGTCTGAAAGAAATAAACAATGTCTTTTTATAGTGTCAAGATTTCTTATCCTAGATAAACCTTCTGTGTCCTCCTCCTTTTGACTCATTTGTATGCGTGCACAATTACACACAGTAAGTGATGGTCAAGACTGTTGGCTTCCTAAGTCTTAAGCATTCTTTGTAGGAAAGAAGAGATGACACTGTGAGAAAGATGCTGCATGTGTTTGACAGTTAGAAAATATGCTTTACCATGACAGCTTAATCAACTCAATCTAGCTAGCCAAAGAAAGAGAGAATGAAAGATGACTTGGCTATTCTGCGCCCTTTCCTTGTGGAATTCATTGCAGCAGAAGGTGCCTTCCCCATTAAGCAAGACACACTTCAGCCTGACAAAGGTTACTGGACTACTGAGGACTTTGTTTAAAGTCCTTAAACCCCGTAGACTCCTTTCCAGCCTTGGAATCTGTCAGTGAATAACCAGGTGAGAGCCCAGAAGAGTAAAACAGTGTTTCCCTTCTTGGTAACTGATGCAATGGCTGACAACGATGCTCAGTTATAGAAGAGCAGAACAAGAGGAAATTGTGCAAGTTATCATTCAGCAGAATATTCTTCTAGGCTTCATCAGCTTGAAACTCGAAGGTTTCCTGATCCAGTAAGTAATTATTTGATCTTTAACAACCATTGATGCATTCATTTCTTGTTAATTTGACCAGTTGCATTTTGAACCATCATGAGCTTTTAAAATGTAAAATATCCTGAGAAAGGATTACAATTACTCTGATTATAATCAACACGTAATCTTTAATGTACAGCTAAAAATCCATCTTGGCCAGCATCTCCAAAGCAGGACTGCAGTCCATGTAAAAAGCAGTAATCAGGCTCCAGGTATCTGTTTCCTGAATATGCAACTGCCTTGTTTTGAATTTAAAATTGAATTGATTGGTATAGAAAACTAGAAAATCTTGTTTCTATTTCGATTATTTTTCCCTTCTTTGCAATCACTTTTCCTTGCCTAATTCATTTATGGGTTTATTATACAGCTAAATGTCTCCTGTAACTTGACCTATGAGGATGAGGTTCAGACACCTGATTTTATATAGTCTGTCCTTTTTGTTTATTTTTCCCCTTACTTTCAGACCTTTTTAGTACCTCATGCACTACAGTGTCCCTGCATGCTGCACCTCGGGTTCCTTGCAATGCACAAGGAACCATAAAACCTGCACTTGTAGTCACTGCGTGTGCTTGGAGGAGCAGAGGAATGCTCCTTCGTGTGATCTGGTCTAGGGGTGTAAAAGGCATCTTCATTGCAGGGCTTTAGATCTCAGCGTTTTGAAACCTGGACAACAGAATCACTTTCAGCAAAACAGGATTTTGCTAGATCAGCTTCAGATGTCACTAATGCTGCACCTTTCCCCCATAGCAGCAGCCAGCCAGGTGGGGCATAAAGTATCGTGTGGAGCCAAAGGGAAGGTCTTCCAAGGCACGCCACACCAGTAACCCACCAGCAAATGCAATCAAAGCACGTCTCTGTCATGGTCTTGAGGGCAGTAGGTAGCAGAGAAGAAAAGATTGACAAGTTACTTTGTGGTACTTGGCATTTACTGTTCTATTTTTCCTTTCCAACAGGAGACAAGTCTGGGCACCCTCTCCTGACACATGCAATAGACATTCTGACATTTGCCCAGTGCATCTCTCGCCTGGCAATGTCAGGTTGTAAGAGCACAGCAGTTCCTACTCAGTGTTGAACAGAGCAATAATTCAACCAAACGAACATTGTAAATAACAGCAAAACATAGATAGGTTTGTTTCATGGCATTGATATCACAGGGCTTTACTTAATGTCTCTCTTTTTGCCAGGCATCTGTATATGGCTTAATAACTATGTGAGTAGCTCACTTTTCAAGCTTGTTTCAGTCTCTCAAGGCCCATAAGGGTCATAATATTTTTTGACAGCTGTCATTGAAATTCTAAAGTAATTCACCCCTCTGCCCTGGTTGTGGCATTGCTGCCATTTTTGTTCTGCAGCACGATCAGGGATCAATAACTCTGCAATTTCTTTTTGCCTGTTTCTTATTATTTTGAAAAGGTACCTACATTTATAGTCAGGTGTCAGTTCTTGTCATTTTCATTCTTGTCTTTTAGCCTGTAATTAATGGCTTGGATCCTGGCATCCTCACTCAATTTTTGCTCTGGCAAGAAGACCGAGGTACATCCTGATTCTGCAGTAACTTTCGTGCTTCAAATTGGAATGAGTCAAAAATGAGATCTGGATTTTCACTGATTAATATATAATTTGGCCCAATTTCTTCAGTTAAGCTGATACTTATGTTCTTGAAGGCTTTCCTGGTTCCAATGGCCATGTCCGCACTTCTCTGAGTTAACTGATTTCCCTGACGGTAAGTTAAAAGCTGTGATACATATAGAATCATAGAATCATAGAACAGAATCATAGAATAGTTAGGGTCAGAAAGGACCTTAAGATCATCCAGTTCCAAACCCCTTGCCATGGGCAGGGACACCCCACACTAAGCCATGCCACCCAAGGCCTCATCCAACCTGGCCTTGAACACCGCCAAGGATGGAGCACTCACAACCTCCCTGGGCAACCCATTCCAGTGCCTCACCACCCTCTCAGTAAAGAATTTCTTCCTTATATTTAACCCATTACCCATATGTGTAGGAGAGAGAAACGAATGCCAGTAGAAAGAGAAATATAAGAGACAAGAGTCTCCTTTATACAGAGCCTCTTTCAAAATAACAGGGCAAGAAAGGCAGAAGTCTACCAAGAATATAGGTAGAATATCTACCAGGACATAGGTAGATTGAAGTCTAAGAAGCTCTCCGAGTTTCGCTGTTCACAAGCACCTATTCCAAACCTTCAAACAGATGAATGTTTTGATGGAACCTCACACGATCAGGTTACTGTAAGTGAATTCATTTCAGGTTGACCTTGATTGTTGCTCATCTGCATGGTCTTTGGTCTTTATAAGCGTCACATAATGCCAGGTCATTAATTCTACTGTGAGAGAGCTAAGGGAGGATGTATTATGTTGCTTTTGCCATAGCTTTAGAGTCCACATGCAGACAGTTCCTGCAGCTCAATTAACAAGTATTAACTTGAATTCATTGATTTGAATCCAAAGTCAGTAGGACTCTCAACCACTCAGCAACTTTCTTCCTTCCATCTCAGGTTTCTGCACTGTTTCTTTGCAATGGGTAGGAAAATGGAGTACTCCCACTGCGTTATGACCCTTCTGATGGATGGAAAGTCTTTGATCATAGCTTCCCAAAGCAATCTGCAAACATCAATTATTTATGCTTTGTAATGCCTTTCACCTTTACCCATGATGACACACCTCTCAGTGCAGCCCAGAAAGCCAACCATATCCTGGGCTGCACTGAGAGGAGCATGACCAGCAGGTCGAAGGAGGTGATCTACCCCTTTACTCTGCTCTCGGGAGACCTCACTTGGAGCATTGTGTGCAGTTCTGGTGTCCTCAACATAAAAAGGACATGGAACTGTTGGAACAATTCCAGGGGAGGCCACAAGGATGATCAGGGGAATGGAGCACCTCCTGTATGAAGAGAGGCTGATAAAGTTGGGGCCTCATAGCAGCCTTCCAGTATCTGAAGGGGGCTATAAGGATGCTGGGGATGGACTCTTCATGAGGGACTGTAGTGACAGGACAAGGGGTAACGGGTTCAAACTGAAACAGGGGAAGTTCAGATTGGATCTAAGGAAGAAATTCTTTACTGTGAGGGTGGTGAGGCACTGGAATGGGTTGCCCAGGGAGGTTGTGAATGCTCCATCCTTGGCGGTGTTCAAGGCCAGGTTGGATGAGGCCTTGGGTGGCATGGTTTAGTGTGGGGTGTCCCTGCCCATGGCAGGGGGGTTGGAACTGGATGATCTTAAGGTCCTTTCCAACCCTAACTATTCTATGATTCTATGACATGATAGAGGAGGCTGCTCTGCAGCACTTGCAATTTGAATTGCTAGAAGCAACACAAAAATGGCCATACTGATTCAGACCAATAGTCTCTCTGGCTTCATATACTGTCCCATTCATGGGTGCTGAATTGTGGACGGCAGCAGTCATTTCTTTAGCTGCCTAAATACTGCTTTAGGTGCCTAAAATTCAGGTTCCAATTTGTAAAGGATTGTCGTGTGTATGTCTTTGAATGAGTCAGTGGCAAGTGTCCACCGTCCTATGGATAGTCGCATTTCCTCAGGAGCAGCGATGTCTAGTGGAGGGAGCAGTTGATGTTTGCAATATGATTAATGGCTCAGGAGGGTTCTCTGAGGCATAAATTAGTAGCCCTCAGGAGAAGCAAGGGTAAGACTCTTTTATAAGAGAGACACTTCGTAAACTGCTGTCACATCATTCCACCACCATTAACTGAGATTTTCAGTTGGCAATGTTTGAATTATCTGTCTCCTAGAACTCCCAAAATACAGTGAGATTTTGGTGGTGTGAGAGGCACAGGAGCAGCACAGGAGAGTCCATCATTCATGCTGGAGCCCTTTGGCTCTGTGGTGAGCGGACTTTCAATGAAGTCAGTTTGGGAAGTGCATGGTTCTTTTTGATAAGGTTAAACCAGCTTATTCTTCTCTAGAGAGCAATTCCTCTTGACCTGGGGATGATGGGTAAGGTTGCTGCCACTGACTGCAGAGTCCCTGAGTGGCCTGTTCTGTGTGGCATGTATTGTCCCAATAAAAGCAACAATCGCCAATTCAGTCTCAGATGGTTCTGTGATACTTTAAAGCTTCTATATGTGAAAGAGAAGGTTTGCAAAAGAGGTCTCTGATGCTTTCAAGTAGTAAACAGGTCTTTGCCTACTCAAAGTAGTGTTACTGTTCTTTGTCTTTTCTCTGTAAGTAACTTAAAAATCCAATCTTAACTAACTTGTTTTTCTATTGGAACAGCAAAGCCACTGGATTCATCCCAATTTTCGATCTCTAAAGTCAGTAGCAAAGACAGAATCTATCTGTTCCTTTTCCCTTTCTGTGGACATGCACGTAGTAATATTATATAGGAGCTAAGAGGATGTCAGGTTTTGATACACTCAGGTACTTTGCTTTTCTAAGACAGGGAGTCTGTGTTGGGTCTGGCTGAAACGGAGTTAGTTTCTCCTCATCGTGCTGTGCCTTGTATTGATAGTTAGAAAGGTGTTGATAACCCATCAGTGGTTTGGCTACTGCTGAGTAGTGCAGGCACAGCTCCAAGGCTGCCTCTCCTACATTCATCACCACCACCAGTATGATGGAGAGTGGGCAATATGGTGGGAGTGGACATAGCCAGGATACTGGACCCAAATGGCCAAAGGAATCATAGAATCATAGAATAGTTAGGGTTGGAAAGGACCTTAAGATCATCCAGTTCCAACCCCCATGCCATGGGCAGGGACACCTCACACTAAACCATGTCACCCAAGGCTCTGTCCAACCTGGCCTTGAACACTGACAGGGATGGAGCATTCACAACTTCTTTGGGCAACCCATTCCAGTGCCTCAGCACCCTCACAGTAAAGAATTTCTTACTATATGATGTCTGGTCAGCAATAAAAGCTAAGAGAAAAAAGGGGGATATTCATTATTGCAGTGCTTGTCTTCCACAGCAACCATTATGCATACTGATGCCCTGCTTCCCCGGAAGTGGTTGGATATTGCCTGCTGATGGGAAGTAGAGAATAAATCACAGAATCCTAGAATGGTTTGGGTTGGAAAGGACCTTAAGATCATCCAGTTCCAACCGTGGGCCATGGGCAGGGAGACCACACGCGAAACCATGTCACCCAAGACTCTGTCCCTGATAGCTTCCGAAGAGGGCCCATATTGTCTGTCCAACCTGGCCTTGAACACTGCTAGGGATGGATCTTTCATTCTCCTTTGCTTCCATGCACAGCCTTTGCTTTTGCTTTATTAAACTGCTTTATTAAACCCAGAAGTTTTATTCCATCTTATTTCTCCCCACCCCATCCTGCTGATGGAGGAAGTGATAGAGTGGCTTAGTGAGCACCTGGGGTCCAACCCACCGCACAGTCTCATACATTTTCTTAGGAAGAGAGCAGCACATCAGTGCAGTTGCTAAATGGCAGGATGTGACTCTCATTGGTACACAGGCTGATTGAAAGTGTTACACGACTGTTAGCCTTGGTGGAGGTGGCAAAGCAAAGTAGTTTTGGATCAGTGTTCTCTGGAAGAAAACCTAAAAATGAGCACAGAAGCTTTATTTTGGTGTTAAAGAAGAATTATTTTGTCAGGTTAGCTAGAGATACTAGCATCCCAGCAGGAAAGACTCTTAGAAGAGCAATACATCTGTGATTATCTCTTCATGAAGAAGAATGTGTTTACAGGGACAGTGTGTTTGCTGTTAGTTGTGCCTCTCAGAGGGGTCATCAACAGTGATACAGACGTTAAGATTGTTCTGTCTATTCAGTGCTGAACCCTTGATATCTATCTTGGGGAACTACAGCCTAAACAGCTTAATGTTCAACAGGTGGGTTAGCTTTTCAGTGTTGGAGGAAAGTCAGGATGATCAGGGGCTGGAAAACCTCCTGTATGAAGATAGGCTGAGAAAGTTGGGGCTGTTCAGCCTGGAGAAGAGAAGGCTGCGTGGAGACCTCAGAGCAGCTTCCAGTATCTGAAGGGGGCTACAAGGGTGCTGGGGAGGGACTCTTCATGAGGGACTGTAGTGACAGGACAAGGGGTAACGGGTTCAAACTGAAACAGGGGAAGTTTAGACTGGATATAAGGAGGAAGTTCTTTACTGTGAAGGTGGTGAGGCACTGGAATGGGTTGCTCAAAGAAGTGGTGAATGCTCCATCCCTGGCGGTGTTCAAGGCCAGATTGGACAGAGCCTTGGGTGACATGGTTTAGTGTGAGGTGTCCCTGCCCATGACAGGGGGGTTGGAACTGGATGATCTTAAGGTCCTTTCCAACCCAAACTCTTCTATGATTCTATGATTCTATGAAATATACTCACTGAAGTGCCATGCTTTATTCCAGACACCTCCACCGAAGCCCTGGTAGTAGTCAATATAATTGGAAGATGGCCGCATCCCATGATGTTCTGTAGCTTATGTTCTTTTGCAGCCAAGTTACTCGCCCCAGGCAACTGTAATGGTCTGAGAGGTGTCCTTTAAACCTGAGAGTTTAACGTTTTAAACCTGAGAAAAGGTAAAGCACTTGTTCAAGGCTCTTTCTGTGTCCTCCTTTTCTTAATAAACATGAAAAATAAAAGCTAAAAAGTCAAAAAATCCTACTTCAGACCTGAGTTATAATATAGTGGTTACCATATCTTTATTACCTATCCACCTCCTTGGGTAGAACATAGCAATATACACATTTTGATAATATATAGTCTGCAAGTTATATAAATAATAAACTGCTAATTGCCTTTACCTCTCTAATGGGAGATTCTCAAACCATCTTTAAAAAGAGAATGGTAATTCCACTGTACTCTGAATTTTCTGAGCTATTCCTTGTAGTTTCATTAGGCTTTAATAGGAGTTGGAATCTGCTTCACAACAACCTTTCATTTATAGAATATGTTTCAGATCTCAAAACAGGCTTTTTAGCTGTATCTGGAAAAGAAGCCTTTTGACTTTAGTAGTCATTAACGAAATGTGTCTTTCTCTCATGAAAAACCTGCTGGAGAGATGTTTTCTTCTGAGTTTTGTGAGGAAGTTGCTTAAGCATTGACAGCTTATTAATTCCCCAATTAATAGCCGTACTTTAACACTGAAATGGGCTTTTTACATTACAGCGTTGAATTACTGTGCTATATAGTGCATAAACCATTTCATTTCTCTCACAAGTAAGTCATCAGGAATTCCTGTGTTGAGGGCTTGTACAAAGAGACACCGTATTCACAACTGTGCGTCTCAAATGAATCTGTTCATTCCAATTCAGAAGGCCAGGCAAAGTTTCTTGTCACTGAAACAATGAACAAGGTAGGGTGGAGGTAGATCATTTCACATTACTGTGGTTGATTGAATTACCTCTCGTTAGCTGAACTGCTGTAGCCATCCATGTACAGCCTGCTGAGAGCGCAGAGGGAAACGCATTAGTTGTAATGTCATGTCATCAAAACATGCTAAGAATAACATCGCATCCGTCGCTGCCTTTCAGCTGACAAGCAGTAACTCATTAAACAGCAGTAATTTCATCCAGTTTTGATTGTCTGCCTAGTCTTTAGATAAAAAAAGCCATCTCGTCTGTGGAATATTTTCAAGGCATCTGCTTTTTCTTGTTGAAATCTGAGAGTTCTAGAGTGCTTCCTGACAAAGAGCCAGGCAACAGCAATATCTTGAGCACCCTCTGCACAGCTTTGAATTGAAGGGGGGGTTGAAATAGGGATAGAAGAAAACCTACTCAGTTTTAGGCTCTGATGATAACTGTCTGCATTGTACTTTGATTTTTGATTGTACATCTCCTTGCCTCAATAAAAGCCAAACTTCTAAACTGCAAGTGCCTTTCTGAATCATAGTATGGTTAGGGTTGGAAGGGACCTTAAGATCATGCAGTTCCAACCCCCAAATCACAAGATGTTTGAGGTTGTCAGGGACTAGCAGAGCTCATGTGGTCCAAGCCCCTGCTCAATGCACAGTCACCTAGAGCAGATGCTCAGGGCTGTGTCTGCTAAGGTCTTGAGCACCACTGAGGATGGAGACTCCACAAACTCTCTGAGAAACCTATTCTAGTGTTTGAGCATCCTCAATGGGAAAGAGAGTTTAGTTCATATGCAAAAGTGGAATTTCCTCTATTTCAGTTCCTGTGAAGATATTTTGAGCCTAGTACTGTGCCTTGTAAGAGTTTTCTATATGAAGAGGCATTCTTGTTGCTTATTTGGAACAAAATTGTTCTTAGCTTTACAACTACCATTTGTATTATGTTTACAGCATGCAATTAAGGATTCCTATTAAATGTGCTGTACAAGGCAGATCCCAATGACCAATATTTATTCACATTTTTGCCAGAACACAGCATTAAAAAGACTATAGGGGAGAAATTTAATATAAGGGAGAAGCTATAAAACCCACATTTCAGCTTGTATGAACAAATTTGGGTATTTATTGGCTTAGCGAATTTTCCCTTTTGATACTCAAATATTGCTGTGGGGTGACAGACACACAGATTTTGTAGAATCCTTTTAATTTGTAGCAACTTTTCCTTTAGTAAACTATATATTCCAAAGGATGTCTTGTTAATGACCGGTATATGGCAAATACATTCTACAAGCTTATTAGTACAGAAATAATTGTAAGTGGCTGCTATAGTTCATTAAGGCTTATTTATTTTATAGTTCATTAAGGCTGATTTTATAAGTTTAAAGTATATTTTCATAGTCATTTTTGCCTCTATTTTTTATGTTTCTCTGCCATCTACTGCTAGCAATAGTCTCTGATTTTCTTCTTTGATCCTTAATAATTTGCCACTGTGTTTACTGTGAACTGTGTAGTGATGGCTTTTAACCAACCATTTGCTGAGCTCTAGCAGATGCTCATCTTCAGTCAGGCACATATTCAGTTACAGATGCTTTTCCTGGGTGAAAAGGGCCACTTAGGATGATCTCTGCTCTCTTGATCCAGCACAGTGGAAGTTCACCTTGCTTTATGGACAGGTATGTATCTTACTGTATGTACATGACAGGTAATTTGGTTCAGCGAGTGCCTTGAAGCCCAGAAGAGGCTTGATTTACACATAAACAGTTGTACCATGGGAGTAAAAGGAAATATGGGTAGTTTTATTCTTTCATTTTAATTTTCTTTTTATTTTTACTGATAGCACAATCATATTAGTAAAATTCTTTACAATAAGCTCTAGAACTATTAATGTATAGTATGTTGTTTAATATGATCAAAGCATATAGTAGTTTAACATATGGTTAAACTCACCAGTCTGGAGAGCTAATTTTCCAGGCTGGATGTGAGCTATATATTCTTCCAGTGCTGTTTGTAACGAGCTGTTGCAACACTGAGCTTTCACCTACTCTTTGTTCAGTATCTCACTGAGCCAGAGGGTACCTGCCTCATCCATGGCAAATATGGGCTTGATGGGTACTTCGTTGCCACAAAACTAAAGAGCAACTTTACCTTAAAACTAATCAAATTGTCTCAGAGAGACTGACTCACGGCAGTGTGAACGTTCACAGCAGCTCAGACATGAGAGAGGGGGAGGAATCTATTTATTTTTCTTATGCTTTTTCCATTTTCAGTGAAATACTGAAGTATTTATTGTTGAAAAGACCAGAAATGGAGCATACTGCCTCTCAGACTGTTTAATGTCTGTGTTAACAGTAATTTACATATTTGAAACAGTGAAAACACATTAAGTGGTGGCCCCTTCTGCCTGTCCCATGCTCTCCTGGGTTACAGTAGAAATCCATGGTTCAAACACTTATTCTGAGTTTAGGGCAAGATTTGGGTTTGAATTCCCGTCTAACCATATAAGACTAAAGCCAGAAGGAACACTATGAGGAGTACTAAACTGTCTTCCTCCCTTCTGGTGGGATTAGAGGAGCAAATGTGACAGTATTTGGGAGCACTCAAAAACACAGTCGTTTCTATCATTCCTTTGCTCAGGGATACAGCAAAATTTGAGTCTTATTCAACTGCAGACAAATGCAGGTGACAAAAGGCAGTCATTTTAGGACGCTTTCCTTATTTTTGTTCTAAATTTGTGGATATACTGAATTTTATAATCTCCTGACATCGTTGGTTTTTCGTGCCGTGTTCAAGTGGTAATTTCAATCCAATTTTCTGCTGTGAGAATGGCATTTTGGTGAAGTCAACACATTCATCTTTCACTAAAGCGTACACATATATGCTTTATAGCACGTATGTGGCCCACAAATGTACCCAAAACCTGGGGTACTTAGCAAAAATGAAGACCAAAACTAAACATGGAATAAGCTTACAAGAAGCCTACAAGGATGCTGGGGAGGGACTCTTCATCAGGGACTGTAGTGACAGGACAAGGGGTAACGGGTTCAAACTGAAACAGGGGAAGTTTAGATTGGATCTAAGGAAGAAATTCTTTACTGTGAGGGTGGTGAGGCACTGGAATGGGTTGCCCAGGGAAGTTGTGAATGCTCCATCCCTGGCAGTGTTCAAGGCCAGGTTGGATGAGGCCTTGGGTGGCATGGTTTAGTGTGAGGTGTCCCTGCCTATGGCAGGGGGGTTGGAACTGGATGATCTCAAGGTCCTTTCCAACCCTAACTATTCTATGATTCTATGATAATTATTCCAGTCAGAGATAAAAGCAATTCTTGTTTCAGTTATGAAGAGGAATGAAAGAGCATGAGGTTGACCAGTAATGGGTCTTCTCTTCTGTTTTATTGGAGCTGAAGGACAAAGTACTGACAGTCTTAGGCATTATATGCATGCATTTGTGTGTATATACGGTGCATGTGTTTTCCTGTTCATATGTGCATCAGTACCTCTGTAGAAAACAGCCTAGTTTCACCATGAAATGTCTTGCAAATCAGATACTATTGGCTTCAATTGCTTAATGCAAAACAAAGGGCTTTAAGATTAATTTCTATGTTTGTGCTTAAGTGCTGAATGCTTTCCTTTTTCATTGGAAACATTTTCAGAAGTCAAGGATATGGCCATTATTTTTGTTTGTATTATTTTTAATGAGTGGTCATCAGCTCTGCGTGTGTCTAACACCCAGGAAGTTAATGAGCTTATTTCTATGGGAACAGAACATCTCACTGTGAGTCCATATAATCCTTTCTTTTCTGGTGAGGTCTTGGTGCATACAGACACAGTAGAGAAAAGCTGTTCAGTAGCCAGGGTCGTAGCTCCTAGTCCTACACAGATGTCAAGTCTTACTGGCACCTTTGTTGTCTGTAGTCTTTAACTCTCACATTGCTGTTGGAGAACTTGCATTCTTGAGATGTTTCTCTCTATATAGACAGATGATAGCTGAGATCAGTGAGGGTAATGCTGGCTTTAACATGATGAGAAAGCTTTTTATGTGCTGTTGGGCAATACATACAGGAATGGGTATGACCCCCCTGTTTTCACACACGAGGTAAAAAACATCTATGGAGGAAGGAGCTCAAGCTTGAGCACGTGCTTACTGATAAGCAAGTGTAACCTTCCTGTCTTGTAGGAGCTGGTGACTCTGCTCCTCAGTTTCTGGTGCATGTTTCATTGCTGGAACTTTGGTTAATCAGAAGCATAGAGTGAGTCCATGAGTGAACTGGGAATAAAACCGATGTTCTTGCCTTCTTACATCTGCACTTTCATGTAGGGACAGTTTGGTTTTGTCAGGCTATAATGTTCATTAGAGTATTTTCTCCCTCAGACTGCTGACAAGTACTTCACAATGGACCCTTCCGAAATAAATCCCAGCCAAAGCATTAAGCTTGATGCTGCAACTCCTGTAACCAAATCCCCTTCTGAAATGTGTTGGAAAATGTTAGGCCTGCCAGAAATATTATGTCAGCATGGCCCTGGTTTTCCACTGAAAGGCAGAGTTTTGCTCTCTGTCAGATATTTTTCTCCTTTTTAATCTCCTTTTGATGAGCTTCCTATTGGGTTTTTAGCTACTTAGAGAGGGAAGTTAATTTTTTAATTGCAGTATCCAACAAAAAAACCTCCATCACTTCAAAGATCTTCTTGCTTTCATTTTTTTCCTGCTGTTGCTTTTACTCTTGACATTCAGCTTGCTCAACAAGTCCTGATATGACACTCCATAAAATCTTTATCCTGTCAAAGCCCTGCTGTGAGCGCTGCCCAGTGCTTCCGGAATTTGCATTTAACGTCTATTCATAGAACTATATCGGTGGGGTATTCTTACTACTGAGTAGCCCTCCAGCTTGATATGAAAGGGCACAAAGTTAATGAAAACAGCATTAAAGCTCTATTAGCATTTAGTGAGTTTACTAAGCCTTGTTCTGAATTTATTATCAGCATATTTTTATTTAACTCATAGTACCCAGAACTTGGGGCAGCACAAACAATCCTACCATTGAGCCCATTTTTCAGGTGCGGATGTTATTTCAGAAGGAATGGAAGGCTTTGATTTGAAGGGAATTGTTTGAGGGTTTGGGGATTCTTTCTGTGGTTTTGTGCTGGTTTTATTTCAGATCGTATGTATCTGACTACTGTCCATTCTGCTTGGTGGGTTTGTGTATGGGGGTGGTCTTTTACAGTGCTCTGTGCAGTTCATAGGAGAACCACAGGCTCTCCAGAGGTTGAAATAAAACGATTTTATTGCAAACTTCCCTAAACTGTGTAAGGAGGAACAAAAGTCTTGGCAAGTTCTTAATCTTATTAAAGATCCAAAGTAGAAGGAGAAAAGGAGAAAGGAAGGAGAGAAAGCAGAGATGAGATTACCACCCCATGGATCCAGCAACATCTCGTTGGTCAATGAGCTGAAGTCCTTCTAGTCAGTGAGTCTAATGAGGTTCTAGAATCCTCACACAGGTGGAGGTTCATTTGCATGCCTGCACAAGCATTGTGAGCTGTTCTGGTTCATTCCAGATGGTAGTAGGGATATCTGGTAAGCCCCTAGGTCCAGTTAACTTAGTGCCATGATGGACACAGGTGTAATGTCGTGCAGTGCTGTCTCTGGGCAGTTTGTTGCTGAGGCTGTCTTTAACTACCTGAAAGGAGGTTATAGTAAGGTGGGGCTTGGTCTCTTCTCCAAGGAACAAGGGACAGGACAAGAGGTAACGGCTTCAAGCTGCACCGGGGGGGGTTAGATTGGATATTAAGAACAATTCCTTCCTCAAAGGGTGCTCAGGCATTGGAGCAGGCTGCCCAGGGCAGGGCTGGAGTCACCGTCCCTGCAAGTGTTCACACACCGTGTAGATGAAGCCCTCAGTGCCATGGGTTAGTGGTGGCCTTGGCAGTGCTGGGTAGTGGTTGGACTTCATGATCTTAAAGGTCTTTTCCAGCTGGTTGATTCTATGATTGTACAATTCTACCTCCATTACCTCAGGGCAGCCAACAAGGAGACATCCCTCACCTTCCTGGAGCGTGACTTTGTGTTCTGCCTCCCTGACGTTTACCCGGGTGATGACATGCTGCTCACCATGAACAAGTATTCAGTGTCCTTCAGTTCCTTCTATCTTTTGAGTTATTTTGAGACACACACACATAAAAAAGGTTCTCCTGACCATCACAACTACTCTGATGTTTTGGAGGACAGCCAGCATTGCTGGCTATTCCAGTGTAAGACAATGACATAGATAAAAGTGAGAATACTTCTCAAAGAAGAATGGCCCCAGTTGAGGGACTTCAAACTTTCTCTTTCTATAGAAGGAAAAGCCCAAGAAATAATTAAGCTTTTTTGTTCCAGAATGTACAAAGCCTATTTTTATTTTCAGTCTTCGTACTGAAGGACTGATTTGGTGGCTGATAATGAAGTGGATGGAGAAGTGATGATCCCAGCTCAGTTCTTGATTTGGACATGTCTTTTCCCTTGGGAAAACCTTGAGCACATGTTTGTGTTAGATCCCTTTCCCCAGATTTTGCCACTGATGTTTGGACTAATTGTCTATTTCAATTATACATAATTTGGTCCCATTCTGCTAAAATGAATGGAAATCTCTCTCCAAAGGTGTGTTTTCCAAAGTGCTTCTTCCCCTGCAGATACCGTGGTAACATTAAGAGAGGTCATATAAGGATTTTGGCTGATAAAGGATCTTAGGAGCAGACTTGGACGGGATGATTTTCTGTCATGCATTGAGTCAGCTAAAAACCAAGGTAGTTACTTAAAACATCCACAGGCATCAAAGCCTAATGGAAGTCTTAGACAAAGGAAAATAATTGAAATTGCTGTGGACATAATGAGAAGTGCACTATGAGGTTTTAGGAAGGCTTAGTCCAAAGGCCTGATTTTCAAGCTATAGACAGTAAAATTGCACGTAGCCAAGTGTAAAAAAAAAAGATACTGTGGAGTATGGTATTAAGTGAACTGAGCTTGTCAGTTCTGGAGCTCAACGTGAACCTGGGTACCTTTCTCATTAGAACGAGCAGAGATTGAAGCATTTAATGCTGAACACTGTTACATGCCTCACATTCCTTTCATAATGGACTGTGAAACAGTCTGCTGAAGTGAAGATGTTATAATACAGATGTTAATAAAAGCCCTGCATGCCTTTTATCCGGCAGGTCTTAACTTACCACTCGGAGCACCCCTCTGAGGTGCAGACCTTGTTTTAAAGGCAGCAATATGGAGATATAAAGAGGTCAAGTACTTGCTGGAGGCTATTAGGAGAGCACAATTGTGCCGGTTGCTCCCAAGTTCTCATCTTTCAGCTTCAGAGAGATTTTATTTGCACCTCACTCTCTCCAATGTATGTGTTTAGATAAATGAAGCAAAAATATCTGTGGCATATATTTGACAAGAAGCACTTTGGGAATGAATCTGATCTGCAAGTTTCTTGATAGATACCAGGAACTCAGCTGTGAGCATTTAAAGCACACTGATCCCATCTATTGGGGTTACTGTGTAATTGGTTGCATTGGGCTACAGCAGGTTGTCTGTCTTCACGTTGACAATTGATTCTGATTTTAGTAGTGTTCCGTTATTTTCCGCTCCATTACATTATCACTGTCTAAGGAATTTCAAGGGGAAACATATCCCCCCCTCAACAACCTCTGTTAATAATTTCACTGTTATGTCTGGGTCAAATATTGTTTCTGAATGAGAAAGGTGCTGATGTTTAATATCAACAAATTTTCTTTATCATACTTAATGCAAAAAAAATCCCTGTGAGCCAGTTGTAAGGATTCCCAAAGAAAAGGCAGACAGAAGTAAAATGAAGAAAGGCGGATTGATCTTCTTTAACTCATCCAACTAGAAGTTAGCTTTCAGTCTACATGAGCCCTCTGAATTCCCCTCTAGGCAGTCAGAAATTGTAGACATCACCAGATGCTGAGCAGTGCTGCCTCTCTTTTAATATTGTCAAGGGATGAAGCACCTTCATCCATGGACAGTATTCATCCTTCATTAATAACTTTCATTTAGAAAATGAGAGGAAGGAGAGAGGAAAGGAGAGGAGGAGAAAGGAAATGAGAGAAAAGGAGAGAGGAAAGAGGAGAGGAGAGGAGAGGAGAGGAGAGGAGAGGAGAGGAGAGGAGAGGAGAGGAGAGGAGAGGAGAGGAGAGGAGAGGAGAGGAGAGGAGAGGAGAGGAGAGGGAAGGAAAGGAAAGGAAAGGAAAGGAAAGGAAAGGAAAGGAAAGGAAAGGAAAGGAAAGGAAAGGAAAGGAAAGGAAAGGAAAGGAAAGGAAAGGAAAGGAAAAAGGAAAGGAGGAAAGGAAAGGGGAGAGAGAGGAGAGGAAAGGGGAGAGAGAGGAGAGGAGAGAAAAGGAGAGAGGAAAGAGGAGAGGAAAGGAGAGGAGAGGAAAGGAGAGGAAAGGAGAGGAAAGGAAAGGAAAGGAAAGGAAAGGAAAGGAAAGGAAAGGAAAGGAAAGGAAAGGAAAGGAAAGGAAAGGAAAGGAAAGGAAAGGAAAGGAAAGGAAAGGAAAGGAAAGGAAAGGAAAGGAGAGGAAAAGAGAGGAAAGGAAAGGGAAGGAAAGGAAAGGAAAGGAAAGGAAAGGAAAGGAAAGGAAAGGAAAGGAAAGGAAAGGAAAGGAAGTAACAGCAGAGGTATTTAGGGATATTGCAGAAAATGGATGAGAAAAAAAGCACATGAAGCATTTAGAGAAGCATATTAGAGCATTGCAAGGTCTACAGAAAGATCCATCTGTACTGCAGAGCTTCACTCAGCTTTTTGTGCTTACTGCCACTAACTGACCTAAGTAGACTAACTAGTGAGGATGGTGAAGTGCATAAAGCTATTGTAGCTTCTCCAAGGCTTTGAGGAGAGCCCACAGCTAAAAGTGAGGACAAAAAAGAGAGCAGGACAAACTGGTCATGGCTGTAGGCTGGAGAACAGAGATATTGAATAACAGAAAGGACTACCTCGTTTATTGATATTTGCGAAGTATTGGTCATTTTCCTAGTGTTATAGTCAGGATAGGAGGCAAAATCAAGAATTACTTTAAAACAACACTTCAGTAGCTGTAACATGCCAGTGTGAGCTTTACATTTGTGGCATGCTTTGTTCCAAATGTTCCAGTGCTTTGTGTTCACTTCTTTTTGGCTTCGTTAAAACACCACAGAGTAGGCACAATATTCTGGTACCTCTTAAACTGGCTTCAAGGTTTGGTAACTAAATGCTTAATTATTACACAGAATCCAGCTCCGTATTCAGGGAGTCTGCATTCGAAACTAGAACTAGTGCCTTTTCTATTGTAATGTGTTTCGCAGCTACGAACAACCTTCTCAATATGATGAATAGGAGTCCAGTCTCACAAGGAACAAATGGTACTTCTGCAGAGAAGTCTGTTTATTTCCTCTGTTACATTAAAAGATAAAAATAAGGCAAATAGGAGAATAAAGTGTCTAAAAATAAATTCTTATTTATGCTTCAAACCTCTTTGAACTTTACCTTGAAAACAGCAGCTCAAACAACATCATATATAACTTGTTTTCCACTACTAGAAGGAGATTATTGTGTGCTCTGATAATTCCTCCTTTTTTTAATCACCTAAATTTCAAACTGATTTTGATATTCATGTGAGGAACTCGTTATGCTATCTATTTTATGCCAGAAATAGCTTTCTAGTTTCCTATCTAAATGATAGTAGAATTTACGGAGGAGGAAACAAGCCTCGTTCTGTCCTTTTTTTCTTCCTATAATAATTATGATCAACAGGACCAGCATTCTTTCTACCTCCGTAGCACAATTTATTGTCTGGAGATTTCAAAATGGTTTTGAAAGAGCATGATAGTAACTGCGCTTTAGTGACTGGAGAAAAAGCAGCATGTAGTTAAGCGATTATCCCAGTATCACAGTGAAGCACCACAGTAGAGCTAAGCACAAGACCCCATCTCCTCCTGTTCTATTCCCAGGTGGTTAACTCTTCTGTAACTTCTCTACTGTTCTATCCTCTGCTACCTGAATTTGCTGCACGCAGTTGCACTTGGTTAGATGGGATTTAATTATGAACCTATCTTGGGTTGTTACCATGATGACAGGAGAGAAGGAATTTTTCTCTTTCAAATTGAGCATAGTTTTAGGATGCAGTTTGGCCACTGAGGGGAGGAGTTGCCTGAGATTCAGAGATGAGATTCAATTGAACAAAAAGTCTTCATTATTCCTGATGGAGTTCCTGTGCTGTGCTTATCACTGCTGTTTCTCTAAGGCCAGTATTTAAGGGGCTGTAAATGACATATGGCAACTGGTTCTGTCTCCTATAGGTCATTAGAGTGAGTTAGAGTGGGTCCAGAGAAGGGCCACCAAGATGGTCAGAGGGCTGGAGCACCTCTCCTATGGAGCCAGGCTGAGAGAGCTGGGCTTGCTCAGTCTGGAGAAGAGAAGGCTCTGGGGAGACCTTAGAGCAGCTCCAGTACCTAAAGGGGCTGACAATCGATGGAGAGGGTTGTTTTACAGGGACATTTAGGAACAGGACAAGGGGGAATGGCTTTAAACTGGCAGGGAGGAGATTTAAATTAGACATCAGGAAGAAATTCTTTACCTATGAGGGTGCTGAGGCGCTGGCACAGGGTGCCCAGAGAAGCTGTGGCTGCCCCATCCCTGGCAGTGTTCAAGGCCAGGTTGGACAGGGCTTAGAGCAACCTGCTCTAGCGGAAAGTGTCCATGCCCGTGGCAGGGGTTGGAACCGGATGATACTTATGGTCTTTTCCAACCCAAGCCATTCTGTGATTCTATGATTAAAACACTTATAATAATGAGGCCAGTACTAGCAAAGGACACATAATGCCACTTCAGTTTTAAGGGAATATGTTGAAAACTGCATCATGTTCATTAAGGTAGCCTGATTTTTGTAATATAAGCCTATACAGGCCATTTCTAAGTGTGGAGACCTCACAAGGAAAGTGCAGCTACCCACTCTGGCAGCTTTCAAGTGTCATAAGATTAAGCTCTTGTCTCTGCCTTCCCTAGAGTGGCCAATGTTTTCTGCCTCTGCAGGAAGAAACTGTGTGTTAATATCGCTGGAAAACAGTCCTGAAGAATTAAGCACCAGTGAAGAGGGGTTTTTTTTTATTCTAATTCTTGGTGGCCAGCTTTGCAAATCCCTGTCATTCATTCACGGAAGTGTCACATTTAAAATGCAAATTCCTTCCCATCCTCCTCACCCATGTTGATGCATTTCCTTTGAAGTATCCCTGGAGCTCTTGAGAGGCCATCCACAATGGGTTCACTGTGATCTGCCAGCTTGCAAAAGAGTGCCCTGCACCAGCTCAGGTGGATTCAGCTGAGCCCTGCTTAGCAGGCGCAGCTTGCAAAGGGCATTTGGACTGTATGGTAAAAGAAGGAAAAGGGAAAATGAAGGACAGCAGGTACACTATTCAATGCAAATATACACATTTCTTTGTTTAGCTTTAGTACTACTATTAGGACTGATGTTTTTACTAAGCCAGGGTTTTCCCATCCTGAAGCACATCACAGACCCCTATTTACCATCAGCAGAATCAGTCCTGTGGCAATGAAGTGTAGAATATGATTAGATCTCTGGTTTGCCTTGCACATATTCTCTTGGGTTTGTCTCCTAGGTTGGAAAAAGAAAAGCTCTCTTATGGCATCCATTCTAGCAAGCAATGTCAAAGCTCAACTGACATGGAGTTTCTATATCCACACAGGGTCCATTGTCCTTGGTCCTTGGTACCATCCAGCCATAGTTATGAGTTCCAGGCAGTATTAGCTGTCCTAGACCAAACTGGTGCTAGGAATAGTTCTATGAATTGAGAAAGCCTCCTGTGCTCCTCTGCAGTACTCATGGGATCTTGGGGAGCATACTGGAGGAAAAGATTGTGTTTTCAGGTAGAGTCCACCTTAGCCCAGTGAGCTGTCCACGATTGGGAATTCTAGGAGCAACATAAATACTGATAATAATGACGGTAATAGCATGGTAAATTGTATTATCAGTAATGGCTAAATAGTTTAATAATCTTCATCAAATGACTGAGGACTTTATCCAGCAGCTAGACTTGCTGTCGCCTGTTTACTAATGCAGCCAGTACTTAAAACTGAGAGCAATGTAATTTTGAGTATAGACTGCACCACTTGAGTTAAAACCACATTTTTATCAGTTTGATGTGGTTTGTGGGGAGGGCTCAGGAACACTAATGAACTCCTGAAAGATGTGGCTATTAAATGATAGTTTAAAATTTATCAAAGTGTATTTAGTATTAATGGGGCAAGAATAATCTCAAATACAAGTTATTTCTCGTTATCAGTGTAAGCAGATTTAGTATTCTTAGTCAAATGTATTTTCCTGAACTATTACATCAAAACTGTACATACACTGCTGGAGATTCACAAGGCATGAATGCGTATTGACTTTACGGGTTAATAATGATCCGCATCCATAAACTAACCATCCTGTTGATTGTCATGCAATTGTCTTCCACCTTGGTTTAAGACCCATCAGATGCATTTCACACAGCTTGATGACATAGAATCATAGAATGGTTTGGGTTGGGAAGGACCTCAAGATCATCCAGTTCCAACTCCCTGCCATGGGCAGGGATACCTCACTCTAGACCATGTTACCCAAGGCTCTGTCCCTCACAAACTTGTACATTTTGGCCGTCTTAGCTGCCCTTTTCCAATCTGGAATTCAGGTATTGAATCTTTCCTACTTTTTAACCAAGGTTTGGATGCCCTTAAGGGAGGTGTTGGCCCTTTCAGGTAAACCCACTCCTACTTATAAAATGGAAAAGCTATATGGAAAGGAGTTTGGCAGAAGATAGCCTGGGGGGTCCCGGTAGATATCAAGTTGAACATGAAGCAGCAATGTGCCCTTGCAGCAAAGGTGGCAGCTTGTATCCTTGGCTGCATTTAGGCAAAGTATTGCCAGCAGGTCAAGACTGGTGATCCTTCCTCTCTGCTCACTACTGGTGAGTCCATACCTGGAGTCCTGTGTTCAGTTCTGGGCTCCTCAGTACAAGAGAGACATGGACATACTGGAGAGAGTCCAGTGAGGGACCACAAAGATGATTAAGGGTCTGGAGCATCGCTTCTACGTGCTTCGGGGTTTGGAGTGATCTTATTCATGTCAATACCTGAAGGGAGGTAGCAGATGGAACCAGGCACTTTTTAGTGATGCCTAGTGACAGGACCAGAGGTAACAGACACAAACTGGAACGCAGGAGGCTCCCTCTTAATATAAGGAAACATTTTTTTACCAGGAGGGTGACTGAGCACTGACACAGGTTGCACAGGGAGGTGGAGTCTCCATCCCTGGAGATTATTAAAAGCTAAATAGACATGGTCCTGGGCAGCCAGCTTTACGAGGCTTTGGTTGAGCAGTGCGAGCAGGGAGGGCAGCCCGGATGACCTCATAGAACCTCATAGAATCATGGAATGTTTTGGGTTGGAAGGGAGCATTAAAAGTCATCTAGTCCAATCCCCCTGCCAGGGGCAGGAACAGCCTTCACTAGATCAGGTTGCTCAATGCCTTATTCAACCTGATCTAAGAGGTCCCCTTCAACCTCAAGGATTCCATGCTTCTGTGAATCTAAATACCAACAAGCAGAGAGAGAAAACTGGACACGTGATTGCCTAGAAGAGCCAAACATCCTCAAACAGCAGAGTGATCAAGTTTGCAGCTCCTCACAGATTTCATTAGCAAGTAGGTAGTGAGTGACACGAGCTTCCTTTACCAAATTCGCTTAGCCGTGTTTGTCTTTTGTGCTTTGTGTTTGGCTCCGTGGGTATCTGGGAGACCTACTGCTGCTTTTAAATGTGATTAGTGATTTTATTAAATAGATTTTGGAGTTAATTGTGTTGGGATGGTTTTGCCTGCCAACAGGAAACCAAGACAGCCTGTTCAGTGCCCTTCAGCCTAAATAAATTCGTGAATGCACAGAAATGATTCTACCTTGTTCCTCTTTCCCAGCAACATGTATTGGCTCAAAGAGCTCAGATTTGCTGTAATCACCTTACCCTCTCCACTAACTCCTTACAAGTCAGCTGTCTCCTTCAGATAACCCTACTGCAACTTCCACCAATTCTAATTAACTCAGAATTTGTTTCTTCTTTGTGAACTTTTGCATTTGGGGTATTTTGTGTAGCTTGAAACAGCAGTTGGTAATTTGGGAGTGAGGGAATTGCACCAGCACAAATACTGGGAGGATACACTCCTCTGTTGAACTCAGAAACAGCTTTTAAATTCAGTCATTAATTTTTAGTACTCCAAGAAATGAATCTATTAAACAGGGTTATCAAAGAAATAGGAATTCAGGGGTCAAAAATAAAACTCTAAAGGGATAAAATCTTTATTTGGAAAGGATGAGGATGGAGTTTTTTGTGTATTTCTGAAATATCCCAATATTTTTTTACTATGAAATAGTGATTACTATGTACACTTAAATACCTTTATAATTGTATTGTTATATACATGTATATATAATCGTTTTGGTAGTGGGGAGGTTATAAGGGTAGCTCTGTGAAAATCTGCTAGAAGCTTATTAAATGTCTGATAAAGCCAGTGCTAGCTGGCTCCAAGATGGACCCACTGATGGCCAAGGCCAATCCCATCAGCAATAGTGGTTGCACCTTTGGGATAACAGATTTAAGAGGAGGGTAAAACCTGTGAACCAGAGCAAGAGAGAGAACCTCTGTGTGTGATGTGCACACATCAAGGTCAGTGAAGAATAATGGGGAGGAGGTGTTCCAGGCACTGGAGCAGAGATCTTGTGCAGCCCATGGGGAAGAACATGGTGAGGCTGTCTCCATGGGAGTTATCTCACAATGGAGCAGGGACCCCCTGAGGAGGAAAGAGCAGCAGAACAATATATGATGAACTGATCACAGCCCCCATTCCCCATACCACTGCATCACTGTGGGGAGAAAAGGTAAAGATATCAGGAGTGAAGTTAAGCCCAGGAAGAAGGGAAGGGTGGGATGAAGGTGGTTGTAAGGTTTGAGTTAGTTTCTCATTATCCTACTCTGATTTTGTTGGTAATAAATTAGACTTATTTCCCCAAGTCGAGTCTATTCCACTCATGACAGTAATTGTTGAGTGATCTCCCTGTCACTATCTCTACCCATTAACCTTTTGTTATATTCTCTTTCCCCTTTCCAGTTGAGGAGGGGAGTGATAGAGCAGCTTTGGTAGGCATCTGGAGTCCAGTGAGAGTCAGCCCATCACAATAATCCTACTCCATACTGTGGTGTTCTTCTAAAAAATGCATTTCCATATAAGATATTTGCACTGTACTAGATGTTCCATTACTTAAAAGCTATCTTTACACAACCCTGTTTTGAAAAGGAATCAGAGGTGAGCAAAGAACATCTGTTCCATTATGCTCTAAAATATGAGGTTGTTTTTACTGTGTTTAGTCCAGATTTACAGGAACAAAGCAAAGAGAGTTTCTGTTAAGAGATAATTCCTTGGTCCTACATGGCTAAACATTTAGCATTTATCCACAAGTATTTTCTGGTCTTTTCTTTTGTTTCTTGCCATTCTGTCCAAGCAGTCAGCACAGAGCTGCCTTCTCCTGTGGAAGAAGCTGTGGGTTTTGGTCTTGGACTGTTAAAAGATCAATTCTGATTACATTTGCGCCAGAATTTGTGTGGGGTTTTTATGTTTGGCCAGGAAAAATCACTAGCATTTTTATTATTATGAGCTTCATAGGTATCTCTAATATTATGGTGAAATATTACACCAGTTTCTGACATGCTTCAAATCTAGTGAGATCTTACTGATGTTTTGTGTAATGTAAGAGAATGGATGTGCTTTGGTAATATCTTTTCTCTTTTGGGATCTCAGACAACCAGTTATTTGCATGGTGGTCATCTGCATATCTAAAACAGTTGCAACTGTGCACCATATACGTTCAGCAGTGCGTTGTCTCTCCCTTACCTTTACAAAATACAGATTGATCTCTCCCTTTTCACGTATAATGAGGATATTACTGAACAGAGAGACAGCAATTTTTTTCTCTCTATCCCATTTTACTATTGAAGTGTTAAGGGAGTTATTTAGAATAAAGAAAATAAAAAATATTCCTTCTAATTTAAATTTGATCAGAACATTAAGATTAATGGTCATTTAGCATTTTTCCTTGCCATTCCTACTCACAAGAGCAGTTTCTTCTTCGGTACTACAAGGAGTTTAACATTAGGTTGCAGTGAAATCCAAAGATAGCAGACCTCCATTGGAAAGAGAAAGGAAAATCACTCTTACAAAATGAACTGACATTTCTGTATGTCAGTTGAAAGTTTTGTTATTCAATACAGAGCAGATCATCCCTGGTGTATGACAATCCACCTATTCTTTCTGAATCACGTATCATTACTAATAGTACATCCTGTCATAGGTACTCAGGCAAAATATATAGCACATTATATAGGAGGCAGAGTAGAATTCATCTTATTTTTTCTTTACAGTGATACTCAAAAGAAATGAAGCTTATTTTTGCCAGTGGAATGCAAAGACACTTGGAGAAATTGCACCACTCCTTCTTCCATTATCCAGTGACTTGGCTGATCAGACAGCAGCTCTAAGGCACTGATGTGGTGTACACGAGGGGTTTATTAACTAGTCCAGTTCCAGTTGAGATACTCAAACAATAATAACATTGCACAGGCGATGACAAGATTTCCCTTTGGAATACAGCGTGTACTTATGATTAAGACAAATAAACTCAAGTTGGGAAGGTGGAGCAGAGATAAAAACAGATTACTGTGAGGGTTAAGATAGTGGAGACCTTGTCTTACAGGAGGCTAATGAGGTTCTTCTGCCCTGGAGGTGGAGCTCTAGAGGAACCCAAGTTAGCTCAGCTTGCTCATGAACAGTGATATACTTCATTCCTGGGTTGGGGCACTTGATTGGACTTAGAGATGATGTAGGTCACTTACAGTGGTTTTCCTAAATGACCACATCCTCTTATTCTGTACTTCCATGTTCTTGTGTGCACAGAAGTGTGACAAAACCCACAAAGCTCTTGTGTTGTTTCATTTCACGAAAGGAAGTCTGAGAGTAGATAGAACCCCTCTTTTTAAATCCATCAAGAAGATGGATAAGGATTAGAAAATATTAGGATTAGTTATAGTTTCTATAACTGTGAATGAATTAATGTATTGGCCCAAATGCAAGCTCTCCTTTGTATTTAATTTCTCCTGCTTTCCTTTTCATGCGCTTGTTACAGAGCACTAGACAGTCCCTAAGTTAGGTTCTATGTTCAGACTGTAATAACTCAACTCTTATTTTTGTCTGCTTTTCAGTCCTGTTTCAAAAAAGCTGAATGAAACTAGCAAAGGGTTAAAGCAGCTTGTAGTGGACAGAGAGACACACACATTGTGAGGGATTGAATCTCTAAATGTCAAAGGGAGAGAAGGGAAAAGCCTGCCTTGCAGTCTTGACTGAGCATCCCATCATTCCTCGACATTAATGCTGGTGAAACAGAGATTAGAAATTCTGCTATTGAGTGAAGTGGAGACTGCAGCGGAGAGATAAGTGAACCACAATATCTGTTCAGGGCTCAGTTGTTCAACTTCACTCATTCAGAACCTTTCTGACAGAGAAACACAAGTCCGAATACAAAACTCACAGTGTGTTCAGCTCTGCCATCACTTTCCAAACCATTCTCGCAAGTCTGGATCTCGAAGACCTATTCATTGTCATGTAGAAGGCTTCAGGGGATGTTTTTTTAGGTTCAAGCATGCAGTTGGGCTTACACTGTGGAGTTACTCAATGCTGCCTCAGGTTAGATCTTATTTTTTCATTATTGGACAGAAAGCCTTGAGGAGAATGTATGGAAGAGTGCTGGTTTTGAGTCAAAAGATGGTCTTCCTTCTGAAGCGATGCTAACTGAATGTTCTCAGGCTGTTGCAGATTGAGTTGTGAAGCTGTTAATCATCCCAGTGCAGTTTCCCAGGGATCAGATTTGAGGAGAGATAATTATATTCTGCTGATCTCTTTTGTATTTCCTCCATTCAGTGCTTTTTAAATTTTTCTTTTAACTTGTGTGATACGATCCAATCCCCTGAGTAACAGAAAATCCACAGAAAACTCAAATCTGGCCTGATAAAATGAAGAGTAAGACATTTGTTTCAATAGAAAAGTATAATAAATATCTGATACAACTTTCCATTTGGGAAGATGACTGAAGATTAAATTAAAAGAGAACAAAAACTTTATCGCACGGATAATAAAATATTATCCTTTGTCCCTCTGAATATGTTCTTTATTCCACTGTGAAGGGGCTTGCATTTTAGCAATGAGCAAAGACCAAAGTGACATTCTGGACAGAGTGTGTCACTTGGATGACAGTGATGATTAATTGGTAGCTTTGGGTTTAGAACACTAAGAAAATCAGGGCATGAAGTAGTAGCTTCTCTGCCATCTAGATCTGGTTTAGAAGTTGCTGTGCGGTGAGATGCTGTCTGCACAGGACCAAATAATTCTATTTGAAAGAGTAGGATAAGGAACAGTTTATTTTTGTTTTGTTATTTTTCAGTGTCATCCTAAGTCCTAAGTCCTGGTATTTTTGTGTTTTCCAGCATAAGAAGGTGTGTATTGCTGGGTGGTAAACCTTCAGCATACTGGTTTCAACGGTGATAGCAGGCGAGGAAAAACCATTTAGGGGTTGGTGTAAAAGTAAATCATCAGTCAACCATTAAGAAACCAAACCTTATGTTTCAAGGAATGATTTTAGAAAGACAAAACATGTTTCTAGGCCTTAGGAAATGCAATTTGCTAATAGACCGTAGTATAACGGTTAAGGGGAAGTGATTGTAATTGTAAATTACCATGTGCCACGTGGAAGGCACTAATACACTTAAAATACAATAGTACATACATCTATGGCTAGTAATGAAGGTGATAATCACCTTATATTCACAAAGGAAATGATGTAATAAATCCTGTATAATGCAGTTTACAGGTTACCTTGGCAAGGGCACTTGAATCGACAGGCAAAGAACAGGCAGTCCAATAGCTGCAGCATATATTATAATTAGGAGCATAAAATTCTAATGAGATGTTGTCCTAAGTAATATTGATTCCAGTTTGATGGGGTAAGAGTACAATGATGTAATGGCATTCAGCTAAGTCGGTTTACTAAGGAATTAGAGGAGGACTCAGATGGAGCCCTTTTCATCAAGACTTCCACCTCTCCCTTTAGGGAAACTTGCAACTTTCTGACTCCAAAAAAAAAAAGGGGGAATAGTAGGAAAAGGATCCTGAAAACACCCAATTGTGACAGAAACAATTTTGCTGTTTTAATTACCATAAATTTCATATCCTGTGCAAAAAGATGGGGTTGCAGAGGGTACAACCTGAACAAACCCTCCCTAAAGGTTCTCAGTTTCACATCTCACTTAATATGGAGGGCTGGAGGTGTTTGGAAGGAAAGTTTCATTACAAGCTAGATATGTAAGGTGAGGAAGAGATACCCATGGTGCAGGCAATAGTGGAAGTGAATTAATTCAACTTTTAAGTATGGAACTCTGACTAAAAAGAGCAAGACACTGCATCTGAGACCTCACTTCACACAGTATCACACAGTATGTTAGAGATTGGAAGGGACCTCAAAAGATCATCTAGTCCAATCCCCCTGCCAGAGCAGGAACACCTAGATAAGGTTACATAGGAATGTGTCCAGGCGGGTTTTGAATGTCTCCAGAGAAGGAGACTCCACAACCTCCCTGGGCAGCCTGTTCCAGTGTTCTGTCACCCTCACTGAGAAGAAGTTTCTTCTCAAGTTTAAGTGGAACCTCTTGTGTTCCAGTTTATACCCATTACCCCTTGTCTTATCATAGTTTGCCATTGAGAAGAGCCTGGCTCCATCCTCATGACACTCCCCCTTTATATATTTATATACACTAATAAGGTCCCCCCGCAGTCTCCTCTTCTCCAAACTGTAGAGACCCAGCTCCCTCAGCCTTTCCTCATAAGGGAGATGCTCCACTCCCTTAATCATCTTAGTCGCCCTGCGCTGGACTCTCTCCAGCAGGTCCCTGTCCTTCTTGAAATGAGGGGCCCAGAACTGGACACAATATTCCAGATGCGGTCTCACCAGGGCCGAGTAGAGGGGAAGGAGGACCTCTCTCGACCTACTGACCACCCCCCTTCTAATACACCCCAGGATGCCATTGGCCTTCTTGGCCACAAGGGCACAGTGTTGGCTCATGGTCATCCTGCTGTCCACTAGGACCCCCAGGTCCCTCTCCCCTACACTACTCTCTAACAGGTCGTTCCCCAACCAATACTGGAACCTGGGGTTGTTCCTGCCCAGATGCAGGACTCTACACTTTCCCTTGTTATATTTCATCAAGTTTCTCCCTGCCCAACTCTCCAGCCTGTCCAGGTCTCGCTGGATGGCAGCACAGCCTTCTGGCGTGTCAGCCACTCCTCCCAGCTTAGTGTCATCAGCAAACTTGCTGACAGTACACTCAATTGCCTCATCTAAATCATTGATGAATATATTAAATAATACTGGTCCCAATACTGACCCTTGAGGCACTCCACTAGATACAGGCCTCCAACTGGGCTCCGCCCCATAGACTACAACTCTCTGGCTTCTGTCCTTCAGCCAGTTTGCAGTCCATCTCACTACCTGATCATCCAGGCCACACTTCCTCAATTTAGCTATGAGGATGCTGTGGGAGACTGTGTCAAATGCTTTGCTGAAGTCAAGGGAGACCACATCCACCGCTCTGCCATCATCCATCCACAATGTTATTTCCTCATAAAAGGCTAGGAGGTTGGTCAAGCATGACTTCCCCTTGGTAAAGCCATGTTGACTGCCCCTCATAACCCTCTTATCCTTGACATGCCTTAAGATGGCATCAAGGATAAGGTGTTCCATCACTTTCCCAGGGATGGAGGTGAGGCTCCACTTGGAGCATTGTGTGCAGTTCTGGTGTCCTCAACATAAAAAGGACATGGAACTGTTGGAACAAGTCCAGAGGAGGCCACGAGGATGATCAGGGGCTGGAGCACCTCCTGTATGGAGACAGGCTGAGAAAGTTGGGGCTGTTCAGCCTGGAGAAGAGAAGGCTGCGTGGAGACCTCAGAGCAGCTTCCAGTATCTGAAGGGGGCTACAAGGATGCTGGGGATGGACTCTTCATCAGGGACTGTAGTGACAGGACAAGGGGTAACGGGTTCAAACTGAAACAGGGGAAGTTTAGATTGGATATAAAGAAGAAATTCTTTACTGTGAGGGTGGTGAGGCACTGGAATGGGTTGCCCAGGGAGGTTGTGAATGCTCCATCCTTGGCGGTGTTCAAGGCCAGGTTTGGATGAGGCCTTGGGTGCCATGGTTTAGTGTGGGGTGTCCCTGCCCATGGCAGGGGGGTTGGAACTGGATGATGTTAAGGTTCTTTCCAACCCTAACTATTCTATGATTCTATGATTTATAACCATGGTGATGGGATATTATAGAGCTGATAAAAGGAGCAGCATAATACCAAATATAGGTTTACTTTTATTGGAACACTAATTAATGTGAATTAGTTAATGAATTAATAGGAAAGAATAATGAGGAAAATAACTAGACTGAAGGTCTTCTCTTCCTGGAGAAGAGCAGGCTCTTCACAGTATTCCAGAGCTTAAAGGATGGCTAGAAAGAAGATGGAGACTCTCTCTTAAGGAGCCATGTGGAGAAGACAAAGGACAATGGGTACAGGTTGTACAAGGCGAAGTTTCATCTTGATATAAGAACTTATTTTACAATGAGAACAAAAAATGACTGGAACAACCTCCTCAGGGATGTGGGACAGTCCTCATTGCTGGAGGTTTTCAAGCTGCAATTAGACAGGGTGCTAGATGAGCTCATCTAGGTTCCCTTTCTCAGAAAAGGTTGGACGAGGTCATCTTTCGAGGTTGCTTCCAACCTGTGCTGTTCAATGATTCTGTGATTGTAATGACACATGAAGGTGATTTAGAACTGTACAGAAAATATTCATTTAGAGGCATTACAATTCCTTAACTTCAGACTTCCAAATAATTTCCTCTGAATTACTTTCATGCCAGCTTTGTCTGAGTGGTGTTGATCCAAAGATAGAAATTGAATTCTTTTCATAACCAAACACAACTGCAAACATGACAAGCCTGGAAGACTGATCATGTTCCTTTCCACTTCTACAGTCCCAACAGATCTAGTAGGATTATTAAAAAACCAAAGAGCTGAAGTGCAGGCAATTATTATGTGTTTGTTGTCAAGTAGAGTTCAGAAGTCCTATTCAAGCTCACACACATGAGCTTGTATATATGCATATACATTCAGGTCTTATACATGCCTTACACAAGTAACTTCTTCATGCTAAGGCAAGAAGAAAAGGCCTCTTCAGAAAGCCTGAGCCTAATTCCTCTCAAGTTGATGGTTGCCTCTGAAAATGATGATTACCTTTATTTTTAGTCAGACAGAATTTCATACAGTAGGAAACATGAAGACGCATTCATCTCTTTTTACCGAGACATACAAATCAGATACACAAAATTTGAGTAACCAGGGAGGTAACAATACACATTTTTTGTACCCGTTATTCGTAGTACTGTACCTTAAGCAGTAAATAGCAGCCCCGTAACTCATGAAAATGCAAGTTAAAATTATTTGGAAGTGTATGTTCATAGGAACGGAGGAGTTCTGATCTTAATTCTCAGCTACTTTCCTTTTACAGGACGAGTCCTACATTGATTACCATGCTTCTGTGGAGAAATTCTTATTATTGTATATAGCACTGAGGCAATGGGAATATCTCAATGACCCAGTCAGTCCCCATAACTCTGTCTGGCTTCAGAAGCAGCTCCTGCCCAGCAGAAAACTAAACTCTGCTTGATGTTATAAAAACTGTCGGATGTTTTAAGGCAAGATTTGGATGAGCAAAAAAAGCAGCATTTTTCAGGTAGCTGTAGCTGAGTGCAAGGGTAAGCAGAGTGGCCTGTAGATCTGGAGATCATATCCTTGGAGCTTTACTGTAAACGCATCCTCGCCTGTTTATCTGTTTTTCTTTCAGCACAAGTTTGCAGTTCCATATGCTATTCATTATCTGGGGTTTTGTCGTATCCTCTGCATTGCTCTTATTCTGTCTCTATCTGTTCTCCTTTTGTGAGTCTTTCTCAGCCTAGCTGGCCTAATTTTAGTGTTACAAACTTTAAATGACAATCTAGCAGGATAATGTCTCAAAGGGATCCTCAGCAGTGCTGGACCAGTGAAGCACAGTGACAAGGGGCTTTTAAGAAGCTAAGCAGATGGTCATATCCAGAGAATCAGAGCCCAAATACACAGGCAAGAGCAAGTGGTCAGCACACGTATATTGATTCCCATAGTGCCCCACATCAAAGGCATTCTTTCACATCCACATTAAAGAAGATGTCACAGTGTAAGAGAAAAGATTGATAACTTATGATGAGGAAAAGATCAGAAACAAAAGAGATCAGAAACAAAAGAGATCAGAAACAAGGTGATTAATTTTTATGATGAAGGAAGTTATGAGCAAGAGCCTTAGGTGTGCTCTCATAATACTCTTGGAGGGGGTGAAGTAATGATGCGGTAAAATTAATGCTGACAGAGACTAATTCAGATTATTTAGAGCTAAAGAGTCTTCAAAGGATCTCGATGATTGCACAAGAGAATAAAATTCTCTATTGACAAAAATAAATCCAGGTGCACAGTGAAAAAACAGTGGAAACCATGTGTACTCATTGTCAGAAGGTGAATTAGCTATTCCTGCTCAGGAAGGGGATTGTACAGTCATCACCTGAAAACACCAGCTCAGTGCTCAGTGGCAAAGAACAGGGCAAATATAGTGACAGGAATGATTAGGAGCTGACTTGAGAACAAACCAGAAAGCATCATTAGGCTAGCCTGTAAATCCACAATATGCATTCAGACAGAAAGCTGCACACCAGTCTAATTGTTCTGCCCTCTGAAAGTTATAGCAATCCGAGACAGAAAATAAAGGAAGGCAGTGATGCTGATCACAGATCCGGAATGATTCCCCTGGAAAACCTTTTGATAATGAAGCTGCTTACTCAGAATCAGGCTTGGGCACAGCTGCTCTCTATTCTCACTGCCTGGTCCTCAACGTATATATGTGTTGCGCAAAGACAGCCAGGAAAATGAGAGTGGCTCGCATGCTGTAGCATGTGTTTGAGTGCAGTAGAAGGACTCCGAAGTAGAATTAACTGCAGGATTAGTTGGTTTCTTGGTTCCTTTTATTGCTGCACCTTTTTTATCCTTCTTCAAGGGAAGCAGAAAAGGAGCGAAATAGAAATGTCCCTCAGTTCAGGAAAGCTGCCAGTACTCAGATCCTTGCTGGGAATGATGCCAGCACTGCACTCATGCGATATCTTTCTCACTTTAAGCACACTCTTTAGGAACTGGGGGAAGAGTGCAAACCAACGACTGCCCAATGCAGAATAGCATACAGTGCATCTTCTTTATGCGTTGGAATTTAACAGAAAAAGAAGAAACTACACCAAAAACCAAATTCCTGGAGTTTGCTGAGTGGTAACAGAGGAACTCTTATGTCTCCAGGATTATGTAATTTTGCAAGTGCTCTCTTCACATAACTTCATAGCTTTCCATCACTGGTTATTACTGCTGTGCTACCTGCAAAGCTAGCTTAAACTCAGAATTGCCTCAAGAAGGAACAAAGGGAATGGAAATCTGGAAGGGTATTGCAGCCCAAAAGGCTTTGGGGTTCAGGAGGGATCACACAGTCTCTTTCTTTCTCAGTGTGTAATTAAAGCATTTGCCTAGATTCTGTTTGACATGCTGGTGGTCTCAAGACAACACATGAAGTCCCACTTATTTGGGCAGATGGATAAATATGAACTTGTCTATGTGTGTGAGGTATAGGGCTTCTTTGGGTAAGACTTCTGCTCAGTCAGTCAGCAAGAAGACAGTTATTTTAATGGAGAAGGAAGAGCCCTTCAAAGTTCCAAAGCAGGTGAAAAATGCTATCTCCCATTGCTTTCATTAAGCAAGAGGCTGTGTGTGTCTGCCTTTGTAAATCTGCATCCAAACACCTAATGCCACCATCATAGTTGCCATCACCTGATCTGCATTTTTCTAGCCTCTCAGAAACAAGTGGAGTTTGGAGCATCTTTGGGGGCAAGATGGGGGTTTCACCTCTATCTGATGTCGTCCACCTCTAAGCTGAGGGCTACCTATAAAGCTGTTAAAAGATGGTTTCATTGCTATTACCTACACTAGATTTATTGCCCAAGGATGCGAATGCTGTATCCTTGGCAGTGTTCAAGGCCAGTCTGGACAGAGTCTTGGGTGACATGGTCTAGTGTGAAGTGACCCTGCCCATGGCAGGGGGTTGGAACTGGATGATCCTACGGTCCTTTCCAACCCAAACCATTCCATGATCTCAAATATAAAGAAGGAAAAAACAAACAAAACCACAACCCCACTCCCCCTTCCCCCCCCCCCCGGTGTCTGGAAATTAAACCCAAAATGTCTAATTTTGGATTTACCTTAGAGAGGACAACATGCAGTGTATTTCCTGCCATGAAATAGAGGAAATACAGGGCCAGGTCATAGTGAAGCTCCCCAGCCCTTGACCTGGAGCTGCTGCTGCTGCTGTGTATTTAGTGGATCCAGATGTGACAGATGCTGTGTGTAAGGACCTAAAGTTTAGAGACCGGGCACTTTGGAAAAGACGTTAATGAAGACTTCCCAGAAATGCCTTAATTTTAGGGAACCATAGCATTTTGCAGTGTTAGAGCATGGATTATTTGTCACGCAGAATGAGATCTGCATGGTCAGGCAGGGCTCCTGTGACCATGGAAATAAATAGCAAAACTCACAGTGATTTCACTGGGGAAGGGAAGACTGAGTTATGAAAACAGTACACTAATGTCTGAAGCAGGATGCTGTAGAGAAAAGGTGTCAGCTCTTTTAATTATGTAGTGAAGATGGTTTGTAGGACATCTGAAGTAGCTTGGGAGGTGTCAAGAGGAGCTCTGTAGCAAATACTTAAATGAGTCCTGATAACATTGGAGCTGACACATGAAACTGCAGAATTATACCCTTGCACAGGGAAAAAATCATCTATCTGCAGCAATTCCAGTGAGTACAGAAATAAGTTATAGAGATTACAGCTAAAATATATTGTGGTGCAGTGAATGTAAAACGGGGGATCATTCACAGGTCAATTTGGAGGACTGATCCCAAGAAAATGCCCACTACTACCACTAGCATTGTAACATGGTTTTGAACTTCAGTATATAATGGGTAATCTGGTTATATATATAATATATATCTATCTTATAGATAATAATCTGGTTTGGTTTTAAATGGCTGAAATAATGGTGGGTTTATAGCACCTGTAGGGATCTGTCCCCCAGACAGATTGTGGTGATGAAAGCTATGAAGAAAAGTATTTTTTCATAACCTAATTCCTTAGTTTACTCAAGCCCACAAGAAAAGGTTTTTTCCTGGGAGGAGGAACTCCTGATCCCATTGTTGAATAGGCTTTTATTCTTATCAGTTGTTATTCCAACCTTTATGCAAATTTTTCATTTCAAACAGGTCTAACCAAACAAACAGGAAAAAATAAGATCGAGCCGAAGTAAAGTTGTAAAAAAAGAAGCTATTAGAAGGCTACAAATAAATTTAAGCATTGAAGTCAAGCTAAATTCTTCAGGTTAATTTAAATATCTTTCATTTTCTAACTTGGAAATTTTAAATGAAAATGAAAGTTTAATTCTCCTTTTCCCTTTATTTGCTTCTGAAAACATCAAAGTATAGATATTTATCCTCCTGCTTGTTTTGATTTTTGGCAAAACCCAGGGCCTTTTTTGCTGTTGTTAACAAAGCCTGGTTTGTGGGGTTTTTTTCCTTCCACGAGTACAGTAGAAAAATACCTTTCAAGCTCAATGATAATCTCTAGCTATGCCTTCCTGTTTATGTATGTCCTTCAAATACTAGGACATAAGCATAAGGAAGAAGTTCTTTACTGTGAGGGTGCTGAGGCACTGGCACAGGGTGCCCAGTGAAGTGGTGAATGCTCCATCCCTGGCAGTGTTCAAGGCCAGGTTGGACAGAGCCTTGGGTGCCATGGTTTAGTGTGAGGTGTCCCTGCCCATGGCAGGGGGTTGGAACTGGATGATCTTCAGGTCCTTTCCAACCCAAACCATTCTTTGATTCTATGATTCTGTTTTCTCTTGAAACGTTTTATACTTCTCCAGGCAGGAAGAGGGAAAGGACAAGAAGGAATAAAACTCTGTAACCTGTAAAATTTAATATAGTAAAATTTCATCCTTAATGTCTAAGCATCCAGTTAGATTAAAGTGAACGCTCTAGGGAAGAGCTGCGGAGAAAAAAGCACTGTTATCTAGGAAAACCAAAGCCATGCCTATGTAGATGACATGTATTAAAGTCCACCAGCCAAACAACTTAGAGACGTAGAATCACAGAATCACCCTGCAGTGTGTTTTTCTTCTCACTCCTGTCTGCAGACACTAAGGTGAAAATTCAACATCTTAAATCTCATCGCATATCTGCTTACTTTAAAGTGCATTCCTGTAACAAAATGAGCCTTCTTCAGTATGTCAGGAGAAGACAAAGCATTAGGGGATCTAAGCTGCGGCATCAGGATAGCTGTAGTGAGAGGTGTAACTACAATGTTAGTTAAGACTCTTAAGTTCCTGTGCTAAATGAATTCAGGCTTTGTTCTTGAAAAGATATCTGAGAAAGAGCTTTCCCAGTCCTAATCAGAAGGAAAGATGGAATATGAAGAATCAAAGCTTACTTTTCTCTTTAATAATTTGGCAAACCCAGCTGTAAGTTCATGCCCACGAAAAGCCCTATGCTGTGGTGTGTGGATGCGGTACTGATTTTAATGGGGAGCAGTGGTAAGATGCTATGCCAGGCACATAGAAGGAGCAGATAAGAGCCTCCTGATGCCTTTCTCTGCAGCACCATGTCCCAAGGATTCACCTGTGTTGTACCACAGTTGTGCAGCCCCCATGACTGCTGCTACCCACAGCCTGCAAAAGGGAGTACCCCAAAACTGTCCCCTTGCATGGTGAGAGCACCTAAAGTCACCCCAGTCTCCTTGACACTGACACAGAGTAGGGTGAAGTTAAGAGTTAGGAGAAATGGTACCTGGAGAGGAGGGAAAAGTGAAGAATGGGGAGGAAGTACACATTGCTCCAGATCACAGATCAATGTATGAACAGTGTGTCTTTCAGGAGGACTTATTTCACATCCTAATTCACATCCTCCTCATTTTACATCCCAAATTTGAACTGCTAATTTATAGACAGATAAAAAAGTCTCTCTGTGTGTATATATATATAGATGGATAGATAGGTATATGAAAGATATATGAAAGCGCACATATTTCCTCTGTGAGGAAGAAAGTGTTATCAAAGCTCAAGAAACTCTCGAGGTGGTTAAGTGTCTCACCTAAGGTCATACAAGACTCCATGCTGCTTCTCAAAGTCAGGTACTAAAACCTTTGAGACACAGAAAGGATTTAGAGCTGGGCATCTCTCCAGACTATGTTAGCAGCATGGCCAATGTCACTGGTAGCTTTAACCATCAAGGCCTCCCAGGAGTGGTGCTGAGACCACTGGGTTTGGAGAGGCTGCAAAGTGACTGCCACCAAATTGGCCTTTCCAGCACTAAGAGAAGGTGGGTTTGCTTTCATCTAAATCTCTGCAGAGAGGCTGCTGTTGAGCATCTTTAAAGGAACTGCTGCTAAATTTCTGCCACTTTCCTACCTGGCAGGAAGCAGATAAAAGAATCTTCTCTTTATACGAAGACACATTTGAAGGCTATTGTTAGCCAGTGGGGCCTCCTGTCTGTGCCAGCATCTCATCTGCTGTGCTCCCAAGCTCTGCTATAATGGATTAACTCTCACTTGTATTTTCTCATGCAGTTTATCCTGGCATGGGTTGTTCCTTTTACTGGGGCTGTAATGGATGAGGTAGTCTGAGAACAGGGTACATGGGGTCCTGTCCTCACTGGCTCGCTACTTAGTGTCCCTCCCTAGAAGATGCTGGTAGGTCCATATGCTAGAGAGTGAGGGAGGCTTATGGGCATGTTCAAAATGGTCTGTAAACCTATTAAAATAAACCAGAACAAAGCAGAACAACCTTTGTGATATTTGTGGATCTGAAATATCTTAGATAATGCCTGAATGTACCCTGGGAAGTGATTTAATAAGTGTCATCATGCAGTTCCACATCTCTGGCATCAAAAAGATACTTTTCCAGAAGGTGACAAAATAATGTGGTTGGGGTTTTGGTTTGGTTTGGTTTTCTCCCGGATGCCAGCCAGGACACACATCTGGTTATCTCACATTGGACTGACCTCTAAGCTGAGCCTCACATTAGAGCCTGCATTGTGGAGGCATCCTCCCAGTGCTGGTCCTTCATGACAATGGTGCTGTCACCAGCAGCTGTGGTACTTCTGTGGGCCTTGCACAGGGAAGAGAAAATGCATTGAGACAGAGAACAAAATGGCATAAAAAATACACATTATAGATCCTTGGACCTTCAAGATAAATGAGAGCCATGCCATACTCCCAAACAGTCTTTTGCCCTAACTTATGTGATGTAGGTCCTCCTGTTTTCTCTCTAGGTGGTGCACCACTTCTTCTATAGTCTTCTTTCCTCTTTCTCCTGCACTATGTAGATTGCAAAACTTGTCAGGCTCCATAGTCATCTCCTGTGTGACTCCCATCTCTGCTGCAGCTTCTCTGTTTGCACCTGGGGATTTGTCCTGTCTGTAGATACTCTGTAGCATACAGTGAAAAAGGATGTTGGTTAAGCCTTGCCAGTATGAGCATAGATGCAGAAATCTGTCTGGATCTCAGTTAGCTCAACTATGAGCAGCTACTCCTTACAATGCTTCTGTTGTCCCTGCTCAGCAGCACCAGGGAGGCAGAGGTCAGAGCAGTGAAAACATCAGGCCAGTGAGTCCTGCATTAAGCAATTAGATTAAATGAAATATGAACATATCAAAACCACGGGTAACATTTTGCATAAGTCAAAAGAAAGTTACCACTAAGTATCTCAGCTTCTTCACCGAAATAGATGGATTGGTTTATTCTTAAAGCAGCCTCGATAAAACTAGTACACAGTAATCACTAACCTCCAAAGGCAACTGATTCCACCAACATGAAGCGTAAGAACCCCCAAAAGGCACATCCTATCATGTTATAGCTAACACGCTGGGAGAAGGAGTGAGCCTTCAGCAGCAGGGTGCAAAACAAGATGAGTCTCATAAAGGAAGAACAGCCAGCTGTATAGTTAGGTCTAACCCTTTCCCAAATTGGAACCTAACCAGAGAGGAGCTCTTTGGCAATTGGATTTAAATAGGCTGTTCCCAAACGTGTGGCGCGACGTAAAGCACCTAAAAAATCAAGGAGAGGTGACATGTCTGAATGAAGCATTTTGCACTCACCATTTGACTGCCGACGTGGTCTGGTGGTACTTAAGGTGAAATAATACTTGATATGTGAAAGTTACCACTCCTCAACACATATATAACTTACATTTTACCTGTTAAAGAAAAATAATCATAGAATTGTAGAATAGTTAGGGCTGGAAAGGACCTTAAGATCATCCAGTTCCAACCTCCCTGCCATGGGCAGGGACTGAATCGTGTGATTCAGTACCAGCACAGGGTTGTGTTTATGTGAAGTGAATATAACCTATATATGCAAAGCTATAGAACTTTGACAGAACGACAAGATTAATAATTGAAACTATTTAATGGCTAGCAAACATGAAGATTAATATTTCTTATGTAACTTATTTAAGTTCTCTTGTGTAGATGTTTTAGTATGATATAAACTTCACTGATATAATCCACACGACATTATGCACAGCGTAGTGAGTGGTCAGAGAACAATCATTTGTCCTTCTCATCACCACCAACAGGTCTTATTTACTGCATACCAGTCTAACCCTGTTCTGAATGTAAAGTTAATCACTTCATTGTGAGCTTTGCCATCTCACTTAACCATAGCATTTCTGAATTTATCTCCAGAATGTCCCTTTTCTGTGGGAAAATGCTTTGCTTGGATTTTATGAAGGAGGACCTGAAGTGCAGAGATGTTATTGTCAAAAGCTGTCATATAGATATCAAATTATGCATGCTTATGGCCTGGTTCTTTTCAGAGAGCTGAGGTAGATGGTAGTCTGTAGGTTCAGAACAGATTTTAGTAGACATGTGCATGCCCAGAAGCTTTAGAGAAGCACAAAGGTTTCGATGGTTGCTTGCACTACGAGTGGAAGGCAAGTTAAGCATGGAAGACACATTCCCTTTGCTTACAGTGCCTGTGAGCTTGTGGCATAAAGACAGGATCTGGGTGGGTCATGCTTTGTGCAGGTGACATTTCTAAAGACTTTTAAGTTCCTGAAGGATTTAGAAGTGCACATTTTTATGCTTACAGTGAGCATAGGCAAATATAGCCTTGCGTCTTGGCCAAATGTGTTTTTCAGATGAATGACAAAAGCCATCTTCTTGATGCCATTGCCAGTACCGGTTCCCTATTTGAAAAAAAGAGGTTACATTAGAATTTCTCAGCAAAGCATGTAAAGAATATTTTAATATTGGAGGGAAAAATAGTAGTTTCATCAGTTTACTGAATTTGCATCTCAATAAGGTGATCTATGGTAATCAACAAGCAAAGAATGACCCTCATTGAACGGGAGGTAAAGATACACATTTCAAGCATTTCTGGCAGCTAGTAATTCTGGGTAAGCTCTTTTAAATGGTGATGTGCCCCCTCATGGCATCATCAGTGAGGCTATTAAAGCTAAGGTTATTTAGAGCAGCAGATACACTAACACATTAGAAACTTGGGAGACGAAAAAAAAGATGTCAGCAAAACAGAGAGGAAAAGAAGACAAAAAATGCCAAGATATTGACAAAGCCAATTAATTCCTCCCGCTGTTCAGAGATCACCAGTGATGGAATATCTATGATAAAGTGGCAATGGAGATAAAACCCTGGGGAGCACAAACTCAAGCTTGCAATAAACGTAGGACACTTCATCATAGAGGCTGGGAACGCTGTACGGTCTAAGTATAGAATTGATCCGTGCAAAACAAATGGTACTAAAATACATGGGTCACTATCTTCAACAGCTCTTGTAACAGAATTTTGAGCTTTATATTATCCAGTTCTCTGGTCAAAACCTAATTATATCATCTGCTTGTTGTGATGGCTCTTCATGAGCCATTTGAACTTCTCATGGTGCAATTCACTATGTTCAAAATGCCTATAAGGATTCTTAAACTCTCTCTTACATTAGCCACCTGAAACCCAAAACACAGCAGAATTCCTCTGGGATGAAAACCTGAGTATTTCATTTTCTAACTCAAGCAAAGTTTTTACTGACAGCTGATTGTACCAGGAATCATACGTTGATTAGGGGAGCAAGAGTGTGGAAGAGACCTTCTGGCCTCTTTTGGAACAGAGGATGTTGTTTCTGGGTTTAAGAAGTTTTCCTCTTCTTAGCAAACTCCTGTGACTGTGAAAATAACTGAATTTGTAGCTTTTCCTTATGCTGTGAGCCCAATTCTAGATTGAACATCATTTCAGAGTAGGAAAGGTTTAAAATCCTTTAAAATCAGCATGTATGCACAATTCACAAGACATGAGGGTGGAGAATTATCTATAAGGCCATCACGCTGTCACAACACAGTCACCCCACATGATGCTGCCTAGCGAAGCTGTCTCTGACTGAGGTGCTACTACGAAGTGATTTGTCTAGTTTTGTTATAAATGTATCTTGCTGCAGGATTTTCACCTCTTCTCTCTTCTAGAACATTATTGATTTACATGTCAGCTTTTATTCTTACTCTTCAGCCTATAACCTCCTTGTCTCAAGTTAGATGGAAGCACAGAAGAGCATCACTGAGCTGTGGTGCAGATATTCAGAACAAAATGTAGGGTACTTTAAGTGTGAGCTGAAAGCATTTCTTCCCCCACTCTGATCAAGTTATCATTTCATAATAATCTCTAATTCCCAAAGTTGGGGTTTTAAAAACTAGTAATACTGAAGGTGTGATATCCTTTCAAATGTCTTTTGCCTGTTTCTCTGTGAAGGTGGATAACATTATTATCTACATCTCTAGCCAATTGCTCTGCTAAAACCTGAATGGCATTACAGGACAGTGGGTTTCACAATCCAGACACGGTATAGGATTCATTAATCATTTTGAATACGGCTTTTCAGTGTAATGAAATTTATTTTTACTCTTTATTTCTATGCAAGTCTGAATTAACTCTGAATTATAAATTAACTTTGGTAAAATGTGATTATTTTACATGCTTTTAATTACATTACTGTGCTATTGAATTTGCATAATAAATGTCCCAGTCTTTTTCTTTTGTTTGGGAAAGTATTTTCCTCTTACCAGTCATTTCATCTCCTGTTTTGTGCTCTAAATGATCAACCTGCTACCTCTAATCTTACATTTGCCTGTTGCTGCGTATTCTTGCCACATTCTACAATCATGTGGGAAAATTAGACATCATACTTTTCATTTTTTCCCATGAGTCAGTCCTTTGATCTTACTTCCATATTTATTGACCATGTTCTGACATTTGGGCATCTGCTTTGGTGTAAAAAGGAAAAGTGATCTGAACTTTATCAGTTGGGCTGGGTGATCATTGTAGGTCTCTTCCTACGGAAGCGTTTTCCTTTCCCATTTCCTTCCCCTTTCCCTTTTCTTTCCCCTTCCCCTTCTACTTTCCCTTTCCTTTCCCTACCCCTTTCCTTTTCCTTTTCCCTATCCCTTTCCTTTCCCCTTCCCTTCTTTCTTTCAGTATGTCATATCTCACTAAGTAAAATAACTCTCTCAGTCTTGAGCCAGCTTCACAAATAAATGTTGTTTTGAGGTTTTTACTGATGCAGATTTGTGAAGCAGTCATGGAATAGCTGATTTGCTTGCTTCTAAATAAATGAAAGGCATTTCTCCTACTTACAGTTTACCTGCTTATTTGATCTTCAACAGCAGTAACCAATGCCACAGTTACTTCCTTTCCTCTTAACCTTGTTATGCTGCAATGCCTCAAGTGGTTAGGACTACAACTTCATCAGATTTGTAATGCTTTGGAGTAATTTGTGGCCATTTGTCACTTCTGGACAGCTTGTCAATTGTATGAAGTATTCAAAAGAGATTCTGCAGTCTTCCTATCTTTGGGCATTTTGCATAGGTCTGTACTTACTGGTTTAGATGCCAAAGTACCTTTGAAAACTTTACCCTAGCAATATTTCAACTGAAGTTGATGTGTTGGCTGGTACATATCTTCATGGCTGAATGCTCATAGCATATCTAGACAACTTCAAGAGCCTTAGTGCTGAAAACAAAACCTGAAAGCAATTAGATTAAGGGAATTTCATAGTTCTGCCATTAACACAACCTCTGCTATTCTTAGTACATCTTTTATTTTGCACAGTGAGTCACACAAATGCAGTGAAAAACAACAAAGAGGACGTCAAGTTCCATTACGGTAGTATGATGGTGGATGACAAGGGCATCTGGTCGACAGAACAGAACAGAAAATTGCACTTTGTCTGGCAATTAAGGGAACAAAGTGGAAAAAATGTCACTGTCCTGTTTCTCTATAACCTCAAAAAGTACATATGATTTCTGCCTGGGGAAGTTCTGTAGGTGGCTGCCTGCCTTCGAGTCCTGCCTAAGCAACATTTTGTGCTCCAAGTGGAGGAGTAAACCAGGTGATTAAATATTCATCTGACTAAATTCCTGTCTTATTTTGGTTTTGCTGTGAAAAATAAAGTCCCATTGCTGATGGTTTCAGCTTGGGTGATAATGTAACCACTCACGATAGGATATTGGTTTTTAATGAACTTTGCAGCTAGTTGGTGTCTGGAACCGGAAGGTCTGGGTGATGCTGCAGACACAATAAACCCATGTCCTTTTGTTTTGGAACTGAAATCAAAAGCCAGGCAAACATCTGTGCTTCTTTTTAAAGATCATAGAATAGATTCTTGGAATAGTTAGGGTTGGGAAGGACCTTAAGATCATCCAGTTCCAACCCCCTGCCATGGACAGGGGCACCACACACTAGACCACGTCACCCGAGGCTCTGTTCAACGTGGCCTTGAACACTGCCAGGGATGGGGCATTCACAACTTCCTTGGCCAACAGTGCCAAGTGTTCCAGTGCCCCACCACCCTCACAATAAAGAACTTCTTCCTTATATCTAACCTTAACTTCCCCTGTTTAAGTTTAAATCCATTCCCCCTTGTCCTGTCGCTGCAGTTCCTGATGAAGAGTCCCTCTCCAGCATCCTTGTAGGCTTGTAGATGTAAACCAAACCACACATCCATGTCCTGTACTCCTCCTCTATGGCTGATCACCATACCTTCAGACAGCAGAATAGGGAGAAAAGATACTAGTTTTGTAACATAACCTTTTCTATGTCTTTACAAGTTCATTGACTCAACAGTCAAAAGGGAATTTGAATAAGTTCTGCAAAAAAATAATTAGTTCAAGTTCTAATTAATTTTATTCTGTTACTCTTTAGCTTATTTGTTCTTTTGAAAAACATGGGGCTTCCTTCTCTGGTCTGAACACAATCCAAATCCTGCCCATTATCAGTGGGATTTAATATTAAAATCCAGTGAGTTTTCATTTATTCTCATAAATGGAGTGGAATTCCAAGTCTTGACTACTCTGTGCCAAGGTAGAGGTCAAACAGACCATAGAGTCTGCTGTGATGAAGCTACACAAAGCAATAATAGCAGCAGAACTGGGTGAATTGGGACCCAAATTATACAGATAATGCATTTCTCACGCTTTCTCAGGTTTCTAATTACGTTATTAAAATGTTCAACGTTATCACTTAATCCTTCTTAATTACTTTGTATGTAACAAGAAATTGCTGAAAGAGAATAAAATAAACAGTCTGTTCAATCCTCCTGAAGAAGAAAGCATCCCAGAGTTAGCACTTGTTTTAAAAGCACACACTCTCAAGGAGACCCTGGGAATCACACAATTGCATCCTCATCCAGCAGGATTTTAGAGGTTTTCCAGCAGAATAAGAGAGGTTTTCCAGCACTTAAATCCTTGGAATAAGGCATGGAGGAATGTGGACTTGAGGATCTATTTCAAAAGGGTTACGATTTAGTTTCTTCAGCTCTTCATCCTCACATTTAATCTGGAAATCCCCCCCCACCCCCGGCATTGCTATCCTTGGCTCTATTTTCTCATGCCTAGCTTAAATTATTAGCTGGAAATTGCTGTAATGGCATGCACCCTTCCCCTGTTGCCCAATGACAAGATTAATAAGTCAACAATGTGCCCTGGCAGCCAAAAGAGCTGTCCTGGGGTTCATCAAGCACAGCACACCTAGCCAGTTGAGGGAGGTGATTGTTCCACTTTACACATCGCTGGTGTGGCTCCACTTTGAGCACTGAGTGCCATTTTGAGAGTCTTAATATATGAAGGACATCAAACGATAAAGGGGTGTCCGGAGGAGCGTAACCAACATGGTGAAAGGCCTCAAGGACAAAGACTTAGAAGGACAGGCTGAGGTCACTTAGTTTGTTCAGCTTGGAGAAGAGAAGGCTGAGGGGTGACCATTGCAGTCTACAACTTCCTCAAGGGGGACCGTGGATGATGCTGATCTCCTCTCTCTGGTGATCAGCAATAGGACACGAGGAAATGGAATGAAGCTGCATCAGGGGAAGTTTAGATTGGACAGTAGGAAAAGGTTCTCCACTGAGAAGTCAATGGAACAGGCTCCCCAGGGAGCATCTTGGTCACTGCACCAAGCCTGTCAGCATTCAAGTTGCATCTGAACAATGCTCTTAGTCATATGGTTTAGCTTGAGGTAGTCCTTTGAAGATCAGGGAGTTGGACCTGATGATCCTTATAGGTCCCTTCTAACTTGAGATATTGTTTGATTCTAAATCAATTTGGGGGCAGTAACTCTTGGCAGAACATTACTAAAGCTTTTCAGTGTACGTGTTCCCTATTGTAAAGTGAGACCTGGACTTCCCAGTTTCAAGTTTGTTATGCCAGGTTCCATAAGGGCTTTCTGTATTTGGTAGCCCCTCACATCCTGTCGTGGTTTAAGCCCAAGCTGTAAATCAGAACCACGCAGTCTACTGCCCTCCCCCCCCCCCCCCCCTTTCTTCCCTCCGCTTCTGGAGGGACGGGGAGGAGAATCAAAAGAATGCAGCTCCCACGGGTTGAGATAAGAACAGTTTAATAACTAAGGTATAACACAAATCACCACTGCCGCCACCAACAATAACAACGACAAGAGAAATAACAAGGGAAGAGAATACGATACCGCCCGCCGGAAAAGACAGCCCGCCCGACCAGGCAAGGTGGACAGCTGTTCATTTTCCTCAGTCTCCAAAGCAGCAATACCAAAAGCCCATCGGTACCCTTTTGGGTCTTTGAAGTACCCTCTCCTGAGGTAATCTATGCCGAGGATGCATGGAGCCTCTGGACCAGTCACAATGGGGTGCTTTTGCCATTTCCTTCCAGTCAGGCTGATCTCAGCCTCCAGTACAGTCAACTCTTGGGATCCTCCTGTCACTCCAGAGATATAGATGGGTTCCACCCCTTGACAGCTTGACGGCATCAGGGTACACTGTGCACCGGTATCTACGAGAGCTTTATACTTCTGCGGGACTGATGTGCCAGGCCATCTGACCCACACAGTCCAGTAAATCCGATTATCCCCTACCTCCACCTGGCTGGAGGCAGGGTCCCTCTAACAGTCATCACAACGTTGGACACCTAAGTCGTGTTGAAAGGGATTATTCTTCGTTATCACAGGAGCTGGAGTAAAATCAGCTCTTCCACTCCATCTGGGAACCTGCTCACCAGAGACTGAAGCCGCAGCTCTCATGGGATGATTAGTCTTGATCCTTGTTCCTATTTTCAATTCATGCACCCGTTCCTCCAAAGCTGAAGTAGGTTTTCCATCCCACTTCGTCATGTCTTCTCCATGATCCCGCAGGTAAAACCATAGGGTGGCCCGTGGTGTTTGCCTTCTATATCTTCTGTCTTGAACAATAGGACGTCTTTTGTTAACAGCTGAGACGTATGTTGGTACACGTGAGGAGCTGGATAAATCAGATAGATCGTCCCTCAATTGTTTGACATCCTGGGACAGTTTTTCCACAGCTGAGATGATGGAAGGGGTGAGATTGTCTTCGAACTCTCGGAGTTTGTGAATCATTTCATCCACTGTTGGTGTTACTATGTCACCCCAGGTTACCGTTGCCAATGAATGGGCATATGATGACGGTGCATTCCGTGTAAGTTTTCGCCACATGGGTCGTGTACATTCGACTTCATCTGGGTCTATGGGTATATCTCCGTTATTCGGTTTGGTGTGATAGATCATCTCTACGATGGCTGATTCCCTCAGAGACTGGATGCCTTTGTCTAAAGTAGTCCACTTGGCCGAACGACTCGTAACATCATCCTTGTATGGAAACCTTTCTTTCACAGCTGCCAAGAGCCGCCTCCAAAGACTGAGGGACTTTTTTTCTCTTGCAATTGCTTTGTCAATTCCCCCTTCTCTAGCAAGTGATCCCAGCTGCTTGGCTTCCGTACCTCCTAGTTTGTGACCATCGGCCCCATTGTCCCAGCATCGGAGCAACCAGGTGATGATGTGCTCCCCTGGTTGACGAGTAAAATCTTTTCGCATATTCCGTAGCTCGGTTGAGGTCCGAGGTCGAGAAGTCACCTCTTCTTCTTCTTCTTCATCATGGGATGATGACTCCTGATCAGGTGGTGGCCTGGGTGGTGAATACATTGTTTCTTCATCTTGCTTCACCCTTCTTGCCTCTTTTCTGCTTTTTCTCTTGCTTATGGGGGCGATCGATATTGGTACGAATTGGTCCTCTGGTTTAGCTGCAGTCATTATCACTGTGCTTTGAGTAGCAACAGTACTTGTCGCAGGGGGTGGTGTAGCTGCTGTGGTTGGGGCTGGGGTAGCTTCGCTATCTGTTGCAGTTGAAGTTTGAGTAGTGGCTGTACTTGTCGCTGGGAGTGGTGTAGCTGCTGTGGTTGGAGCTGGGGTAGCTTCGCTGTCTGTTGCAGTTGAAGTTTGAGTAGTGGCTGTACTTGTCGCTGGGGTAGCTGCACTGTCTGTTGCAGTCGAAGTTTGGGCCTTGTCTGGGGTTAGACGACAAAATAGGGGGACCGAGAGATTTTCCCCCATCACAATCAGCAAACAGGTCTCAACAATATTAAAAGGCCACTCAAAAACTTCAAAACTCTCAAACGATGCTGTAAACGGTCTGGAAGGGGCACTGGGAGGGTAAAAGAATGTCTCCTTCATAGGTTGACCACCCAGGAAGGGTTAACAAAAGTGTTAAAAAGTGTTAAAAAGGTAGTTTATTCCTCAGAGATAAGGCAATAGCCAGACTTCCCTCCAACTGTTAAGACCAGTGAGTTTTCATTTCTGATCAGATATGGCTTGTATAAATGGTAGAACATAGTACATACTTAGTGTCTAAGGGCTATAAAAGTACATGGGGTATCAAGGCTTCATTGCACAGCATAAGCAGAGCAGGAAAGTGAGTGATAGTAGCAAAAACATGCCTGTCAACTCCAAGTGAACTGTCAACTCTACAAAGCCACTTCTAGCATGTTACACCAGAGCCCATGACAGATGTTTCTCTTTCAGGCTGTCTCTTCTGAGGTCTCTTACTCAAATATGATATGAAGGCAATAGCACAGAAGGCTTTCAAATGCAAATATGAGGATGGAAGTGGCATATGACAGAAGGAGATGGATGTGCTGGTGAAGGAATAGTTAGCTTTCTTTTTGTGTATTTTGCCATGAATACGTGGAAGTGGGATGCTCTGGTGATGTTGGTGAGGGTAGCCCATGTAGTTACGAATTCTTCATAGGATAATTTGCTTCAGCAAAATGTCTTTTTTAAGAAGTGTGGCTTTACAGGGTTTGGAAATCCATTCATCCAGTTTAGAACCAGGTTCTATTTCTTGCACTGGCAGTGAGGAAAAAAAAAAGCATCAGGTAGAAGTATGGCATTACTAGGAATTTCTGTCCTCCTTATTGTGAAGTTTGAACAATGAGAAGCCATCAAATTACACAAGCGTGCGATGCATCTCCAGAGCTGATTGGCATGTACTGGAGGGGAGCAAATAACACCCACTTCTAAATAGAAACTCTAATTGTCAACCTTTGTGTTTCAAGGCATGAAGAGCATATTAACGTCAGGAAGGAATTTTTGCCATCTTGATCCCCAGATGGCAAGTCTATTTCCTCTTTCTTCTCCAAATCCTATTTTAAAACATCTTCTGTAATGCCTATCCAAAAAAATAGCCCAAATGGAATAATTATATGTAGGTGTAATTTGAGTGTTTCAAACTGTATGAGTAATAAATCAGAGTGGCTTGGGTTTCCAAAAGATTTATTCCATTTTTATGTAAGGGCTTATAATATAGCATTCGTATGGTTTTTTCTGGACTATTGTTTGAAGATCAGCCTATATTTTGCATATTATCTTTTCTTCCCTGTTGAGATAGCTATGTGTCCTTTGTCCTTTCCAACCCTAACTATTCTATGATTCTATGACTCTATATTGAAGATACCTTAAGCCTGGAGCACATAATTTATCCACTGAGTTGTGCAGAGATGCCCATGTGATTTATATTCTAACATTTACAGTAGTCCAAATGAATACTTCATGTTACAAACTTTTGGGGTCAGAAGGATTTTTATACCTTATATAGTCACCAACATGAAACATCTATGAAAAATTTACAAAAAGTAAGAATATATTAGGTATATGTAAAGATTAGGACATCTCCTTCTCCATGTCATTTGTCATTACTCTGTTGTCTTTCATGAACTAGATAATGGGAGTTGAAGGTTTATTTTCTGCCCTTTGCCTTCAAAACGTATATGGTAGTTAATAGACTTGAAGTACTTTTTTGGTTTATTTTATTTTGGTCTATGTAAAAATGTTCATTTTAGTAAGAAAATGTAATGATACATGGAAAGAATACCTGCATGCGTTGCAACTACTCTTTTGTAGTCATACAGACTCCAAACAGCAGGATGCTCTCAATGCATATCTGTTATTGGATTTCTTTTATATTTCTCTCCAGCCTTATAGAAGTATAATACTTCTGCAAAATACAGCTGTGAGAGTACCTGAGAGATCTTGATATTTGTTAAAATAGAACTGTTGAAATGATGAAATACCAGAAATTTGGGATTTCTTTTTTAATGCTTTCCTTTGGGCTCCCAACCGGTTTTGGAGACAGAAAGCCAAATACTGCTGTAATAATAAATAAAGTCCTTATAAGCAGAAACAGGGAGTTTTCATCACAAACAATCAGATAGCTCACAAGTCATTAAAAAGATTATTGCAGTTGAAGGTAAAGGAAATCTCTTGTTTCTGTTTTCTGGAAGAATTTCTTCCAGGCAAAGGCAAATATTTTCTGTCAGCATTTTGAAACCTATTCACAATGCATTATTTATTTTATCTTAAGCTTAAACAAGGAAAGTTCAGGTTAGATCTAAGGAAGAAGTTCTTTACTGTGAGTGTGCTGAGGAACTGGCACAGGTTGCCAAAAAAGTGGTAAATGCTCCAACCCTGGCAGTGTTCAAGGCCAGGTTGAACAGAGCCTTGGGTGCCATGGTCTAGTGTGAGGTGTCCCTGCCCATGGCAGGGGGTTGGAACTGGATGATCTTAAGGTCCTTTCCAACCCACACCATTCTTTGATTCTATGATCATTGTTATCCTTGATTCATTTTTTTACTCACAGAAGAAATGTAAAATGAGGCTCATGAAATCTTTTGCTTTTGACTAACGTGTTGCTGTTTTTAAATGATTGAAAGACATGGATTTAGAGAAAGTACTGTACCAATATCTAAATTTGGAAGGCTGAATTAATCTTACTTGTAATTCAGTCAAGGCTTAGACTCTATAAGAACTGCAGCATTGCATTTCTCTTGGATGGATGGATGGATGGATGGATGGATGGATGGATGGATGGATGGATGGTTGCATGGATGCATGGATGGATGTGACCCAGGATGTTTTTACTTATAATGTCTCTGTACTGACTTTTAAACAATAAAACAACAGAAGTAATTTCAAGCACAGTAGAAAGCAAATATTAGAATCCCTAGCCCTGATTCTCATTAACTTTAATGCCATTTTACACCATGCTTGCAGTACACTGGGACCATAAACTGAATTACATTAAGCATAAAATGTTTCTAGTGTGAGAACCAGACCCTCTGTATTTAGAGTAGTATTGCAATCAACCTCACAAAGAGGGTACAACGCTTCCCATAATAATGCTTGCTTTCTAACAGAGTGTTCATCACAGCTGCTTTCTGTTGGAAGTGCTGCTTCCTTTCAGTCTGTGTGTTGCTGGACAAGCTAGAAAAGATCCATGGAAAGAATACTGCAGTTGCTGAACTGAGTTATTGGCTGCATCAGCCCCATGCTAAACTTAGGAATATCCTATGCCTGTGTACAGTTGATCCATGACAGTTGCTTCTCGATTATTGAGTGGAGCCCAATCAAAACATGACTGGCCATTCAGGGACATATGCATCTGCCATTGCTTTTCACATAGGGGCATAGAAACTAAATCCCACTTATGGAAATGACTGGAAGAAGAGTGCACCTTGTGTCATTGGGCAAATTCACAATGTAATTTCTGCATTTCTACTGTTGATTATTCAGAGATTTCTGAAAGCAGTGAATAGCATGTTATATTCCAGTATTTCCTCTTATCTGGAGAAAATGCAGTGATTTTTCTAGCAATTGGCAAAGTCTGATCTCAGGCACGAGGTGAAGGAAGGCAGAAAATAGTAGTCAGATGTGTTGTTACATACCAGTGCTGCCCCTTTCAGAAGCTGGTGTTGTAAATAAGTCTGACAAAAAGCCTACAAATGTTTACGAGAGTAACTCTAGATAAAATATGTAAAAAAAACCCTAAACAAAACCAAATAAAGCAGGTAGCTTCAGTCAAAATACAAGTGTTACATCAAAAGTAATTTGAATATAAGAATTTATAATGATCAAGGGGTATAATTTGATAATGTGTCTAGCATAACCTACTTGGCCAATTAAAAGACTTGCAAGGTGACAGCCACAAATAGATCTAATTTGCCCACACAGGCATTTAAGTCTGTCATAGATCTACAGATAGTTTGGGCAATAAAATCTGAAATAAAAAGAAACACCTTAATACATTTACATTTGTTATTTCTTGGAGTCAAAATTCAGTTTGTTGCAAACATCCAGCTTTGCCTTTTTAAGGTACTAAACTATTGCAGAAAGTAATGAATAATAATGGAAAGAAATCTATGATAATTATCTTTTTCTTCCTAAGGAATTCAGATGAAGGATTAAAATAACAGAATTTCTCAATAAAGGAATTAATGCTCTGATAATGCATTCACAGGCCATTCTTTTTTATAGTACACAGATGGATGTCACAAGTTGGAACAAATAGTAAAAAATTGCTGATAGGGTAAATATTTAATGCATTTTGTAGATTAACAGTTTCTACAGAACAAGATAACACACACTGTATTTTACCAGGAGCACATACAGCATCCGTTGCATGTTGTGCATCCTTGCATCAAGGCTATCTGAGCTGCTGTAGATACGTAACCCTGGGTGATACAGGTGCAGAATCTGCATGGTAGTGTTAGCAGAGCAAATTATCCAGTGTGCCACATGGAATGGTGCAGCCGCACTGCTGCTGATTCCAAATCTCCTCTGTTCAATGCAAAATGCAGCAGCTCTGCATGCTGTGCTTTCACATTGCCCAAGAATGAGCCCCCTGTCAATCACTGAAGGATAAATGATTGGCACCAAGTTGCCACAGGCCTTTTGAGACAAATTAAACTTATCCTGTGAAGTGGGTAACAAACACATATGATGAAAGGAATGTTATTTATGGAAGTACTGTAAGGATATGACAGGAATGTGTGACAGGTATCATGTACCATTTGGCTCAGGCACCATGATCATCTTAGATCCTTGCCACTTGCTCCAGAAGAGGAAATGGTAGCCATCCAAACAAACTTGGAAAACATAAACCATGTAGCAACCATAATGTCAATAGAACCATATCACTTTAGCCCTAGGGTCCCTCTGGTTGTTAGTCTTGTTTGGAAGGACAATACCAGCAATTAAAACGGCAGTCTTGTGAGATCAGGACCTGTCTGAATGCTGGATATTCCAATAACTGGTTTCTTTTCAAATGAGCCTTTTTTTCCTGGTTCTTTACTTGGAGTCTATATTTACCATGTTTCCTATGCAATGTGCTCCAGCACTGCCTTTGTCTTCTAAGGTCTTCTAGCCATTTCTTGATACAGCCCAAACTTGTTGAGCTTGTCATCTATGCTGTAACCATGACCCTGAAGGGGAAAAGGCACAGCAGAAAGGACACCATAAGCACTTGAATCCTACTCCTAAATTCATGCAACTGTTGGTTGGGCCAGCAAACTCTGAAGTGAGAATAGTATTTCTGCTGTAAGGAAAACCCCTCATATAGTAACTGCTGTGAAAAGTTTTGTGATCAGTGATGAGTCCAAGAGTTTGGAAACAATGCAAGGTCTTTTTAGGAAAAAAGCTGTTTTGAGGAGAAATGGAAGAGCTCAGTAAGAATTGGTCCTTTGAAGTTCATCTTTCTTGATTCTCTTTTTCCTTACATTTTCTTTCATTCTCCCCTCTGCTCCAATCCCAGTATCTAACATGCACCCATCTGTTAATATATAAATCTGTTAATATATAAAAAGGGCTCCCTCTGTTAGTATCTATTAAAAGTGCCATATGGCTGAGGTATAGCCTTAGGTGGTGAGAATCATAGAGTGCGTCTCTGAGTGAAGAGAGATTTCTGCATTTAAGGTTTTAATTAGGTGAGTGCTTTTTAAGTAGCACCAGATTTTCCACTTAAATAGTCACTAATCCTTGCCAAAGAAATAAAGAAGATGAAACTGGTCTAAAATACATCCTGATGTGTATCAATGAGTGTTCGCATAGTTCTTATAATGATTCACATCTCTTTCATCTTCACTGTTGGGAATAACAGGCAAAGTGGTCTCCTGAGTGTGCATGATCCCTCCCACCCTGGTCTGCCCAGCTTTCCTACTTCACTACTGCTGCTACAGATACGCATGTACTCTGGGTTACACAGCACCATCTGTTACAGAGCAGGAAGGAGTTGCTTATTTCAAGTTGCAGCCGCAATGTAGCATTATTGGAGGGGAAGAGGGAGAGCAAAAGGAATTTTGTGGGTTTAGGTTTCACTTAACTTGATGGACTGACCCCACTTGCAGCACTGTGTGCAGTTCTGGTGTCCTCAACATAAGAAGGACATGGAGCTGTTGGAACAAGTCCAGAGGAGGCCACGAGGATGAGCAGGGGCTGGAGCACCTCCTGTATGGAGACAGGCTGAGAAAGTTGGGGCTGTTCAGCCTGGAGAAGAGAAGGCTGCGTGGAGACCTCAGAGCAGCTTCCAGTATCTGAAGGGGGCTACAAGGATGCTGGGGAGGGACTCTTCATGAGAGACTGTAGTGATAGGACAGGGGGTGATGGGTTCAAACTGAAACAGGGGAAGTTCAGGTTAAATATAAGGAAGAAGTTCTTTACTGTGAGGGTCCTGGGGTGCTTCCCACAGATTGCCCAAGGAAGCTGTGAATGCTCCATCCCTGGCAGTGTTCAAGGCCAGGTTGGACGGAGCCTTGGATGACATGGTCTAGTGTGAGGTGTCCCTGCCCATGGCAGGGGGATTGGAACTGGATGATCTTCAAGTCCTTTCGAACCCAAACCATTCTGTGATTCTATGACTGGGATGTCGATGCAGAAATCTGCCACCTCCAAACAAGGAATTCCAAACTAATGCAGTGAAGGCAAAAGACCTCTAAAGAGAGACCTGGGAAAGCGCCATTTGAGATCAAGGCCAGGTTGGACAAAGCCTTGGGCGACATGGTCTAGTATGTAGTGTCGCTGCCCATGGCAGGGGCTTGGAACTGGATGATCTTAAGGTCCTTTCCAATCCAAACCATTCTGTGATTATTCTGATCTGCCCAACTGCTGCAAACTGCAGGTCAAAAATAGAGCCGAGAACTGTCAATAAATATCACAGATCTGTTATTTCTTTGCTTGTTTTCTTTCTTTTTCAATGCCACCGTCATTTGTGTCAAGGGCAAACTACTAAGGGTGAATCACATGCTAAGTGGGTGTGAGGATCTGCTCAGTCACACTAAATACGGTGTCCAAGTAATGTCACTCTGGAAAAATCAGTGGGCAGTGCCAAAATTCATTGCTAATTGTTGCTGTCTGGGAGATCTTGGTTGTGCTGGATGGAGAAGAGGCCACAGTAATTACCACAATTACCCTGCTTTTCAAGAACTCCAGAGACATAAAGATAACTCAAAAATGTCTCCATTCCATGGATTCAGATTAATTCCCTGCAATTCACTCTCTTGTATTGTGTCTATGCTGGTTTTCCACTTTTATGTTAAGCCTGTTGAAGACCTCAGTCACTGTGGTATCCAAAATCTGTTAAAAATACCTAAATGGATGTCTCTTTTTCCTTCCTTTGCCTGTTGTTTAACAGAATTTAGACGTAAAAAGGCTTCTTTGATACCAAAAATTTTTCTCAATGTGTCTCCTGGAGCCCTTAAATACTTCATCTCCCCTCTTTTGTCTGTTAATCCCTTATAGCACTACATGCTAAAGAGTAAGTAAAATCTTAATCATTTCCGTTCACATAAGTGGAACCAGAGGCACAATGCAGAATATATAATGTATAACTGGCTCTTCAGTGACTACTAATGATTATCTTCCCTCCCCAAAAAAATTCTGATTCTTTTTCAGAAGAAAATGAAGATGTTTCTGAAACTCTACCTAATCCCTTTAGTGATGCTCCTCATGATGGTGATAATAAACACAGAGGAGTCAAATAGATGCAGCACCCTGATAAATCTGATGGAGCTGATTTTCAGGATTTAAGGACACCCAGAAAAGAAAAGTTTCACCCATTTGCCTCCTCCAGCAACACTCATAAGCAGGCACCCATGAAATGGTAATAATAGATGATATACATAGGGTATCTTCAGTATCTGAAGGGGGCCTACATGGATGATGGAGAGGGACTCTTCACTAGGGACTGTAGTGATAGGACAAGGGGTAATGGGTTAAAACTTAAACAGAGGAAGTTTAGATTGGATATAAGGAAGAAATTCTTTACTGTGAGGGTGGTGAGGCACTGGAATGGGTTGCCCAGGGAGGTTGTGAATGCTCCATCCTTGGCGGTGTTCAAGGCCAGGCTGGACAGAGCCTTTGGTGACATGGTTTAGTGTGAGGTGTCACTGCCTATGGCAGGGGGTTGGAACTGGATGATCTTAAGGTCCTTTGCAGCCCTGACTATTCTATGATTCTAGGATTGCAGGAAAACTTACATATTAGCAGAAAAGGTTGTTTTTCTGTGTATGAAGAACATCTGAGGGAAAACAAGATGGAAGTTGTATCCATGCAGTAAATAAAAAATTTGTGAGGCTTTCACTAGATGGCTGTCAGTAGGATATAGCAGAAGAGTTAATACTTATGCATATTATGAAAATACCACCCAAGGAAATTAGGATAATCTGGTCTTCATGTGAAAATGGAAGAACTTTGTGTGTCAGTAAAAAAACACGAAAATTAAAGCAGACTGTCACTAAAGATTTATTTATAGAGAAAATACACAAAGCAAACCATTAAAACTGAAAATAAGTTAATCAAAATGTTTATTTCAGAAGTAAAATATAAACCAAGCAGAGGGGGATTAATCTCACTGAAGTTTAGACAACTAAAGCTGAACTAGTTACCCAATGCTCCCTTTAAGCCAATGGACTTGGGGGTGTTGGTCGATGAAAAAATGAACATGAGCTGGCTTCAGTGTGTGCTCGCAGCCCAGAAAGCAACCGTATCCTGGGCTGCATCAAGAGGAGCGTGACCAGCAGGTCGAAGGAGGTGATCCTGCCCCTCTGCTCTGCTCTCGGGAGACCTCGCTTGGAGCATTGTGTGCAGTTCTGGTGTCCTCAACATAAAAAGGACATGGAACTGTTGGAACAAGTCCAGAGGAGGCCACGAGGATGATCAGGGGCTGGAGCACCTCCTGTATGGAGACAGGCTGAGAGAGTTGGGGCTGTTGAGCCTGGAGAAGAGAAGGCTGCGTGGAGACCTCAGAGCAGCCTTCCAGTATCTGAAGGGGACCTGTAAGGATGCTGGGGAAGGGCTAATCATCAGGGACTGTAGTGATAGGACAAGGGGTAACGGGTTCAAACTGAAACAGGGGAAGTTTATGTGTAGAAGTTTATATGATTTTATGTGTAGGTACAGACATGGTAAATGGCAATTTTTCTGAGCTGTTGAATAGATTAGGCAAAGGTGAGCTGGAATGTCCCTCAGAAGTGCTTGTATCTCTCTGCTCTCTAAAGGGAAATGGGAGTTACTTAGAATCATAGAATCATAGAATATTTAGGGCTGGAAAGGACCTTGAGATCATCCAGTTCCAACCCCCCCTGCAATGGGCAAGGATACCTCACACTAAACCATGTCACCCAAGGCTCTGTCCAGCCTGGCCTTGAACACTGCCAGGGATGGAGCATTCACAATTTCCCTGGGCAACCCATTCCAGTGCCTCACCACCCTCACAGTAAAGAACTTCTTCCTTATATCCAATCTACTTGTGTTGATGTGTTACTTGTGTTGATTCACATTTGGATGACAAGAAGTTATCCTTAGTGCTCCGTATTTACTTGTCTGGGGCTTTAGAAAAAGGGATAAACCTGCAATGGAATAGTTCACCCACCTGCACTAGAAGGATGGTGGAAGAAATCAAAGGGAAAGTCAATTCTTTCTTCTTACCCTCATTTATGAACAGCCAACTAAGGACCAAATGAGGAGGGATCCAAAAGACGTATCATGCTTATCTACAAATATCAGAGAATTCCCTGACATGTCTGCATTTTCGCGCCCCAAACCTTTGCTCTGGTGCAGGGACCAACTCCTTTAGTCTCCCTGATGTCTACTAAAATATCTCCTCTCCGATGGGATTTGTTTTTGCATTAATCTAGTACTTACTGCTAGAGTGTAAGTGAAGCGATGTGAGGCATACTTCCATTCAGTGCTTCAGCCCTGGCACCATCTGTATAAATAACAGTAACATATGTATGTAAAACCAGCATCACCCAGAGTTAATAAGAGCTAGTGTTCAGATGGATGCAGAAAATGCGTTTTATTTACAACTATGGAATTTATTGGTTCTTTTTTAATTAGTTCTCTGTGCAGCAATTTGTTTCCAGTGCTTTCTTAATGAAAATACTGCAAGTTGCAGTTCTAATGCTAGTGCGAGGAGTTTTATCCATTCCATCTCTGTCCTCATTAACTAAAATGAGTTTCCCTTCACTGTTAAATAGTCTTTTTAAAGAAAAAAAATACATATATATATATTAAAATCAGAGGTAGGTCCTTATTGCAGTTAAATATGCAGGGCTGCTGTGCTTAAATATCCATCAGTGTATAAGACAGCAGCACTGCTATACAATGAACACAGTTTCCCATTGTGGTTTGTGTTCTTTTCCTGACAGGTAAGCTTTTCAACTCACTCTCATTTTCTCTGGATCTGCACAAATCATGTTATCATTCCACCAGTTACCTTTAAGCAAAACATGGAGTGCACAATTGCTGCTCCCTTAGCTGAAATCACGGGAATTTAACGCTAACCATGTTGCATGTCTTCTGTGGGCTTTTTTAAGGTTTATCAGCTCTATTTCCACTATCACATGAATGAGAATTGAAGGGTTTCTGTCACCTTTTACAGCTCTGATTTGCTTGCTCTGTAGTTAAATGCTTCTGCAAGGTGAAAGTCTGGTATTGCTTGGTATTGCCATTGGTATGGCTCTTGGCAGATTCTCAGGGATGGTGAAATAGTAATGATGGGCTGAATGGGTTATGAGTGATATGCATGCTAGGCAGGCTTGGCTACATTTTCTAAGCATCAATCTCCTTGAAATTGTCTTTTCCTGCAAACAGACATATTTTAATCTGAGTCAGCATTTTTCTTCCTGATAGTTAATCCAAGCTGAAAGTCAAATGTCAGTGATTTTGCACCTACCCAAAGGAACAAAAGATTTGCCATGTTGGTGCAAACTGATGACTCGTGAAGCCTGCTATCTAATTTCTAGTAGTCTCCAGCACATGATATCTTACGTGGCCAGTGTTTTATATAAGTCTCTCATTTTGGTGTTATCTGAGTGCTTCCCAGAATAATTCAGCATATTCATAAAGTTGATTTTCTCTCCTTCCCTCCACACAACACGTAGAATCATAGAAACATAGAATAGTTGCCAAACGTGAGTCTGAGAGCCCTGTCTTTCTAGGAAAGATAGGCAGTGAATGCACAGACCAAAAGAGATGTGACCTGTTTCAAGGCAAGTAAGAGTCTAGTTAACTGTCCATAAAGTTTAGATGATAGAGATGTGGACTGCGTGGCCCAAATTTCAGCTTGCACCTGAGGATAGAGGGGATGAAGCATGTTTTAAAATATAATATAATTATTAGAATAGTCTATTGTATTATTAATAATATTTATATATAGATATATTTATAAGTATTTTTATATAGCTATATCTATAAACATAAATATATGTAGATGTTGGTATTGTCTTGGACACTCTGAAAGTGAGGTAAGAGGGAGGAAAATAGGCCACCACATAGGTGATGGTGCCTCAGTCTTTTAAGATAACATATTCAAGTTGCCTTGATTAAAGAGGTGCAGTGGGAGCACTATCCTTACTGTTCTCTGCTAGCAGCTTTTACCTGATAGGCAGGCCACTTGGAAAAGGATGAACAAAATCATTCACCTCTTTGTTTCAAGTGCCAACAGGAGGAAACTTCCTGTCCTGAAACAATGGGAAATTCTAGCGTCTCCTGTTCATCCTCCTCATGAGAAACAGAATTTCTCACTGATAACCTAATAATGTCTCCTCTGCCAAAGCTCTTCAAATTGCTTTTTAAAAATAAAGAGATATATATGAGAAAAAAGCTGCATAGAATTATAGAATCATAGAATTGTTCGGGTTGGAAGACACTTTAAAGATCAGCTACTTCCAACCCCCCTGCAATGGGCAGGGACACCATTCCAGGAGGATCTGCCTCTGGATCTTGCTCATCACTAAGGTGAGGCTGACAGGCCTTTGTTTTTCTGAGTCATCCTTTTTTCTTCCTTCCTGCTAAAAATGAGGGTTATGTTTCTCCTTTTCCAGCCAGCGCATCGTGTAGCTGAGCAATGTTAATGCGGCTTAAATATCAAAGTTCCCTCATGGATGGAGAAAGACCACTGCTGTTTTCTTGGTCATTCAGTGCCATCTGTTTAATGTCACTTAGATTTAGCTCACACATTGCTGGCAATTTGAACCTGTTTTTCAAGGCAACTAAAAGAAATCGTAACCCTTCTGCACCCTGAGCCTCAGCCTTACACATTTTGTTCTTCTGAAGAAGGTTTCAGATAACTTTCTTTAGTTACTTATTGATATGTTATGAAGGAAATCCCAGATCAGAGGGAGGGTTCTTTGAGAAGTAGGTTGACAATGCTTCTACAAAAAGACAATATGAAAAGAAAATTAATATATTCTGCGGGTTATGACCTTGAGAAGAAGCAAGGCCTTATTTTTAAGTGGGTTTGGTTTCTTCTCGCTCCTGACTTGCGTTACTATGAGCGTGAAGGAGTTCTTCCTTTAAGCTCACCTTGTTCAGAGAATGGAATTGCTAGTTTATTTCTTTCCACATGTCATCTTTGGAGGTACCTTTATTTTTCTGACCTGTTCACCATTTTCACCTTTTCACCCTGTATTGCCATAGCAGAGCGTGGGTGTCTTGGTGGACCCTATGCTCGAGCAACACACAAGTGCAACACATATATAAGGTGGTGAAGCATCTGCAGACACGGCAGCATTAATGGTCAAAAGCAGGAGGTATACAAAAATGGTTGGAGGTTGTTGAAGCTTTGTGGACTAAAACAACTGGTGTGAGAGAAAGACAGCAAAATGCCATTGAGTCTTTGGTGGATTACATTAGCTTGTTTGTGCTTCAGGTAGCTTCTGGGGACTCCTGAAAGAACTTATTGGAAGAACTTGTCAGAACCCAAGTTTTACAGCTCACACAACCTCAAAAATGCATTCAGGGCTTATGTCAACTAACTGTATGACTCAAGAAATAAGAAGTTGCTAGAGGTTGAAAAGGAGCTGTGTCTTGATTAAACATTATGTTAAAGAAGTGTGTAATGACTTTTCAGTCTTAGACAACAACTCTGGCATGCCAAGTGTGCCATGAAGGGAAAAATGAAGTCAGTTTATTCATAAATAGATTTTCCCCTTGTTTTAGTGGGATAAGACAATGATGCTGAGATTTGGTATTCACCTTCCATTTAATCAGAGTTGAACTTGTGATGTTATTATCTGATGTTGCACATATTCATCATCAGATAATTTAAAAATCCCTATAGTCTTGCTACTTCTATAACAGCATTTGTATTTAAGAGGTTCGGCAAAATTACTGCTTCCTATTCCCCTCTTCCCATCTCCCTCATTATGTGTCACCTCCCAGGCACCTTTGTGAAATGGATTTTCTCATGATCACCAAAGTTCAGACAGCAACATTCAGTTCTGAAATGAGATATCACATGTTATATTTCTTACATATAATTATGTCATATTCTGCAGTTTTGGCTTTTAGGTGCTGATTCTGACACTGCTACAGACCTTTTTTATAGGTCTGCATCACCTTATCAGTTGCACATTTCTTAAAGACTTTGCCATGTATTGTGACAATACTAAGGAATGCTTCAGTAAGACAAATATTTACAACTCAGACATAGAAATGCATGGGGGGAAATTCCTACTAGGCATGTGCCAGTCTGCTAGCATGAAGATGGAGAAATGCTGGGCTGTTTTTATTGGGCAGTGAATCCAAAGGACCTGGCTTACAGACACAACACCTTACACAGATTGTTGAACAGTGCCCGTAATATAGGCTTGTGTCCTGAGTTCAGCATCAGCAGTCGTTTTTTCTCCTTCTTAGTAGCTGGTGCAGTGCTGTGGTTTTGACTTTCAGCCTGGGAACAGCGCTGATAACACCGATGTTTTTAGTTACTGCTCAGTAATGTTTAGTCTGACCAAGGACTTTGTGAGTCTCATGCTCTGCCAGGGATGAGGGGAAGCCAGGAGGAAGCAGAGACAGGACACCTGACCCAAACTGACCAAAGAGGTATTCCATACCACAGCACGTCATGCCCAGGATGTAAAACTGGGGGCGGTTACCCAGAAGGGCTAGATCACTGCTCGGTCAGGCTGAGTATCGGTCGGCGGGTGGTGAGCGGTTGTATTCTCTTCCCTTGTTATTTCCCTTATCATTATTATTATTGGTGGTAGCAGCAGTGATTTGTGTTATAGCTTAGTTACTGGACTGCTCTTATCTCAACCTGTGGGAGTTACATTCTTTCAATTCTCCTCTACATCCCTCAAGAAGCGGGGTGGGGAGGAAAGGGGGGAGTGAGAGAGTGACTGCATGGTTCTGAGTGACCGGCTGGGCTTAAACCACAACAGCTTGAAATTTGTTGTTGTGGGGTTTTCTGTGTTTTTTGCTTTTGTTTTGTTCCCAGTATCATCCCATTTCTTTTGCTTTAGGATCAAACTGTATTATTGATAAGATATATCTGTGTACTTGTGGTGGTTCCTAAAAGTTGCCCATGTACTTGCATTAACATTTGCCTAGGAAACTCTTATATGACCAGTAATCTGCAGCTGCCAGATTAGAAGTCATTGATGTCAGGGACAGAAGTCCTTTGTTCTTCCAAAGGATCGTTAATTCTACTGAGGCATATTTCTAAAATGAAAAAGAAGTTATTTCAGTGCAGTTGAATCAAAAGTGGTTGTTTGGCCCCACTGTGCAGCCTTCCAGTGTCTGAAGGGGGCCTACAAGGATGCTGGAGAGGGACTCTTCATTAGGGACTGTAGCGATAGGACAAGGGGTGATGGGTTCAAACTGAAACAGGGGAAGTTCAGGTTAGAGATAAGGAAGAAGTTCTTTACTGTGAGGGTGCTGAGGCACTGGAATGGGTTGCCCAAAGAAGTGGTGAATGCTCCATCCCTGGCAGTGTTCAAGGCCAGATTGGACAGAGCCTTGGGTGACATGGTCTAGTGAGGTGTCCCTGCCCATGGCAGGGGGTTGGAACTGGATGATCTTCAGGTCCTTTCCAACCCAAACCATTCTGTGATTCTATGATTAAGAGGATGAACAGGAGAAATAAATTACTAAATCAATATGAAGCAATATTGCATGGGGTATATCATCCACCCTGCTATCTCATGTCTTCTGACAAACCTCTTGGGTTATTAGGTGTGTCCTGTTTTAACAATCTGTGGTTAAAATTCCATTATAAGCAGAAATAGTGGGACTGAATAAGAACAGCATCGTTTCTGCTGTGAGCAGTTGTGCACTAGAGGAATGTTGAACATTTCTATAATGAAAAGTGGGTATCATTTACTTCCCTTGAAGATTAGAGGGAAGTACTATTTGAAAAGGAATAACTTTAACTAATGAAAAAACAGGCTTCACTGAAGGCAAAATTTCATTGAACAAAGTCCCAGGTAAAGCCTTAGGTCTTGAAGGTTCACAATGTAATGCAATTCTGACTAATCTGGTATCTGACTAGCTCCAGCTTCTAAGAGGCAGGAAACACCACAGATTTTCTTAGTATTGTGACCTTTGTTCTTCTTTTCCTTGTGTTTTATTTTCTTTTCTATCCTGAAAATGCATCATTAAAAATGTATGAAAAAGTTACATCAGCCCCAGGTTTAAAACATGAAGGTGATCAATGGACCTCAGAGATCATTCCCCACCATCGCAGGTGGAAGAGATTCTGTTCAAAGGAGTTAAGTCAGGACTTGCACACCAGCTTCAGAGGAAGGCTAACTGATGTACAGGTAAATTTGATGCTGATGCTCAAATCTGGTGATCTGTGTGATCCTGAACACATAAGCAAACTATATGTACTACATGCATTTGGTTTGCATGGCAGGAGCTACAGTGGTGGCTTCTTGAGAAGATGTTAGAAGCTTTGCCAATGTCCAATGAAACCAATGCCAGCCAGCTCCAAGATGGACTTGCTCCTGGTCAGGGCCAAGCCCATCAGTGATGGTGGTAGTGCCTCTGAGATAACATAGTTAAGAAGGGGAAGAATCTACTGTGCAGGAGCAACTGCAGATAGAGGGAGGAATGAGAATATGAGAGGAAGCCCTGCAGACACCCAGGTCAGTGCAGAAGGAGGGGAGGAGGTTCTCCAGGCACCAGAGCAGAGATTCCCCTGCAGCCCATGGTGAAGACCATGGTGAGGCAGGCTGTGCCCTGCAGCTACGGAGGTCCAAATGGAGCAGACATCCACCTGCAGCCCATGGAGGTTAACAAGGGAGCAGATACCCACCTGCAGCCCATGGAGGGCCCCACACCAAATCAGGGGATGCCTGAAGGAGGCTGGGACCCTGTATAGGTGGAGCAGGCTCCTGACTGGACCTGTGGCGAGAGGAGACCATGCTGGAGCAGGGGGAGAGTGTGAGGAGAAGGAGCACCAGAGACAATATGTGATGAACCAACTGCAACCCCATTCCCTGTCCTGCGCAGGGGGAGGAGGTAGAGAAATCAGGAGTAAAGATAAGTCTAGGAAGAAGGGAGAAGTGGGAGGGAGATGAGGTAAGATTTGGTTTTATTTCTCATTATCCTGCTCTGATTTGATTGGCAATAAATTAAATTAATTTCCCCAGGTTGAATCAGTTCTGCCCATGATGATAACTGGTGGATGATCTCTCCCTGTCCTTATCTCAACCCATGAGCCTTTGGTTGTATTTTCTTTCCCCTACCCAGCTAAGGAGGGAGTGTGATGGAGCAGCTTTGGTGAATCCAAAGGTCTCATCCAGCCAAGGTCAACTCACCGCATGTCTGGAAATATGAGAGGTTCCTGTACCTCTTAAAGCTACCACACTTTACACTTATCTCAGTTCTCTGGTATGTCAGGAGAAAAGAATATTAGCAACTACAAGTGACTGGAGGCAGAAAAATGTAAACATCCGGAGTTTTCCCACTTTCCCGTCAATATTCTCTTGAGGGTTTTCAGATACAGAAAAGTGAGATCCCCGTGTTACAAAATGGTATCTCCACTATCAGCCTTGCGGATGAGTTTAGGTTCTCTGTCGTGAATGAGGTGATGTTGCAGGATTTCAGCTATGTCGTATTTGGAAGCTACTTTCCAATTTACATCTGAAACTGGTATAGAGTGTACAGCAGCTTCAAATTGCTGCATGCCCTCGCTGCCCTAAGGATCACAACCTCCACCATTTCATGGTCACTGCAGCCAAGGCTGCCCTTGAGCTTCATGTTCACCACCAGCCACTTCTGTTAGCGAGAACAAGGTCCAGTGTAGCACCTCTCCTCATTGATTCCTCTGTCACTTGGTAAAGGAAGTTCTTGTCAGCACATTCCAGGTACTTGGATTACCCTGCTGTGTTGTCCTTCCAACAGATACCAGGGTGATTGAAGTCTCCCATGAGGACCAGGGCTTGTGAACATGAGGATGCTCCTATCTGTCCGCTCAGTCTTCCTGATCAGGTGGCCTGCAGCAGACCCCCACTATAATGTCACCTGTCCCTGCCCTCCCTTTAATCAATTAAGAAGGAATGAAGTAAGCAGAAAACCTGTCTATTTACTCAGCCTGAGTCTGTGCACCATGATCCCTAGAGTGTCAGTTCCAGCATTAGTATGGACAAAGTGACGGTGTTCTTTCCTTTTGGGGTGGTTTTCACTCCACTTACAGCCTTTTCTTTTTGAAAAAAAAGATCATAAAATACTGAGTGAACAGGAAAGTAAGAATGGTTCCCAAGTGAATGGAAAAGTTAGGATTAGTTATGTCCATCCACTTTCCAGAGCCTTTCTACTTCTCTGAGTAACTCTAGCAAATATGTTTTTGATATTAAAGGGACTCATTACTGACTTTGTGCAGCTAAATTCTGGTGTCTGCAGCATACGTTTCTGCATCTGAGAAAGTCATCCTGAAGATCCCTTTGTAGTTAATGCCAGTCAATAGCAGCCAGTGAAATTTAGGTCATTCTGAAGTTGATGACTTTATTCAGAAGACCCCCACCCTAAAAATCTATTGACTGTATTGATTAGCTCTGTAATAGAAGCCTGGAGCCTGGGAGCCATTATACTCAGATGAAAGTACTTACACCTTAAATTAGCTGAGATGAATGTCATCTTCAGAAGGATACCCTTTCTCATTGAAGAGTTTCTAATAGCTCTTTGTGGTGTTTGTGTGAATGCAAGGCAGGAACTGGAATCTATGCTTTGTATGTGCAGCACAGCAGACAATGCACATCTGATTTCAAAAGACTATCCAATTGATATGATTATGAATGATTTTAATAAGAGGCATAAATAACAGTGTGTGGCTTTGTATTTTGTTGCTTTGAGGGAAGGGGGTGCCTGATCACTGGTCTATTTTGACACCTTGTTGGTTTACAGTAAAGCATAATTAAGAGAAAGAGTGTTTCTAAGGCTTTCACCTGTAGTATATAAAAATAGTTGTTCTCAGTTATGATTCAATAATAATAACAGACAACTTTTCCATCCCTTTCCCTTGATATTCTATGGTTCTATGATTCTATGATACCAAGTTTAACTAGACTTGCTTGCAATGCCTATATATACGAACAGTGCTCACTAAGGAAGTAGATGTAGAATAAACACAAACACTACACAAGCCTGCTTGTGTTTTTCATAGCAATGTTTGCTACACACAGGCCTGCTTCATGGTGTGGGGAGTGCGAGAATGCAGCATGTCTAACCTCAGAAGACTTCAGTGCTGATGTCTATCTTGGAGGTGCTGTCTTGTTGATGTCTTTGCTAAGAGGCTTCTCATACCGTAATTGGAGACACGCGTGCACTTTCGTCAAAAATTGTCTATTTCCATTAACTGGCTACATAAATAGTGTAAAGATTTTACATTTTAGAGATCTACACATGGTATAGTGAGTCCTTCCTATCAAGCGGAAGTGTCTTATGGTTTCATTGCATGGAAAAATCAAAACCAGACTAAGATTTGTTCGAAATACTCTCTCCTCCAAGGTGCATCAGTGTTGCAGTTTGACTTCTATATTTGGGTCTCTTTGCAAGAAAGGGTATTTTTAAAGCTAAATACACCATCCTCCAGTATGGGAACTGCTGGCATTGAAAAGTACACAAAATCGACTCTTTTCCTTTCTACAGCAGGGTATACATTGTATTTCCATAAATCTTTACTTTCAGCCTCCCTCCCTCTTCCACTTCCACAATTGCCTTAGACTCGAATCAGTGAAATACACATTTCTGAGATGTCTACTTCATTGTTGACTATGTGTTTTGGGATCACCTTGAGTAGCCACCCTTCTATCAGTAACACCTTTACAGCAGCAAGTCTTTGGGAATGCCATGAATACTTACCAGTTATTCTTGGTTTTGCAGAGCCTGTGATCACCCTGTGAAGTGGAATGGATTCTCAAGGCGTTTCAGATTCAGACCCTACGTCAATGTCTGCTTTACTGACCACATTATAATAAAACTGCTATAGCCAACACACACTAACTGTATGAAAGAAAAGCTAAGTTTTATACTATGTGTTAGTATAATTGTGAATATTTTTTCTTTCTCTTTATTTTTTACCCTTTCACTGCAGATATGTTTTACCTTATGTTACAGATTTTAATTATGTCCCCTGTGTATCTGGGGAATGCTATCTCTTTGCCTCCAGATTTGGTATACAGCGTTCAGTAAGATATATAACTGTTAAATCACTTTTATTGTTTGTGGTTTTAACATGCTCCTGATCTCCATTTCTGCTCATTTAAACCCATGAAAGTCAACACATTCTGATTCTTCTTTTCCTGTTGTTTTTGTACATTTAAAAAGAATCTAGCTGAGATTCTCCTACTGTGCCCTGCCGCTATAGAATTTGCTTTGCCAGGCTGAGCTGAGCAGTTTCACTATTATGTGTGCCATTTACAAACGCATCAATTAGATGTTTATTTGAGCCCATTGTATGCACAGAACACTACATTTATTTATGAGAAACACTAGGAAAAGAGCAGGGCAAACAAACATTAAGACATATTGTACTATGTTTTTAAGAGGAGAAGACCTTTAACCTGTTAAAAAATCAAGCAAGGCATCTCATGAAAAATGTCAAGTTTTGCATTAGATTTCCTTTCATTGGTTTCCATGCAACAAGCATTTGGGATTTTGTTACATTTTCACCCACACCATTTTCTGCTGAAATCCTGATGGAAAAATGCCATTTAAATTCTTCTTTAAATGTGTTGTGTACTATAAATGTCATTTCCCTCCAGCAAATAAAGCATTTTAAAATGGTTTTAATTAAATATCATATAAATTATCAAAGAGAATTTCACAAAATTATATGTATTTTATTCTTTATGAAAAGTCGCATCTTTTGACCTAAATGTTTCTCACCAGAAAAAGCTACCTCTATATGTTATGGATCTTTGGTTACTGTGAAGGTTCAGAAAAGAATAACAAATATAAACTAGATTCTCACCTCCAGTAATTTGAATTACATGCTTCCTTTCCAGAAAGCTGACACAGTCTTTTGTCAATAAAGGCTGAGCACTGGAAATGCTTAGAGAAATCTTACAGGTACTTAAGCTGCAAGAGTCAAAACTGTAAAACTTCTTAAATCAAGAAGCAAAAAAAATGAGTTTCTGGTGGATTTTCTCTGGATCTATCCTATAAAATCTACATAACTGGATCATTATATGTAATGTATGTATTTATTGATTGCTATTAAGAAAGCCTGATTAATGGAATGTTACTCTGTTTTCTAACCAAGCTTTGTGCTGGCATGAAATTGCAATTTATGATACCTACTGTTGATCTTACTACACAGTTCACTTCTGAAATAGAACTCCCTCCTCATATCTACTACAACCTGCAGACTGCCTCTGTCAGCACATTTGGCAAATCCTATAGTGGTGAAAACCATTTTTGTCTAGTTAGTAAGAGCTGAGATGAACCCAGCTCGTAGCAACTGGAAGCAAATATTTCAGTGCTTCGAGCTGTATTTGAACAGTGGATCCAAACCAAACAATCCTTGCCCATTCACTAATCCCATTCATTAGAAGCTCAGTGATTACTGCAGTAGAATGATGCAGTGCGGAGACAGACTGATGGAGCTTTCAGTGAGCCAGCAGACACAGCAGATGCGTTTGGCATCGATGACCCAGGTGAAGTATTTCTCTACTGAAACTATAGAGGCTGCCTGGCTTAGAGCAAGAATGAAATACCCACATGATATAGTATAGATATACTACTACCTGTTGTGTATTATAAACTTGGTTATAATGGCAAATGCTGTTTGAAAACAACATGATTTCATGAAGTTGCTATAAAACAGTAAATGCATGCTGAATCATACAATCTGTGTCATTGATCGATATGAACCCCCATTTCGACAACCAGCCATTGACTGCAATATTGACTTCAACTTCAGTTTAAACTGCAACTGAAGATGTTTTCTATTGCTTTAGTCACTTTATGGACACATTTGTCTTCTCCTTCTTCATGGCAAGTATATCTAACAATGCCATTACCCAGCTGTTTAGATGAGAATACTAGCATAGTTGTTTCTTCTTTACAGTATCACAGGCAGAGACACAGAGCTCAAAGCTTTCCAAGAGCAAGCAGGTCAATTTGGGCAGATCCTACAAGCCACCTTGAGGTAGAAGATTAATATAAGATCAGGATATGACAGGGGAAAATTTTAATAAAACCTATTTTCATGGGCATTAGAATGAACTAGATGATTTTAAGGTCTTTTCCAAACCTTAATCTATGATTCTATGCTGCGAAAGTTAAAAAGATCCCAACAAAATACCTTAAGAAGAGGCACATCGGAAAGATAGTGAGCTGAGTACCCAGTTCAGTTCTTAAGTTGTCAGGTCCCCTTACTCAGGAGTGGAAGAGGAAGCAGTTTCTGTCTCTTGTGCTTTAAGGACAAGTGTGAACATGAAAAGAACAAATGTATTTGGCATATCTCTTGCTGTCACAGACAAGCCATTCAGGAGCCAGAGAAATTTCTCAGATCTGAGGTCTTGCAAATGGGAACTGTTCATTCACCAAAGCTGGGTCTACAAAGGGATATAGGTGTGAAAACTGTTAGTGCTGTACTTGCCACCTGCTGTTCAGCAGTTTTTTGGCCTTTTGGCCCCTTTTATGATGCATGTGAAGACTTTTACTGGATATATAAATCTGCAGTGCTGAGAAGATGGCTGCTTGAGCTAAGAAGGAGGAAGTCTTGAGGAGCATTCTGTGTCTTAATCAGCATAAGGTAGGACATAAAACCAGTTCTTGAACCCCCTGGTTTACTTCCGTTAATGAAGGTGGTTCACAATCTGTCTCAATACACGCTTTCCATCTCATCATTATTTTGCAGTGTCCTGTATTTCCTAATTGTCTCTTTTCTGGTGTAGATAGTCTCATATGACTTGTTCTTTTCTCCTATACTTAGATAACTTGCCTAGTCTGCATGACTTACTCTTTCAGTGGCTAAAGGGATATCCTATACAATAGCTTTAGACTATATGCCTGAATTTTAGACAGCCATAGCTATCTGAAAGGAGTTCAGTCTTTTATCTAAGCTGTTTTGTGCTAGGAAGGCACCACTTACCTACTGTGCATGGTGCATTTTGATCCAAAGTCAGCTGAAGTTATGGGATATGTCAGGCATTGTATTTTGCTGTTCAGTTCTGATCGTTTCTTAGGCAAGTGCCAGAGAAAACAACAACATTGAAATGGCAGTGATTGGCACATTTCTCCACTCTATCATTTTGTGCTTCTAAGAGCATATAGAGTGAAAGTGAAGAGCGATGGGCAGGTCAACGGATGACTCTCTAACAACTTACTAATCCACAGCTCTGTCAGTCTAAGGGGCCTTGAAACACTGAAAATGGCTGCAATTCATCCATTTAGTTTAAGTGCATTAACCCACGTAATTAGGTGCAGCCTCTTCCACAGCATCAGCCTACAGCTTATTAATTATCCCACACATGGAGTCTGAACTGTGTTTCTCATGTGTTCACTCATTATAGGCTTCCACGCTGTGGAACTGAGATGAACCTAATTAGACCACAAGGAAGTATGGTTATAATTGGTCTGGAGCAGCTTAGTAAAATTTAGCAAGGCAGTTTAATTGCCTTCTTTGTATTGCTGATTCTAGAATCTATCATTTGCTTTGGACAGTGGACCAGCTGTGCCTCACCTTGCTATGGAAAGCAGATTAAAAAACATGTGATGATAAGTGGTAATTTGGTGGATGATTATACACAGTAATGGCAGAATCTGGTGCATTTCGCAATAAAAGTCAGGGATTCCTTGAATGCTGTCCATAACTGGAATGTCAGTTTTAAAGAGTATCGGGTGCCATTCAGGAAAGAAGCTTGGTCATTGCTGCTTTGTAACCTTTGTTCCAGTGAAACAGAGTTATGACTGATGTCAAAGTTCCTAACTATCATAGCAGCTATATGTACATGTATATATTGAATAAAGACCTATCACCAAGGTGAACATGTTAAGCTTTCTGTTTGATGTAAGCCTATTGGCTCAGGCATTGTGTGTCCCAGGGAATAGATAGGAGGTGTGCTTGAGAGCATAGCTTACAGACTCTACAGAGTGCGATCGTGGTTTTCTAGGTCCTAGGTTCATGCTGTTTAATAACATTAAGAAGGAGGCACAGGTAGAGATAATCTGGAAAGCATAGGGAACTCTGGTCAGCTGATGCTGGCTGAAGATAATGCATGAACATGAGATCATAGAATCATAGAATGATAGAATGGTTTGGGTTGGAAAGGACCTTAAGATCATCCAGTTCCAACCCCCCTGGCATGTGCAGGGACACCTCACGCTAAACCATGGCACCCAAGGCTCTGTTCAACCTGGCCTTGAACACTGCCAGGGACGGAGCATTTACCACTTCTTTGGGCCTCACCACCCTCACAGTAAAGACTTATTCCTTTTACCCAACCTGAGCATGAAAGGGGTTTGCTGTGAAAAGGACCCCAGGAGTGATTATTGCAACCATCTGTATAGTTGTGATAATAACTTCCTAGTAGCAGCTTGCTGTCACGCTAGATGAAGAAAGAAATGAAAGAAAAGAAAGAACCCCATGCAGTATGTTGACATCCTGGAACAGCTTTTGTAATGCACAGCAAACAGGCAGGTAGTGAAATGCAGAAGCACGCAGTGATGATTGACACATTTGACAGGAGCAGGTAGAAAAAACATCAGATAAGTCTTGTGATTGCATCATCCTTTGCCTTTTGTCTCCTTCCTTTATGTCTCCACTGGGGTGTTTCTGACATGCTCAGCAGCAATGCTAAGTGCTGGAAAGCCTGTGCCAGGATCTTACAGCCCTGCGCTTTCAAAGTCCAGACTCAGCAATTCTTCAATATACAAGATGTTTTTAGAGCTCATTTTCTTACAGGTAAGTTGGACTTGTTGCTGAGCCCGGATTTGCCTCATCTTATTTTAAGCATCTGAAGAACAACAGCCACTTTCAGCTCCTTTCACAGTCAGTGGAAACAGATCTCGGGATAGGCTGTACTACCCTCTAGAGATGCTTATGTTTCCCAAGGGTTGCTGTGTTGAGAATTTAAAGCCTCAGTTAGGTGGGGTGAGTCTAGGCTGAGTTTCCCTTCACAATTCATCAGTACAAAACTGCTCTCTGGTGGGCTATAAAGTTTCATCAGGGCTGTTTCTTCCCACTTCTCCAAATCCCATATTGATCTTTCCTACGCTTTTAACTGTTACTAACTTTCTAAGCCTGTATCTTCATTTGATGTAAGACCAAATAAAAAGCTCCACAGAGATAGTCAGGCAAGATAGAAGAAGGGGATCTTTGTAAATTCTTCCAGGTTCTTGCAATACTTACGGTCTCCCAAGGAGAAAATGCAGCACAATGCAAAGACTGTAGAAAAGTCTCTCTCCATTCCTTAAGACAAATAGAGGATTCATAAATGGTTTATATATTACACAAAATCAGAAGATTTTGTTATGAAGAACTTTGCTGCAGATGATGTCAGAGAAATTATATCCATGGGTATGGTCACAAAATTCTAGTGCTGGATGGTGCAAAAAGACTCTGAAAATCTGAGATGGCAGATGCTCTATGTGGGAAAACTGAACATTGGCTGAAGAGAATCCAGATCATATTAATATATTGTAAAGGCAGAAACAGCTTTTATTTTTTTCCATGTTTGTATCCAGATAGACAGGAGTGGAAACTGCTGTTAATTCTTCGGTTAATGTGTTTGGTTCTTTCAAGTCAATTGGATCCCAGGTATGAAGAGGGCCGAATTTAGCCCTGTATGAACAGAAGTCAGTTTCTGATCTTTGATCTTAGTAAAGAAATGACAGCAAGTACTGCCAGATAGTCTGTTCTTAAAACATGAATGGGGTGTATCATATTGTCCTGTTAGTCAGTCACCACTCTTCCATGATTAACAACATCTACACAGTATCCCCAGGCTAAAAATCTGCTTCGAGATTTCTCTTGCATGAGAAGCTGAAGAGCAACTGTGGTGTAAAGAAGGATCACAGTGCATTCATTAGCTTCTTATTTGAGGTAAACAATTCAACTGCACAATTCATCAAGGTTTGGAGTTTGCCTTCTTCTAAAGGGCATGGGTAGTTTACAAAGACTGAAGGACAGCATCCAAGCACCGAAAAGCCAAACTGAACTGTGCATCACGATAGTGTGTTTTTACTCTCTAAAACTGGTGAATCAGTGGCTACAAACTAGTTTGATTTATCCAGCTTTACTGCTAAGCAAAGTGTATTTGTTTCTTTTTCCTCAAATTTACAGGTGTGGGGAATATGAAGTTTGTAATGGAATCAGAAAGTGTATTGTTCTGTTGGCTGTGGCAAAAGAAATAGCTGTGAGATGGTCGCACAAGGCAGAATACCTGCTTGACAGCTCCTGGGATCCTCATTCTCATTTACAGCCCTTAAAGAAAATGTATGTCTGTGTATGAGCTGGTGGAATGCCAAGGAAAGGATGTGGAGATGGTGCCAGGCCTCCAAGAAATAGAGCTAAAACTACAGAGGGAGGGCGGCGGGAGGATTGTAGCAACAGGACAAGGGGTGATGAGTTCAAACTGAAACAGGGGAAGGTCAGGTTAGATATAAGAAAGAAGTTCTTTACTGTCAGGATGGTGAAATGCTGGAAAGGCTGACCAGGGAAGTGTTAAATGCTCCATCTCTGGCAGTGTTCAAGGCCAGGTTGGACAAAGCCTTGGGTGCCATGGTTTAGTGTGAGGTGTCCCTGCCCATGGCAGGGGGTTGGAACTGGATGATCTTCAAGTCCTTTCCAACCCAAACCATTCTCTGATTCTATGATCCTGTGAGGTTTGGAGTGTGGAGGAGTTTTGGAAAGGTTTCAGAAGTCATCTCTGTAGAGAAGAGTATTATTCAACAGTCACTCTTTTTCCCTTCCACCACTCTATCCACAGCACTGAAACTTCTTCCATCTTCACATTCTCCCCTGGATTTCCCCCAAGCTCATAATAGTATAATTAGTGATTTGATCTGTCCAACCAAAGAACACAGATGCTCATTTTGGGAGCAAAGCTTTCTCCTTACATGCGGCCAAGGGAAGCAATCCTGGCACTGGCTTCTGATCTCATTAAATCCTCACTTGATCAGGAGTAAAGGCCTGTTGCTGATTTATGGAATGTTTGGTTTGGACTCAGACTGTGTTGATATTAAAGGACTTGGGGATTGCATTCAATCTCCCAGTAAACCCCTTCATAACTAGAGGGCCAAAACATGTTAAAGAAGAACTGAGAAACACTTTGGTCTCTTGCTGTCAGCGGTCCCTCCCACATATTGTTAAACATAGATCTCCGCAAAGAACTGTGATATTTGACATTTTGGCCCCCTACACTGAGCAGTGGCATTATAAGATATAGTCTGTCTCCCAGGACCCAAAGCCTCTGCCGTTAATAATAATGTTCCTCTTGGTTTGATTCATACCCTGGTTTCTTATTCACTTGACCATACTTTGTACCACACGGAAACTCTCACATCCTTCTCCACAAAATTACTTCTGTCTCTGTAAAACCTCTTGAGATACGGCAGGCACTAAAATCAAGAACTGGAGCTAAGAATAGAAAAGCAGGATGGTAATCATGACAATAAAATCTCCCAGATCACCAGCCAGAGAAAACATTTCCATATACCTTTGGAGAGGTAATGTACCCCAACCACAACTCAATTACAAGTTACATGGAGGCAGGAGGTGGAGAGAGAGAGAATGGTCTCTTATTGGTCTCTATCACAGCCAATAAGTATGATATAAAAACAAATAAACCAGAGGAACTGGCTGGGCCATGTCAGCAGGTCTTAAGGGATGATTGGATGTGAAGTAAACCCCTGGAGTGGGTTATGAGATCAGGAGAGAGAGAGGTAATTTAGTTGGTAAGCCACAAAAGTCCTCAGCGGTGTTGGTAAAAGTCCTTTAGTGTATCTATCTTGTTTATGTATAATGAAGACCTAATTTGCCCTATGAACATTACTAGTTTAAGCTCACAGGTTTTCTTTTGCGTTATATGTAACCAATGCTGTGCTACAGTAGTTTTATGAAATGAAGTTTTGTAAAGAAAACTTTTTCTTTATATTTTTCCCCTTTGAATTTAGAGAAAATGTATAAAATCCCTGAGATGAGACCTACCACAAAACTGGGCACAACTGTTAAAGTCCTTGTCAGTTCTACTGCTTAACAAATCTTGACATGTGAGCTTCATAGAGGGATAACATGGCAAGATGTCATAAAGTTCCAGTGTTTGAGGCAGAACTCTACAGGACAAATTGACCCCAAGTGAGCAAGGATCAGAAAATTGGTGGAGAGACGTGAGTGAGAAGTGAAACGGGAGGGTAGGGCACTAAAACTTCAGTTCACAAGAAAAATGTGATGCATGCTACTGTGACAATATAGAAACATAGAATATAGAATGGTTTGGGTTGGAAAGGACCTTAAGATCATCTAGTTCCAACCCCCTGCCATGGGCAGGAATGGCTCACACTAGACCATGTCAGCCAAGACTCTATTCAACCTGGCCTTGAACACTGCCAGGGATGGAGCATTCACTACTTCTCTGGTCAGCCTGTTCCAGTGCCTCACCACCCTCACAGTAAAGAACTTCTGCCTTAAATCTAACCTGAATTTCCCCTGTTTCAGTTTGAAATCATCACCCCTTGTCTTGTGGTATTCTTCTCCTTTGTTCTGCCTCTTTAAATCTGTTTCCTGGGACATGCAGTGCCTTCAGTGAAAAGCCAGTTGCAGGATCCCAAATGCCACACATCCTCACTGTGTTGGGTTTGTGGCATTTCCCAGTTTCTGGGAACTTGGGAACAGTAGCTCAGAGACTGTACTTGTTTCCTCTGTGCTGTAGGTTTTCCCAGGGCCTGACAAGAAGTATGCTTCTTCTCAGCAGTCTGTGTCCTGTTGTGCTCTCAATGATGCTAATCTGGATTCTAAACTCTTCAAAATTGGCTATTCCAATATCAGAGGCTAAATTATTTCACTTCAAGAAAACCTACCGAAAGTTGGGCTGCTACAACTTGCCGCTATTGTACCTAGACAGAAGATAGTTTTGTTGTCATGCTTCTCTTCCCCAAAGCTGGCAAACAAGTGGTCAACCATGTAACATCATAAGCAGCTTATAAAGCTGGGGGAAGAAGGAGGAACAGGGGAACATTCAGAGTGATGGCGTTTGTCTCCCCGAGTCACCGTTAGGTGTGATGGAGCCCTGCTATCCTAACCAGGGGAAGTGGTGAATGAATTCCTTGTTTTGCTTTGCTTGTGTGCATCTTTTCCTTTACTTATTAAACTGTCTTTATCTCAACGACAAGTTTTCCCACTTTTACTCTTCTGATCCTCTCCCCATCCCACCAGTGGTGAGTGAGCAAGTGGCTGTATGGGTCTTAGTTGCTGCTGGGGTTAAACCACAACAGAAGTGTCTGATTAACGTCATGATTCTCTGTTCAAGATCAGAACCTTCTTTTTATTGACACTATCCCAGCCACCAAAAAAGCTTGCATCAGACAGAAATGAGTTGTCCGGGTTAATTAAAGTATAAAATACAATCTTTATACGATATAATGATATTACATCTCAGAGTGTGACGATGCAGTTTGAAAGCTAAAGGAAAAAATGGCAATATTACTGGAAATACTGGAAATATTACTGTAATTCCATCTCTGAGCTCCATTAAAATCTATCTTTTTGCATGTGTCTTTTTTTTGCCTGCTACGATATTTTGTTGACCTTAAAGAACATCTTTGGCCTTCAGAGCTTTTTACATGGCTGTCAAGGGTAGTTTGAAAGAATGCTGTGAAGTTTGTAATACTACTTTCCAGATATTGTTCCAATTATGGGACAATATCTATTGTTCCAACAATGTTCCAACATTGGCCTTTTATTTAAAGAAAATGGAAAATAAAGAAAAGAAAAAAGAAACAAAAAGGAGAAAGAAAATAAAAGTCCTGGTTGAGCCTGGGGAAAGCAGTGATTTAAAAACCTATTTCTGCTTTTATCTACTAGGGAAATCAAGTGAATTTACCTGCAAAAAACACAGCCTATGGGTTTTAGCCGGCTTTATATAAGCACTCTCAATAGAAACACAGTATTGTCCTATAGATCAAAATAGCAACATTAGACAGTCATTTATCTTCAACCCTCTCAGGATTAGAATGGTTGTGGCTTTTATCATTAAGAAGGTTGGTGTATCCCAGGGAGGCTGGGGGTTATGGTTTCAACTGATACTCATTTGTCATGTTTCTGTTGCTGTTTAGAGGCACATATATTTAGGTAAAGAATAATCATTGCTGCCTAAGGTCAGGATCATGCCTCTCTTAAGAGAACTAGAGGTTTATAAGGAAAAAAAGGCACCCTTTAGGGAGAAAAAAAGATTAAGACCAAGACTGTTTTTACAAGCTGGAGACTCCTAAGGTATTGGATTATTGCTTGAATCAGAAAAGATACCACACAGTGGACTTGTCACTCTGGACTCTTCTACATCACCTACACCAATATCCCCAAAACAGGGAAAGAACACCTGAGTAGTCATGGGAAACTGCCATAGAAGAACATAAACTGTGCAATGGAAGTGCTTTCACAGCCATCAGTGTTTGGAGCTGTCGCTCTTACGTATTTCACCAAGATTGCATTAGATCTTAAGAAACAACTGAAGAAGTTTTAATAAAACCACAAACATTGCCTGATTCTATGCAGCTTGTTTTTTTTCTTTCTTTTCTAGAGAAGCGAGAACAAAAATCCTGTTGCTGAGCAAAGGTCACTTTTCCAAGTATCGCGTATATTCACTGGTTAAGTATTTCATTACAGTGCAGATAAAAGCCCCAGATGTCTCCAGTGGTTAGTGATGCCATGTTTTATGTGTTACCTTTTGTAGCTTTATTAATCATAAAGGACACCTGGGTAACCTTTTCCTAACCTCCAGCTGAGTTTAATTCCAAATGGCAATTCAATCCAGTGCAAAGAAGCCCCATAAAAAAACCCAACCAACCAAACCAATGAAACAAAAACCGTATTTCCCTGAAAGATTTGAAAATCTCTCATTAAATGATTTATTTGGGTTTATTTTTATCAAGAAAATTGTGAGAATGTAGTTTTCTAGTAAGAAAAGATAAGAGTGGACAAGAAGGCAGTGGCTTCAACATCTCTCACGGCTGCAAATATCTTCCTGATTGCACAAATTGCACCAAGTTGGGGATGTTCTCTGTAGCTTCAACCTATGAGATACAGCAGAGTAAAAAAGAGAGTAAATCATAACTTACTTCCAGTGTCTCTCCTGAGGCAGACACAGACACTGCCTTCAAGCTCCCGTCTCAGTTGGCTGAAGTCAGGGCTCACATCTGAGTCCAAAGAAGGATCATGCAAAAGAAACAGTAATTTCTGCTTCGTACAGAACCATTGGTGAACAGGGATGTTCTTGAAGCTCAAATCTCAAAGCAAATCCTAAGAGGGACAAGCCAAGCTTTATCACATAATTTGAAAAGCATTCAGAGACACCCCAATGTGTTCTGCCATGGCAAATTAAGGTGTGACAAATGGTTATGACAAAGCAGAAGAGGCTATGTAAAGAAAGGTGAATGTACCTACAATGGGATTATGGAGCATCACAGACTAACGCCGTGTGTGCTTAGCAGGATAAAAATCAAAGGTCTTTTTAGAAATAAAAATTCAATAATAACATGGACAGTGTAATTAGTCATATTTGCAGAAGATACCATAGAGAGAAGAGAAAAGAGAAAACTGCTCCATTTTCAACATCATAGGTAGAAAGCAATGCACACACTTTCCAGGAATGAACTCATACACCTGATTTAAAATTAGAGATAGTTTATAATAGGATGGGTAATGAGGCTTTGGAAGGCATGGTCTACTCCCAGGAGTGTTAAGACAGTCCCTTATCCTTAGGTGATTTCAAGAGTAACAAGCATTGCTAAACATCTGTCAGATAGATGTATAGGTTGAGTATAGGTTGACCCTAAACAAATGACACCCCCGGATCCTTGCAATGTTTGTTCTATGGCTTTGCATTCCTTTGACATCTCCCCAAACCAATCACGTCTCCTCACAATATCCTACAGAAAGGGAGAAAAGGCATTTTCTTCTCCCTCCTGCTGTTGCACTAAGTATGGCTCCAGGACTGATCCCCTCTGGGGAGACTGGAACTAACAGATTTGTCAGAAAGATTTTAACCGTAACGTGAAGAAGCAGAAAACAGTACCGAGAACTGTGTGTAATGGAAACACCTATGTATAGAGATTTCCAGTGACGCTTTCAGGAGTTTAATGTCATACGAGGAAACTTCAGGATTTATGAAACTGAGAAACATTTTCTTCCTGGGAGCCTGAAGGAGATTTAAGCAAGCCAATGGCATTGCCCAAGAGACACAGGTGGGAAAGTATTTTTGCTTCAATACAATCCACTTCAATCTGAATTTAAAATTGGTGATGTCAGCTGGGAGAATCCACTGAAGATATCTGTGCCCGAGGCCACATAAGCACTCAAACCCATGTCTTTCCACACAGCTGCTGGAAATTACTTACTTTTACGGAATGGTTTAAGATGCTCCCATGACATGGTCTATTCCCACGTCTCTCTATGCACCTCTAGACTGCTGAAAGCTTCTGAGAGGGTGTCTGTATGGTTGCACCTCAGCAGTCTTCTGAAATCAAAAGGCTCTTACTGCATTTATACACTTAGTTCGGTCCCTGGATCATAGAATTATAGAATCACAGAAACATAGAATAACAGAATGGTTTGGGTTGGAAAGGATCTTAAGGTCATCCATTTCCAACCCCCTGCCATGGGCAGGGACAACTTCCACTAGACCAGGTTGCTCCAAGCCTCATTCAACCTGGCCTTGAACACTGCCAGGGATGAAGCATTCACAACTTACTTGGGCAGCCTCTTCCAGTGCCTCTCCCATGTTTAAGTTTGAACCCATCACCCCTTGTCCTATCGCTACAGTCCCTGATGAAAAGTCCCTCTCCAGCATCCTTGTTGGCCCCCTTCAGGCACTGGAAGCTGCTCTGAGATTTCCACTCAGCCTTCAAAATCTGAAGGATCTGAAAATAAAATCTGAAAAACTGAATTGAAACTCCCAATTATTCAAAGTGTCTATTAGGCTAAGAAGGAAAAATCTTAAAGGACCCACTTTCCCACTATATAATCCATTCCATTGCCCCCTCTGAGAAGAAACTACATACTGTAGTCACTGGCTAAATAAATGTGTGTACATCCAACTATTTCATGTGTGAATGGGTCAAGAAATCCATGCACAGCTAAATGAAAAATAGGGGTAAAGACCGTTTCACTGCAAATATTTCCTTTTTTTCCTCCAAAAAACCCCTACTATTATTAATGAAATTCTATTCACCTGCTTTGCCCCCCTTTTTCTATAGAACCTTCTTATATTTATCTTTCACCATCCCATAGTCTAGAAATGTTAATAACTTTCTCAGGTTAATTTGTACACCACTTGAGGCAGATGAGAGAAATCTTTCTTGAAGCATCTAATGTCTCACAATAAAACCTCACCAAACTTGTAAAGCAGATATATGCAAGAGCAGAACTAACTTCAGTGACATGGTAGGCTCTATATACCCATGTACTGGACCAGTACAAAACCATAATTGCTAGCCTAAAAGGTTTGCCAAACAAGGAGAGGGGAGGATGAGATCTGAGTCCATCCTTTTCGAGCTGGATTAAAATAGTCAATGAATTCTCCAAGCTCTCACAGAAACTTGTGGCAAGGCTGGCTCTCTACTCCGTGTTTCTTGCGTTCCATTTCTCACTGCTAAGCAATTGGTGTAGCAGCCAAAACTCTTGCTAGGCTGCGGGGCATATACTATATGGGCCACAATCCTGGCCCTATGATTTTGCTGATTGAAAAATACTGTATACTGTGGCTTTCCTATGGTCTACGTGCTTTGGCTTTCTTTGCAGGAATATCAGGGCAAAGTGGAGGCTGCTGCTTACTCACAAACCATCCTTGTGCAGGCATGAAATGTGGCAATTGTAAGGCCCCAGACAACAGCTTTACACTGCAAACATACCCTTAGGCAACCAGTTTAGTTAGCCCTGGAAATTTTGACACTTGGCTCTTTGAATCAGACTGGATTCCCAGTTCTATTCCCATTGAATCAAAGGCAAAGTCGACAGAATCTCTATTGGTTAAGGAAGCTACAGTCATACAGCCTAAATAGTATCTATAACTGTAAGTACTCGACAAGTGGCACAGCCCTCTTAGGTATCCACCAACACAGACTGTGTGTGGCTATCTGTAGCTATCATCAATGAATGGAAAAAATAAGATCTGCAACACTCTCTCGAGGACCAGCTCATTTGCTTTCTCATTTTTTTGCTCAACATTATGTATGAGCACTTAATGTGGCTTCGAAGGGTACAATTCCCTGAATGTACCAAACAAAGCAGCAGCCTCTCATTTTGAATTTCCCGGGAGCTGGGGAGAAAAGGGGTTTGTCAGAACTAATAACAGGTGAATCCCAAAATGGGCTGTGAAGAAAAATTGTCTAATCCCAGTCATTTCCCTTGATAGCCAGTTCTGCTTTTGCTGGGAGATTCTGCCTGGAAATACCTTATTCAATAATATGTTGTGTCTATATGGACCTATTTCAATACAGTTCCACTCTTGGAGACCCATCTGAAGAATTGCGGCTCCACACGTCAACCATTAGGTAATCAAGTATGGAAATGTTAATTTTGGCTTTGATGCATTTTCTCTTTTTGCTTTAATTTGAGGAAATTCCAAAATCAATCAGTTACAAAGCATTACCCACAGTGGAGGCTGAAGGTTCTTAACAGAAAGAGCTTTAGTAACAAACAATAAATCATCCCAATAATAAAGAACTGAACAGCAACAACAGGGACCAAGGAAGTATGCAGCAAGCTTCATCTCAAAGCAGATCACTTCTCATAGTTGTGCAAGATGCATTAGCATCTTTAATACAATGTTAAGAAACAGAGTTTATTTCTTTTAGGGAGCAGATCTAATTAATCAGAGAAAACATATGTCTTCTCCCAGGCACAGCTACAGGTTGGGCAGAGAAGAGATTCAGAGCAGCCCTGCAGAGAAGGACTTGGGGGTGTTGGTCAATGAGAAAATGAACATGAGCCGGCTGCAGTGTGCGCTCGCAGCCCAGAAAGCAACCGTATCCTGGGCTGCATCAAGAGGAGCGTGACCAGCAGGTCGAAGGAGGTGATCCTGCCCCTCTACTCTGCTCTCGGGAGACCTCGCTTGGAGCATTGTGTGCAGTTCTGGTGTCCTCAACATAAAAAGGACATGGAACTGTTGGAACAAGTCCAGAGGAGGCCACGAGGATGAGCAGGGGCTGGAGCACCTCCTGTATGGAGACAGGCTGAGAAAGTTGGGGCTGTTCAGCCTGGAGAAGAGAAGGCTGCGTGGAGACCTCAGAGCAGCTTCCAGTGTCTGAAGGGGGCCTACAAGGGTGCTGGGCAGGGACTCTTCATCAGGGACTGTAGTGACAGGACAAGGGGTAACGGGTTCAAACTGAAACAGGGGAAGTTTAGATTGGATCTAAGGAAGAAATTCTTTACTGAGAGGGTGGTGAGGCACTGGAATGGGTTGCCCAGGGAGGTTGTGAATGCTCCATCCTTGGCGGTGTTCAAGGCCATGTTGGATGAGGCCTTGGGTGACATGGTTTAGTGTGGGGTGTCCCTGCCCATGGCAGGGGGGTTGGAACTAGATGATCTCAAGGTCCTTTCCAACCCTAACTATTCTATGATTCTATGATTCTATGATTTAGCATCTGGGTCTCTGCTGCGTTACACACCATTGGAGGTAACAATTAATGTCTTAGTTCCACCCTGCTAAGAGGTATTACTTATTATGCTGTATTCCCACAGGGTCTTCTCTTTCTTGAAAGGTATATACATCCACTGCTGTTAAAGAAGTACCCATGCACAGTCCTTAGGTTTCAGATAGAAACTGTCTTTGGGCCAGGGAAAACAGCTCCTTAATTGAATAGCTGGGATTGCCTGGCTGTTTCAGTAGTTAAGTCTCAGACCGCGTGGTTGGCTGGACCTTTCCAAACCTGTGTTTGTAGAATCACAGAATTGTTTATGTTGGAAAAGACCCTTAAGATCACGAGTATAACCGAGCACTTTCAAGTCCACCAATAAACCATATCCCCGAGTGTCACATCTACACATCTTTTAAATACCTCCAGGAATGGTCACTCAACCTTTTCCCTGAGCAGCCTATTCCAATGCCTGACAACCCTTCCAGGGAAGAAATTGTTCCTAATATACAACTTAACATGGTGCAACATGAGGCTATTTCCTCTTGTCCTATCACTTGTCACTTGGGAGAAGAGACTGACCCCACCTCACTACAACCTCCTTTCAGGCAGCTGTAGAGAGCGATAAGGTCCCCCCTGAGCCTTCTCTTCTCCAGACTGAACCCCCCAGGTCCCTCAGCCATTCCCCACCACTCCTGTGCTCCAGGCCCAGCGCCAGCTCCATTGCCCTTCTCTGGCCGAGCACCAGCACCTCCATCTCTCTTGTAGCGAGTGGCCTGAAACTGAGCACAGGATTTGAGCTGTGGCCTCACCAGTGCTAAGTACAAGGGATCATCACTGCCCTTTTTCTGCTGGCCACACCAACACCCTCAGGGTCTTTTCCACTGAGGAGCTTTCAGCCACTCTTCCCTAATCCTGTAGCATTGCATGGGGTTGTGACCTAAGTGCAGGACCCAGCACTTTGCCTTGCTGGACCTCATAGAGTTATCCTCAGCCCATTGATACAGCCTATCCAGATCTCCCTATGCAGCCTTTCTACCCTCCAACAGATCAACTCTCCCACCCAACTTGGAGTCATCTGCAAACTTACTGAGGGTGCACTTGATCCTTTTGTCCAGATCACTGATAAAGATATTAAACAGAACTGGTCCCAACACTGAACCCTGGGGAAGACCACTTCTGGCTGGCCACCAACTGGATTTAACTCCATTCACTACCACTCTCTGGGGCAGGCCATCCAGTCAGGTGTTTAGCCAGCAAACAGTACCATGGATGCAGGACCATGACTGGTCAATTTATCATGGAAGGAGATAAGGCTAGTCAAGCAAGACCTGCCTTTCATAAACCCGTGTTTGTGAGTCCATTTACAGGAATCTTGTAGTCTTTCCCCAACAAAAGCTTATTGCTATATGTTCATCTCACTCTTATGTCCAAGGTCAATGCGTTATCTCATCTATTACAAAAGCTATCAGTTTCTCCAGTGAATAGCCAGATTCTTTTTCACATTAATCTTTGCTGTAAAAAGCCTTGATGTAAACAATTAAGTCTTTTAATATATCTGCCATTGCTTGAATGGTTTCTGGGGTTTACGTAATTGCTGGTAATACCCAGACATAGCTGCAAGGCAAAATGTCTCAGGTAGGTAGTTTTAAGCTTTTCTTTAGGAAGGAAAAACACAAACCTGAATTTACATTCAGTTAACCTACTCTGCCTGTTAGGATTCAAAGCTTGTTGCATATTAGCATCATCAGCAGATACCCTTTAAAAGAGGATATGAACTGAAGACTAGTTATGATTTTGGGGTTTTTCCCCCTGTTTTGATCTGGTTTGTTTTATTTGTAAGGGCTTTGCTATGTACAGCAGCAAGCAGTAATGTTGTTTCTTTCCTTCTGAAAACCACTCTAGTTTATCCTCTTTCACTGAGATTTCCTTTTTGATCTCTTTCTGATCTCTTTGTCAAAGAAGATACTTCAAAGAATGATGGTGTGAAAGATACATTATGTGTTTCAAGAGTATGATCTGATTCATAAGCATTTCCCTGCCAAGGATGCTGGTTTTGCTACTTACCGAACCCTAGGATGCTGAACACACTTGCCTGCTTTAGGTACTGGTAATTATTTGTCCCTCTATATGCCAAGACTGGATGTCTAAAATGTGATAATTGGAAAGACAAAGACAGTGTTTTAATTGTGCCTGTTTTAATTTTCCAGCTTTGTTGATGAAGAGAGCAGACCCAGCAGCAGAGATGTTTCTCCATCTCTGGAGAAACGAGTATTGCAAACAGGTCACTGTGGAACACAGCTGTAATATTTCAGGAGCTCTAGATGTTAAAATAAATGAACACTTCCATTCTCTGATTTGGATTCTCTGCAAAACATGGGACAAAACAGCCTCCTTTCCCTACATATCCCCTTTCCCTCTTCTCCCTGTTCCCCACCTATCACTCCCCCAGAGAAAGTAGAAGGGCATAAAGCTGTCAGCTATCAAGTGACCTGAGAACCTGGGGTGGGAGGGAAATTTCTAAATGAGGAAGGTGAAATCACTGAGTTTCTTCATAAGATGAAACAACATGCAATTAGGTGACTGGAGCTCATATGGATGAAAATACTAAGGTCTTCTGTAAAGTGCAGCTTGGCCCCACATAAAAGAACTAAAAATGGGTTCTTCAGCTCTATTTTGGAAGTACACAATTCAGCCATCTCTGTATGAGCTGAGAGTTTAGGTTCTCATTATAGTTAACAGGCAATAGATGCTATAGTCAGTAGAGTCAACAGAAATAAGAATGAGACTCATCCCAGCAAACACGATAAACTTTTAAGATGAGATTAATTTCAACCACTGTCTTTGTGGACTCCCTCTCCATGTGTACCAGGAGCCTGAGCTGACATTCACACAAGGGGTGAGACAAACCTATATTGCAGATACCTACATTAAAACACAACATTGACAATTTACCTGCTGTGATGGGTACAGATTTTATCTGCTTGGGGCCTAATGAGTTGCTTCTTGCCTGTCATTATGGCTTTGCATTCATCTGCATCACTACAGCCACTTTTTCAAGATGACCCTAAAATGTGGACATGGACAGATGCGAAGATTTATTTGGTTACATGCAGGGTTTCAAAGCAAGAAACTTGGGTTTGATTCTCAATAAAGACAGGTTGAGGATTATGTCAAATTCAGGTGTCCTCCCATGGTCATTTTTTCATCCATCCTTCCTTGCTGTATTTGCACAGGACAGCCCTTAGGGCTGAAGTTGCCTTTTAGACAGCGTATCTGCAGCCTATGTATCAAAACCAGGCTCTGATCTCAGTGGAAGCTGCCAGCTGCTATCATCCTAATAGCAAAAAGCTGTAGAGGGGAGCAGGGCAGCATTTATGTGTCTGATATTAGGAATACGCCCTATACATCTGATATTAGGAATATGTCTGATATTAGGAGTGCGCCCTCAGCAAGTCTGCTGATGACACCAAGCTGTGTGGTTCGGTTGATACGCCAGAGGGAAGGGATGCCATCCAGAGGGACCTCGACACGCTTGTGAGGTGGGCTGATGCCAACCTGATGAAGTTTAACCATGCCAAGTGCAAGGTCCTACACCTGGGTCGGAGCAATCCCAGGCACAGCTACAGGTTGGGCAGAGAAGAGATTCAGAGCAGCCCTGCAGAGAAGGACTTGGGGGTGTTGGTCGATGAGAAAATGAACATGAGCCGGCTGCAGTGTGCGCTCGCAGCCCAGAAAGCAACCGTATCCTGGGCTGCATCAAGAGGAGCGTGACCAGCAGGTCGAAGGAGGTGATCCTGCCCCTCTACTCTGCTCTCGGGAGACCTCACTTGCAGCATTGTGTGCAGTTCTGGTGTCCTCAACATAAAAAGGACATGGAACTGTTGGAACAAGTCCAGAGGAGGCCACGAGGATGAGCAGGGACTGGAGCACCTCCAGTATGGAGACAGGCTGAGAAAGTTGGGGTTGTTGAGCCTGGAGAAGAGAAGGCTGCGTGGAGACCTCAGAGCAGCCTTCCAGTATCTGAAGGGGGCCTACAAGGATGCTGGGGAGGGACTCTTCATCAGGGACTATAGTGACAGGACAAGGGGTAACGGGTTCAAACTGAAACAGGGGAAGTTTAGATTGGATGTAAGGAAGAAATTCTTTACTGAGAGGGTGGTGAGGCACTGGAATGGGTTGCCCAGGGAAGTTGTGAATGCTCCATCCTTGGCGGTGTTCAAGGCCAGGTTGGATGAGGCCTTGGGTGCCATGGTTTAGTGTGAGGTGTTCCTGCCCATGGCAGGGGGTTGGAACTGGATGATCTTAAGGTCCTTTCCAACCCTGACTATTCTATGATTCTATAATACAAAAATAGAAGGAAACAAGCAGAGAGACAGGTGGCAAAAACTGCAGGACTAGCATTAATCTAATACACTCTAGTAGCATAAAAGTTGGGATTCTAACCTAAACAAGTTCTTCAGTAGACAACTGAATCAGACGGGAGTCTCCAGAAGGGGAATCTTCTCACTGTAATAGAGATAACTAAAACAGGGTAGGGATTGCACATACTCCACTAAAAATTCATCTAAAGTTCACCCTGGACTTTTAGACCCCTCCAGTGCATCTTGGTCCCTTTTCCAAACGGAAGAGCTAAAAGATATGGGTTTTAGATTGCTCTTCAGGAGAGCTGTGAACCTCAGAATTTTGAGCTGAAATTAAGAATGCTTTTGAATTCATGAATTTTCTGACTATTTTATTAGATACAAACCAGTTTATATAATCCGTGTTTTCTTCTTTAATAAAAATACGGTATTTCCCTGCTGTTCATTTTAAAAAAAGCTTTTAAAATTTTCATTATGAAAAACCTAAAAATGTTGCAACTAATTTCCCCCCTCTCTATACTGCCTGTAAATCAGATGCAGTAATAACTTCTGAGAAGCTGGAAAGAGCATATTTATCTCCCTGGGAAAGTTATGAGGATGACAGCTCAGTACTTCAGCAGCGTCAGAGCTGTTACATTTTCATTCATTAACTTCCCATTTTTCTATATAAAACTACATAATTGGGACTTCCCTTAGTGGAAACATTTAGTGCATCTTTAATGGGCAACTCAGGATCACAGCACTTTAAGGCTGAATCAAAGAGTTATTGAGAGCTTCCTGAGAGCTGCCAAATGTTGCGTGTTCCCATAGACTCAGCATCTTGCAGGATTAGATTCTAGTAATATTTTTAGTGTTAAGAATGTCAGATCCTCTGTAGTACTTTTGTAATCTATTTCCAAAAAGTCACATGCAGGCTTTCTCCAAAATTCTATGACTATTTGTTTTTCAAGTATGTTTTTCTCCAAATCTAAAGTTTTGATAATAGTATCATTTTTCCTCCTTCCTCCAGATGAAGTTTCTGCTCAAAATGAATGAGAAAAATAAGTGATAATTCCAACTGCTTCTCGTGAAGTCGAAAGTAAAAACCGTAATCTGAAGCAGAGAAAGAAAAGTTTCACCATAGCATTATAGAATGGTTTGGATTTGAAAGGACCTTAAGATCACCCAGTTCCAACCCCTTGCCATGGGCAGGGACATCTCACAGGAGACCACGTCACCCAAGACTCATTCCAACCTGGACTTGAACACTGCCAGAGATGGAGCATTTACCCTGATGAAGAGTCCCTCTCCAACATTCTTGTAGGCCCCCTTCAGACACTGGAAGCTGCTCTGAGGTCTCCACGCAGCTTCTCTTCTCCAGGCTGAACAGCCCCAATGTTCTCAGCCTGTCTTCATATGAGAGGTGCTCCAGCCCCTGAGCATCCTCATGGCTTCCTCTGGACTTGCTGCAACAGCTCCATGTCCTTCTTATGTTGAGAACAACAGAAATGTACACAGTGCTCCAAGTACCATGGTCTTGATCTACCAGTAACTTAGTAATTTGGTAAGAAGATTTGAACAGAGTTTCAGTTTCACACCTATGAGATAATTTAACTTGTTTAAGGTTCACCTGACAATGCAGCCTTCAGAAGAGAAGAATGGTTCAGTGTTAGACCACAAGGCAATGTAACTCTGAGCTTTTTTATGTCATTCTGCCATGGGCTTAGGGCACAACTCAAGGCCTCAGAGCTCAGCCCCAATAAAATGAAGAACACATAAGGAATAAGAAGAAGGACATATAATAATATGTATAACAGAAGAAGTAACCTGCCATAACCGCAATTGAACCAGAACCTGTCCAGAAAAAAACCCCAATCAAATAGTTTGTCTTTGAAAGGAAGCCACACTCTCATTCCCCATGTTCCTTTCCTGATAAACTATACCTCCCTCAAAGGCTACAGTGAATCCCAGAGGAAGAGCCTTGCCCTTACATGATGCTGCCACATCCACAGAGCAAACTGGGATTTTTTCACGTAGTAAAATAGAATATCATGTTGCTTGTCAAATATTGTTTTGTTTGTTTGACACTGCCCTAACAATATTATTTAAATTTGCTCCTGCTACAATAAACCAGGTAGAACTAAACCAAATCCCTCAATGTACTTATTACTAAAAACTGCTATTCCAGTGTAATCTTTCCTTAACTTGATAAAATTGCTTCTTTACAATTATCTTCTCAGCCACTGCATTAGCACATAGAAAGCCAAGACTGAAAAGATGTCTGTTTTCTGTTTCTAAAAGAAATCAACCTAATTCAGAACTCAGCCACTTTAATATGATATTTTGTTTGTTTTCTATAGCTCATGGTATTCAGACCTCTCCTACATCCCCAGATACCCATTGCTCTGATAAACCACCATGGACAACAGACCGACATAAGGGTATTAAATAAAGGACTATCACTATGGACAGCTCAAGTTCTTTTTACCTGAACTGAGGAAGACCTCTTAATTAAGGCATATGTATACCTTTAACAATTTAAATACCATAGAAAGGAATGGAGACAAAGGAAGCCCTTTGGGAAGCTGTGCTTGGGGGAAGTACAAGTACACTGTTTTCCTTTCATATTTAGTTCTTTTATTCTCTTAGCTGCTTGGCTTCAAGTATCCCTACTCCTTCATTACTACCTTCTGCTCCAGAGGCAGGTAGAAGAGGGTAGCAGATACTCCTGGAGAGACACATCTTGACTTGAAAGATGATGCTTTTCTTTTAACTCCCCCTCTCTCACTGTATGGAACAGTGACCAAAAGTGGTTGTTGTCATGAGAGTCTTGACCATGTTTTCTTTAGGTTTTTGACGCACTATTCAGCATGTCCTAGAGGCTGGCACGCTGAACTGGGTGTTTGCTGTTGCACATGGAGTGCTTGAAAATTAACTGTGGAAAGGGGATGAGAAACAGCTGGTCACATATTGCCCAGGATCTTCAAAGGATCAGGGATCTGCTCCTGCAAAGAAAGACAAGTAAGGGAATGGTAAATCAAGAACCAGAGATTCATGTCAGAATTGCATGTTGGGAGGGATCTTGCTGTGCTTAGCTCATTATAGCAGTTTTACAATACCTACAGGGCCTGACAAGAAAGCTAGAAAGAGACTTTTTACAAGTGCATGTAGGCATAGGAAAAAGGGAATGGCTTTAAAGTGACAGAGCAGAGGTTGAGATTAGATACAAGAAGTTCTTCCCTGTGAGGGTGTTGAGGCACTGGCACAGGGTGCCCAGAGAAGCTGTGGCTGCCCCATCCCTGGCAGTGCTCAAGGCCAGGTTGGACACAGGGGCTTGGAGCAAGCTGCTCTAGTGGAAGGTGTCCCTGCCCGTGGCAGGGGGTTGAAACTGGATGAACTTTAAGGTCCCTTCCAACCCAAACCATTCTGCGATTCTGTAATTCTGTAGTAATTCAACTCCAGCTATTCCGATCCTTAGTGAACTACCCCATCTAATAAAACGCAGTCCTCTAGCTATAGGCCAATGCAGACCTAGGAACATCAGCCTCAGAATAAGTGTGTAAGCTGGAAATTCAGAAAAAGCTTTCAAACTCTGGAGGAATAAAATTCTAGGACAGCCTCTGATCAGAGCAGAAAAGAGTCTCAGTGCCTTGAGACAGAATGTGAAGAGTTGTCAACAGGGTCCTATGAGGCAGTTATCTGCAATAATTGGGTCTACATTTGATGACACTAGCAATTTCTCCAGCCTTATGCTCCTAATTGATGCCGAGTCTCACGAAGGACACATGACGATGAAGACTGGAGGTGTTTTATGTGAGAGATTAATTGCTATTTGTTCAGGCTGGATTCCACATTTTGACATGGCTGGGGAGAAAAGAAATCTCAATATTGATGAAATTTGATGGTGATTATTAATAGCTGTTTCTTAAGTCTGCATACACTGAGAAGAAATGCTATTTTTGAAATCATGTGTGCTTCAAAGACCAGATGTCTTCTGTTGCATTAGTGCAGTAAATTTAAGTTTGTTGGTTTTCAAGATCAATCTATGTTTAGGAACATAATGGAGAAGCCTCATATGGGAGCCTAATAATCCTATGTTCCATTTCTAGGTTTTTGAAAGAGGAAGGCACAACAAAAGGAGTTCTGTTCTCTCTAAAAATTGGGATTATCCTCTGGAGATACTTTCTCTTTTCATCAAAACTCAAGAAAAAATGCAGACTGAAACACAGTTATCCCAATCTCTCTGAAAGAACCATATCCAAAAGATTACTTTTATTTTCTTTTTTAATTTAATAACAGTTGTATCAATTAATAGTTTTAATATTGTTAATATCAGATTTTATGTCCTAATTTTCTGGGTCAAATTCTTTGCTCTAATAAGCATTATAGTCACTTTATGTCTTACAACCCAGAAAGGCACAACTCTTGGGAATCATTTTACCATTGTGCCAAGTGATTAAAAACAGTAGTTCTAATTATTGGTTGGGAAACTCTGACAAGGCTATTCTGTTACTAGAAGTCAGAAAACAACCACAAAAACTGATTTTGGTTAGTTATTGCCTTTTATCGTTGTCGAAAAGTGACCCAAAGGAGAAAATGAAGTTATATGATGTTTTCAGGAGTAATGTAGGAGAACCCATGCTTCTTGATTCTATAATAGGACCCATAGTGCTGGGTGATAAATCTTTATGGAGCTAAAATCTTAAATACATTGAAACTTTGGCACAGTATGTCACATTTGTATTCCAACTCCTCTTTACCTTGCCAATGCCTCATATCAGTCTCAATACGTGACAGTACTCTTACAGATTGTCACCTTTATATCACATTTACCTTTTCTTCTAGTGCACTCTGACTTTGCTTAAATTACTGCTGGATAAAATGCTTTCTGCTGATCTCTACATCATCCAGCTAAATATTAGGCCTGAAAATTTTCTGTCCTCTTTTGCCTTTTATGTTTCAAGGCAAGATGAAAGATGAGTTCCAACCCCCTGCCATGGGCAGGGATGCCTCACACCAGACCATGTCACTCAAGGCTCTATTTCCTCAGGTTCATCAGTAATATTAATAATAATTTGCCGAGGTTTGATATAAGATTTTAAAAATCAATTTGCAGTTATTCATTACAAAGCTCACAAATAGTTTTATTTCAGAGATAGGAAGACTGAAGGTGAGACAAGGACCAAGGGTACGTCCAACAAAAAGAAGTTAGCATATCTAATTCCCAAATTGCTACTCTGGATAGAGGGATGTTTGTCTAGTGATTTCTTCATGTGGTAGTATGAGCAACTTGGATCCCCTGGGATGAACTTTCAGTCAAGAGAGATTAGAAATTTCTTGTCTTGTTTATGGGTTTAAACTCAAACAGGGGAAGTCCAGGTTAGATATAAGGAAGAAGTTCTTTACTGTGAGGGTGGTGAGGCACTGACACAGATTGCCCAAAGAAGTGGTAAATGCTCCATTCCTAGCAGTGTTCAAGGCCAGGTTGGACAGAGCCTTGCTTGACATGGTCTACTGTGAAGCATCCCTGCCCATGGAGGGGGGTTGGAACTGGATGATGTTAAGGTCCTTTCCACCACAAACCAGTCTGTGATTCTGTGATTAAGAAAGATATATTATGTAGAATGTGGGATTTTGGGTTTCTAACTTTGTTGATTTTTTTTTTAAAGCTGAGCTGTATGAGTCTGGTGAAAGATATTCTGAGCAGCTTTGCATTTGGATTTTCATTTCCATTAGATGCTACTCTTTGCTTTTTAAGCTGGCTATTTTTGGCATGAAAGACAAGCATTATGTTCCATTTTCCATAGCAAGTTCAGAGCTATTTGAAACTCATTTTTTTTGTGACAAATATTGACAAAGTAAAGACAATGGTTTGGGAAAAAACAGGAACATTTACCAGCACAAGAAAGAGAAAAAATAATGAACACGTTGCAGTGGCTCTTGTAGTCACTTTAATTGAACATGATATGTCATTCCACATTGTAATAATTGTTCACAAAAGAAGGTAACATAAAACATGTAAAAATGTTTAAGCCAAATATGAATGAGGTAATTTTAATAATCACTTCTATGCTTTAAATTAAAAAAAAAAAAAACCAAAACCTCTTTACAAAAGTAGATTATTTAATACAAGGATCAAGACACCAAATTTTCCTTTCGTAGGTGTCTGAGCTATAGCTATTCTAAACTAAGCAGTTATTTTCCACTTTGGGACTGGTTTGTTGGGTTCTTTTCTGCAACTCAGGAGTTTACTTTGGGCTGTGGAGGGAATTCTGTCAACTGTACAGATAGCACAGCTAATCATGAGTCTACTATATTAAAGGCAGGCAGTCCAAAGATTGCAGCTCCAGATCTACAGCCAGATATGAGAGTTTTCACCTGTGACCTTAGCACGTGGATTCTCCTGACTCTTTGTTGCTGTGCTGAGATATCTTTCAATATCTCAGGGCTGAAGAATATAATATCCATTTGACATTTCAAAGATAATTTAAGCAGGGTAAACTGCAAATGCCTGTGTTTGGCCAAACCAAGCTCAGTGATGCTATATTTGCAGAGACTGCAGGAAAGCTTTCTTTGCATGAGACAAAATAAATAAATAAATTAAAATGCCCTAATGTCTTGTTTATGTCTCCTGTCCAGAACAATCTTAGTGGTTCAATTCTACATTGCTCTCAGTCAGACACCTCACTTGATTAACTTCTGATCTCTACAGCTTACCTCTGGATCTGCCTAAGAGGCTTTTCATGCAAATACAGCCCCACTGCAAGTTCTGTTAGGTCTGCCAGGGTCACAAATGCATGAAATCCCCCTCCTGAATCCTGTGAATCACTTTATCCTGTTCTGATTCACTCAGTCAACTTTATTGCATTAAAACTCCCTCTGCTCTCCACTGCTTGCTGCAGTGAGCAAAGGGGTTAGGTAGCTAAGCAAAATGAATATGTAGTTGTTTCACAGGGTTAAAATGGAAACTTCAAAGTAATGTGATCAGATATGTTCTAATATACCCCAAAACTACTACTGCCATAACCATGATGAGTGAACACGTTGGAATTTGAGGCTAAATTGTGTAACTAACCCTGCATTTATTGATGTGAACAAGGATAAATGACGTGCTACTTTCTCTCACAGATACGCAATCAATTTTTGAAGGGCTGCAGCCTCCTTATCGTCAGTTTTTAAGCCATAAATTACATCAGAGATTAGACTTTTCACTTTGGCTATAGCTACTGTTAGGCACCTTGACTCCTTGTGTAGATAACAAAAGAAAAGAAAACATTCTTATTTTAAAATGGCCTGCTATTGTATAAAAACCAGAAACAGTCTGAGGTTTTGGCACTGGGACACTCTTTGGCATATTTCTAAGTATGTGGCCGTGAATTAAATCTCGACAGATTCGGGTTGTACATTAGGAAAGAAAAAGAGAAAGCCCTTCACTAGAAGGGTAGTGCAGTACTGGAAGAGATCATCCAGAGAGGTGGTGATATCTCACCCATGGAGGATTTTAGGATTGGGCTGGGCAAAGTAATAGCTGATCTGGTCTACTGCTGGACACATTGGTGAGACATACAGGAGGCTGGACTGAAGGCCTCTAGAGGTCCGTTCGAAGCAACAAATCTGTCATCATAGGAGTCGTTTGGCTTGGGATTTGTGTAAGTAAGTCAGACAGCATTCAGATACAAATGAATGGGATAGAAAATAGACACAATGGTTCTAAGAACATACTTAGAAAGACCTAATAATTCTTGATGATGATAGAAATATATTTTGATCAGGGATAGCTGCCTTTACAGAATGATGAATTTACAAGAGTCGTTCCCAGATCTCCCAGCCTGTTTGGTAGCAGATCAGTTATCTTTTCCATTTTATTCCAATATTGTGTGTGCTGATCTGAAGGACCTTTTAGATATACTCAGTTTAGATGGATGCAGGATACAGCTTAGAAGTTTTCCTCTAAATGCAGTCGAATCTGCCAAAAATATCTTAGAATACTATCAGAAAAGGATGCTACATCAAAGATGTGAATATCTAAAAAACCTACAGCAAATGGAATTTTTCTCTCTCCAAGTTTCTGTGTTATTGCTATTAGTATTACTAGACCATTAGGGAAATGTAGTTAGGGATGCTCTCTGAATATTGTTTTCTTCCTGAATGGTCATCATGGCAGTTTATACAAAAATAAGACCTGACGGTAAATAAGGAAGCTGCTTTGGGCAGGTTTTCATGGATCCTTCCCCAGAAAATGGGACAACTCTGGCAGCCACATGAAATACCCAAGTCTCCTAAGAGATGCTGAAATTGCATCACAGGATAGCGAAAATATTTGGGATAGCCTTTGGGTGCCTTTGAAAGTAGCAGATAAGAAGATACTGCCTCTTACTTTCAGAGAATACAGAGAACAGCAGCCAGAATAGGCTTGATAAATGATAGTCAGAATGTCAGGCTGGGGTAATGAACTTCACAGGAATGAGGCAAGATGTTATTCCTCAAGCCCATCAGCAGAGCACTTGCAAGAAAAAGTAAATTAATAATTGGGATTTAATATATGAAATCAGGGTGAATAGGTCTAATCTCTTCTACTGACTCCTGCTCTGGGGTAGGAGAAGCTGCAAAAACAGAGAAGGGATGTACCCAAAAGCAACCAAGAAGAAGTGCAAGGACTGGGGCCAAAGTGTGTGCTGAGCTCAAACATGTCATGTTACAGCCCAAGGCAAAATCATATGTGTAGCACGTAGCCTGAGCATCGTTGAAGAAGCCTACGCTGCTGCTGCTTGCTCTGTATCTGGTTTTAGATAGAGAAATTCAATTTCCACACTTGTCAATCTAGTGTTGTTCATCAGCTTTGAACCACAAACACTTAAATGCAGTGTAATCGTTTTCTGAACAACTTTGCTACATGTAAGCCTGTCAGAAGGAGCTTTGATATCTCTGATTTTTAAGCACAGTTTACATTTTTTAATGCCATAAATAAATACAACAGAACTGACTGCTGAAACTGTAATTAAAAGAAAAGCTTCAATAAGACTTGATAAAAAGAATGAATATACAAGATGCATGGAAATGTCTGTCGTGTATGTAGTAGCTAGGTTCTTCCAAAAATAAAACAGAAGATAACAACAGTGTAATTCTCAATTGCTAGCACATATATTACACTTCTGAGATGAGATGTCCTTCCCAGATGGTTCATCTGAGTGCACAATATATCCTCAAAGGGAATAGGAGTTTCTTTCAACTGTCCCCAGCCTGTCCTGTGTGTATAAGAAAGAAGGTGGAAAAAAGTGTACAGTAAAAATTATGCCCACATTTAACTTGCAGCAAAAGAGGTATCAAGTTTTAAAGAGTGAAGCACTGGTGTACTTACCCCAGAGAGTATGTTGAACTTACAACACTGAACTCAGTTGAAGCAACAGTTGTCAGAAAAGACAACTCATCTCACCTTGGGGTGACTGGCTGAACTTCATGCCTTTTGAGCCCTGGCTTCTACACTCTTGTGGTTATATTCAGTGGGCTAAAGCTTCTAATTGTTGAAACAAAGAGAGGAGTTGTTACATTCTGGCTGCTTTTCTTTTTTTGTTACAATTCCAATGAAAGGCCAATCATAATTAAGCACTTTTATTCAAATGGGAGTTACTGTTAATGAGAACTGAGCAGTTTCTACTCTCAATAAATCTACAGCCATCCCTAAAATCCCACTCTGATATATAGCCTCAGTTAGCAATTGCAGAAATGTCAAACTTTATACTGAGAAGTTGCTCTGAACTCTTTTCATCTGACCAAAATGCCTGACTTGTTGATAGATGTACTCCCAACCTGTGATGGAGACCGTTTTAGGAACATCTTTTTTTCCTAGCCAAGATATTCGTAGATAACCTGATAGGAGTAATATTATTGATCTACATATAATACGTACTAAAAGGTACTGAACCCATTCACATGGACATGAGTCAGGTGTGGCCCATGGTGACTAAACTTCAACCATGCAAGTCCCCATGTTCCTCTAGACCTTAAGGACTGGAAACTGTTTCGGCCTAAATGATCAATGTTTGTTCAGTTTCTCAATGGAAAACAAATGATATGCCAGGATAGATGGAGAAATCCCTTACACAGTTTGCAAATTGCAGTTGGGTTTTCCAGGTTTCATAGTCTTTCTGGAAGTTGATCCTGGATTATATATATGCTTGAAACTTGTGTAGCACTGGCCTGGTGTCCCTGACGGCATTTGTACTTTGAAAGTAATAAGAGGTATTTATTTCAAGCAGTTTGTGGCAGAGTAATGAGAGGCTAGAGAGCACGGAATTCAATTATAGTGAAGTGTGTTATGTATGTGTGTTTTCATGATTCGTATTGATTCATGTGCATGACAGATTAGTTATAAATTTAGTAATATATTGGCTTGTAAATGAAATAAATTGGATTGCAGCAGCATATTAGGTGTATTGAATTCTAAGGGCCACTATGACATTTTATTTGTGGGTGTAAAGAATCTCTGTTATTGTGTGTGAGTGTGTCTGGTATAATTGTTTTACAGTGTTGATACTTGGGTCATTTATGGAAATACATTGGCACCACAATATGTCAGGTCACTGAGTGCCCTTGCCATCACTGAAGTGAAAGGATGAATCTGTCTCTCAGAGAGTAAAGCCCATGGTCACATCTAGCACATGGTCACATCTAGCGCATGGTCACAACCAGCACAGCCTTGTCAACCTCACAAGGAAGACATCTAATGGTGTATAGGTTGACATATCAAGTTCCTGTCAGGTCTTAATCTGGATCATGTTCTTTTTAGATAGCATGAAAGCCACCACCACCAAACCAAGCAAAAAACTAAAACTAACCAACCAAACAAACAAACAAAGCCCTAAACTCCCCCAAACTTTCTAGTGTATTCACTGAATGTAGTACTTACACATGGACATCTACCTGAAGAGAAAATGCAAAGAAACAAATTCTAGTAAAGAATGAGTAGGAAGGGGGGAATTTTGAAGGTGCAAATGTGGAAAAAATATTGTTACTTTCTTTTAACAAAAATCACTCATATGGCCTATAGATAGATTTAGACAATTTGTGTCTTTGCCCTTATGTTTTTGACTGGCAAAAGGACAGAGGCAAATGCTAAAAAGTTTGTTTCTTCAGGAGTGGGAAGTGGAAAGAAGATTTATTTCACCTTATTATTTATACTACTTCTTATAGTTGAAAAAGTATTTCAATAATCTTTATAGAGCTCAATTATACCATAGCCAATTGATATGAGTGATTTCAGTACTTTTTAATATGCTGTTTAAATTCTCCAGTGTAAAATATTCTTAATGCATGGCATAAAATATATAGCAATCTCTTTTAATGTAACTAAGACCTGGCTTTACTTTGTAGCTAAAATGCAGAAAGTATGAAGATCGAGTTTGCATTAGTCTATAGAGATCTTTACCTCACTTCAGCTGAAGTTCTTTCAGTACTTCCACTTTTAATTTGGCAACAATCTTATTTACTTATGTTTAAGGAAATAATTATTTCTTCTGTTCATGGGTTTTGGCTATTTTGATATGTGAAATTCTGTGCTTTGTACTGTAGTAGAGGTTAGGTATGTTCATCAAAGTACTCCCTTTTATCTTTAGCTTCTGAGGATCAGGTGTTCAGTTAACTGAAAACACAGCTACAGTAGTGTGCAAGTGGCAATTATGAATCTGTTTTCCTAATGGGATATCATTGACCTGGCCATTTACCATGTCTAAAATATTCTGTGGGACTCAAGTCTTGGCATCACTATTTACCTACCTGATACCCTTGGGCATCTCATCTTTTAGACAAGCTTCTGTGGAAGAAGAGCACTGGAGGCAACAATTGTGCAAGAATACATGTCTTGCACTAACCAGATGTGATGTCCAAAAGTTGTATCCAGATATGTGGAGATGAACACTCTTCAATATTGTTTTCATATAACAGTTGAGAAACAGTAGTAGTGTAAGGTGAGGGAGTATAATCATTCTTCGGTGGATGAAATACTGATCTAGTTTCAAGAGCTGCAGCTTCCAAAAATGATGTGTCTTACAAGGTAATTACAAGATAGGGTGTAAAGATGTTCAAGTAAAATAGCATGTCCATACTGAGCCGAATAGTGCCTTGAGGGGTGTCGGTTTCCAAAATTAGTTTGAAACCACAACGCTGCTTAAAGACTTATGATTAGCCATGACATGACTATCCCCTTTCTGCTCCTCTTGGAGTCTCACTACCCTGGTCCTTTCTGTACCAGAGTCTGAGGTGCTGCCTGCTCTTTGCATTGGTTTCCTCTCTGTGTAGATCTCCACCAGACACTGTGCATGCCAAGTCTCTAAGGATAAAAAAATCTTTGACTTTTGGGAGTAATTCATGCCTCCTGTCTTCAGCACTGCCACTTCCTTGAACTTTCACCTAAATGCGTTATGAGCCTGCAGTTATACACCCTGTGAGAAAGACAACCTGTTAACACAGGATTCTTGTGGCAGTACCACAAGCTGATGACAGCCCCTAAGGTTGTGTGTATCCCTCCTGAGTCATATATACAAAGGGATGTAATAGTCATAATTAAATAGCAGTCTGTAGCAGTGGTGTGTGAATTGCCTAGCAGGGTTAAGTATGCTTAACAGTCCAATGCTTTCTGAAATAAGATTTCTTCATACTAAACAATATTCTCACAGACAAGCAGGAGGAAGACGGACAGCCTGATATTTTGCAGCAAATTAAAAGCCAAGTAGTCTTTAGAGTTGGAATATTCACCTACATAAACATGGTAAAATGAAATGTTCTTAGTACTATTACTTTGCCTGAGGCTAATAGCCAATGTACTACACATTTTATGTGAGTAATAAGATATTCCCAAAGATTTTCCTGCCAGGCCACCAGGATCAGGTATGAAAATAGTAGCAAAGCCACAGGGCAGGAGAATGAAGAGAATATTAGCAAGAGAAATATCTTTTCTTCAATGAATTCAATTAAAAAACCATGCTGAATTTTTAACTAGTGGCTTTTCTTTCTGAACAGAGAGTGAATGTCACCATATCTTCCATTCGCACTTGCCTTGCCCTGCTGATCTGCCTGCTTTGCACATGGTTGTCATGGTTTAAGCCAGTAGGCAAGTCAGCCACACAGTTTCTACTCCCCCCCCACCTCCCGGAGGGATGGGAAGGAGAATCGAAAGAATGTAACTCCCACAGGTTGAGATAAGAGCAGTCCAGTAACTAAGGTATAACACAAATCACTGCTGCTATCATCAATAATAATAATGATAAGGGAAATAACAAGGGAAGAGAATACAACCGCTCACCACCCGCCGACTGATAACTCACCCCCCACCCAGCAGTAAGCCAGCCCTTCCGGGTAACTCTCAGTTACATCCTGGGCATGACGTGCTGTGGTATGGAATACCTCTTTGGTTAGTTTGGGTCATGTGTCCTGTCTCTGCTTCCTCCTGGCTTCCCCTCCTCCCTGGCAGAGCATGAGACTCACAAAGTCCTTGGTCAGGGTAAACAATCTGACCAGCAACTGAAAACATCGGTATTATCAGCGCTGTTCCCAGGCTGAAAGTCAAAACCACAGCACTGCACCAGCTACTAAGAAGGAGAAAAATGACTGCTACTGCTGAACCCAGGACAGTGGTCAATGTGCCCCATACCACGTGATCTTCCAGCTGACAACTCTTCTCTTTTCACTTGTGTTTTTCAGAGTTCATTAAAGCACTGTTTGACATTTTTCCAGTATAAAAGTACCTGTCCCTTCACAGAGTCCTAGACACAGAGCCACACAGCAAGAAACAGGATGCTGAATGCTTCTGTGGGTGAAGGTGGACAATTTGCTTGTATTGGTAAATTTATAATTTAAAAATTCCTAATTTATTACATTCTTTTCCCAGAACTTAAATAACAACAGCATTTATAAAAAGGCTGAAAGAATTCAAAATTTATCATTTTTATAATGTACTCCCAAAGACAAATGTATGGTTTCTGTTATTTTGGTTTTTTTCTCTATATTTTTATGATAAGTAATTTCTGAGTTCCTGCTTACCTGCAATATTCAATTCCCCATATTCTCTTTGAAAACATGGACTAGTGGGAACTAGATTTCGTACCCTAAATACAAATGAATCTGATAGATGCAAGATAGTAGTAGATTTTGGCACGTTGTGGTCATTGAGTGTTTGTTAGTGTGAAAGGGTTGCTGTATCCTTGTGATATTACTTCTAGATGTTGCAGAGTAGGAACTGAGGAGTGTTGTAAGTTAAAAGCAGCATAATAGCTTGTGACTCACACACTACAAAATATAAGCCAGTATCAGTATGTTTTCCTCAAGTAATTTCCTCACAGTGTTTGTGAAGTGGGGAGATAATCCTGGGAGTAAAAAGCTGTTTTATCTCTCCATCACTATTTGCCAAAGTGAGGTGAAGTGCATGTTTTAGTTGGAGAGTTACTTTGGTACTGGGTGGAGGAGCAATGTGTCAATTTAGCTTAAAATCTGCAGCAGGGACTTTCATTGATCTTCTCTCCTACATTTCTTATATCTGGTAGGAATGAAGAAGATTATTATTATGGAGGTAGGCACCCTGCTGGAACAATGTTCTGTGAAAGCACAGCTGAGGAGTCATGTGTTGCAAATGGCTGTAATCTAAGCTTGCATCTTTCTGGACCTGTTTTTTGGGGACCTGCTGCCTATGAGTTCTTGTTGGGCTACATTTTCTTTACCTGAGTGATAGAAGAAAACTGCAGTGGGTGAAGTAATCTCAACACCTTTGTCTGGTTCCCTATCCCTTTACTTTTATTTCTTAATCCTGGCAAACATGGTGCCCCACAGCCCAAACATTCAATGAGAATCAAAACTTAAAGGTGATATGCATTTTAAAGTAACAGTGGCAAGGACAGCAGGGATTTCTGCTGTCTAATTGAGCTGAGAAGTAGATATCTATCTCTCTAGACTGCCCTCATAGATGATGGGGAGAACTGGACTTCTCTAGGAAGTGGTGCATCCCCTAATTCAGCCTCTTGTTTGGTTCTGGAGATAACGTCCTGCAGAGGTGCATTTCTCTCTCATCATTAACAAGACAGGAAGACAAAATAATTAACACAAAATAACCACCTGAGTTTTATGCTGTTAAATTTAGCTAAAAATCTCATTACCAACCATACACTCATTCACTAACATCCCAAAAAACTAAGTATTAAATAAATGAGGCTAAGAGGAATCTGACAGGTGTTATTTTCTGCATCTAAGGTTAACCTGTTAGAAATCAAAACCAAAACCAAAAGCCAAGACCAAAAAAACCCAAGAACCAAAACCACCTCACAAAAATAAAGGTGGCTGGACTTTTAAAACAGTTTAATGACATTACAAATTAAACTTTTTTTTGGTGATTCTTTTCATTCTAAATCAACTGGTGAAGTGCAGAACAAACATTCATAATGACAGTAAAAATGGCTTTGCTTTCTGACTTTTTCTGTAGATTTCTCCTTCTCTACATCTCTTATGTTTGGGGTCCTTCTTGACATAAAGAATGATCCAGTTCTTCAAAGGGATGAATTTACTCTGGGCAACTGAAAGAAATCAGAGATCATCTTTGAAAAGATACAAAGATATTAGTGCAGTTGACATACTGGAAGTGTACTATCATTGGAGGCTCAGGGTCATTGTGCAGAACCTCGTCTGCTCTAAATCAGTAGAGAGGTATTCACGACTAAGAGCCTCCTAGATTGCTTGTGAAGAACAGCAAGACTGAACCCAATGCTGTGTCAGAAAGTAAACTCAAATATGGCAGAGCCTTGAGCAACATGGTCTAGTGTGAGGTGTCTCTGCCCATGGCAGGGTGTTGGAACTGGATGATCTTAAGGTCCTTTCCAACCCTAACTATCCTGTCATTCTGTTTCTATTAGTAGATCTGTAGTTAGGTGTTACTACTACAGAAAAAACACCATTGCTGCACACTGTAGTTCATGCAGTAGTGTTTTGCACGACTACTACTATCTGAACGTTTCAGAGAAACTGAAAGGAAAGGTTTCTTGTAAAAGAAGAATGAAGACTTAGCAGTTTTCTCTTAATTCACTCAGAGTCAGCTTGATTCATTTCACTTCCCTTTCCACTGTATATTAGCGCCCTTCTGATTCTTTCACTGCTCATGGTGAGATGCTGTGTTGGAAGTTAATATCAGCTTGCATTGCATGTTGTCTCATGTAAAGCATATTCTTAGCAATTTTTGACTGTGATTGAGCTGAACTAAATAATGATTTGTTAACTCAATTTGTTTACTATGACTTGAGAATTTACATAGGATAACCCGTTTAGGGGTTAAGGTGCATATGCTAATTGTTTTTCTGAACAATATATTTTTCAATCACCATCTCAATTATCCATGTAGAACAACTCCATTGTCTTTGAAAGTTAACGACCTTGCTCTTCATTCTTCTGTCATCTCATACTAATGTCAGTGTACATACAAGAGGTAATTAAATCAGCAAAGGGGATAAACTCTGCATGCTCTACAAACAACGATGCAAAATCCAAGGGGACTTAGTCAATAGTACTATGTGCTTAATCATATCATAGGATACAATAATAGGGATATTATCCAGCTTTGTTTGCATTTTTTTCCCCATTGTGGACAGTGGTTACCCATAAGTACGAAACTATGGTAACTAATACACTGAGGAAGTTGTTTATACCTATATCTTGGCTTATTATAAGTAATGGTTCATAAATGGCAATAATGTGACAACAGTCAATCCACTGGACCACATTACCAGATAAAGAAGACAAACTATTTCTCATCAAATCAATTCTACTTTTTTTTTTTTGCATCATGAGCTATAAAAGTGTTGTTGAAAGAAATGAGTAGGGAAAACTTTCAATATTTTCTTTGGTAGGCTCTATTTAAATGGATTTGTAGACAGTAATTAAGGCTTAAACTACTTTGTCCATTACCTGTTTATCATCTTGCTTGGATACCAAACAGAAAGAATATATTGTTTAGTCAATCTACCTCCTTTTTTCAGGCATAATTTCTCATCAGACTGTAAGCTATGACTGTAGGAATATTGTGTTAATTTTTGGTACAAAACGACTCAAAGTGCAGACAAGACTCTTTGGACTATATTATAATAACACATGTTGGTAAGAATATAGATTAAAATAGCAGCTAAAAATAAGTGCATTCCATTCTGCTTAGAGCAATTTAAGGTAGATGAGAATATTCCCAGGTTTTATTTGCTATAATCTGTTAATCATGTGCAAAGCCCTGTTATCCTAGTTTTGTTATCTTTTGGAGAGGTAGAGTCACTCAGAACTTCTGAGAGACAGAATACCACCTTTAGATGGTTGAAACTGAAATTCAAGCTCATAGAAATATTCTTAAGTCTTACAGTTTTGGCCTAAATGTCTTTTTCAACATCCAAAAATAAGTCAGAAAGTCAGATAAGTATCTAGGACATTAAATGAAGAAACACAGTTCTAAGTCAATGGCAGAGATTCCAGAGGGAGTCAAGTCTAGTAAGGTCCTTACAAATACTTGCCAGAATTAAAATATCAACAGTATAGTGGCTTTATACAAATATTTTGAGTTCCAAGTCTCATCTACATGAGGCAGTAGAGTAGGTTCATGTGTCACTGATGAAAGACTTCTTATTTTTGAATTGGTAGAAAAGTAAATCACTAAGCAATAAATAATAATAATAACAATAATAGTAATAATAATAATGGGCTATTCGGCCATCAATACTTTTATCATCAGCTTCACATATAATCTCATCTAATCTTACTAGAATCAGAGAATCATATTGATTCTTTTTCTGATAGCAAAGAAATTCTTCAAGCATAAATGCTTTTATAAAAATCAATGGACCTTTGTCTGCTAGATTTTTTTTTGAAGGCAATCTATGGATGGGCAACACTATAGTTCAAGGAACTGCATATTGTCCTTTTACTCCTACAGAGACAGCAGGGAGTGACAGGTCTTTAAAACTACCCAGCTCTTATGAATTGTCCCAATCCAATAATATTTTGTTGATCCAGCTGACCCAGGTTACTGCAGAGGCAGAGTTGTGCTGCTGCTGAAAGCTCTTTTTTTACTGTAGTGATTAATGTTTTCAGCATTGTCACGTATGGCCTGAGATAGAAGTTAACCTTTGGGTTTTGCTCTTCTCCCTTTGATGACACAACAAAGTTTGTCATCATAGGAAACTGGTTCACCTAACCCAGGAAAAACAATCACACTTCTTTAGAATTAATTTGGCTATAAACAGGACTTTTCTCATGCTTCATTCTCATTGCATGTGATTTCAATCAATTAAAATAATTACAGGATGGTCTGCACAATACTTTGCTTGCTCTTTTGTTTAGAGATATGGCTGAAGCTGAACCTACTGACTGATGGCAATTTCTTTTAAACATCTTTATACTTCTTTTTTTTTAATAAAAAAACCCCAAACAAACCTGTCCTGCAAGGAATGTGTAGGGCTATGTCTTCTGAATCTGTCATAGCACAGATCATTGCAAATCAGTGGTTTCATATGTATTTCTTTGGCTGACACCAGTTTAAGGACCTTCCAAATCTGACCCATGTTCCTATGTCTGTTTTATCAACAGTTTGTGCATTCAGGTCATATGATTGATTGATGGCTTGGCTTCGTGAACGAAGATTTGAGAAGGGCATTACCCATGCTTACTACAAGCACGATGACTAAGGGCAAGTGGAATAGGCAAATCTGGTTGGAGATAAAGCTGCATAGGCAATCAAGAAGATTCCGAACAGGACTGTCATCTCCTGGATCAAGCTCAAGTGGCTAATGTCCTGAACAGCCCACATGCAGGGTTGGATCTGCAGTTTCCAGTGCACCTTGTCACCTGCCGTTTCGACCCTCACCTGTTGCTATAGGGCTTTGTAAGTGTGAGTAAACCCTTCCAGCCTGTGCAGGGGATTTTGTAGGTGAGGCACAGCTTGAGCTGAACTGGCCCCAGCCTTTACACCTGAGGCTTATCTGCCATGGCCTAGATAGGTAGGACGGTGACAGCAAAGTCTTCAGGTTGTAGGTTTTGTAAGAGTGTCCTTCTCTTAGATGGAAGACCTTACGAGGCTAGACGAGCTCCATCATCTCCTATGAGGATGGCATGTCTTCGCTAACGAAGATTTGGAAAGGGTTTTACCCACACATTCTGAAGAGCAAACAAAGACGCAGCAGCACAACATCAAGCGTCTAGATTTGATTCGGACTTAGAGGCATTCAGTCATAAGCCCGCAGATGGTAGCCTCGCGCCAGTGGCTCCTCAGCCAAGTGCACGCACCAGGGATCTGAACCTGTGGTTCCTCTCATACTGAGCAGGATTACTATTGCAAAAACACATCATCAGTGGGGTAAAACTAACCTGTCTCACGACGGTCTAATCCCAGCTCATGTTCCCTATTAGTGGGAGAACAATCCAACACTTGGTGAGTTCTGCTTCACGATGATAGTAAGAGCCGACATCGAAGGATCAAACAACGACGTTGCTATGAACGCTTGGCTGCCACAAGCCAGTTATCCCTGTGGCAACTTTTCTGACACTTCCTGCTTAAAACCCCAAAGTGTATCATAAACTAATCCAGAATAAAACAATATACAAAAAGTATACTTTTTCATCTTAAATATTGCTTTAATCCACTTCACCAAATGGCTGCCCATAGAGCTGTTCCAGCTCAATGCTTGCACTTGTTGGAACAACCAACTGAAAACTTGTGGGACACAGAAGAAGGACTGGAAGGGAATTGTTTAAGTTAGCTTCAGCAGCAGAACCACTGAATGTGCAAGCATGGAAATTGTTTCATTTTACTCTGAATATGAATTTCTTTATATGGAAAATATATGCAAATCGACCAGATGTACTGAGAGGGGAAAACACAGAAGCTCTGATTTAGCAAAGTACTTAAGCACACTCTTAAAGTTAATCATGTGCTTAAGTCTATTCACTGAAACACTTGACACATGTGTATGCTTTTGCTGAGTTAATGTAATAAAGCAGAGACCATAATGATAGTCCTAGGATAAACAGACAGGCTGAGTTGTTAAAAGCAAAGCATGTGTGAGCTCCCGTTTCCTATATCCCATCCTAAAATAGGTCTCAAACACAGAGATGCATTTCATGCTGCAGGCACTTCTCCCTTTCCGTTGTGTAGTGAGGAAACTCAGTGGTTAGTTTAGACTAGACAGCAAATATTCACATGGCCCAGATTCAATTGTATGACTTGTGCATCACAGACTGAGAACTGTCTTGCTTTCAAGCAGTAACTCACCCTCCTGGCCAGGGGTCTGGAAGTTTTCTGGGAGAAGCATGCAAAAAGAGTGTTGCATGATAACAAACTATGAGCTAACACCCCTAAGCAGATGCTCAGTGCTATGGAGTGTTCCTCCCAGTATTGGGTCCTTACTAAAAAGTAATAAGAAACTGTTTACTGCTTACTACCTGCTAATCAAAACCACCAAGGGCAGGTTGGACAGAGTCTTGGGTGACATGATCTAGTGGGGTAGGAACTGGATGATCTTGAGTTCCTTTCCAACCCAAACCATTCCATGATTCTCTGATTCTATGTACAGGTTATTTTCAGGCTACAGCTATTGTTCCTAGGATGAAACTAAGACCTCTGAACTCAAGGAAGCAGTGGAGATGTTCTGGCTGTTGCAGCTAAATTCTTTCTAGCCTTTTGTTTATAAGTGACTGTATCTTCACTGATAATCATGGAGAAACTGCTCACATATGGGTTCTTACACTTCAGCATTTAAATCTTGAACTGAATACTGCCCTGAGGGAAGTAAATTGCTCAAGATACTCCTGTAGAATTGTACACAGAAAGCTCATTTCGTGCATACCATATGATGCCATATGGGATAGAATATCCCTGGGGTCAGCTGGGGTCAGCTGTGCTGGTTGTGTCCCTTCCCAACTCCTTGTGCACCCCCAGCCTCCTCCCTGGCAATATGAGAAGCTGAAAAGCCCTTGACTTGGTGTTTGCACTGCTCAGTGAAACGAGTTATCACCATTACTCTCATCCTAAATCCAAAACACAGCACTATACTAGCTAGTAGGAAGAAATCTAATTTTCCCATCCAAAACCAAGGCAATAGTAGTCAAGGTGAATGCTTGTTCTGACCAACTCTGGCTTTTCTTTCATCCTCATGTTCTGTTGTTCTGATAGAAAGACATCTTGTACTAAGTCGATGACCAAGGATAGGGTTTGAATCTTCTGTATTTCATTCTTTCATCAGAATTTCAACTGTTTTCTCACTACCTGCAACAACCCTTCACTTTCTCTCCCTCATTTCCCTCCCTCATTCCCTCCTTCATGCAGGAGTTTACTCACTTGGCATTTTTCCAATTTTTACCTATTTTTCATGGCTCTTATCACCTGAAGCATATTGTAGACTTGAAAACTCCTGCAAAGATATTAATAGAGATTCTGGGATGTGAGCCAACTATCATTTCTAGCTTAGAGGCCTCTTAATATGCTTTCAATTTATTAATTTGGTTGTTTTTCTTCCCCCCCCTCCCCATTTTCAACTACAGCACTGTCTTTTCCAGGACTTAATATCCCACCTGCTGTGTAATGAAGGCATTGTACTCATTTGTACCTCATTACGCAATGCAATTCATACACCAATTAAATCCTCAGATTCATTTTACTCGAGTGAGTAAAGACTCATGTGCTTATCATCAGACAAAAAGGAATATATCTACTTCTACATTTCAAAGAAAAGCCAATAGGAGGGCTCAAAATACTCATCAGAAGACCATTAGATAAGAATGGGCCAAATGAACATACAATTGTGTTAATATTTCCTTTTTGGAGAACAGGCAAGCAGGGAGGGACAACTTTTGGAGAACAGTTCATGGACTACATTGGACCAAGTGGCCTTTACTGTTCCTGTTAAACATTACATTCACAGAATTATAGAATGGTTTGGGTTGGAAAGGACCTTAAGACAATCTAGCTCCAACCCCCCCTGCCGTGGGCAGAGACATCTCACACTAGACCATGTCACCCAAGGCTCTGTCCAACCTGGCTTTGAACACTGCCAGGGATGGAACATTTACCACCTCCTTGGGCAACCTGTTTCAGTGCTGCAGAAGCACTTATATGTACAAGCTGCATAGAATAATTGTAGGTATTCAGTTAACAAATTAATATGTAAGTTAGTTATAAATGGAGGTGAAAATGACAAAAATGGATTTTGTGTTTATAAATAGTAACTAAATCTCCATAAGGTGTTGCCTGGCAAAAGTTCTGTTGTAACCGGTATAAGTTTGAACTATGGAGGAAATATGTGTGGGTTTGATTTGCCAGTTGTGTTCAAGTTACTCAACATCCCCAAAATATTTTCTGTCATTACAATTCCATTCAATTTTAACTGGACTTGATAAACTTCAGGACAACACTAAATCAGATCCCTTTTATTCACTCCCTTACTCATCAGTCTATTTATACTCTTTTCACACAAACAAAAGGAACCTTCAAATTACAAAACACCAAAAAAAGTTTATTCTTGTAACTTCCATCCCCCCATAAATTTTACACTGTTGTGACTCTATTGACTGAAGGGGAGTTAGTACTGACTTAAAGAGTAATCAGAAACAGGCTTTTTTTAACACAGCTGCTTTACAAGGCAATCTTACAGAACTGACGTCTTCACTGGCCACAAGATGTGCAAGCTGAATAATAATGTAGGCCACTGAGATATTTTGCTTGGTACAGGCCTAAGTGGATGCAACTACATTGACTTTCCTAACATATATTTTTCAGACCAAGCTTTACTATGTCTACAGAATTGAAATTATCGATTACTGTCTTGTGCATGGAGTACCTGCGAGCTAGTATCTGAAATCTGGATGGGTCTTGTAACTTCTTAGGATGGAGGAAAAAGCTTTAATGAGAAATTGGTATGACTGTAAAATACAGTAAATTAGGATTTCCAGGAGTTAGAATCTGCAGTGTACATCCATGAAAATCACCCTAGGTTCCTGTCATAGATAATTGAGAGTGTAGTCAATGACCTGAGGATATGATTCATCTCCTTAAATAGGCACCTACATTTGGTTCAATATAAATCCTGGCCAGCTCTTAACTGACTATAGTAAGAGCCTGAAGAGCTATCTGTGATGCAAAAACTCCATTGTAGATATGTGTAGTTAGGTGAGGTGAATCCATTGTTCTTATAAATCTTCTTTTTGAGAATGTAAACCTGACACTACCGATGTCTGCATGTTTAGCTCAAATTTGGGGTGCAGGGATGACTAAAGAGACATAAGGAAAATAATTAACTTTTATTACAGAATATTAGTGCTGTTCAACACATGAAGTGTGGCATTTCAGCTTTTACTTCTTTTGTATTCGTCCCATCCAGGACTTGCTGCCTCTATTGGAAGACTTCTGTGTCTTTCTTCACCTTAAACTCTACTGTAGCCTATATGGACCTAAGAAGGCAGAATTGGTTTATAGCAGTTACGCTCAGTCAGTTGTGCTTTTGGCATGTTTTCAGCATGATTTTTTGAGCAACCATACCTCCTTTTCTCACACTCTATCAGAGCGTAGGACCTGCTTGGCCATTTGCATGCTCTACTTTCAAACACTTTTACATTCAGTCTTTTTACAACTACAGCAATAATGTCTCCTGAAAATGCAGCTTAACTTGTCATAGCATGGACTAGGGTGTGAAAGTGATCCTGGTGAAAATTTACCTTACAAATGTTCCTTTTAAAAATATCTAAGTCTCTCAATCAATGCAATACAAATAACAAGTTTATATACCTTTAATATGTTGGAGATCTTACATCATGATCATTCAATAAACTTTCCACACTTCATGGTATTTTTTTAGAGAAAAATCAATGTCTCTTCATCAATGGTGGCTTGATACTGTAGAAGAACAGGGAAGGTAGGTGGGTTTATGGATGAATAAAAGATAGGTGGTATTAAAGAATAATATTCTACAGAGTCTGTTTGACATTTAATGTCAGATTTTTGTTAAAATTACTCTAAAGTAAGCTATGGAAGAGGAAAGATTTTTTTGATCAACAGCTGAATATTTTGTTTAGAATGGCAAACCAACAGGCAATTATTGACATGGAAGAATTGCCACATAAGTGGTAGGGGAAAAGACCATGGCATTGTGGAAAAGCAAATTTCTTTGCTTCAAGCTGCAGGTCACCCTGTGTAGAATTGCTGTGTAAGACAGTAAAAACTGATGAAGTCCCAAAACATAGCTTAGTCTGACATTGACTGCACAAGAAAGAAGATACCAAGCACAGGACTTTGATAATACTCTGCCAGCATGGAAACAAACAAGAATGGTTTGGGTCATGCTTCTCCTATTTCTTGGCTTGAAAATTCACATCAATTTTTCAAAGCCCTATCAGTACGTAGACATGAAATGGCAAGAAAGATCCCAGATTATCATTAAATACCTCAATGCCTCTGCTATCAGTGTTAGGGAGGACAGTTTTTTCTACCCCTTTCCTTCTCCAGCTTGCTTGCAGATTATTTCTTGTATTAATTAATTCATGCAGCTCCTAGCACAGCTTGCTATCTGGGGACTCTAAATTGTTAGTATTGCAGTAGCACCAATAACCTCAATTTACTTGAATGACCGCTGAATCTAACTCTAGTTGCAATTACACCTATGTACATATGCCATGAAAGAGGACTTTATTTCCTTGTAGATGAAAGGCTCCTCTATACGTGAAATATTACTATGACTTCAAACCACAATCCTTAATTTAGATACCTGAAGTTATTACCACAACAAGATACATTTGTCATCTGCTATGGATATTACTTGAAAAATTTATGCTTTGCTGGTTTAAATATGCAGTCAAAACACTAAAGGCTTTTTGTTCAAACATGAAGATTGGGGTATTACACTGAAATTCCTAAGTAATAATTAATTTTCTGATTCTGGCAGTTAAGTTTCATGGACCAAGTGCTGAGGGAGGCAGAGGAGATGTAGAATTTGGCATTAATATTTTGTGAGTTTCTGTCTTTTTTGCCAGTACATTCAAGCATATGTTAGACTTAGTTTCACTGGGACCTGGTCTGCTTTCAAATAATATGGATTGCCACATTGAGGGGACAGACGAGATCAGTGACAAATCTACTGGATCTTTAAGGAGGAAGGTTTGATTCCCGCTTGTTTTGTATAGTTACTATTACTTGCATGATGTGGATCTTGGCTTGTTTTATGGTCGGGTTCTTCTTAGCACTGTAGTCATGACTTCTTTCCTTAATGAAGAAAGTGGGTTGGGTTGGCAGAGTGGAGGACACTGTGGCGAAGGAGGGACAACACTTATGCTGCTACTACCTCTCTATTTCATAAGAAAAAAAAAAAAGAAACTGCTTTGATTTCAATATGCACGAATTTTTCGATCATGGAATAACAAGTTTGAAAGGGACCTCAAGGATCATCTTGTCCAACCTTTCTTGGCAAAAAGACAGTCTAGACTAAATGTCCCAGCACCCTGTCCAGCCACATCTTTAAAATGTCCAATGTTGGGGAGTCTACCATTTCCCTGGGGAGATTATTCCAGTGGCTGATTGTTCTCATTGTAAAAAATTTTCCTCTCATGTCCAACCAGAATCTCCCTGGGAATAATTTCTCCCCATTACGCCTTTTCTTTTCCATGTGACTCCTTATAAAAAGGGAGTCTCCATCTTCTTTATAACCACCCTTTAAATACTGGAACATGGTGATAAGGTCTTTCCTGAACCTTCTTTTCTCAAGGCTGAACAAACTCAGCTCTCTCAGCATTCTACATGAGCAATGCATTTAATGCAGGGGAAGCAAAGACACCAAAGAGGGCTTTTTGAGATTAAATTAACTGTTCTACCTTACTGCTGACATATGATGGTACAACAGAATTAGACAGCCAGTGGCTCAGCACCTTAGCAGAAGAGAGAGATGCCCCTCCCCATTCATAGCCCATGTAGGTTTCTTTAAATTCACAAGATTAAGAGATGAACTTTCAAATCCTCCATGCTTTCGGCTAATGCACCAACAGAACTCAGCCCATTCAATAGAAAAGCAGTCACAATTTCTAAAACATGAATGTTTTGACCTATATATATTTTTAAAATGTTTCATGATTACAAAATGTGTGCAGTAATAAAATAAGTTTAAAAAGTAATGAAAATACATTGAAATAAAATAAAATAAGATCAAATTTTATCTTTAAGCCTGGAGAAGAGAAGGCTGCTTGGAGACCTCAGAGCAGCCTTCCAGTATTTGAAGGGGGCCTATAGGGGTGCTGGGGAGGGACTCTTTATTAGAGACTGCAGTGATAGGACAAGGGGTAGCGGGTTTAAACTTAAACAGGTGAAGTTTGGATATAAGGAAGAAGTTCTTTACTGTGAGGGTGCTGAAGCACTGGAATGGGTTGCCCAAGGAAGCTGTGAATGCTCCATCCCTGGCAGTGTTCAAGGCCAGTTTAGACAGAGCCTTGGGTGACATGGTTTAGTGTGGGGTGTCCCTGCCCATAGCAGGGGGGTTGGAACTGGATGATCTTAAGGTCCTTTCCAATCCAAACCATTCTGTGATTCTGTTATTCTATGAATATAACATAAGACAAAATAAAATAAAACCAATATTTTAGTTTATTCCTTTGACATGGGTGTTAGAAAAAATTTTGATGACTCAGTAGTCATTTCACTCGTCTAATTTAAGCACTGGTGCAGTATCTGCAAGTTATCTATCTCATATTTTTATTTTGGACTTTTTCAATTGTTAAATATTTCCTTATTTTTTAATGCAATATCAATATCTTTAAAATGTCAGATAAGAACTTAAATGAGAAAGTGGGTTTTAAAATATTGTAATTTTGACAAGCTTTAAAGCTGCTTTATAGTTAGAGCTTTAGTGAAAAGTTGTTACAACACTTTTTTGCACCTAGAAATCAGCAGAACTGTTCAATCACAGCAGAGAAACCACCTCATCAGGCATCTATTAATTGCAGCTATTGTAGACCCCAAAGGTTTCTCATTGTTTATAGGAATAACAGCCATATTTCCATATGATTGGAATCCACTATAGATTACATCTTGAAAGATGAGACTGTAAACTAATATAGAAACAGTCTGGGTTTTCCTAGCATCCCTCGTATTCAGAGTATGTCAAAGGAGTGTATGAAGCAACAGAGGGGTGAAAAAATACCTGTAAGGGGGAAACAAAGCAACAGTCCATATCTTGCTTAGCATTGGGTATTGAGAATTTATTTTTACTGAAGGAGGGTGCCACAATGGTGAAGATTTTATAACCCAATTTGATAGATGGGAAGAGCCAAGGATGATCACTGTAAGAAATGATAAATAGATCGTTAGGTGGATCTAATCAAGAGGGTGAGAGAGCTATAAGACCCCACTTGGAATACTGTGTACAGTTCTGGTGTTCTCAACATAAGAAGGACATGGAGCTGCTGGAGCAAGTCCAGAGGAGGCCACGAGGATGATCAGGGGCTGGAGCACCTCCCGTATGGAGACAGGCTGAGAACATTGGGGCTGTTCAGCCTGGAGAAGAGAAGCTGCGTGGAGACCTCAGAGCAGCTTCCAGTATCTGAAGGGGGCCTACAAGGATGCTGGAGAAGGACTCTCCATCAGAGACTTTAGTGATAGGACAAGGGGTGATGGGTTCAAACTTAAACACAGGAAGATCAGGTTAGATATAAAGAAGAAGTTCTTTACTGTGAGGGTGTTGAGGCACTGGCACAGGGTGCTCAAAAAAGTGGTAAATATTCCATCCCTGTCAGTGTTCAAGGCCAGGTTGGACAGAGCTTTGGGTGACATGGTCTAATGTGAGGCATGCCTGCCCAGGGCAGGGAGTCGGAACTGGATGATCTTAAGGTCCTTTCCAACCCAAGCCATTCTATGATTCTATGATTCTATATACAGCCATGTAGACAGACAGAAGGGGTTAGAAAGCTGGCAGATACACAGGGAAGCATGCAATGATAGACAAAATGTACATTGTTTCTGTTAAAAATTCATTGCCTTTTTCCAGAAAGAGTTCACACATCCTCAGACAACCCAGAGATGAGCACAATGAGAGACTACTGAGGAGAAAATAAAAAGAACAAGTATGAATGGCAGTGCGCAGCTTTTGCACTCAGTCAGCTTACGCTACATTTGAGCTGGTAAGTGATCAGTCAGACGTTCTGTAGCTCATTTCCAAAACAACAGAGGAAGCAACATATATCTCCAGTACTATATGTAACAGCACAGAGAGCAAGTCTAGTAGAAACCTCAAGTGTTGACTAGCCCTACTTTCTGCTACAAAGCAGAATAAGCCCTGCTGCATCTTTTTGTAACCAACTGTCTGTCAAACCACTTCCTTAGGAACATCCAGCCATGAAATCCATTCCTAATCTCTGTGAAATTTTCTTCTATGCACCTTCACTTTCCCCATGAGACTTTATTATTTCCTTAGGGCTTGCTAAAACTTAGCTGAGAATGTCAATGTAGTTACTGAAGTACAGGCATTAATCACCATTTGAGATACCCTGAGGTGGCCAAGATATTCATATGGCTGGCAGGTATGACACAGAAGCCACAGAGGACTCACAAGTGTGGAGGACAGGCAAAACACCATAGGAAATCTCAACTGGCATGAGGGGTGCCAAATGTCTTACAAGTGTCACTGAGCTCTAATGCCTAACCTAAATCTCCCTTATTTGAGCTGCCTTGTCCTATCTATGGCTCATATGGCTGCAACTGCTGGCTGTTCTGAAGACTGGAAGTACTTCTCCAGATGAACAACGCCCATGGCTTCCATTATAGTCACTGCAGATCTAGCTTAGATGGTTGAGGGAGCCTGAATAGCCTTCAGCTGACCGGAGTAAGGACCTGCTTTAGAGTGACATGACATGCTGTCCATGGTCCCTCAACTGTGCCTAGCTGTGCTTTGAATAGACCAGAAACAATCAACAAGTGACCACCAAGACACCTATGTATAACATCTAAGAGAGTGATCTATTGACAATCACACTACAAACATGGTATTTGAACCAGTTGTGCACCTACATCACAAAAGTTCTGTTTAGGTCAATTCCCCAAAAATGGTACCATGAGAAATAGTATCGAATGCCTTCTTAAATCTAATACAGATGGCATCTATTGCTTTTCCATACCTGCAAGGCTTTTACACTGTCATAGTACGACTTTAGAAGGCTTGGCACAATTTTGTCTTGACAAATCTATTTTGGCTGCAACTCGTTCTTTTGTTCTCTTCTAAGTGCTAAGTTATGGATAGTACAATTGATTATTCAGTCCTGTATAGTTCCAGGAACTGAAGTTAAGCTGCCTGGTCTGGAGTTCCTTGGGATTTCTCTTCTCTCTGACTTTTAAAGAGAAATATTCAGATTTTCTTCTTCCAGTTATCTAGGAAATCATTTGCATTTCATAAGTCCTCAAAAATACCCATGAAGAAATCTGCAGTTAAATCAGCTTTCAGCCTAAGTACCTTGTCATGAAATTCATGAGACTCAAAAGATTTTAAAGATATGTTTTCTAACTATGATAACTTCTGTGGTTTTTTTTCCATGCTTGCTCTCAAATTTAATTACATTAATATATACTCTTTTCTGATACACACCTTACATTTACTATAAAATTAATCTCATTATATTACCCATTCTGCGTTGTCCTACTTCTACCTTTCATGGTTGCAGTCTACACATATTTGTAAGCAGTTCCTAAGCGCAACCCTAAAAAGCTACATTCATTCTAGTCGTATTTTCTGGGTAAATGGAAAACCAGAAAGGCAGTGTGGATCTGGCTCTTTTCCTGTATAAGCTCTCTTTAACTTCTACAGCATTCCTACTACTGCTTGGGTCAGCAATGTGAAAATAAGAGCTGAAGCATTGAAGCAGTCTTCCTCTTGAGTGCTGGGACATCATAGATCACAGATCATAGAATCGTAGAACGACTTGGGTTGGGAATGACCTTAAAGCTCCTCCTGCTCCAGCCCCCTGCCATGGGCAGGGACATTTTCCACTACAGCATGTTGCTCCAAGCCCTGTCCAACCTGGCCTTGAACACTGCCAGGGATGGGGCAGCCACAGCTTCTCTGGGCACCCTGTGCCAGCACCTCACCACCCTCATAGTGAAGAATTTCTTCCTACTACCTATCTAATTTTCCGCTTTCAATTTAAGCCATTCCCCCTTGTCCAATCCCTACAAGCCCTTGTAAAAAGTCCCTCTCCAGCTTTCCTGTAGGAGCCTGTAGGTACTGGAAGGCTGCTACAAGGTCTTCCGAGCCTTCTCCAGGCTGAACAACTCTCTCAGCCTGTCCTCAGAGTAGAAGCTGTAGGATCCAACTTCTTATTCATGCTAAAGAAGACCCAAACTTCCTAACGATCCTATGTACCAGGGAAGTACAAATTCCTCATCTATAAAACAGAGGCAAGGCACAAAATATATCAAGTGAATTGGTCGAAGTCACACACAAGATACATGTTGCCAGTGGTGCAGGGACGGACCTGATCTCCGATACTCCTGAGAGAATGTGTCTGATATATCAGTTCCCCAACTACCACTTCCACTCTTTCTACAGATTCAAATTGCTGTTAGCTAGGATGCAGTGAAGGAAGAAATAATGATGTAATCTTGTAGTGTCCATCACATACTTTGTGTTAAGCTGGATTTCAATTGGAAGAACTTCTTCAGCTAAACCACAGCGTTCAAACTTGCTCAGAAGTGTGCTAATGACCAGGCTGAAATTTGCTTACAAAAGATTCAGTGATAGTGTGGAAAGTACATCTGTAATCTTCCACTGCCGTGGGTACAGGGTTTGTAATTACTTGCTAAAAATAACTGCAATCTTGCAAGTGGAAGCCAGGCATGTAAAATGTACAAGTATCCAGCCTTGTCTGACAAAGCATCATTAATAAGATGCATAATCCCTGCCTCAGGAATGTAGTTGAAGCACATGTGAGTTGTATTGTGAGCAGTGGGTTATTAATCAAGAGGGTTTGGCAGAGAAGGTAAGCATAGGAATATAGATTTGTGCACACAGGGATATTCCTATATTAATAAAACTTTAATTTTTAAATTTGTAATTAAATTCTGCCTGCCAGTTCAATTTCTTTTTTCCTCTCCTCTCACTTGATTCCTTCTGTTTCAGAAAAATCCCATCTTATTTCAAAGCATCAAAAGTTATGGTAATAATTGGAAAAAGTATTTTGCCTTCCCAGATTTACAGGTTTTTGGAGGAAAGCTAGGAATAATCTGTTAAAACAGAGCGCAAGTGAGGAGCTGTGTGTATTTGCTGGGAGTACACACAGAGACTGTCTTGTGGTAGATGCCAGAAAGACCTTTAAACAAAAAAAACCAGGGGGACAATGAACAGAATAAAACAATTATGATGCCAAAGGATGAATTTTCAAAGATCCTTCTGGGAATTTGTTGCCGAGTTTCCATTAAAGTTAAATACTGTGCTGATGCAAACCCTGCCTGAGGATCACTTAGCTTAAGGAGAAAGAATCAGTGGGTTATACAGAAACCAGAGAAGGGCAATATTTTCCCATAAAACAGGGAAAAGAGCCATTTGAAGAAACAAGTATGAATGAGGTACAGGGATCTATGGGAATAACTTCTCAGGTGAGAATAATTTAGTGTTACATTTGTGGCAGTTATATGCATGAAGTGAAACAATAAAGAAAGCAAAAAAAGCATTTTACCATTTATAAAACCAAGGATATATTACAATATCAATTGCAATTGATTATTACTGCTACAATAGTAATATCATCAGCTAGCGTAGATCAGTATACACCCATTCAAGTTCAATTGACAACTATTTGCCTTCCCTTAACAAAACAGTTTTCACATTCACTCTGATCATCCTTTTCAGGAGGCAATGACACTGGCTTACCAGGGAGTGCAGTATTCTGAGAAATCCACATTTGCAAGTTCTGTAGGTGGTGGTGTGGTTCATAACCAGTTTGTGATGAATAAAAATCTCTAAAAGCTAGTGCTTTATCAATAGGCTTCTTGGTAGAACACAGCAGAGACTCTCTGACTACATAGAATCATAGAACCATACAATAGTTAGGGTTGGAAAGGATCTTAAAAATCATCCAGTTCCCACCCCCCCCCAGGGGCAGGGACGCCTCACACTAAACCATGCCACCCAAGGCTCTGTCCAACCTGGCCTTGAACACTGCCAGGGATGGAGCATTCACCACTTCTCTGGGAAACCTGTTCCAGTGCCTCACCACCCTCACGGTAAAGAATGTCTTCCTTATACCTAACCTGAACTTTCCCTGTTTCAGTTTAAACTCGTCAACCCTTGTCCTATCACTACAGTCCCTGATGAAGATTCCCTCTCTGGCATCCTTGTAGGCCCTCTTCAGATACAAAAATCAAGAGTAGTATTAAAAAAAATAAGAATACGAACATATATATAAGCTTACAGAATGTGTTTGTTATTGTTTAGAGTGACAAGCTAAAGCACGAATAAGCATATGTGGTTTGGGCATTTCCCTTAACAATTCTACAAATCCTGAATTATTTGACACAGTTGTGCCATTTTCACTGGTTTTCAGATCCAGTGATTTCTTAGCTGCCTTGGAGCAATGAATACCATTTCAAAAGCCCTCTCCATCTTTGTGCGACTATTGTAAGCCCATCAAAATGGATCAATGCTTTGGATGAAGCCTTGGCCCAACTGAAATCAGTCGGCACCTTTCCATTGACTTCTGCAGGGTCAAAATTTCATCTTCAGCATTCATCTTCCCCTCTCTTAGAGGAAAACTATTTTTAAAGCCTCCCTGCCATGCTTTGTGCCTATTTATAAAGCAAAGATGTCAAAGTATGCCTCTTCACTCCTTTGAAACATGTAGCCATTGGGTTATTTTGCCTGGCAAAGGTCTTCTCAGTCAGGACCCTCAAGGCAGTGGTTTCATTAGTAAGGGTGAACCAGCAATCAAGAGGTCAGCACCCAGTGGGTTTTGAAAGCCCTCAATCCTCCAAAGCAGAACATATCCCCATAGGATAGGAGGGAGTGCTGCTTTCAACTCCCCTCTATGTTTTATAGCTCTTTTGTGCAGAATGACTTCATTTTAAGAGGTTGGGGAATGAGAGTAGATATCAGCGGGTTTCCAGCTGGTTTATCCAAGGTCTCAGGCCTGTTCTGATGATCACTGGTTATAAAAGAAGATGTTGGTGGGCATCGTTACAATTGCCCCCCACATATCAATAGCCAATTAGGAAACATAACTCAGTTTGATCCACTGCATACAGGGAAGGAGAAAATGGCTTTATATGAATAAATCAGTAAATCAGTTAAAAAGAATTATTTCTACCTCTTAAGAAATTATAAATGGTTCTATCAAGTACCATTATGGGCTGTAGCGGAAATAAAATCTGACATTTGTCTCTGGAGCCTTTTACATTAAAGAATTATTTTTACAATTACATTCTCCAAACATTTAGTTCTCTAATGACAGAAAAAGAGGCATAAGGGCAGCAGTGAGCAAAGAAATGAGGCTCATTCTCATGCATGGGGAAATGAAAGGGATACTTAGGAAAATTCAGGAACTAGGAAAGGTTATATCCCAATCTTCAAGACTCTCGATGTAGGCAAGTAAAGGCTCACATTCCTGTAGAGAATAAGGGTGTCTGCTGACATTTGTAAAGAAGGGAAGAAAACTTCTGGAAATGGCTGGATTTAAATTCCTAAAGTTATATGAATATAAAAGGGCTTCATTGTAGGCAAGATATCCTAATTAGGCCACTTTTAGATGTCTTTTTACACTTTCATGTGAACTGTGAGAAACTGGCCATAGTTCAAAAAAGGGTCCTGTACCAAATGAATGATCACTCTGATGGTTCTGAAGGTTTTTATTCATGTCTCTTTGCAGCAAAATAGAGGTTAATGTCTGTTTTATTTCTATTCAAAAGACAATGTTGGGTTTCAGATTCAGCCTCCTTGTTCCAGCTACATCAACCTGACCTATGTCTAGAATGACTACAGGAGTTACAAAACAGTGCAGTCCTCTACTAGGTTGTAAAGGAAGGCATCAGCAACAAGCATTGTAGTACATCAATCTTCCTTCAGTCCTGCAGGACAGAAAACAACCTTCCTAGGAGCGATTTGGGAAGAGCTGTGAATTTCTGTTATAGCTTGACCCACAGTCTCTGTAGCACTGATTGGGCTTTTTTGGTAAGCATGTGGTGAAAGAGTGGTAAGGAACTCCAGAGACTGGGGATTCAGCAACAGAATGGTTGGCATCAATGTCATTGTTAGCATCGCTGACAATAGAAGTTGTTCAAGGAGGTTTCATTTGAATATGCTCAAATTATCTGCCTGTTTCCTGGGTCAGGGATGCACTAACAAAGCATATTAAAGCCTTGGTGAGTGTCTGCAGTTGTTTCCTTTCTCTGGCTTTTCAATAAATGCTTTTTTTCCCTTATATTTAATTAAAACATGGGTCTTAATAGTTCAAAAGTACTTTTTCTGTGCTGCAATTAAACACAGTCTTATTGGTAAATGAAGCTTCTGTAGGTGTCATCCTTGCAGTTACTTGGGACAAAGCCTAAACACTGATACCTTAAATGCATTTGCTAACACCAAGGACTCCACCGGTGCACCTCCAGAAATAGGCACAAGGGGTCAGCAGACCTTGCAACGAAAGCTCATCATTGGATAACACTTCATCTTTGCTTCTCTCTAATTAACACTAAAATAGTACTTAGAACAGATCGGTTTTACATAAAAAGAATTCCTGATTGAGATTGGCATTTATAATTAATAGCTAGATAGCTCAAGTGCTAGCTCTTTACTTTTAAGTGCTCCATTATTATGATTTCCTCCAGAAATTCATTGTAATAACACTGATCACAAAGAGACCATTCATCATTGAGTTAAAGAGATGTTGTCAATGGTGGTGAGGCAAAGATTTGACCTCCATGAGGACATAAGGGCAAGTGCATGCTATAGCACTTAGACATGTGGAGTTACAAGAGAGCTGTTCATCATGGTGACAGCACTCAGGTATAGAGTTGACATAAAGGAGATGCTCAAACTTCCCCTCCTACAGATGCTTATCCTGACTTAATAATTTCACACTAGAACCACCTCAAGACCCGAGTTTCTCGTTTGTACCTACAAGTTTTAGCTTAAAAAACCCAAACAGCTAAGACATTTTGTATGAAGAAAAGTCCAGAAGCACTTGGTTTACCTTTAATCTCCAAATCATTTCACAGCAACGGGGGAATTAGCCAGTCCCCCACTCTGTTAATGACCATCCACCCAATTCTGCAGATTGCTTCCAGCTGCTGAGAGTTGACCTTGGTCTCCCCAAACTGGGAGATGGTGCATTTGTGTTCTCTACTTCTACTCTTTCTTTGGCACTGTGACCATACAACCTCAGACTACTGATGGAGGAAGTGAGCAATTGTACCTGAAATGAGTGATCTGTTCTCTTCAAGACATAGATATGGCAGCTTTTAGCACTGAAAGGTGAGTCTATGTAGTATTTTGCAATCCAAACAAGCTTGTTCTGCCTGTTTTCTACACTGTTAAAGTGAGTCATCTTTCAATATATGTCACTGTTTACAGGATAGCAAGATAGAGCTAATAAACCCTTCTTGGGGAAAGTATTGCTGATATGTTCACCAGCAGAAGGCATTTAGGTTTTTGTCTTACACCCATGACTCACTAGAGTAAGGAAAGTGTAACATGTAAAATATATAAACGATTAAACGTATAAAGCAGTTGAACATTGGCTAAGGCATTCTATCATCCTGTAATCTTTGATTAGGAGCTCTGGACAATACAGTTAAAGGTTAATTAAAGAGCAAACCAGCTTCACATTGGTAAAATAAAACTACCTGTTTAAAAATCCTATCATTAAGAAAATCATCTAATAATAGTTCCTGGCCAGAGCAGGAGCAGATTTCTGAACTAAACTCAGTTTTCATGTGAAGGGAAATATCTAACCAAACTCACGTACCTAAATGGTGAAAGGTTTTAAATAATAATGTGCTCCAAGGTGAAAAGAGGTTCCATTCTGTTTTAGTGCTGCTACAGATCTCTTGCATGCATGCTGCCAAAATAAAACTAACCTCATAAAACCAATGTCCAACTTACTTATACTTCCTGAGGGAATCCCATCAGAGCTTGCATGTATGTCACAGATTCCTCCATCACTCCAGTCTAGATGGATTAGAAGTAGCATGCAGTTAAGGGCTGAAATGCCCTTGGATTATTTTTTCTTCCTTCAGCTCCCATTCATAATGAAAGCAAGTAGAAAAAGGAAAAACTATTTTGGTCTGGTGTAAGATTTTTGCTTCTGGTTTCCTTCGAGCTGAAGAGAAAAGATTAACCCCAGCAGTATATGTTATCCATGTAATCTGCTTACAAACCAACCCATGGGCTTTTATATCCTCTTTTACACTGTTCCACCACAAATAATTGTCATTTGCACCTAGTAAAATTGGACTGAATCTTTCCATGTAACATACAGAACCGTAAAATGCTTTGGAATTCCTCTGCCTAAGAAATAATTCTAAATCCTTAGTACAAACTGTGTTTTGCATTTGTGTCTCAGCTTTCAGCTGATGATCTCAAAGAACATTCCTAACTAAGATTTAAAATTCATGTGAATGAACAGCTTACTTTTATTTTTGCAAGGGCAAACAGAGAAATGGAGTAATTTATTTAACTGACATTGTAAGGGCATTGATTGAGCTGAAAATAGAATCCAGATCTCCTGTTTCATAGCCCTGCACTGGAGAGAACATACTACTGTTCGTAAGCAACCTCCCAAGAAGCCCATAAAACTCATAAGTGGCAGCTCTATATATAATGCTGATCCAACATTTGCTGTGGGTAATGTTTTACAGTATTATCTGTTGCAAATCATTCCTTTTAAAGCATTCCTCTGTCTGTACCTAATGATTTATTCAGTCTTTGTTGCCTGGTGTGAATTGTCCTTCAAAAAATGACAATATGCAAATCTGTAAAAGTGCAAATTCAGAGTTTTTGCCTTTTATTATTATTATTATTATTATTTTATTTAAATCATAAATCTTTACATTGGGGGAATGAACATAAGAAACCTGAAGCAAACAATTTCTGCACTAATATATTTTAGCCTATAAATGCTCTATTTTTCCTCCCTTTCAGACTTTTCCATGGACCTGGAAATGACAGAGGCAAAAGATGCCAAAAATGTTTTTTAAAGCAATGCTTGGAAATGGGAGGGTGGAAAAGAAAATGGCTTCTATCTGGTTATAGCATTTTAAGGATGCTCACTAATGGTTGCAGGTTAATACACCTGCCTACTGCTCTTGGTAAGACACAAGAATTCCAAGTGGAACTACACCGATGTGTTTAAGAGAAATTCTTTTTTGAACTCAAAAGGCAATAGACATTGCTTGAGAGAGCTTGGGAGCTAGATAAGCAGTATATCCTTGTCTTAAAGCGGAGGTCCTGAAAGAATAAGCAGATATATATGGCAAAGGCTAAAACTGGACTCCAACTCACTCACAGGTACAATTGATTTGATTATCCAAAATTATTCATCATCCAAAAGCCAAGAGTTAAGTTTGAAACTAGGCACCATAGCCTGTATGTCAAAGGGAAAAGGGTGATTCATCAATCCTAAATTGGTTGTCTTAGATAAGTAGCATGGTGTAAAGTTCTTTGGAGATGCTTATTGCTTTTGATTGCATAGGATGTAATCTAGGCAATGACTTTGTCTTAGAGCACATGTCTAGCTTTAAAATGGGTAATGTTCATCTCAAAGATGGTGAATGATCATCAGGTAGCACTTAAGTTTACTCTATGGAAATGCATCATATTAATCCTGCTTGGACTGATAATGACCAAAGTCAACTTCTCGGAAGTCCTCGATAAATCTACTGTCTTGGTCTTCAGACAGTGACCAGAACCTGCACGATATTCTTAAGCCATGGTTAGATTTGACCTAAAGCTTGACAGGTCTAGCAGAGAGACAACAGTTTCATCCAGAAAATAGATACTTGGGGGGACCTATACATAATCATCTGCAGATAGAGTGCTCAGTTATAGTGTAATTATTGTTCTTTGTTACACCTTAAAGGTTTATTCCACAATGATAATGGCAACTCTTACCTTTGATGCCTAACTCTTGAAACTAGAGTGTTTGTACTTTTTCTCTGGACTAACTTGCACACTTGCGAGGAAAACATAGCTCACTCTCCCTTCCAAAATCACTACAAATTCTCATTTGCTATGTTTTTATCACAAAAGTTAAGTGAAAGTTAGGTTTCTGATGGCTTAAAACCTATTACCCTCATGTAAAACTCCATCATTTCCTTTGCCTCCGGGTAGTTGTTAAAACTCAAACTTTTCTGATGAGAGCTGAATGGAAGAGCTGCAAAAGCATATGTGCTTTTAGCACATCTGATGGAGTTCACCTGTAGAGTTTGTCAGCCTTCCTTTTTTCCTGCAGTCCAGATTCGTGGCAAGTCCAGTGCTACATAACCATGTTTTTGTAACATCTCTATCTTGGATGCTTGGCGGAGGCAAGCCCTTCTGTTTGTAATGTGTTACGCTGATCCATCATTAAGATATCTTAATTCTATACTTCTACAAACAAGCTGTAATTGCATGTAGCAGTAAAGCATTGTCTTTCCCACAAATACAGCAATTATTATTAGTCGGTCAGGCCCCATTATCCCAGAGCATTAGCGGTTCATCAGTCTGGGATACTTTTGCATTGCAATTGTGGAGAAGATGAAATTATTTTGGTATTCGGTAATACATTCTTGAAGTAACTTTAACTTTTTAGTTTTAACTTGTCTTTTAGAGCAAATGGAAGTTGCCTTTGCAAATTGCACAATAAAGAATTACAGTTTTCCATTTGAATCTCAGTGATTTATCTATGATTTTCTCTGCCTAATTGCTCTTTTTCTATAAAACGTAAATTACATCATGTCATATGACTTAGAAAGATAAAACGATCTTTGATTATGAGGGATCAGACACCTCAGTAATGCACGTAAAACCATGGCATTAGATTAAAAGGAACTGCAACAATGCTCTTCAAAGCAACTCTCTGAAGCAGTTCACACTGGACTGTCTGTGTCAGGAGACCAAAACTAGGAAAATTTCTTTCCTTTTTCTCAGTCAACCATTAAAATGGACTTTGTGACAGGACTAGAAAATACAGAAACATAATTCACCCTAAGCCTACACATCTGAAGCAGACAATAACAGTGTTGGAAAAGGAAGGTTAGCTGGATTAACACTCACAATAAAGGTTATATGCCCAACACTTTTCTATTTTTTGATCTTACCGTGTTTTGATGTCTTGCTTTATACATGTTCATGCTCTGTTGGTCTTTTACTCATTGAATGGCTGTCCTTTAAATAGAATTCCTCTCGCTTGCCTGCGTCTTTCAGAGAAAGTAAAAAGGAAAAGAGGAAGAAAAGGCTGACTAGTAAGAAGCTGGCTATCTTGGAGTGCCTCAGCCTTTAAATATAACTGGTTAAAGGCAATGCACAGATCTCTACTAAGTGCTGGAACTGGGTTAGTAGTGCTTCTGAGCTCTTGTGTTTGTTTTAGCTGTAACCCAATTCTTTGTGGTTTAGAAACAGGCACACCACCACCATGTCACTTAAACCTTTGTTTAGGTGATCTAGAAACCCCCATACAAAGGTAAGAAATGAGCTGACCTTTGTCTTGACACATAGATGATCAGGAGAAATGGCTCTCTGGACACGGCATAATATAAAACCACAGGTCACAGCATTTAACTGGCCATTGTGATTAAAGCAAACATCACTTTCAGACAGTTATTCTTACCCTTGACTGCCATGGCCAAGGTAGTGCTGCTCTTGAAGAAGACACCAGTGCAGAAATAGCAATTTAATTACTGCTATAGATTACTCTTACCTTAACTTTAAAACGAGTTGAGTGCTCCAGCCGCTGCTTTGTGCTCAGAGAAGATTAAAGATTCCTGAGATCTGCTCCCAGCTTTTCAGATTTTTTTTCTCAAGATACTATGATCTCCCCTTTTCAGTTTTGATCAGTTTCTCTAGAGATGTGGGACAATTCAGTTTCTCAGTGTGTGGAACAATTGACTTGTATTCTCCTTTCCATCAAAAGGCTTCTCTAAATTATTTGTCATATACTTTTCACACAAATACTAACCATGATATAAATGATCTGGGCCCCCATATTATGCAGCATATGGTCTGAAGTGTTTATTTGGTCATGTTTGCCTGCAGCTATTAATTTTACCCCTTTCCTTTGAAGAGATGGTGGCCTAATGGTTAACTGTTTAATCTTGACCTTGCTAAGCCGTTCACTTGGTGTCGCTATGCCTCAGTTTATGCATTTTTAATTTAGGGATGGCAATAATAATCTGTGACCTGTTTCTCTCCTGGGGTAATCAGGAAACGAATTAATTAATGTGGCTTGAAACTGCCATCTGAGGAGTGGGAAGAAAGTGGGTCTTGGCTGTATAGTTTGAGAGACCACAGGAAAAGAGAGCATAATTTTTCAAGTGGGAGCAAACTATTAATATTTGAGGATTTCACGGAGTTTGGTTTTAGAATATGTATTTTGGGCACCTGTCTCCTCAAAAGAGCCTGCCAAAGCATTTGATGCAGGAAAAACAATGAGAAATGTCTGTCAAATGAACCTGTATGTCACTGAACAGGAGAGGAAACATAATGCTATGACTCAGATGCAGTGCTGGAATAGTCTGTCACAGCAGCCCAGGGCAAGTGTCTCTTCTTCCTGCCAGCACACAACCCAACTGATTGATCCCAAGGCCTTCTGAATTCAGCAGAAAGGTTCCCAAGCTGTCTCAGACTAATTAGCTCTTCTGTCAGTCTAAATATTGTCAATCACAAGGGAGTTTTGATAAGGGATAGCAAATACGTTGAACTTTTCCATCCCACCCAAAACATCCTGGAGTCCTGCAGCAATGTTTGGTCTTACAGCAACGTGTTGCATAAATTATAAGTTTATCAAAGGTGGAGAGCTGCATACAGTGTGATTCTGTGTTAACGTCAGAAAATGGAAGGCTGGCAGATAGAATGGTTTGGGTTGGAAAGGACCTTAAGATCATCCAGTTCCAACCCCCTGCCATGGGCAAGGACACCTCACACTAGACCATGTCACCCAAGGCTCTGTCCAACCTGGCCTTGAACACTGCCAGGGATGGAGCATTTACCACTTTTTTGGGCACCCTGTGCCAGCACCTCAGCACCCTCACAGTAAAGAACTTCTTCCTTATATCCAACCTGAACTTCCCCTTTTTAAGTTTGGACCCATTACCTCTTGTCCTATCAATACAGTCCCTTATGAAAACATCATGGTCTGCCTGTTGTAAGCAAGGCACCCTGTGCTCAGCCTCCTTGTGCCCTGACATGTCTTTTCATTCATTTCTCATTTGCCATCCTTGTTTCAGTCATTGGCATGTTGAGACCATGACCATTTCTTGCTCCTGTCTGGTATGAATGTTTCTATTACATTTCCTCTTCTCCTTAGGGTATTTAAGTGAAGTCAGTGGATCCACAACTTTAGACTTCCTAGTGCAAGAAAACATATAGGTAAGTGTTTGAAGTTGGAAGCCTACTTCTAGGTCAAGAATTCTTGCCACTGCTTTTAAAGGCAGTAGGATTCAGTTTTGCAAAAGGTGCTCCCTGTCTTGCATCTTTGCCTTTACTGTTGTACTGTTGTCTGATTATAATGTTATCTTCTACTTCTGCCACCTTTTATAGTGTCTGTGGGCTAAGTTCCTAGCAGGGTAAGATGATGCACCTTCACTGAATAATGGCAATGCACATTAGGGAAACATCTACTTTATTAGGCATTATCTATTTTAACTGTGTTATTAATTTATAATATATATATTAGTTATTAGTGTAATTTAATATTATTACTATGATTTATTATCAGGCTTATTTCCTCAGACGTTGTGAATCCTCCTTGAGTAAATGGCTTTGGAGAGTCACATTATACCCCCAAGGCAGCAAAATGGAAATATGAAGAAGCTTAGACAACATTTTCAAGACATCTCATTAGTTCACATCCTAAAAGCCATACTGTAATGAATCCGTTGTGTGTGTCTGACTGACAGTGAGGCAGCACCCCTCCGGAGATAATGACTGGGACCCATCTGGTGCATAGGGAGGTGGTAGTAAGGAGCTGCCTTGTGATGGAGGAACTGTCAGAGAGGTTAGAGTGATGCAAAAGCTCATGTTATGCTGGGGATTGATGTGAGGTTCAGGTGCACAGATCTCACACTGAAAACATGAGACTTGACCCATCAGGTCTTGCCAGTGAAAAGCTTATTTTCAGGAGTTTTCTCTGACCATAACTTGAGGGCTGAGTATGAGCTGTGGCACGTTATTTTGTCTCTTACTTGTATGTAATAGACTAGGGGGGCATTTGCAAATAATGACTTGCTGCACACTTCTTGACAAGCACTAAGGACTAAAAAAGTCTATCAGCAGGTGCTGCCCCAGCCACTGCAGCATGCTGCCTTCTGGAGGCAAGGAGGCCATCACTTTTAAGTTGCTGGGATCATTTTCCATGTGCTGGAAGAGGTGAGTGGTTTCTCTGTGCCTACAGCCAAGAACTGATGACTGCCCACTGAGGTATGGCCTAATTTTCCACCCTGATACCTGTTGCAATCACTCAGTCTTCATGAATGCATGGAAATACTGCCATGTTATCAGAGCATGATGGACATCATAGCTAGCAAGTCTTCATTTTCATGGGTAATGAGCAGAAGATGCCTTTCCATAATGCTGACTTGCTAGAACAATAGCAGGGATCTGAGATGTGCCTAAATAATGTCCTTTTATAATGTTGTTATTTAGCAGGAATCGATGTTCTCACCTGTTTATTTCTCTTTCAGACACAAATGAAAACAGTGTGCACGATTAATATAGTTAAATTGAAAAATAGCACAGTATTGATCAGCCAGCTTTCCATTATGCTGTACAGCATCAGTCAATCTCTCCCTAGATACCAGGAGGAATCTAATGGGCTTTCATTTATCACAGCCTAAGAAATCCCAATGGCAAACTTCTTCAGCTTGAAACAGTAAATCTCAGGAATCTGGTTTCATCCCACAGTTGAGTATCTTTGCTACTTAGCCTATAAGTGAAAGTCACATATGAAATCTCAGTGCCTTGTTTGGAAATGTTTAGCTCCCAGAGACCTGACTGTCTTGTTAGATTATTGGCCTCAGGTACTATGTTTTAGGTATGTTTTATATAAAACCCAGGTCTGATTCCTGTCACATTTTCTATTCAAGCAGTTAGAGCCCTAGCTCTATGCAGCCATCTCATCTGTCTATGATCTAAATCCCCAGATGGAGATGATAAGGTCAGAGACAGGGCTGATTTAGCTTCAAACAGAAAGTGAGACAAATTACACCACAGATGTATTTAAAAAGCTCTTCTCAGTTATCTCTCAGCTCCAATCTGCTACTGCCTTTGCTTATTTTGATGCCAGCATTGGGCAGAATTACAGCTGTGATCCTACAGTCTTTTCATGAGTGAATAGAAGGCTTTAGTAAGAAATAGTTGTGCAGGTCTACCAATATCCTGATTTGCAGGAAAGATCAGTCCAACTGAGAACTTGAGTGACAAAGTGCCAAAGGTTTCAAAGAATGTACTAGAATTGCAGTTTCACAGCAGAAACTTAGCCACTTAGAATGAAGATCTCATTCAATTTTTCATAGCACATCCTGAATTGGAAGGGACCCATGAGAGTCGTAGAGTTCAACTCCTGACGCTACACAAGGCAACCTAAAATTTAAACCATATATTTAAGAGCTTTGCCCAAATGCTTCTTAAACACTGATGGGCTTGAGGTCATGACCAGTTTCCTGTGGAGCTTGTTCCAGTATTTGATCAAGCTCTCAGTGAAGACCTTTTTCTTAATATCCAATCTGAACTTCCTCTAATGCAGTTTTAAGCCATTCCCTCACATCCTGTCACTGAAGAGATCAACATGTCCCTTTCTGCTGCCCCTCATGAGAACAGTGTAGACAGCAATGTGTCCTCTTCTCTAAGATGAACAAACCTATTATCCTCAGCTGGTCCTCATAGCTCATCCTGTCTAGTCCTTTCACCATCTTTGTTGCCCATTCTTATATTGTGGCACTCAAACCTGCACCCTGTACTTGAGGTGAGGCTGCACCAATGCTGAGTATAGTGGGACAATCACTTCTGCAGCATAGTCTGTAGCTTGGCAAGTCTCAAACTACAGGGTTTTTTTACTACCTCAGTCCACAAACAAATTGAAAGGCTTGGAAGGTTATTTTTTTAAGTTTTTAATGCTTCTATAAGAATAATCAGTCATTAATAGTCATTAATAGGTTTGTAATAATATGATATTTTTCAGTCACACATAAAACCAAGAATAAAAACATGAATATCCAGTTGTTTTCAACAAAAAGTGCTCAGTTAACTAGCAGTGGTTTACAAGTATGTTTTGCAGACTTTGACTAATGGCTTCTAAAAGTCCATGTCTAAAGATGACTACAGGAGATAACATTAGAAAGCAGAGGATATTTTTAATTTCACTGTGTATTTTGCCGTGTGACGATCTATATTTAAGATATCCTTAGAGGGATACAAACTCTAGTGGAAAACATAAAGGAATTTGCAGACCAAAATGGGTTGAAAAACAGTGGTGAAAGGCAGTAGGAAGTGTGCCTTGAAATTTTATAGCAATTCTATTACTACCTGCAAGGCCTTTGTGCATTTAAGAAGTCCCATAAATGCACTTTACCCTATTACAAAGAAGGCAAAAACCCAGTCCAAACTCCCGTGCTCTTGCTGGAATTCACTAGCTAATTGAATGGTTTAGTGAGGATTTACAATCTCAATTTTATTTAGAATTCATAGGTTTCCCATATAGCTTTTCATCCTATATTCCTGAGATTTCATTTCTAGAATAATGGAAGTCCTCTATTTTTGATTGCTCAAATAGCCTTTTGAAGGAGAGATGTAAGAGGGAAAGCTGCCTGGGTTTGTAAGGAAAAAATTCTGTTGGGCAAAAGTTGATTACTTTTCCTAAGTTTTCAGATGAAAAGCATAAAGCGAGCACATGCCGCAGGGGCTCATGAAAATTCACCTGAAGAATCAGCCAAATTTCTTTGGTCAGTGTCCCACAGTACATGGGCTGCAAACACTGTGGTGGGGAAAAAGAGATATGGGTAAACTTGATCCCTCAGCATCAGCCTCAATATTCATGCATATGAGTGCCAGAAATCAGCATAAATTTGAGACCACCAACTCTGAACACAGCACTCAATTTTCCATCTCAGATCATAGAATCATAGAATAGTTAGGGTTGGAAAGGACCTTAAGATCATCCAGTTCCAACCCCCCTGCCATGGGCAGGGACACCTCACACTAAACCATGTCACCCAAGGCCTCATCTAACCTGGCCTTGAACACCGCCAAGGATGGAGCATTCACAACCTCCCTGGGCAACCCATTCCAGCGCCTCACCACCCTCTCAGGAAAGAATTTCTTCCTTAGATCCAATCTAAACTTCCCCTGTTTAAGTTTGAACCCGTTACCCCTTGTCCTATCACTACAGTCCCTGATGATTAGCCCTTCCCCAGCATCCTTACAGGTGCCCTTCAGATACTAGAAGGCTGCTCTGAGGTCTCCACGCAGCCTTCTCTTCTCCAGGCTGAACAGCCCCAACTTTCTCAGCCTGTCTCCATACGGGAGGTGCTCCAGCCCCTGATCATCCTCGTGGCCTCCTCTGGACTTGTTCCAACAGTTCCATGTCCTTTTTATGTTGAGGACACCAGAACTGCACACAATGCTGCAAGTGAGGTCTCCCGAGAGCAGAGTAGAGGGGCAGGATCACCTCCTTCGACCTGCTGGTCACGCTCCTTTTGATGCAGCCCAGGATACGGTTGCTTTCTGGGCTGCGAGCGCACACTGCAGCCGGCTCATGTTCATTTTCTCATCGACCAACACCCCCAAGTCCTTCTCTGCAGGGCTGCTCTGAATCTCTTCTCTGCCCAACCTGTAGCCGTGCCTGGGATTGCTCCGACCCAGGTGTCACCGACAAAGATGTTGAACAAGACCGGTCCCAACACCGATCCCTGAGGGACACCACTCGTTACCGGTCTCCAGCCGGACATCGAGCCATTGACCACAACTCTTTGTTTGCGGCCATCCAACCAGTTCTTTATCCACCGAGTGGTCCACCCATCAAATTGATGTCTCTCCAATTTAGAGGCAAGGATGTTGGGTGGGACAGTATCGAAGGCTTTTCACAAGTTCAGGTAGATGACGTCAACTGCTCTGGCCCAGATGACCCAGGATTTATGCATTGGCAGCATAAATTCCTTCTTTATTCCACAAATAAAGAGCCGTATTCCTTCTCCTGTCCCATTAATGTAGGGGGTAAGGTTACAAGTCAGCAGATGGTTTAATTTGCTTGTCCAGTTCATCTTTGCCCAGAGGTTGCATGGTGTACAGTGGGAAGGAGGTCGCACTACTTTGCAGTTCCTCTGGGGTTATGCTTTCTAACTATGTCTTGACATATAAGACAGAATTGTGTGACCAGTACAGTACTCTCCCTTGCATCACAGCCAAGGGAATTTTAGGGGTTGATGAAGGTCAAGTGCTCACAAAAAAAGACCAGAAAAAAAGATGCTGCTTTGCTCTATGAGGGTTCATGTGGCAAAAAGTACAAGCTAGAGGTAATACAAGGCACATATCTCACAAACAGACAATAATAACTCATCAGTCCTACTTCTGCCACTCACTCAAAAGAATAGGAACCATTATTCCTAATTACACAGGAACTGAAACACAGTTTATCAGTTTACTTTGAGATAGAGGGCTGCTTGCTGGGTACAGAGAATTAATTTGCTTACAGTAATGCCTGAGAAAGCTAAAGATTGGCTCTGGTTGATTTACAGTGTCAGCGCTTTTTTTACTGTTATTTCATGAACAACCTGCATTTAATCACAAGGCATCTAGAAATTGAATACAAAAAGGAGACCTTTCATTATTCATAGACAGTATCTTCCCCAGTTGCAGACTTGTTTGGTTAATAATAACTATCATAAAGAAACAAACAAACTAAAAATCATTATTCAGGTTAGCCTCAGAGGGCATCTTATTTACTTCTTATTTACTTTTAATACCTAAAGGAATGCTGAAGATGAACAAAATCCTCCCCTGCTGCTCTGAGCTGGAGGATAGAAGCAGGAATTCATTTCCTCCAGATTATCTTTGCTTCAACATGTGAAAGTCTGATTCTGCATTTAAAAGCACAGTGTTACAAGTGTGAAGACATCATCTTTGGCCTCTGCAGTGCAATTACTAGACAGGGTCTACATTGCTGCTCAATCAAGTTGTGCACAACCCATACCTGTGCCACAACTGACTGAGCTAATAAAGTATTTATGGCTGAACTTTGTCAGTAAATTGAAATTTCAAATCAATACAAGTTTCCACAGCTTTATGTTAATTTGGTTGCTGTGAATTTCAGTGTCTAGTTGGAAAAGCCTGAAAAATTTCAAGGAAAAAAAATATTTAATGATTCTGCATTCAGTTCTCTTTACTTTCAAATCTATTAGCAAAAATATCTTGCCATTACTGGAAGATTGCAAAACAAATCTTATGGCATCTTGGTTAGCAACAGAGATAACTATATTCCAACTCATCTTTATCAGAAATAGTGTGGGCTGCAGGAGTAAGGAAGTGATAGTCCCTTTGTACTTGGCACTGGTGAGGCTGCACCTCTAATGCTGTGTTCAGTTTTGGACTCCTCACTACAAGAAAGACATTGAGGGACTGGAGCATATCTAAAGAAGAAGAACAAAGCTGGCGAAGGATCAGCAGAACAAGTGTTATGAAAAGCAGCTGAGTGAGCAGGGGTTGTTTAGCCTGGAGAAAAGGAAGCTCTGGGGAGACCTTATCGCTTTCTACAACTGCCTGAAAGGAAGTTGTAGCCAGGTGGTGGTTGGTCTCTTCTCCCAAGTAACAAGCAATAGGACAAGAGGAAACAGCTTTAAGCTGCACCAGGGGAGGTTTAGATTGGATATGAGGAACAACTTCTTTCCAAAAAAGATTGACAGGCATTGGAACAGGCTGCCCAGGGCAGTGGAGGAGTCACCATCCCTGGAGGTATTTAAAAGATGCACATGTGGTGCTTAGGGACATGGTTTAGAATCATAGAATCATAGAATAGTTAGAGTTGGAAAGGACCTTAAGATCATCTAGTTCCAACCCCCCTGCCATGGGCAGGGACACCTCACACTAAAACATGCCACCCAGGGCCTCATCCAGCCTGGCCTTGAACACCGCCAAGGATGGTGCAAGGATGGTTTAGCAGTGCACTGAGTAGTTCTAGGTTAGTGGTTGGACTTGATGATCTTAAAAGTCTTTTCTCACTGATATGGTTCTATGATTCTATATGTAGTGATTTCCATGGATATAGATGGGGCTCTGTGTACAATAAGAGTTTCAAGAAAAAGTCTACAGTGTTCTTCTCCATGCCCATAGTGCAGATAATAAAACTGCACTTTCTGCCTGGGATGCTGGGAAAGTTAATTTGGTAATGCTTGTAAAGTGCTTTAAAATCCTCAGCTACAAGAAAAGTAAAATGCAACAATTACTTTTTAATGAACTAGAAATAATGAGCACTCAGTCTCAGTGCTTTTTTTTCTCCAAGAATGTTTTCTCTTAAATTATGTATTTAGTTCCCTCTATATATCTACCTATATATATATATTTAACGTGCACATCACCATTTTATCTTGGCACTGATACAGAAACACAGGGTTTGTTTGTTTCTTTCCCTGACAACTCCTTAAGCTCATTACTATCGATTTGGAAGTACTGAAGATAAATTAAGAAGTGGAGTTTTGCAAGCAATAAGGTGCCTCTGAGGGGTTCATGTCATGGGATAAACTATCTGCAAAGCAGCAAGTATGAGCAAAGATGTTTCATTAGCTCCTTTTGCAGAACGTTCCCCCAGATGTCTTTCATGAGACTACAGATGTCAAAGGCAGAATTTATCCACTGCAAGTAGAAACAGTGCTGTGAGCTTGTCCATTTGAGGTGTACTTCATCTGAATACTGATTTCACACATCATCAATCCTCATACAGATTCAGCAGAACTTGTGCATTTTATCATTTGAATGTTATAGGTGGGCTTAAGCAACACTCAGTGCACAATTCCTGCCAAAGTAATGAATGCAGAGAATGAAATTATTCCCTTGGATGAATTTTCAGAACACTATAAATTCCATGTGTATGCTAAAGTCTATCCTTAATTCCTAAAGACTCCTTAATTCTCTTGTTCTATGGAAACTTCCTTAAGGAGAGAGGCAGTGCCAGGTTTTACAGTAGTACAGTGAAGAAATAAAGAATTCCTCATCACAGAAGACAATGTAGTGCTTTAATCATCAGTATCTTATAAATAGCATAAAATCTAATTTTTGTGTGTGCTGTGTATACTTGTGATGTTATAAAAGGAAATAATGTTTGAAATGAAAGAAATTAAGAATTGTAAATAATTAATATAACTGTAAGGACTCCTTTGCATTCATTTTTCTTGTAATAGCAGGTGCTACTCACTTGAGAAACTCAGTTTACCCAAGGCAATTGTATCTGTATAAGACCAGAATTACGATGGGCAGGAACATAATTGTTCTAATGAAAATATTGTTCTCATCATCAAATACCTTATGCCTGTACCATTAAGTAAGCAAATGAACACTGTGTAGAATGACCTTGAAGAGACATATAAAAGCTAGGCAAGAAATGTATCATATATTTTACGTTCATGGTTATCAAAATATAGACCTACTAGTCTAAAAGAGTTGCTTTATGTGTTTTAATCATTTAAAAGCTTCAGTCCAGCTTTACTGGGAGCTCTGCAGTTGTATTTGCCTCATTTGTGTTAGGAAAAAGGTTGTTTTCATCTGTCCAAACATAACATGAGGAAGAGAGGTGCTTAAACAGACACTTTACTTGGCTGCAAGGTTATATTAAACAACATTAGGTTATGTTCTTAAACACTCGATGTATATGTCTGTACTATGGTACTACTAAAGCTGTTCCCAGAATATTCTTGGATTAGAACAGGTAGGACTTTCCCAAACATGGTTTGGGATATGTCATGAGGTAGATATTAGAGTGGGTTTAGGTGAGGCCACCCTGTTTTGAAAGATGAAAATGTTTAATAAAATGGATATGTTCCATTCTAGGCCAGTTAACCGAAGTATCTGGGAACTTTCCGTAATAAATGGGAATGTTCTTTCTCCTTGGCAATAGATATAAGCATTATGAGGCTTTTCCTGTCTGGATTTGGCATTGTTTTTTGGGGAAAAAAAAAAGAAAAAGAAAATAAAACCAGCAAGTGTTCTCACAGCCTTAGATTTAACCCTAGTCAGAGCTCTGCAGTCTCTGGGTATATTAAATAAGATTGTCTGTTTTAAAAAGGGCACGAGATGGGTGTTTTATGCTTCCTTGAGAAAGTTCCATAGGTTTGGCACTGTAACCATAAAGCTTCTACAGTGGTGATTTGTGCATTAATTGCAATATACAAGTAAAGCAACTTCACACAGCCACAATAGAAACCACCAAAGAATCAGTAGGTACCATCTCTTATCATGCATATACTATAAATATCAATAGCTTTCTCTTAAATTCTTGAAAGAGATGTAAATTAAGAGAGTTGCTGCACAAATCTTCAACACTGTAGGATAGGAACCTGTGCTTTCATGGTAAGACATCTCTCCCAGGAATAACACAACCATATGAACCACAAGAGAGCAGGAGGGAGGTGACGTTGAGTGGATGCTGACTTGCTGTGAAAAGGAATTCAGTCTCCTTGCAAAAAAAGCAGTTATTTTAAGGAACCATTCCATGTGCTAATTCAATTTCCTTCTACAGGTGTAGAAAGGCTGGCTCGGTGGTTAAAGTGACACATATGTGCTTCAGGGAATGGGATTTTCCTTCATCACAAATATCTGAGTCCTTAGGCAAGCCATTCAGGAGAAAATTTGGCAGCCTCTCTTCACTCCTGGTTGTGGTGGTTCCTTGGGAGAAGAGCCAAAGTGGGTTTAGGGTGCCTAAGCTTATACTTAGATGCCTTTATTCCACCAAACTTCGAAGTTCAAGAAATTTCTCTTTGCAAATTCATTCTGCAAAGAAGAGGATTTGAGTACTAAGCTTCCCAGATACTTCTCTGAACATCCAGATGTATGGCAGAGGATCCATTTTCTTATCCCATACCTAACTTGTCCAAGACTGGAGACTGGACAGCCTTCTACTTATGAAGTTCATAGCTCAGTTCAGGAAAAACCCCAGTCAGACTGAGTTCTCCCCAGAAGGATGGTGATTTCCATACATCTTCCATATTTTGTCTTGTTTGAGTGTGGGTGAAGAAGCTGGGCCTTTTGTATGAGAAGAGCGGTATGTATTCTCACAAGATGTGAGAGCACCAAGTGCCTTTAATTTCTTATACCAAGGTTAGTCAAATGTCTTAAGGTTTAGATTATCTGCTTCAAAAATCAGACGCTAGATATTCTGAGGGATAATAGGAAGAAATTATCCATCCTTCCAGCTGAACACATATAGGAAATAATGGAAGTTTCACTGGAAGGCAGATGGGTTTCCATCTGGAAAGGAGGTTCATCTTTTGAAATTGATGAATCAAGGACTTTTTGGCACTTAAATCCATTTTAAGACATGATCGGGCCATTTCTGCCCTCTGGGCCAGCCTATCTCATGTGAAAGTCTTCATCCAAACAGTTCTTCTCCTGTTTTATTCCTTTTCCTTTTTATTCTTCTGCCCTGATGAATTTTTCCTTATTTTTCTTGGGAAGGTTTTTGGTGTTCTTTTTTCTATAAAGGCTGGAAGCACTCCTACTTCAGATTGCAAAAGGGAATTTGGAGGTGGGATATGTGCACTTGCTCGATAACAGAATTAACCGTGCCTGTCAAAGTCAGTTTATGTATTTGAATCATATCAATTATGCAAATCATATCAATCAGGTGAACAAATCATATGCCATCATAGGATTTTTAGATACAGAAGTGTATGCATGTATGTATTCATTTATTTAAAGAATAGGACTGCCTTTTAAGAGAAACTTTTGAGCTATGGTTTATAAATGTTGGAGCAAAGTGAAAAAGAAAAGCAGGACTCAAAGTGTGCTTCTCCCTGTTTTCACTGTTTCCTGTTGACCAGTCTCAGAAGGTAAACTATGAGAAATTGTTTGGGGCACTTAGCATTTCCTATGCGTTTATATGCATCAAAGTGTGATTGTATGTGCCAAATAGGGATAAAAATGCTGTTCTCTGCTGTTACAATAAAGACATTAAAAATTGTGAAATGATGTCCTGATGGTAAGGTCCTGAGATATTTCTTTGTCAAGCTAATACATGTTTCTGTACAAATTCACTACTCACTTTAATTACAGTTCAGCAAGCCTGCACCAACTAGAAGCAGATGTTTCCCTTCAGGTTTTAATTTAACATAAAAAAATAGATAAATAAAAGAGCTTTCTTTTAAGCATTGCATTTGTAAGGTTGAAATGGCCTTTTGAAATCACGAGAAAACTCCTGGACCAAAAATGTTCAAATGTCCTAAAACACCTGTATGTCTTTTTAAGCTTATGGTACCTCAATCATTCTATGAATTGATAGCACAGGCTAACAGGAATTGAGGGCATGGAAAAGAGCTTGGACCACTAATTGGCAAGGGAACCTTGCTATCTGCAGCCTTTTCCATAAATCCACCATAGTATTGAGGTATTGGCATTACTAACAGGATAAGTAACACATCTCAGCAACAAAATCCCCAAGACAATGTGTTTAATTGGGAAATAGCTGGCTGCATGAAATGCAAATAAAAGAAGGTAGAACAGTTCCTGCAAACTCTTGAGGATGGGAGTGTGTGAAGCCAATCACTGAGGAAAGATGAAAGGGCAAAAAGTTTAGGCTGTTTATTTTGTTTTCAGATGTAAGATTCTATTCAGATAAGACAATGTAAGAAGGGTATGAACATGGCTGAGAAAGTTGAGGCTGTTCAGCCTGGAGAAGAGAAGGCTGCATGAAGACCTCATAGCAGCCTTCCGGTACCTGAAGGGGGCTACAAGGATGCTGCAGAGGGGACTCTTCATTGGGAACTGTAGTGATAGGACAAGTGGTGACAAGTTTAAACTGAAACAGTGGAAGTTCAGGTTAGATATAATGAAGTTCTTTACTGTGAGGGTGCCGAGGCACTGGCAAAGGTTGCCCAAGGAAGTTGTGAATGCTCCATCCCTGGCGGTGCTCAAGGCCAGGCTGGACAGAGCCTTGGGTGACATGGGTTAGTGTGAGGTGTCCCTGTCTGTGGCAGGGGGTTGGAACTGGATGATTGGTCCTTTCCAACTCAAACCATTCTGTGATTCCGTGATTCTATGGGAATTTTTTTTGGTTGCATTTTTTAGGATTTTGCTTCTAGTAACTATTCCTAGGATTTTCTAGGATTTTCTCAGATGTATGTACTCCAGTTTGAACACCCAGTCAAAATCTCATCACAGGAAGAAGGTTTTCTCCCACTTACATTTTTCATTTGTGCCTTCTCAAGACAAGTTTAACAGGTAACAACAGGACGAGACGTTTTGTAAAGTACATATGTTCTCATCAATTTAATCCACGCAGAGAAGAAAAGGTGCTTCTTAGGAGGTGGTCTAAAATTTAAAGCACTCAGGGAGAGATAAGAGTTTGATCCAAGAGAGGCTGCTAATCCCCACTTGAAAAAAAATCATTTCTTCTCTGTACTGCAAAGAAATAAGAATTTGTTTGTATGAGAGAAACAAGGAGGAAAACTCTGAAGAGATGTCTGACTTCACTCTGTAAATGGTCACATCTCTTCTAGAGGATAATGCTACATCCTAGGCCCTGTTCAAGGACTCTTTCTTTTGGGTTATTTTATTATTATTATTTTTTTAACAGTTGCTGAATGTAAAGAAACTGTCCCTAGCAGAAACCCAAGAAGTAGTATCATGACCTGCTGTCCTTAAAAATAGAAGCTCAGACTTTTAGAGAGCTTTCCATACTGGTGTTAAGGTTTTCAATATCCAAGATGCACAAATCATAACCCTTGCTTCCAAACCAATTACTCTTTCCAGAGTACTTGTTTCTGACTATCTCTTGACATCTCCCTGCTCAGCAGGAGTATTTTTGGAGAACTTTGTCATGTACCACATAGGGAAGTTTAACTCCTATGTTGCGAAGATCCTTAAAGCTTTGGGAAAAACACGTTCTCTTTGCTGTTTGATGTTTGGAAAGCTTTGCTATCCTCTTATTTCAGGGAAGATTGTTGCCAAGTGAAATAAGTGTTTGTCTACATGAGAAATACACAGAATCCTAGAAGTTCATGCAGTCATGTTTTGCTCCATATTTCGTAGAATCATAGAATAGTTAGGGTTGGAAAGGACCTTAAGATCATCCAGTTCCAACCCCCCTGCCATGGGCAGGGACACCTCACACTAAGTCATGTCACCCAAGACTCTGTCCAGCCTGGCCTTGAACACTGTCAGGGATTGAGCGTTAATTTTCAGCATCACCTCCTGAACCCTGTCGTAGACCACCACCTGTGACTACTATGGAGCAATGATCATTCAGTATTTTCTAACAATTTCCTGCTACCTCAAGCCCTGCTGCAGAGATGATGCCTCAATTATTGTTGTAGCAGATCAACTCTTTCTCCACTCCGAGTGCTATTTTTGCAAGGCCATGGTAATCTGTAAATCACAGCCGTCTATGCACACTCAACAATGGAGGAGCATTACCTGCAATTTCCCAAGCATTTAATTTCCTTGCAAGATTTATTCGTAAACAAACATGAGCTTTATTGTTGCTTGTTGCAGACATGCAGTAAATTAGTTCTTCCACACTGGAATGCAGTAACATAAAATTCTCACTTGAGGAAAGTACTAACTGGCATTATAGCATTACGGCATTACTTTGTTAATTATATTGGCACATACACTGCTGCTCTTTAAATTAATCCTGTACACCAGAAACACTTCATACCTAATGATTTCCTGGACTTCTTGTGTATTAATTCATGCTTAATCTAATTTAAATCAGTGTCAAAGTGACAAATGCAAAGAAGACACAGCAGTTAAAGCAGGATGACTCCTGAGTCAGTGAGTCATAGTCATAGAAGCTATCATGCAGTGATCACTGGTAAAGATTAACTTGGATATGTTGAGTTCAGCTTTTGTATATTTGACAGGTTTCTGACTCTTTCTTATCAGTCTGACCTGTCATTTTTTAACAGATTAGATTTTCCATATCACCCACTTTTGCGGCCAATTCCCAGTAATTTCATTTTTGGTTGCTGACTGTCAATAGTGTGTAAGAAGATTATGAGTTTGGAAGAACACAATGATGAAGTTTATTTAGGTTATTGTTTATGACAACGAAAACCACCACTAATCCATGATATACAGTATATATTGTCCAGTCCTTAACATTCTTCGCCCCTGCAGCTTTCTTAATGGAAAACTGCTCAATTGACATACCCATCTTCCTGGTTTTCTTCCATTCTGTTTAGAGGAACAGCACTGTTATTGCATATCAAATATCTTGCAAAATGTATTTATGTATCTCACTTCAAAGCTTTCTAAAAGGGCAATAAATGATAGTTACCACATAAGCTTTACCTGTTCCTGAACTAAGAAAGGTGCATCAAAGTACATTGACAATACACATTAGAGTCTCTGGCTCCCTTAAAATTTGAAGTCAGCACTTGAGTTCCTGCCTCCCAGCGGCACTGGACTGATGCTTCAATCAGAAGTCTTACATTTATAAGGACTAAGTACTTAGCATTTAGTACTTTGTCTTTACAGCTACTAAGTGGACAGAAAAAATTTCCAGATTTGTCTCCTGAGAAGAAGCATCTTGACAAAGTAATTTCTATCCAGCTGGAAGGAGTGTTTCTCAGCTCTGCTAAGAGCAAATCCAGTGGGAGATAGTTGAGCTTTCCTGGATAAACCTGCAAACACTGGGAACATCTGAAGCAAGGAAGATAGAGAAGAAAAGCAAAACATAAATGTGTGTTTTCAATTCTTCATCTCTCTGATGTTCATGTGTGTTACTTAGAGCTACCAGGAGAACTGTCATGGCACCGTCAATGTCTGTTGAAAAGCATGGGCTGTTTTGACTTTTAAAATTTGACCAGAGGAAGAAATAATGACAATAGTGCTGAAGGTAAGTGTACCATTTACGTGTGAATGTGTAACTGATTGTTTCAGACTACATGCTAGGAGTCCCTCATCCCAGATGAGTGCTGCTTTCACTAGGTTACTCAAAACTGCTCTAACATACTTTTTCCTACCAAGCCCAACCAATCATTTCTAAATACTCAAA